>NW_024096487.1:3548319-4783729 GCF_016545835.1 Crotalus tigris | reverse complement strand
AGCCAGCAACGCTGGCTGAGGAATTCTGGGAGTTGAAGTCCACAAGTCATCAAAGGGCCAAGTTTGAAGACCCCTGCTCGCTATATAGGAAGGCCTGTGCATTGTTGCTAGCCCGTTGCGATTTTTGTATTTCAAACTTGCAGGGCGGGACTTGGGCGAGCCACCTTGCGTTGGGTGTCCCTAGCAGTTGTAATGTACACAGGGCGATGCAGGGGATTGCGGAACTAGGACGTCGGGAAGTCGGATGGGGCTGGGTTCGGACAGACGCTGAGCCACCGCAGAACAAAACAAAACAACAAAAAACCCCGAAGGGACATTGTATCGAATTTTAAATCTTGCAGGCTGTGTGTGAACGGGGTCCGAGCGAAGTTCCGTGCAGCCTCTTTGCAGGCCGTTCGAATTCGATGAGAAAAATCGAGCAGATTCTTAGGCAAAAGCGGTGGAATTGGATGTGTGTGTGTGTGTGTGTGTGTGTGTGTGTTTATAATTTGGACGCGCGGAGGAAAAGGGGGCGCCAGGTGCCATTTCGTGAGGGAAGAAACGTGTCAATAACAAGCTTATTCTGCTAGGTCACAGTGACTGAGTTCACACAGTGCGCTGGGTAGGCCCAATATGGCTTAGTCTTAGTGCGAGGTGGAACCGGGCTTCTAGACAAGCCAGGATTAAAGCAAGCCGTGGCATGGTTTCATGTTCGAAATTCAGCTCTTGTTCCTTTTTTATCCGCTGGTATAGATCCTAATGCTCAACGAATTTTTTAAAGTTCACACTGGCTGGTTGTTTGAACCTTTGTTAATCAACAATAAAATTTCATGAGTATAAATCAGAGGCCGGCAACCTTGGCTCTTTTATGACTCGTGGACTTCAACTCCCAGAATTCCTGAGACAGCCATGCTGAGGGGAAAGGGAGAGGTTTCAGGAATTCTGGGAGTTGAAGTCCATGAGTCATGAAAGAGCCAAAGTTGCCTACCCCTGGTATAAATGGACTGTGTGGCATGAGTGTCTGTGGAGATTCTCAGTTATCCAGGTCATGGTTGGCCCCAAAGGTGCTTTTTTTCAGGAGGCACCTGAACTTTTGCGTTTTTTTCTTTGAAGGCCTTTTGCTTCTCATCCAAGAAGCTTCTTCAGCTCTGGCTCACCTTCCAGTCAGAGCTGAAGAAGCTTCTTGGATGAGAAGCAAAAGGTCTTCAAAGAAAAAAAACGAGAACATCCAGTTGCCTCCTGAAAAAGCACCTTTGGGACCGTGTCGTGAGTATTGAACTTTTCAGAAACTCTACCTACACTGTACAAATAATATTAAAACTGAAATATTGACAGTATTACATCCAAAAATTTACTGGTGGGCAAAAAAAGGAACAAGCCCCTGAATTCATTGAGTTTAGTGAGATTTTTCAGTGGAGTGTTTGTAAACAGTGACAGCTTAATCAGTGTTTCTCAACCTTGACAATTTTAAGGCATGTGGACTTCAACTCCCAGAATTCCACAGCCAGCATAGTTGGCTGTGGAATTCTGGGAGTTGAAGTCCACATGCCTTAAAATTGTCAAGGTTGAGAAACACTGGCTTAGATTGTCTAAATCAGAGGTAGTCAACCTTGGCTCTTTTATGACTTGTGGACTTCAACTCCCAGAATTCCTGAGCCAGCATGGCTCAGCATGGAAACCTCTGCTTTTCCCCTCAGCATGGCTGGCTCAGGAATTCTGGGAGTTGAAGTCCACAAGTCATAAAAGAGCCAAGGTTGACTACCCCTGGTCTAAATAACAGATAAAAATAGACTCCTGTTCTTTTTTTGCAAGTGGCTAGTATTAAAATCTCACGTCTGAAAAGATTTCGCCTGCCATGGATATAATTGATTGGTACGATTATACCTGTTGTGATTATAGAATGGGTACAATTATTTGCACAGATAATTCTCAAAAGTTGATAGATAATTCTAGCTCTTATGGAGAAGGACAGGGAGACAAAACAAGGGGATATAAATTGATTACTGCACAAAATTGTGGGCAAAAGCTTTTTGACCGGCAAAAAAAGAGACAGTTATTTAAAATGGGGAGTTTAAGGCTAGAAAGTGGCCAATTCATTCCATTCTGTGGAATACAAAGGCTGAATTCACCCACTATGTCTAAACGAAGCTATACTGTGGTTTAATTTATAAAGGGTCCTGTTATGGGAAATACTGCCTGTCCTAGACTAAAATTGCCTGTCCTGGCAATTTTAAGATGTGCGAACTTCAGCTCCCATAATTCTGAGGAATTCTGGGAGTTGAAGTCCACACCTCTTAATTAACCATAATTTATTTGTGCAGATATCAGTCATTGGAAATACAGTTGTTTTTTGTTAAACAGGGTTTACAAATGTTGTGGGTATTGGGCCTGAGCCCTGAACTCTTAAACTGTTATTTCTGCCAAGAATGAGGTGGGTTGTGGGTTGTTTTTTGCAGCCCTTAGTCTGGGAGAGGCAGTGTGTTTCTCTTACATCCCTGCAGACATTTTGCTCAGATCTGCCAAACTCACTTTCTATTTTATTTTTGGATACCTTCAGGTGTGCTTACTGGGGATTTAAAAAAGTCCGGATTGCGGGACAACAGCCATGTGATGGAAGCACCGTTGTACCCCATGTAAAAAATAGTTAATTAGATTATTAATTAGATGATGTAAGATGGTGAGAAATAGAATATATTCAAATAGATAAGACGTGTATCCCGAATATTAGACTTTGTGATGAATTGTGTTAAAGGGAATTTTGGTCACTTAAAACTTGGAAATTATAAATTTTAAATGTAAATATTAATGGGAAACTAAAAATTGGGAAAAACTAATTAGGACATTGATTGTCTATAAAGACTGAATGTTAAAATAACCAGGATGTGTATAAGCTAAAAAGTATTGATAAATGTAAGAATGTTATTTTTATTTAATTGATATAATAAGAATTGTATTAGTTTAAATATGAGACAGTAAATACTAAGCGGAAAAGAGAGGAAATATTTAATGAGGTAGTTTGAGACTTGTACTAAAGATACTTGTATGTCATTGAATTTTCGATTAACTCAGCTGGCACGTTGCTTTTTAAATACTTAAATGTAAAATTAGAAAATCAATAAAACATTTTTTAAAAAAATGGTTAAGGCTTTGGTCGCTTAGTTGTGGCTTCTGTTCTTTTTTTTACCTTCCTGGATGCTCTTATGCTAGTTGAGCGTATGCTGATGACAGCCCTTTGAGGTGGACAAAATTAGGAAACCAGTTTCATGCGTGCTATTGCTGCTTTTGTTAGAAGGTCATAGTTACAGAGAAACAAGAATCTGAATGTGCTTCCCCTTTCCTTCCTTTCTTCCTCTTTGTGAGAATGAGGGAAAATGCTGCCTGAAATGCTTTCTCCAATTACATTTCTGCCCTGGACTCAAGTTTCATTTATCTGAATGTTGTTGTCTCAATAGGCTCTTCCTCCTGTTGATCAGGTTATTCCTTCTGCCCGGTCTGCCTGCCTGCCTGCCTGCCTGTCTGTCTGTCTCCTTCCTTCCTTCCTTCCTTCCTTCCTTCCTTCCTTCCTTCCTTCCTTCCTTCCTTCCTTCCTTCCTTCCTTACTTCCTATCCATCCATCCATGTCTGTCTGTCTGTCTGTCTGCCTGCCTGCCTGCCTATCTATCTATCTATCTATCTATCTATCTATCTATCTATCTATCTATCTATCTATCTATTCCAGTGATTCTCAACCTTTCTAATGCCGCGACCCCATAATACAGTTCCCCATGTTGTGGTGACCCCCCAAGTGCGTGTGGCCACCAATAAGAGGGAGTAGGACAGCTAGGGAAAAGGGAAAAAAATGGCGGACAGCATGGTTTGGCGACCCCCGTGAAATGGTCATTCGACCCCAAATGGGGTCCCGACCCACAGGTTGAGAACCACTGATCTATCATCTTCTATCATCTATCATTTATGTATATCCATCTACTAAACCATCTGTCTGTCTATCTATCTATCTATCTATCTATCTATCTATCTATCTATCTATCTATCTATCTATGTAATCTATCATCTTCTATCATCTATCATTTATGTATATCCATCTACTAAACCATCTGTCTCTGTCTGTCTGTCTATCTATCTATCTAATCTATCATCATCTATCATTTATGTATATCCATCCACTCAGCTGCCTGTCTGTCTGTCTATCTATCTATCTATCTATCTATCTATCTATCTATCTATCTATCTATCTATCTATCTATCTATCATCTAATCTAGAGACTGCCCATCCCACTCACAGGGTGACTACCATACCACATAGGACCCGTAAGTTTTTTTTTTTAAAAAAAAATACAAAACGGCCGAGGGCTGCATGTATTGCAGGGTTTTTTCAGAAACAGAGTCACTTGTTCATTACAAAAAAAAAAAAAAAGATAATTCGTGGTGCTGAGCTTCCTACATGAACTGGAGGGAGTGGTCGAAAGCTTATCAGTTTATCTTCTGATAACTGGGCGTTCCTTTTCCTACAGAAGCCATTTTGTGAATCTGCTCACAACATGCTAATAAAACCGCCCAGGTAGCCTACAACTCAAAAATTGCCTAAAGTCACTAACCTCGTGTCCTATTTTACAATTACAGGCGAAAGTGCTCTAGAAAAGAGGTCCTGACCCACAATATTTAGGCAACATATTCCAGCAAAACTGGAAATTTTTGTGAGACTGGGGAAGATTGCTGGATCAGGTGTGAGCAAGAGGCAGATCATGATTTACTGGTAAATATTGTTGATCATCCAGAAGTGTCCTCATTTACAACCCACATATAGGGATCAACTCCTCGTCCTTCTAGATCAGTGGTTCTCAACCTTTCTAATGCCGCGACCCCATAATACAGTTCCCCATGTTGTGGTGACCCCCAACCACTTATACATTACCGGGTGCCAGGGGCGTGGCCAAAGAAAAGGGGGAAAAAATGGCGGACAGCCTTGTTTGGCGACCCCCGTGAAATGGTCGTTCGACCCCAAATGGGGTCCCGACCCACAGGTTGAGAACCACTGTTCTAGATTAACTTCCAGATTATCCTGAGATGAACAAAATCTTTAGGAAGAAAGATAAAAAAAAAATAGCTTTGGCGCAATGTGTGCCTGGTTTTAGTATCTGAAATGGACTCTGGGATTGTGTTGCTTCCCTTTAAGGTTATCTTTCTAGTCCTGATCTGTGTCTGTTGTTCAGCTTTAGGATTCTAAGTGATTTATTTATCTATCTCATTCGTGTGGCCGCCAGCCTCACAAGAAGTGATTCTAGGGGGCATAAAACAATCAAGTAATAATTAAAATACAATCATTTTAAAAATATAAAACAATAATTATTAATACTGAAGTAAAGGTAGTCCTCAACTTACAACAGCTGTTTAGGGTTAAGTTCGAAGTTACAACCACTAAAAAAAATGACTTACGAACATTTTTCACCCTTACAATTGTTGCAGCATCTTCGTGATCAAAATCCAGACGTTTGGCGACTGATTCATATTTGTGATTGTGGCAGTGCCCCGGGATCATGTGATCCCCTGGGAAGCAAAGTCCATAGGGAAGCCAGATTCGGCTTAACCGTGATTCACTTAAACTGTGGCAAGGAACGTCATTAAAAAAGTCACTTAACGGCTGTCTTACCTAACAACAGAAAGTTTGGCGTTCATAGAAGTAAAGGAAGGGTCTTCAAAAATTTAATATTGAAAGAGAAATTTAAAATTGAATTTGCTGCAGTGGAAATTTACTGAGTGGAGAAGCAACTAAAATGGATGGGAAACAGGAAAGGATAGTTAGTATAAAGGCAGGATGTAAGAGAAACACGTAGGCAAAATTGTTATCTGGGTCTTCAGAATGGGAAAAGGAGCTGTAAGAGAAGGTAACTAGCAAAACAGGAAAGAACCTATTTTTCTAAGATGTCATAAAAGGGGGGGGCAGAATTCAGGCAACTGAGCATGTGCAATTAGTTGATTAATATTAACTGACACACCTTGCATAAATTATCTCTTAATTTTAATGTACATGTGATGTATGATTTAATATGTAGCAGGAAATATGTAGGAGGCGGTCGGAAAGAGTATAACCTCGTAGTACCTCAGCCAATGAGGAAAGAGGACGGATGTGGTGGCCGGGACAGGGTTGTATAAAGAAGGGAATATTTTGGGTTGAAACTTTGGAGAGAACCAAGCTTTGGTAGGTTCTCTCCCCGCTTATTGCAATAAACGAAACAAAAGGCCTTCACTGTGTCTTGGTTGGTTATTGGTCAGGCGAGCTCGCCTCTGGTCACAAAGGAAAGTAGCCAGGAGCACACAACAGCGTCAATTGTGGACGTAAGTCGAGAACTACCTATGTATTTAAAAAGAGAATGTGGGCACACAGAGAGTGACTGTATCAATAATGGAGCTATTTTAAGATATGATTGATTCCCTGATGATATAGTCAGGTCTTGAGGGATTTCCAGAACATTAGCAGAGATGGAGCTACCCTAACTTTTATTTATTGATTAAATTTTTATGTCTCCCATCCTGCTGAGAGCGAATCTGGGCAGCGTATGGTGAAATAAAAGATAAAATACAGTTATAGAAACAGTTAAAATTACAAGAATCAAATAGGGGGAAAAAAGAGTAAAAAAAAAAAACCCAAAATCCAAGGGGTCACGTGGAGTGGAGGTGGAGCCTTTTGTCAACTTTAGAAACGGGAGGGGATGCTCTATTATTAATTATGATTATTATTTTAGTTTATTATCTTGTTTCTAAGAAAAGGCCTTGTGCTGGTCAGCAATCACAAACTTTGGCCCCAGGTGCAGCTTCTAAACCCATTTTCAAGGGCAGCCTTGTAGTTGAAACAAAAGTTCTAATCAATATGGCAGATTCATTTAGAGTAGGGGTCTCCAAATTCATCTACTTTAAGAGTGTTAAAGTTGTCAGATTTGGAGACCCCTGATTTAGAGAAAGAGTTACCCTGTTTTTCCAAAAATAAGACCCAACTGGAAAATAAGCTCTAGCATGATTTTTCAGGATACTCCTAATATAATCCCCACCCTAAAAATAAACCCCAGTTAAGCAGACGGACGCATTTAGTACCGTATTTTCCCCAAAATAAGACCTCATGCGACTTTTAGAGCAAAAATTAATATAAGACACAGTCTTATTTTGGGGGAAACACAGTAATGAAGGAGACCCCACTTTGCCTGCCTTAAAATTCTCATCCAAAAAGCTCCACAGCATAGAAGACAGTCTTTTTTATTATTATTATTCCAAATACTGGGATATAGATGGCAAGATTAATGTCTGCTCCTTGCTGAAACATTTAGTAGCACAATGGCAGGCTGATATTAAACTCGGAAGCTTTTAGCTTCCCCCCCAAAACAACAACAACAACAAAACCCTGAATTGAATGTAGTGCCCCAGCAGTGATGAAATTTCTCAAGAAACTTATCGTTCTCTGTTGTACAAAATAATAATAAAAAAAATCCACTTGTTAGTATTCTAAACCGAACGCTTGGATGCTAAAATGCTCCGTGTTGTGTGGGGTTCATAAACTGAAGGCTGATGGGCTGCATGGAAGCTGAATTGGGGATACCGATGGGGGCAGGTTGAAGGGTCTGCTGACTTTTGTTGTCCTGCAGGAGAAAAGATGGCTCCGTAGACGTGGCAGCCATACAAGGCATGCTGGTGATCACCATGATATCTGGACGCAAGGAGGAGCTGGTTTCTGATGGGGTTGGTAGACCTGCAGCCCCAGCGATGGAGCCTTGGCTGGCATAGCTGAGTGCCAACTGCTCCAAGCGTCTCTTCTTGAAGAAAGCCTGGGTGGTGGCATGCAGTGGCTGGAGAAGACGAGGGATGGGTTGTCCTGGGTGTAGGAAGAAATCAAAGCCGGAGCAATCCGCAGGATCATAGGCCAAGGGGCAGGGGGACCCTTCGTTCTCGCCAGGCCAGGCAAAAGGGAAAGGGAGTGTAAAGTCTTCGGTGAGTACCCGAATGGCAAAGTCATCTTCTTTGCCAAATTCCTTGTAGGCCCTCTGGATGCTGTGGAAGTGCTCTTCCCATTTTTTCATGTCTCCGTCGTAGATGTCTGGAAAGGAACCCGGAAGTGTCTGGAAGAGCCTGGAGAGGGTTGGGCCAGCTGGAGAACCGGACAAGCTGTAGATGACTCCGGTTGGGGTGCTGGGCGAACCCGTCTGGTTGAAGATGGGTGGTGGCTGGAGGGATGTCAGAGATGGGGGCAGCAGGAAGTCTTGTGAGCTGCTTCCGAGGTCTCCTCCAAACGTGGATCCACTACCTGTAGTGGGAAGGGATTTGCCCTGTTGCAGTGAAGCCAGGGGACCTGAAACTCCGCCATCACCTGCATGGAACATAAGAGAAAAGACAGGAAAGTTAGGCTACATTTCAGCAAACTCGCTTGTTGGGGAGAAGTTCTCTTGAGGCTCTCCAAAGAAGATGGTAAATAATCCTTCTCAAAGGACTCCCTTGTGATACAAGAGGCAAATGGCAGAAAAGTCCAAGTAGCAGAAGAGTTGTATGGATGGTATAGTCTCCCTCAATGAAACAAGAGCTTCTTGTTCAACTTGTGCTAATGCAGTGGTTCTCAACCTGTGGGTTAGGACCCCATTTGGGGTCGAACGACCATTTCACGGGGGTCGCCAAACAACGCAGTCCGCCATTTTTTCCCCCTTTTCCTTAGCTGTGCTATTCCCTTTTATTCTATTGGCTTTTGAAAGCCAATAGAATAGACTCTCTTGAATAGAGTCTAATTCTATTGGCTTTCAAAAGCCAATAGGAATTATCCAGGCTGTCTCTCCCCTGCTGAGCCCGCCAAAAGTCCCATTCTGCAAACGGTGCTGCACCAGTTGAGTAGTCCTTGACTTACGACCGGTTGAGTAGTCCTCAATTTACGACTGGTTGGGGGTCGTGACATTAAAAAGGTTGAGAACCACTGTGCTAATGGATTCAGAAGAGAGAGAAAAAAAATGTTGGCCCTCACAAATGAGGACTAGCTTGGAAATATCCCTAAAACTTGTGGATTTTTGGTGAGACATAAGAGGTTGCAAGACAGAAAAAAGAAGTATCTTGATTAGCCGAAGACCCATCAAAACGAAGAAATCTTTAAAATAGTGTTAAACAATATTATCCCTTCAAACGAACATCTAGCAGGAAGGAAAACTCAACAAGGATCTTCCAAAACAAATACAATCCATTACTTCTCCCCACCCCCACCCCTTGCTATTTTGATTCTTGGCTTTGACTTTTGGTTTTTTTCCCCCCATTTTTTTTTTCATGTCATTTCAATATCTTTGATCAATTTTATTGAAAAAGCAATCCATAAAGTAGGACAGACACCCCCCCCCCCAAAAAAAAACCCCTGAAGGGGAACAGCTAATGATTCAGTAATATTACTGGCCGGTAAAGTCTTCAGCTTACTGTATTTTGGGGGGCAATTTTAAGGGGCAAAATAGTTGTGTTCAGCTTCTTATAGATGCAGAAAATCTATTTTGCCTGTTCATTGGACGTTGATGGTTTTGCCATGAAGTTTTGGTGGCGCATTCTGGACATCGTCTATGTGTTGTTAAAAAAAGGGGGGGACTGGGTGTATGCTGCAAATTGCTCGCTCCTTCTTTGAATTTTGCTAGTAAATAAAACAGCAGCAACAAAGCATCTCCAAGGAGACGAGAGAGAATATGGCTATAGTAATAAAACGATGGTTGGAGCAGCAACAAAGAGTCTTTAGAAATTATGTAGATTTCTTGATGGGAAGATTGCCATATATAAGCGGATGATATTAAAGGGCTATTATATATGGTGATTGGTAAGGGATCAGACTTACTTTAGGTTTAGAGCCACACTCATCTGTGTTACTTCCTGGATGACCTTAGAATAAGAGAGTGACAAATTTAGACTGTAGGATTGTTGTAGGGAAAATATGAAAGAAAACTACCACGCAAGCAGCCTTAAGCTCTTCAAAAAGCTTGGATATAAGTATTAACAACACTACATGATTTTCAGTCCAGCACTTGTAAGAATGGAATAGAATTGTTGATAGGTCCTAGTTAGCGTCCAGTGGAGGATGCTTGACCCCCAGTTTCTCACGCTTGACACTGCCAAGAACTTTAGCTGCTGCATGCAATTGGACATCAAGATGGACCATCTTGTAGGGGTGAGATTTGGTCCTGCAACAGTCAGTTGTTAAGACCTACCCTACGCTCTCCATATGGCCTACGCTAGGGCCTGCTCAGTCTTTCCTTCTTTAGTCCCTGCAAAGTTCTTCACCTGGAGGATGGGATGGGTTATCCAAAGCCTCTGCCTCTAAAGAAGCCATTGTCATGCTTGGGAAGTTGATAAGAAAGGGGTGGAGGGCCCATTGTTGACTGCAGTTTCCTAGGAAACTACAATGGCTTTCTGATGACATCACAGCTGATCAAAGGGGAAATGACTGTGATGCAAATAATCAGAACTGAATGGGGCATTGGATGTTTTGCTAGGAAGAGAACATCTGTTGGGGAATTAAATCAGTGGCCATGTTTCTACAATCTTTTAATCCTGGATATCAAATTCACATTTTCCAAGTTCATGCAATGCATTGAATCCTTAATCCAAACAAGCCAGGTTTATACAACATGTTAAATTACAAAATACTTAACCCAGGTGAGCACTAATGAAGCTTAGCATGTTAGTGAGTATATTTGCTAGGGCTTTTCTTGATTTGATTGGGAGTTCCATGCTATTGGCCATCACAAAGAGCTTGTCAAACCTTCTGCTTAAGATGAAGCCATTTCACACTAATCATAATCCAACAAATCCAGGTTCAGCTCTTCTTTAGAGATCTTGCTAAGTGAAGCACATGTTTTACCTCCTATAGACTGGATCCATGCATATTAAATGGTAATATGATTTGAGACAGGAGCATTTACTGAGTGGGAGTTTGCCCCCACTGGCGCTTGCACAATATCTGCTCAATAACTTTGACGTTAATTCCCAGTGGAAAGCCAAATGGGTTGCTGAACATTCAGACATAGGAAGACATGTACAGGACCCCATGTCAAAAGGCTTTGAACTACTATGTCAGCAATGGACAATCCTGAATAGGATTCACACCTCACATGACCAGGACTTACTGTATAAATGGGGCATAGTATCCTCCCCTCTATGACTATTGGGTCTCACATCAAACTAGAGCACATGTGATCAGCTGTAAGCTGAGGGCATATACTGGTCCATTATCTGATATTTTTCATATAAATGATGCTGCGCTTCATTGGTTAGGTGGCCTAGACATTGGTGTCTGTAGATCTTTTTAACATGCATATTTCATGTGTGTTTTTAATTTAGGTGAAATGATAATATATATTGCAAGTGTATGTATGATAGGGAGTCAAGCTATTCTCCAAAGCGCCTGAAGGCAGGACAAGAAGCAACGGATGGAAACTAACCAAGGAGAGAAGCAACCTAGAATTAAGGAGAAATTTTCTGATAGAACAATTAACCAGTGGAACAACCTGCCTCCAGAAGCGGTGAATGCTCCAACACTGGAAGTTTTTAAGAAGAGACTGGACAGCCATTTGTCTGAAATGGTATAGAGCAGTGGTTCTCAACCTTCCTAATGCCGCGATCCTTTAATACAGTTCCTCATGTTGTGGTGACCCCCAACCATAAAATTATTCCAGGGTCATGTGATCACCTTTTGCAATCTTGTGACAAGCAAAGTTAGTGGGGAAACCAGATTCACTGAACAACCATGTTACTAATTTAATCTCTCTCCTTTCTTTCTTTCTTTCTTTCTTTCTTTCTTTCTTTCTTTCTTTCTTTCTTTCTTTCTTTCTTTCTCTCCCTCTCTTTCTCTCTCTCCCTTTCTCTTTCCTTCTCTCCTTTCTTTCTTTCTTTCTCCCTCCCTGTCTCTCTTTCTCTCTCCCTCTTTCTCTCCCTCTTTCTCCCTTTCTTTCTCTCTCTCCATCTCCCTTTCTCTCTCTTTCTCTCTCCCTCTCTCATTCTCTTTCTCTCTCTCTCTCCCTCTGTCTCCCTCTCTTCTCTCTCCCTCTTTCTCCCTCTCCTCTTTCTCTTTCTCCCCCTCTCTGTTTCTTTTTCCTTCTTTCTCTCCCTCTCAAAGATCCTTAAAATCCTTAAAAGTTATGCTTGGGTGGAAGACTTTTTCTTTTACAGATGGGGCGGGTGGGCCTGACTTTCGCAGACAGGAAGGACCCCGCCTGTCAAGCTGCTGCCTCCCCATCACCCTTCACGCTCTCTTGCCAGACCCCCCAGCTGACAAGCGCAAGTTTGGGGGTCGCCAGCTGACGGGCGCAGAGTTCGGCGCTGCAGTGGGCTCCCCTTCACCTTCCTCACCAGCCAAAGCATTGCCAGACGTTCAGGCTGACGGGCGCAGATCTGGAGGTCGCCAGCTGACGGGTGCAGGAGGTCAGCGCCATGGCAGCCCACCTGCTTCTTAGGATGGAGCAGTTGCCAGGGCTTGCATGGTTGTCGGTGGTGGGGAGCGAGTCAGCGGCCATTGGGGACCACGCCAGCGGTCCTGTGCCATGGGGGCTTGAGGCACAGAGGCACGGGATGTGGAGCGGTGCAGTGCCATGGGAGGCAGCAGGACAGGGAGGAGGGGTTACCCGCATCCTGCCCGCGGAACTCTGGAAGCCTGCCTGAATGAAGAATTTTAGGGGGTGTTGAAAGGGAGACAGACTGAGGACTGTATTAAGACCATAGATGGCTGCGTAAGGAGAGTGGAAGGGAGGCGAATTCGGGGTGAAGCAGAAAACATGGGGGAGGAAGGCGTTAGGAAATAAGCACCAAGGTACATGGTGCCTTGCAAGGGATTCCTGAATGTTCCTTAATTGTTTCTCTTCTCTGTGTGAGAAAAACTTTTGCAGTGTAAATCTGAAACCAGGTGAGATGGCGCAGGAGGTTCTTGGGAGAGGCGAGGACAAGCTTGGCGTTTCCTCTCTCCCAATCCCCTTCCTCTTCTTCACCCCCTTCCCCGGCCTGCCTGCGATCTGAGCTCACGGCTCTGTGGCTTTTCTTGGCCTAGCCTAGCCAAGCTTTCTTCCGCCCACCCTATTCCCGGGAGTGCTGAAGAGGTACGGCAGAAACACATAAATTGGGATTGTGGCGCCCTTGGGAAGCTGATCATGCTTTGAACCTTAGGAGAGGAGGAGGAGTCCCTTCCTCCTTCTCTCCCTCTCTCCCTGTCAAGCCCCCGCGGGCTCGACATGAACGGGCAGGGGAGGGGTCGAGGACAACGTGCGGGGCGGCAAAGAAGACCAGTGGCAGGCGCTGTTCTACCTGGCAGCGTGGATGTCGGCTCTGTGGGCATCCCGACCAACAGCTGAGCGGCTCCAACTTCTGGCCGCCGAACAGCTGAGTCCTCCGGGAGGCAACATGAGGGGTATCGCAAACTCGCGGGGAGGTGGGAAGGAAAAGAAGATGGAAGAGAGTGAGGCTGCAACAGAGAGAGCGGTGTCTCGGTTCCTAAGACTATTGGAAATATGTGTTTTCTGATGGTTTTAGGCGACCCCTGTGAAAGGGTTGTTGGAACCCCAAAAGAGTTGCGACCCACAGGTTGAGAACCGCTGGTATAGAGTTTCCTGCCCGAGCAGGGGGTTGGACTATATGACCTCCAAGGTCTCTTCCATCTGTTATTCTGTTATTCTTTTTTTCCTCCCTCCCTCCCTCCCTCCCTCCCTCCCTCCCTTCCTTCCTTCCTTCCTTCCTTCCTTCCTTCCTTCTCCAATGCTGGAAGTTTTAAAGAAGACACTGGACAGCCATTTGTCTGAAATGGTATAAGGTTTCCTGTCTGAGCAGGGGGTTGGACTAGATGACCTCCAAGGTCCCTTCCAACTGTTGTTGTTGTTATTGTTGTTGTTGTTATTATTATTATTATTATTATTATTAGCCATAACAATAAATAAATGTGAGTTTGGAGTCATTGGGCAAATCTCAGGAGATTTTGGAGAAGAAAAAGGCAATGAGTATTGAAAATATCCTTGATAACTCAGGAACCCCAATGGTTGTTTAATAAAGGGGGGCATATGATCTGTCTTGCAATGTATTGCTTTTCACACTAAGCCCTGATTTTTACTACAATATCTGACTATTTTTCCCATCTTGTTTTTTTTTCCCCTCTTGCCCAGCTGGTTTTACAGTTGTCCAGGTAACCAGCCACAATTCCCACACACACACAAATATTCCTAGCATTTTCTTCAATACCTCACAGTCCACTACAGCAACTTTGGCCTTCCAGATGTGCCAATGTCCCAGAATTCCTCCACCAGCCGGGGCATTGTTGAGGATTTTCAAAGTCTGAAGTCTGCAAATCTGGAAGACACCCAAGGTGGGAAAAGCTGAGCTAGAAATTAAAGGAGATGACAGTCCCAGACGTCAGATTTCTCTGACATCAACTTAAGGATCTCAAAAGAATTACTAGCCTATTAACAATGCTGGTGGATCCCACCTTTGTTGATGTTTGGTTGAGTGTTTTTGCAGTTTTTTGCTTTATCCACCAGGTGGCAGTAGAACCCAATAGATTGCCTTTTCCAAAATTCTAAATGAACTGTAGATGAATTGTCTAAATACTTTGCCTGCAAGTGAGCTTTGTTGATTCTTGTTATTTACTTACTATACTCTCTGTAGGAGCAAAAGAAACGGATCCTTCAGCTAATAATTGTAAATATGCTTCATACTTCAGATAAAAATAAATGGCAAACCCAGTTTCTTCTGACTCAGCTTTCCTTACTTGTGGAAAAAAAAATGCAAAAGTTGATATATTATATAATATATACTATTATTATATAATAATAAAATGAGTGGGACATGTTATAATTAATGATCTAAAGCATCATTATAGCTTTTATCTGTGCCATTGGACTGAATTTACAGGAAGGTAGCTGAAAGTTAAAATTGCTTGCCACATCAGTCACTCCATTCCATAAAGTGTGTGGATGTTTTTCTGTTAATTGAGTTAACTTATTTTTACCCTTGTTTGACTCACAAAGTAGTTCCACAGAATGGCTATGTCCAAGAGCAGGGGTCTTCAAACTTGGCCCTTTTATGACTTGTGGACTTCAACTCCCAGAATTCCTCAGCCAGGCACTTCAACTCCCAGAATTCCTCAGCCAGTGTGCCTGGCTGAGGAATTCTGGGAGTTGAAGTCCACAAGTCATAAAAGGGCCAAGTCTGAAGACCACTGTCCTACTGGAAAAGTGATGGCGAACCTTGTAGAGACCGCAACCCAAAAACTCACTTATTTATCACAAAGTGCCAGGGCCGCATCAGCATTGTAGTGCCCTCATTGGGGGGGGGGGTAGGGAGGCGCCTCTGAGTGCCACCTCTGGCACTCAAAAACTGGGGGCGCAAAAATGGGCCACCGTGCTGCAAGGTGCAAAAACGGCTGTGCCGTGGGGTGCAGATACAAGGCGCTGCACCATGCAAGAATGGGGCAGGGCTAGTGAGTAACACACATGCACTAGCCCCGCCCCATTTGCAGCACATGTGTGCTTGTGGCCCCGTGCACGCACGCATGCATGTAAAATGCTTCCCCTTCCCTTTTCTTCCATTCCACTCATCAACAATTGTTGGTGACCTCTGCTCTACCATCTCTACTCCAGCTTGCTAGTCAGCCTCTTCACCTCCTTTGTGCTGGGCGGGGCTCCTGCTTCGGGCAGCAGTGGTGGCCTGAGGCCCCTGCTACTGACGGCGGTGGCATGCATGCCAACAGAGAGGGCTCTGAGTGCCGCCTCTGGCATGCGTGCCATAGGTTCGCCACCACTGGACTAGGATAATATTTGGTGCTTTGTGTCACTCAGATTCCAATCCAGGAACAGCAAAGGACAGTTACTAAACTTGTTTTTCTCTACAGATTTTTTTAAAAAATTCTATGGGATACAAGTTGCAGCATCCAAGTCCTTTTCATTTGCAATATTGAGTACATTGCCAACAACAAACAAAGTGAATCACAACACAAGCATTGCATAAACATAATGACCTGCTGTAGTCAAAATCAAGAATAAAGTCAAAATGAGGATTAAAGTGAAGAGTATATAGCTGCTCAGTCAGTAATTCTGTGCCTGATTTCTGTCATCGCCTTAAAATAATGCTGTTTTAATAGAAAGAACCTCTGTGAATTAATCTCTTATGTTTCCCTGCGTTGATTTCTGACAATCAGTGCATTTTGGAAAGGAATGTATTTTTCTCCCCTAAATCACTTCCCTTTCAAACTTACTCAAGACGTGTCTAAATTTTGTTGCAGGTTTTCCCACCGTGGTGGCTGTTCTGTCCCATTAATATTTCAACCAACACAGAGAGATTTTTTTTTTAAAAAGACATGTAGTTCAGAAGTTCCATTTCAGAACTGTATACCATTTTCTGCAAACAAAACATCTTAAAAGGGCTATAGATCTAAAAACCCTGCCTAATTCCTGTAAAACTGAGCAAGTTTCTCCCTCTTTGGAGCCATCTAATTTTCCTTTAAATTGCATTCATTTTTAATCTGTTTACTTTTAAAAGTCACTTATTTAGCTGTCCATGTTGAATCCATGCAACATAATAACAGGAGATATTTTTTTTTCCAAATCTCTGGGGAGAGAAGATTTAATACAACCTGGTGTTTGAAAAATAACTCAGGGGACTGTTGCATTCTAATGGCTTTGGAATAAAACGGGTGTCCAATCTTGGTAACTTTTAAGACCTGTGTAAGGACCCACCCCACTTTGCATCTTAAGAAGACAGAACTCTTGGAATAATTCTTCCAACAGGCATCCTTTATTAAGAGAAAATGGTTGCAGGCGTTCTAGACAGGACTTGGGGTCCAAGCTCTCCCATTCAAGGTTTTAAGGGGTTCCCCAGTAGCCCCACCCAATCACCCCCTCCTCAGGCATTACACTCCCACCTCCTTTTCCTTACTGCCGACTGGATGAAGACTTCAGAGAGAACTACATGAAGGTAATAGCCCCATTCTTATGGTTAGTCCTTTTGGCGATATCCACATCCAGTTCCTTTGAAGTGTACCAAAGGAAGTGAGGGCCATAAAGCCCCTTTGTTCACCCCCTTCCCTTCACCGTATGACAGAATCCATAGAAGGCAGAAATGGGGTTTTCTATAGTTGATAACTAGAGATGAAATATAATTGGATTCTGACAACCTGTGGACTTCAACTCCCAGAATTTTCCAGCCAACCATGATGGGGAATTCTGAGATTTGAAGTTCACAAATCTTTACAGTTGCCAGAGTTGGATACTCTTGGTATAAATTGACAATAAGGTGACTGTTGCGTCCTTGGCGGGAAAACAGACACGAGAAGCAGCTGGAGTTCTCAGTTTCTTTTATTCAGCGTTCAGCTTACAGGAAGATGGCTTCAGCCTCGCCCAAACGCCTCGCAGCCTCTTATATAGGCAACTCCCGGGTAAATGGGTTACTTTTCCCGCGCCAGCACCCGCGCATGCGCACGGCGCTGGCGACAGCCTGTCTGGTCCCGGGCAGCTTTGCACCTGCCCGGGACTGCCTGCAAACGCCCGAGCCGTTTGCAAAGGCTCGGGACATAACACCCCTTTCCCCCGGGCTAAAACTACTACCAACATACAACATTTATTTTATATGACATTTTGCTCCCCAGTGCTCCCACTGTTTACTGGCCTTTGCCTTGCCAGCAATGTTATGTAGTCTTCTAGGTACTTGGGAGATTTCTTTGCTCTCTGTGACCTTCTTAGCTCTGGGTTACTGGCATAAGTCCCCTGACTGGAGGGAGGCGTGAGCCTGTTCTCTCTATTGTGCCCTGGTGTCTTCCAAGGACTGTGCCCCGATGCCTGGCCTGCTTGCTTGCCCACCGGGCTCGTCAGGCCAGGGCTTCTGTTACTTTGTGACCTGGTTGACCTACCTAGCTGTAGACCCTCAGGCCCCTTGAAGTGATAGCCGCTGCTGGGCGTCTCTGTAGAACCTCCTAGGTCAGTCCAAGACCTGTCAGGAGGCTGTCCATTCCCTGAACCCCATTCTGTGTTCGGGCTCGTGTGGGTTTCTGTACTTTCCCAAAACTCAGGTGTTCCCTGATTTGTGCTAGGGTTGTTGTAGTCGGGACTTGGTTCCTCGACTAGCTCTGTGTATGTTTGACCCCCTGTAGGATTTGGGGTAAGGTCAGGCCAACCTTGGGAATTGTGTGCCAGCTCTCTTGCGGGGAATGATTTGTTGGGATGCCCCCGGGTATCCTCCGTGACTGGAGTGCTGTGTGACGTGTGTGGAAAGTGAGTATGCCCCCGGGGTGACTCCCTGGCTGGAGTAGGCGTGAGTGCCTGTTGTGTGGGTAAGCTCCATGACTTCCTTTTCGGAGCAATTGCGGAATCTTGGGACGGCCCGTTTGTGGCTCCCTCAGTGGAGATGGGCAGCAGCTCGTGCCCTTCCCTTTGCTCCAAAGGGTCCCCCTCCCCCCCTGGAAAAGACCCAGGAGTCTCAGCAGAAAAGTCTCGCCTAGAGCGAAGTTGGTCGATGTGCCGACGTAGGACACGACCGTTGTCCAGGGCAACCTCGTAGGAGAGAGGACCTGTGATCCTGGACACAGAAGCGGGGACCCATGTATGACCAGGCCCGTAATTGCGAGCCCAAACCGGGGCACCCACAAGTAGTTGTCTAGGTGCCCTAGGATGTGAGGTAGATGAAGGCAGTCTGTCCGGATGCAACCGGTCAAGTCTAGTAGTAAGTTGGCGCCCCCAACGAAGTTCAGCTGGACTTCTCCCTGTAGAAGTGGACGGTGTGGTGCGATAAGAAAGGAGAAAGTCAGCCAACCTGTGATGCCAGTCCCCGTAGGTGAGTCTCTTCAAGGCGTCCTTTGCGATGCGCACCATGCGTTCAGCCATACCGTTGGTGGACGGGTGAAAAGGCGCAGACGTGGCATGACGAATCAGGTTTGCCTGTAAGAAAGCTTGGAATTCGGAGGAGGTGAATTGAGGGCCGTTGTCGGACACAATGACATCTGGCAGCCCGTGTGCAGCAAAAATCCCCCTCAGTACCTGAATAGTCTTTGCAGTGGTGGTGGATGAGACAGGCACAACCTCAAGCCATTTTGAATGGCTGTCAACAAGGACCAAGAAGAACTGGCCCTGAAAGGGCCCAGCGTAGTCAATGTGCACCCTAGACCATGGGGACTGTGTTTCCTCCCATCTATGCACAGGAGCTTGGGGCATCTCTGGGCGAGATCGTTGGCACAGGTGGCATGCATGCACCTTAGCCTCAATATCTTTATCTAAACCAGGCCACCACAAGTGGCTGCGTGCAAGAGCCTTCATACGAACAATGCCAGGATGACCCTCGTGGAGGGATTCTAAGACCCTAGTCCTCATTGAGGTGGGAATGACAACTCTGTTTCCCCAAAGCAGACAACCCTGAGAAAGGGACAGTTCGTTCCTTTTGGACCAGAAACTCTGAAACTCAGGACTAGGGCAGTGCTCAGGCCACCCGGACAGGACCCAGGAGCGGACACGTGAAAGTGTGTGATCTGTACCTGTTTCAGCGGTAACATCCCTGGCACTAAGAGGAAGCTCGGGCAAGGCTTGGATTGATAGAATGTTGACAGCTGGCGCGGGGTCAGCTTCTACTACTGGCAGAGGCACCCTACTGAGGCCATCAGCATGGCCCATTTCTTTCCCAGGCTTGTGGAGTAATGAAAAATCATATGCAGACAAGAAAATAGACCACCTAAGCATTCTAGGGGAAATGATGTGGGGAGTCTGCTTACGTGTGGTAAACAGTCCCAGCAGAGGCTTATGGTCAGTGAAGACGTGAAATGCCTGCCATATAGAAAATCGTGGAATTTTTTAATTCCAGCAACAACAGCCAGAGCCTCCCTGTCTATCTGAGCGTAGTTGCTCGGCAGAAGACAAGTGTTCTGGAGTAGTATGCAATAGGAACCTGAGTTCCATCAGACCTGAGGTGACTCAGGACAGCTCCAACCCCGTAGGGGGATGCATCACAAGCGATGCACACAGGAAGAGACTCGTTGAAATGTGCAAGAACACTGTTAGAAGTGAGCAAGGCCTTGACTTCTTTAAAGCAGCTCATGTGCTTGTGACCACAGCCACACAGCTTGTTTGTTAGTAGCCTGTGAAGAGGCTCAGCTACACTAGCTTTATGTGGAAGAAAAGAATTGTAGAAATTCAGGAGGCCTAGAAGGCCTGAAGTTCGGCCTTAGACTTTGGCCTGGGTGCTTCTAAAATAGCAGTTAGTTTGGATTCAGCAGGATGAATCCCAGCAGCATCAATTTTGAATCCCAGAAATTCAGTAGAAGGCACCCCAATCTTGCATTTGTCTTTTCTGAGCTTGAGGCCTGATTTCCTGAATCTTAACAGGACAGCCCTAAGTCTTTCAGCTAGAATGTGTGTGGAGTCTCCTGCAATCAAGACATCGTCAAAGTAGGGGCAGACCCCTGGTATACCTCGTAGTGTGTTTTCCATTACGCTTTGGAAAATCCCAGGAGCAACATTTACTCCAAACTGTAGCCTTTTTACTTTAAAGGCTCCCCTGTGGGTCACAATGGTCTGAGCTATGGCAGCATCATCATCAACAGGCAGCTGTTGATATGCTTGAGCTAGGTCAAGCTTTGCAAAAACACGCCCCCCCTTGAGAGAGGCCAGGATGTGACTGACCACAGGAACAGGATAGGCATGTTGCTGCAATGCCTTATTGAGTGTGCATTTGTAATCAGCACAAATGCGAATGTCCCCATTTGCCTTTAGAGGCGTGACAATGGGGGTCTCCCACGGGCTGGAATCAACAGGTTCTAGGATTCCCTGTTGGATTAGTTTGTCTATTCAGTGTCAATCTTACTTTTTAAAGCAAAAGGGACCCTTCTTGCTTTAATCCTAATGGGAGTGACAGTGGGGTCTAGCTTTAAGGACACAGGTGGTCCTTGAATGTGCCCAGCTGGGGGCTGAAAACATCTGCAAATTCTTTGCAGACTTCCTGTAGGTCGAGTGTTTGTAAACTGTTGAGTCCTGTGACGTGTATCCCCAGGGCCTCAAACCAATCGAGTCCTATGAGACTCGTTCGTTCACCCCCTACTACTAATAAGTCTAGTGGACCTTCAAAACTCTTGTATTGCACGTTAAGGGTGGCCTCCCCCTTAACACACACTCTTGAGTTCTGAAAATCTGTTAATACAATATCAGAAGGCCTTAACTTGGCCTTAGACCCACTTCTGGAACAAATCTTCCTAAATGTATGCAATGAAATGATGGACAGGGCAGACCCTGTGTCTAGTTCCATAGATAATGGAACCCCTTGTAGCTTCACGTTGAGTGACAGCTTTTTCTTCATGGGCTTGTGTGTGCCTGTTCTACAGATGCTTCTTCGCGAAGCGCAAAAACCTACCCTATTCTGGCTGGGGAATCTGGTACCTTTCAGGCGTTCTTCTTGGGGTTGTGCCTTTCGTCGGCTCAGACACACAGCTGCAATGTGCCCTTGTTTACCGCATGCCCGGCAGGTAGCGGAGCGGAACTTGCAGTCGGTTCTTCTGTGGCGACCTCCACAGCCGATGCACTTGAGCGGAGCCGAAGAGCTTCCCTTCTGGTTCTCTTCCTTTGCGGGGTGTAGACGGTCGACTTCCTCGTCCGGATCCTCCTCGGAGTTTCGTCGGACGTCTTCCTGGTGCACGGACACGCCCTCTGCACTGTTTCTGATCGGCCGCATGTTTTTTGATGGCGCTGCCTGCTGCTTCTTCTGCGGTGACTTCCCTTAAGGCGTCTTGGAAGGATAATTCTTCCTTTGCGAAAAGTCTCTGTTGTAGCTCGCGATGCCTTAACCCGCACACGAATCGGTCCCTCAGTCGTTCCTCGAGGTCCTTGAACTCGCAGGGCTTGGCGGCCTTCCGTAACGCGGCGATGTATTCCTTGGCTGACTCACCGGACCGTTGATCCCTCTGCTCGAAGGTGTGGCGCCATGAGATAACGGACACCTTGGGGTGGAAGTGCTCTTTCAGCAGCTTCTTCAGGTCTGCGTAGCTTACAGACTCTACTGGAACAGGTGCTGCAAGGTTTTCTGCGATTTCGAAGGCGTCTTGGCCGCAAACGCAAAGCAGGGTGGCGGCCTTCAAGCTATCTTCCCTCACTTGGTTTGCCTTGAAGTAGTTCTCATTCTGGATACGTAGGACTCCCACCGCTCTGGATGTGAGACGTCGAATTCCGAAAGCCTTCCGATTTTCGCCATCTTCGGATCTTCAGGAGACGGGTCTATCAGCCAGCCTACCCCCGAATGCGCACCGGATTGGCGGGCAGCTGCCGAGTCGACGCCGTTCCTCTTCCGCCGCTCAGGACTCCTTGGGTAAGCTTACACTTCTTCCTTTCCAGGTAGTGCAAGGCATCCCATCCTCGTCGCCAGTGTTGAGTCCGTGGCGGGAAAACAGACACGAGAAGCAGCTGGAGTTCTCAGTTTCTTTATTCAGCGTTCAGCTTACAGGAAGATGGCTTCAGCCTCGCCCAAACGCCTCGCAGCCTCTTATATAGGCAACTCCCGGGTAAATGGGTTACTTTTCCCGCGCCAGCACCCGCGCATGCGCACGGCGCTGGCGACAGCCTGTCTGGTCCCGGGCAGCTTTGCACCTGCCCGGGACTGCCTGCAAACGCCCGAGCCGTTTGCAAAGGCTCGGGACATAACAGTGACCATAACATTAGGGCAGAATTCTTGCTCTCTGAATACTCGTATAGGCAGTTACAACAGGCATTTTCAGGGGAAGCTCCCTTTTTCTAATCCAGTTTGCCCGTCCCAACTTGTGATGGAGAATTTCATCCATTTTATTAGTTTTCATGTCTGATGCGTTGGTTCAGGTTGTCACTAAAAGTTGATAGTCTGTGCATTTTCCTCTCTTGGTTATTTTGCCATTCAGATTATTATTAACTTCTGTTATCTATATTGTTGCCCAGATATGGAAGAGATCTTTAAAAGTTGGCTAAAGAGTTTCTCAACCCTCACCCTTGTGAGAAAGAAAAATAATGAAAGGTATCAAGATAATTGAAAGGTGGGACAATGCCAGGTTTGAAACCACAAATGGCCTTTCAAAATTCTCCGCTTGGTTTGTCATCAGATAAATTAGAGCGTGGCTTCATCTATTTTCTTTTTTAAAAGTCAGGTTCACCATCAGAAAAATGATTCACAGGGTGGAGAGGAAAATGGCCTTTGATTCCTTCTGCACAAACATCTCCTGATGATAAGAAGTAATCCACCTTTCTGTGAAGGATCTCTGTTTTCCAAGAACTGGGCACACCACAATGTAGCAGGTGACCATACACAATGCCTTACTGTGCCACACTCTTCCCCTCAAATAGCCTGTTGCCCTGGGTTAACCTCTTTAATGCTCAGTCTTTAAAAATAACAAAAATCTTAAAACTGCTTGTAAAGTGCCATTCAGCCTTTACAAGGCTGAATGCATCCATGAACACGAACTGGCAGTCAAAAGGCATGACGAAACTGCTTTAATTTCACAACATATAGACCGATTTAACCATAGTTTAAATTGAGGAAATGTGACCATTCTAGAGCAGGCCAAATCCAAAAATGCCAGGGAATTTCTAGAAGCCTGGCACTCTGACAAGTCAGCCACCAATAGATATTAACATCTATAAAAGAGACAATCAACCAGGCCAAAAGAGAAAAGGACTCCAGCATCTCTCCACCAGGAATCAGCAGTCAGATCAGCATAGATTAACTTCAAGGTCACCTTCAGACCAACAATTAAGTAAGCAGTATCCCAGTTAAAAAACTGCCAAAGAGCCACTAATAAACAGCCCAACCAAAGAATTGGGTATGTCTAGTTTAATGAAGAGAAGGACGAGGGGGGACATGATAGCAGTCTTCCAATATCTCAGGGGCTGCCCCAAAGAAGAGGGAGTCAAGCTATTCTCCAAAGCGCCAGAAAGCAGGACAAGAAGCAATGGATGGAAACTCATCAAGGAGAGAAGCAATCTAGAACTAAGGAGAAACTTCCCGACAGTTAGAACAATTAACCAGTGGAACAACCTGCCTCCAGAAGTGGTGAATGTGCAGACACTGGCAGTTTTTAAGAAGAGACTGGACAGCTATTTGTCTGACCTCCAAGGTCCCTTCCACTTTATTATTATTATGGATCATCGCACAGTCAGCCAGATGTTCAGACTGGATTTGGCATTTTGTCTACCTATCGAGTCCTTACCCAGGACCTGGAATAGGCAGATGTGGATGTTTGATGGTATTACAGATATCGTCGCAGGATGGAAGCAGTTCCTATTAAGGCCGCCTTTTGCAATTGACTAATAGCAAATTTGTCAATGGGGTATATGGAAAGTAGGGGATGGGGGATGACATGGGTTGGGTGATGCCAATGGTGTTCAAGTGGTGCTCCAGTTGCTTTGGGATTGCACCCAAGGAGCCTATTACTATTGGTACTACCCTTGCTTGCTTTTGCCACAGTCTTTCTATTTCTATTTGTAGGTCGTTGTATTTTGTTATCTTCTCCAGTTCTTTCTCGTCTACTCTGCTGTCTTCAGGCACTGCCACGTCCACTATCCAGACTTTTTTGTCTTTCTTATCGACAATTGTTATGTCTGGGGTGTTATGTTGCAGGTGCTTGTCTGTTTGAATTATCGATCATCGCACAGTCAGCCAGATGTTCAGACTGGATTGGCATTTTGTCTACCTATCGAGTCCTTACCCAGGACCTGGGATAGGCAGATGTGGATGTTTGATGGTATTACAGATATCGTCGCAGGATGGAAGCAGTTCCTAATAAGGCCGCCTTTTGCAATTGACTAATAGCGAATTTGTCAATGACAATTGTGTTCAAGTGGTGCTCCAGTTGTTTTGGGATTGCACCCAAGGAGCCTATGACTATTGGTACTACCCTTGCTTGCTTTTGCCACAGTCTTTCTATTTCTATTTGTAGGTCTTTGTATTTTGTTATCTTCTCCAGTTCTTTCTCTTCTATTCTGCTATCTCAGGCACTGCCACATCCACTATCCAGACTTTTTTGTCTTTCTTATCGACAATTGTTAAGTCTGGGGTGTTATGTTGCAGGTGCTTGTCTGTTTGAATTCTGAAGTCCCAGAGCAGTTTAATTTTAGCATTTTCTATGACTTTCTCTATTTTATGATCCCACCAGTTTTTGCTTACAGGCAAATGATATTTTTTGCAGATCTTCCAATGCACCATTGTTGCTACTTTGTCATGCCGCTGCTTGTATTCAGTCTGTGCAATCTTCTTGCAACAGCTTACCAAGTGGTCCACTGTTTCTTCAGCTTCTTTGCATAGGCGGCACTTACTGTCTGTTGCTGTCTTCTCAATTTTGACTTTATATGCATTTGTCCTTAAGGCTTGGTCTTGTGCAGCCAGAATTAGTCCCTCGGTCTCTTTCTTCAATTTTCCTGCTCTTAGCCATTGCCAGGTTTTATTATTATCTGCTTTCCCAGCTATTTTTTTCATGTATTGGCCATGTAGTGCTTTGTCTTCCCATGCCTCTATTCTGTTCTTCATTTGGTCTTTCTTGTAGGCCAGTTTGGTCTCTCCAGTAGTTAGTAAGCCTTCCTGATATACTAATTTCAGTGCATCTTCATCATTGTTCTTCAGATATTCTTCCAAAGCCATTTTTTCTTCTTCAACCATCTGATGTACTTGTAGCATTCCACGCCCACCTATTTGCTTTGGTAGATAAAGTCTGTCAATGTCACTGCGTGGATGAAGGGCATGATTCATTGTCATTATTTTTCTGGTCTGCCTATCCATTGCTTTTAGTTCTGCTTGAGTCCAGCTGTGTCCTGGGATTGCCCTGATTGCCTTTATGGTATTTCCTCCATTGAGTTTGGACTTTAAGATCTTCTTCACTCTCTTGATGTATTCACCTCTAATCTTTTTCTTGACTTCAGTGTGCTTGATGTTGTCAGTTTGAAGGATACCCAAGTATTTGTAGTATCTTCCTCATCCAGACTCTTAATGTTATTTTCGTGGGGCATCTTGATTCCTTCAGTTTTCACTATTTTTCCTTGTTTGATAGTAAGTATGGCACATTTGTCCAAGCCAAACTCCATTACAATATCTTGGCTATATATACGGACAGTGTTGAGCAGCGATTCTATTTCAGATGATGTTTTTCCATACAGCTTCAGATCATCCATGTAAAGGAGGTGGGATAGTCTGGCAGATGTTTTTGATGTTTGATAGCCATGTCCTGAGTTATTCAGTATTGTTGACAGAGGAAACAGTGCAATAACAAATAGTAATGGTGATAATGAATCTCCTTGAAATATTCCTCTCTTGATATTAACCTCTCCCAGCCTCTCACCATTGATCTGCAACTGTGTCTTCCATTGTGCCATTGATCTTTGCACAAATTTTCTGATGTTTCTACTGACTCCTGTTATTTCTAGGCACTTTATTATCCAATCATGTGGCAGAGAGTCAAATGCCTTTTTGTAGTCAATCCATGCATGCTGTCTCCAGGCACTGCCACATCCACTATCCAGACTTTTTTGTCTTTCTTATCGACAATTGTTAAGTCTGGGGTATTATGTTGCAGGTGCTTGTCTGTTTGAATTATTATTATTTACTATTATTACTGATCATCGCACAGTCAGCCAGATGTTCAGACTGGATTTGGCATTTTGTCTACCTATTGAGTCCTTACCCAGGACCTGGGATAGGCAGATGTGGATGTTTGATGGTATTACAGATATCGTCGCAGGATGGAAGCAGTTCCTAGTAAGGCCGCCTTTTGCAATTGACTAATAGCGAATTTGTCAATGCCAATGGTGTTCAAGTGGCGCTCCAGTTGTTTTGGGATTGCACCCAAGGAGCCTATGACTATTGGTACTACCCTTATTATTATTATTATTATTATTATTATTATTATTATTATTATTATTATTATTATTATTATTCCCTAAGATCGCCCTCACCCACACAGACAGACAAGACACCAGAATATAATAAACTGACAGCAAACAACACTCCCTGCTCTCACTGATGATGGTACCTAGTGTGGATAATGAAAGGTCTGAAAGAAAACAAACAAGCTCAGAGAATACCAAGGACCCCTCATTCAGTCTTTGCCTGCCTCAAAGAGGTCTTGCACTGGTTGAGATGAGGTGCTGGCTTCAGTATTGGTTGTCCTCTTCTGCTTCTCAAGCTCTAGATCAGGGGTAGGCAACCTTGGCTCTTTTATGACTTGTGGAGTTCAACTCCCAGAATTCCTGATTCAGCATGGGTATTGAAGTCTGCAAGTCAGAAAAGAGTCAAGGTTGCCTACCCCTGCTCAGTCTAGATCAGTGGTGGTGAACCTATGGCACGGGTGCCAGAGGTGGCACTCAGAGCCCTCTCTGTGGGCACGCGTGCCGTCGCCCCAGTCCTAGGCCTTTAGCTGGGTTTTCTAAAACCTTTTCGCTTTAGGGCTCTGCTGCTGTGTGAAAAAAAAAAAGGTTCAATCAGTTAATTTCAACTTCTCACAGAAAAAAAAAAGGTCTTGCAAAGTTGGAATTGATTGATTGAACTTTTTAGTCCCACCCAGTCTACCATTACCACCACAGCCACGCCCACCCAATGGGCCATGCTCAGCCAATAGGCCATACCCACCCGACACCCTATGATGCATAAGTGGGTTTTGAGTTGCAGTTTGGGCACTCAGTCTCTAAAAGGTTCGCCATCACTGGTCTAGACCAAGCTTCAATCTCTGCTTTGCATGCTGCTCTGAGCACTTGCTCACTTTGTGCCACCAATTGTACAATACAACCCACTATTAACAACGTTTGGACATTTATCTACACATTAGTCCTTATAATACTTTATTATGTTATACGTATTCAGTTCTTTTGAATTGTTATTCTCAGTTGTTTTTCTGTTACAGAGAAAGATGTATGCAATAGTCCTAGTGTATATTTTGTTGATTCTGGCCCTATGGCTGTCATAAATAATTTATTTTGATTTGACAAAACTAGGAGGGGGGGAATTAAACCACAAACGGCCTCTCAAAATTTTCCACTTGGTTTGTCACCAGATAAATTAGACAATGACATTTCATCAATGCTTTTTTTTTTTTTTGGAAGAATGATACAGAGAGCAGGAGAGGAAAACTGGAGCTTATCTGCACAAAATGTTTCCTGTAAATAAATAAAAACCCCCCCGCAGGTTTAATTTGGCACCAGATCCTTTCTTATGATGAATTAATCCTTTTGACCTTTCTTGATTGATAAGTTAATTTGAAGGCATCATCAATTGCTCCTTTCAGTTTGGGCAGTCTGGCTTGTGCAGGTGCATCAATAAATATCCATCCTTAACCCCCCACCTTCACACATATTTTCTCAACTGGGGAAGGAAACCTCGAGCTGAGAAAAAATGAAGCTGTCCACTGTGGGTGCTGCTTTGCTGATTTCCATGCTCTGCATTCTTGCTCAGGTGAGGTGAACCCCATTTTAAGAAAAGCAAGTTAGGGGATGGGGGGGGGAGAAATCCCTGTGTATCAAAATACTGTGGGTCAAACCCAGATCAAATTAGTCCCTCTCAGGTCCTTGAGAAATCTTAGATACGACCAATCAGGCTGTGTAAAACTTCGCTAAGATTCAGCTGGAACACAATCCAGCTGTATCTCTGAATCAAATTGGGCAATCCGATTGGATGCTGCATTTTTTCAAAGCAGTTTCAAGTATTCATTTGGACTGAGGATCATCAAATTTGTGGTGTAGTGGGAACAGAAAGCCATTGAAGACGCAGAGTTGAAATAACAGCTCTTTGTTCAGTTCTCACAGAAGCAGCTCTAGCAGCCGTTTGACTCATATTTATATGGACCGCCACTAGGTGGCAGCCAATGATTTTAAAGTATTCATTCCCACCTAAAACAACAGGCTTCAAGTACCATATTTTCCAGCGTATAAGACAACTGGGCGTATAAGACAACCCCTGACTTTTGAGAAGATTTTCATGGTTTGGAAAGTTGTCTTATATGCCGGAAAATACAGACAGACAGGCGAGGATTCAAATTGAACACTTTGTTAACCGTTTTTATAACAGACCTTATGCATTTAGGTTAAATACATAACAAAATCCATGTTTCTATTCTGACCGGAAGGATTTTCTGCACTTTTAATAACAACCTCGAGTTTCTTTTAGCTTGTAACAAATAAGGTGTTGGGGTTACCGATTGTCTTAGATTGTACCTTATTTGGTTTAGCCTTTGTATTGATTGGAAAGCTAGGCCATGATTTCCAGCAATGAGTTTTGGTGACTCGGGTTATTGTTGCATACCTTGGTTTCCCACCCTCAATAGATTTTTTTCCAGCATGGTTTATTGTACATTGGGTTATAGTGCAGCCTAGCTATTTTGAGAGAATCCTGAGAAGCTAACTGACCCATGGCTTCATACGTTTTCATTCAGTCCTGCTCCCAAGACAATATATGCAGACTAATATATATACTATATATATACAGCGGTGGTGAACCTATGGCGCATGTGCCAGAGGTGGCACTCAGAGCCCTCTCTGTGGGCATGCCCACTGTCGCCCCAGCCCCGCCTCCTCCCACAGCCCCCTCCTCACCAGCAGCCCTCCAGAGGAGAGTTGCCCTCGGGTATGGCCCGTGTAGAGCAGTGCAGCCAAGGACATGGCAGCTGGGCAAGACTCTGCCCTCATGCCCCGTCACGCACAGATGATGCTGCGGGGCATGAATGGAGGGCATGGCTCCCATGGAGCTGCTGGGCTGCCTGAGTGATCTGTAGTGGGCTGTGGAGGTGGTGGGTGGCCCTGAGGGCATGAGGCAGGGTGGGGCAGTTTTTGGACACTCGGTCTCTAAAAAGTTCTCCATCACTGATATATAATATCCGTGGGGGTAATGGAGAGACACATGGAGAGCTTCTTTGGGACAGAGAAGTAGGTGTAGATATGGGAAGGCGCTAAAAATATCCCTAGTTCTCAGAGAAGATTTCTTTCTAATGCAAATAGCAGCTTAGGTAAGCTGAGATGTTTTTCTGCAGAACCATGTTGGGAGAGAAGAATGTTACACAGTGACCCTGGTGGCGCAGTGGTTAGAATGCAGTATTGCAGGCTAACTCTGCTCACACCCTGGAGTTTGATTCTGATGGGACTCGAGGTTGACTCAGCCTTCCATCCTTTGGCAGTCAGTAAAATGAGGACCCAGATTTTGGGGGCAATGTGCTGACATTGTAAACCGCTCAGAAAGTGCTTTAAAGTACTACAGGGCAATATAAAAGTCTAAGTGCTATTGTTATAGTACAGGGGTCTTCAAACTGGGCAATTTTAAGATGGGTGGACTTCAACTCCCAGAATTCCTCAGCCAGCCCTGGCTGGCTGAAGAATTCTGGGAGTTGAAGTCCACACATCTTAAAGTTGCCCAGTTTGAAGACCCCTGCTATAGTATTACTCTTTATTCATTTCTACCCTTGTGGTTCTGATGCTGTGCAGCTTGCAATTATCATCTCTATAGTTTTCAGTGACAATCCCTTCTTGAATCATGCATTTACAAGCTTTAGCTTCAATATTAATTTTATTTTTTATGTGTAGGGAATGTATATTGATCCCTTCTCTCTCTTTCTGTCTCTTTTCGTTGCTGTAGCATGGCCATGCTCATTATGGTGGTTACTGGGATCAACACGGAGTAAGTATGATACCTTTTCTTTACCAGCTTTAGATGTTTTCCCCTTTGCCTCCAATTGTTTTGGAATCTCAAATGTTTCCCATTATAAAAGAAAAAAGTTTAAAGGAGTAGAAGAGGCTAAACATAGGGCTGCAAATTTTCTTGGACCATTTTTGCAACTTCCCTTCTTCCCTTTATTGCTATGTGACCATGTTCCAAAAGATGGTGGGCACACTGCAACATGCCAAGCGGTAGATTAAAAAAAAGAGTCTTGAGTTTGGTTCCTCCCAGACCAATCCAATCAGTTCTGCCTGTAGAACTGAAGAAATTTCTTGGATGAGAAGCGAAATGTCTTCAAGGAAAAACAAGACGACTGCTTCCTGAAAAAGCAACTTTGGGACAATCCTGACTTGGATGGCTGAGAATCTCCACAGACATCCACCACTGCATGCACTGCACACAGAACCGTATTATAAACATAAGAAGAAAAAGACTGGAAAACTAAAGCAAGAACTGTAAACCATCTGTTTAGAGAATCAGAGCAGAGAAATCATGAGAAATAACAGAGCTTGCAGATGGATCCTTGATGAACAGCCATTGCAACAAAAGGCCACAATGTCTTTCCTTCAAAATATCTGAAATCCCACTGACTTCACCAGTGTAGACAACAACATTATATGATCAGGTAGATTGTTTGCAGATGTGAATTGCCGGTGCCACGTATCTGGATTGTGAGAAAAGACTGGCAGGAGGATATTAGAGGGCTGTGTAGTGGGTGAAGTATCATGTGAGTTCCCCTTGCTTAAAGTAGGCTTGGCCCTGGGTTTCTCTCTGCTTCTACTCCAACACCTTAAGCATTACACTAGATGCACAGGTATATGGGATAACTGAATGCATTTTTTATTTCCCTGGAAAGATCCTAGATATGAAAGTTGGATTATCCAGCTCATTACTTCTCTTATCTACTAATATCCACCAATCTGACTATCTTCTTCATTGAACCAGATCCTATGGTGCTCTCTAGGATCTAGAACAGTGGTTCTCAACCTGTGGGTCGGGATCCCATTTGGGGTTGAACGACCATTTCACGGGGGTCACCAAACAAGGCTGTCCGCCATTTTTTCCTCTTTTCTTTGACCACGCCCTTGGCACCCGGTGATGTATAAGTGGTTGGGGGTCACCACAACATGGGGGACTGTATTATGGGGTCACAGCATTAGAAAGGTTGAGAACCACTGATCTAGAACCACAGTTATCCTGTTTAGCCAAATACAGCTGATCACTTATAATAATGCAGTGGAATTTTTTTTCAGGGCAGGGAAGTTGGAAATATCTGTTTGATGGAAGATAGTTGGGGGAGGCTGGGGGTCCATATCTGTTTCTCTCAACAACCCCCAAATCCAAACACTTGCAGAGGGTTTAATTTCCCAACAGTTTCTATGTACTAGGTTCCTTGCACTAAAATTAATTCAAGTCCATCTGGGTTGGCACTATAGTAAGTCTCTCACTCTTTAAGGTTACACTTAGTGGTTTATTGTTTACAGGAACCTAGTTGGAAACTGGGAATAATCCCAACTCGTAGAATATGTTGTGGAAGTCAGTTGTACCTGGTAAATGTTTGGGATGCAAGTTCCAGGCAGCTCCAAGATGTAATGCTGGTGGGAACTGTAATCCACCACAGGAGGAGGGCAGAAAAAGACGTGTCCTGGGACAGGGGGAAACTCATGTCACCCATCTCTGCAGGACAGCCTCTGGGAGGAGATACATCCATGGGCTTCCATATGGTTGATGGGTTTTCTTTAATGGAGATTGTTGGAAACAATCAAGATTAGTAACTCTGTTTTAGGTTTTTTTATTCTGATTGTTTAATTCTACAGCCATATCATTCACATGGCCACCACGGTCATTACCATTGGCACTATGATCCTCCTCCTCCTCCTCCTCCTCCTCCTCCTCCTCCAAGGTGCCCCAGCTCTCGTCGACAAGCCTACACTGCTCCTGCTGAACCCAATGCTGTTCTTGTTCAACCCTACAATTCTCCTGCTCCACAACCCTACAGTGCTGCTGCTCAACAGCCCTATCCTGTTCTTGTTCAACAACCCAATCCTGTTCCTGCTCAACAACTCTATGCTGTTCCTGTTCAACATGCCTACGGTGCTCCTAATCCACAAGTCTACGCTGCTTCTGCTCCACAACTTTACGGTTCTCCTCCACAAAGCAACACTGTTGCAGGTACTGCTCAACAACCTTCATCTTTCCTTGCTCAACCATCTTGGCCTGCTGTCCCACCTGCGTCCGGCACAGTGAGTATGAAAGTGAGACAGGTTCCCTTGAAGGCCTGTTCATATGGAAGTGGTAAAATGTTCTGCTGGCCTCAAATATCAAAAATATTCTTTCCTTACATTCACAGAGATCAAAGGCAAAACATAGAATTATTGTCCCCCCCCCCCCCAATTGTTACAGATGCATCCTGGCTATGCAGGTACTCCTTAACGTAGGACCATAATTGAGCATGGAATTAAAGTTGTGATTTATGCAAGTCATTCATCAGGTGATCATGCCTGACTTGATGCTGCCTTTTTTGCAGCGATTGTTAACCAAATGCAACAGTCATAAGGCACATGTTCAATTGCAAACACTGCAGTTGTTTAAGTGAACACATTGTTCACAATGGGCCTTTTTTTGCCAGAAACTTGAAATAAACCCTAGTTTCTAGCAAAACTGTTGCAAAACAGGTTCATATGGTTGCGAGATGTTGCAAACAGTCATAGTTGCTGGGCATCTAAAATGTAAGGATGTGACTGAGGGGCCGAGAGAAAATGGCCATCGGAACTTTGGATCTAGGCCCTATGTATTTTTTTGAGATTTGATGCTGCTTACTGGTTCTACATTGAGGATTGCCTGTAGGAAAAGATTTGTTTATTGGTCTGCATCTTACTACAGTTCTACATAGCTCTGGCTTCACGATGGCATATTCTCTTAAAAAATATGCCCCTGTTTCATGGTTTTAACTCTCTGGTGTATTTTATGTCATGGTTCCGACAGATGAAACCCCTCAAAAGATCTTTGTGGCATTGTTTACCTTAAAGAATCTTTATTTTGAATAGCATAATATCAGCACTGCATAATCGAAGCCAAAAACACAATTCCCTCCTTCAATTAATTGTCATAAATCACATTCCCCAATTAGCTTGAAGCGTGGGCCTCTTCTCCAGTTCTCCAGCCTGCCAATTCCTTATCAGCTCTGGTTACAATAACCTTGTTTCTCACGCTAGGTTTAGTGTTGTTATGTCTAGCTAGACTCTCGTTCACATCCCCCCCCCAGCATCATCTAACTCTAAAAGCAAAAGGTAAAAGATGGCTACATTTCCATCTATTGTCAATGCAAAAACATCCGGTGTTAGCAGTGTTGACATTTTATCTGAATTTTGTATAACCAGATATGTGTCATGTAACTGAATACAATTTTAGTTGCTCTAGGACAATAATTCTCAACCTTTGCCACTTTAAGGTGTATAGACTTCAACTCCCAGCTTCTCCCAGAATTCCCCAGCCACATGGCTGGCTGAGGAATTCTGGGAGTTGAGGTCCATGCATCTTAAAGTTGCCAAAGTGAGTAATGCTGCTCTAGAAAGATCCTAGATATGAGAGTTACAGTGATTTGGACTGTCCTCTCCTCTTATTTAGTAATTCAACCATTTTTGGACTTCTTCATTGGACAACAGCTAGGGTTCTCCATATGATCTAGAACCACAGTCATACTAGATCCTGAATCTTGTTTAGCCTAGCACAGCTAATCATTCATAAGGGCTTTTTCTGCCAGAGCAGGGAGGTTGGAAACATCTCTTTGCTGGAAGGAAGTTGGGGAAGACTGGAGATGCAGATCTGCCTCTCTCAACAGCCCCCAAATCCAAACTCTTGCGGAAGACTAAATTTCCCAGTGTTTTCTATGCATTCAGGTCCCTTCATGCATTTATGTCCTTCAGAGTTGTGATAAGCCTGTCCCTCTTTAAAGCTACACTTAGTGGTTTGTTATTTATGGGAACCCAGATGGAATCATTTGTGGATAGTCCCAACTCTTAGAATGTGCAGTGGAAATCTTTTGTACTGGTAAATGTTTGGGATGCAAGTTCCAGGCAGCTCCAAGAAGTAATGCTGGTGGGAACTGTAATGCACCACTGTAGGAGGGCAGAAAGAGACATGTCCCGGGACAGAGGAAAATTCATGTAATTCATCTCTGCTGGACAGCCACTGGAGATGCACTCATGGGCTTTAATATGGTTGGTGGTTTGTTTGTTTTTTTAATGAGGAATGTAGGAAACAAATCAGACCAGTGACTATATCTTCAATGTTCCTTCCATTTTTTTCCCTGTTCTGCAGCCACAGCCTAACAATGCGAATCCACCTAATTTGGTCACAAATAGCTTCCCTGGTTCAGTTCCCCAACAACCTTTCCCTGCACAATCTTTGCCTGCTGCCCAAGTACAAGCTGTTCCCTCTGCTTTGGCTAGTCCTCAATATTCTGCTGGTGCTGGATTTCCCCCTGCACAAGTTGCCTCGGGTGCCTTTCCACAGTCTGTCTCGGGTGCCTTTCCACAGTCTGTCTCGGGTGCCTTTCCACAGTCTGCCTCAGCTCCCTTTCCACAGTCTTCCTTGGGTGCCTTTCCACAACCTGACCCTGCTACCTTAGTTTCACCCAGTGTTCAACCCTCTGATACATCTGGATTGTCTTTGTCTGCATCTGGAACACCTGGTCCCTTTGCACAACCTCCTCCTGCTTCCTTAGTTCCATCCAGTGCTCAGCCCTCTGATACATCTGGATTGTCTTTGTCTGCATCTGAAACACCTGGTCCCTTTGCACAACTTCTTTCTGCTTCCTCAGTTCCATCCAGTGCTCAGCCCTCTGATACATCTGGATTGTCTTTGTCTGCATCTGAAACACCTGGTCCCTTTGCACAACCTCCTCCTGCTTCCTCAGTTCCATCCAGTGCTCAGCCCTCTGATACATCTGGATTGTCTTTGTCTGCCTCTGGAAAGCCTGTTGCACAATCCAGCCTTGCTACCTTACTTTCACCTGGTACATCCGGATTGTCTCTGTCTGCTCCATCTGGAACATCTGGCTGAAACGACTTCTGCCATGTAAGTATGAAAGTATGCCAATTCTTGAAGGCCTATTCCTTTGAAGGCAAGCGAAGAAGGTTCTGCTGGCCCTAAAAATCAAGAATATTTCCCCCTACTTACAGATAGGATTAAGCTAACAAAAATGGAAGGTTCTAGGCTGCTCAGCTTTCACTAGAACTAATACTTGGCATTATTCTGGCTGAGGAATTCTAGGAGTTGACGTCCCTACATCTTAAAGTCATCAAGGTTGAAAAACACTGCTTTAGCCTATCCCTTACTCCCTGCAGAAAAATAACAAGTTTTGGAGGAAGTCCTTCAGAGAACATAATTGTTAGTGAGCTGTCTGTTTCAGTGGGTAATAGAAAAAAGGTAGTCCTCAATTAAGGTTAACAGATTCACGCATCTTTGAAGTTAGGGCAGCACTGAACGAGGACTATATGTCATGGATCCACATAATTGCAGCTGTTTCAGGATCCCACAGTTATGTGAACTCTCTCATGACAAATGAAATCAGTGGGGAAGCAGGCATGTGATCATGGGACACGATGGCAATTCCAACTGTTGCAACTGCAGTGATAAGAGTCTGTGGTTCGTGCGCTGTTATATTGGGGCATGCGAGATAGTGCATCTGCCAGGAAGTTCTTTCTTCCTGGTAAATGTTTGAGCTTAAATTGGAATTGGTGAAAATGCTGGGACCAGCGGGCTTGTTTGGGATTGAGTTTCCTGGAAGTTTTCAGGGCTTCCAAATTTTTGTGATCAGTCCACACCTGGAAGGGGATTTTGTTGCCTTCCAGGAACTGTCGCCATGTGAGTAATGCCCAACGTATCCCATAAGCCTCCTTCTCCCATACGGGCCAGCGCTGTTCTGTTTCCGTGAGTTTCTTGGATGTATATGCACAGGGTTGCAATACTGCATCATCATTTTCTTGTAATAGCACAGCCCCCACTGCCACATCACTTGCATCTGCCTGTATTATGAAGGGCTTGTCCATGTCTGGGTGCCTTAGTACTGGTTCGGCAGAAAAAAGTCTCTTTAGTCTCTCAAACGCTGCTTGGCACTCCATTGTCCATGTTAGTGGCTGGCTAGGTTTTACTGAGGATGTTCCCTTCGTTTTTAGTAAGTTGGTGAGGGGCAAGGCTATCTGTGCAAATGAGGGGATGAATTGGCGGTAAAAATTTGCAAAGCCCAGGAAACTTTGTAGTTGCTTTCTTGTGCGGGGTGGTGCCCATTCTAATACTGCTCTGACCTTCTCTGGGTCCATTTCAATGCCCTGTGGGGATATGCGATAGCCTAGGTAGTCTATCCTTTCCTGGTGGAATTCGCATTTTGAGAGTTTGGCATATAGGTGAGCGGCTCGCAGCTTCTTTAAAACCGCTCTGACAAGTTTGACGTGTTCTTCTTTTGTTTCGGTAAAGATAAGAATGTCGTCCAAGTAAACAAGGACCCCCTTAAACAGGTGCTCCCTTAGAACGTCATTGATTAATTGCATAAAGACTGCAGGGCCCCCTTGTAATCCAAATGGCAAGACTTTGAATTGATAGCACCCCATGGGGCAGTTAAATGCAGTCTTCCATTCGTCCCCTTCCTTGATTCTCACGCGATAGTAAGCTTCCCTTAAGTCTAGTTTAGAAAAAATTTTCCCTTTCGATAGGTGTGACAGCATGTCTTTCATGAGGGGCAGCGGGTATAGGTTGCTTTCACTGATTGTGTTCAGGGCCCTATAATCCACGCATAAACGTAAAGAGCCATCCTTCTTCTCTCTAAAAAGGACCGGGGCAGCCACTTTAGGCTTAGCTGGTTCAATGAAACCTCTCTCCAGGTTTTTTTTTATAAATCTTTCCATTTCCTCCTTCTCCTTTGGGCTCATGGAGTATAATCTGGGTTTCGGGAGTTTTGCCCCAGGCTTGAATTCAATGGTACAGTCTGTGGGTCGGTGGGGGGGAAGCTCATTCGCCCTCTCCTCACTGAAGACTTCAGCAAGGTCCCTATATTCCTCTGGTATTTCTGTTAATCTTTTTTCCTCTCCTATGGATGCTTTTTCTATTCTTGATTCTGGTAGCCTCTCTTGGGGTTTTAAGTCCATAGGGTCCCCCTTCGGGAATTTGATTTCTGTCGTCCTCCAATTTACCCAGGGGTTCCATTTTTTCAACCATTCCATCCCTAGAATCATTGGGCATTCCATACCTGGGGTCACCACAAACGTTAAGTCCTCTTCATGGTTGCCCAGGGAGAGGTGTATTGGCAGAGTGGCTAGGGTAGCTGGCACCCCCCCTGCTATGGATCCATCTAGCTGGCCAAATGAGATTGGTTGTTCCAGTCTCCTGGATGGGATGCCCAGATTCCCCACTAGTGTTGGGCTAATGAGGCAGCGGGTGCAGCCAGAGTCTATTAAGGCTTTCACCTTCACAGCTTCGGGCATGGGGGGGATTAATATAGTCACTGTTTTGAAGATGGGTGTGATGCGTCCACTTACCAGGGGTTCGCCTTCCGAGCTGTCATCTGAGGCATCCACCGTCCCTGTGGTGTAGGCTGGAGTTCTTTCCCCTTGGTGAGCAGAGGTGGGGTTTTCTGCAATTTCCATCATTTTCATGGCTGTTTCTTTTGGCTTAGCTGAATACCCTCTGGGTTTGTTGATTGGGGATCTGTCTGGGTTGTGCTGGGGGGCCTTTGAGCGGCATTCTACAGCTCGATGCCCTTCTCTTCCGCACTTGAAACACCCCATCTGCTTCTTGGCTGTATCCGATGATTTCACCGGTTGGTGTGTCAGCTCAGGCGGGGGGCGGCTCCATTGTTTTCCTCGGCGATGCCTCTTCAATATGTCGATCTCTGCTTCCTCTGCCAAGACGTACCATTCCTCAAGTCGATGTGGGTCTCCTCGGGGCAGGCAAGCATCATATAGATCATAGTTTAGTCCGTCTTTGAAACGGCCAAGGAGGATGTCTTCTGGCCAATTCAGTTTGCTGGCAATGGCTCGGAATTCTTGTGTATACTCAGCCACTGGGCGTTTGCCCTGCCTCATCGTTGTTATTCTTTCACGGGCTTTGCGATCAGCCAGGGGGTCTTCAAATCGTCTTCTCAACGAGGACATGAAACGGTTGAAGTTACTGAGTTCTGGGGCATTGGAGTCATGCAGGTTCACCACCCAATCTGCAGCTGGTCCATCCAGGGCAGATTGCACGATCCGGATGCGGGCTTTGTCGCTGGGGATGTCCTGCCCATATTCCTCCATGTAGCTGAGGACTTGGGTTAGGAAAAACCCCAAGCGTGTTGGCTCCCCTTTGAATTTCACCTCCAACGGTGGACGTCTTGGAATGGATCGGTGCCTCCATTGTGGGTGGTAGTGTCTTCCGTCCAGATTTCCATCTTGGGTCCGGTAGGGGGTGGGAGCTCCTGGATCAGTAAATGTCCCTGGGGTTGCAGGTTCCACGTCCCCCTCGGTGTCTCTCCCTTTGTGGCTCCAGGAACTGGGGCGGGCGTAGGGCTCAGGAATCTCCTCTCCTAGGGAGCTGAGAGTTCTCTTCATCAGGTCAATAGCTCTCTCTAGGATCCAGTCTGAGTACGGCATACAGCTTCCTCCCTCTTCACTTGCGTGCAGGGATTTCTCCATCTCCTGCTTCCATTCTGGTTGCTTGGTCCCCCGTCTCAGGGTCACTTTTCTTGATTCCTTTCCCCACTCGCTTTTCTTTCCAACGCCCATCGACCAGCGAGGCTTGTGGTCCTGTGTCTCCACCACTTCTTCTTCTGAGAAATCTGGCCTCTCGGATCCCAACATCTGGCAAGGTTCCAACTGGGTCAGCGGCTCTCTTTCCAGGGAGTTTTCTCCCTCTCTTGCTTCGTTGTCTGACATGGTAAATTTTTGCAAAATCCCCCGGCAAGGGTCTACCTTCCAGGTGGATTAATTTTGCAAGTCCTGTCTAATGTAAGGACCCACCCCACTTTGCATCTTAAGAAGACAGAACTCTTGGAATAGTTCTTCCAACAGGAATCCTTTATTAAGAGAAAATGGTTGCAGGCATGCTAGACAGGACTTGGGGTCCAAGCTCTCCCATTCAAGGTTTTAAGGGGTTCCCCAGTAGTCCCACCCAATCAACCCCCCTTCCCAGTGATAGTTTCAAGTATCACAATTCCACCCCGTTTCTTCTTTCTTCCGTCTGGATGGAGACTTCAGATAACTACATGAAAGGCAAATACTCTTCTTTGTTAATGCTAATGTTCTCTGGTGTTAACGCTTTGAGGTTACAATAGGTTACAATAAACACACATTCAGCATTCAGCTCTTTGAAGTCTACTGAAGGAAGTGAGGGCCATAAAGCCCCTTTGTTCTCCCCCTTCTCTCCCTCTTATGGCAGAATCCAAAGAAGGCAGAATTGGGAGTTTCTATATTTGATAATTAAAGATGAAATATGATTGGATTCTGACAGTTGGCATGGTCACATGACCTTGTGCATTATGACCGAGTTGTTTAGCAACAGAGCATCTGATCCCAGTTACCATTGGTGAGTATCATCTATATTGCTGATTTGATTTCTGTGCTTTGAAAATTTCAACTATTGAAACACAATTACAACTACCCTCCATTATCTCTATTGCAGCAATTAAACAATACTAATTCCTAGGAATGTCCACAATAGAATGAACACTCCAGTGATTTTGCCCTGAATTGATTTTCTGATTTTATTTTTCCAGCTAAAGTAAATCAAAGCATCTCAGTATGAAGATGTACACCAGTGAGTATGATGGATATTCTTTGCTTTAATAGAGATGTTCAGTGTGCAGATTTCTCCTGGGACTTTACAATGAGTTGCTTTCAAATACATAGATTAGGGGTCCCCAACATCTGTGCAGTGGACCAACAATGGTCCACAGCCTGCCGGGAACCCTTCAGTCTATGAAAAAACTGGCCTCCACAGAACCAGTCCCTGGTTTGGGGGCTGCTGATGTAGATTATTGGCGCTATTATCATGGAGGGTAAAGGGGAGGTTGAAGGCAAAAGTCTGGAATATTAGTTGCCTTGAGCAGACACTTTTTGTGCCAATGTTTCACTTTTACTCTTGTTTTTTTTAATAGATTCATCAACTGCATTTGTCAAAAATCATCCCTCCAACACTTTCTCTTTCTGGCTTCCATATCAAAGGGGAAATGCTACTTTCTTCAGAGAAGGGTTCCAGCAATATTTCTTTCTGTTGATTTGAGGACACTTTCTCTTAATTGTGAATACTGGTTAACACTGGCTTTCTCTACAAAAAAAAATACAAATAAATATGTTCAGCATTATCATGGAATGTTGTCTTTATTATTATTGTGCTGTGAAAATTATCATTTTTTTCCAATATTGTAATGAAGTTCAGGCCACATCAATGCTTAGTTGATTCTGATAAATGAAAATCTGATTATAATTTAGATGGACGAAGAAGGAGCAGATAAGGAGGGAGACCCAGGTGACACAGTATTGAATAACTGGAGGTTGTATAAATATTTATAGAAGTATATACTGAGAAGGTTAGATAAATAGAAGTATTAATGTAAGAGAAAATTAATCTTATTGTATATAATACAGATAGGGAAATTTGGAGAGAGGAGTTGCTCGGACATTACCCCTGAATTGTATCTGAAGAGGGATGAGAGGGAAGAAAGGAGAGAAGAGAGAAAAGAGTAAAGGAGGGGAGAAGGAAGTAGGAAGGTTGGAGGAGAGAGTGGTGAAGGAAAGAGAAGAGGAGAGGAAGAAGAGGGAAGTAGGGAAGAAAGAGAAGAAAGGGAGAAAAGGTAGAGAAGAAGGAGTGTGGTTACAGTGAAAGGGGAAATGGGCGAGCAACACCAAAAGTCATGTGTATGTATTTATTTCATTTTATTAAAAGTATCCTATATACAAGAATGTAAAAAGAATGTAGGTTAACATCTGATAAATATCATGGTATATGTATAGGGGAGAGTTTGGAAAAATAAAAAATAAAATATATATATATGGGTTTGGGAGGGGTCTTGCCAGAGCTGGTTTTGTTTTCATTAATGCCGAAGTGATGTACTCAATAAAGTTTCACATTAAGAGAAAAAAAATTGATTATAAGCCCACTATCTAAGTATCCTTTGAGCTTAATGCCACAAGCATAATTATCTCACATTTCTGTTACCTTTCTACAGACCAGAGTTTCTTATAGGCTTAACAGATGTTTAGTGATGTTCCCAACATTACTTTGAACTACTTAAGAAGTTCCAGAATATAAACCTTTTTTGTCTCCTTTGATCACAGAAGTGAATAATTACATTCTTATTTGATGTCTAGGAAAGAGTTGCTCATTCCTGATTCATAGGTCAAGAAAAGTCTTTGTTGGATTCTTAATCCAACCGATAATAAGTTAAAGGTTTCTATAAAAATGCTTAGGGAACAATTTAATATGTGATGGCAGATCAGGTGGCTACCAATCTGCGTTATATGAGACATAATACTTTTTGTAATGCGAATAAGCCTGGGAGGTGGTTGGCTTATCAATTACGAAAGAAACAGAAGGCTAGGATTATAGAGAAAGTAAAATATAAAGGTACTGAGGTTTTTCAGCATAATTTGATTAAAAAGAGTTTTTTAGACTTTTATACAAAGTTATATTCAAGTGATAATATAAAGGGAATGGATATAGATAAATATTTACAATTAGTACACTTTCCTAAACTTTCTGAGGAACAACAAAATGGGATGAATTGTTTAATTACTGTGGAGGAAATTGGTTTAGCTATTAAGCAGTTAAAGGTGGGAAAGTCTCCAGGAACAGATGGATTGACGTCAATGTATTATAAAATTTTATCTGAAGAAATGATGGACCCATTAAAGGAGCTGTTTAATAGTATTTTGTTGGGAGCTCAAGTGCCCCCTTCCTGGAAAAGAGTGTTTATATCATTGATCCCGAAGGAGGATCAAGATCTTACAGAGCCTAAGAATTATAGGCCAATATCTTTGTTAAATGTAGATTATAAGATTTTCTCTAAAATTTTGGCAAACAGACTAATGCAGGTTATGAAGGATTTGATTCATAGTGATCAATCAGGATTTATAACAGGGCGATATATGAAATACAATGTAAGACAAATTATTAATTTAATTGAGTATTTGGATAAGAATAATCAGATTCCTGTGGCTTTTATATTTTTGGATGCCGAGAAAGCTTTTGATCAATTAGATTGGCAATTTTTATTCTCATTGGTAGAGAAAATGAATTTCGGGGATAAGTTTTTACATGCGCTTAAAGCTATATATCAGCAACAATCTGCTCAAATTGTTGTTAATGGGGGACTGACTGAAACTTTTAATATTGAAAAGGGAACAAGACAAGGATGTCCATTATCTCCATTGTTATTTGTTTTAACAATGGAGATTTTGTTGATTCAGATTCGAGAATCAACGGTACTCAAGGGTATAAAGATAAAAAAGAATAAATATAAATTGCGGGTTTTTGCGGATGATTTGTTTTAATTTTGGAACAACCGACTCAAGCGGTTGATTGTTTATTAGAACTTATAACCTAATTTGAAATTATATTATGATGCAGCCACCTTAACTTGGATAAGTGATTGGCTTAATTTAACAAATAAGGATATTCTTTCTCTTGAAGGGTGGGACTTAATGTATGGTTGGCATGCATATTTAATTTTTAATAAGAAAGTTGACCGGACCATATTTTGAGGAATGCTTTACTTCGAGTTTGGAAAAAGTATTATTATAGGTTAAATTATAAAATACCTATCTGGAGGATTCCTGGACATGCAATTGAGGGAATTTCTAAGGGGATGAATTTTGACAAAATTTCGTATAAAGAATTATTAATTTGGTCAGGTTTGGATTGGCATTTAAAATCTTTAGATGTATTAAGGCAAGAAAATATTTTACAATCATGGTTTCAGTACTTACAAATAGTGGATAGATGGACTTTAGATAAGAAAGAGGGAATAACATTAGAAGATGAAAATTTGGTAATTCAGATTAAAGATCAGAATCAGGCTCATATAAAAAGAATTTATAATGCTTTAATAGAATTAGATTCAGAAACAGAATTGGTTAAAGACTGTATGATTAAATGGGCTCAGAATTTCCAGGAACCGATCCCATTGGATTTATGGGAAATAATTTGGATCAGAAATGTTAAATTTACACAAGCTCAAAACTTGAGGGAAAATTTTTATAAAATGTTTTATAGGTGGCATCTAGATCCTAAAAAATTATCTTGTATGTACTCTAATTTACAACCCAAATGTTGGAGATGTGGCAACACGGATGCGACTTATCTTCACGTTTGGTGGAATTGTAAAAAGGTAAAGGCTTTTTGGATTATGATTTGGTGGAACATTCAAAATATTTTTAAAAGGAAGATAAAGTTTACTCCTCAATTATTCTTATTGGGTATTTTTGTGGATTTAGATGATAAAGAAACTATTTAATGTTGAATTTATTAACTGCAGTAAGGTTATTAGTAGGTTCATATTGGAAGAAAGATTCACTGCCTACTCTAGAAGAATGGATATTTAAAGTTTCTAATTTTGCAGAAATGGCAAAAATTTCTGCTTATTTAAAGGATCATACACAAGAAAGATATATTATTGTATAGAGAAGATGGATAGATTATATTCAGAAGAAGTATGGGACTATAAAGTTTCATTTATTTTATGAGTAAATTTTATAGTAAATGTTTTATAAGAGATTTGTTTATGATGATGTAATTTAAGGGGAGTTAAGGGCTAAGTATGATTTTTTTCTTTTCTTTTTTTCTTTTTTTTTTTGTATATTGTTAAGTTTGTTATTAATAACCCTGTACTCTGCTCTGGGAAGTGAGGGGGGGAGGTTGAGGGTGGGTGGATGGGTGAGTGGGAGGGTAAATAGGTAGAATAGGATAATGTAGATATGGTAATTTATGGAGAGGTGCTGCATGGGCATTTCCCCTATGCTGCATTCCTGTAGATGGTAAGAGGAGAAGGGGAGGGGAAGAGAGTAGTGAGGGGAGGAGAGAAAGAGGAGGGAAGTAGGGAAGGTATTGGAGAGGGTGGATGCAGCTTGGGGGGAATGAGCAAGCGGCACCTATGGTTATGGTTATGAATTTATTTTATTTTGTAAAGTGAATTTTGTTGTATAATTATGCTGGATAAATGGAAAATAAAAAATCTTTAATAAAAAAAAAGAAAAGTCTTTGTACCTTATCAATAATAGGGGAAGAGGACATGCCTTAAGTTTAACAGTCTCCCCTTGTCTTGAACAACTGGATAATGATCCGACTGCAGTTTTCAGGGAAATGTAGCCTCACCTTTGCAGACACCTATGACACTTTCAGATATTGTCCATGACACCCCTTTCAAAAAGTCTTCTTTCCATTCATCCATGGTCCCAAACACCTGGGATGGCACTAAGTCCTCATGGGAGCTTGAAATAAGATTTGGCAATCTTGGAAGTTTATTCATTTAGTGCCGACCCCATTGGGCCAAAAGTCAATCCATAGGGTTGTGAGTTTGAATGACTGATAGGATACAATAGCTACAGAAATAGCACTTAGACTGATATACCAGTCCATAGTGCTTTACAGCACACTCGGGCAGTTTAAAATGTCTGGATCCTCATTTTACTGACCTTGGAAGGCTGGAAGGCTGAGTCAACCTTAAGCTGGTCAGGATCGAACTCCAGGCTGTGGGCAGTGTTTGCCTGCAAAACTGCATTCTAACCACAATAAGACTGATTTGTACTCTGCATAAAGAAGTCACATAGATTGGATATGACCAACGCTCTAAGGGACAAAAAAAAAAAAAAAAAAAAGAGAAGAAGGCCTAAAGATTGCCAGCTTGCTGTGTCTTTTTGATCTCCAACCGTTTTCCCAGCAGGAGAAAAAAAATTTGGTGCTTTGTGTGCCTCAGATTCTGTTTCTGTACTTGCTTTTCTCTTCTCCTTTATAGATTTAATAAAATTACATCACCAAAGCGAATAAAACATCATAAAATAAACATTCAGAAAATAAATAGTTCCATAGTATCATAGCCAAAAAAAGGGAAAAGTGAGAAAATCAAAAGAGTATATGGCTGCTCAGTTAGTAATTATATAGTGGCTTCATTCTGACCTCACATTGAGCCAGAATGCTATTTTATCATCTTTTTGTTTCAATTTAAAAGACCCGTGAGTTAATCCCTGATCTTTAAATGTATCTTCAATTCCTGAAAATCAATGCATTTGGAAAGCAGCATATTTATTCCTCTGCTAGCATCACTCCCTTTTTAAATTTTATTTATTCAAAGTTTGTTCTGTGTATTTCATACCATAGGTACCATTTTTTTCATAAGGAGTAAAACAGTTTCTTAAAAATATTGTTACTCAGAAATTCTGTCTCCTAATGATCCATATCTACTGCAAATTTCATCCTCTTTAAATTTAACATTTTAAAGGAACAAAACTCTAAAATCATACATCAATTCCTTTGTAATTAAGCATGCTTTACTCTCTCACAGGGATCTAACATTCCTTCAAGTGGTATCCTTTTTAATTACGAAAATAAAAAAGGCTATAACTGTTTGGCTTCATTGTTTAACCCATGAGTTAGGGGTAGAGTGGGAAAATAGAATTTATTTATATCAAATCTATACCGAAGTGCAGAGATAGGAGTGCCTGAAAACCAGAGAATTTGATCATTTCTAGAGCATTCACTCAAGAAAACAGCTACAAAAGCCAGCTTTACCACTGACCATGAAAATATTGAAATGGTGAATAGCCTCTGTGCCTTATGACTATCCATCAATGGTATGATCCTTTGTTGAACAAATGTTCAAGATATCTAATGCAGCCTAGCACTTAGTATGGAAGCAGTGAAGGGCAACGAAAATATATTTGGATCCTGTGATGTGTCTATTCTGACAAAGATCAGTTTAGTGTAAGAAATGGTATTTCCTGTGACACTCTATAGAAGGAAGGGGAAAAAAAAAAGACTTTGAAGAAGCAGAATAAAAGGAATTTTGACATGTTTGAGCTTTGGTGTTGGAGAAAATGCTTGCGAAGACTATGGGCAGCCAAGAAAAACAAGCAAACAAACAAATAAACAAACAAACAGATTATCTCCCCAAAAAAAATAAAAACAGAGTTCTCACTTGAGGCACAGATGATTAGGCTAAAATTATTCTTCCTTGGACCCTTCCTTGTGAAGACCATTCTAGGAATCATGAAAGGAAAGACAAGCAGAAAACCAGTAGCATTTCCTCAAATTAGTTATCCATCCTACAATTCAGAAACCTGAAAGTTGGTAAAAGAATCCCTTTCCGTCTCATATCTTCCCCCCCCCCCAAGAATAAAAACAAATCACGGGAACTAAGATAAGATAATCAAAAGATGGGACAAAGATAAGATAAAGGCTTTGAAAGGTCACTAATGAACTTTCAGAATCTCTCCACTTGTTATCAGATAAATTAGAGGGTGAGGTTGCATCAATATTTTCTCACAAGTCAAGATCATACTAAAAAAAAAAAATAGAGAGAGAGGGTGGTGGAATGTTTCATTTGGCACCAGATCTTTCCTTCTGAATGAACCCTTCAAACCTTTCTCTGCAGGTAATTTGAAGGCATCATCAATTGCTCCTTTCAGTTTGGGCAGACTGGGTTGTGCTGATACATCAAGTAAAGATCTGTTCTTAACCGTACTTACTTTCTCATCAAGGGCTTCAAGCTGAGAGAAATGAAGCTGTCCTTTGTGGGTGCTGCCTTGTTGATTTCTGTGCTCAGCACAGATGCCCAGGTGAGATGAAACCTGCATTTTAGGAAAAGTAACTTGTGAGGTGGTAAAGACACCTCTGTGGCTCAAACCTTGTGGGTTAATCCGAGACTTAACTGCTCACTCTTGGATCCTACCAAAATCTTAAACATAATAAATAGGGATCAGGTAAAGTTCCACCAAGGAGATCCAGATTAACCTCATTAAAATTCATATGTAATTGGATAAACCCATTAGATCCCACACTTTTTCAAGGGGATTTCAAATATTCAATTAGACTGATGATCTGCCTCACATCAATGATTCTATTATGACCAGAAGGTTTGTTTTTTTTTACACAATTTAATAATGATAATTTATTATATAACTGAAATATCAGAAGGATTTGGCATGAATTGGAAAGATTTATCATATGTATGTGTGTGCATATATAAAAGCTGTATATACATATGTATGTCTATGCTTATATAAAAGAAAAAAAAACATAAGTTTGTATTTTATATATTTAAATGTTTGTGTGGTTTTTTCTTTCTTTCTGTAGTGGTCTTTTAGACATTTTGGCTTAACAGTAAGTATAACCTATGCCTGTTCCTATTGTACCAATTTAAGAGAAACTCCCCAAAATGATCTGACCCTGAAAATTTCAGGGTCCCATTCAGGGGTAGGGGATCCCACATCTGGGATAGGTATACTATCAAGGGTAGCTCTGGGGGATTGTGTTGAGACAGACACCGCTTGAGGACAGAGAAGGAAGATAGACATCTGGGATATTCTCCCTTCACTCCTTACTGCTGCAGGATCTTATAACAGAGTTTACTTAAAGTAAAAATAATGTGAAAACTACTAAGGTAGTCCTGATTTAGTAACCACAATTGGGACCAGCAAGTAAAGCAATTGCTAAAATCACATGTCTGTGATTACAATTTGATACAGGACCGTGATTACTGACCACATATAATGGCAAATCTGTGACTGGGAAAAAAATGCGATGAAAATTGCAACCATAGGCACTGGTCTCAGAGTGTTTTTGTTTTAAATCACCCCTATAATTCATTGAGGCAGTTGCTAACCAAGGGCTACCTGTAGCAACCTTTCCTAGAGTTGTTGTAAGGATAAAATTATACAAAACTTCTGTATGTACTATTTAGAGGCTTTCAGAGAAAATGCAGAATGTAAACATTATTTATTAAGATTATTCTGGATGCCTATAAGCTTTGCCTAGGAAGGATATTAAGGTCATCCATAGAACTGGTTTGTAATGTATCTTTCAATTTCTATAGGGGAATCCTGGCTTCAGAGATGATGCTTATATTGGAAACTCTGTTCTACAGCACTCTCCATTTGTAAGTATGAGTTTCTGCGTGCCCTTTTATTTTCTTTGCCTTTGTTGAAGAATAGGCTCTCTGCTTATAGTCTGAAGTTCCCAAATTCTGTTTCAATTACTTCCTACCTAGGAGTACTGTGGGATTAAGATAACTGTTAAGAGTTTGGTGATTATCAAGAGAACCCACAAAGCATAATCAAAAACACACACACAGAGACATAAAATAATTTTGATCACTATAGTCACCATCTTGACTATTTGACCATACCCTGAAGTTACCTTTGCTCACATTTCTCTCCACTGCATCCCAAACAATTGGGGTTCAGATCCACAACCCAAAATACTGTTTTTATCCATTTTGAAGTCACATCTCCATATTTGTTTACTATATTTAGTTATTACCTGTTTATAAAGAGGTTATACTGTACTGTACTCTGAAACAAAGTACTACCTTTTGAGGAGATTTTGGTCTTTTAAAACTTGAAATTTTGGTTCTATTTTTTTCTTTAGCGACTTAATATTGTTTTTTTTTTTTGGGGGGGGGGTAAAGTGTGCTCTTAGAGCTGGCAGCCTTGTTTAGCATTTAAAGAAATTTCTGCTTGCCTTTTTGTATCTTGTGCTGTTTTCACTCTCCGTCTTTCTAAATACGTGTAATTGTTTGGGAAAATCTTATGCATTTGTTAAAGTTCTTTGTCTCTTTATATTTGGGTTTCAAATGCAAATTTATTATTCTGTTTATTAAATTTATATCCTGCCTATCTCACCATTAAAAACAACTCTGAATTACTGGAATATAAGAAAGATTTGGTGGCACAAATATTATGGTCATACATCCATGTGTATGTATATTCTGAGAGAGAGAGAGAGAGAGAGAGAGAGAGAGAGAGAGAGAGAGAGAGAGAGAGAGAGAGAGAGACTGAGAGAGAGAGACTGCAAGTTTGCATTTTATATCAATTAAATGCCTATATAAAGAAGTATAAAAACTATTTCACCAAGGAAGAAATCCATGTTTTTCTTTTTTCCTGCAGTGGTTTCTTAGGCATTTTGGCTCAGCAGCCATTTTGCCTGCTCCTATTGTACCCATTAGAGAGACCCCCCCACACACAAATATCTGGCCTTGAAATCCTGGGGCCTCATAGTCTTGCTCCCAAATCATTTGGGTGTCTATAGAGATATTTATTATTTTATTTATTTAATTTATAAGCTGCCCAACTCACACTTAAAAGTAACTATGAGCTTATGTAGTTTATTATATATCTGAAACACAAAAAAGATCTGCAGGCCTAAATATTATGCGCGCGCACACACACACACACACACACACACACACACCATGTGCATATATAGGCTTATATGAGAGACAGAGAGAATGGATGTTTGCCTTTTGTATATTTAAATGTCTATTACAGCTATTTTGCCAAGAATGAAAGTCATGTTTTTCTTCTTTCTGCAGTGGCCTTTTAGACACTTGGACTCATCAGTGAGTATAACTTTTGCCTGCTCATATTATACCTATTTGAGAAAACCCCCAAAAGTACCTGGCCACGAAAATATTAGGGTCCCATTCAAGGTTAGAGGGTCCCAAATCTGGGTAGGTAGGTGCTTTGTGAAGCATAGCCTTGTGGATTGGGATGAAGCAGGGGGTGGTGGGTGGGAAGACAGACCTCTCATTTTGGTCACCACGATATAAAAAAGATGTTGAGACTCTAGAAAGAGTGCAGAGAAGAGCAACAAAGATGATCAGGGGACTGGAGGCTAAAACATATAAGGAAATGCTGCTGGAATTGGGTATGTCTAGTTTAATGAAGAGAAGGACTAGGGGGGACATGATAGCAGTGCTCCAATATCTCAGGGGCTGCCACAAAGAAGAGGGAGTCAAGCTATTCTCCAAAGCATCCAAAGGCCGGACAAGAAGCAACGGATGGAAACTAACCAAGAAGAGAAGCAACCTAGAGCTAAGGAGAAATTTCCTGACAGAACAATCAACCAGTGGAACAACCTGCCTCCAGAAGCGGTGAATGCTCCAACATTGGGAGTTTTTAAGAAGAGACTGGACAGCCATTTGTCTGAAATGGTATAGGGTTTCCTGCCTGAACAGGGGGTTGGACTAGGTCCCTTCCATCATCATCATCATCATCATCATCATCATCATCATCATCATCATCATCATCTATTATTACTATTATTATTATTATTATGGATCATCGCACAGTCAGCCAGATGTTCAGACTGGATTTGGCATTTTGTCTACCTATCGAGTCCTTACCCAGGCCCTGGGATAGGCAGATGTGGATGTTTGATGGTATTACAGGTATCGTCGCAGGATGGAAGCAGTTCCTAATAAGGCCGCCTTTTGCAATTTACTAATAGCGAATTTGTCAATGCCAATGGTGTTCAAGTGGTGCTCCAGTTGTTTTGGGATTGCACCCAAGGAGCCTATGACTATTGGTACTACCCTTGCTTGCTTTTGCCACAGTCTTTCTATTTCTATTTGTAGGTCTTTGTATTTTGTTATCTTCTCCAGTTCTATTCTGCTGTACTATTGTTGTTGTTGTTGTTGTTGTCATTGTCGTTGTTGTTGTTGTCGTTGTTGTTATTATTATTATTATTATTATTATTATTATTATTATTATTATTATTATTATCTTTAGCTGCCCTTTCCCAGATTAGAGGATTCTCAGATGCTCTTTGCAGGATTTTTCACTTTTTATGGAAAAATTGACAAAAAGAAAAGTATTTGTCCCCTCACTCTATGTCTTTATGTGTTTGGTGTTTGTCCATAGGATCACTTTAGACCTGAAAAGCTGGTGAGTTCTTATCTTGTTTCTACCAGTTTTAGATGCTTGTTCCCTTTGGTTTTGCTTGCTCTGGAATCTCAGATCTGCCCCACTGCAAAAATTCAAGAAGCTTTCTTTCAAAGTAAAAGAAGCATTAAAAGAACATTTAACGATCAGCTTCCAAGCGGAAGGAGAAGATAAACGTTGAATAATATAAGTGTATGATTAGTGTTGTATTTGTTTTCAGAAAGATTATTTAAAGAACCAGATTCAAACAATTCAAATGGGAGTGTTATTAAAAGTATACATTACTACATTGTATAAAAAATAGATAAAAATCTACAATAGAAGTAATAAGATTAAAAAATTAAAAATATCATTATTCATATCACACATCTAACAATGCAGGCTCTAAACTTTTCCAAAATTGTGCTCTAACCAATCACGCAGCAAGCAGAATTTGTCTGTATATTTGAAAGATGTCTGGTTTATTTACATAAATCAAACAATGCAAAGACTTTCATTGTAAAAGGTTTTGTACAGAGATTTCTTTCCAAAATATAAGTTCAATATTTGAGATGATGGAGAGATCCAGTCATTTTCTCTCATGGCAGGCAAAAATACACAGATAATAAATATAATCAAATATGAAAATAAACTGCAATTACTTTGCTTGATTCATAAGCATTTATAGAAGTTCCATCAGTTTGTCCCTAGTGCTTTCCCATTAGTTTTCCATCTATGTATAAAGCAATATCTTAAGAATGGCATGCTTTTTATTTTACATCATTAGGAGTTCTCTTTCTGGAAGCACCTGGACTTTTTCAATGACCATTCCTGAAATTATCTAAGAAGAGTTACTGAAATGTATTCAGTGTTGCTCATATGTATTTAATGTTGCTCAGTTAATTGTTAGAACAATTAATCAGTGGAACAACCTGCCTCCAGAAGCTGTGATTGCTCCAACACTGGAAGTTTTTAAGAAGAGACTGGACAGCCATTTGTCTGAAATGGTATAAGGTTTCCTGCCTGAGCAGGGGGTTGGATTAGAAGACCTCCAAGGTCCCTTCCAACTCCATTATTATTATTATTATTATTATTATTATTATTATTGTTGTTGTTGTTGTTGTTGATGATGATGATGATGTTGTTGTTGTTATATAGTTTAGACAAGTTCATACAGAAAGACCTATATTTTTCCCTTCTACTTCCTTGTAAACTGAGTTCAAAAACTTTCCCAAGCGTTTGGAATCACCCACCTGCTTGAATAATATACTTCTCACACAATACAGCAAAGGAAATCTGATATAATATCATAAACTCAGTTGTGGCTATATGATTTTACACCTTGTGACTATATCATTTAGCAACCGAGTTGCCAGTTCCAGTTCTGAACACTAGACGAGGGCTACTAAACACAAACATGGAGTGTGTTAAAAAGATTGGGAATCCTCTGTCTCTTCTTAAAATTGTTTTCGTCCTGTAGCAAGGGAACTGCAATTAAACAAGAGTTAAAGGTTCTTTCTAAATATTGTGTCTCTCTCTCTCTTTTTGTTTGCTAGATCCATTTGATGGGTGTAAGTATATGGAAATATTTATTATCATTTACTGCTTTCTATATCAGACCCCAAACTTCAGGTGGAACAATTGAAATGATGTATTCCTGAACAGAAGCATCAAGTTTAATTCTCACCCCCCATCCCCAAGTTGAAGAGATATGGGTCAGATTCATGGATAGCATTAAGTGTTAAAGCAGCTGTTGTGAAATATGACAGCCACACTCTTGGCTTTGCATTATAGACATATGAAACCCACCATGATTTAAAATAACAGTAGAAAGATATTAAGCTAAGCAGTGTTGGACCTGGTTAGAATTTGGATGGGTGAGGATTAGGAGACACCAGGGAAGCACTCTTGAATGGGAAGTCACTTGCCTAGCACTGCCAAGGAAACTCTTGAAATCATTGGACCCAAGAACAGCTTTAATTTTTATTGATTCTCGGAAGCCAAAGGGAGTGTTAGGTAATAGAAGGAATGGCTTCATTTCTCCAATTTGAAGGACAGGTGAAGGAAAATGCAATGCAAGGTAACTCTCTCTGTTTTTCCTTCTTTATATTAGAAATTAGTTGAAATCTGCAAAAAGATCTTTGACCAGAGGAGGCCATGGGTAAGCTACATGAGGGAAAAAAATATGAATATATTCCAAGGGTTGATTTGGTTAGAGGAACAATGAAGGGCTTTTGAGTGAAGAACCACTAGCAGCTATATTGTTAAACTTGGAAGCCGTATGGTGGTTCTTTATTTCAGGAAGAATTCTGGGAACAGCCAACATGTCTGGGCTGCTAGGAGAAACTTTAGAGCAGCTGGGACCAGTTTCATGGAAGACAATTTTTCCATGGACTGGGGGGGGTGGGTGGGTGGGTACAGGACGATTCAAGTGCATTACATTTGCCCACTCACCTGCTGCTCACCTCCAGCTGTGCAGCCCAGTTCCTATAAACCATGAACCAGTACTGGACTGTGGCCTGGTGGTTGGGGACCCCTGCTTTGAAGTACTTATTCAGCAATGTCCAGGAGCAAGATGGTATACATGGCACTACAATGCCCTTTTTCTTCCTGTCCTCCCCTCCAAAAAAAACCTCTTTGGTTCTGCTTCTTGCTAGCAGAAATGGAGTTGGCCCTGCCACTGTTAAGATGAAGAAGCTGTCTTAGGATGGTGAACCACAAGAAACAGAGAATGGGCAGCAAGCCCTCCCCTTCTGCCTTCTGGAACCACTGCTTCGCTTTTTCAGAAGTGGGAAGCTCTTTGAGCCGTATAGGGTAGACCAGAGGTAGGCAACCTTGGCTCTTTTATGACTCGTGGACTTCAACCCCCAGAATTCCTGAGCCAGCATGGCTCAGCTTGGAAACCTCTCCCTTGCTCCTCAGCATGGCTTGCTCAGGAATTCTGGGAGCTGAAGTCCACAAGTCATAAAAGAGCCAAGGTTGCTTACCCTTGGGGTAGATAAACACAGTTTTATTGCCCCAGAATATGAGATACAAGATTTACCCCTCCCCTCTTCCCTTATTTAGTAATTTCGACCATTGACTTTTTCACAGGACCAGAGTTATGTTCACAATAGATTCCAGAATCACAGCCAGTCTGGGGCCTTCATTCTTATTTAGCCAAATATAGCTCATAACGTTCTTTTCTATCAGTGCAGGAAAATGTGAAGTATCTGTTTGTTGGAGAGTAGTTGGGGAAGGCTGGAGGTCCACATCTGTTTCCCTCAATAGCCCCCAAATCCAAACTCTTGAGGATTTAATTTCTCAGCTTTTTCTATGCAGTCATATCCAGGTTAGCTCTGTGATAAATTTGTCGCTTGCTAAGTTTACACTTAGTTGTTTATTTTTTACAGGAGCCCAGAAGGAACCATTTGAGAATAATGCCAACATTTAAGATATGCTGCAGAAATCCTTTGAACCTGGTAAATATTTGGAATGCAAGTTCTAGGCACCTCCAGGATGCAGTGCTGCTGGGAACTGTAATCCACCACAGTGGGAGGGCAGAAAGAGACGTGTCCTGGGACAGGGGGAAAACTCCTGTCACTCATCTCTGCAGGACAGCGTCTGGGAGGAGATACATCCATGGGCTTCCATGTGGTTGATGGGTTTTCTTTAATGGGGATTGTTGAGATTAGTCACTCTATTTTGATTTTTCTGTTCTGATTGTTTCATTCTGCAGTATCATCGACCTTCTCTATCCACATATAATTATCCTGGTTTTCCACAAGGCTACCCTTTTTATCCTCAAGGTTTCCCATTTTATCCCCAAGGCTACCCTAGTTATCTTCAAGACTACTCTGATGTAGGCACTGCTCAACAATCTTTACCTGTCGCCATCCAACCATTTGGGTCTGCTGTCCCTCATTACTATCCACTCTTTTCTATGTATCCTGGAATAGCTTCACCTGACTATTCTGACATAGTGAGTATGCTTTTTTTTTCAAATTGTTATAGTTGTGTCCTAAACTATAGTGACCAGGGAAGTGAGGAAGGCTTTGTTTGTTGGTCTGCATATTGCTTAAGTTTTAAACATTTCCTTTGTCATGGACATAACTTCCAATTTATGCAATTTTGAATTTTGTATAAGCAGATATGAGCAGTGAAATTGAAAGGAATTTTGTTGCTCTAAGATAGTAATACTCAACCTTGACAACTTTAAGATGTGTGGAATTCAACTCCCCAAATTCCTCAGCTACAAGGGGAATTATGCAGCTTCCCTCTTCTCTTATCTAGTAATTACAACCATTTTTTGACTTCTCCATCACACCACAGATACAGTACTTCATAGGTTCTAGAACCACAGTATTAGATCCTGAATCCTGTTTAGCCAAGCACAGTTAAACATTCATAAGAGCTTGTCCTGCCAGAACAGGGACGTTGGAAGCATTTGTTTGCTGGAAGGAAGTTGAGGAAGGCTGGAGAGGCAGATCTGTCTTCCCTGACAGTCCCAAAATCCAAGCTCTTGCAGAAGACTAAATTTCCCAATGTTTTCTATGTATCCAGCTCCCTGCAATGAAGTGGATTTAAATCCTTCAAAGTTAGTATTGTGATAAGCCTGTCCCTCTTTAAAGCTACACTTGGTGGTTTGTTATTTACGGGAGCCCAGATGGAATCATTTGGGGATAGTCCCAACTCTTAGAATGTGCAGTGGAAGTCAGTTGTACCGGTAAATGTTTGGGATGCAAGTTCCAGGCAGCTCCAGGAAGTAATGCTAACCTACCAGTGTAGGAGGGCAGAAAAAGAGGTAGAGGAAAATTTATGTAACCCATCTTTGCTGGACAGCCACTGGAAGGAGAAGCATTCACAGGCTTCAGTATGGTTGGTAGATTTTTAAAATGAGCTTCATAGAAAACAATTGACATCAATTACTATATCTTGTGGTTTTATTCCCCTTATCTCTGTTCTGCAGCAACAGTCTAAACATTGGAATCCATCTGTCATTAATAAGGATCATAGTTCACATCCCCAAGAACCTTTCCTTGCACAATATGTGTCTGCTGCCCAACTTCAAACTGGGTCTATTCCTCCTGCTCTTCATAGTCCTCAGTATTCTGGTGGTTCTGCATTGTCTCTCCCTACTCAACCTGTCCCTCCTGCCTTTGCACAACGTTCCCCTGCTGTCTTTGCTCAACCTGCCACTGGTGCCTTGATAAAGTGTACTTATAGTGCTTTTGGAGAACAGATTGTTCCTACTTTTGGATCACATGGCCATGTTGCCTCTGCACAACATGCCCATTCAGTTTTTGTGCAACCTGAGCCTGCTGTCTTTACAAAACCTAAGCCTGCGGCCTCTGCACAACCTAACCCTGTTCCGTCTACACAATCTGACACTGCTGCTGCTGTACAATCTAACCTGGTAGCTTCTGCACAATCTGACTCTGCTACCACTGCACAATCTGATACTACTGCCTCTGCACAATCTGATACTGGCACCTCTGCACAAAATGCTTCTGCTGACTCAGCACCACCTACCCCTGCTCCCTTAGCAAAACATACCCATGTTTCTGTTGCCCAACGTAACCGTACTACCAGGACACAACGTAACCGTGTGGCCTCTAAACGACGTGTCCATCCTACCTCTGCACAACTTGCCCCCACTGCTGCTGTACAACCTAACCTGGCTGCCTCCACACAACCTAACCTGGCTGCCTCTGTGCAACCTGACCCTGCTCCCTTGATACAACATGTTTCTTTTGACTCAGCACAACCTACTCCTGCTCCCTTAGCAAAACATGCTCCTGCTGCTTCTGCACAATCTGACACTGCTGCCTTGACACAACATGCTTCTGCTAACTCCATACAACCTACCCCTGCTCCCTTAACAAAACATACACATGTTTCTGTGACACAACGTAACCATACTACCAGGACACAACGTAACCGTGCTGCCTCTAGACGACGTGTCCGTCCTACCTCTGCACAAAGTGTCTATCCTGCCTCTGCACAACCTGCCCCCACTGCTGTTGTGAAACCTAACCTGGCTGTCTCCACCCAATCTACTCCTGCTCCCTTAGCAAAACCTACCCCTGCTCCCTTAGCAAAACATACCCATGTTTCTGTGGCACAACGTAACCGTACTAGCAGGACACAACGTAACCGTGCAGCCTCTAAACAACGTGTCCGTCCTACCTCTATACAAAGTGTCCATCCTGCCTCTGCACAACCTGCCCCCACTGCTTTTGTGAAACCTAACATTGCTGCCTCCACCCAATCTACACCTGCTCCCTTAGCAAAACATACCCCTGCTCCCTTGACACAACATGCCTCTGCTAATTCAGCGCAAGCTACTCCCGCTCCTTTGGCACAAGCTACCCCTGCTTCCTTGGCAAAACACACCCCTGCCGCCTTAGCACAATCTGACCCTGATGCCTTGACACAACATGCCTATATTGACTCAGCACAACCTTTCCCTGTTCGCTCAGCACAATCTACCCCTGCTCCCTTGGCAAAAGGTACCCCTGCTGCCTTGGTACAACCTAGCCCTACTTCCTCTGCTTCCTCTGCTGCTCAATCTCCTAATACATCCACATTGCCTGCCTCGGGAGAACGTGAATCTGCTGCCTCTGGAACAACTGGTAACTCTGGCAAAGAGACTTCTGCCTCCAAAGTTCAGGTAAGTATGTAAATTTGCCAATTCTGAGCTTTATTGCTGGGCTTTATTCCTGGCCATCCCCAGCACAATTTAAGACTTCTGCAACAAATTATTTCTGACGGAAATATCTTTTGGGGTATGTTGATATACAGGTAACATCTGTTCTTTTAGTCTCCTAAAGATATAACTGAGCTAGTGAGAAATTTCACTTCTGTTCCCAGGGAAATATCTTTGGGCTAGTATAGTTGAACAATAGGTATAAACCCATGTTTTCCAGAAAATAAGACCGAGTCTTATATTAATTTTTTCTCCAAAAGATGCATTAGGGCTTATTTTCAGGGAAATACAGTACTAAATGTGTCTGTCTGGCTGACGATCTTAACTGGGGCTTAGTTTGGGGTAACGCTTATATTACGTGCATCCCGAAAAATCATGCTAGGGCTTATTTTCTGGTTGGGTCTTATTTTCAGAGAAACAGGGTAATATGTGTACAGGTAGAGAGCCAGGCTTCTCTGCAGAATATTCTAGGGATGAATCAGTTTAGCCAGTATTGGAATACAATTACAATTATTCCCCACTGCACCTATTGTAGCAATTAAACAATACATTTTTCCTAGTAACATCCACAAGAGAATAACACTCCAGTGATTTAGCATGTGCCAAATTGCTTTTCTGTTTTATTTTTTCCAGGAAATCTAAATCAAAGCATCCCCCTACGCAAAGGTACTCTTTGTTTTAGTAAAGATACACTGTGCAGATTTCTCCCAGGATTTATAATTATTTGCTTTTTGATATGTAGATTATTTCGGGTGGTTGACATTGAGGGTAAGGGGAGGTTGAAGGCAACATTTTGAAATATCAGCTGCCTGCTATGATGGATGGGTAAAAGCCAACTGCATACTCTTTTTTTGGCCAAGGATTTTAATTTTCACATATTTTTTTTCTAGATCCAGCAACTACATTTGGGAGAAGAAAATCCAGAGCCCCCCCCCATAAGTCTTTGTCTTTCCAGCTTCCCCGATTTTCCTTCCCAATCAAGTTTCAAATGGGGAATTACAACTTTCTTCAAAGGACTCCAGTAGTTATACTGATTTGGGGACACTTTCTCTTAATTGTGAACACTAGAGCCTCTACAGGAATAAACATTTACAAATTAACATGTGCAGCATTATCACAGTATCGTCTTTATCATTGTGCTTTGAATAGTATCATTTTCCCAAGATTATAGTGATTGATGTTCAAGCTTGGTTGATTCTGATAAAGAAAACCTAATGACAAAACCATCATCCAAATGTACTTTGAGCTTAATGCCACAAACAACATATTTATGCCATATTTTTGTTACATTTCTGTAAAGCTGAAGTCCACACATCTTAAAGGGTTGAGAAACATTGATTTATAGGCACTTATCATTTTAGAGGGAGAACCCAAGCAAAAAATGATGAAAATGCTCTCCTATCATTATTCCTTTTTTTGATGATTCCACGGGATGACAATCTTTGCTATTTCAGTGTACCTTCAATCCCTAAAAATCAGTGCATTTGGAAAGGAATGTATTTATTCCTCCACCAGAATTGCTTCCCTTTTGAACTTTATTCGTTCGAAGTTTATTTTGTGTATTTCAACACCACAGATGCTATTTTTTGCAAACAAAACCTATAAGAAGTAAAACAGTTTCTTTTTTTTAAAAAAAAAATGTATCACTCAGAAATGCTGTCTCATAATGATCTACCTCCACTGCAAATTCCTGTTTAGATTTAACATTTTAGAGGAACATTGCTCTAAAATCATACATCAATTCCTTTAAATTTAGCCTGCTTTACTCTCTCACAGAGATAATTTTCCTTCAAATGGTATCCTTTTTAATTACTAAAAATAAAAAGGTTAGAGTGGAATTTAGTTACACCAAATCTATACCGAACTACGGAGGTAGGGGTGCCTGAAAGGCAGAGGATTTGATAATTTCTAGAGTGCTAACTCAAGAAAACAGTTTCAAAAGCCAGCCTTACCACTGACCCTGAAAATATTGAAATGGTGAATAGCTTGTGTGCCTTATGACCATCAATCAACAGTATGATGAACAAGCATTCAAGAGATCTAACACAGCCTAGCACTTAGTAGGGACGTAATGAAGGCCATTGAATAGATATTTGGATCCTGTGATGTGTCTATTCTGACAAAGATCAGATTAGTGCAAGAAATGGTATTTCCTGTGACACTCTATGGAAGGAAGAAAAAAAAAATGGACTTTGAAGAATCAGAATAAAAAGAGTCTTGTCACTTTTGAGCTTTGATGTTGGGAAAAATGCCCAGGAAGACTATGGGCAGCCCAGAAAAACAAACAGATTATCCACAAAAAAAAAAAAAAAAAAAAAAAAAAAAAAAAAAAAAATCAAACCAGAGTTCTCACTTGAGGCACAAATTCTCAAAGTCTTTATCTGGGACTCATGTGAAGACCTGTCTCTAATAATAGGAATCCTGAAAGGAAAGAGGATCAGCAGCAAGGGGATTGAACTTGATTTCAGGGGTGATGAGTGCCACATTATAAGATTCCAAGGACCAGGTTAGCAACAATTGTCCTGGAGAAAATCTATATATGTGGCTGCTTAAAGCTGACACCAGTGGTGGGATTCAGCTGGTTTGCACCACTTCGGCAGAACGGGTAGCTAATTTTTTGTTGCTGAGGCCCAGAATGGACTTCTGGAAGCGGCATCCACACAGAGAACTGGTTGCTCACATATTTGAATCCCACCGCTGGTTGACCCTGATTTGATGACAATGAATCAATCAATCAATCAAAGCTCTGGATCTGACTTTAAAAGCAGTGCAGCTATCCCACCACTGTATATAGACCTTCTCAAATCTTTCCCCCACTGAGAATGAAAATAAATCACAGGACCTTATGTAAGATCATCAAAAGATGGGACAAAGATAAGATAATTGAAGGATAAGACAAACCACGACAAAGGTTTTGAAAGGTCACAAATGGCCTTTCAGAAATCTCTCCACTTTGTTTGTCATCAGATAAATCAATATTTTCCTGCAAGTCAAGTTCATTATCAGAAAAATAATATAAAGGGCAGATGAATGTTTCAGTTGGCACTAAATCCTTCCATTGATAAATTAATCCTTCTGACCTTTCTCAACTGATAAGATAAGTTGAAAGCATCATCAATTGCTGCTTTCAGTTTGGGCAGTCTGGCTTGTACGGATATATCAATAAAGATCCATCCTTAACCCACCCATTCATACTTAAGACACTTTTTCAGCTGGGGAAGGAACCCTCAAGCTGAGAAAGATGAAGCTGTCCTTCGTGGGTGCAACCTTGTTGATTTCTGTGCTCAGCACAGGTGCTCAGGTAAGATGAAACCTGCACTTTAGGAAAGGTTAGATGTGGGAGGGCAGAGAAATCTGTGTAGCTCAAACTCTGTGGGTTAATCCCAGACTAAATTGGTCACTTTCCAGTCCTACTGAAATTCTAGACATAACAAATATAGCTGTGTAATGCTACATGGAGGAGATCTTGTTTAAATCCTATTCAAAATGGCACCACATGAAAGCGCGAATAGATTAATAGGTACCACTTTGGTAGGAAGGTAACAACAATTCCGTGCACTTCAGAATGTAGTCATGCTGGCTACATGACCACAAAAGTGTCTTCAGACAATGCTGGTTCCTTCAGCTAAGAAACAGAGATAAGCACCTCCTCCTATTAGTTTTTTATAATGGTTGTAGTGTTAACAGGCTAAAACAAGATAGAATGGATGATTATTGTTTTTTCCCTACAGCATTATATTCCAGACTTTCCACCTCCAGTAAGTAAAATACTTTCTTGTTTTAATGTATTTTGATATTTCTGACTGCTCTCAGAACTCATCTGGACAAGCGGGGAAATGAGATCACAAAATCACAAAAGAGGCAGCCAGTTGGTCAAATTCCATCCATCTTCCAACATGGCACAACCATGTTTCACACCTTGCTCACCCAAAAGCCCAATGTAGTGAGAACTGATCTGTAGGAGAAATCGTTAGTTTCAGAACTTTATTTTCCCATACAAATGACATTAAGGGCAAGCGTATATGGGCTCCTCTGAATCCCATCACAGAAACTTCCTTTTCTCTGTTGGAGAAAGAACAAGGTTGTAAATGTATTTTTGAATTTCTGTAGGGTACCCTGGGTCCCAGGGCCACAGTGTTTCCCTTCTTTTTAAGTGCATTGTTTGTGCAACACACATTTTTAAAAAAATAGATGGAGCTTTGATCGCCATACCCAAAATCTTGACTTTGACCATACTCTGAAGAATCAATCAATCAATCAATCGGAATAGAGCTGGAAGGGACCTTGGAGGTCTTCTAGTCCAACCCCCTGCTCAAGCAGTATCTTTGTTCACAAGTCACTGCACTGCATTAAAAATGGGGGGTGGGTGCTCAACCTGACAAATCAAAACAATGCTTTCATCCATTTTGAAGTCACTTCTTCATTTTTTTAACTTAAAAACTATATACTTGATGCTTTTACTTACTTATTAAGAAACTAATAAAGGAAATAAACCAACATCTTTTGAAAGATCTTGCTCTTTTAACGTTTGAAGATTTTTCTTTCCCCCCCTTTTTTTTTCTTTCTTTGGTTAATTAATATTGCTTTTAATGATAAATTAAATTCTTAGACTTGGAAGCCTTGGTTACCAATTTAAAAATTATCTGCTTGCTTCAGTGTGTATTTTACTGTTTCTGCTCTCCATTTTTCTAAATATTGTAGTTGTCTATGGAAACGCTTATCTGTTTAGGTTAAAATACTTCCTCTTTAAATATGCATATTTAATGTTTCACTTTATTTATACAAGAAATTTACATCCCACTCATGTCACATTTAAAAGAAACTTGGTTATATAAATTATTATGCAAAAGAAACATAAGCATGATTTGGGGCATAAATATGATGCCCATAGATCCATTTGTATAAATATATACTTATACAAGCAAAAATGCAAGTTTATATTTTATACATTTAAGAGTCTATTAAAACCATGTTTTTCTACTTTCTGCAGTGGCCAATGAAACACTTTGGCTTAGCCATGAGTATAACATTTGCCTGCTCATATTGTACCCATTTAAGAGAACCCCCTAAATGGGATTGTAGAGTCCCATTTAGTCCTGCTCTCAAATCTGGGGTAGGTACTATAAGAGCTGCCCTGTGGGATCTTTTTCCATTTGGGTATATGGATGGTTATTTATTTTTATTAACTAATTTTATATGCTGCCCATATCACATTTAAAAGCAGTCTTGGCTTATATAGTTGATTACATAACTGAAATATAAAAAAGATCTGAAGGCCTAAATATTATGCACCCTCACTCATGTCTCTGTATAGGCTTATATGGGAAAGAGAATGCAAGTTTGGATTTTGCACATTTAAATGTTTGTTAAAAATATTTCGCCAAGAATGAATGCCATGTTTTCTTCCTTTCTGCAGTGGCCTTTTAGACACTTCAGTTCCTCAGTGAGTATAATCTTTGCTTATTCATATTATACCGTTTGATAGAGCCCCCAAAGCTTAATTTATAAAAGCTTCGAAAATTTATACTGTGAATAGTAGGCTGTGTTGATATAAGGGTATTTAATTTATAGGCCTCAAATCTCACGCTTAAAAGCAAACTTTGGCTTATACAACTTATTATATAACTGAAATATAAGAAAAATTTGAAGGGATAAATATTATGCACGTAAACACACACAAACACATTTTTGTATATGCTTACATAGGAGAGACTGCAAACTTGCATTTATACTGATTAAAACTGTTAAAAGTATTAAAACTCTTTCACCAAGAAGACAACCATATTTTTCACCTTTCTGCAGTGGCCCTTGAGACGTTTTGGCTCAGAAGTGAGTATAACCTTTGCTTGCTCATATTATACACATTTGAGTAAACTACCAAAACTAACTGGTCCTGAAAATCCTAGGATCCCTTTCAGGATAGGTGCCCCCAAATCTGGCGTAGATATAGTGTGAAGTGTAGCCCTGGGGATTGCATTGAAGGGGGAAGCCAGAGAGTCCTCGAGGATAGAGTATTAAGGCAGACATCTGGGACATCTCCAATTCATTCCTTGCTGCTGCATAACCATGTGACACTTTAAAAAAGTAATGTGGAAAATTGTAAAGGTTGTCCTCATCCAGTGACTGCATTTGGGACCAGCAAACAAAGTGATTGCTAAGTGAAAAATCACAGTACCATGACTGTGCTTATGTTTTGATTCAGACAAGGAGTACTAAGCACACGTTATGGTGAACATGTGATCAAGAGAAAAATGCTGCGAAGGGTGTAAATGTTATTTTTTATCACTGTTGAAATTCATTGTCTGAGGCAGTTGCTAAATGAGGACTACCTGTAGTATCTTTCCTTAGAGTTGCATGGCTCAGCGGCTTAAAGACACTTGAGAAGTTCTGTGTGTTCCAAAGGTTCAAGTCCTAGCACTGCATGATGGAGAGAGCTCCCGTCATTTGCCTCGGCTTCTGTCAACCTAGCAGTTCAAAAGCATACTACATGCAAGTAGATAGATAGGTACCACTTTGGTGGGAAAAATAATGGCATTTTGTGTGGATGTATGAACCCAACTGGTGCTGGACCTGCCCAAAGGTGATGCCTGAATGTGAGGTGACATTGGTAGAGGGAAAAAGCCCTAGAGGCTGCTGCAGAATGGAGTATGGAGCTACTTGACCCCATGTAGTGTCTTTTTTGGATATTGTGTGAGTGTGAATTGAATGGACTAGCAGTCTTAGGCAGCCAAACAATTACTTTGTATTACACTGATATCTCCTGGCTAATGTGCCATCACCATACACTAACTAAATAAATTACAGTTGCTGTAAGAATAAAATTTGGCAAACCTCCTGTATATGTCACTTACAGCTTTCAGAGAAAATGCAGAATAGAAACATTATTTATTAGTATTATCCAGGATGCCTGTAAGCCTTACCTAGGAAGGATTTTAAGATTGTCCATATGTTTGGAGAAGGCTCAGTGGTTAAAGAGGTTGAGTTTGTGCAATGGCTCAGTGGTTAAAGAGGTTGAGTTTGTCAGCTGGAAAGCTGGCAGACTGGGTTTGTCACCTGAGCACCACACAATGGGGTGAACTCCCATTTCTAGCTCCAGCTCCTGCCAACATACCAGTTGGAAAACATGCACATGCAAGTATATAAATAAGTACCACTTTGGTGCGAAGGTAAAAGTGTTCCATGAGTCTCGGCATATAGTCATGCTACAGGAGTGTCTCCAGATTTGGCTAGGAAACAGAAATGATTCCCATCTAGAGTTAGACACAGCTGGAAAGGGGAAACTTTATACGGCTGGATTTAGTTGTGGGTCTCTTTAGAGTCCCCTTCTAGACCCTTCCTTTTCTTCATTGCAAAAATAACTGGTTTGTAATATATCTTTGAATTTCTGTAGATGAACCCTGACTTCAGGGATGATTCTTTTGTTGGAAAATCTATCCCACAGCGTCCTCCATCTGTAAGTATGATCTTCTCCACGGACCTCTTATTTTCTTTGCCTTTGTTGAGGAATAGGCTCTCTATTTAGAGATGGAGACTCCAAAATTTTGCTTCAATTTCTTCCCACCGAGGAGGATTGTGGGTTAAGACAGCTGCTAGGAAAACTGTGGAAAGGTTATTGCTATCATGAGTATCTACAAGGCGAAATTAAAAAAAACCTTCCAAGTTGAGGCCATGACTGTGTCATCAAAACTCTTTCTGCTTTTTACATTTGTGCCTTTATTGTGCAACAACCTAAAGATGGATGGACATTTTTTATTTTGTTTATTTCAAAGATAAAATATTAAAAATCTAAAAGAACAAAAAAACCAAAAAATTACAAACACAACAATAAGAAAAAAAAATGTGCACTACAACATTAAACATACATCATTCACCCTGGTTGAATATCGACAAATATTTCATACTATACCCATTTGAGAGAACCCCCCCCCCCAAAAAAAAAACCCTATCTGATCCTGAAGATTGTAGGACCCACTTAGTCTTGCTCCCAAATCTCAGGTAGGTATACTGTGAAGAGTAGCCCTGAGAGATCTTTATCTTTTTCCATTTGGGTCGAAATATGGGCATTTATTTATTCAATTTAAATGCAGCCTATCTCATATTTAAAAGGAACTCTCAGCTTATATAAGTTATTATACAACTGAAATAACAGAAAGAGTTGTGGACATAGATATTATGCATCCACACTCATGAGAGAGAATGTATGCTAACATTTGAACCATTTAAATCTATTAAAATATTAAAACTGTTTCACCAAGAAAGAAATTCATGTTTTTCTTCTGCAGTGGTTTTTTAGACGCTTTGGCTCAGAAGTGAGTATAACCTTTGCCTGCTCATATTATACCCATCTGAGAGACTCCCCTCTCCAAACTATCTAGCACTGCTAATTGCAGGGTCCCATTCAGGGGTAGGTGCTCCTAAATCTGGGATAGATACACCATGAAGTATAGCCTGGGGGGATCGCTATAAAGTGGGGAGACAGAGCCGCTTCAAGGACAGATAAGGAAAACAAACATCCAGGATATCCTTGCTGCTGTGGGATCTTATAACGGTTAAGATAAAAAATAATGTGAGGACTAATACAGTCCTGATATATCTTTGAATACAGATAGTCCTAACTTAATGACCATAAGTGGGATCTGTAAGTAAAGCGATTGCTAAGTAAAAAATCACAGGATTGTGACCATGCTTACAGTTTGATACAGAGCAAGGAATACTAATCACATGCAGTGGGGAATGTGTGACCAAGAGAAAGCTGTGTATGCAGGCTATGATTGCCAAGCTACTTTTTCATCATTGTTGTAACTCGCTATCAGAGGCTAAATGAGTACTACTTGTAGCCTCTTTCCTTACAGGTGTTGTAAGGATAAAATTAGGCAAGGCCTCCGCATATGCCACTTCCAACTTTCAGATAAAATACAGGATCTAAACATTATTTATTAGTATTCTCTGAGGAGTTTGTAAGCCTTGCCTAATATAATAATAATAATAATAATAATAATAATAATAATAATAATAATAATACCGGCTCGGACGTCGCCCGGGTTAACAAGGTCCGCACTAGATATTGGAGTTCCTGGATATCTGGTGAAAAATGGGTTACAGGACTCAGGACTGTTGGCTGAGCAACCAGGGCCAGCAGCTGCAGAACTACTGGAAGAAAAGGTGTTTACCCGTCGCAGATACACAGTGATGGAAAACAAAGACAACATCAAGCACACTGAAGTCAAGAAAAAGATTAGAGGTGAATACATCAAGAGAGTGAAGAAGATCTTAAAGTCCAAACTCAATGGAGGAAATACCATAAAGGCAATCAACACCTGGGCAATCCCAGTCATTAGGTACACAGCTGGAATAGTGGACTGGACTCAAGCAGAACTAAAAGCAATGGATAGGCAGACCAGAAAAATAATGACAATGAATCACGCCCTTCATCCACGCAGTGACATTGATAGACTTTATCTACCAAGGCAAATAGGTGGGCGTGGAATGCTACAAGTACATCAGATGGTTGAAGAAGAAAAAATGGCTTTGGAAGAATATCTGAAGAACAATGATGAAGATGCACTGAAATTAGTATATCAGGAAGGCTTACTAACTACTGGAGAGACCAAACTGGCCTACAAGAAAGACCAAATGAAGAACAGAATAGAGGCATGGGAAGACAAAGCACTACATGGCCAATACATGAAAAAAATAGCTGGGAAAGCAGATAATAATAAAACCTGGCAATGGCTAAGAGCAGGAAAATTGAAGAAAGAAACCGAAGGGATTAATTCTGGCTGCACAAGACCAAGCTTTAAGGACAAATGCATACAAAGTCAAAATTGAGAAGACAGCAACAGACAGTAAGTGCCGCCTATGCAAAGAAGCTGAAGAAACAGTGGACCACTTGGTAAGCTGTTGCAAGAAGATTGCACAAACTGATTACAAGCAGCGGCATGACAAAGTAGCAACAATGGTGCATTGGAAGATCTGCAAAAAATATCATTTGCCTGTAAGCAAAAACTGGTGGGATCATAAAATAGAGAAAGTCATAGAAAATGATAAAATTAAACTGCTCTGGGACTTCAGAATTCAAACAGACAAGCACCTGCAACATAACACCCCAGACTTAACAATTGTCGATAAGAAAGACAAAAAAGTCTGGATAGTGGACGTGGCAGTGCCTGGAGACAGCAGAATAGAAGAGAAAGAACTGGAGAAGATAACAAAATACAAAGACCTACAAATAGAAATAGAAAGACTGTGGCAAAAGCAAGCAAGGGTAGTACCAATAGTCATAGGCTCCTTGGGCGCAATCCCAAAACAACTGGAGCACCACTTGAACACCATTGGCATTGACAAATTTGCTATTAGTCAATTGCAAAAGGCGGCCTTATTAGGAACTGCTTCCATCCTGCGACGATACCTATAATACCATCAAACATCTACTTCTGCCTATCCCAGGTCCTGGGTAAGGACTCGATAGGTAGACAAAATGCCAAATCCAGTCTGAACATCTGGCTGACTGTGCGATGATTGATAATAATAATAATAATAATAATAAAGTTGGAAGGGACCTTGGAGGTCATATAGTCCAACCCCTGCTCAGGCAGGAAACCCTATACCATTTCAGACAAAGGGCTGTCCAGTCTCTTCTTAAAAACTTCCAGTGTTGGAGCATTCACTACTTCTGGAGGCAGGTTGTTCCACTGGTTAATTGTTCTGTCAGAAAGTTTCTCCTTAGTTCTAGGTTGCTTCTCTCCTTGATTAGTTTCCATCTGTTGCTTCTTGTCCTGATTTCAGGTGCTTTGGAGAATAGCTTGACTCCCTCTTCTTTGTGGCAGCCCCTGAGATACTGGAAGACTGCTATCATGTCCCCCCTCGTCCTTCTCTTCATTAGACATACTCAATGTCTACTTGTGGGTCTCCTTAGAATACTCTTGAATAGATGATCACTGCCACCTAGAGTTGGACACAGCTGGAAAGGGGAAACCTTTACCTTTAGATGTTTGGATTTAGTTGTGGGTCTCTTTAGAATCCCCTTCTAGACTCTTCCTTTTCTTCATTGCAGAAATAACCGGTTTGTAATATATCTTTGAATTTTGGTAGGGGAACCCTGACTTCAGGGATGATTCTTTTGTTGGAAAATCTATCCCACAGCGTCCTCCCTCTGTAAGTATGATCTTCTCCATGGGCTTCTTATTTTCTTTTACCTTTGTTGAGGAACAGGCTCGTTGCTTATAGACTGAGATTGCCAAATTCAGTTTCAATTCCTTCCCACCTAGGAGAATTGTGTCTTAAGACAGGAATACTGTGGAGAGGTTGATTGCTATCAGGAGTATCCCCAAAGCATAATAAAAGTTAAAATTGAGGCCATGACTGTGAGTTCAAAGCTTTGCCTGTTTTTTATGTGCATTTTTTTGTGAAACACCCATAAAACATGGATGGCACCATCTTGGCTTTTTGGACCATACCCTGAGGATACGAATGCTCACAGTTCCCTCCTCTCCATCCAAAACAGTTGGGCTTCAGGCCGACAGCTTGGAAGAATGCTTTTCATCCGTTGTGAGGTCACTTGTCCATATATTATTTATATAGAAATTATACTTAGTTATTTGATGCATTTATTTACTTACTCATTAAGAAAATATAGTGTACTGTACTCTTGACATAAAGCAACCTCTTTTGAGAATATCTTGCTCTTTTAAAGCAGCCTTGTTTGGCATTCAAAAAATCCTGATTCTACTCCCTGTCTTTCTAATATAGAATTGTTACATCTAATATAACTTAAATATCAAAGACCAGTTAAATCTATTAAAAATATTAAAACTATATCACCAAGAAAGAAAATCAAGTCTTTCTTTTTTCTGCAGTGGCCTTTCAGACGCTTTGGCCCTGAAGTGAGTATACACCCATATCACACTTCAAAGCAACTCTCCCCTTGTATAAGTTATTGTATAATTGAAATATAAAACAGATTTAAGGGTGTAAATATTATGCACACACACCCCATGCCTATGTATATGCTTAAAGGAGCGAGAATGCAAGTTTCAATTTTATACTTTAAATGCCTATTAAAGCTATTTCTCTAATAAAAAAAAAATCCATATTTTCCTTTTTTCTTCAGTGGCCTTTTAGACGCTTTAGCTCTGAAGTGAGTATAACCTTTGCCTGCTCATATTGTATTCATTTGAGAGAACCCCCAAAATTAACTAGCCCTGAAAATCCTAGGGTCCCATTCAAAGAGAGAATTAGAATTGGAATTGGAACTGGAACTGGAACAGGAACAGGAATAGAATAGAATAGAATAGAATAGAATAGAATAGAATAGAATAGAATAGAATTCTTTATTGGCCAAGGAATTTGTCTCCGGTGCATAAGCTCTCAGTGTACATACAAGTAATAGTGAGTTAAAACTATTTCTCTAATAAAAAAAATGCATATTTCTGCAGTGGCCTTTGAGACGCTTTGGCTCAGACGTGAGTATAACCTTTGCTCATTATGTACTCATTTGAGAGAACCCCTAAAACTAATGGGCACTGAAAATCCTTGGCTCCTATTCAAGTGTAGTTGCTCCCAAATCTTTCAATTTTATATTTTAAATGCCCACTAAAACTATTTCTCTAATAAAAAATCCATATTTCCTTCATTCTGCAGGGGCCTTTGAGATGCTTTGGCTCAGACGTGAGTAGAACCTTTGCTCATTTTGTACTCGTTTGAGAGAACCCCCAAAACTATCCCTGAAAAAAGCCCAGATTTAAGAGTATAATATAAGACAGATTTAAGGGTGTAAATATTACGCCCATACCCCCATGTATATGCTTAAAGGACAGAGAATGCAAGCTTCAATTTTATATTTCAAATGCCTATTAAAACTATTTCTCTAATAAAAAATTCCATATTTTCATTTTTTCTGCAGTGGCCTTTTAGACGCTTTGGCTTGGAAGTGAGTATAAGGTTTGCCTGCTCATATTGTACTCATTTGAGAGAACCCCTAAAATTAACTAGCCCTGAAATTCCTGGGGTCCCATTCAGGAGTAGATGCTCCCAAGTCTGGGGTAGGTGTACTCTGAAATGTAGCCTTTGGGGATATTCTTGTTTTTACTTTGGGGTCTCCATATGGCTGTTTATTATCTTATTTATTCAATTTATATTCCACCATATCACACTTAAAAGCAACCCTCAGCTTATATACATTATTGTATGAATGAAATATAAGATAGATTTAAGGGTGTGAATATTATGCACACCCACCCACCCATGTCTATGTATATGCTTAAAGGAGAATGCAAGTTTCAGTTTTATCCTTTAAATGCCCATTAAAACTATTTCTCTAATAAAAAATCCATATTATCCTTCTTTCTGCAGTGGCCTTTCAGACGTTTTGGCTTGGAAGTGAGTATAATGTTTGCCTGCTCATATTGTTCTCATCTGAGAGACACCCCCAGAACCAACAGGCACTGAAAATCCTAGGGTCCCATTCAAAGAGAGAATTAGAAATAGAAATAATAGAAATAGAAATAATAGAAATAGAATGGAATGGAATGGAATTCTTTATTGGCCAAGGAATTTGTCTCTGGTGGATAAGCTCTTAGTGTACATACAAGTAATAGTGAGTTAAAACTATTTCTCTAATAAAAAAAATGCATATTTCTGCAGTGGCCTTTGAGACGCTTTGGCTCAGACGTGAGTATAACCTTTGCTCATTATGTACTCATTTGAGAGAACCCCTAAAACTAATGGGCACTGAAAATCCTTGGCTCCTATTCAAGGGTAGTTGCTCCCAAATCTTTCAATTTTATATTTTAAATGTCCACTAAAACTATTTCTCTAATAAAAAATCCATATTTTCCTTCATTCTGCAGGGGCCTTTGAGACGCTTTGGCTCAGACGTGAGTAGAACCTTTGCTCATTTTGTACTCATTTGAGAGAACCCCCAAAACTAACTATCCCTGAAAAAAGCCCAGATTTAAGAGTGTAACATAAGACAGATTTAAGGGTGTGAATATTACGCCCACATGTATATGCTTAAAGGAGAGAGAATGCACATTCCAATTTTATATTTCAAATGCCTATTAAAACTATTTCTCTAAGAAAGAAATCCATATTTTCATTTTTCTGCAGTGGCCTTTTAGACGCTTTGGCTCTGAAGGGAGTATAACATTTGCCTGCTCATATTATCCTCATTTGAGAGAACCCCCCCCCCAACTAACCCTGAAATTCCTGGGGTCCCATTCAGGAGTAGATGCTCTCAAATCTGGAGCAGGCATTCTGTGAAGTGTAGCCCTGGGGGATTGTGTTGAACGGGGGAAGACAAAAACTCCTTGAAGACAAAGAAGGAAGGCAAGACATCTGGAATATCCTCACTTCATTCCTTGCTGTTGCAGGATCTTACTATCAAGGGACACTTTTAAAAAAATCATAATAACAATAGGTAGCCCTCATTTATAGTCCTCATTTAGTGGCTGTAACTGGAACCAGCAAGAAACCGATTGTTACATGAAAAAATCACAGGACCAGGACTGTGCTCACAATTTGAAACAGAACAATGGCTATTAACTGACTAGGATGGGAACCAGTGAAAGAGGCTGCCAAGCTTGCAAATGTGGGTCTTTTTTTTTAAAACCACTGTTGCAATTCATTGTATGTGGCAGTTGCTAAACGAGGTCTACCTGTAGCATCTTTCCTTAGAGTTGTTGTAAGGATAAAATTAGGCAAAACCCTTGTATGTGCCATTTACAGCTTTCAGAGAAAATGCAGAAAGGAAACATCATTCATTACTATTAGTCAGAATGCCTATAAGCCCTGCTTAGGAAGGATTTTAAGGTCCTCCGTATGTCTGAATTTGATTGTGGGTCTTTTAGAATCCCCTCCCAGGCTCTGCCTTCCCTTTGTTGCAGAAAGAACTAGTCTGTAATTTGAATCTTGACTTTCTGTAGGGGGACCCTGGCTTCAGAGACGATGCTTATATTTCAAAATCTATTCTACGGAACCCTCTCTTTGTAAGTATGATCTTCTCCTTGGCCCCTCTTATGATTATATGAGAGAGAATGCAAGTTTGATACCATTTAGATGTCTATTAATGCTATTATCAAGAAAGAAATCCATGTTTTTCTTCTTCCTGCAGTGGTTTCCTAAGCCCTTTGGCTCAGCAGTGAGTATAACCTTTGCCTGCTCATACTATACCCATTTGAGAGAACCCCCCCCCCAATTATCTGGCCCTGAAGATTGTAGGCTCCTATTTAGTCCTGCTTCCAAATCTGGGATATGTGTACTGTGCAGAGTAACCTTGAGTGATCTTTATTTCTTTCCATTTGGGTCTATAGAAGGCTATTTATTGACTAAATTTATAGGCCACTCATCTCATATTTAAAAGCAACTCTTGGCTTATATAATAATAGTACTACTACTACTACTACTACTACTACTAGTAGTAATAATAGTAATAATAATAATAATAATAAGTAGTAATAGTACCAATAGTAATAGGCTCCTTAGGTGCAATCCCAAAACAACTGGAGCACCACTTGAACACCATTGGCATTGACAAATTCACTATTAGTCAATTGCAAAAGGCGGCCTTATTAGGAACTGCTTCCATTCTGCGACGATATCTGTAATACCATCAAACATCCACATCTGCCTATCCCAGGTCCTGGGTAAGGACTCGATAGGTAGACAAAATGCCAAATCCAGTCTGAACATCTGGCTGACTGTGCGATGATCCATAATAATAATAATAAAAAGTTGGAAGGGACCTTGGAGGTCATCGAGTCCAACCCCTGCTCAGGTAGGAAACCCTATACCATTTCAGACAAATGGCTGTCCAGTCTCTTCTTAAAAACTTCCAGTGTTGGAGCATTCACCACTTCTGGAGGCAGGTTGTTCCATTGGTTAATTGTTCTCTGTCAGGAAGTTTCTCCTTAGTTCTAGGTTGCTTCTCTCCTTGATTAGTTTCCATCTGTTGCTTCTTGTCCTGCCTTCAGGTGCTTTGGAGAATAGCTTGACTCCCTCTTCTTTGGGGCAGCCCTGAGATATTGGAACACTGCTATCATGTCCCCCCTCGTCCTTCTCTTTGTTAAACTAGACATACCCAATTCCAGCAACCGTTCCTTATATGCTTTAGCCTCCAGTCCCCTAATCATCTTTGATCAGGGGACTGTTTAATTTATTATATAGCTGAAATATAAAAAATATCTGAGGGTCTAAATATTACGCACACCCACCTTTGTGTATGTAGGAAAGAGAATGCAAGTTCGGATTTTATACATTTGAATGTCTATTAAAACTGTTTTGCCAAGAATGAAAGTCATGTTTTTGTTCTTTCTGCAGTGGCCTTTTAGACACTTTGACTCATCGGTGAGTATAACCTTTGCCTGCTCATATTATACCCATTTGAGAAAAACCCCAAAACTGTCTGGCCTTGGAAAGGGTCCCATTCACAGTTAGATGCTCCCAATTCTGGGATAGGTGCATTGTGAAGTGTATTCTTGTGGATTGAGGTGAAGGAGGGGGAGACTGTAAGGACCCACTTCAATCCCACATCTTAAGAAAGCAGAACTCTTGGAAACAATTTCTTCCAAGAGGAACTTTTATTAAGAGTAGTTGATAGCAGGCATAATAGACAGGATCTGAGGGATTCTTTACAGATCGATACTTTAAAGAGTCCCTAAGCAAACCCCACCCCACAGTTCATCTGGACGGTTCAGACCAGCCAATCCCCAGGTGTTAAGTCCATCATGGGAAAGGGAAGATAACATTATTCCAACTCTGTTTGTAACACGATGTTTCACAGTTCTTCACACCCCTTTTTGAGACCGGAGAAATAAGCCAGATTTCGGATGTTTGTATTTCTCCCCCTCTCCCGCCTTTTCCTAACTGTCAAGTTAGGGAGAAGAAAGTTCAGAGGGATGCATAGTGCAGGAGGCAATTTGTTACATTGTAATGGGCAGCAGACCCAGCGGCAATAAACAAAAGGTTACATTGTAGCGAATAGAGGAAGTGAAAATCATAACCCCACAGACATATCCCCCCTCCCCCTTGGGAATATGGCAGAATCCAGGGAAAGGTGAGATTTGGTTTTAGATGAGAGGAGATAGATAGAAATGAAATAGAAATGGATTCTGACAGAGACTCCTCTCAGACAGGGAAGGAAGGCAGAGAGATGTGACAACTCTGCGTTACCAAAGGTGGAAAAGTTCTTTCCAATGCATTGGGGAAGAGGCATTTTTTCTGCAGCATCTATTTAAGAGAGGAAGAGTGCTACTCTTCATCTGTTCCTATTCTTATGGTCCTGATGCTGTGTAGGCTGCAATTGACCTCTCATCTTTAGCTGCCCTTTCCCAGATTAGAGGATTCTCAGATGCTCTTTGCAGGCTTTTTTCACTATTTATGGAAAAAATGACAGAAAGATAAGTATTTGTCCCCTCACTCTGTGTCTTTCTGTGTGTGGTGTTTATCCACAGGATCGCATTAGACCTGAAAAGCTGGTGAGTATCTTAACTTGTTTCTACCAGTTTTAGATGCTTGTTCCCTTTGCCTCTGGAATCTCAGATGTGTCCCATTGCAAAAATTCAAGAAGCTTTCTTTTGGAGTCGAAGAAGCTAAACCCAGCTAAACCTAAGCTGCAATTTTTCCTCATATCCATTTTACTTTACTTTACTTCTTCCTTTACTGCCTGCACATTAGAACATGTCAAACAATAGAATATAAAAAAGACCTGTGCTTGGCTTCCTCAGACAAATCAATATATCCCATGTTTTCCCAAGATTATGCACCCAGGTGACATGTATCAGCACCTTGATAAAAAAGAACATGAATGTTGGATGTCAGCAAAAAAGGGAGAGGAAGTGGATGGGCTTCCCATTTGAAATAATGGTCATTATATGACAGTGTACCCTAGGAATTGTCCAGATTTTCATCCCAAAAAAAAGATGAAAATGTTCACAGACACAAAACATTACTGTGTGCATTTCTGGGCATACCCTCCTCCACCCATGTCCTGCAGCCTGCAAAAGGATAGGTAAAAAAGTGGTACAAAATTAGATCAGAATCCAGATTTTTTTTTCTGTTTTTCAATTATATACAGGACTTTCCTGAAAGATAGATGATGGTTTAAGATCCTGGTAGAACATTTAAGGATCAGTTTCAAAGTGGAAGGAGAAAAATAAGCATTGAATTGTGTAACTTTAGAGCAAGTGTTCTATTTTTTTTAATTATATAAGCAACCAAATTCAAGCAAATCAAATGGAAAATTAGAAGTGTTATTAAAAACATACAATACTACATTACTACATAGTTTAAAAAAGTATAAGAAAAAATAGACAACAAAATATGCAGTAAAAATAATATTAAAAAAACCAAAATTTAAAGATCTCACAGACAAAACTAACATATTAAGAGGATCTAAGAATAAAGATCCTTTCTAAATATTGTGTCCTTTTTTTCTAGATCCATCTGTTGGGTGTAAGTATATGGAAATATTTATTATCATTTACTGCTTTCAATACTTGACAAAAAAAAAAACTTGGTGCAGAGAGATCCACTTCAGATCTCCAATTAGTGTCAAACATCCTCAGCCAGGTCTGCCTGAGAAAATGACATTCATTTGCATATTAAACAGGTTTGCTATTTGAATTAGTTAAAGTAGTTGTTAAAGTAACTGGTGGTCTCCTTTTTGTTGTCATATAGAAACTAAACACAGTTAAATTCTGTATTCTAACATAGGAAGTCCAGTGAATTACTTTTAGCAGGTTGTGCTAGTCTTAAAACTAAATTAAAACTTTGCAGCAGTTTTAATGCTGCTGTATTTGTTCTATAATATTTTCATTTATTAACTCATTCATTCAGGGTTTTTTTTTTTATTCATTCATTCCGGCAGAGTGGATACAGGAGCAGATAAGATAGAACAGAGAGATTCATGTTCAGATCTGCACAATTTTTTCTCTTTTCTCTTACCCTAGTTTACCAAAAACAAATACAAGGGGAACAATTGAAACGATGTATTCCTGAACAGAAGCATCAAGTTCAATTCCCACCACCCCCCATCCCCAAGTTGAAGAGATATGGGTCAGATTCATGGATAGCATTAAGTGTTAAAGCAGCTGTTGTGAAATATGACAGACACACTCTTGGCTTTGCATTATAGACATATGAAACCCACCATGATTTAAAATAACAATAGAAAGATATTAAGCTAAGCAGTGTTGGACCTGGTTAGAATTTGGATGGGTGAGGATCAGGGGACACCAGGGAAGCACTCTAGAGTGGGAAATCTTGCCTAGCACTGCCAAAGAAACTCTGTAGTTCTTCCCTTGAAGTCAATGGGAGGGTCATTGGACCCCAAAACAACGTTAGTTTTTATTGATTCCCGGAAGCCAAAGGGAGTGTTAGGTAGTAGAAGAAATGGCTTCATTTCTCCAATTTGAAGAACAGGCGAAGGAAAATGCAATGCAAACTAACTCTCTCTGTTTTTGCTTCTTTATATTAGAAATTAGTTGAAATCTGCAAAAAGATCTTTGACCAGAGGAGGCCATGGGTAAGCTACATGAGGGGAAAAAATATGATAATCTTCCAAGGGTTGGTTTGGTTAGAGCAGGGTTAGGCATCCTTGGCTCTTTTATGACTCGTGGACTTCAACTCCCAGAATTCCTGAGCCAGCTTGGCTGGCTCAGAAATTCTGGGAGTTGAAGTCCACGAGTCATAAAAGAGCCAAGGATGCCTACCCCGGGTTAGAGGAACAATGAAGGGCTTTGAGTGAAGAACCACTAGCAGCTATATTATTAAACTTGGAAGCCATATGGTTTTTTTCATTTCAGGAAGGAAAAAAAAGGCAGTTCTGGCAAGAGCCAACAGGGCTAAGCTGCTAAGAGAAACTTTAGACATTCAACAATGTCCAGGGGCAAAATAGTAGACATGACAACACCATTTCCTTTCTCTTCCTGTCCACCCAGCACCGTTGTATCTGCCACTTACTAACAGGAATGCAGTTGGCACTACCACTGTTAAGATAAAGAAGTCTCTTATAGGGTGGTGAACCAGGAAAGGCAGAGAATGGACAGCAAGCACTCACCTTCTGCTCCTGGAAGAGCTGCTTCACTTGTTACAAGTGAGAAGCTCCTTGAGCCATATAAAACAGTTAAATGCATTTTTATTGCCCTGAGAAGACCCCAGATATGAGAGTTATTTCTCCTCTCTTCCCTTATCCATTTTGTTTGACTTCATCAGACCACAGCTACGATTCTCCATAGATTCTGGAACCACAGCCATTCTGGATCTTGATCCTTTTTTAACCAAACACAACTAATCACTCATAACAGCGCAGTGGAATTTTTAAGTCAGTGCAGGGAAGTTGGGAGTATCTATTGTCTAGAACACTGGTTCTCAACCTGTGGGTCGGGACCCCATTTGGGGTCGAACGACCATTTCACGGGGGTCGCCAAACAACGCAGTCGGCCATTTTTCCCCCTTTTCCTTAGCTGTGCTACTCCGTTTTATTCTATTGGTTTTTGAAAGCCAATAGAATAGACTCTCTTGAATAGAGTCTAATTCTATTGGCTTTCAAAAACCAATAGGAATTGTCCAGGCTGTCTCTGCCCTGCTGAACCCGCCAAAAATCCCATTCTGCAAACGGTGCTGCACCAGTTGAGTAGTCCTTGACTTACGATCGGTCGAGTAGTCCTCAACTTACGACCGGTTGGGGGTTGCGGCATTAAAAAGGTTGAGAACCACTGGTCTGGAAGCAAACAGATTTGTTGGGAAAAGGCTGGAGGTCCTTATCTGTTTCCCTCAACAACCCCCAAATCCAAATCTTTGTAGAGGACTTAATTTCCCACATTTTTCTATGCATTCAGCTCCCTGCTCTGTGTACAAGTCCATCCAGGTTACCACTGTGATAAAGTTTACACTTAGTTGTTTATTGTTTACAGGAGTCCAGAAGGAACCATTTGAAAATAATGCCAACATTTAAAATATGCTGCGGAAATCCTTTGAACCTGGTAAATGTTTGGGATGCAAGTTCCAGGCACCTCCAGGATGCAATGCTGCTGGGAACTGTAATCCATCACAGCAGGGGGGCAGAAAGAGGACAGGGGAAAACTCCTGTCACTCATCTCTGCAGGACAGCCTCTGGGAGGAGATACATCCATGGGCTTCCATGTGGTTGATGGGTTTTCTTTAATGGGGATTGTTGGAAACCATTGAGATTAGTCACTCTATTTTGATTTTTCTGTTCTGATTGTTTCATTCTGCAGTATCATCAACCTCCTCTATCCACATATGGCTATCCTGGTTTTCCACAAGGCTACCCTTTTTATCTTCAAGACTTCCCGTTTTATCCTCAAGGCTTCCCATTTTATCCTCAAGGCTACTCTGATGTAGGCACTGCTCAACAATCTTTACCTGTCGCTGTGCAACCGTTTGGGCCTGCTTTCCCTCATTACCATACACCTCCTTTTGTTTATCCTGGGATAGCTTCACCTGACTACCTTGGCACAGTGAGTATGAAAGCGCGACCAGTCCTCTTGAAGGCCTATTTATTTGGAGGTGGGAGAAGTTTCAGCTATCCCTAAATATCAAACATATTCTTTCCCTAGACTCATAGAGGGCAAAGATGTCAAAAAGTGAATTGTTGCTTTTCCCCCCTGAATTGTTATAGTTGGGTCTTGGCTATAGTAAGCAGGGAAATGCAGAAAGCTTTGTTTGTTGGTCTGCATCTTGCTTAAGTTTTAAATAGTTCTTGTTTCATGGACACAACTCTTCAATGCATCCTATTCTGAATTTTGTGTAAGGAGATATGAGCAGCGTAACTAAAAAAATTGTTTTGCTACTCTAGGACAAATTTTCATATCTAGGATCTTCCTAGAGCAATGTTTCTTAGCCTTGGCAATTTTATCATGTATGGACTTCAACTCCCAGAATTCTCGAGCCAGGGAATTCTGGGAATTGATATTCATACATCTTAATAATTGCCAATGTGAGAAATATTGTTCTAGGAAGATCCTAGATATGAAAGTTACAGTGATCTGGATTATTCAGCTCCCCTCTTCTCTTATCTAGTAATTACAACCATTTTTTTACTACAGCTACGGTACTCCATAGGATCTAGAACCACAGTTGTATTGGATCCCGAATCTTGTTTAGCCAAGCACAGCTAATCATTCATAAGAGCTTTTCCTGCCAAAGCGGGGACATTGGAAGCATCTGTTTGCTGGGAGGAAATTAGGGAAGGCTGGAGATGCAGATCTGTCTCTCTCTACGGTCCCCAAATCCAAACTCTTGCAGAAGATTAAATTTCCCAATGTTTTCTACTCATTCAGCTCCCTGTAATGAAATGGATTTAATTCCTTCAGGGTTAGTGTTGAGATAAGCCTGTCCCTCTTTTAGGCTGCAGTTATTGGTTTGTAGTTTACAGGAACCCAGATGGAAACTGGGAATAATGTTATGGTTCCGACAGATGAAACTCTTGAAAGAACTTCTAGGTATTGTTTACCTTAAAGATTTTTTATTTGAAAAGCATAGCATCAGCACTAACACATTCAAAGCCAAAAACTGGATTCCTCTCCCCTGAGCACATAGTATCAAAGCACAATTCCCTCCTCTAATTTACAGTCATAAATCACATTCTCCAATTAGCTTGAAATGCATCCAATGTTAGCAGCATTTATTTGGCCATGTGTAATTAGACACACAAGTGTCTAATCTGTTTTAATGAGGATTATAGGAAACAAATGAGATCAGTGACTATATCATTTTTTTCTGTTCTGCAGCAACAGTCTAACTATTGGAATCCATCTAATCCTACCATGAATCGCTACCATAGTTTAATTCCCCCAAAACCTTTCCCTGCACAACCTTTGTCTCCTTCCCAACTACAAACTGGCTCTGTTCCCTCTGCACTTTATAATCCTCAATATTCTGCTAGTGCCCCATTGTCTCCCCCTCCACAATTTGTCCGTCCTCCCTTGGCACCGCGTGTCCCTTCTGCCTTTGCATACCGTGTCCCTCTACCAAGTGCCCGTCCTCCCCCTCCACTACGTAGCTATCCTGCTTTGGCACGTGCCCCTGCTGCCCCTGCACGTGTCTATCCAGCTTCTACACAACGTGACCCTGTTGCTTTGGTTTCATCTGCTGCTCAGTCTCCTGATACATTCACATTGTCTGAAGAACCTGAATCTGGTGCTTCTGACGCATCTGTTAAATTTGACAAAAAGACTTCTGCCTTGAAAGGTCAGGTAAGTATGAAAATGTGCCCATTGTTGAAGGGCTATTTCTTTGGAGGTGGGGGAAGAAGTTCCCACAAGCTTTACATCATATTGCAATGGAATGCCCCCTTAGAAGTTTCCTTGGATCCTTGCATGTAATATACCAACTCAAGGGCACTACTTGTTAGCTGTGAAGTCGTGTCCAATCCATCGCAACCCCATGGACAATGTTCCTCCAGGCCTTCCTGTACTCTACCATCTTCTGTAATCCACTTAAGCTCACGCCTACTGCTTCGGTGACTCCATCCATCCACCTCATTCTCTGTTGTCCCCTTCTTCTATTGCCCTCCATCTTTCCCAGCATTAAGCTCTTCTCCAGTGAGTCCTTCCTTCTCATTAGGTGGCCAAAGTATTTGAGTTTCAACTTCAGGATCTGGCCTTCTAAACAGCAGTCAGATCTCTTCTAGGACTGACCAGTTTGAATGCTTTGTAGTCCAAGGGACTCACAGGAGTATTCTCCAGCATCATAGCTCAAAGGCCTCAATTCTTTTGCGCTCAGCCTTTCTTATGGTCCAACTTTCACAGCCATACATTGCAACTGGGAAAACTATGGCCTTGACTATACATACTTTACATATAGACTATGCGTACAAGGACACTACTATCTGATGGCTAAATTATTTAGCTATCCAGCCATATGTTTAGTCTAGTTACTGCTGATACATTATTTAATTTTATTTATAATTTTATTCATCACTTATACTGGGTGTTTTTAAAATAATTCACTGATGTTTCATATTTTGATACACATTTTAGATGTTGTTGTTGTGAATCTTTATACTAGTGGTGGCAAACCTTTTAGAGACCGAGTGCCCAAACTGCAACCCAAAACCCACTTATTTATCACTGGGCACCAGGTGGGTGTGACCCACTGGATGGGCGTGGCTGTGGTGGTCATGGCAGATTGGGTGGGTGTGGCCAAGGTGGGCATGATCACCTCAATGTTGCTCATGGGGAGGGATGCCTATGGGAGCTGGGCAGGGTTGGGGGAGATCTAGGGGGTCTCTGGCAGGTGGGGCAGTGGGCAGGAGGCTCGTCCTACGGGGTGAGGCAAGGTGAGGCAGGGTGGGGGTGCCATTGTCACAGAGCAAGATGAGGCAGGGGCCGGGGTGGCTGCTGCCTGACACCATCAGCCCCTGCACACAGAGGCCAGTGAGCTCATGGGTGCGGGGATGCATCTAGCCATGTGGGACCTCGGCAAGTTAGCAGGCGGCTGGTTGAAGAGGGACAGTTGCCATCTCCGGGGCATGGTGAGTGTGCCCACAGAGAGGGCTCTCAGTGCCGTCTCTGGCATGCATGCCATAGGTTCGCCACCACTGCTTTATACAATCATGCAAAATAATAATAATAAACCCTTCGGTGATTTGGAAATGGCTTGGGAACAGGATTTCTTGTATTTCAATCAGTAATACAAACATTAAACTACACAGCAGTCAAGGAAGATATTACAATCAATGGTTGTTAACACAACCAGGAGACAGGACCCTTCACATACTCAGGGCACCAGGCCTGGGCATCTGTCAGAAATATTGCAAGGAACAGGACATATATATGACATCGGTGGTGGTCTTGCTCCTATATTTTTTTTCTATTTGGTCACAAAAGCTTCCCTGAGACTGGCCAAGTTATAAACCAAAGATTAATATGCATCCACAATTTGCTCTGTTGAATATATTTCTATGCAAACATTCACTGAAAAGAATTAGTAGTATTTTATCAACTGATGTTACACTCTCCATCGCTTGGCATTGAAAAGGTGCTATGATGCTAAACTTCTAGTTCAGTGATGGCGAACCTTTTAGAGACCGAGTGCTTATATATCGTGAAGTTCCAGGGCCGCATCAACATTGTGGTGCCCTCGGGGGTGGGGGCAGGGGTGGCCCATGGGTGGGTGTGATTGCAGTGGTCATGGCAGACTGAGTGGGCGTGGCCGAGGTGGGCATGGCCACCTTGATGTTGCTCATGGGGGGATGCCTGTGGGGGCTGGGCAGGATTGGGGGAGATCCAGGGGGTCTTTGGTGGGTGGAGCAGTGGGCAGGAGGCTCGTCCTGCGGGATGAGGCAGGGGGCACGGCAGGGGTGCCATTGCTGTGGGGCAAGGTGAGGCAGGGGCAGCTGCTGCCTGACACCATCAGCCCCCACACACAGAGGCCAGCGAGCGCATGGGGTGCGTGCTCTACTGTCTCTACTTGAGCTTGCTAGCCAGCTGCTTCGCCTTCTTCATGCTGGGTGAGACTGCCACTCCAGGTGCCAGTGGTAGCCTAATGGACCTGCACAAGCTGGCAGCAGCACTGGCAGGTGTGCCCACAGAGAGGGCTCTGAGTGCCACCTCTGGGACGCTTGCCATAGTTTCACCATCACTGTTCTAGTTAAAGCCTTTTCTAATATGACTGACACCTAATGAGAAGGAAGGATTCACTGGAGAAGAGCCTAATGCTGGGAAAGATTGAGGGCAATAGAAGAAGGGGACGACAGAGAATGAAATAGCTGGATGGAGTCACTGAAGCAGTAGGTGTGAATTTAAATGGACTCCAGAAGATGGTAGAGGACAGGAAGACCTGGAGGAACGTTGTCCATGGGGTCGCGATGGGTCGGACACGACTTCGCAATTAACAACAACAATATGACTGATCTCTTTTTTTTCTGACTATTCTTCATGAGGGAGACAAAGGCAGGGGGCAAAGTGGTTACATCAGAGCAGATTTTTCAAGAGAGAAAGAGAGAGACACTAGTAGGGTCTTTGCAGATGCAAAATGTCATTTCATCCAGGAGCTTTCTGGGAACAGGCAAACAATATTAATTTGTCTTCTTTCTGGAAAATGTGAACACTAGCCCATGAGGTTTAAGTGAATGTTTCCAGCCAGCAGGTTTTGCCTCATCTGTCATACAGTGGAATCAAAAATTATATATACGCGTCTCCTCTACTTCCTTTCTTTCTGTGGTATTCTGACCCCCATCTTATAATACCAAAGTGAGGAACATATAAATAAGTGTACAGGCATTCTCAAAAAAGGGAAGCAGTTCCTGCCTATTCTCTTTCAAAATTGAGAGAAAAAAATACTGCAGGATAATTCCAGATGAATCTTTATTTCCTTTTAACAAATCTTTACCAACATTTTTACTCCTTCGATCCTGGAGTAATTACTTCCTTTTCTTGTTCTGATTCCTCAGGCAAAGCCAGCATAGGAATCCTGGGCAAATATTACTTTCATACAAATAGCCGTAAACATTTTCTTTTAGCCAAAAACTTCTTCTCTCCAAAACAAACACCCTTTCCAACTTTTTACATTTCCTTGAATGCTGATGTGAATTGTTGGTTTTCTTTTTGCAGAAGTCTAAGAAATCTTTACGGGACAAATCCCAGGTAAGGATTCCTTTTGCCCAGTTTTGCATGTTTTATTACTTCAATATAGGAGCAGCGTCTACTTTTTCCTTTCCAATCTTCAAATACCAATCCAAAAGCTCCCTTTACTAGTATGTCTTTTAGAAACATTTTTAATACAGACTGTTTAAAATCCAAGTAATTGACAAGCTTTATTAGCCTTCTCAGGCACAATATAAGACTTCATAAGAAATGATTTCAGATGAAATGATCTTTTAGAGTATGTTGGTAATCTCTGTTCTTCTTCTTCTTTTAGGCGACTGAAGAAATAACTGAGCTGGTGAGTAATTTTTACTTTCTATTCCCAGGGAAATAGCTTTGAGTTAGTCTAGTTCAGGGGTGTCAAAATGGTGGCCCCTGGGTGGCTGGATATGGTGGCTGGATATGTCACATGCAGGCCACACCCACCGCAGTTCTGCAATGGAAAAAAGTCACAATATGTCATGATATGTCAAGTGACACGACTGAGTTTGACACCCTTGGTCTAGTTCAGGGGTCTTCAAACTTGGTCCTATTATGACTTGTGGACTTCAAGTTCCAGAATTCCTCAGCCAGCATGCTGAGTTGAAGTCCACACGTCATAAAAGGGCCAAGTTTGAAGACCCCTGGACTAGTTGAACAAAAGGATCCCTATACAAGTAGAGGGCCAGTTGGGTGCAGTGGTTAGAGGCACTGGTCTAGAACAGGGCTTTTCAACCAGTAGTACGGGTACCACCTGTGGTACATTGGCACCTGGCAAGTGGTACGCGACCATCCTAGAAAAGTGGTAGTGGGGGAGGGGAATGAGCTGAACCGGTGGCAGCACCACACAAGCCTGAGCAAGAGATGGCTGGAGTTGCAGGGCTTTCAGGCTCAGCGGAAGTGCCAGGATCAGCGCTTCTTCGGGACTGTTAGGGCTCAGTGGAAGTGCCAGGATCAGTGCCAGGCTCCAGCTGGAACTCGGTGCTAATCCTGGCACTTCTGCTGAGTCCAGAAGAAGCGCTGATCAGCTGGAATGTTTCAGCATTTCCAGGGTCTTGTGATTTACATTCAGATGCTTGGCAACTGATTCATATTTATGACAGTCACAGCATCCCAGGGTCATGTGAAATGACCAAAACCTGCTGCAACCATCCAGCAGGCGGGGGAAATATAAACCACACTCACCCCACCCCACCCCCGCTGCCAATCCTCAACAGAAATGCTCACAACAATGAAAACCTCGGACAGGAGGAAGAGCACCGCTGGGTGGGCAGGCAGGTGTCTTGCTCAGCTGTGGCTTGGGGGGCACTTTTTTCAGTGCCATTGTAACTTCGAACAGTCACTAAGCGAACTGTTGTAAGTCAAGGACTACCTTACTTTATCACTTTTTTTTCTTTTTTGGGGGGGGTCATCAAGTTTTTGATACCTTGCTAGGCAACTGGTGGTACTTGGATGTTGTCATACTGTATCCTAAAAGTGGTACAATGGGTGAAAAGATTGAAAAGCCCTGGTCTAGAAACCAGGAGACTGTTTTAGTGCCACCTTAGGCATCTAGCCAGCTGGTATTCATGGGCAACATCACCAGCTGAGTAACTTTGAACCAGTCCCTCTCTCACACAGCCTCAGGAAGAAAGCAATGGCAAACCACTTCTGAAAAACCTTGCCACGAAAACTAAAGGGCTTAGTACAGGCAATTTCCAGAAATCAAAACTCAAAGGTAGAAAACAAAAGGTGTCCGTTTTTCATGTCCACTGGCTCAGTGATTGTTTGAAGGTCCACATGGTTGCAACTATTGTAGCATGTGATCCCCATTTGTGGCCTTTGTTGCCAACCTCTGACAAGCAAAGCCAGTGGGGAAACCAAACCATTGTTAGTTGAATCCCACAGAATTGCAAATGGCAACTCTGGGTGCTGCAACTTTATGGGTTTCACCTAACGATGGCGATTGGAACTGCCATTGTTAAGTTGGTGTGTTCTTTGATGATGTGCCTTACGACGCATCATTTAGTAAGAATTTCTACTCCCAATGGCTTTTGGAAAGTGAGGACAATCTGTATTGCTGCTTTGATCCCTATGCTCTGAAAATTTCCTTCAGTTTACTGTGGGAATTTCTAGTCAGCTCTTACGAACAATATAAGGGTATATTTATTAAGGAATTAAATGCTGATACCTATATGGTGATTTTTCCATGAGACCATATGCATAGGATCAGCACAGCTGCAGCTGCAGAAGATGGAAGAATCATGTAAATTGTGCATTGCCTATTTACCTTACCTCTTTTGGAATTAGCCAAAGGCTGCACTACAGGATATTCTAGGAATGAATTAATTCAACAAGTAATAGAATGGAATTATTTCCCTATTTCATCTATTGTGTATTGTTAAACAGTACATTTTTCCTATGACCATCTTTGATAGTATGAACACTCCAGTTAATTAGCTTGTGCTGAATTTCTTTTCTGTTTTTATTTTTCCAGGATATCTAAATCAAAGCATTTCCTATGAAAATTTATGACAGTGAGTATGGCAGATGCTCTTTGCTTTAATACAGGTTTACATTCTGGAGATTTCTCCTGGTATTTTACAAAAACTTGCTTTCATTGAGGGTAAGGGGAGGTTGAAGGTAAAATTCTGAACTATTAGCTGCCTTTCATTATAGATTGCTAAAAGTGATCTGCATACAGTTTTTATGCCAAATACTTCACTTTCAATCTTGTTATTTTTAGATCCACCAACTGCATTGGCTGAAAATAAAACCTGGAGCCCCCTCCCATGCTTTCTCTTTCCAGCTTCCATAATTTCTTCCTAATCAAAGATCAGAGGGGAACTGCAACTTTCTTCTAAGAAGGACTCCAGCAATCACATTTCTTTCTGTTGTGTTGATTTGGGGGCATTTTCTCTTAATTGTGAACACTGGTTAGCCTACAAGAATAAACATTTACAAATAAATATGTGCAGCATTATCACACAGTGTTATCTTTATCATTGTGCTCTGAGAATTATTATTGTTCCAATATTATAGTGAAGTTCAGGCTATGTCAATACTTAGTTGATTATCCCAAAGATGCTTTTTTCATGAGGCAGCTGGACTTTCTTGTTTTTCTTGGAACATGTTTTGCTTCTCGTCTAAGAAGCTTCTGTCAACGCTGCAAATATTGTATATTCTTGCTTTTGACAATATGCAGAATTGTCTGGTAAATATGGGGTTAATAAAGAGCAGAAGGGGCATTGGGGGTAAAGCCCGGGAAAGAAAGAGGAAGAAAACATTTGACCTTCACACTAATTGGATAGTGTGAGATATGACAGCTAATTTAGGGAGGGAACACGCTGATAATTGAACTGCTCAGAGGAAGAGAACTTAGATCCTAGCATCCCTCCATTGTGCCTGTGCCGACATTTTGTAACAATAAAAGACTTTTAGGACAATAAATGCCTGGAAGTTCTTTGGAATGTTTCATTAGCCGGAACCACAACAGCTTCTTTAGCTCTGACTGGATGGTGGGGAAGAGCTGAAGAAGCTTCTTGGATGAGAAGCGAAAAATCTTCAAACAAAAACAAGAAAGTCCAGTTGCCTTGTGAAAAAGCATCTTTGGGATAACTATGACCTGGATGACTGAGAATCTCCACAGATACTTGGTTGATTATAATAAATGACAGCATGATGAGCCCATAATATAAGCAAACTTTGAGCTTAATGCCACAATCATATTTATCCCAACTTTCTATTACCTTTCTGCAGACCACAGTCTCTTATAGCAGAGGTCCCCAACCTTTTGGGCACCAGGGACTGGTTCCGTGGAGAGAGGGTTTCCCATGAACCAGAGGGGGAGTGGTTTCATGTATTGCCTGCATCCTGCAGATGGGGCTTTGCTTGTTTGCGCGGCCTGATTTCAGGCATGTCGCGGCCCGTTGCCGGTCCTCAGACTGGGGGTTGGAGGCCCCTGTCTTATAAGCTTAATAGATTTTTCACAATGTTCCCAACTATGAGAGGACAGGTTTCCTGCAAAATGGCCAGCAGCTGGACTGATGGTGTCCTATCCCTTTTAGACCTCTCCCTAGCTTGCCTAGTGACATGTGGGCAGTTGTGTGTGGCAATGTTGGTGTTGATGTGGTGTTGATGTGACAATGAGAGGGAAGGTCTCATTTGGGAAATAAAAGCACCTGAAGCAGCCTAAGACAAATAGAAAGTTACTGTTCTCCAAAGAGGAGTGATGAAAGAACAGGAGGGTAGTAGAACTGGGGTAAGAGTGATATATTAAAGTGAGTACTAGCCTTTGAGTGCTTAGGAAGGGGGGGGGGTGTTGGCTCCCTGACCTGGGTATACAGAAATGAATCTATGACTAAGTGGCAGAATAACCAAAAAGTCCACAAAACAAATGGGGATATCTAAAAAGTGGGATATCCAACTTAAGAGCGCAAACGCACAACTGGAAGTGGCTTAAATTCAAGCAGTTCAGTGCATACTCTATAAAGCCTTGGTTAAAAGAGAGGCTAGAAAAGAAAATACATTTGGCTCTCACAAAATGCATAGACTTTGCAGAAACTAGCCATCATTCTGGCTAGCAAACCAGACCCTCTACTAGAGCTACACCAAACATGTCTAATATGGAAAGCAACTTCTCATCTAGATAAGGCTTCTACCTTGGTAGAAACAAGTGTCCAGGCTAGATCTGTGGTAAAACCAAAGCAGTAGGTAGATTGGCCCAGATATTTGGACCAATACAGTCACATAATTGACATAGGCAGCAGCAAGAGGAAAGACTATGATTGATGAAAAAGGAAGAATGGAGCTATGGAGAGAGAAAAAAAAGGATAGGCTGGAATGGGGAAAAAAGTGAAAGAGAAGCAGAAGAAGAATTTAAGGGACTGATAGATCTATTTAAAGGGATACAGTCACCAAAAGGAACTGGGGGTGGTCCTAAAGATATAAAAATCCCCAAGCTGTCAAAGGAAGAAGACATAGAACCCTATTTTTATAGAACATAGACTAATAAAGTTGAAAGGACCTTGGAGATCTAGTTCAACCACCTGCTTGAGCAAGAGACCCTATATCAGTGATGGCGAACCTTTTAGAGACTGAGTGCCCAAACTGAAACCCAAAACCCACATGTATCGTCGGGTGCCGGGTGGGTGTGGCCCATTGCATGAGTGTGGCCCACTGGGTGGGTGTGGCCCATTGGGTGGGTGTGGCCCATTGGGTGGGCATGGCTGTGGTGGTAACGGTAGATTGGGTGGGACTAAAAAGTTCAATCAAGCAATTCCAACTTTGAGAGATCTTTTTTTTCCCATGAGAAGTTGAAATTAATTGACTGATTGAACCTTTTTTTTTTTTTTGCACATGGCAGTGGAGGCCTAAAGCGAAAAGTTTTTATAAAACCCAGGGTTATGGTTCCGGCTAATAAAATACTTCAAAGAACTTCCAGGCATTGATTTCCCTAAAAGTCTTTTATTGCTTCAAAATGTCGGCACAGGCATAACAAAGTTTTATGCTAAGATCTAAGTTCTCTTCCTCTGAGCAGTTAAATTATTAGCATGTTCCCTCCCTAAATTAGCTGTCATATGACACATTATCCAATTAGTGTGAAGGTCAAAGGTTTCCTTCCTCTTTCTTTCCCCTGGCTTTGCCTCCACCCCTTCTGCTCTGTATTAACCTCAAAAATACCAGACAGTTCTGCATATTGTCAAAGCAAAAATATACAATATTTGCAACATTGACACCACGCTGAAGGCCTAGGACCGAGTTGACGGTCCATGTGCCTACAGAGAGGGCTATGTGCCATCTGTGGCCTGTGTGCTGTAGATTCACCACCACAGCCCTATACCACTTCAGACAAATGGTTATCTAGTCTCTTTTTGAAAGCCTTTAGTGATGGCTTTTATTATTTTACTATGTTTGAAAGAATGTCTACCTCCTTCAAGTGGCCTGAAAGTGAATGGGTGACCAGACTAGCCATCTGTTTAACAGGAAAGGCTTTGAGTGCTTATAGCAGTCTTGCAGCAAAAAATGTAGTGAATAATGTCAATAATGTCAATAATGTCAAAGATAATCTTAAAAGGTATGATGTACCTATAAGGCAGAGATTTAGGAGCTACACCTACAACAAATATGAAGGGCTTTGTGAATTATGAGCAAGGTTGGGAGATATGCTGTATATAGCCTTATCACAGAGTGTTTTTTTATCATTGTGCTCCAAAAATGATTTTGTTTCCAATATTACAGTGACATTCAGGTTACATCAATGCATGGTTGAATCTGACAAGTAAAAGCATTTGATTATGAGCCCTTCATCTAAGTAATACCTTGACATTAATGCCACAAGCATTAAGATGAAAACTATTTTTCAACTTGAAAAATACTCGTCATTGAAACTATCACAATTCTAGAGTAATATTTGAGTATTTGGACTCCTGGGCCAAATAGTGCTTCCACCATTTGCCACATTTTGAGAAAACCTCCCTATTAGAGGATCCAGCCATTGAAAATATTTCTCATATTTTATTTGACTGTCAACATGATCGCCAACGTCTGTTAATGGATATAGCAGAAGAAGAAGAAGAAGAAGAAGAAGAAGAAGAAGAAGAAGAAGAAGAAGAAGAAGAAGAAGAAGAAGAAGAAGAAGAAGAAGAAGAAGAAGAAGAAGAAGAAGAAGAAGAAGAAGAAGAAGAATAAGAAGAAGAAGAAGAAGAAGAAGAAGAAGAAGAAGAAGAAGAAGAAGAAGAAGAAGAAGAAGAAGAAGAAGAAGAAGAAGAAGAAGAAGAAGAAGAAGAAGAAGAAGAAGAAGAAGAAGAAGAAGAAGAAGAAGAAGAAGAAGAAGAGAAGAAGAAGAAGAGAAGAAGAAGAAGAAGAAGAAGAAGAAGAAGAAGAAGAAGAAGAAGAAGAAGAAGAAGAAGAAGAAGAAGAAGAAGAAGAAGAAGAAGAAGAAGTCACTTACAGTATATGCCCCATTAGGCTGAAATACTTATCATCCATTTTGGAAAGAACAGCTCACTGGCATCCCAACCACAGATTGTTGTATTTCTTCCTGGGCTAAAATGTACATGAGGGTGAAGGTTTGTTCTCTGAGCTGGTGGATTTCTAAATGTTTTGTTACCAGGCTAGGTAAACCTTCAGCAGAGTTTAGGGCATGTCTGTGTCAGTGCTCTTCTGTTTATAAGGGCTTCAGGTGTGTGTGTGTCAAGTGATGGTCTTGTGATGGGTCAGGTGTGAGTCACCAGTGAGAAGCTTGTGATGGATCTTGTGATGGGGAGGTTACTTCAGGCCAGGATCCAATGTACGTATTGTATGTAGAACGGCTAGGTTTATAACTGCGAACCTGATGCTTTGAATAAATTGAGGCAACCTGCAAAGGAAGTTCATTTATCTGATTACTACCCCCTTTATATTAATACATTTGTATTTTATCACATTATTTCCTCCAATCTATCATATTCTGAAATTAGACAATGTACTGTATTGTATTCTATTTCAGGGCTTTTCAACCAGTGGTGCGGGTACCACCTGTGGTACATTGGCACCTGGCAAGTGGTATGTGACCATCCTAGGAAAGTGGTAGCAGGGGAGGGGAATGAGCTGAACCAGTGGCAGCACCACACAAGCCTGAGCGAGAGATGGCTGGAGCTGCAGGGCTGTCAGGGCTCAACGGAAGCGCCAGGATCAGCATTTCTTTGGGGCTGTCAGGGCTCAGTGGAAGTGCCAGGATCAGTGCCAGGCTCCAGCTGGAACTCGGCGCTAATCCTGGCGCTTCTGCTGAGCCAGAAGAAGCGCTGATCAGCTGGAATGTTGCAGCATCTCCAGGGTCTTGTGATTTATATTCATATGCTTGGCAACTGATTCATATTTATGACAGTCACTGTGTCCCAGGGTCATGTGAAATGACCAAAACCTGCTGCAACCACCCATCAGACGGGGGAAATAAAAACCACATTCACCTCACCCCACCCCCACTGCAAATCCTCAACAGAAATGCTCACAACAATCAAAACCTCGGACAGGAGGAAGAGCACTGCTGGGTGGGCAGGCAGGTGTCTTGCTCAGCTATGGCTTGTGGGGCACTTTTTTCAGTGCCATTGTAACTTCGAACAGTCACTAAGCAAACTGTTGTAAGTCGAGGACTACCTTACTTTATCACTTTTTTCCTTTTTTTGGGGGGGGGTCATGAAGTTTTTGACACCTTGCTAGGCGACTGGTGGTACTCGGATGTTGTCATATCCTAAAAGTGGTACAATGGGTGAAAAGATTGAAAAGCCCTGTTCTATTTAATTGATAAGGTTGTAAGTCTAATCAATCAATAAACTACCTATTGGGCTCAAATTATTCCATTTCAGGAACTCATCCAGACTTACCTCTAAGGTTGGGAATTGTAAAAGGAAAGAGAAGACCTGCAGGAAGGTGGATGGACTTGGTTTCATGAGTGCCCCATTATAAAACTTGAAGGACCGAGCTAGGAACACTTATCCTGCAGACATCTATAAATCTACCTATGTGGTTGATTAGACTGATCTCGCATTGATGGCACATAATCAATCAATCAATCAAAGCTCAGCATCAGGCTTTTGAAACAGGACAGTTAGCCACTTTGTATCCCTTTTTAATCTTCTGAATTTCCTTACAGTAGCTGTCCATACTACAGTTCAGATATTTAAGAGGTTCTTGAAAGATGGCAAGAGACCCCTCCCTCTTAAAACCCCTTTCCCCCCTCCCCAATGAGAAGGAAAAGAAATCCAAGGAACTAAAATAAGGCAATCAAAATATAAGTCAGTTGTATGACACCACAAAATCAGAGAAAAGTTCTGAACTACAAATGGCCTTTCAGAAACTGGCCACTTTGCTTATCATCAGATAAATTGGAGAGGGACATTTGTTGATATTTTGTGGCAGATCAAGTTCATTCTCGAGAAAATTTACCTGCAGTGTGAAAGAATGTTTCAGTTGGCACCAGATTTTTCCTTGTAGAGAACAAATCCTTCCGACCTTTCTCAACTGATAAGATAATTTGAAGGCACCATCAATTGCTGCTTTCACTTTGGGCAGTCTGGCTTGTGCTGATACATCAATAAATATCCATCCTTCACTTGCATATTCATACATACTTTCTCATCTGGGGAAGGAAACCTCAAGCTGAGAAAAATGAAGCTGTCCTGCATGGTTGCTGCTTTAATGATTTCTGTGTTCAGCACAGATGCCCAGGTGAGGTGAAACCTGCATGTTAGGAAAGGTAACATATGGGATGACGGAGGAACCCCTATCGCTCAAACTCTTTGGGTTAATCCCACACTAAACAGGTAGCCTTTGGGTCCTACTGAAATCTTAGATGTAACATATAGGCTTGTATAAAGTTTCACTAAAGAGATCCAGTTTAAACTCTATTCAAGTACATATCTAAACGGAATGATTTTTTCTAAACCAAATCGGACAGTGCCATTAGATGCCACAATTTTTCAAAGCGATTTGAAGTATTCAGTTAGGCTGATGGTCTAGATAGATAGATCTTCTTCTTCTTGTTGTGCCATATCCATTATCGGACGTTGGCGATCATGTTGGCGATTCTGTTTTTATCAGCAGCCACACAAAAAAGTGTTGCTGAGTTTTGTCCAAACTAGTCCCTTAGATTTTGAAGCCATGATGTTCTTCTTCTGCCTGGACCTCGTTTGCCTTCAATCTTTCCCTGGAGGGTTAAATGGAGTATGCCGTATTTTTCTGGGTGTCGCATCACATGTCCAAAATATTCTAATTTTCATTTTTTAATTGTTTTGATAATTTCCCTTAGCTTTCCCAGGTGGCTTATCATCTCATTTCTGATCTTGTCAACCCAGCTTATACATAACAGCTGCCAGTAAATCCACATTTCAGATGCTTCTAGTCTCTTCAGGTGGCCTTCTGTCAGAGACCAACTTTCTACTCCATAGAGCAGGATAGAAAAAATATAGCATCTGACAAGCTTGATTTTTAGTCTTAGACATGATAGATAGATAGCTAGATAGCTAGATAGCTAGCTAGCTAGCTAGATAGATAGATAGATAGATAGATAGATAGATAGATAGATAGATAGATAAAACTACCCAGCCCTGAAAATCCTAGGGTCCCATTCAAGGGTAGGGGCTTCCAAATCTGGGATAGGTATACTATCAAGGGTAGCTCTAGGGGATTGTATTGAGACAAACACTGCTTGAGGACAGAGAAGGAAGACAGACATCTGGAGTGTCCTCACTTCACTCCTTACTGCTGCAGGATCTTATAACAAAGTTTATTTAAAGTAAAAATAATGTGAAAACTACTACAGGTAGGATCTTTTAATCAAGAGCCACTAGTACAGGCAATCCTCATTTTATGACTGCAATTGGGATCAGTTAGCAAAGTAACTGCTAAATGAAAAACCACAGAACTGTGACTATGCTTACAATTTGATCCAGGATAATGTGTACTAACTGACTTTATGGTGAAGATGCTGCGAAAGTTGTATACGCAGGTGATGGTCCCAAAGCTACCTTTTCTTCACTGTTGTAACTCTCGGTCTGAGGCAGTTGCTAAACAAAGATGACCTATAGCATCTTTCCTTACAGTTGTTGTAAGGGTAAAATTAGGCAAGACTCCAGCGTATGCCACTTCCATCTTTTAGAGGCAATGAGGAATGTAAACATTATTTATTAGTATTATCCTGGATGCCTATAAGCCTTGCCTAGGAAGGATATTAAGGGCCTCTATATGTGCGGATTTAGTTGTGAGTCTCCTTAAAAATCCCCTCCCAAACTCTTCCTTCCCTTTGTTGCAGAAAGCGCTGGTTTGTAATGTATTTTTGAATTTCTGTAAAAGAACCCTGGCTTCAGGGAGAATCTCGATTTTGCAAACCCTAATCCACAATACCAACAGTATGATTTTTCCTTGGCCTACTTATTTTCTTTGCCTTCGTTGAGGAAATGTGTTGAGGAAATCAAAATTCTGTTTCCAAGTACAGGTAGTCCTCAATTTACAACCATTTGTTTAGTGACTGTTTGACATTCAACAGAACTGAAAAAAGTGACATGACCGTTTTTCATACTTATGATCATTGCAGCATCTCCCTGGTCACGTGATCAAAATTTGAACCCTTGGTAACTGGCATGTATTTATGACATATCCTGGGGTCATGTAATCATCTTTTGCGACCTTTTGACAAGCAGAGTCAATGGAGAAGCCAGATTCACTTAACCACAATGTTACTAACTTAAAGACTGTGTAATTTATTTATCAAGTGTGGAAAGAAAGGTCATAAAATAGGTCAAAACTCAACATCTATGTTGCTTAGCAATGGAAATTTTGGACTCAATTGTGGTCTTATGTTGATGACTACCTGTACCCAGTAGTGGGATTCAGCCGGTTCACACCACTCCGGCAGAACCGGTAGCTAATTTTTTGTTGCCCAGGCCCAGAATGGACTTCAGAAGCAGCATCCACACAGAGAACTGGTTGTTCACATATTTGAATCCCACCACTGCCTGTACCCACCCAAGAGTCCCATTGGGTTAAGACAGCTGCCAGGAAAATTGTTGAGGGATTGGGCAAAAAACTCACAATTGAGGCCATGATGGTGTAGTCAAAACTTTCTCTGTTTTTTATGCACATTGTTTGTGCAACACACATAAAATATTGATGGAGCTTTCCTCACTGTAGCCACCACCACCACCAACTTGACTTTTTTGATTATATTCTGTTCACAATTCACTCCACAGCATGCAAAACAGTTGGGGTTGTCAAGCCTACAACCCAAAATAATGTTTACATCCATTTGGAGATCACCATATTTTTGTTCCTTAGAAACCATATTTAGATACTATTTAGGTGCATTTATTTACTTACTGATTTATTAAGAAAGTATACTGTGAGGGTGAAGTTTTGTTCTCTGAATTTGTGGGTTGGTTTCCGAACATTTTGTTACCAGGCTAATGGTAATGAAACATTCAGAAACCAACCCACAAGCTCAGAGAACGAAACTTCAGCCTTATCCTTTATCCAAACTACAGATTTGCCACTATTGCAAAGTATTGTATTCTGAAGTACTGTATTCTGAAACAAAGCAGCATATTTTGAGAAGCCTTTGTTGTTCTAAAATTTAAACATGTTGCTTTTATTTTTTTCCCTATTTATCTGTCTTTAATTGCTTACTGTTGGCTGTGATAAATTATACTCTTAGACATGGCAGCCTCATTTAGCATTTTAAAAAATTGTCTGCTTGCCTCAGTGTATATTTAGCTATTTCTGCTCTCTGTCTTTCTAAATATGTGTAGTTGTTTGAGGAAAATGTTATGTATGTAGGTTAAAGTTCTTTCTCTCTTTATATTTGGGTCTATGTAAACATATTAAGTATAAGCTGCCTATCTCATTCTGAAAAGCAACTCTGGGCTTATATTTTATTATATAAATGAAATATAAGAAAGATTTGAGGGCATAAACCATTTGAAGGAGATACATCTATGGACTTCAATATTGTTGCTGGTTTTCTTTTAATGTAGATTGTGGGAAATCAACAAGATCAGTGTCTATATGAGCCACGGTGGTGCAGTGATTAGAGTGCAGTACGGCAGGCTACTTCTGCTGACTGCTGGCTGCCAGAAGTTTGGCAATTCAATTCTCACCTGTTCAAGGTTGACTCAGTCTTCCATCCTTCCAAGGTTCATAAAATGAGGATCCAGATTGTTGGGGGTAATATGCTGACTCAGTAAACTGCTTAGAGAAGCATGTAAAGCACTGTGAAGCAGTATATAAGTGTAAGTGCTATTGCTACATCTTGTACTTTGGTTCATTTTTTTTTCTGCTCTGCAGCAACAGTCTAACTATGCGAATCCACCTATGATGGAGAGCTATTATGGTTCAGTTCCCCCTGAACAGTCTTTGTCTACACAACGTTTGCCTGGTGATAATGTACAAACTGAGTATTTTCCCGCTGCTCCTCCTAGTCCTCAATATTTTGCTGGCCCTGCACAAGCTTCCTCTTCTGTCTATGCACAAAGTGACAGCCGTCCCCTTGCACCACATGTCCCTTATGCTGGTGTACCACAGGCTCCTGCCACTGGTGTACCACGTGCCCCTTGTCCTTGTGCACTACGTGCCCCTGCCACTGGTGTACCATATGCCCCTGCCATTAGTACACCATATGCCCCTTGTCCCTGTGCACAACGTGCTCCTGCTGGTGTACCACGTGCCCCTTGTCCCTACGCATCACGTACCCCTGCCACTGGTGCACGTGCCCCTTGTCCCTGTGCACGACGTGTCCCTGCCACTGGTGTAACACGTGTCCCTGTCACCGGGGTACCACGTGCTCCTGCTGCCAATGCACTACGTGCCCCTTGTCCTTGTGCAGCACGTGCCCCCGCCCCTGGTGCACCACGTGCCCCTGCTACTCCTGCAAAACGTGCCCCTCCTCCCTCTGCACAATATACCCGTGCTGCCTTTCCATATCTTGGGCCTTCAGCCTCTCTTTCACCTGGTGCTAAACCCCCTGGTACATCTGCATTGCCTGCCTCTGAAGGACCTGAGTCTGCTGCCTCTGGAACACCTGGTTACACTGGCGAAAATACTTCTGTCTCCACAGATCAGGTAAGTATAAAGGTGTGTCAATTTTTAAAGGTCTATTCCTTTGAAGGTGGGAAGAAATTTCTTCTTTCTGCATTGTAGCTTAGCATTGTTTTTTAATGGCTCCAAGATTGCTACTTCTTTGTGGCCAAAGCCTGGGCAGAAAGAGATGAGTAGCTTTTGTTTAGAATACAACAAGATCCTCTGCCTTTAAATTAAATCTCTTAATAGCAAAGGACTCTAATAATTATTTACAACCAAAAGGACCTGCCTGTCCATTGATGAATCAGCTGCCAACATAAAATATATTTACCAACATTTTCACTATTTTGTTCCAGGAGTAATTACTTCCTTTTCTAGAATGATTCCTCAGCTTTCAACTATCACCTGTATTATAATCCCAGGGAAATATTTCTTTCATAAACATTGCTGTAATTCAAAAACTTGTTTTCTCCAAAACAAGCAACTCTTCCAATCTTTTACATTGATGAGAATTTTCACTTTTCCTTTTCCAGACTTCTCAGAAATCTTCACAGGTCAAATCCCAGGTGAGGGTTCCTTTGGTCCCATTTTCCATGTTTTATTCCTCCTCTGAACAGCATCTCATTTGTCTTTTGCAGTCTTTGAATACTAAGCCAAAAAGCTCCATTTGCTAGTATGTCTTTTGGAAACATTTTTAATACAGCCTGTTAAAATCCAAGTACCGTATTTTCCGGCGTATAAGACTACTTTCTAAAGCATGCAAATCAGTGCCAAAGTCGGGGGTCATCTTATACGCCGAGTCGTTTTATATGCTGGAAATTACGGTAATTGCTGGGCTTTATCCTTAGTCTTCCCAAGCACAAATTAAGACTTTGTAAGAAATTATTTGGGACGAAAAGGTCTTTTAGGGTATGTTGGTATACAGTACAAGTAACATCTATTCTTCTTCTTTTAGTCTCCTGAAGATACAACTGAGCTAGTGAGTAATTTCACTTTCTATTCCTGGGGAAATATCTTTGGTTTAGTCCAGCAGCTGATTGGGGGAATAGATAATGGTGTACAGGTAGAGAGCCAGTTTGATGCAGTGGTTAAAATACTGGGCTAGAAACTAGGAGACTATGAGTTTCAGTTCTGCCTTTGGCATGAAGCTAGCTAGGTGACTTTGGACCAGTCCCTTTCTCTCAGTCTCAGGAAGGACCCAATGGCAAAATTGAAACCCCATGCAAAAAAACGCCCTGCAGGGTTTAGTATAGGCAATTGCCAGGAGTCAAAACTCAAAGGCAGAAATACAGGTAGTCCTTCGTTCATGTACAGTTGCTCAGTGACAATTCAAAGATCCAAATAGTTACAGATATTGTACCATCATTCAGTCACACAATCATCATTGGTGGCCTTTGTTATCATCTTCTGGCAAGCATAGTCTGTGGGGAAACTGGCAGGAGAACACAAATGGCAATCCTGAGATTATGGGATGCTACAACTATGTGGGATTCATCTAACAGTTGGAACTGCCACAACTGCTGTTTTAAGTCTGATATGATGATGTGTGTTACAATGCATTGTTTAGCATCAAGAGGTTCTCATCCCAATTACCATTGGTAAGTGAGAACAGCCTCTATTACTGCTGTGATTGTTATCTGAAAATTTCCTTCAGCTGTTTTTAGGGATTACTAGTCAGCTCTTCTAAGCAATATAAGGGTATAATTTTTAAGGAATTAAATACTGATACCCATATGCTTATTTATCCATGAGTGCTTATGCATAGGATTGGTATGGCCGCAATTGCAGAGGATGGAACAGTCATGTAGACTGCACATTGTCTCATTTAAATATCTTGCCTCTGTTGGAATGGTCTAAAGCTTCTCTACAGGATACTGAGTAAATTGAGTTGCATCAATTTACCAAACAATGCAATATAATTAATCCCCAACATGTCTATTGTAACAATTAAACAATACACCTTTACTACTAATATCCAGAATAGAATGAACATTTCAATTACTTCACACTGAATTACTTTTTGGTTTTTACTTTTCCAGGAAGTATAAATCAAAGCATCTCACTAGGAAAACGTATGCTGGTGAGTGTGGAAGATATTCTTTCTTTAGTAGAGCTTTACACGGTGTGGATTTTTCCTAAGATTTTACAACAACTTGCTTTCAAATATGTAGATGAATGGGGGGCATTGTTACTGAGAGTGAGGGGAAGTTGAAGACAAAACTCTGAAATATTAGCTGGCTTGTATGATGGATGGGTACAAGTCAAATGCATACTCTTTTCATGCCAACTATTTCACTTTCATTCTTTTTTGTTCTAGACTCTCCAACTGCATTTGTGAAGAATAAAAAAAGAGCCACCCCAGATACTTTCTCTTGCCAGCTTCCATAATTTCTTCTTAATCAAGGATCAAAGGGGAACTACAACTCTCTTCTGAGAAGGACTCCAGCAATCCTACTTCTTTCTGTTGATTTTAGGGCACTTTCTCTTAATTGTGAACACTGGATACTCTACAGGAATAAACATTTGCAAATAAATATGTGTAGCATTATCACAGAGAGTTGTCTTTATCATTGTGCTCTGAAAATTATACTTTTTCCAATATTATAGTGAGGTTCAGGCCACTTCACTGCTTGATTCTGATAAATGAAAACATGATTACAAGCCCATCATCTAAGCATACTTTGAGCTTAATGCTACAAATATATCTATCCTGCATATTCATTATCTTTCTGTAGACCACAGTCTCTTATAGACTTTTTAACAATGTTCCCAACATTACCTTGATTTCCTCAAGAAGTTCCAAAATAAAAATCCCTTTCGCATTCTGTGATCTCAGAGGTGAATACATTTCATTCTTATTGTATGTCCAGAAGACAATTGCCCATTCTTGGTCAAGAAAAGTTTATGTACCTTTCCAGGAATAGGAGAAGGTGAAATGCCTTGATTTTAATATTCTCTCCTAAACCAGAATAGTGGGATAATTTAATTTTTAATAATATGATTTCAGTTTTCATGGAAATATAATTTCATCTGCATGCTAATCTTAATCTTTTATGATGTGTATTAACAGGTTATCCTTTAACCAATAAAAAAACAATAATCCTCAACCCCCTGTTGAGAACAAAGAAGTAGTTGATGGACTCCATCCCAATCTGGGGTTCTCAGGACTATTGATAACACCATGTCTTCATGTTGCCTTATGACAGGGTGTCAAAGTGGGGGCCAATCTTATCTCTGCAGGGATAATGTTAAGCAGGGAGAGAACCACCATGGAGAAGGCCCTTTTTCTTGGTCCTGCTACCTGGACCTCCTTAGGAGAGCGAACCCATAATTTTCCTTGCCTTGCTGCTTCAGTGATTTGATTAGATATGACTGGGAAAAGAGTGGCCTTTCAAATAACCAGGTCCCAAGCAGATAGGACTTTGAAGGTAACAACCAGCACCTTAAACTGGACCAGGAAGCAAAATGACAGCCAATGCTGCTCCTGCAGGAGATATGACTCATATGCACATCTAGTCCTATACAAAACCAATTGAGCCACTGCAATGAGCCGAGGTGGCGCAGCAGTTAGAGTGCAGTACTGCAGGCCACTTTAGCTGACTGTGTTCAGCAGGTCAGCGGTTCAAATCTCACCGGCTCAAGGTTGACTCAGCCTTCCATCCTTCCGGGGAAGGTAGAATGAGGACCCAGATGGTTGGGGGCAATGTAAATATATATATACATTGCTTACTGGTGTACACTGCTTAGAGAGTGCTTGCACTTAAAGTGGTATATAAGTCTCATAAATAAATAAATAAACCAATTGGAGGTTCCAGATACTTTTCAGTGGAAGCCCCATGTAAAGCACATGGCAATAGTTAAAAGGAGAGATGACTAGGATGTGGGTAATTTTGAGCAGGGATTTTGATGCTTGTTATTGGAGAAAAATCCGGCGAATACCCCATGGATAGCCAAGAAAACAGACATGGATCTAAGAAATCAAACCGGAGTTCTCTCTTAAGGCACAAATTATTAGGTTCAAATTATTCTACTTCAAGCACACATGAAGACCCATCCCTAGTACTGGGAATTATGAAAGGAAAAAGAAGAGGCAGCAGCAAGGTGGATGGACTTAGCTTCAGTGGCGATCAGTGCCACCTTGTAAGATTTGAAGGAACAGATTGGGACAATTGTGGTGGAGAAAGTCTACCTCTGTGGCTGCTAAGATTGACTTGATAATACACAATCAATCAGTGTTCTGAATCTGGCTTTTGAAGCAGTCCAGGTATTTGCTTCATGTTTCTTTTTTAATGCTTTGAATTTTCTCAAAGCACTAGTCCATATCACACTTCACATATTTAAAAGAGGTCCTTGCAAGGTGGGCAGAGATCTCTCTTGCCTCAAATTCCCTCCCACAATGAGAATGAAAAGAAGTCTAAGGAATTAAGATAATCAAAAGATTAAGATAAGATGATTAAACAAGACAAAACCAGGAAAAGCTTTTAAACCACAAATAGCTTTTCAGAAAGTCTCCACTTTAAAATAATAATAATAATAATAATAATAATAATAATAATAATAATAATAATAATAATATTCCATCCTGCGACGATACCTGTAATACCATCAAACATCCACATCTGCCTATCCCAGGTCCTTGGTAAGGACTCGATAGGTAGACAAAATGCCAAATCCAGTCTGAACATCTGGCTGACTGTGCGATGATTGATAATAATAATAATAAAAATTGGAAGGGACCTTGAAGGTCATCGAGTTCAACTCCCTGCTCAGGCAGGAAACCCAATACCATTTCAGACAAATGGCTGTCCAGTCTCTTCTTAAAAACTTCCAGTATTGGAGCATTCACAACTTCTGGAGGCAGGTTGTTCCATTGATTAATTCTTCTAACTGTCAGGAACTTTCTCCTTAGTTCTAAGTTGCTTCTCTCCTTGATTGGCTTCCATCCCATGCTTCTTGTCCTGCCTTCAGGTGCTTTGGAGAATAGCTTGACTCCCTTTTCTTTGTGGCAGCCCCTGAGATACTGGAACACTGCTATCATGTCACTCCTCGTCCTTCTCTTCATTAAAACTAGACATACCCAATTCCAGCAACCATTCTTTTTATGTTTTAGCCTCCGGTTCCCTGATCATCTTTGTTGCTCTTCTCTGTACTCTTTCTAGAGTCTCAACATCTTTTTTACATTGTGGTGACCAAAACTGGATGCAGTATTCCAAGACATTGTAAAGTTGTATTAACACTTCACGAGATCTTGATTCTATCCCTCTGTTAATGCAGCCTAATACTGTGTTGGCTTTTTTGGCAGCTGCAGCACATGGCTGGCTCATATTTAGGTGATCGTCCACTAGGACTCCAAGGTCCCTCTCACAGTTACTACTATTGAGCAAGGTACCTCCTATACTATACCTGTACATTTGGTTTTTCTTGCCTAAATGTAGAACCTTACTTTTTTCACCATTGAATTTCATTTTGTTAGATAGCGTCCAGTGTTTAACTCTGTCAAGATCCTTGCTTGTCATCCCATAAATTAGAGATGACATTTCATCAATATTTTCTTACAAGTCAAGTTCATTATCGGATAAATCACCCTATAAAAATGTTTCAGTTGGCACTAGTCCTTCTGTGTGATGAATAAATCCTTCTAACCTTTCTCAACTGATAAGGTAATTTGGAGGCATGATCAATAGATCTTTTCAGTTTGGGCAGTCTGGCTTGTCCTGATACATCAATAAAGATCCATCCTCAATCCACGCATTGGTAGATAGGGCACTTTCTCATTTGGGGAAGGAACCCTCAAGCTGAGAACAATGGTGCTCTCTTTCGTGGCTGCGGCTTTGTTGATTTCTGTGCTCAGCACAGAGGCCCAGGTGAGATGAAACCTGCATTTTAGGAAAGATAATTTGTGGGATAGGATGACCCCTGTGGCTCAAAGCCTGAGGGTTAATCCCAGACTAAATTGGTCATTCTTGTGTCCTACTGAACTATTAGATTTAACAAATAGGGCTTCATAAGGCTTCACTGGAGAGATCCAGTCTTATTGAAATCCATGTCATTTTTTCTGGAACTAATTGTTCAATCTCATTGAATGCCACAATTTTCCAAAAGGATTTCAAGTACTAACTGGACTGATGATCTCAATCAAATCAATGGTTCTATTCTGACCAGAAACTTTTTTTTGCACACTTTTAATAACAAATTTGAATTTTGTAGCTTGCAACAAAAATTGATTGGGCTCCCGTATTGTGTTCAAATGTGTTTGGTCTGGTTTTGGCTTCCAGTCAACTGGAAAGCCAGGCCAGCAATGGTTTTCAGGCCTTTTTGTTATGTTGTTTAGCGAAGTTAAATGTTTCCATCCCTTGGTTTCTTTCTATCAACAGATTAGTTGCAGTATAACTTTGTGTGTCAGACTAAAACAGATTAATTAAATCGTGATTATTTGTTTTCCTTTCACAGAATAATATTCCAAATCCTCCACCTCCACCTCCAGTAAGTAAAAGAGTTTCTTTGATATTTCTGACTGCTGTCAGAAATCTGGACAGACACACACACACACACACACACACACACACACACACACACACAGGGGCAGTTGGTTGGTCATATTCTGCCTGCCTTCCAGCGTGGCACAACCAAGCCTGACATCTTGCTCACCCAAAGGCCCATCATGGTTGGAACGAAACCGGAAGGAAATCATTATTTTTATTCACTGGGGATGTCTCACCCATGCATTGACCATTTGAGGAGAAAGACAGCAGCCCAGAGTTTCAGAAATTTACTCTCCCATGCAAGTAACATTGAGGGGAACCATAGGTGGGCCTCAACTGAATCCCCTCCCAGACACGCCCTTCTCTTTGTTGGGAAAATAAGAGGTGTATCAATGTATTTTTGCATTTCTACAGGGGTACCCTGACTCCCAAAGCTACAATGTTCCCACAAACTATAATACACAGGTCTCTGATCCTGTAAGTACAATATGTTATTTTCCTCTTTTCCCTTCATTCCTTATTTATTGGTTTTTTTTGAAGAATAGGTTTCAAATATTTCTCACCTAGGAGGGTTCTTGGGGTAGGACAACAGCTGGAAAATTGGTCACAGTTCACCCCATTATGTCTGAAGGAGCTGGTGATCAACTGGATGACCCAAAAGAGTTATTTCATCCACAATCAAAATTGCTGGTCCCTATTTATTTACTGAGGAAGTATATTTAATTAGGGCATATATTTACTTAGAAAATGTATCTGTATTTTGAAATCAAGCAGTAACTTTTGAGATGATGGTAGAAGAATCAACTCTACAGTAGTCCGCTCTTTCAGTCAAATAACTAAGAGAGCCTAGGTTTACAGAAAACTGGGTTTTAAAAATCTTCTTCTTATAAAGTTAGAATATTAAGGTTTTTTTTAATGCTCCTAATTAGAATATTTTAGGGGAACAAATATTATGCACATACATGCATTTGGCTGTAGAATGTAGATTTGCATATATCTATTTGTATATATCTTAAGGTTTTATATATATATATATATATATATATATATATATATATATATATATATAAATAAATGAATAAGTAAACCTCTAAAAGAGTATGAGCAGATAGGTAGATAATCTATTATTTTGAAATATAGGAGGGGAATAAAACACTGTTTTAACATTTTTCTTTGTCCTGGTTTGCACGGTCTTGATCTAAAAGTGCCGCTTTTGCATACCAAAAAGAATTAAATCATGAGAAAAGTTCATGTTTTTCTTCTTTCTGCAGAAGCCTGGTAGCTTTCCTGCTTCTGCCCAAGTCAGCTATTCTGGCCCACCAGTGAGTATAACTTTTGCCTGCTCTCAAGATATCCATTTTTAAAGAAACCTTTTCTCCTGGGTTCAAATGTACTTATTGTACGCAGAACTGCTAAGTTTATAATTAAGGCGATAGTCCTAAGAAACAAAAGAATGAACAAATTGGGTTATATTGTAAGAGAGACTCATTTATCTGATTATTGATGTTGATTTCTGTGCTTGGCACAGATGCCCAGGTGACACGAAACCTTAATTTAAGGAAAGGTACACTTGTGGGATGGGATGGCCCCTTTGGCTCAAACCCTGAGGGTTAATCCCAGACTAAATTGGTCATTCTTGTGTCCTACTGAACTATTAGACTTAACAAATAGGGCTTCATAAGGCTTCACTGGAGAGATCCAGTCTTATTCAAATCCATGTCATTTTTCTGAATCTAATTGTTCAGTCTCATTGAATGCCACAATTTTCCAAAAGGATTTCAAATACTAACTGGACTGATGATCTCAATCAAATCAATGCTTCTGTTCTGACCAGAAACTTTTTTTTTTTGCATACTTTTAATAACAAATTTGAATTTTGTAGCTTGCAACAAAAATTGATTGGGCTCCCGTATTGTGTTCAAATGTGTTTGGTCTGGTTTTGGCTTCCAATCAACTGGAAAGCCAGGCCAGCAATGGTTTTCAGGCCTTTTTGTTATGTTGTTTAGCGAAGTTAAATGTTTCCATCCCTTGGTTTCCTTCTATCAACAGATTAATTGCAGTATAACTTTGTGTGTCAGACTAAAACAGATTAATTAATTCGTGATTATTTGTTTTCCTTTTACAGAATAATATTCCAAATCCTCCACCTCCACCTCCAGTAAGTAAAAGAGTTTCTTTGATATTTCTGACTGTTACCAGAAATCTGGACACACACACACACACACACACACACACACACACACACACAGGGGCAGTTGGTTGGTCATATTCTGCCTGCCTTCCAGCGTGGCACAACCAAGCCTGACATCTTGCTCACCCAAAGGCCCATCATGGTTGGAACGAAACCGGAAGGACATCATTATTTTTATTCACTGGGGATGTCTCACCCATGCATTGACCATTTGAGGAGAAAGACAGCAGCCCAGAGTTTCAGAAATTTACTCTCCCATGCAAGTAACATCGAGGGGAACCATAGGTGGGCCTCAACTGAATCCCCTCCCAGACACGCCCTTCTCTTTGTTGGGAAAATAAGAGGTGTATCAATGTATTTTTGCATTTCTACAGGGGTACCCTGACTCCCAAAGCTACAATGTTCCCACAAACTATAATACACAGGTCTCTGATCCTGTAAGTACAATATGTTATTTTCCTCTTTTCCCTTCATTCTTTATTTATTGTTTTTTTTTTTTGAAGAATGTTGTTAATTGCGAAGTCGTGTCCGACCCGTCGCGACCCCATGGACAATGTTCCTCCAGGTCTTCCTGTCCTCTACCATCTTCTGCAGTCCATTTAAATTCACACCTACTGCTTCAGTGACTCCCTCCAGCCACCTCATTCTCTGTCGTCGCCTTCTTCTATTGCCCTCAATCTTTCCCAGCATTAGGTTCTTCTCCAGTGAATCCTTCCTTCTCATTAGGTGGCCAAAGTACTTGAGTTTCAACTTCAGGATCTGGCCTTCTAAAGAGCAGTCGGGGTTGATCTCTTCTAGGACTGACCGGTTTGAACGCCTTGCAGTCCAAGGGACTCACAGGAGTCTTCTCCAGCACCATAGTTCAAAGGCCTCACTTCTTTTGCGCTCAGCCTTTCTTATGGTCCAGTTTTCACAGCCATACATTGCAACTGGGAAAACCATGGCCTGGACTATACGCACTTTTGTTGGCAGGTGATGTCTCTGCTTTTTAGAATGCTGTTTAGATTTGCCATAGCTTTCCTCCCCAGGAGGAATATTTCTCACCTAGGAGGGTTCTTGGGGTAAGACAACAGCTGGAAAAATTGATCAGAGTTCACCCCATTATGTCTGAAGGAGCAAGTGATCAACTGGATGACCCAAAAGAGTTCTTTCATCCATGTCAAAGTTGCTGGTCCCTATTTTATTTACTGAGGAAGTATATTTATTTAAGGCATATGTTTACTTAGAAAATATATCCGTATTTTGAAATCAAGCAGTAACCTTTGAGATGATGGTAGAAGAATCAACTCCACAGTAGTCTGCTATTTCAGTCAAATATCTAAGATCCAAAAATGCAGCTTTTGCATACCCAAAAGAATTAAATCAAGAGAAAAGTTCATGTTTTTCTTCTTTCTGCAGAAGCTTGATAACTTTCCTGGTTCTGCCCAAGTCAGCTATTCTGGCCCACCAGTGAGTATAACCTTTGCCTGCTCGTAGGATATCCATTTTTAAAGAAACCTTTTCTCCTGGGTTCAAAAGTACTTATTATGCCACTTAAAACTTTCAGAGAAAATTCAGGATCTAAACATTATTTATTGGTATTATCTGGGATGCTTATAAGCCTCTCTTAGGAAGGATATTAAAGTCACTTCTATGCATAGTTGTGAGTCTCCTTAGAATCCCTTTCCAGACTCTTCCAGATTTTGATGTTTGTTATTGGAAAAAAAACCCAGCGAATACCCCATGGATAGCCAAGAAAACAGACATGGATCTAAGAAATCAAACCGTAGTTCTCTCTTAAGGCACAAATTATTAGGTTCAAATTATTCTAGTTCAAGCACACATGAAGACCCATCCCTAGTACTGGGAATTATGAAAGGAAAAAGAAGAGGCAGCAGCAAGGTGGATGGACTTAGCTTCAGTGGCGATCAGTGCCACCTTGTAAGATTTGAAGGAACAGATTGGGACAATTGTGGTGGAGAAAGTCTACCTCTGTGGCTGCTAAGATTGACTTGATAATACACAATCAATCAGTGTTCTGAATCTGGCTTTTGAAGCAGTCCAGGTATTTGCTTCATGTTTCTTTTTTAATGCTTTGAATTTTCTCAAAGCACTAGTCCATATTTGTTGTTGTTGCAAAATTCCTTGTCTTTGTTGCAGAAAAAAATCAGTTTGTAATATATCTTTGAATTTCTGTAGGGGAACCCTGGCTACAGCAACAATGCTCATTTTGGAAATCCTAGTCCACAGTATCCTCCACCTCCACCTGTAAGTACAGTCGTCTCCCCTGTCTGAAATTCTTTGTCATTGAGGAATAGGCATCTTAATCGCAGTCTGAGGTTACCAAATGCTGTTTTAATTTACTTCCCACCTAAAAGGATTTTGGGTTAAGACAGCTGCTAGGAAAAGTCATCAGTGGTTCGTCATTATTAGGCGAACCTACAAGTCATAGGATGATGGAATCAAAGTTTTGCCTGCTTTTTACGTGCATTATATACTCAGGTGAAAGCTCTTGTTTTTTTCATAGTGGATGCATACGTGACTATGACTGAAATGAATGAAAGATTTGTGCACATAAATATTATGCATACATTTATATAAGAGAGAATGCAAGCTTGCATTTTATACCATTTAAATCTCTGTTAAAACTATTTCGCCAAAAAAGAAATCCACATTTTTCTTCTTTCTACAGTGGTTCCCTAGAAACTCTGGCCCACCCGTGAGTATAACCTTTGCCTATTTATTTGAGAGACACCCCCCCCCCCCCAAAAAAAAAAAATTCCCTATCTGGTTCTGAAAATCATAGGGTACCTTTCAGTCCCAATCCCAAATCTGGCATAGGTGTACTGTGAAGAGTAGCCCTGGGGGATTGGATAGATTGGGTAGGGGACTTGATAGAGGATTGAGGGGTGACGCAGACTTTTCCAAAGACCCAGAGAGCAGGCAGAGATTTGGATAACTGAATTACAAAAGATCAAAGACTCATTTCACATGCAAATAGCATTAGATGGGGTGCATTTTTCTGCAGGTTCATGCTAAAAGGATTTTGGGTTAAGACAACTGCTAGGAAAAGTCATCAGTGGTTGGTCATTATTAGGCAAACCTACAAGGCATAGGGTGATGGGATCAAAGTTTTGCCTGATTTTTACATGCATTATGTACTTAGGTGAAAGCTCTTGGATTCTTCATAGTGGATGCATACATGAATATAACTGAAATGATTGAAAGATTTGTGGACATAAATATTATGCACACATACCCTGTGTATGTATATATTTATAATGAGAGAGAGTGCAAGCTTGCATTTTATACCATTTAAATCTCTATTAAAAATATTTCACCAAAAAAGAAATCCACATTTTTCTTCTTTCTGCAGTGGTTCCCTAGAAACTTTGGCCCACCCGTGAGTATAACCTTTGCCTATTTATTTGAGAGAAACTCCCCCCCCCAAATTCCATATCTCAGTGATTGCGAACCTATGGCACGCGTGCCAGAGGCGGCACTTAGAGCCCTCTCTGTGGGCACACCTGCCACCATCGCCAGCTCGCGCAGGTCCATTAGGCCACTGCTGGCACCTGAGTGGCAACCCCACCCAGCACAAAGGAGGTAAAGCAGCTGGCTAGCAAGCTTGAGTAGAGGTGGTAGAGTACCCCCATGTGCTCGCTGGCCTCTGTGTGTGGGGGCTGATGGTATCAGGCAGCAGCCATCCCTGCCTTGCCCTCCAGCAATGGCACCCCTGCCCTACCTCTTACCTCACCCTGCAGGGTGAGCCTCCTGCCCACTGCCCCATCCATCAGAGACCCCCTGGATCTCCTCCAATCCTGCCCAGCCCCCACAGGCATCTCCCCACGAGCAACATCAAGGTGGTCATGTCCACCCCAGTCATGCCCACTCAGTCTGCCATGCGCACTGCAGCCACGCCCACCCAGTGGGCCACCCCCACCCCCCTTGATGCGGCCCTGGCACTTTGCGATAAATAAGTGGGTTTTAGATTGTGGTTTGGGCACTCGATCTCTAAAAGGTTCGCCATCACTGCCCTATGTGGTTCTGAAAATCATAGGGTACCTTTCAATCCCACTCCCAAATCTGGGGTAGGTGTACTATGAAGAGTAGCCCTGGGGGATTGGATAGATTGGGTAGGGGACTTGGTAGAGGATTGAGGGGTGACGTAGACTTTTAGAAGACCCAGAGAGCAGGCAGAGATGTGGGATAACTCTGCATTACAAAAAGTCAAAGAATCATTTCACGTGCAAATAGCATTAGATGGGGTGCAGGTTCATGCTAAGAGGACAAAACTTTATGCTTCATCGTTTTTCCTGCAGGTTCATGCTAAGAGCACAAAACTTTATGCTTCATCTTTCCCTGCTCATGTGGTCCTGGTCCCGTGCAGTCTGCAATTATCAACTCATCCTTAGTTGCCCTTTCCCAATTAGAGGGTTACAGGCTTCAGTTTCCAAGTTTTTACACAACTTATGGGGACAGAAAGAAATGTATTTGCCTTCTCATTCAGGTCTTTGTGCATGTTTGGTTTTTCCATAGGATCTTCATGAATTTGAAAAGCTGGTGAGTATATTAATCCAAAAATATCAAGTCAATGGTCATGGTAGATATACAAAGAGATAAAATTCTGACTTTTTTGACCTTGCCTGATGATAACCATTCTTTTATCACCTATTTAAAAGAAGCAGAACACAGATGTAAGAAAGAATCATGGACATCAAAGGACAAATTTTGCCATGTTGTCTTTTCCTAGAAATGTCTGAAAACTGTTTGACTTCAGCAATACCTAGTTTTCTCTCTGTCTTCTCTCAAACTCTTCCCTTGTTCAGGCTCTCATTTTGCTGCCATGGGTTCAAGTGTTTGATTATTCCCATGAACTCTTGAAGTCTGTGAAGAGAGTTGAACTCCTTTTTCTAGCTATCAGAATATTTTATAATTTAAGAAAACGGTATCTTAAATTATTTGTTCATAAATAACTTCAAACATGAAGTATAAACAACTAAGTAAATGCTAGATTAGGAAAGGATGAAGATATGGGTACAATCTCAGATTGGTTCACCTTACTTTGCAGAAGTATACTATAGATAGATCTATTAGAACAAGTAGCAATATTGTCCCAGTCTTGATGTAACAAGGTGTTAATTATCTGTATGTATATTATGGTCACATCTCTCTCTGATCTTGCAAAATCTGGATTTTAAGGCAAGAATGATAGGAAGAATAGGAGAAATTAGACCGGTGTGGAGGGGATGAAAATTCCCTTTCCCAATAAACCATCCTGCAGGATTCAGCTTGTGAAGTTGTCTTTCTTTGGAAGAAGCAGCTTTGGGGATTTCAGCACACAGACCAAGATATGTTATACAATTGCTTAATTAGGAAGCTACACAGTGACTGGCAAAATAAAATAAATTGGATTAGATTGGAGTTTGTTTTAATTAATCAGTGCCTTTTCTCCCGTAGTTTGCTTTAGTCTTCAATAAGTCAGTAAATAAAAAGAAAACCCTTTCTTTTTCTGATTCGCTGTCCAGTATTGAGACAGGAAGTTATAGAATTGAATAATGGGCTACAGATCATCCTCTATGGTACAAAACTGATGCAATGAATTATGTCAATGAATTAATGGTATAAAATTAGATGAGCATCCATATTTTATCTGTTTGTAATTATGTGCAGGACTACCCTGTAAGGTAGATGATGTTAACATTTAGGGATCTGGTAGAATATCTGAGGATCAGTTTACTAGTGCAAGGATGAGTATTCCAAAGGGTGTGTGTGTGTGTGTGTGTGTGTGTGTGTGTGTGTGTGTGTGTGTAAAAGGTTTTCCCCTTTTAAATCAGCTTCCTAGTGAGTTGAGTTCTGGAAAACTTCCCCATTATTTGGGCTCACCCAATTGTTTGGGATTGCGTCCTTCTGTCACTGTAAAGTAAAGGAAACCTGAAATAAAATTGTAAGCAGAGTTGCTATCACATTTTATGTGACTGAGTTGGTGCTCTTAGTTGTGGCTGCTAAATGAGGACTCCTTGTAGAGAAACACAGAATGTGTTAAAACGATTGGGAAGACCATGTCTCTAAAAAGTTATTTGTAGCTTATGGAAAGGGAAACGTAATTTTAAAAGTGTGAAAGATCCTTTCTGAATACTATGTGTCTGTTTGTTTTTTTCTTTGTAGCTCAAATTTTTTGAGGTAAGCATATGGGAATATTATCACATACCACTTTCAGTTCCAGATAACAGACTTGGTGGAGGCAGAATCAGCTCAAATCTTCAATTAGCCTTAGGGTTACTTTTTCCTCTCTCAGCCAAGTCTGTTCAAGAAAATGACACTCATTTGCACATTACAGGATTGCTATTTGAATTAAAGTAGTTAAACTAATGAGTTAAAGTAGTTGGTGGTCTTCTAGATGACTAGGGTCTCTTTCTCTTTAGTTGTCAGATAGAGGCTAAATGTTGTTAAATTCTATGTTGTCACATATGAATTCCAGTGAATTCACTTTGTAATAACTTTAAGCATGTAGTGAATCTGATTTACTGTGACTTTGCTATTGTTGCTGTGTAGTATACTCTTGCTTTAGTTGGGATTCGTTTAATATTGCGGTATTTTGTATATGATAACTTTCATTCATTAATCCATTCATTCATTTTTTTTTCACTCATTCACTCTGGCAGAGTGGATGGCAATAGAGCAGCAAATGAGATGGATTCATGTTGAATTCTACATATTTCTTTCTCTTCTTTCTTGTCCCATTTTACAAATACAACATTTGAAACAATATATTCCTGAACTGATTGAATAAGGTTAATCACCTTGCATACCCAAAGTTAAAGATATATTGGTCTGGTTCACAGACAGCATTGAGCTATAAAGCAGCTAGTGTGAAATATGAAGCTGAATCTCTTAGTTTTGTATTACCCACATAACCCACACCAGGATTTAAAATAATATTAAAAGGATAATAAACTAAGCAGTGTTGGACTTGGTTAGAATCTGGATGAGTGAAGATCAGTGAATACCAGGGATGTATTTTAGACTGGGAAGTCACTTCCATCATATTGCCAAGCAACCTTCGTAGTTTTTCCCCTGAAGTCAGTGGCCATGGTATTTGACCCAAGAACAATTTTAATTTTTCTGGATTCCTGGAGGCAAAAGGGGAATGTTAGATAATAGAAATAATGGCTTCATTTCTCCTATTTGTAGGAGAGGTGGAGGAAAGTGAAGAGCAAAGTAACTCTTGATGTTTTTTTTTCTTTATAATAGAGAATAATGAAAGCTGGCTGGAAGAAGCATTGGGTAAGCTTCATGGAAAAATGTGAATATATTCCAATGTTGGTTTGGTTAGAGGAACATTAAAAGGATTTTTTTTTGTGAAGAAGAATAATTAGCAGCTATATTAATAAAGTTGGAATCATGTGGCAGTTTTTTAAACAGGAAGAGAAAAGAGCACACAATTCTGGGAACAGCAACATAGCTGGGTCATGAAGAGAAACGTTAGAATAATCATCCAGCAACATCCAGGGCCAAGATGGTAGACATGCCATTACAGTGCCCTTTTCTCCCCCTCCCCTCCATCATGGACACCCCAGAATCCAAACTCTTCCAGAGAATTTAATTTCCCAAATTCTTCTATGGACTCAGCTCCCTGCAGTGAAATTAATTCTAGTCCATCCAAGTTAGCATTATAGTGAGTCTGTCACTCTTTAAGGCTATACTTATTTACAGGAACCTAGATGGAAACTGGGAATAGTCCCAAATCTTTGAATATGTTATGCAAGTCAGTTGTACTTGGTAAATGCTTGGGGTGCAAGTTCCAGGCAAATCCAGGACGCAATGCTAGTGGGAACTGTAATCTACTACAATGGGAGGACAGAAAGAGGCGTGTCCTGTGACAGGAAACCTCAAGTCATCTGTCTTTGTTAGAAAAACAGCCACTGGAAGCATCCGTGGGCTTCAATATTGTTGGTGGGTTCTTTTTAATGAAGATTGTGGAAAACAATTGTGATTAGTGACTGTGTTTTGGCTTTTCTGTTCTGATTATTTCATTCAGCAGTGGAGGCATCATCAGCACTCTGGTCCTCCTCAATACCATCCTAGTCCTCCCCACGGCTATCCTGGTCCTTCCCAAAGCTATGCTGGTCAGCCTCAAGGATATTTTAATCCTCCCCAAGTCTACTTAGGTCAACAACCTTTGTCTTTCCCTGCTCAACCATCTGGGTCTGCTGTCCCACCCCCCTCTGGCACTGTGAGTATGAAAGTGTGACATATCCACTTGAAGGTCTATTCATATGAAAAGAGGAGAAAGTTCTGCTGGCCCTAAATATCAAAAATATTCTTCCCCTATATACAAATATGGCAAAAATTGGAATTGTCCCCCCCCAGTTGCTATAGATGTGTTCCTAATAATCAAGTCTGGAATTATGGCCATAAATAATGCTGGTTGTTAACTTGGGTCATCAAGTGACTGTGCCCAAGTTTATGATCTCTTTTGCTGTAGTCACTAAGTGAATGCGGCCTTCATAAAGCCAATCCCCAGCTCATTAAGCAAATGCCGGGCTCATTAAGTGAATCTCTTGCTGCCAATGGGGGTTGTTTTGCTAGAAACTGGAAGTAAATGACAGTTTCTGCCAAAAGTCATAAATCACAGCCATGGGAACATGGAAACAATGACAAACACCGCAAACAATTGTAAATGCAGGCCAATTGCTGAGCACCAAAAATATGATCTCATGATAGTGGGAGGGGAAAGTCATCAGAATTTTGAACCTGAATCAAAAGTACCACCTTTGGGATCCATCACAATGCTGGTGGGCACTATAATCCACCACAATAGGAAGGCAGAAAGAGACAGATTCTGGGAAAAGGAACTCATGTCACTTATCTCTGCAGGACAGCCTTTGGAAGGAGATGCACCCAGGGGCTTCAATATGGTTAGTGGGTTTCTTTTAATGACAAAAAAAATGTGACTCTATCTTGGATTTTTGTTTTGTTCCTGTTCTGCAGCAACAGTCTAACTATGGAAGTCCACCTAATTTCGTATATAACTACCATGATTCAGTTCCCCAACAACAACTTTTCCCTGGACAATCTTTGCCTGCTACCGGTGCAGACCCCTCTGCTCTTCCTAGTCCTCAATATTCTGCTGGCCCTGCCCCATTTGTCCCTCCACCATCTGCCCCTGCTGCCTCTGTTTCATCTGGTGATGTTAAAGTCCCTGGTAATTCTACCTTGCCTGACTCTGGAACACCTGGTAACTCTTCTTAAAAGTTGCCTGCCTCCAAAGATCAGGTAAGTATGCCCATTCTTGGAGGCCTATTCTTTTGAAGATAGGAATAAGGTTCTACTGGTCCTAAAGATCAAGAATATCTTTCCTTATATGCCTCAAAGTTCTTTTAAAGAGTTTCATCTGTCGGAACCATGACACATGTAGGATTAAGTTAACAAAACATGAAGGTTCCAGATTGCTTAGTTTTTTGCTCAAGCTTATGATTAGCAGTTTGGTATTATTTAACATCAATATCATTTTCAAATATTTTCTGCCCGGGGAATTCTGGGAGTTGAAGTTCACATATCTAAAAGTTGCCAAGATTGAGCACACTGCTTTATCCATTACCTCATGCAGAAAATTAAGTTTGAGAGAAGGCGTTCAAGAAAACATAAGTATTAGTAAGCTGTCTGTTTCAGTGGTCTAAATAATATTCTTCCTAATAATTGCCAACCTTGTGGCCCATGTTACGGCTAAGTATTGCTTCTTAATTATCCAACATTGCTATTTTTTGTGGCCAAGAGTTTGGCAAAAAGAGATGAGTTAAAAAGTTCCATTGATAGTCCTAAATAAAGATTGTTTAGAGTGCTCTACCTTTAAATTAAATCTCTTAATGGCCAAGGATTTAAATAAGTATTTGCAATAAAAAAATCCTGACTGCCTATTGATGAACCTGTTTTGTTTTTAAAGATTTATATGCTGATACCCATATGCTGGCTTTCGATGAGTGCTTATGCATAAGATCCATACGCCTGCAATTGCAGATGACGGAAGAATCATATAGATTGTTTGTCTCATTTATATCTCTTGCCCCTTTTGGAACTGCCCAAAGCTGCTCTACAGGATATATACAGGATATGAATCAATTCACCAAGTAATGGAATACAATTACTCCCCATCGCATCTATTGTAGGAATTATGCAATATTTTTTTCCTAGTAATGTCCACAATAGAATGCATACTCTGGGTATTTAGCATGTGCTGAATTCCTTTTCTGTTTAAAATTTAAATCTAAATCAAAAGATCTCACTAGGAGAACGTATGCCAGTGAGTATGGAAGACACTCTTTGCTTTAGTAGAGCTTTATATTCTGAGGATTTTTCATAGGACTTTATAATAACCTCCTTTCAAATACATAGGTCAGGGTTTCTCAACCTTGGGAACTTGAAGATATGTGGACTTCAGCTCCCAGAATTCCCTAGGCAGCATGACAATTCTGAGAGCTGAAGTCTACACATCTTCAAGTTTCCAAGGTTGAGAAACACTGACATAGATTTTGGGGGGGCATATTCTGAAATATTAGCTGCCTTCTGTTATGGATGGATAAAATGCCACTAGCCACTAGCATGTAAAATGAGAGCAAACTCCACTCCCTATTAGCACTAATGGCATTACCTGGTTTGATAATGAAGCATCTGGAAGAAAACAACCAAGCTCCGAGAGCACCAAGGCCCTCAGTCCAAATTCTTCTTCTTGTTGTGCCATATCCGTTATCGGATGATGGCGATCATGTCGGCAATCCTGTTTTTATCAGCAGCCACATGAAAAAGTGCTGCTGAATTTTGTCCAAACCAGTCCCTTAGATTCAACACTGAGCTACAAATATTCACTTCTATCAGCATGAGAGACAGTTTCATATCCTTTGTGTGCCAAATATCTAATTTTCACCCTTGTTTCTTTCTAGATCCACTAGCTACATTGGCTGAGAGTAAAATCCAGAGTCACCTCCTACTCTTTCTCTTTCTGGCTTCCATAATTTCTTCCTAATCGAGGATCAAAGGGAAAATGAAACTTTCTTCTGAGAAGGGCTCCAGCATTTAGAGTTCTTTCTGCTGATTTGGGGACATTTTCTCTTGATTGTTAACCCTGTTCATTCTCTACAAGAATAAATATTTACAAATAAATATATTCAGCATTATCACAGATGTGTTGTCTTTATCATTGTACTCTGAAAATTCTCATTTTTCCAATATTATGGTGAAATCCAGGCCAGAACAATACTTGGTTGATTCTGATAAATGAAAATGATAAATAAGATGAATAAAAATGAAATTGAACCAGAAGGCAAGACAACAAACAATGAATGGAAACTGATCAAGGAGAGAAGGAACCTGGAATTAATGAGAGATTTCCCAAGAGTGAGGACAATTAACCAGTGGAACTGCTTGCCTCCAGAAGTTGTGGGTGCTTCATCACTGGAGACCTCTAAGAAGAGACTGGACAGCCATTTTTCTGAAATGGTATATAGGGCTCCTGCTTGAGCAGGGGGCTGGACTAGAAGATCTCCAATGTCCCTTCCAACTCTGTTATTCTGTTATTCAAAACATGATTACAAGTCCATCATAAAAATGCCTTTTCTAGTTGAAAGAACAGTTATCAGGACTTCAGAACTACCCTTTAAACAATGGCAGAAAGAGATATTTAGATTTATCTGGTAAGAGAAAAAAAAACCCAAGAGTTAAACATAAGAAATTGTCTGATGCTAAAAAAGAAGGGCAGTTGAGGCCTGCCATATTTAAAATTGTATTTTGCAGTTTCTTGTCTTGTATGATTAAAAGAATGAGTGATGTTAAGAAATATTAAATCACTAGATCTAGAAGGCCATGTTTTGAGATTGAAATACATTCCCCGGGAAGTCTCATACAGCCTGAATAACATCAATTTTTGGATGTACCCACTTTAATCTGAAATCTAAATACCACTGTAACATTTTAAAAGGCAACGAGCCATTGCTGTGGCTTTTACAGGAACTGCAGTATCCAAAACTGCCCTCTTTAAAAATATGTTGAGATTTGATAGAGATACAGTACAGATTTTCTTTCATTAATGGACTCCATCAGGCAAGAAACCAACTCAGATGCCTTTGAGGCAGCCAAAGCATGTGGTCCATAATGATCTGTTACAACACACTGAAGTTGAAAATGCTGTTGTGAATTGGGATCACAAAATTCAGTTTGAAGTCAGGAGAAATCTTAAAATAGTCATTATATAGTAGCTGATTTAAATAATTCATCATTCCAGCTTCCATCCAAGCTTTCTGATAAAATGATTTACATCAGGGAATAATAATCTTGTTTCTTAACTAATTGCTTCTATTGTTTTGCTCAAACATTTTCCCACGCATTGATATAGACGCCTTTAAGCCGGGGCTGAATACAGAGGGAAACATGCATAATCCGATGCTTTAACTCCTTAGACTAAGTGGCTAATCTGACGTTATAGATTAAGAGTCTTGAGATAAATATATTATGCTGTTCTGATTTCATTTCCAGAAAATGGAATAATAAAAATGAAATTCATATTAATCCATCAATTACTGATTCAGCGTAATAGATTAAGAGTCTTGAGATAAATACATTATGCTGTTCTGATTTCATTTCCAGAAAATGGAATAATAAAAATAAAATTCATATTAACCCATCAATTACAGATTCACTGTCTGTAGCAATGTTACTCATGCTTGGCAACTTTAAGATTTTCAATGCTGGCTGGGGATTTCTGGAAGTTGAATTTCATACATCTTAAAGTTGCCAAAGTTGAGAAACACTGATTGATATGCACTTATAATTTAAAAAGGGATAACCCAAGCAGAAAATGATGAAAATTCTCTTTTCTAATAATTCCTTTTTTTCCATGATTCTACAAGAAGATACTTGTAAGACCCTTTCAGATATTGTCTGGGGGACTTCTTTCAAAAAGCTTTCCTTCCATCCATCCATAGTTCCAAACACAGGACCCTGAGAGGGCTAGCATCATAAATATATGCCAGTTGCCAAATGGGTGAATCTTGTGTGACCGCATGGATGCTGCAACGGTCATAAGTGTGAAAAATGGTCATAAATAACTTCTCCAGTACCATTTTAACTTCGAACAGTCACTAAACGAATGATCCAAATCGAAGGAACTAAGAAAGATAATCAAAAGGTAGGAGCAAGATAAGATAATGTTAAGTCAAAACCACGGAAAAGCTTTTAAACAACAAATGGCCTTTCAGAAAGTCTCCATTAGCGTCACATAAATTACAGGTGACATTTCATCAAGAAGCAAGTCAAGTTCCTTCTCAGAAAAAATGACACAGAAGTTAGATGAATGTTTCTGTTGGCACCAGATCTTTCCTTGTGAATGAATCCTTGTAACCTTTTTCAGCAGATAATTTGAAAGTATCATCAATTGCTGCTTTCAGTTTGGGCAGTCTGGCTTGTGCTGATATATCAATAAAGATCCATCCTTAACCCACCCATTCATTTAGGACACTTTCTCATTTGGGGAAGGAAGCCACAAGCTGAGAACAATGATGCTCTCCTTCGTGGCTGCTGTTTTGTTGATTTCTGTGCTCAGCACAGATGCTCAGGTGAGACAAAACCTGCATTTTAGGAAAGGTAACTTGCGGGTTGGCAGAGAAACTCCTGTGACTCAAATCCTTTGGATTAAACCCAGACTAAACTGGTCACACTCAGGTCTTAATGAAATCTCAGACATAACAAATACAGATTTTACAAAGTTTCAGTGAGACGATCCAGTTTAAGCTCTATTCAAATGCATGTCTAAAGGGAATCATTTTTTTAATTGAATCAGACAGTCCAATTGGATCCAACACTTTTAAAAGTGATTTCAAGTACTTGCTTAGACTGATTATGTGAATTCAAATCAATGATTCTGTTCTGATGGGAAGCTTTTTTGCATAAGTTAATAACAAGTTTTGTACCTTGCAACAAAATAAATTAGTTACACATTGTGTAAAAATGTCTGGTTTTGGCTTCCAATCAACTGGAAAGCCACGCCATGATTACCAACAATAGTTTTCAGGCTTTTTGGTGATGTTCAGCCAAGTTAAATTTTCCATTCATTGGTTTCATTTGATCCATAGATTTATTGCAATGTGACTATGTGTGTCAGGCTAAAAGAGAATTAAATAATTGGTGATTACTGTTTCTCCCCTTACAGAATAATATTCCAAATCCTCCTCCTCCTCCACCACCACCACCATCTCAAGTAAGTAAAAGAGTTTCTTGTTTTAATACATTTTGATATTTTTGCTGTCAGGAATCTGAATAAACTGGCCAATGAGATTATACACTCACAAACAGGCAGTTCGTTGGTGAAGTTTTATCCATCTTCCAATGTGGCACAACCAAGCCTCACACCTTGCTCACCCAACCGATCATGGTTGGAACTAACTCCAAAGGAAATCATTATTTTTATTCACCAGGGCTGTCTCACCCATGCGTTGACCATTTTAGGAGAAACACAGGTGCCCCGAGTTTTAGAACTTTACTCTCATACAAATGACATTGAGGTGAACCATAGGTGGGCTTCTCTGAATCCCCTCCTAGACAAGCCATGATTTCCTCTAATAGTTTTCAAGCCCATCTATCCCTCGGTTTCCTTCCATCAATAGGTTTATTGCAGTGTGACTGAATGTGTGTCAGGCTAAAACACAATTAAGTAATTGTTGATTATTGTTTTTCCCTTACAGAATCATATTCTTAATCCTCCGCTAAGGAAAAGAGTTTCTTGTTTTAATGCACTTTGACATTTCTGATTACTGTCAGAAATCTGGGCAAGCTGGCAAAAGAGATTACACAGTCATAAAGAAGCAGCCAGTTGGTCAAATTTCATCCATCTTCTAATGTGACACAACCAAGCTTCACATCCTGTTTATCCAAAGGCCCATCACTGTTGGAACTAAGCTGAAAGGAAATCATTAGTTTTATTCACAGGGGATGTCTCACCCATGCATCGACCATTTTAGGAGAAACAGCTGCCCAGAGTTTCAGAACTTCACTCTCATACAAATAACATTGAGGGGAACCATAGGTGGGCTTCTCTGAATCCCCTCCCAGACACTCCCCTCTCTTTGTTGGGAAAAAAACAGGTGTATCAATGTATTTTTGCATTTCTATAGGGGTACCCTGGCTCCCAAAGCTACAATGTTCCCACAAACTATGATCCACAGGTCTCTGAACCTGTAAGTATAGTACAGGGGTAGGCAACCTCGGCTCTTTTATGACTCATGGACTTCAACTCCCAGTCAGCATAGCTGACTCAGGAATTCTGGGAGTTGAAGTCCAGGAATCATAAAAGAGCTGAGGTTGCCTACCCCTGGTATGATCTTTTTATTTCCCCCTTTTCCCTTCTGTACTTTTTTTTTTGAATATTTCTCACCCAGGAGGGCTCTTCAAGACAACAACTAGAAAAGAGAAACGTTCTTGTTTTTCTTCTTTCTGCAGAGGCCTCATAGCTTCCCTGCTTCTGCCCAAACCGGCTATTCTGGTCCAGAAGTGAGTATAACCTTTGCCTGCTCATAAGCTATCATTTGAAAAAAAAAAAAAACCCACAGGAAATTATCTGGGCTCCACCACTTTGTCTCTTTATATTTGGGTCTATATATGCATATTTATTATTCTGTTTATTAAATTTATATGCTGCCCATCTCACACTTAAATGCTACTCTTGGCTTATATAAGTTATAATATAGCTGAAATATAAGAAAGATTGAAGGGAATGAATATTATTCACCACACAGAGATGTGTATGTGTATGCTTATATGAGAGAAAGAATGCAAGTTTCCCTTTTATACTATTTAAATGTCTATTAAAACTATTTCCCAATAAAAGAAGTCCATGTTTTTCTGCTTTTGGCAGTGGTCTACTAGCAACTTTGGTCCAGCAGTGAGTATAATGTTTGCATGCTCATACAATGCCCATTTGACCCAAGAAACCTAAAATTCTAGGATAGGTGCTCCAAAATCTGGGGTAGGTATAATGTGAAGAATAGCCCTGTGGGATTGTGTTGTAAGGTAGAGATAAAGATGCATGAGAAACAGAGAGGGAAGGCAGAGATATGGGAATATCTCCACTTTATCCCTTGCTACCACAGGATAACCAAGAAATATATTGTATTATGTACTATATAACAATGTGAAAATTAGTACAGATAATCCTCACTCAGTGACTGCAATTGAAGCCAGTAAGCAAAGCAGTTGCTAAATGAAAAACCACATGACTGTGACTATGCTTAGCTAACTGAATGTAATGGTGAACAGGTAAATGAGAATAAAATGCTGTTGAGGTTATAGATGCTGGCATTGGTGGCGAAGTTTTTTTTTTCCAGCATTGTTGTAATTCTCTGGCTGAAGCAGTTGCTAAACAAGGGCTACTTGTAGCCTCTTTTCTTACAGTTGCTGCAAGGATAACATTAGGCAAAACCCCAACGTATGTCAAATACAAGTTTCAGAGAAAATGCAGCACCTAAACATTATTTATTTCTACTATCCGGGACCTTTGCAAGCTTCAGCTAGGAAGAATATTAAGGTCATGTGTGGATTTAGTTGGGGGTCTCCTTAGAATCCCATCCCAGACTCTTCCTTGTCTTTGTTGCAGAAAGAATTGGTTTGTAATGTATCTTTGAATTTCTGTAGGGTTACCCTGGCTACAGGGACAATGCTTATTTGGGAAACTCTAATTCACCATATCCTCCACCTGTAAGTATGATCTTCTCCTTTGTCTGAAATTATTTGTCTTTGTTGAGGAATAGACTTTCTGCTTTTAGCCTGAGGTTCCCATATTCTGTTTGAATTATGTCCCATCTAGGACAATTGTGGGTTAAGACAGTTGCTTGGTTGGTCACTATCAAGAGTATCCACAAGACATTGTCAAAAAGATCAAGATGAATACCATGATGGTGTGATCAAAGCTATATAAATATCTGAGCCATTAATATTATGCACACACATCCATGTCTATGTATATATGATAGTTTTCATGCCATAACTCATTCATTCATTTTTTTTATTCATTCACTCGATTGGAGGGCAATATAGCAGCAAATGAGATAGATTCATGTTGAAATCTAAATATTTCCTTTTCTTCTTTCTTACTCCAGTTTACAAATAAAATACAGGTGGAACATTTGAAATAATGTATTCCATCTACACACACCCAAAGTTGAATAGATATTGGTTTTGTTCAGACAGCATTGAACTATAAAGCAGCTGGTGTGAAATATGACAGCCACACCTCTTGCACACATAAAAAACCATCAGGATTTAAAATAATAACCACATCATATTAAGCTAAGCAATGCTGGGCTCAATTAGAATTTGGATGAGTGAAGATCAGGCAATATCAGGGATGCTTGATCCTTTGAAGTCACTTCCACAACACAACCAAGCAAACTCTGTAGTTCTTCCCCTGAAATCAATGGGAGTGATGTTTTATCCAGGAACACCTTTAAATTTTATTGAAGACATAAGGGAGTGTTAGATAATAGAAATAATGCCTTCATTTCTCCTATTGTAGGAGAGGTGGAGGAAAATGCACTGCAAAGTAACTCTTAATGTTTTCTTTCTTTATGTTAGAAATTTGTTAAAATCCTCAAAAAGCTAGGTATCCGGAAGAGGCATTGGGTAAGCTTCATGGGGAAAAAATGTGAATATATTCCAATGGTTGGTTTGGTTAGAGGAATACTGATAGTGAAGAATAACAATTAGCAATAAAATTAATGAACTTAGATAACATATGGCAGCATTTGTGCCTGGAAGAAAAAGAGGCACACAGTTTTGGGAATACTCAATATGGCTGACCTTAAGAGAAACTTAGAAGTAGCTTTCAGCAATGTCCAGGGGCAAGATGGCAGACATAGCATCACAATGCCTTTTCTCTCCTCCTCCCAACACCTTTGGATCTGCTGCTTGCTAACAGGAATGGAGTTTGCCACTGTTAGGGTAAGAAGCCTACATGGGGGGTGAACCAGGAAAGGCAGAGAACGGCCTTCACTTCCTACCACCTGGAAGAGCTACTTCACCTCATCAAAAGTGAGAAGCTGTCTTAGCCATATAGAATAGATAAATGTAATTTTTATTGCCCAAAGATGATCTTAGATACAAGAGTTATAGTAATTTGATTATAGCTCACTCTTCTCTTATCTATCAATTTCAACTATTTTGTTTGACTTTTTCATTGAACTACAGCTATGGTTCTCTTTAGGATCTAGAACAGGGGTTCTCAACCTTGGCAACTTTAAAACTTGTGGACTTCAGCTCCCAGAATTCCTCAGCCAGCTGGCTGAGGAATTCTGGGAGTTGAAGTCCACAAGTCTTAAAGTTGCCAAGGTTGAGAACCCCTGATCTAGAACCACAGTCATCCTGGATCTTGAATCTTGTTTAGTCAAACACAACTAATCACTCATAACAATACTGTAGACAGTAGATGGAGAACACTAGAGGTCCATATCTATTTTCCTCAACAGCCCCAACCCTTACAGAGGATTTAATTTTCCAAATTCTTCCATGCATTCAGTTCCTTGCACTGAAATTAGTTCATGTCCATCTCTAAGGTTATACTTAGTGGTTTATTGTTTACGGGAATGCAGAGGGAAACTGGGAATAATCCCAACTCTTAAAATATGTTGTGGAAGATAGTTGTTGTATCTGGTAAATGTTTGAGATGCAAGTTCAAGGCAGATCCAGGATATAATGCTAGTAGGAACTGTAATCCACCACAGTGGGCGGGCAGAAAGTCACGTGTCCTGGGACAGGGGAAAACTCATGTCATCTGTCTCTGTAGGACACCTACTGGAAGTATTAATGGGCTTCAATACGGTTGTTGGGTTCCTTTTAATTGTGGAAAACAATTGAGATTTTTAGTTCTGTTTTGATTTTTCTGTTCTGATCATTTCATTCTGCAGCGTCATCGTCAATGGCACTGTGGTCGTCCTCGAAGCTACTCTTTTGATCCTTCAGACAACCCTGGTCCTCCCAAAGACTTCTCTGGTCCTTCCCATGGCTACTCTGGTCCTCCCCAAGGCTACCCTGTTGCAGGTACTGCTCAACAACCTTCACCATTCCCTGCTCAACTATCTGGGTCTGCTGTCTCACCCACTTCTGGCACAGTGAGTATGAAACTATGACAGATTCCCTTGAAGGCCTATTCATTTGGAGATTGGAGAAGCTGCTGCCCCTAAATATCAAAAATATTCTTTCCCTAAATTCACAGAGGGCAAAAATGGCAAAACCTGGAATTGTTACAGACATGTCCCTAATAATTGAGTCTGGATTTACAGGTTGTTAAGTGGGTCATTAAATAACTTCACTTGATTTTATGACCTTTTATGTGGGGAAGCTTACCAGAAGTTCAAATTGGGGTCTTTTGGGGATCATAATGCTGGTGGGAATCACAGTAGAAAGACACATCCTGGGACAGCACATCATGTCACCTGCCTCTGCAATACAGCCTGTGGAAGGAGATACACCCATTGGCTTCAATATGGTTGTTGGGTTCCTTTTAATGAGGATTGTGGGAAACAATTGAGATTTGTAGCTCTGTTTTGGTTTTTCTGTTCTGATCATTTCATTCTGCAGTGGCGGCGTCAATGGCACTGTGGTCGTCCCCGAAGCTACTATTTTGATCCTTCAGACAACCCTGGTCCTCCCCAAGGCTTCTCTGGTCCTCCCCAAGGATTCTCTGGTCCTTCCCAAGGCTTCTCTGGTCCTCCCCAAGGCTACTCTGGTCCAACCCAAGGCTACTCTGGGCCTCCCCAAGGCTACTCTGGGCCTCCCCAAGGCTATTTTGGTCCTCCCCAAGGCGTCTCTGGTTGTCCCCATGGCTACTCTGGTCCTCCCCAAGGCTTCTCTGGTCCTCCCCAAGGCTTTTCTGGTCCTTCCCAAGGCTACTCTGGGCCTCCCCATGGCTATTTTGGTCCTCCCCAAGGCTACTCTGTTCCTCCCCATGGCTACTCTGTTCCTCCCCAAGGCTACCCTTTTGCAGGTACTGCTCAACAACCTTTGCCGTTCCCTGCTCAACCATCTGGGTCTGCTGTCTCACCCACTTCTGGCACAGTGAGTATGAAACTATGACAGATTCCCTTGAAGGCCTATTCATTTGGAGATTGGAGAAGGTTCTGGTGCCCCTAAATATCAAAAATATTCTTTCCCTAAATTCATAGAGGGCAAAAATGGCAAAACCTGGAATTGTTTCTGAATGTTACAGACATGTCCCTAATAATTGAATCTGGATTTACAGGTTGTTAAATGGGTCACCAAATGACTACGCTTGGTTTTATGAGCTTTTTTTGTGGTGTTCATTAACTGAATACAGCATTATAAAGCAAACGTTAAATGAATGGTCATAAATGGTCATAAAGCAACTCTATTTTCAGCAATGAGCCTTTTTTTTTTTTTTGCCAGAAAGTGGAAATAAATCACAGTCATGTGATGTGGGATTTTGCAAACCGATGTGAGAGAAAACAGATGTGAGAGTCTGTTTGGTCTAATGGTTAAGGCACTGGGACAGAAAGCAAGAGACTCTGAGTTCAAGTCCCACTTTAGTCATGAAAGACATCTGGGTGACTTTGGACCAGTCACTTTCCCTCAGCCTAAGTCACCTCACAAGGTTGTTGTTGTGGGGAAAATAGGAGGAGGAAGGTATATTGGATAGGTTCTGCTTAATCAACACACCTTATTATTTATTGAATTATTTGTACAAGTAATAAAAGCAGAATAGAAATAACTAAATAAAATTAAAATTAAATAAATGTAGGCCGGTTGCTGAGTGCCCCAAATGTGATCATGTGATAGGGCAGCTTACCAAAAGTTCAAATCAGGGTCATAGGATCGTAATGCTGGTGGGAATCACAGTAGGAAGACATGTCCTGGGATAGCAGAAAACTGTCACCTGCCTCTGCAGTATAGCCAGTGGAAGGAGATACACTCATTGGCTTCAGTATGGTTGGTGGATACCTGTTAATGAGGAATGTGGAAATAAATGAGATCAGTGACTATATCTTGCATTTTTGCTCCATTTCTGTTCTGTAGCAACAATCTAACTATGGGAATTCACCCAATCCTGTCATGGAAAGCTACCATGGTTCAGTTCCCTTTGCACAACCTTTGTCTACACAGATCTTGCCTGCTGCCCATACACAAAATAAGTCTGTCACCGCTGCTCTTCCTAGTCCTCAATATTCTGCTGGCCCTGCTCCACAACCTGCCCCGGCCACCTCTGTTTCATCTGGTGTTAAACTCCCTGGTAATTCCACAGTGCCTGCCTCTGGAGAACCTGGGTCAGCTGCCTCTGGAACACCTGGTCACTCTGGCGAAAAGACTTCTGCCTCTAAAGGTAACTATCAAAGGGTGCCAATTCTTGGAGGCCAATTTTATCCCTTTGAAATTGGGAAGAAGATTTTGCTGGAGGAGCTATATGCAAGTGATGCATATAATCTTTGAAAGCTTTGGACATGATCGCAAAGACAACCAGTTGGAAATCAATTACTTTAAAACTAAAATAATGGCATTTCCAAATTGCTTTAAAAGTTGTACACAGATCATTTAAGAACCATTCAATTGAACGGGTGCAATGCTTTTGATATCTGGGGGTAATCTTTCAGACTAATGGACATAAAAGGGCTCATGTCAACTACACTTCACAGAATGCACATAGGAGCGCAGCAGCTATTTTAAGATTTTATACCAGTGGAGTTCAATATGTACCTGCAGCCATCAAGCTTTTTGAAGCTAAGTCTCTAGCCCATTTTTTAGGTGGTACACAACATGGACCACTTTTCAATCTTGCACCATTAGAGTTTGCCATTCTAGTGGTTCCAAACAGTACAAGGATATTTTAATAATAATAATAATAGTAATAATAATAATAATAATAGTAATAATAATAACAATAATAATAATAGTAATAATAATAATAAATCAACACCTGTGCAATCCCAGTCATTAGGTACACAGCTGGAATAGTGGACTGGACTCAAGCAGAACTAAAAGCAATGGATAGGAAGACCAGAAAAATAATGACAATGAATCATGCCCTTCATCCACGCAGTGACATTGACAGACTTTATCTACCAAGGCAAATAGGTGGGCGTGGAATGCTACAAGTACATCACACATTTGAAGAAGAAAAAATAGCTTTGGAAGAATATCTGAAGAACAATGATGAAAATGCACTGAAATTAGTATATCAGGAAGGCTTACTGACTACTGGAGAGACCAAACTGGCCTACAAGAAAGACCAAATGAAGAACAGAATAGAGACATGGGAAGACAAAGCACTACATAGCCAATACATTAAAAAAATAGCTGGGAAAGCAGATGATAACAAGACCTGGCAATGGCTAAGAGCAGGAAAATTGAAGAAAGAGACCGAGGGACTAATTCTGGCTGCACAAGACCAAGCCTCAAGGACAAATGCATATAAAGTCAAAATTGAGAAGACAGCAACAGACAGTAAGTGCCGCCTATGCAAAGAAGCTGAAGAAACAGTGGACCACTTGGTAAGCTGTTGCAAGAAGATTGCACAGACTGACTACAAGCAGCGGCATGACAAAGTAGCAACAATGGTGCATTGGAAGATCTGCAAAAAATATCATTTGCCTGTAAGCAAAAACTGGTGGGATCATAAAATAGAGAAAGTCATAGAAAATGATAAAATTAAACTGCTCTGGGACTTCAGAATTCAAACAGACAAGCACCTGCAACATAACACCCCAGACTTAACAATTGTCGATAAGAAAGACAAAAAAGTCTGGATAGTGGACGTGGCAGTGCCTGGAGATAGCAGAATAGAAGAGAAAGAACTGGAGAAGATAACAAAATACAAAGACCTACAAATAGAAATAGAAAGACTGTGGCAAAAGCAAGCAAGGGTAGTACCAATAGTCATAGGCTCCTTGGGTGCAATCCCAAAACAACTGGAGCACCACTTGAACACCATTGGCATTGACAAATTCCTATTAGTCAATTGCAAAAGGCGGCCTTACTAGGAACTGCTTCCATCCTGCGACGATATCTGTAATACCATCAAACATCCACATCTGCCTATCCCAGGTCCTGGGTAAGGACTCGATAGGTAGACAAAATGCCAAATTCAGTCTGAACATCTGGCTGACTGTGCGATGATCCATAATAATAATAATAAAGTTGGAAGAGACCTTGAAGGTCATCTAGTCCAACACCCTGCTCAGGAGGAAACCTATACCATTTCAGACAAATGGTTGTCCAGTCTCTTCTTAAAAACTTCCAGTGTTGGAGCAGTCACTGCTTCTGGAGGCAGTTTGTTCCACTGTTTAATTGTTCTGTCAGGAAGTTTCTCCTTAGTTCCAGGTTGCTTCTCTCCTTGATTAGTTTCCATCCGTTGCTTCTTGTCCTACCTTCAGGTGCTTTGGAGAATAGTTTAACTCCCTCTTCTTTGTGGCAACCCCTGAGATATTGGAACACTGCTATCATATCATTTTGTTTTTAAGCGTTATATGCTGATATCCATATGCTGGTTATAAATAAAACAATATTTTTTCCCAGTAATAGGAATAGTAATAGAACAAGCATTTCTCTTCTTCTCTTCCTCTTCCTCTTCCTTTTCTTCTTCCTCTTTTCTTCTCTTCTTCTCTCCTCTCCTCTCCCCTCCCCTCCCCTTCCCTTCTTTTGTTTTTATTTTTCCAGGAAATCAAAATCAAAGCATATAACTAGGAAAATGTATGCAAGTGAGTATGAAAGATACTTTTTGCTGTGGTACAGATTTATATTTTTCAGATTTCTCCTGGGACTTTATGACAAATACGAATAGTAGATTATTGGGGGCCCTTATGATGAAGAGTAAAGGGAGGAATTCTGAAGGCAGAATTCTGAAATATTAGCTGCCTCAGTATAAGACAGACATGTCAAACACAAGGCCCGGGGGCAGGATGCGGCCCGCAAAGTGGTTTCATGTAGCCTGCAAAGCCATCCTGGAAACACTGAGGGAACGGCCCCCTCTGCTTTGGCCCTGGCCCAGGCCTGCCGGGAGCCAATGCAAAATTTTGTGGTGGCCATCTATGCTGAAATGCATTCAGTCTTAGTTCCACAAGGCTTCTAGAAACAGCAAGGAACCAGTCCCTTTCACATCGCCCCCCCGGGTGCATGCTGGGGAGGTGTCACCCTTTGTGAGGAATGAAGAAATGGACCATGCTTTGGCGCTTGCCCCGGTCCCACTCCCTTCTGCCAGAGACCCTCAGATTTGTCCCATTCCTGCTCAGGACCCCACAGTCACCCTTGACGCAAACGATGTAGAGCTGGCCATGCCCACCCAGTAGGCCACACCCACTCCATCCATGCCCACCCAGTAGGTTGCACCCACCCGGCCCCCCGAGGGCAATTGCAATGCTGATGCGGCCCTCAATGAAATTGAGTTTGACACCCCTAGTATAAGAGATGATGGCAGTCAGTTGCATACTCTTTTATGCCAAATATTTCACTTTCACTTTTGACTTTTTTTTCTAGATCCAGCCAGAATAAAATTGCTGAGAGGAAAATCCAGAGCCCCCTCCCACATTTTCTCTTTCTGACTTCCATAATTTCTTCCTAATCAAAGACCAAAGTGCAACTTTCTTCTGAGAAGGACTCCAGCAAACAAATTTCTTTCTGTTAATTTGGGGGTATTTTCTTGTAATTGTGAACATTGGTTATTCTACAAGAATAAACATTTACAAAAAAATACATGCAGCAATATCACTGAGTATTATCTTTATCATTTTGCTCTGAAGATTACCATTTTCCCAATATTATAATGAAGTTCAGGCCACATCAATGCTTGGTTTATTCTGATATATAAAAACATGACCAGAAACCCATCATTTAAACATATTTTGAATTTAATGCCAGACGCATATTTATCCCACATTTCCAGTGGTGGGATTCAGCTGGTTGGCACCACTTCAGCAGAGCCGGTAGCTAATTTTTTGATTCCCAGAATGGACTTCTGGAAGTGGCATCCACGCAGAGAACTGGTTGTTCACCTATTTGAATCCCACCATTTCCAGTCTCTAACAGGCTTAATAAATGCTTAGCAATGTTCCCAAAGTTATCTTGAATTCCTTAAGAAGTTCCAAATTGTAAACTGCTTTTGCCTCCTTTGATATCAGAGTGATAGGATATGATAAGACTGATTTGCATGTTGAATTGAATCGGAAAGAAATCACATAAACTGGATTTGCCCTGCTATACATGCTAAAACAAAACAAAGCAAAACAAAAAAACCCTCAAACCTTAAAGTGAAAACTTGTTGTCCTCAACACAGGGTATAATGTCAGATGCCAAACCTTTAACTTGACTAAGTGTGTTTTGTAAATGCAATTTAAGTGCACCTAAACAAGCTAATTTTCTCTGGTATCATTTTTGGCATGTGGAGTTCTCTGCAAAACGTCCTGTGGAGGTCTGTGTCCTGTGTGCCACGTCTCAATTGTCTCTCTTTCCATCCATTTTTTCCTAGCCAATGCAAACAATATTTGCTACATTATGTTGTTAGTTGCAAAGTCGTGTCCGACCCATCGCGACCCCATGGACAATGTTCCTCCAGGCCTTCCTGTCCTCTACCATCTTCTGGAGTCCATTGAAGCTCACGCCTACTGCTTCAGTGACTCCATCCAGCCACCTCATTCTCTGTCGTCCCCTTCTTCTATTGCCCTCCATCTTTCCAAGCATCAGGCTCTTCTCCAGTGAGTCCTTCCTTCTCATTAGGTGGCCAAAGTACTTGAGTTTCAACTTCAGGATCTGGCCTTCTAAAGAGCAGTCGGGGTTGATCTCCTCTAGGAATGAGCAATTTGATCACCTTGCAGTCCAAGGGACTCGCAGGAGTCTTCTCCAGCACCATAGTTCAAAGGCCTCAATTCTTTGGCGCTCAGCCTTTCTTATGGTCCAACTTTCACAGCAATATATTGCAACTGGGAAAACCATGGCCTTGATTATACGCACTTTTGTTGGCAGGGTGATGTCTCTGCTTTTTAGTATGCTGTCTAGATTTGCCATAGCTTTTCTCCCCAGGAGCAAGCATTTTTTAATTTCTTGGTTGCAGTCCCCATCTGCGGTGATCTTGGAGCCCAGAAAGATAAAATCTGTCACTACCTCCATTTCTTCCCCATCTATTTCCCAGGAATTGCTACATTATACCATTCATTTAATCATCAAGGTCCAGGCAAAGAACAATTTCTCTACTTGCTTTTCCTTTCCCACTTATAGATTTAATAAATTTCTGTAGGATACAAGCACTAGCATCCAGTTACCTTTTGCTTTACAGCATGGTGTACACTTCCATCAAGAAAGTGAACTGAATGAAATAACATTGCATAATAAATAATTTCATAGTGTCATAGTCAAAAACAAAACAAAAGGCAAAAGTGAGAAGTGGAAATATTACACAGCAGTTCAGTTAGTAACTCTGTAGAGTGACTTCGTTCTGGTATCAGAATGAGCCATAAAGCTATTTAATACATTATTTTTTTTAAAAAATAAATAAAATCATGTCAGTTAAACCATTTCACTTTTATTTCTTCACCAGTATTATTTTCCTTTTGAACTTTATTTGTTCAAAGTTTGATTCTGTGTATTTTATAACCCAGGAGCCATGTTTGCCTGCTGTCTCAAACAAAGTAAATAAGGAGCGAAAAAAAAACATTTAGCATTCAAGAAATATACCACAGCCTAGCACTTGGTATAGTAATAGTGGAAAAGATACTTCTGTTATCCATACCTGCAAAGGATCAGAACCATGCAGACAGTGTGATATTCTATGGAAGTAAAAACTGAATTTTGAAAAATCAGGATAGGAAGAGTCTTGACACTTTTGACGGTCGGCCTGGGAGAAAACCTGAGAATACCATAGACAGCCAAGAAAACAGACAAATGGATTATCCAAGAAATCAAACCATAATTCTCATTTGAGGCACAAATTATTTGTTGTTGTTGTTAGTTGCGAAGTTGTGTCCGACCCATCGCGACCCCATGGACAACGTTCCTCCAGGCCTTCCTGTCCTCTACCATCTGCTGGAGTCCATTTAAGTTCACGCCTCCTGCTTCAGTGACTCCATCCAGCCACCTCATTCTCTGTCGTCCCCTTCTTCTATTGCCCTCAATCTTTTCCAGCATTAGGCCCTTCTCCAGTGAGTCCTTCCTTCTCATTAGATGGCCAAAGTACTTGAGTTTCAACTTCAGGATCTGGTCTTCTAAAGAGCAGTCAGAGTTGATCTACTCTAGGACTGACCTGTTTGAACAAATTATTACATTCAAATTATTCTACTTCAGGCATATGCGAAGATTTACATATAATCCTGGGAATTGTGAAAAGAAAGAAAAATAGGAGACCAGCACCAAGGTGAATAGACTTGGTTTCAATGTTGATGAGTGCCACATTATAAGACTTGAAGAACCAGGTTAGGGAGAATTATCCTGGAGGAGTCTATAAATCTGACTATGTGGCTGAGATAAATCTACCTATGTGGCTTGCTTGATGGCACATAATCAATCAATCAATCAATCAATCAATCAATCAAAGCTCTGAATCTGGCTTTTCAAACAGCACAGTTAGTCTTTTCATATCCCTTTTAAATATTTTTAATTTTCTCAGAACAGTAATCCATACTGAAGCCCAGCTATTTAAAAGATGCTATCTCATTCCTTTCAAACCCTTCCACTCACAGAGAATAAAAAGAAATCAAAGGAACTAAGATGAGATCATCAAATTACATACGACTAAAGAAAGATAATTGAAAGATGTCAAAACAGGAAAAAAGGTTTGAAACCACAAATGACCTTTCAGAAACTTTCCACTTCACTTGCCATTAGATAAATTAGAGGGTGATATTTCATCATTATCTTCTTTGAAATCAAGTCATTCTCAGAAAAATGATAGAGAGGATAGAGGAATGTTTCAATTGGCACTAGAACCTTCCATGTAATGAACAAATCCTTCTAACCTTTCCTAGCTGATAAGGTAATTTGAAGGCATCATCAATTGCTGCTTTCAGTTTGGGCAGTCTGGCAGTCTGCTGATACATCAATAAAGACCCATCCTCAATCCACACATTTGTAGTTAGGGCACTTTCTCATCTCAGCAAAGAAACCTCAAGCTGAGAATAATGCTGTCCTTCGTGGGTGCTGCCTTGTTGATTTCTGTGCTCAAAACAGATGCCCAGGTGAGATGAAACCAGAATTTTAGGAAAACTAACTTGTGAGGAGGTAAACACACCTCTGTGGCTCAAATCCTGTGGGTTAATCCAAGACTAAACTGCTCACTCTTGGATCCTACCAAAATCTTAGACATAATAAATAGGGATTTGGTAAACTTTTACTGAGGAGATCTAGTTTTACCCTATGCAAATGCTTATCTAAATGGAATCAAATTGGACAGTCTACATGGATCACACAATTTTAAAGTGATTTCAAGTATTTAATTAGACTAATTATCTGAATTCAAAGCAATGATTCTATTCTGATGGGAAGCTTCTTTGCATAAGTTAACAAAGAGTTTTATAACTTCCAACAAAATAAATTAGTCACACATTGTGTAAAAATGTGTTTTGTCTGGTTTTAGCTTCCGAACAACTGGAAAGCCAAGCCATGATTCCCTCTAACAGTTTTCAAGCCCATCCATCCCTCGGTTTCCTTCCATCAATAGGTTTATTGCAGTGTGACTGTGTATGTGTCAGGCTAAAACAGAATTAAGTAATTGGTGATTATTATTTTTCCCTTACAGAATCATATTCTTAATCCTCCGATAAGTAAAAGAGTTTCTTGTTTTAATGCACTTTGAGATTTCTGATTACTGTCAGAAATCTGGGCAAGCTGGCAAAAGAGATTACACAGTGATAAAGAAGCAGCCAGTTGGTCAAATTTTATCCATCTTCCAATGTGACACAACTGAGCTTCACAGCTTGCTCACCCAAAGGCCCATCACTGTTGGAACTAATCCTGAAGGAAATCATTAGTTTTATTCACAGGAGATGTCTCACCCATGCCTTGACCATTTTAGGAGAAACACAGCTGCCCAGAGTTTCAGAACTTCACTCTCATACAAATGACATTGAGGTGAACCATAGGTGGGCTTCTCTGAATCCCCTCCCAGACACTCCCCTCTCTTTGTTGGAAAAAGAACAGGTGTGTCAATGTATTTTCGTATTTCTAAAGGGGTATCCTGGGTCCCATGACTACAATGTTCCCAAAAACTATAATCCACAGCTCCCCGAATCTGTAAGTACAATATGTTATTTTCCTCTTTTCCCTTCATTCCTTATTTACTACAACCCAGCCCACCCCCCCCTTTTTTTTTTTGAAGAATAGAAGGTTTTAAATATTTTTCACTTAGGAGGTCTCTTGGTTTAAGACAACAGCTAGAAAAACTGGTCAACATTCCTCCCCTTGTGTCTGAAAGAGCCAGTGATCAAGTGGGTGATTCAAAACAATTCTTTCATCCACTTTAAAGTTGCTGGTCTCTATTTTATTTACTGCGGAAGTGTATTTATTTAGGGCATTCTCTATATATACTTAGAAATTGTATCATATTCTAAAATCAAGCAACATCTTGTGAAATTACAAGAAAGGAATCGATTCCAGAGTTATTTGCTATTTCAGTCAGATACTTAAGAGAGCTTATAAAAGACCTTATAAAGCTTGAACATTAAGGCTTTGTTAAAAAATGCTCCTTGTCAGAAGATTTTATGGGAAGAAATATTATGCACATAGATACATTTGGGATTGTACAATGCAGGTTTTGTGTATCTTTTCATTATTTCAAACATATACATATTTATTTATCTGGGAGATTTATATGGCCGCCCACTCACAGTGACTCAGGCTGGCTCACAAAAATCAGTAAAAACCCAGTATAAAAAAATAAAAAACAACCCCCCACCCTTGTTGTGACAACACACAGTCAAATGAGTCACTTGATGGGCTCCATCCCACTCTGGGTTCTCCAAGCCTGTTGGCAAAACCAAATCTTCAGGGCCTTACAAAATAATGTCAAAGTGAGGGCAAGTCTAATTTCTGAAGGGATGATATTCCAAAGGGAGAGAGCCACCACAAAGAAGGCCCTTCTTCTGGGTCCCACCAGATATAGCTATATAGGGGACAGGACTCATAACATTCCTTGCTTCCCCACTCTAGTGTGTTAACGATGGATATGACCGGCAAGAGACAATCCCTCAAATAACCCAGTACCAAGCCATGATTTATTTATTAATTGATATATAAATTATTAAATAAACTTCTAAAAAGGTTAACAGGTATGGATAGATAGATAGATAGATAGATAGATAGATAGATAGATAGATAGATAGATAGATAATACATCATTTTCAAATATAGAAAAAAGTATTGTCTTTTACATTTAACTTTGCTTCCTGGTTTGATGGCCTTAATCCGAAATTGTAGCTTATACATGCCACAAAGAATTAAATCAAGTAAAAAGTTCATATTTTTCTTCTTTCTACAGGGGCCATATGTTGCTGCCCAAGTCAGCTATCCTCGCCCAGAAGTGAGTATAAAATTTGTCTGCTCATATGGTACCCATTTTGAGAGGAAACCCCTCTTCCTTCATAGGGGATTTCTCACCCATGCATTGCTCATTTTAGGAGAAACATGGGTGTCCAGATTTTCAGAACTTTAGACTCCGGCATTCAGGAGGTAGTGTTCCCAAATAGTGTTCCCAAATCTTTGATAGACATACTATGAAGAGCAGCGATCGAAGTGAAGCAGGGAGAGAGAAAGGGAAGGCAGAGCTATGTGATATCCTCACTACACTCCTTGCTGCTGCAGGATTTTATACCAAAAACCACTTTTAAAAAAACAAAATTTGAAAATTAGTACAGGTAGCCATCATTTTGTTTGAAGTTTTTAGATGCAGATGTTGGTCGCAAAGTTACTTTTTCGTAACTGCTGCAACTTGTTGTCTGAGGCAGTCCTTTAAAAAAGATTATCTATAGCAACTTTTCTCAGAGTTATTGTCAGGATAAAATTAGGCAAAACCCCAGCTTTCAGGGAAAATGCAGGATCTAAACATTATTTACTAGTATTATCTGGGATGTATGACAGCCTTGCATAGGAAGATCATCCATATGTGTGGATTTAATTGTGGGTCTGTTTAGAATTATCTACCAGACTCTTCCATTCTCTTTGTCGCAGAAAGTTCTGATTTGTAATATATCTTTGAATTTCTGTAGGGTTACAATAGTTACAGTGTGGGTACTTATTATGGGAAGCCTAATCCACAGAACCCTCCACGTCAATCTGTAAGTATAGTCTTTGTCTATACTTTGTCTGATATTCTTTGTATTTGTTGAGGAATAGGCATACTGCTTATAGTCTGAGATTTCCAAATTCTGTTTCCATTAAATCATGCCTCAGCATTCCACTGCTTCAAAACTCGTCGAATTCGCTATTCAATGTGTTTTGAAGCAGAAATCTTGTCCTGGCACTCATCTTTCTGCCAGTGATTGACACGCAAGGAAGAACTTGCTGGTGTCTGTTGCTTTGTGACTTACTATTTCTTCTGGCCAAAATAGGGGGTCAAGTGGTAGGTCATATTTTTTTTCCGGTACCCGTCAGTTTTAGTATTTGTCGCATCTTCTGGAATGAATTACCAATGAGTACTCAGGTACCATTGTACTTCTATCCTAAAGGATTGTGGGTTAAGATAATTGCTAGGAAAACTGAACAGTGATTGGTCAGTATTAATAATATCCACAGGGCATAGTCAAAGAAGATTGAGATGGACACCATGACGGTGTGATCAAAGTTTGCCTGCTTTTTAAGGTGCATTAGATTAAAATTCTTTGTCTCTTCACAGTTAGGTGTATATGTCTATGTGTATGTATGTCTGTATATGAATATAACTGAAATATAAGAAAGATTTGAGTGCACATAGACCCATGTATACGCTTATAAGAGAGAGAATGTAAGTGTGCATTTTATACCATTTAAATGTCTGTTAAAACTATTTCACCAAGAAAGAAATCCATGTTTTTCTTCTTTCTGCAGTCATTTTTCAGTGACATGATGTCAACAGTGAGTATAACTTTACCTGCTTATATTGTACCCATTTGAAAGATCCCCCCCCCAATTATCCGGCCCTGAAAATCATAGGGTCCCATTCAGTCCTGTTCCCAAATCTGGGGTAGGTGTTCTGTGAAGAGTAGTCCTTGAGGGTTGGGGAGATCAAGGTTTTGGGGAGACATAGGCAGCGATATGGGTTAACTGCATTACAAAAGATGGAATAATTCTTTCAAATTATAATGATAGCATTGGGTTTGTGTGTGGTTTTTCTTTCAGCATCATACTCTTCATGTGTACCTACTTCTGTGGTTGTGAAGTTGTGTAGGCTACTCATCCTTGCCCTTTCCCTAAATTAGGTGATTTTAAATTGCAGTTTCCAGGCTTTTTCAGGTTTAAGACTGACAGAAAAGTATTTTACATTTGAAGCAAAATAGCTTCCAAGCATAGCGTCTGGATGTTTATCATTTTTAATTTCTCATGCAGAAGCAGATTATAATATTTATAGACTTTTATCTATATATTTATCTTTATCTTTATTTCTTTTGCCTCATGGCTTTAAGGGTATGTGCTCATAATGAGTATAATCATATGCATGTCTTATTAGACTAAGTTCACACAACATGATTAACCAGGTCAGGTAAAAGCTGAGCTGTATGAGGTGAGGTTTTTTTTGGGTTAAATATTGACTAATTATCATTCTTCGTTATATAATGTAGTGCTTTGAGTGAACACAATCCAATTGCTTGCTTCATTGTTCAACATATTGCGCAAACCAGAAAATATGTTAAAGCAGTAACCAAATCAAAGATCTCAAAATCCAGCCAATGTAGGCACTGAATATAGAATTGTAGCATAAAAAATAAGCAAAGCATGAGAGGGAAACCATAAAAAGCAGGAGAAAGATTAGAACTAAAAAAAGTCAGGAGATGGCTGACATAATGGTAAAGCTTTGATAGCAGCTGACATCCTGACTCTTCCGAACCTCTCCCTGCAGATATCCATTCTTTTATCACCTGCTCAAAAGGTGAAATAATAAAGACAAAGTTCATTGCAATGTGAAGCCATGTTGTTGTTTTTTTCCTGCAAATTCCTAAAATCTGTCTGACTTCAGCAATACCTAGTTTTCTCTCAACTGCCTCCCTTGCTCAAGCTCTGGTGGACTCATTTTGCTTTCATTGGTCTAAGTCAGACATGTCAAACACAAGGCCTGGGGACCAGATGCGGCCTGCAAAGTGGTTTCATGTGGCCCGCGAAGCCATCCTGGAAACAGTGAGGGAACGGCCCCCACTGCCTTGGCCCTGGACCAAGCCAGCCGGGAGCCAATATACAATTTTGTGGTGGCCATCTATGCTGAAACCCATTCAGTCTTAGCTCCACAAGGCCATCTGGAAACAGCGAGGAACCAGCCCCTGCCACTTCAGTCTCACCCCTGGGTGCATGCTGGGGAGGTGTCACCCTTTGTGAGGAATCTGGCTTGATGGGCTCCAGCAGAAGGGTTTCAGCAGGAAGTGAGGCTCCTCTAGTGGACCATGCCTTGGCGCTTGCCCTGGTCCCATCCCCTTCTGCCAGAGACCCTCAGATCTGTCCCACTCCTGCCCAGGCCCCCACAGGCACCCTTGATGTGAATGATATAGAACTGGCCATGCCCACCCAGTAGGCCACACCCACTCCATCCACACCCACCCAGTCGGCCGCACCCATCCTGGCCACAGCCCCCCAGCCCCTCGAGGGCAACCACAATGCTGATGCGGCCCTGAATAAAATTGGTCTAAGTTTTTAATTATTCACATAACCTTCTGAACATCCTTCTGAGGGAAGTCTCAGGGAGAGAGGTGAACCCTCTTTCTAGCTGTCAGGTGAAGTTTCTCCCCAGATCTTGCAAAACCTGGATTTTGAGGCAAGACTGATAGGAGGAACAGGAAAAATTAGAGGGCTATGGAGAGGATAACAATTCCCTTTCTCAATAGACTGAATGGGAATGGTCTCTCTCTCTCTCTCTCTCTCTCTCTCTCTCTCTGTGTGTGTGTGTGTGTGTGTGTGTGTGTCTGTGTCTGTGTCTGTGTCAGACTCTTGCTGTCTTTAATTAGAAGAAGCAGGTTTGGTGATTCTAGCCACAGACTGGGAGGTATTATATAGTTGCTTAATCTGAACATAGCAAGGTAACCGGGACTGAGTAAAGTAAATTGGGTTAGATTTTCTTTTGATTAATTAATATCTTCTCTTTCATAGATGTCTTCAGTTCTAGGGGATTCAGTAAGTCCTTTCTTTTCCTGATTCAGTGTCCAGTAGTGAGACAAGAGGTTATAAGAAATGAATAATGGGCTACATGTTCTCCTCCATGGTACAAACTGATACAGTGAATTATATCAATGAATGAACTGGGAATAATAAACAAAAACTACTAGGGGTAAAATCACAAAAAAGTGCTTGGGAAGAGAGGACACTTTATCCTAAAGCTAAAAATTTTCAAATTTAAAAAATATCTGGTTTCTTCACATAAATCAGTTAATGCAAAGTCTTTAATTGTAAAAGGATTTGCCCATACTCTGCACTTGTAGAGCCCTTTTTTCAAAAATATTTGAAATATTTTGATGGATCCAATTATTTTCTTTCGTGGCAGGTAAAATAAAGGGATAAATAATATAATATAATAATATAATATAATAATAATATAATATAGCATAGCATAGCATAGCATAGCATAACATAACATAACATAACATAACTTAACATAACATAACATAATATAATATAGATGCCAAGAGGCATTGAGTCAGTACATCCAACTCAAGATTTCATTGAGCAATTGCTCTGCTTGATTTACAAACTTATATGGAGGTTCCATCAATAATACATCTCTGGTGCTTTCTCATAATTTCTTCCATCTTTTCTCATATATGTGTAAAATAATATTAAAAAGACTATGGCATCCTTTTTGTTTCACATCGTTAGGAGTTCTCTCTCTGGAAGCACCAGGACTTTTTCAGATCTCATTCCTGAAATTAGCTATTAAAGAAAAATTGCTTAAATATATTTAATGTTGCTAAATTTAGACAAGCCTATGCAAGTAAACATCATTTAGCAACTGTTTCAGGCGGAAATATGAAATGTGTTAAAAAGATTGGGAATCCTCCATCTTTAAAAAGTTGTTTTCAGCTTGTAGCACTTAAACAAGAGTGAAAAATCCTTTCTAAATATTTTGTTTGTTTGTTTTTTGTAGCTAAATATGATGGGTGTAAGTATATGGAAATATTTATTATCATTTACTGCTTTCTGGACCAGACAAAAAACTTGGCACAGAGAGATCCAGTTCAAATCTTATTGTATCATTTTTCTATTGATGCTGGGTGATGCTGTCTTTGTTTTAGTCTGGCTTAGTTTAACACTGCTGCATTTTATCTACAATAGTGTTCATTCATTAATTTTTGCATTCATTCATTCTGGCAGAGTGGATGTCAATAGAGCTACAGATAAAGTGGAACAGAGAGATTCATGTTGAAATCTGAATAATTCCTTCTCTCTTACCTTAGTTTACTAAATACAAATGCAAGCGGAACATTTGAAATAATGTATCTAAATAGAAGCATTAAGGTTAATTCCAAGCATTGCCCCATAGTGAAGAGATATTGGTCTGATTCACAGATAGCATTGAGCTATAATACACCTGGTGTAAATAGCTCTCTTAATTTTATATTACACAAATATAAAACCTACTAGGATTTAAAATAATAACCACAACATATTAAGCTAAGCAAGGTTAGCCTTGTTTAGAATTTGGATGAGTGAATATCAGGGATACATGCTTCAGTGGGAAATCTCTTCCATAATATTGCCAAGCAAACTCTGTAGTTCTTTTCCTGAAAAACAACTTTAATTTTTATTGGTTCCTAGAGAAATAAGGGAGTGTTAGGTAATAGAAACAATGGCTTCATTTCTCCTATTTGAAGGAGAAGTGGAGGAAAACACAGTTCTAAATAACTCTGGAAGTTTTTCTTTCTTACATTAGGATACGTTCAAGAAATGGGTAAGTCTCAGGGGAAATTTTGAACATATTGCAATGGTTTGTTTGTTCAGATGAATGCTGAAGGGCTTTTTAGGGAAGAAGAACTGTTGGAAACTAAATTAATGAACTCAGAAGCCATGTGGCAGTTTTTAATTTCAGGAATAAAAAGGTGTATAGTTCTGGGAATAGCCAACATGGTTTGGCTGCTAAGAGAAACTTCAGAGTACTTGTTAAGCAATATCCAGGAGCAAGAGGGTATACAGCAGGGGTCCTCAACCTTGGCAACTTTAAGATTTGTGGACTTTAACTCCCAGAATTCTGGGAGTTGAAGTCCACAAGTCTTAAAGTTGCCAACGTTGAGGACCCCTGGTATACAGGAATCACAATGTTCTTTTTCTCCTTGTGTCCCTCCTTCCCAAAACATTTATATCTGCTGCCGCTATCAGGAATGCTATTGTTAAGGTGAAGAAGACACCATAAGGGACTGGACCAGGAAAGGCAGAGAATGGCCTTCACTTCCTGCCTCCTGGAAGAGCTGCTTCACTTCATCAAAAGTGAGAAGCTCCCCAGGTCAAATAGAATAGCTAAAATGCAGTTTTTATTTCTCTAAAATCTTAGTTACGAAGGTTACAGTGATTTCAATTACCACTTCCCTCTTCTGTATTAATTTCAACCATTATGTATCACTTCATTAGACTACAATTTAGACTCTCCATAGAATCTAGAACCACAGTCATACTGGATCCTAATTTGTGTTTAGCCAAATGCAGCTAATCATTCATAAAAGCCTTTCTTGACAGTTCAGATTGCTGGAGGAATGATGGAAATGCAGATTTTTCTTTTGACAGGGCCCAAATCTGAAACTCTTGTAGAGGATAAAAATTCCCAATGCTTTCTATGCATTTAGCTCTGTGCAATGATTTCAAATCAAGTCAATCAGGGTTAGCTCTGTGATAGGCCTCTCATTTTTTATGGTTACACTAAAGAGTTTGTTGCTTAAAGTAATACAAATGGAATTATGTGGCAATACTTCCAATTACATTCATGGGCTTCAATATGGCTGCTGGGCTTCCTTTACTATGGATTTTGGGAAACAAATGAGATTAGTAACTCTAATATTGGAGATACTATGGAGAAGCTATACATTGCTAGTGAGAAAAGGATCTTTGTTATATGTATCTCTATCACATTATGGGCTGATTTTTTGCTCCCACGTAAAAGAAGCAGTTTAGCCATTTAGATAACATATTTACACTGTAATATGTCTTTATGCTTACTGCATTCACAGAGCCAAGAGCTTGGCTTCCGTGAGGTTTAAATTTTAAAATAGTCTGAAGGTGATATTCAAACAATCTATTTACTTTTTTATTAGTTTGGTGTTCAATCTGACCAACGTCCTTATCCTTACTACAGCCAGGTGAGTTGCATAAGACTGGATTTTCTGCTTCCCTATAATCTTCCTTTGGAGAGGAAGTCAAGACTAATTCCTGGTACTGGGGAAAATCTGTTGATTCAAAGATGCCAGTTGAGCTCCTGATGAATGCCTTGAAGATCAGTCTTTCAGAAGCAGGGCATACAAGAAATATCTCAAGAATTCAATATATACAGACATCTTGATTACTGCCATACTCTGGTATCTTGGTGTCATTTTTAAACTCTGGTGACTATTACATCTTCTAGAGCAGGGATTCTCAACCTTGGCAACTTTAAGAGTTGTGGACTTCAAGTCCCAGAATTCCTCAGCCAGCTTTGCTGGCTGAGGAATTCTGGGAGTTGAAGTCCACAACTCTTAAAATTGCCAAGGTTGAGGACCCCTGTTCTAGAGTCATCCAACCTCAGCTTTGCCAAAGGAAAGTTTGCATCACTTCAACAATGGCTTGATACTACTATGAAGATATTCTTGTGGGAAATGGCATTTCTTAAATGGCATTTAAGCTCCTGGCAAAATGTATGGATTCCAAGTTGTTAGTTGAGCTAATGATCACTGTCTTGAGAATCTGTCTCTCTTGAGAAGGGTATAAAAGAAAAGTTTCAATAGGTCAGTATATTCAGACACCTTGACTACAGCATCTTCCAAAGCCATCCCTTTGGGTCCTCAGCTTGGCCAAAGGAACATTAAGCTTGAGAGCTCTTACATAACTTTCACAATGGCTCGGAGAGGTTATACATCACTGGTGGGAAAATGTCTTTTCTTACATCTCTCTCCATCCCATAACTTCTTTCTTGCTCCTTCTTCTCAGAAATTTGTTTAGGGCAAAAATTAAGTTGCTCACTTTAAGATATGTCTCTCTGGAATATATCTGGGTGGTTAATGCATTTATGTTTTAAAACAATCTGAAAGGACATTTACATAATTGATTTACTTATTTATCAGGCTAATCATTACAGTGGGCCTCTTCCTCCACCACCTCCTCCTCCTCCCGCCAGCAGTCACGTGAGTTCCATTAGATTTGATATTCTTCCCAAGTATCTTCCTTTGCACTGCAAGTCCAGACTATTTATTGGTAATGGGAAAAATCTGTCGATTGCAAGATGGCAATTATGCTCCTGATGACTGCCTTGAGGATCAATCTCCCAGAAACAGTGCATAAAAAGAATATCTCAATAGGTCAATATATTCAGACCCCCTCATCTACTACTCTTGTATCTTGGCATCATTTTTAAACTCAGGTGACTTATAGCTTCTTCTAGACTAGGGGTCCTCAAACTTTTTAAACAGGGGGCCAGTTCATTGTCCCTCAGACTGTTGGGGGGCTGGACTATAGTTTGAAAAAAAATGATTACAGAACAATATAAAATCAAGTATAAAATGAAAAAAATGAAACAAGAAAAATGAATTGGTTGATTATTTGAATGAGTTTTTAAGCGAAGAAAATACACAACATTTCCAGTGAATCCACACATGTTTTGTTTGGGAATGCAACTGCTGGTTTTTCCGCAAAGAGTTTTTGAATTGTGGGAAGATGGCAGAAGTTTTCCTCCCTCACTTGTTTAATGAGTATATCCAATTTTACTTCAAATGTTTCACATGTGAATGCATATCACAGATGAGCTTCCCCTTTCCTTGAAGTTGCACATTGAAACTGTTGAGTAGACTGAAACTGTCAGAAAGGCAAGGTGCCATTTCCATTCAGCATTTATTGCAGATGTTTCATGACCCAAAGTAGGTAACATCAGCAATGCCAGAAGAGAGAGGGTTTGTGGAATGCAGGAGGAGAAGAAGAGAAGGAGGGTGGCTGTGGAGTCCTTGGTGCTCTCTGAGCTTGGTGGCTTTCTTGCAGACATCTCATGATCCAAACTAGGTAACATCAGTTCACTTATTATTCAACTTTGGGTCCTGAAACATCTGCAAGAAAACCACTATCCTCAGAGACCCTCCCCCCCCCCCAAGGATCCTTCATTTTAACCCTGAGCCAGAAATATTTTCCTTGATTGGCATTCTGGACCTTTCATTGCCTCAGCTCCACACAACCTCTTACAACACTGAAATAATCTTCCAGGAGCAAATTCTCCTACTAGATGACCTCCAAGGTCCCTTCCAACTTTACTATTATTATTATTATTACCCCGGACGCCAAATACCTTGCCCTTCGCCCACTCCCCTCAGACCCATAACTGGTGTCCCACTCCAGCAGCCCCACTCTGACCCTCATGGGGATCAAGCCCACACACTCGGAGCCGTTGCCCTTGCCGCTGCTAGTGGGGCTGGTCCCTCAGCAATGGTGGGGGTGATGTTGAGGGCCGGCAGCACCAGTTTTCTCTTGGCTGGTATGGTGGCAGTGGCAACAGTGGCAGAGGGTGGGGCTTGTATTACATAGCACCTAGCAAGGGACCCGCTTCAAAAGAAACAGCAGCAGTGGCATCATCATTGCCCGGCTTGGCTGTCCTAAGTGAGGTCAAGGCTACAAGCGAGGCCTAAATCTCTCAGCCCGGCCCTGAGGTAAAAACATGAAGACTCAAGGAGAAGAAAGGGGCATGGCCGAAGCACAAGTGCGCACTTGGGCATGCGAGGGAGAAACCGGGAAAAAAAAACATCTCCTCCCACCAACTTGCCATCCTGTCATTGGCTGGGGCTCTCGCCACCATCCACCCACCCTTTCCTTGCTATTGGATGGTTTGCCTGGGAGGTTGAGGAGGGCCAGATAAAAACACATTGTGGGCTGCATGCGACCCGAGGGCTGTAGTTTAAGGACTTCTGTTCTAGACTCATCCATCCCCAACACAATTGTGGACAGATTTTAAATCACTTCAACAACAGTTTGAATATACTATGGAGATATTATACATAATTGGTTGGGAGGTGGCCTTTCTTATATATCTCTCCATTGCATTACAGACGTCTTACTTGCTCCTTCTTTCCATAAATTTGTTTAGGGCAAAGATTAACTTGCTGTTTTTCACATATGTTACTCTGCAAAATATCATAATGATACATGTATGTACTGACACAAGAGCTTAGCTTCTGCAAAGTTCATCTTTTAAAATAATATGAAGGCACATTCATAGGTCTATTTATTTATTTATTTATTTATTTATTTATTTATTTATTAGGTTGTCTCCGCTTATCCTTACAATCAATTTCAACCTGGCAATAACCAGGTGAGTTCTATAAGACTGGATTTTCTTCTTCCGTATAATCTTTCTTTGGAAAGGAAGTCAAGATTAATTCCTAGTACTGGGGAAAAAAAATCTGTTGATTCCAAGATGTCAATTATGCTCATGCTGACTGCCTTGAGAATCAATCTGCCAGAAGAAGGGCATAAAATAAATAATTCAGTAGGTCAATATACACAGATACCTTGACTACTGTCTTACTGTGGTAACTTGGTATCTTTTTCAAACTGTGGTGACTTGCAGCACCTCCCAGAGTCATCCAACCCCAGCAGGAACTCAGATGTGGACAGATTTTACATCACTTTAAGAATGGTTTAATGCTGCTATGGAGAGGTTCTATGTCACTGGTGGGCAAATGGCATTTCTTACATGTCTCTCCATTATATAATATACTTCTTTCTTGCTCCTTCTTCCCATAAATTTATTCAGCAATATCAATATCAATAGCACTTAGACGTATATATCACTTCATAGTGTTTTACAGCCCTCTCTAAGCAGTTTACAGAGTCAGGATAGGGCATTAAGTTGCTCTTATTCACATATGTTACTTCGTAATATATCTTGATACTTAATGCATGAAAAGATCCAAGAGTCTGGCTCCCATAATATTTAAATTTCGAAATAATCTGATGGGACATGTTAGGATTTATTTACTTTATTATTTATTTATTTATTTACTTCTGTAGTATCTTATTTTGGACAGAATCTCATGATGAATTCCTGGTCCTGGGGAAAACCTGTTGATTCCCAAGATGTCAGATGAGCTCTCGATGACTGCCTTGATGATCAGTCTTTTCAAAGCAGGACCTAAAAGAAATACTTCAATAAGGCAATACATTGCAATCATTCCTAAAGAGAGCTGTTTGCACCCATATTTTAAAACTGTAGATGAGCGGGAGGAAATAATGAAGACCTTCCAGAACTTTCACCTTTTTTTCCAAACATAGAGATACTTCTTTCTTTGTACGATGTGTTCCCATCTCACCAATCTAGGCACCTTCCACAAATCCAGACTTTAATTCTCATACTTTCAGCAATGGCCATGCTGGCTGGCAATGGCTGTATTTGAAATGGACCAATATTGTTCACAAAGTGGACCATTTTTGGATATGATATTTCTCTACTTTATTTCCCTTCCCTTTCACAAAATATGGGAACATGCCATTTTTAATAAGAACATCCATTATCTAATGTTCATATATAATGATTTTTGTGTTGCTTCCTCTTCCTCGGTATCTTCATTTGGACTGCAAATCAATCCTTAATTCCAGATGCTGGCAAAATGTATGGACTCTAAGTTGTCAGTTGAGCAGATAATGACTGCCTTGAGAATCTGTCTCTCTTAAGAAGGGCATAAAAATAAAGTTCAATTGGTCAATATATACAGATACCTTAACTACTCTGGTATCTTGGTACCATATTTAAAATCCAGTGACTTACAGCATCTTCCAAAGTAATTCCATCTCAGCTTTGGCAAAGGAACATTAATGTTGAGAGCTGTTACATAACTTCAACGTTGCCTTGGAGAGGTCATACATCACTAGTGGGAAAATGGCCTTTCTTGTATATTTCTCCATCACCTAAGAGATTTCTTTCTTGCTCCTTCTTTGTTTAGGATAAAATTAAGTTGCTCATTTTAATGTATGTTACTCTGTGATATGTCTGGATGGTTAATGCATTTGCAGATCCAAAGGCTTGGCGTCTATGGGGTTTACTTTTTAAAATAATCTGAAAGGACATTCACAGAATTGATTTACTTATTTATCAGGCTGGTGCTCCCTCCAGTCATTACAATGGGCCTCCTCCTCCTCCTCGTTTTGTCAACAGCCACGTGAGTTCCATTAGATTTGATATTTTTCTTCTATAGTATCTTCCTTTGCACTGGAAGTTCCACTCTATTTACTGGTAATGGGAAAAATCTGTGGATTCCAAGATGACGACTGAGAATATGTCAATAGGTCAATATATACCGACCCCCCTCATCTACTATCCTACAGACCCCCTCAACTACTGTCCTACCCTGGTATCTTAGTATCATTTTTAAAATTACTGCATCTTTTAGACTCATCCAACACCAGCTTTACCAAAGGTGCTTAGGAAAATTTGTTAATTCCAAGATGTCAGTTGCACTCCTCATGATTGACTTGAGGATCAGTCTCTTAGAAGCACAGCATAATAGAAAAATCTCCATAGGTCAATATACACAGATACCTCAATTTTTGCCCTACTCTGGTGTCTTGGTGTCATTTTTTTAACTTCTGGAGATTTACAACATCTTCCAGAGTCATCTGACCCCAACTTTGCCAAAGGAACACAAATGTGGACACTTTTGGGAAAATGGATTTGCCTATATATCTGCCCAGCAGGTAATCTACTTATTTCTTCTTCCTACTTTCCATTAATTTGTTAGGGTAACTGTTACGTTGCTCTGGTTGATGTATATTAAACTGTAATATGTCTTGAATGATTAATGCATTTGCAGATCCAAGTACTTGGTTTCCATGAAGTTTGGTTTTTAAAATAATTTGAAGGAACATTCATAGGATTGATTTACTTCCTCATTAGGTTGGTGCTTCCTCCAATCAGTACAATGATCCCTCTCCTCCCGTTGCCAGCATCCAGGTGAGTTCTATCATATATATTATTCTTCTCTAATATCTTGCTTTGGACTGCAAGTCTAAACTAATTACTGATAGTAATTGTGGATGTTCCTGCATTTTACTCTGCAAAATATCTTAATGCTTAATATATTCACAGATTCAAATAGTTGTCTTCGATGAGGTTTATTTTATTTTAAATAATCAGTAAGAACGTTCACAGAATTTATTTACTTCTTTATTAGGTTACTGGTGCCTCTGATAGTAAAAATGGTCCTCCTCCTGCAAGTAGCCAGGTGAGTTGTATAAGACTGGACTTACTTCTTCTGTAGTATCCTCCTTTGGACAGTGTTTCAAGAAGAATTCATCCTGCTGGGAAAAATATGTTGATTCCAACATGTCAGTTGAGTTCCTGATAACTGTCTTGGAGATCAGTCTCTCAAAATATCTCAATAAGTCAATAATAGCAATCATTCCTAAAGAGAGTTGTTTGTGTCCATATTTCAAAAGTATAAACATGCTGGAAAAATAATGAAAATCTTCCACAAATTTCATCTTTTTTCTGTTTATTTTATTCTATCCTCCCCCCCCCCTTGCTGTCTCTTTAAGGATTTCCAATTTATGACTCCTATCTATACCAGCAAATCTGCAGGTTTTTGCATTAACTCGAAAACTGAGCAATATTTTCTCTTTTCCTTTCTTTTTTCCCCTGTAGCTTAATGTTAGGATGCCACTTCCACATCAAAATGTGAGTATGCCTTCTAAGAACATTCTTTAATTTACTATTCCTTGCCCTCTTTCTTCATTTTTAATATTTGATTGCCTTGAAATTATGATTGTTATACATCTGAGTATGCATTAGGTAATATTGGGTATATTGATATGTTGATACTACTTATATGTTGATCATAGTAGTATGTTGATACTACTTATCTTTTAAAAAAGAATGCAAAGACAAATTATCTAACAGGCGCACATTGGGAACAAATGTTCCACCTGTATTTTAGAATCTTAATTTGTAAGTAGGTGCCATATAGGGACACCTTTGTCATTTCAGGTTTATTGTTTCATTTTCTAACTATTTCCCCCCCAAAGAAATGGATTAATTACCCATCACCACCTCTTGTTGTTAACTTTCCAGTTAAATGCTTATCTACTTTTATTTTTCCAGGCAATGTAAATCAAAGCATGTCACGGGGAAAATGGACTCTGGTGGGTATGGAAGATATTTTTGGTTTAATAGAGATTTACATTGTGCATATTTCTCTCAGGATTTTACAATAACTTGTTTGTTGGATATGTGGATTATTTGGGGTCATTGTCATTGAGGGTAAGGGGAGATTGAAGGCAAAATTCTGAAATATTTGCTACTTTAAGGCATACTTTTTATGCCAAATATTGCACATTGCACATTCACTCATCTTGGATTTTTTTTTTCTCCTAGATTCACCAACTGCAAGAATAAAATGAAGAGCCACATTTTCTCTTTCCGTAATTTTTCCCTAATCAAAGATCAACAGGGAATTGAACTTTCTTTTGAGAAAGCTCCAGCAATTATATTTCTTTCTGTTGATTAATATAGTTTCTCTTAATTGTGAATGCAGATTAGTCTACAAAAATAAACATTTAAAAATATATACATATGGAGCATTATCATGGAGTGTTGTCGTTATTACTGTGCTTGAAAATTTCCTAGCATGAGTGGATTCAGGTCATTTTAATACTATTTTGATTCTGATAAAAGAAAACTGGATTACAAGTCCATCAGAGAGTGTCTCTTCCATTTATTTTGTTTGCAAATGCTCGCTCCTTAGAACCAAAAATGGATTACTTGAGGCTGATTTAACAACAAATCGGAAGGTGAGAAATTGCTGTGTCATTATTGCAATAGAGACTTGGTTAAAGCCCTCTGTCCCAGATAGTGCTGTTAGCTTGATGGGATTTTCAACATTTCGTCTGGACAGGAGCTTTACTCTTAGTGGCAAATCCCGGGGAGGGGGTGTCTGTTTTTATATAAATGACAGATGGTGTAATAATGCCAGGGTGGTTTCAAGTCTGTGCTCCCCAGATGTGCAGCTTCTGACTATCAAATGCAGACCCTTCTATCTGCCTAGAGAATTCTCTGTTACCATTATCACCGTTGTGTATATCCCCCCTGATGCAAACAGAGAAGAGGCCCTGAAGCTTCTCTGTCATACCATCAGTGGCTTACAAACTACTCACCCAGAGGGTGCATTTATTGCAGTGGGTGAGTTTAACCAAGTGGATTTGAAAGCTACCCTGCCACATTCCATCTATATGCAACCAGAGGGGACAATACACTGGATCTTGCTTATTCCAATATCAAGAAGGCTTTCAAAGCTATCCCCCGCCCTCACCTGGGCTCCTCTGACCATCTCTCAGTGCTGTTTATTCCAGCATATAAATCTTTATTAGTCAGAGTGAGACCTACAGTAAAGCAGGTGAGGGTTTGGACAGAGGGAGCTACAGAAGCATTACAAGATTGCTTTGAGTGCACAGATTGGGGCATGTTTAAGGAAGCAGCTACTGATAACCAACATACAAATGTTGAGGAGTATGCCACCACGGTGTCTGCATATATCCAAAAGTGCATAGAAGATATCTGTGTCCTGAAAAGCATTGTTGTGTGGGCAAATGAAAAACCATGGCTGACTTAATGAGGTCTGCAAGATGCTGAAAGCACGGAATGTGGCTTTTAAATCTGGTGACATGCTGGCACTTAGAACAGCCAGAGCAAATCTGAAAAGTGCCATAAAAGGTGCAAAGCAAGCCCATTGCCAGAAAATTCAGAACTTCTTTCAGGACTCAACAAACACCAGGTGAATGTGGCAAGGGATCCAGGCTATTACAGATTACAAGGTTGCTCCATCGAAATGCAAAGATGACACAGACTTCCTAAACAAACTGAATGCATTTTTTGGTAGATTTGAGGCATCAAACAGCACTCATGCTAGGAAAGCAGTGCCCCATCCTGATGAGCAAGTGCCAAGCTTTGATGTCACCTCTGTCCAGAAAACACTGCAGACAGTTAACATTCGGAAAGCAGCAGGCCCAGATAACATCCCTGGACGTGTCCTCAGGGAATGCGCAGGGGAGCTGGCTTGTGTTCTCACAGATATTTTCAACCTCTCATTGCAGCAGGTAGTGGTCCCATCGTGTTTTAAGACAGCCATCATCTTGCCAGTGCCAAAAAAAGTCCACAATTACAAGCCTCAATGATTATCGTCCGGTTGCACTGACATCCATCATCATGAAATGCTTTGAGAAGCTGATAAAGGACACTATTGTATCTAGCCTCCTGCCAGCATTTGACCTGCTTCAGTTTGCCTACTGACCAAATCGCTCTATGGAGGATGCTATTTCTTCCGTTCTCCATCTGAGCCTGAAGCACTTAGAGGAAAGAAATACTCATGTGCATTTGCTTTTTGTCGACTTCAGTTCGGCGTTTAACACAATCATTCCCCAGCATCTAGTAGACAAACTGGGCCTTTTAGGCTTAAACAGTCCTCTGTGCAACTGGATTCTTGATTTTCTTACCCACAGGTCCCAATATGTGCGAGTTGGAACAAATACCTCTAATACCATTTTCTTGAGCACAGGTTCTCCTTAGGGCTGTGTCTTAAGTCCGCTGCTGTTGACCCTGTTGACCCATGACTATTGTGCTAGGTTTGCCACCAACCATATTGTGACGTTTGCAGATGATACAACAGTAGTGGGCCTTATTCAGGATGACAAGGTGGAAGCTTCCTGCAAGGAGGTTGAAAGGTTGGTGAACTGGTGTAAGGAAAACAGCCTAGTTTTAAATACTGGAAAAAACAAAGAGATCATTGTTGATTTCAGAAAAGGAAGGCACAGCCACACTTCTCTGTGCATAAATGATTCACCTGTGGAGATGGTTACCAGCATCAAATTCTTGGGTATGCAGCTAATGAGTAGGCTGACTTGGTCACTCAACAGTGAGAAACTGGTGAAGCGGGCACAGCAGTGCCTGCATTTTCTGCACCGCATGAGAAAAGCACACCTTCCTTCCCCTGTCCTGACCACTTTCTACAGGGGGATAATTGAGAGCTTCCTGTCATACAGCATCACAGTCTGGTTTGGAGGCATCACTGCTTCGGACAGGAAGGCAGTGCAGAGTGGTGAGAATGGTCAAAAAAATCATTGGCAGTTTCCTCCCTCCCATCCAGGACATAGCACAGAAGCACTGCTTGAGCAGGGTCCGTAAGATTATCTGGGACACTACACATCCTCTTCACAACCTGTTTTCCTTGTTACCTTCTCTGAGGAGACTTTGTGGTATCCGAAGCAGAACATTCAGATTCAGCCAGAGTTTCATTCCATACAGCATTAACCTTGCGAACTCTCAAGCGTCCTCCTTCCATTATATATTCAAGATGGACAATATTTAATATTTATTTGCTACGTATATGTAGGGATGTGGGTCTATACATATGTTGTTCATAGTATGCTTAGGTGTGTGTCATGTATGGTTTCACTTTGAGAGCGGGCAACTAAATCTCATTTTTGATGTGTGCCATTGTGCCCACATAAAAATGACAATAGAGGTTATCTTATCTTATCATCTAAGCATACTTTGAGTTTAATGCCTCAAATATAGTTATCCCCATGATTCTTTTTTAGGCCACTGTATCTTATAGGCCTAATAAATAAGTTAAATTACTTTCCTAATGTAATCTTAAAGAACATATAAAGAAAAATAAAGAATGGTTCCTGGAATTGTCTAATTTAATGAAAAGATAGGGATGTCTTGTCTAATGAAGAGAAGGACGAGGGGTGACATGATAGCAGTGTACCAATATCTCAGGGGCTGCCACAAAGAAGAGGGAGTCAAGCTATTCTTCAAAGTGTCTGGAGGCAGGACAAGAAGCAATGGATGGAAACTAATCAAGGAGAGAAGCAACCTGGAACTAAGAAGAAATTTCCTGACAGAACAATTAATTAACAATTAATCAGTGGAACAACCTGCCTCCAGAAGCTGTGAATGCTCCAACACTGGACGTTTTTAAGAAGAGATTGGACAACCATTTGTCTGAAATGGTATGGGGTTTCCTGCTTCAGCAGAGGGTTGGACTAGATCAGGGGTGTCAAATTGCTGGCCTGTGTGCCAGACGTGTTACGCAGAAATTGCATCCACCCTGTTACTGGCAATGGCAAAACAGTCCTGATATGTTTCACGACATCACATGACATTGCAAGTTTGACATGTCTGGACTAGATAGAAAACCTCCAAAGTCAATTCCAACTCTGTTATTCTATTCTATTCTCCTTAAGAAATGTTAAAACGGCTTTTTTTGGTCCTGGTACATTGCTCCTACCACTCCCTTAGAAATGAATAATTACATTCTTATACTATGTCCAAAAGACAATTGCTCATCCCAGATTTGTACGTAAAGAAAAGTCTATATACATTAGCATAACAGAAAATGAGATGGAGATTTGAGATTAATATTCTTTCTTTTCCTTGAATAACTGGATAATTTAGTGATTAACAATCTGACTCTCAATTTCATGAAAATGTAGCCTCATATTTGCACAGTCATTTATGACAGGCATTTATACTACATTTCTCATAACTGAAATAATTCAATTGCTATGTGAGTACAGCTCTGGCTGCAGTCATTCAACATGGCCAGGAGATGGCTACATGGATTTGCTTTTATTTCTTTGCCTCCCTTTCATGGTCAAGAAGAATTCCGGCTGAGATCCATCTTAAAGATCCACACTGGCTGAAAATGTGCTTTTCACTTTTGCTAAAGGTGAGCACTGCCTTGCCTAGATTCATTTTTGAGTCTGGAAATGCTTTGGATAGAATCCAACATATCCCCCCTGGTTCCAGGATTTGGGAATGTCTAATTTAATGAAAAGAAGGTGACATGAGAGCAATATCTAAGGGGCTGTCACAGAGAAGAGGGGGGTCAACCTATTCTCCAAAGCACCTGAAAGTAGGACAAGAAACAATGGATGGAAAGTAATCAAGAAGAGAAACAACATAGAACTAAGGAGAAATTGCCTGACAGTTAAGAACAATTAATCAGTGAAATGACTTGCCTTCAGAAATTGGGAGTCTCCAACACTAAAGGTTTTTAAGAAGAGATTAGACAACCATTTGACTAAATTGGTATAGAGTCTCCTGCTTGAGTGGGGGGGGGGTTGGACTAGAAGACCTCCAAGGTCCCTTCAAGTCTTGTTATTCTGCTATTCTGTTATATCTGCTAAGTTTGGATTCTCATAACCATCCCATAAAGAAGTTATATGCCAAGTAAATGGAAGTACATTTTTTTTTAAAAAAATGTAATGCTAAATCATTAGTTACTCCAAATCAAAGGCAACATATGTGGCTAGTCTGTTTTCATCCCCCCCCTTTTAAAAATAAAATCCTGCTTTTTTATCCCTTTTAATGGCTGAAATAGTTTAGTCTTTGTAGTTCAGGGAACAGCTCCACAATTATTAAAATTAGGAATGTAATAATAAAGGAGATGAGTTTGGCAAACAGCTATGTGCTGAATCTCTACTAGTATACTAGTTGGTCACTAATCAATTCAGAGTTTATTCACATTCTAAAGGGAAGTAAACATGGAAGGTGATTTTTTTAATCTTTCTCTTTTTCTTTTTAACACTCATAAACAATAAATAATACAGCACAGATCAATTTTGAAGATCCAGCTCAAGACAGAATCCTTATATTCCAAAACACTTCAATACATTTCTCAATATTGTATCAATTCTGTGTTTATCTTTTATTGTACAATTCAATCCTTAACATTTTAGGATTATAATTAAAATTGATATAATTTTCCCTTATTATTAAAGATTTATATAGATAGATAGCTGTGCCCTGCTAATATGTTTTCTATAATGCATTATTTGCATCCTATAATACAATAAAACAACTGACTGGAAAAAATTACAATAAACCAGTTGATACACAGAAACACATTATTTTTATATCCCACCATGTATATAAAATACAGAGAGGATGTCTAGTTTCACCCTTGGAATTGTAATAGAAGCATTTGAATATTATCTCACATTGTTTGGGATTGTCTTATTGCCACATCAGACAATTTCCATTATAAAATGCTAGCACAACCTGTAGCACAATCCTCTGAGGGAATCACTTCAGACTTTGGGATGCTAAAATTTGAGCAAGGGGTTTGTGGAGATGAGGCAAAATCTAAATGGGTTTTAGGAATGATGTTGGTCATCATGATGTAAAAAAGATGTTGAGACTCTAGAAAGAGTACAGAGAAAATCAACAAGGATGATTAGGGGACTGGAGGCTAAAACACACAAGGAATGGTTGCTGGAATTGGGTATGTCTAGTTTAATGAAGAGAAGGATGAGGGGGGACATGATAGCAGTGTTCCAGTATCTCAGAGGCTGCCCCAAAGAAGAGGGAGTGAAGGTATTTTCCAAAGCACCTGAAGGCAGGACAAGAAGCAACGGATGGAAACTAATCAAGGAGAGAAGCAACCTAGAACTAAGGAGAAACTTCCTGACAGTTAGAACAATTAACCAGTGGAACAACCTGCCTCCAGAAGCTGTGAATGCTCCAACACTGGAAGTTTTTAAGAAGAGATCGGACAGCCATTTGTCTGAAATGATATAGAGTTTCCTGCCTAAGCAGGGGGTTGGACTGGATGACCTCCAAGGTCCTTTCCAACTTTCTTCTTCTTCTTCTTCTTCTTCTTCTTCTTCTTCTTCTTCTTCTTCTTCTTCTTCTTCTTCTTCTTCTTCTTCTTCTTCTTCTTCTTCTTCTTCTTCTTCTTCTTCTTCTTCTTCTTCTTCTTCTTCTTCTTCTTCTTCTTCTTCTTCTTCTTCTTCTTCTTCTTCTTCTTCTTCTTCTTATTATTATTATTATTATTATTATTATGGATCATTGCATAGTCAGCCAGATGTTCAGACTGGATTTGGCATTTTGTCTACCTATCGAGTCCTTACCCAGGACATGGGATAGGCAGATGTGGATGTTTGATGGTATTACAGATATCGTCGCAGGATGGAAGCAGTTCCTAGTAAGGCCGCCTTTTGCAATTGACTAATAGCGAATTTGTCAATGCCAAGTGTGTTCAAGTGGTGCTCCAGTTGTTTTGGGATTGCACCCAAAGAGCCTATGACTATTGGTACTACCCTTGCTTGCTTTTGCCACAGTCTTTCTATTTCTATTTGTAGGTCTTTGTATTTTATCTTCTCCAGTTCTTTCTCATCTGTTCTGCTGTCTCCAGGCACTGCCACATCCACTATCCAGACTTTTTTTGTCTTTCTTATCGACAATTGCTAAGTCTGGGGTGTTATGTTGCAGGTGCTTGTCTGTTTGAATTCTGAAGTCCCAGAGCAGTTTAATTTTATCATTTTCTATGACTTTCTCTATTTTATGATCCCACCAGTTTTTGCTTACAGGCAAATGATATTTTTTGCAGATCTTCCAATGCACCATTGTTGCTACTTTGTCATGCCGCTGCTTGTATCAGTCTGTGCAATCTTCTTGCAACAGCTTACCAAGTGGTCCACTGTTTCTTCAGCTTCTTTGCATAGGCGGCACTTACTGTCTGTTGCTGTCTTCTCAATTTTGACTTTATATGCATTTGTCCTTAAGGCTTGGTCTTGTGCAGCCAGAATTAGTCCCTCGGTCTCTTTCTTCAATTTTCCTGCTCTTAGCCATTGCCAGGTTTGTTATTATCTGCTTTCCCAGCTATTTTTTTAATGTATTGGCCATGTAGTGCTTTGTCTTCCCATGCCTCTATTCTGTTCTTCATTTGGTCTTTCTTGTAGGCCAGTTTGGTCTCTCCAGTAGTTCAGTAAGCCTTCCTGATATACTAATTTCAGTGCATCTTCATCATTGTTCTTCAGATATTCTTCCAAAGCCATTTTTTCTTCTTCAACCATCTGATGTACTTGTAGCATTCCACGCCCACCTATTTGCCTTGGTAGATAAAGTCTGTCAATGTCACTGTGTGGATGAAGGGCATGATTCATTGTCATTATTTTTCTGGTCTGCCTATCCATTGCTTTTAGTTCTGCTTGAGTCCAGTCCACTATTCCAGCTGTGTACCTAATGACTGGAATTGCCCAGGTGTTGATTGCCTTTATGGTATTTCCTCCATTGAGTTTGGACTTTAAGATCTTCTTCACTCTCTTGATGTATTCACCTCTAATCTTTTTCTTGACTTCAGTGTGCTTGATGTTGTCAGCTTGAAGGATACCCAAGTATTTGTAGTAATCGTCCTCATCCAGACTCTTAATGTTATTTTCGTGGGGCATCTTGATTCCTTCAGTTTTCACTACTTTTCCTTGTTTAATAGTAAGTGTGGCACATTTGTCCAAGCCAAACTCCATAACAATATCTTGGCTATATATATGGACAGTGTTGAGCAGCGATTCTATTTCAGATGTTGTTTTTCCATACAGCTTCAGATCATCCATTACTATTATTATTATGGATCATCGCACAGTCAGCCAGATGTTCAGACTGGATTTGGCATTTTGTCTACCTATCGAGTCCTTACCCAGGACCTGGGATAGGCAGATGTGGATGTTTGATGGTATTACAGGTATCGTCGCAGGATGGAAGCAGTTCCTAATAAGGCCGCCTTTTGCAATTGACTAATAGCGAATTTGTCAATGCCAATGGTGTTCAAGTGGTGCTCCAGTTGTTTTGGGATTGCACCCAAGGAGCCTATTACTATTGGTACTACCCTTGCTTGCTTTTGCCACAGTCTTTCTATTTCTATTTGTAGGTCTTTGTATTTTGTTATCTTCTCCAGTTCTTTCTCTTCTATTCTGCTATCTCCAGGCACTGCCACGTCCACTATCCAGACTTTTTTGTCTTTCTTATCGACAATTGTTAAGTCTGGGGTGTTATGTTGCAGGTGCTTGTCTGTTTGAATTCTGAAGTCCCAGAGCAGTTTAATTTTATCATTTTCTATGACTTTCTCTATTTTATGATCCCACCAGTTTTTGCTTACAGGCAAATGATATTTTTTGCAGATCTTCCAATGCACCATTGTTGCTACTTTGTCATGCCGCTGCTTGTAATCAGTCTGTGCAATCTTCTTGCAACAGCTTACCAAGTGGTCCACTGTTTCTTCAGCTTCTTTGCATAGGCGGCACTTACTGTCTGTTGCTGTCTTCTCAATTTTGACTTTGTATGCATTTGTCCTTAAGGCTTGGTCTTGTGCAGCCAGAATTAGTCCCTCGGTCTCTTTCTTCAATTTTCCTGCTCTTAGCCATTGCCAGGTTTTATTATTATCTGCTTTCCCAGCTATTTTTTTCATGTATTGGCCATGTAGTGCTTTGTCTTCCCATGCCTCTATTCTGTTCTTCATTTGGTCTTTCTTGTAGGCCAGTTTGGTCTCTCCAGTAGTTAGTAAGCCTTCCTGATATACTAATTTCAGTGCATCTTCATCATTGTTCTTCAGATATTCTTCCAAAGCCATTTTTTCTTCTTCAACCATCTGATGTACTTGTAGCATTCCACGCCCACCTATTTGCCTTGGTAGATAAAGTCTATCAATGTCACTGCGTGGATGAAGGGCATGATTCATTGTCATTATTTTTCTGGTCTGCCTATCCATTGCTTTTAGTTCTGCTTGAGTCCAGTCCACTATTCCAGCTGTGTACCTAATGACTGGGATTGCCCAGGTGTTGATTGCCTTTATGGTATTTCCTCCATTGAGTTTGGACTTTAAGATCTTCTTCACTCTCTTGATGTATTCACCTCTAATCTTTTTCTTGACTTCAGTGTGCTTGATGTTGTCAGCTTGAAGGATACCCAAGTATTTGTAGTACTCTTCCTCATCCAGACTCTTAATGTTATTTTCGTGGGGCATCTTGATTCCTTCAGTTTTCACTATTTTTCCTTGTTTGATAGTAAGTGTGGCACATTTGTCCAAGCCAAACTCCATTACAATATCTTGGCTATATATACGGACAGTGTTGAGCAGCGATTCTATTTCAGATGATGTTTTTCCATACAGCTTCAGATCATCCATGTAAAGGAGGTGGGATAGTCTAGCAGATGTTTTTGATGTTTGATAGCCATGTCCTGAGTTATTCAGTATTGTTGACAGAGGAAACAGTGCAATAACAAATAGTAATGGTGATAATGAATCTCCTTGAAATATCCCTCTCTTGATATTAACCTCTCCCAGCTTCTCACCATTGATCTGCAACTGTGTCTTCCATTGTGCCATCGATCTTTGCACAAATTTTCTGATGTTTCTACTGACTCCTGTTATTTCTAGGCACTTGATTATCCAATCATGTGGCAGAGAGTCAAATGCCTTTTTGTAGTCAATCCATGCAACATTCAGGTTGGTCTTCCTTCTCTTGCAGTTTTCCAAGATCATTTTGTCTATTAGGAGTTGATCTTTTGTTCCTCTGCTATTGGGGCGGTTTCCTTTCTGCTCAGGTGGAAAGAGATTGTTTTCAACTAGATGCTGTTGTACTGCATCAGCTACCACACCAGTTAGTAATTTGAAAGTTGTTGGTAAGCAGGTAATTGGCCTGTAGTTACCTGGTGTTGCCCCTTTTGCTGGATTTTTCATTATTAGGTAGGTTTTCCCAGTTGTTAGCCACTTTTCAATTTCTCCTCCTTGTAGTATATTGTTGAACTGCTTGGCAATGAGTGGGTGTATAACAGTTAGATGTTTCAACCAAAACCCATGCAGTTCATCTTCACCTGGTGCTGACCAATTTTTGATTTTCTTTGCTCTTTTTTCTACCATTTTTGTTGTTATTACTAGTTCTTTCATTTCAACTTCTGTTTTATTTGCATCCACCTCTTTTAACCAAGCCGCATCCTTGTTGTATTTCTTTGGGTTATCCCATATCTGCTTCCAGAACTGCACTGTTTCTTCCTTGTCAGGTACTGACTGATTCCTTGCAGTTTCTCCATTGATGGATTGGTAGAAACGTTTCTGATTGGATTGAAATTGGAGGTTCTGCCTATAGTTTGCAATTCGAGCTTCATATCTACTGATTTTCCTGGCTATAGCTGTTATTTGTTGCTTTATTATTTCCAGTGCTTCCTTGATCTTCCTTGTTTCTAAGTGGTATTTCTTGATTAGGTATTCTTTGGTCTTCTTGTTCTTCAGCTTCTTTTCTTTCATCTGTTCTAGCTTGCTTGCATGTGATCTTAACTTGCTGATCTTATTTTCTAGTCTAACCTTCCATTTTTCTGGTGCACTGTTTGTTTGTTTTTCTTCTTTGTTGATTTTGCATCCCAGGTATTCAGTTATAACTGCAGCTGTGCTGTACATTAGTTGGTTTGTTTCTTGCAGTGAATTGGTGCTTATACTTGCTATTGCAGTATTTGCATCTTTTAATGCTTGTGCTAGCTGTTTCTTTGGAACAAGCTTCAATGCAGGCAGCCTTATTCTGTTGTTTTTGTGCTGTTCTAGATGCTCAGTTATTCTTTGTTTCAATTCTTTTATTTCTTTAGTTAGAGGGTTTTGTTCTTCCTGAGGAAGAGGTGCCTGGTTTCCAAATGAGAACAGTTGTATATCTCTGCTGGATTCCTTCACTGCCAACTCCCCCTGGTTTGCCTCTACATTCTGAATTACTTCTGTAAGGCTTTGATTTCTTTGCCCTGGGTAAACCTTTGCAGTTCGTCCAATTCTGTTTCTGTGAATACTTTATTTCGTGTTATAAATCGGCGTTGATCTGCTAGTCTCTGTTCTGTTATTTCTGATTCTGGATGTTGTTCTTTCCAGAACTGGTGCATTCGTTTTAGATATCCTCGTCTTGTTGGACTTGATCTGTAGTAACAGATCATTATTTCTTTGTTTTCCATCACTGTGTATCTGCGACGGGTAAACACCTTTTCTTCCAGTAGTTCTGCAGCTGCTGGCCCTGGTTGCTCAGCCAACAGTCCTGAGTCCTGTAACCCATTTTTCACCAGATATCCAGGAACTCCAATATCTAGCGCGGACCTTGTTAACCCGGGCGACGTCCGAGCCGGTATGGCATTCTGAAATTTACGTCTCACCATATTTTGTATGGGAGAGACACTCTTTGTCTGACTCCTCTGATGAGACCTGTCCAGTATGGTTGAACCTCTGGCATAGCTCTCATCTTCCTCAGAGTACACAAGCCCCACAACCACGTCAAGGTAGTGCCTCACTGGGGGCTATTATTATTATTATTATTATTATTACTATTATTATTATTATTATTATGGATCATCACACAGTCAGCCAAATGTTCAGACTGGATTTGGCATTTTGTCTACCTTTCAAGTCTATTATTATTATTATTATTATTATTATTATTATTATTATTATTATTATTACTATTATTATGTGGAGTAAGCAGGTATTTTCTGCTATCCAGATTCTCCTGCTATCATCTCTCTGCCCAACTCACCTCACAGCGTTGTGGAGGAAAAAGAGGAAGAAGAAGAAGTACCAGTATGCCTGATGCTTTGAGTTATTTATAAAAATATTGGATATAAATAAGTAAATACATGCATGAAATAATTTTAAAAGATAATTGAATGATGGGACAAAGTCATTAACAAAGTTTTAAACTACAGGTCACCTATCAGAAACTCTCCACTTGGTTCATGAGATGGTGACATTTCATAAATACGTTCTTGCAAATCAGGCTTATTATTGTAAAAATCGTGCTAAAATGAAGAAAAGCTTCATGTTTGGCTCAGTTCTGATAGGTACTTAGGAAAGAATTCATTATTTGGCACTACATCATTTCTTGTGATTAATGAATCCTTCTGACTTTTCTCAACAGATAAGGTAATTAGAAGGCAGCCTCAATTGCTGCTTTCAGTTTGGGCAGTCTGGCTTGTACACAAACATCAATAAGGAACTACCATTCCTACTCAGGATACAGTACTTTCATACCCTGAACTGACTAAAATGAAACTCTCTTTGATGGGTGCTGTTTTGTTGATTTCTGTACTCTGCACAAATGTCCAGGTGAGATGAACTCTGCAATTTAGATAAAGTAATTTGCAGGATGATGGGGAAACCCTGTGGGTTAATCCCAGAACTACACTGATAACTCTTGAGTCCTACTGAAACTTTAGATATAACAAATATGGTTATGTAAAGCTTCACTAAGAAGAACCAGTTCAGAACCTAAATGGAATTATCTTCTGAATTAAATTGGACAATCCCACTGGATACCAGAATTTTTCAGAGTTATTTGAAGTATTCAATTAAATTGATGATGAGAATTAAATCAATTATTCTATTCTGACCAGAAGCTTTATTGCACACTCTTAATAACAAACTTGAGTTTTATTGCTTGCAACAAAAATTAATCAGGGTCACACATTGTATTAACTTCTGAATATTGCAGATTTTAAATTTTAAGGAAACTAGCATAAACGTACAGTAGCCTGTGTGTCTAACATTTTCCATGTCTGATATTGAAGCATATGTAATAGCTTTTTGCTATTTTTATAGAACAGATATGCATAATCAATGTTACATGTTTTCCTTTGTATTTATTTCTTGCGCTTTAAGTGAGCTTATAATGAGTATAATCATATGTTAGAAGAATGTTTCACTGGCTAAGTTCATAACAACATTTAAGTAGGTAAAGCCTGAGGATCTTCATCGATGTGATATGGAATATTTTGTTGGTTTAATCTTGGCTGGTTCTACAGGTGTCATCCTAACTTTTTAAAAGCTCACCTGCAAATATCCATTCTTTTAACCAGCCACCTAAAGTCGCAGAACACAGAAATATAGAATAACCACCTGAATATCTTTTGTAGGAAGTCCCACATAGAGCAGTGAACTCATTTTATAGCTATGGGTGATGTCACAAAGGCAGGGTGTGTCTCCCCAGATCTTGCAAAATCTCATCCAGGTGGATCAAAATATATCTTTATTTTAGTTATTTTGGGAAAATTCAGCAATGTGGGCTATTTTATTTGGTGGATTGCTGGCAGGTGGGAATTGCCAAGCACACACATCTGGATTCTGAGGAGAAAATGGTAGGAGAAGTAAATTGCAAGGGAAATTAGAGATTTGTGGAGAAGGTGAAAATTCTCCTTTCCCAGAGATTGAACTGGATATAAATTGTCTTTCTTTCTTTGAAAGAAGCAGGTCTGGGGATTTCAGTGGACAGATCAGGATGTAGCTCCTTAATCTGGATATAGCAAGGCAATTGTGATTGAGTAAAATAAAATGGTTTGGAAATACCTTTGAATATTCTGTTTTTCCCCCTCATAGGGTGGTTGACTGAAAAACATGTCAGTAAGTATAGACAATTATTTTATTGATTTAATGATTTGGGCGAGAGATGAATGAGCTAAATGTCAACTACTGTGGTGCAAGTGATACAGTGAAAAAAATGGATTAAAAATGCAAAATTCTGTTGGTACGATCATGAGATCAGAATCCATATTCTACCTGCTTTTAAATTTTATGCAGGATTTCTCTGCAAAATAGATGATGTTAACATTTGAGGATCTAGCAGAACAATACGTTTGTCATGAGTTTCTAAGCAAAAAGGCAAGTTAATAAAAGCACTCACTAGTGTTCTATTCCCGAGTAAAATCAAAATCTAACTAGGAAATTACAATAAGAGCTGGTGAAATGTTTTTCTAACCTTCCAGTATGATATGCCAGGATGTGCCAAGTCCAAGCCTAGAGACAACACATCAAACTCCAGTTGAACTCAATCCTTTATTTGATATATCTAATGGACAGAATTTTGCCTAACTTTCTAACCTATTAGATTTTATCCTGAGAGATTTCCCTTCAGCTCAGGAATCTCTTAATTCAGATCTCTCTCTCTCTTTGAGAAACCTGTTTTGCCAAAACTCCCCCCTCTGCTCCTGAAAGTGCATATTCCATCATAAGATGAATGGTATATAGTCCTGGCTACAGGAAGCCAATTTCATGGTTAATATTAAAGCAACAAAAATATCAACAATTTCTACTATACTCCATAAATCCTAATGGGAACAGTCCAGGAAAATCTTTATCATTTGATTCTGCTCCATCATTTTTTTTCTGCATTTTCTCTGTAACTGGTATAAGCCTTATAAAATGATATTTTATCCTAAAGCTGATAACTTGTATATTTGAAACATGTCTGGTTTCTTTACATAAATCATGGAATGCAGATCCTTTCACTTGCCCAGACTCTGCACTTAAAAGAATCCTCTTTTAAAAATACTCTTCAATATTTGAAATGATCCGATGCATCCAATTTTTTTTCATAAAGAGATTTCTTTTCCATCACAAAGGTGCTCTTTCACAAGGCAACTGGACCTTCCTGTTCAGTTTCTTGGATGAAAAGTGAAACATCTTTGAGGAAGAAAGAGGACAGTCCGGTTGCCTCATAAAAGAGCATCTTTGGGCTAACTATGACCTGGATGACTGAGAATCTCCATAGACATTCCTTTTCCATGTTTTGGGGTTTCGGTTCCCAATTGACATCAATGAACAAAAAAAAGCACATAGAAAAAGAATGCTATCTTCATAATAAACAGAACAAATTAGAAACCTCCAATAGACACTCACCCCACCTCCACAACTCTTAAAATCATTTTCAACAAATAGTGGCAATTTTAGATGCAGGGCCCATATGTTTACCCATTCTTGTAGGAAATATTGGGGGAAGAATTCCAGACCTTTTCCCTTTCCTTCTCCTTGGGGATTTCTAGAAGATAATCCGTCTGGTTGTGCAATTACTATTGCGATTAAAAATTCTGCACCTTTATTATAACATAAATTGTAGACGGACATATTATGATCACAGAAAAAGTTGTGATGGCAGAGGGCAATTGCCATCATTTTAGCAGCATGTTATGCATTGCATTTTGCCATTGAAAACAGGAAAAAGCAGAGTGGTAAAACAGGAAAGGCAGAGAATAAGCATTAACCCTTTGCCTCCAGGAAGAATCAAGAATCCTACTGCCTCCGATTAGGAGCTTGACCCAAGAATTAAACCTAAGGCATGGAACTGTAGAAATTGCAATCGCTCATTTGTAACTGAGAAAGAATAACAGGCCCAAAGTCACTTAGAAAGTTGCTATGCCAAAAGTGGACAGAGTGGTGTCCCTGATCATCATCCAACACTTTAACCACCTCACTATGAGCACTCACAGACAGGGTGACCGAATGCAGTCTTTATGTCCCAAGGAAGATCCTAGTTATAGAAATTTACATTTATTTGAATTATTTAGCTCCCCTCTTACCTAGCAATTTGAACCATTTTGTCTTACTTATTTAGCAGATCACAACTATTATTTTCTGTGGGCTCTACAACCACAGTCATCCTGGATCTTGTTTAGCCAAACACAGCTAACCACTCACGAGAGCCTTTCCCGTCAATTTAGTGATGTTGGAAGTGTCTGTTTGGTGGAGTGTAGCTAGAGAAGGTGGAGATCCATATTTGTCTCTATCAACAGCCAAAAACTGAACACTTGTAGATGACTCACTCTGTGATGAAATGAATTCAAGTGCTTCATAATTAGACCTGTGATAAAAAAACCCACTTAGTGGGGTTTTTTTGTTTATAAGAGCCTAGATGATTCCAAGTTATATGTATGCCATTTGGGAATAATCCAAACTCTTACAATATGCTGTGGAAGTCAGCTGTACCTTTAGATCTTTGGTATCCCAATTCCAAGCAGCCCATGGATGTAAAGCTGATAGGAACTGTATCCACCACAGTAGGATGGCAGAAAGAGACATGTCCTGGATCAGAGGAAAACTCATGTCACTTTTCTCTGTAGCACAACTATGGAAGGAGATACGTCCATGGGCTTTGGTATGATTGGTGGTGTCTTTTAATCAGAATTGTGGGAAACAAATGATGTGAATGACTTTATTTGGGTGGGGGATTCTGATTGATTCATTTTGCAGAAAGCTAAACCTAATCCAATCATACCCAGAAATCTACAACTCCTACTGCAGATTCTTTGATATCTCCCACCACTACTAAAACTGGACTAATTGCACCTAAAACTGCCTACAGTGGCACAGTGAGTATGAAAATGTGTGAAGATCTCATGAAGATCTTCATTCATTTGAAGGTGGGAAAGTTGGTTCTATTAACCTTAATATTAATATTTCCTTGTACTTTTGTGGGACTGAAATAACACCTGAATCCCTAGGGATGTATAATGTTCTGCAGGAACTAATGTTTAGGAATATATTGTTATTAATATTGGTATAATCCTCACAACATTTGTCTGGCAATTCAAGGCTGCTTAACTGTGGGTATCCCCTAATTTAATCTCCATAACATCATAAGATAAGTAGGCCTGAGGGAGAAGGATTGGCCCCAAATTACTAAATAAGCACTAGAGTCAGGTGGTAAATTGGAACACGTTCCCTAGCTCAACATGAGTCTTTCCAGTTCAACTCATATGCTTCAACTACATTAGACAACAAAGATTTTTCTTCCTGAACACTTTTGTATGTGTCTTATAGATTTTTGGCTGCTAATCATGAACATAATCTGTAATTTAGCCTATCATGTACCATTTTATAGAAACCTTCTGTTTTGCAATGTATATATTTCATTATATGATTTGCTGATTCTATGATTTGCTGATACTATGGAGATATATTATGTCACTAATGGAAATAGCATTTGTTACATGCCTCTCCATCACATAAAAAACTTCAAGAGAAGCTGTTTAGAGCAGGGGTCCCCAATCTGTGGGCCATGGTCCAGTACCTTTCTGTGGCCTATTGGCCACCGGATTGCAGAAATGGCTGGTGAGTGCACACACATGCACACGCTCCCCCACCACTTGCGCCAGCGTCCCTGTTTGCCCATGAGTGCAGGTGCTAGCATCCCTGTTTGCAAATGCACAGGGCACTAGCAGCCCCATTTGCACATGCGCAGGGATGCTAATGCCACTGCCAGCATTGTGTGGGCTCTAGCGGCCCATTCGTGCATGTGCACAGGCACTAGCACTGCCAGGAGTGTGCACAGCTCCATTTGTGCAGGTGTGCAGGTGCTAACGCTGCCATGGTGCACACAGCTGTGTTTGTGCATGTACAAATTTGCCTGCTCCTCCCTTTCCCTCTGGACTGCCAAACTGGAAAGGTTGGGGGCCTCTGGTTTAGAGAAAACATTTATTTGCTACTGTTCACTCTGAAATATATCTGCATGTTTAATGTATGCCTAGACACACAACTTTTCTTCTATTAAAGTGGTGGTGGAATCGCCAGCTGAAATGGAGATTCTTCCACTAGGTGGAGCAAAGAGACATCCTAGCTTAGAATATGTTCTGGGGAGGAAACATTTGAGTTGAGACCCCTAGGCCTATATCTGTCATTTCCCAAGGGAAGGCAGAAACTCTGGCAAGTTTCTTGTAACATCGGTGATCAACAATTAAATATCTACTGAATCTATCCACAAGTGATTCTCTTTGGTTGTGTCAGTCATTGAGGTTTAATTTTTAAAATAATTTGAAGGGATATTCATGGAATATATTTGCTTCATTATGAGGTTGCTGGTCCCTCAGATTTTCACAATGGTACTTCTGCCAGGAGACAAGTGTGTTCCACCAGATTTTCTTGTTTCCTGGTATCTTTCTTTGGACAGCAAATCAAGATTAAACCTAATGTTGAAAATAATCTGTTGATTTCAAGGTATCAGTTGACCTCCTGATGACAGCCTTGAAGATTAGAAGAATGGGCAAAGACATGTCTCAATATATACAGACATTGACTACTTCCCTAGTCTGATATCTTGTCATCATTTTTAAACTATAGTGACTTATAATATCTACTAAAATCATCCAAAGATAGCTTTGCCAGTGGAGGGAAATGTGGGCACAAGTTACATCACTGCAAAAATTGCTTGATGATACTATGAAGATATTTTATGTAACAAATGAGGATAGCATTTGTTACATGTCTCTCCATCACGTAAAAGACTTCTCGGTGCCACTTTGTGAGAACATGTTTAGATAAAATGTTTACTTGATGTTGTTACTCAGTAATATTTCTTGATCCTTAATACATGCCTAGACTCAACAACTTTGCTTCTAAGGATATGGTGGAACCTCCAGCTGAAGGGGAGGGCGGACACTAGGAAAAGTTCTGGCTCAGAAACTGTTTGGGGGAGGAAATGTCTGATATCAAACACCTATGTGTATAAATGCTATTTCAGAAGGGAAGACAGAAAATCTGAAGAGATTCTTGTACTATGGTGATCAACAATAAAACATCTACTTGGGCTTATCCATGAATGGTTCTGCTTGGTTGTGTCAGATAATGAATATTATTGTTTAAAATAATGTGAAGGGATTATACTTATTCATATATTTACTTATTTATTAGTTGGCTGTCTCTTCTGATCGATCCTATGGTCCTCCTCCTAGCAACCAGGTAAGTTTCATTAGATTGGATTTTCTTATTCTTTACCATCTTGCATTTAACAGCACAACAAGACTAATTCCTGGTACTGGGAAAAAATATGTTGATGATAAGATCTCAGTTGAGCTCCTGATGAATTACTTGAGGATCAGTCTTTCAGAAGCAGGGCATAAGAGAAATATAGTAATGTGAACACAAAGACACCTTGACTATTGTCTGCCACACTGTAGTATCTTAGCATCATCTATAAACTATGATGACATACTGTATCTATTAGATTCATCCAACTCTAGCTTTGCCCAAATGAAAAGAAATGTAGGCACAGTTTACATCACTGTAACTGTGTACATCACATTGATAATAGTATGAAGTTTTAAATCATCAATGGCCTTTGTTACATCTCTTCCCATAACATCAGAGACTTCTTTCCTGTAGCCACCTATCAATAAGCCATTTAGAGAAAATTATTTGATATTGTTTATTGGTTAATATCTCTTGATGCTTAATGCATGCCTACACTCAACAACTTTGCTAATGTAGATGTGGTGGAATTACCAGATGAAGGGAGATGCTTCCACTCAGTAGAGAAATCAGACATTTCAGCTTAGATTGGATATTCTTCTTTTTGGCATCTTGCATTTGTCAGAACATCAATATCAATCCCTAATATTGGGGAAAGTCTGTTGATTCCAAGACCTTATTTTTGCTGCTAAAAACTGCCTTTAGGATCAGTCTTTCAGAAGAAACACAAAAAGAAATATCTGAATAGGTGAATGCACAGAGTTCTCAACCAATGCTCTATTCTAGTATTTTGGCATTGTTTCAAAATTATGGTGCTGTTTCAAAGAGAGATCAAAGAGAGAAGCAACCTGGAATTAAGGAGAAACTTCCTGACAATGAGGACAATTAACCAGTGGAATAGCTTGCCCCCAGAAATCATGGGTGCTCCATCTCTGGAGATTTTTAAAAAGAGGCTAGCCCAGGGGTTCTCAACCTTGGCAACTTTAAGATTTGTGGATTTCAATTCCCAGAATTCCTCAGCCAGTTGAAGTCCACAAGTTTTAAAGTTGCCAAGGTTGAGAACCCCTGGGCTAGACAGTCACTTGTCTGAGATGGTATAGTTCAGGGGGCTGGACTAGAAGACCTCCAATGTCCCTTCCAGCTCTATTCTATTCTATTCTTCCCTCTGATTGTATCTATAGTCCTCCTCCTCCCAGGAGTCAGGTGCATTCCATAAATTTGATTTTCTTGTTCTCTGATGAACTTGCATTTGTCAAAACATTAAGACCAATTCCTGATACTGATGAAAATCTGTTGATTTCAAGATCTCATTTGAGCTCCTGATGACTGCCTTTAAAATCAGTCTTTCAGAAACAGGGGTTAGCTTTGCCTGTGACATATCTAGTATTATGCTCTCCAGTACTTGCTTTTTTAAATCATCTTTGCTGTCCGACCCATGTGGAGGAGTCTTCTCTAGCACCAAAGCATAAAAATAAGTCAATTTTCTTTCTGTCTTTCTTTTTTCAGGTCCAACTTTCACAACCCTAATTAGCTATGGGAAACACAGTAGAGAAGACTAAACTACATTTTGTTGCAAGACTGATGTCCTTGTTTTTCCACATTCAGCTCATGTTCATCACTGTTTAACTCAATGATGGCGAATCTTTTAGAGACTGAGTGCCCAAACTGCAACCCAAAACCCACTTATGTATCAACGGGTGCCAGGTGGGCATGGCTCATTGAGTGGGCATGACCCATTGGGTGGGCGTGGCTGTGGTGGTAATGGCAGACTGGGTGGGACTAAAAAGTTCAATCAATCAATTCCAACTTTGAGAGATCTTTTTTTTCCTGCAAGAAGTTGAAATTGATTGATTGATTGAAACTTTTTTTTTTTTTGCACACAGCGGTGGAGGCCTAAAGCAAAAAGGTTTTATAAAACCCAACTGAAGCCCTAGGACTGGGGCAATGGCACACCTGCCCAAAGAGAGGGCTCTGTGTGCCACCTGTGACACGTGTGCCATAGGTTCGCCACCACGGGTTTAACCTATAGGTCTGCTAGATTAATCCAACCCTAGCTTTGCCAAGAAGGGGAAATGCAGATAGAGTTTACTTCACTGCAACAATGGCCCGATGATAATATGGAGATTATTTTTGTCACTGATGGTGTAGCTTTTGCTACACATGTCTCCACCATATTACAATACTGAATCCTGGTATCGGGGAAAATCTGTTGACGCCAAGATGTCAGTTGAGGTCCTGATCACTGTTTTAAAGATCAGTCTTTCAGAAGCAGGACATTAATGATTTATCCCAATAGGTTTATATATAGCAATCATTCCTAAACAGAGCTGTTTGCACCTATGTTGGAAAATGGATGGGAGAATAAAATGTTCCAACAATGGCAATTATTCACCTTCCCTACACCATAACTTTCTGCAGTATGGCCCAGGGTTAGGGTTAGGGTTCCAGTTGTTAACACTTGCCGAATTGCTTATCTGCTTTCACTTTTCCAGGCAATGTAAAGCAAAGCATTTCTATGGAAAAATGGACTCTGGTGCCTAAAGAGGACTTTAAGATAAGTCACTTTCAGATACAAATATTATTCTGTATTACTGACATTGACAGTAATGGGAGGGTAAAGGCAAAAATATTAAAGTATTTGCTACCTTGATATAAGGGATGCATGAGAGTCAGTGGCATACTCTTTTAAGCAGATATTTCATTTTCACTCGTTTCTTCTAGATCCACCAACTGCATTTGCTGGGAATAAAACCAGAGCTGCCTCCCCTTTCCACACTTCATAATTTCTTCTTAATCAAGTATCAATGTGAAATTACAACTTTCTCCTGAGAAGAGCTCCAGCAATTATCTTTCTTTCTGTTGATTTGAGGGTACTTTCCCTTAATTGTGATCAATCTATAGGAATAAACATATATCACAAAGCTATTTTAAGCTATTGGTTGTTTTTTTTTTAAAAAAAAAAACAACTTCCCAAACTAGTCTTCAAATCCTTATGAAGTGCTAAAATATTATTCCCTCTGTTGCCATACCTCTTTGATCTAAGAGGAATTCCTCAAACCTGATTCATACACAAAGAAAAATCTATTTATTTTACCAGCAATGAGAACTAAGGAACATATCGAATTTGCAGTCAACTCCAAGCTGGGGGTAATAGCTAACACTTTAGAACAGGAGTGTCAAGCTCGCCACATCACGTGATGTGTATCACAACTTTCCCCCCATTGTCAGAGCTGGGGTGGGTGCAGTTTTGGCATGACGAATCCGGCCTGTGGGTTGGCAGTTTGATACCCCTGCTTTAGAAGATAGGCTCAAGATCTAGAAGGATCTTGACAGACTTGAACACTGACCTTTATCCATCAAAATGCAATTCAGTGGTGAGAAAAATAAAGTTTTACAATATAGAATAAGGGGTACCTGGCTTAAGAGCAGTAACTGTGAGACAGATCTAGGAGTCTGAGGGGATAGCCACTTAAATATGTTCCAGCAGTGTGCTGCAGTTGCCCCCCTCAAAAAGTCAGTCCTAGATTGCATCAACAGATCATGTGATCATTTGCCCATCCAACAGCCACTGCTGATAAAATGGCTTATGGCTATCAAACAGCTGCTGCCCATAAAACAAAATATGCCCATCAAATGGTGCCTGCCCATCAATGAAATGCTACCCATCAAACAGCTGATCAAATACCTTATGCCTATCATCATCCACTGCCCATCAAATGGCACTTGCCCATCAAAGAATTGCTGCCCGTCAAACAGCACCTGCCCATTAAATGGCACCTACCCATCAAAGAAGTGCTTCCCATCAAACAGCCACTGCCTATCAAATGGCATATCCTATCAAACAGCCACTGCCCTCAAACAATACATGCCCATCAAAGGACACCTGCCCATCAAACGAGACCTGTCCATCCAAGGACAGCTGCCCAAATGACAAATGGGAATGCTAGGCAAGAGGAGAGAAAGAGGAAGGCAAGATGGCTGCCTGAGAGCAGTGCCATTACAGACCTTGTGAGGAAGAGACTGAATAAATAAGTAGAGCCAAAGCCCAGGATTCAAATAAAGCAGCAGAACTAAAATATAAACTGCTCTAATTTGAAGACTCAACCAGAAAAGAGGCAGCAGCTGAGGAAACTGAGGAGGGAGGGGTGTTTTTTTTCCTTATCACAGAGTTGCATGAGGGAAAAGTTTACTCGTTTGTTCATTTCCTCCCAGTCCAAGACCAACTGACAGGATTTTAAAAAAGACAGCACGCATGAACACTTGCTGTGTAACGGTGCATACCTATGTAAAAGGAAGGAACCCTACCAAGTTTAAACTTCATGGAAGGCACAAAAATAGTTTTGACTAGCTAAGGCTATGAATAAAGATTTCTCCATGCCCAGATATTGATCAACCCCTTAGGAAAAAATACCTCAGTCTTCTCATCGTGTGTGGAGTTGATCAAGCTGAAGAGCAGGGATGTTAGCTCTGAGCATCAGTTCAGGTTCAGGGGCACTTGGAAAAGATGTGTAAAACACACTCAGCCTCTGTGTTAGAGCAGATACAGTACAAACTGGGTCTTCAAATGGCAGGTTGACATTCTGACCAGCTGTCACCCCAGGAGGAAAACGAACCTTCTTAATGGGGACGCTTTCCTCAGAGGGAGCCAGGATTTGGAGGGGGGAGGAGAGAGAGAGAGGTGAGGAAGCCAGCAGAAAAGGCAAAGCAAAAAAAGAAAGATTTGGACAGAACAGATGTAGAAAGCAGAAACAGAAAGAAAAGAAAAGAAAAGAAAAAGGAAGGAAGGAAAGGGAGGGAGGGAAAAGGCAAAGCAAAATGAAAGACTTGGATAGAATATATGTAGAAAGCAGGAAAAAAAGAAAGAAAGGAAGGAAGGAAGGAAGGAAGGAAGGAAGAAAGAAAGAAAGAAAGAAAGAAAGAAAGAAAGAAAGAAAGAAAGAAAGAAAGAAAGAGAAAGAAAGAAGAGTAAGGCTCTATTGAGTGTGGCAATTGAGATATACATACAGTGACCTTTTCTTGGCAAAAACTAAAGGACAAACCTGAAAAGGGGGCAAATCTGAAAGAAGTTGGGCAGGATTAAAAAAAGTAATTGTCAATGTTTGTAACTTTGGTTTACGAAGAGAAATTCAAGAGCAGAACCCAGAAATTAACATTTAGTTAAATAAATCTAAAAGACAGCTTTCTAAAATAGAGGACTGTCCTTTATAACATAGAACACATAGTCAATAAACACCGACACACAAATATAAAGACAGACAGACACATACACATACATATACACATACACATACAGAAGGACTAAGACCCCAAAAACAGAGAAGTCAGCAATAAGCTACATATGGATATAGAAAACAAGAGACATCAGAATATAGTGAAATTGGATTTAGGGGAGATAAAGCGCTAATAGAAAATAGTTAAGCCACACAATAGTTTCATCAAGATTAATTTTGGCCCTTGTTTAAGGCATTTATTATATACCCTTCCTTTCTCCCTTCCTTACATTTATAAGTTTTCCTTTTGTAAAATAGAAGTTTCTCCCATCCCACAACCACTGAAGGAAGATACAAAAACCCAATCAATTGTCTGAGTTTCCAGTTCTTTCTGTTTGTTGAGTCTGAGTCAATGTGATTATTATTTTCTATTGCTGATTTTTAAAAAGAACTCACAATTGATACTGATCTTCAGATCAATCTAGGTCTGATTCCCAATCTTTTCCAATGAATATGGAATAGCTCCTATTTCTCCTCTATTAAAGTCCTGAATTTTCATTCATTCCTTCCCTCTGGCTAGAATGGATGCACTTATCTTTAATCATTTTCTTGAGATGTTACAAAAAAAAAAAAAATACCCCTACATCACAGTTTCATAAAAACTGTGGTTCAAAGATCACTGGGACTCCCCCAAGATCACAGAAATCAAAATTATTTGACAGTTATTGAAAATACTGGCAAAAATTTAAGTCACCCCCTTCTCATTTTTTTTAAAATATCATTTTTTTTCATGGAAAATGTTCTGTTTATGCTAATATTGAATGGATTCAATAAATAAATATTCTATAAATGCATCGATTTTTCTTTTTAATGTAGTAAATAGCAAAGTATGCTGTATGTAATTCATACGACCACAACCCTTTTGGGGAACATCATAATTTTTAAAAGTAGGAAGGGGTTCCGAGAGCAAAACCCTTCAAGAATCATTTTGGAAACATCAATGTGCACATTGTTCTCTTACATATATTTATCTTCCATCTGAAATGTTTAATTAATTTCTAGCTGAAGAGTTTTTTCACCTTTATTTTATCTGCATTCATTTGCTTGACCTATAGCAACGATAAGGGTTTGGCTTGATTTGGATTTAATTTGACATATGCATAAATAATGTCACAGGTACCGTGACCTAAGTCCTTTCATGAGATGTTGTAAAGCATATACATAATCATAGCATTTGAACAAATGCATTATTATCCCCCTGTCATTGCTTTAATGTCATCAAGATTTGTCCTGGACATTTTATCTTAAATAAATGAGCATTTCTAATCAAAACAGAAGGAGAAGTGGGGAAACAAGCAAAAGACTCCTCCAAACATATGCTATAAGCTCAATATTATTTTTGTTTTATTTCTAACAACAATGACATATTAAAATCAAACAACGTCAGGTCTGTTCTACTGAGACTGACAATATATATATGCATATGGACACCATTCCTCCAAATGACCTTGAAGCTCATTTTCCAAGTCACATCATTCTCCATGGTATAAACTCAGTTAATTTCAGAGAATCAGACACTGCTTTGGGTTTTTAAAAATGGGGCACAACTATTGATTTCTGATAAAATTAATTTGCCCTAAAACATTTTAGGCAAATAGATATAGAAGCACCCTGACATACAAATTCAACAGAATAAAGAAAAGAGTTGCAAAACTTACATGTTATATATATATATATAATGATGGTGAAAATGCGACTCCCGGGCATAGAAACGATCTCTCAGCCCTGAAGATGTTGGGGAGTTTTCCCAACGAAAGCTTGACAACCTTTTAATATAGTAAAATACTTTAATTAAAGTATTTTTACTTTAAACTTTCCTGGTGAACGCGCTAGATTGAGAGTATCTTGGTGATGAAACAAATATGCCAAGACCTGCATATATACATAAAATAAAGTTGGAAGAGACCTTGGAGTTCATCTAGTCCAACTCCCTGCTCAGGCAGGAACCCTATACCATTTCAGACAAATGGCTGTCCAGTGTTGGAGCCTTCACCGCTTCTGGAGGTGAAACTTCCAGTGTTGGAGCATTCACCTCTTCTGGAGGCAGGTTGTTCCACTGGGTAATTGTTCTAAGTATCATGGAAGAATATATATTGATTCTACCTTATTCATATTTAATAAAGGTATAATAAACTGTTAGAAAATACACTACAGCAGTGGTTCTCAACCTGTGGTTCAGGACCCCTGGGGGGGGGGGGCAGATGTCATCACAGAGAGTCCATGAATATTTGATGCGGTCTGGTGCTTTAAATCTTGAGCTAACTCTTGGTAGTACGTGACCATGGTCTGTGGCCACAAAAGAGATTTAAAGGGGGCCCATGATGAAGAAAAGTTTGAGAACTACTGAGCTATAATATATTGCCACCATCTCATCTTTATTAAAGTTATTTGGCAAGATTCTTGAAACTAGACTGACATTGACAAATAATTCTTTCTCTTCCAAACATGGATGATAAATTGCCTAGTAGCCACTACCAAAAATATAATACATTCTTCACGCAGCATTTTTTTATCTCTTCCTCAAATACTGATAATACACCTTATATAGATTCTATACCAATATTCTGATTATTTCCTCAATTTCAAGGAAAATGTTTTCCAAAAGGGACCATCACATACATTCCAATTTTCTCTTGCTATTGCATTCAACTGTTAATGTTATCTAGCAATTTCATGGATTTTTTTTTCAATTTTAGTTGATACTGATTTAAAGGACAGAGTGTGCCTATGGAAAAGTCCAAAAATTACTACATCGGTTGATTTTCCTATGTTAAGTTACGTTACATTACATTTTGATGAACTATAGCAATGAAAGCTGCAGGTTAAAAAAAGACACCCTTTCCTATTAAAGAATAATAGGTACAGAAGGCTACTGAAAATTTTGAGAAAAAGGGATTTGTTAAGAAGGAACATAGTTCTAAATCTAGATTACATTTCCAGATAAAGTTACGTCAACACTCAACACCCTTTTTCCAAAGGACTATGTCTAGTGATTCCCCAAACTGCTATTCTTTGTGGTTACAAAAACTGTCTCTTACCTATTCAGTTCCACTTCTCTTTCTACTTCTCACCATTTTTATGAAAACATAGCACTTTTAAATGGATATTTTTGCATATAGAGCTCTTGCCTGTTAACATCACTCAAAAGTGTTACAACATGTGAAAATCTCAGCTCAATTTCCATTATGGCCAAAGATTTTCCTTCACTATATGGAACCATGGAATCAGAGGTTCCCCAGTTGGATACAGGATTACAATTTTGACAGATCTGATGGTTTACTCTGAATAGAAGCAACTGATACAATAATGATGATCAGGTCACTTCTGTCTCAAATCATGTTCACATATGTCCTTTTGTTCATATGTAGACAGTAGTGGAGAGACTTATAAGTAGAGCCTGTCACCACCACCACCACCACCACCACCACCACCACCACCATCATCATCTATATCTTATTATCACCAAATTTATTTGCTACATTTCCAGGCGACTGGAAATTTCCAGGCAAGAATATGAGTTGGAATACAAATGCTCCTTTTTTAAAACATAGTAATCTATATTTTATGAAGACATATAAATAGTTCTGATAATTTAATATTGTCTATACACCAGTGTCTGTTTAAAGTTTCAGGTCAAGCTTTTTTATTTATCTTTTTATACAGCCCTGTTGTCTGTATTCATATAACATGTTTAGCAAATTAAACTTAGCTTTATTCGTAATTAATCAAGAGGTTTTGAGGGGTTTGTAAGTTGTGTGAATGTAGACTGCGGGATTAATTTATGATTCAATGTTTTCCTTTCTCCTCTTCCTCCTCTTTGAGGTAAGAGCCACATCACACCAACTGGTGTGGGGAACATCATTTTCTTTGATAATGACAACAGGTATTTTCATGTGATGTCTGGTCAACAAAGTTTAATCTTCAGAAGCTAATATCTCCTGTTGATATTTATTTTCTGGATGAGTGATTGTTTATCTTTCTGGAAAAAAGGATCTTAGATATGTCAAGAGTAAGAAGTTGGATCAAAGGATTAGTATCAGTTTGAATTAGTAGAATGTCAGTTCTTACTGGCTATGACAAGGGGGTTCATTGATGGATTAAGATGAAAATATTGTTAAATATATCTTGGCCACTTGACCTGGCCACTTATATAAGAAACATTTCTTCATCCTTTTGGCTGTACTCTCTGATTAGATTATGATTCACATACAGTACGTGGATAGAGCTAGGTAAATCAAGTCAAATGAGGACAAAACTCTTTCAATTCACATCCATCATACTTTTGTGAGAGGCTATCGTGACAAAAATTGGAAAGCTACTTATGTAGTTTGTGTATTGATCAAAGCTAGACTCCAGCTAGAGCAGTGGTTCTCAACGTTTGAGTGACGGCGACCCCCGTCACACAAACGTTCTGCGCATGTGCAGTGGCGCCCCCATGCGTGGCGCGCATGCACGGGGCCACCCCCGTGCGCAGCGCGCATGCGCGGCAGCGCCCCCAACCACATTTGAAGAGAGCAAGGCCTTAACCTCATTGAAACTCCTTTCATGGACCTTAGTCCACTGCCATGGAGCCTGTTTATCCAAGAGTCTGTGTAACAGCTCAGCCACTGCAGCCTTGTGGGGAAGGAATGCATAATAGAAATTTAAGAGTCCCAGAAAAGCCTGAAGTTTGCTTTTGGACTTGGGATATGGGGCCTGCTGAATCGCTTGAAGCTTGGATTCAGTAGGATGGATGCCTTGAGCATCAAATCTGAAGCCTAAGAATTCAGTGGAAGTGACTCCAATTTTACATTTATCTTGCTTCAGTTTCAGACCTGCTTGGCGGAAACGAAGCAAGACACCCCTTAATCTTTCTGCTAGAATTTGAGATGACTCCTCAGCAATGAGGACATCATCAAAGTAGGGACAGACCCCAGGAATACCACGGAGTGTGCGCTCCATTACACTTTGGAAGAATGCAACATTAACCCCAAACTGCAGTCTTTTGACCTTAAAGGCTCCCCTGTGAATTATGATTGTTTGAGCCTCAGCTGTTGCCTCATCAACAGGTAACTGTTGGTAGGCCTGTGCCAAATCAAAAATTTGCCCCCCCTTTGAGGGAGGCCAGAATGTGGTTTACCACAGCCATTGGATATGCATGCTGTTGCAGCGTTTTGTTCAGTGTACATTTATAGTCCAAATTTGGACTTCAGCATTAGCCTTTAGAGCAGCGGTTCTCAATGTTTGTGTGACGGCGACTCCCGTCAACAAATGTTATGCACATGCGTGCCGCCGCCCATGCGTGCCCCCACGCATGATGCGGCACCCCCTTGCGCGGGGCGCATGTGCGGCGCCCCCATGCATGGCGCACATGTGCGACACGCCCCATGCGCGGCGCACATGTGCGGCATGCCCCATGCGCGGCGCGCATGTGCAGAGTGGCACGCATGCGTGGCGCGCATGCGCAATGCGCATGGGCGGCGGCGCCCCCGGAGGCGTGCCGCCACCCCCATGCACAGCGCGCATGCGCGCCGCTGCCCCGAAGGGGAGGAAATGGCGGATCGCTGCCTTTGGCAACCCCCGAAAAATGGTCGATCGACCCCAAATGGGGTCGTGACCCATAGGTTGAGAACCGCTGCTTTAGAGGCATTACAGTGGAGGTTTCCCATGGACTACAGTCCACAGGTTCTAAGATGCCCTGCTGGAACAGCTTGTCCAGCTCTGCATCAATTTTGCTTTTGAGAGCAAAAGGGACCCTTCTAGGCTTAATCCTAATGGGTGTGATAGCTGGGTCTAAACGTAAGGCAATGGGAGGCCCCTTGTATGAACCAAGCTCTGTGCTAAATACATCAGCAAACTCCTTGCAGACTTCTGCAAGGCCTAACATTTGCAGGCTGTGCAGCCCAGTCATTTGGATCCCAAGGGCCTCGAACCAATCGAATCCAATGAGACTTGTGCGGTCGCCCCCAACTACCACCACATCTAGTAGGCCTTCAAAAGCCTTATGCTGCACCCTGAGCGTGGCCTCCCTCTTCACGCTGACTCTGGAATTCTGGAAGTCAGTGAGAATTAAGTTCAATGGCCTGAGTTTGACTCGAAGGCCACTACTGCTGCAAATCCTTTTGAAGGTGTCATGTGAAATGATCGATAGAGTGGACCCTGTGTCCAACTCCATCGACAAGGGAACCCCTTGCAGCTTCACGTCAATGTGAAGCTTTTTCTTAAGGAGCTTGTGTGTTCCTGTTCTCAAAATATTCCTGCGTGATGCACAGAAACCCACCCTGTGTTGGCTGGGGACCCTGGTACCTTTCTAAAGCAATTCTTCCCGAGGTTGGACCTTCTGGCGACCCAAAAAGATGGATACAATGTGGCCTTGCCTTCCACATGCCCACCAAATGGCATAGCGGAATCTGCAGTCAGCTCGCTTGTGGCGTCCTCCACACCCAAAACACCAAGGAGATGCTGGGGCCTTGTCTGGATGCTCCTTCGGTCTTCTCTCCACTGACTGGTGGAGCATGTCCACCTCCTCTTCAGGATCCAGTTCTGGATCTTCCAAGCAACCTCCTGATGGACGGTCACAATGGCTGGAGGATTTCTGGTGAGCCACAAGGCCTTCACAGCACCGCCTGCTGCTTCTTCATCTGCAACCTCTCTCAAGGCATCTTGGAACAAAACATCTTCCTTGGCGAAGATCTTCTGCTGCAGCTCACGACTTCTTAGGCCACAAACGAAACGATCCCGCAGCCTCTCTTCCAGATCCTTGAATTCACAAGGCCTCGCTTCTTGCCTTAAGGTAGCAATAAAATCCGCAGCAGACTCACCAGGCCTCTGGCCCCTCTGCTCGAACACGTGTCTCCAAGCAATCACAGAAAGTTTGGGTTGGAAATGTTCTTTCAGCATTTTCTTCAAGTCTGCATAAGTCACTGACTCCAAAAGCGCCAGGGCCACCAGATTCTCTGCTATGTCAAATGTTTCTTGTCCACAGATACATAGCAGGGTTGCTGCTTTAAGGCCATCTTCTCTTATCTGATTGACCCTGAGGTAATTCTCCATCCTTGCTACATAGGAATTCCATTGCTCCGGGTGGGAAATATCAAAGTCTGACAACCGGCCAATCTTAGACATTTTAGCTTTTTACAACTTTTGTTAACACCTTCGCTGCAAGCCTTTTATTGGGAAGGGGTCCCTTTGCCAAGCTCACTTCCAGTGATGCTGTACTGGCAGGCAAAGTCACGATGCTGGATGCCGAACTTCCCCAGGATTTCCTTGGTGAGTCTATTTTCTTTTGATGGTAATATTGCTTGCACCGATCCCACCTTCGTCACCACTGTTAGATTCGCGGGTAAAAGGCATAGTGAGGAGACAAGTAATGTAAACAGCAAGTCTTCTTTATTGATTGCTCCAACAAACAGCAACAGAAAAAATGGCACGCAGGCCTTTTATAATGTCCTCGCCCCGGACAGCATCAGCCAATGAAAGCCAGGCTGTTTTCACACCTTGCGCATGCGCGCAAGGCTGGAGACAGACAGTCTGGTCCCAGGCAGCTTTTGGTCTGCCCGGGACCCTTTGCAACATTTCTGAGCTTGCTGAATGCTTCAGCAGGCTCAGGACATAACAATAGCATTACAGCCCTCTCTAAGTGATTTACAGAGTCAGCCTATTGCCCCCAACAATCTGGGTCCTCATTTTATCAATCTCAGAAAGATGGAAGGCTGAGTCAACCTTGAGCTGGTGAAAAGCGAACTACTGGCAGTCGGTAGAATTAGCCTGCAATACTGCGTTCTAACCACTGCACCCCCATGACTCATAAATGCAGGCAAGCTGCCAAGCACCTGAATTTTGATCACATGACTGTGGGGGATCTGCAATGGCCATAATTGCAGGCATGAGTTGTAAATCCTTTTGTTCAGTAACTTTGAACAGCAGCTGAACGAATGGTCGTAAGTCAAGGACTACCTCTAGTTGTTGTTTCTCCTCAGACTTATTATTCTCTCCTCTTGTTTCCTTGATTCCTTAGTTTGTTTCCACAGCAACTACAATCATACAAAGCAAATATGGTGACCATCAGATTATTGTTTTGCATATTCCACAATACTTATATGTATTTGGAGTTTCGTGGAAAAGAAATAGCAGGCACAGCTGAAAATATGGGAAGAATATTCTAAAAACAACCTTCTTTTTCAGTAGATAAAATCCCACATGCCTCAGAAAGAACAATATGCCTTTGGAGACATTTTTGTTCTGCTCTAGTCAATTGTAAGGCAAAAAGTGTATACCCAATTTGGTGGCATTTACACAATATCATGAATCTGATAATCGAATGGACAGTGATGGGATTCAGCTGGTTCGCACCAATTCAGGAGAACCGGTAGTTAAATTTACCTGAATTCGGAGAACCGTCTGGCTCAGTGTTTCTCAACCTTGACAATTTTAAGGCATGGGGACTTCAACTCCCAGAATTCCATAGCCAGCAATGCTGGCTGTGGAATTCTGGGAGTTGAAGTCCACATGCCTTAAAATTGTCAAGGTTGAGAAACACTGGTCTGGCTTCTGGAAGTCCAGTCTAGGCCTTGGACACCTCCCAGGCCTAGAACAGCCTACCGGAAGTGCATGGATACCACTTCCAGAAGTCCATTCTAGGCATCGGAGGCCCAGGCCTGCAACACATAATAGAACTGGTTGTTCAGGTATTGGAATCCCACCACTGGAATGGACCCACTTTCTGGATTAGTGCAATACACTGAATGATAAGCTAACCACATAAGTAAGTTATTTGTAACACTGTGCCATAAAAAAAAAAAACTAACCTAGATTAAAACCAAAAATGCATCTGACTGCTGATCTGACTTTTTGGAGATCTTGGTTGCAGGGAACAGACCAAGAAAATGTTATCTTCTCTCTGATACATGTCTTACTTCACATTTCAGATGCAGGCAGTCCTCAGCTAATGATCACAACTGAGCCCAACATTTCTGTTGTGAAGTGAAACATTTGTTAAGTGAATTTTGCCCCATTTTACAACTTTTCTTGCCACAGTTGTTAAGTGAATCACTGAAACTGTTAAGCTAGTAACATAGTTGTTAAGTGAATCTGGCTTCCCCATGGACTTTTCTTGTCAGAAGGTCACAGAATGTGATCACGTGACCCCAGGACACTGCAACCGTCATAAATATCAACCAGTTTCCAAGCATCTGAAGTCTGATCACGTGACCAGAGGGATGCTGCAATGGTTATAAGTGTGAAAAAGAGTCATAAGTCACTTTTTTCAATCCCGTCGTAACTTCGAATGGTCCCTAAATGAACTATTGTAAGTCAAGGACTACCTGTATTTTCAAATGTCATGCTATTGCAGGTATCCAGTTCTGACTTGAAAACAGGCATCTATGCTTTTTTTGTTCAAATATGGCCAAAGTCTAATTTTGGGTTGTATTGAGCTAATACACCCAATTCAGCAATGTTGAGGCAGAAGAGGAATTTAATAACCTGAATTAATTTTGGTTTCTATTTTCAAATTTTGTTCAGTCAAATTTTGGGGGGGGGGTAGATTCATAGGAAAATGAAGTGGTCTTTTTAATGGGTTTGAATGTGTAAGCATCGATTTTCCATACTCTTGTAATTGTAGGACTTTGCTATTTCGAATGACCTTCAGATCAATATTACGAAAATCTTCATGACCGACTTCCCCTTGATTCTATAGAGAAAGGGTATTTGTGCAACCCAAATGCCCAAACACAGAAAAAGTCAAATTGTATCTTTTTGGCTCTTTGTTTAAGATGAATAATGCCTTTTAATCTTTGAATCCAAACTAGCCCCTGGCTTTTTGGCATCAACAATTCCTTCTCAGCCAACAATTCTAAGATAAGTTGACATTTCCTTATTGACAAAACTGATTGGACTCCTTAACAATGGAGGGATAACATTTGATCAGTCATCCTTGAAATCCCCACCCAGACACCTGCTATAAATATAGATGCTAGCAGTTGTCCTTCCTCACATCCGTGACTTTACTCCTGAAACGCTGTGAAGTCAAATCAAACCAACCCAATCCAATCCAAGATGCATCTCCAGGCTGTTGCGTCTGCTTTTCTCATTGCTCTCCTTTGCCAACAGGACATTTTGGTAAGGCTGTTCTGTCTCTTAATGAATACTTCTGATAATCTGTCCTGAATGTTTAGCAAGATATTCAGTGAGATCCAGGAATGCAATTTTGTATGTACTAACGAAGGAGAATATTTGTAGCTCAGGGTTGAAATGAGGGGTCTAGCACTAGCAGTGATGATGTTACCTACTTAGGGTAATGAAACATCTTCAAGAAAACAAGCAAGCTCAGAGAGCACCAAGGGCCCCTCAATCTTGTATGTTTTATTGAGGAATGTCATTCTTTAAATAGAATAGAGCTGGAAGGGACCTTGGAGGTCTTCTAGTCCAGCCCCCCACTTAAGCAGGAGAACCTACACCATCTCAGACAGGTGATTGTCTAGTTTTTTCTTAAAGACCTCCAGTGATGCAGTGATGGGGCGCCCACAATTTCCGGGGGTAAGCTGTTCCACTGGTTGATTGTCCTCACTGTCAGGAAGTTAGTGTTGATCTCTACCACCTGCTTGTGCAGCATAATGATGAACCCCTTATTGCTTTGAGAGAGCAAGACATCATTTGCCTATTGGGAAGATGTTTTCCACCCAGGCTTTCTTGCTGTGCATCCAAAGTAATGTTTTTCTCCCTCTGCTGGTATATAGCTAGACCACTTGAGACTCTATTGCTTTATTCTATCTGCCTCCATTCCAATTAGCTGGTGTATGTGCTAAAGGAAATGAGGTCTCTCCAGTGCCCCCACTCAGTGACTATATTATTCTGGGCTGCTGCCCTGTCTGCCATGAAAGCTGGACTTTGATGGTTTTTTTTTTTTTTAAAGATTCAGCAGAAAAAAGGATAAAATGCATAACATTAGTCTTGTTTGCTTTTTTTTTTTACTGAGGAATACTACTACTAATAAAAATTTCTTGGGCAGATCAAAGTGAAAAATATAGAAAAATAACATAAAAACTATACAGGTAGTCCTCGACTTACAACCACAACTGAGCCCAAAATTTCTATTGTTAAGTGAAAAATTTGTTAAGTGAGTTTTGTCCCATTTTATGACTTTTCTTGCCACAGTTGTTAAGTGCATCACTCCTGTTGATAAGTTAGCAACATGGTTGTTAAGTGGCTTCCCCACTGACTTTGTTTGTCAGAAGGTTGCAAAAGGTGATCACATGATCCTCAGAATAGTAATAGCAAAAGCACTTAGACTTATATACCACTTCACAGGGCTTTACAGCCCTTTCTAAGCGGTTTACAGAGTCAACCTCTTGCCTCAACAATCTGGGTCCTCATTTTACCAACCTCGGAAGGATGGAAGGGTAAGTCAACCTTGAATCAGTGAGACTTGAACTGCAGAAGTGCATTCTAACCACTGCGCAACCAGAATAAAAGAGATCAAGTGATTTTTTTATTTTATTAGGTTTTTTTAATGTCATCTTTATTACTTTATAAGTAACATAAGGCAAAGAACATACATAATACTCCTTCCATCTCCTATTTTCCCCACACCAAAACTTTGTCAGATGAGTTGGGTTGCAAGAGATTGATGGCCCAAAGTCATCCAGTTGGCTTCAATGCTTAAGGCAACATTAGAACTCCCAGGGTTCTGGTTTCTAGGCCAGCACCTTAGTCCCAACACCAAACTGGCTTTAGTTTAACAGATTTACAAAACATTTTATGAATGGTTAAAAGGAAAAGAAAAACAGAATGCAAGAATAACTGAACTGTTTTATTTTCAAATTTAGGTCTCATCCCTGTTGGTAAGTATTATAAATCTTCCATGTGTTTAGAGAATGCACAGAATCATTGCATTTCAGGAATGTCGCAGATATGTCTGATTTCCAATCTGAGGATAAATGTCCATTTTCATGTGCCAACTTTTAAGCCTGTATGGCTTTGTGATATGTTCTCTTCAATGAATAACATGATATGAACATGCTTGGCACAACACATCAAACACATCAAATAGTTGTGTAAACAATTCCAGTAACCCAATCTGCAATTTGAAATAGGTAATGTCAAGAAATGTAAATAAGATCAATATTTTCAATTCAGATGCTTACTATTATCTTTGAAAATGAATTGGTGTCATGAACAAGATTTGTTTCAAAACAATTGTATTTATCCTGGTGATGAGGTATAAAAATATTACATGTTTCTGAATATTCTAATAGTTTACACCAGATTAGATATATAGAAGGGATCAGGTCATACTGCTTTTGTTTAAGGGATCTATAAAGCCATGTTAAGTTATTGTGAATGATTAAAAGATAAAACAAAATTGCATGGAAGAAATAACTATACTATTTTAATGTTCAATTTAGAGTTCCGGAAATGTAAATGTAAGTATTGCAAAGCTATTCTAATCCTTCCCATGGTGGGACATGTAATAAAAATTACAAAAAAAGTTTGCATTTGCACAGATAGATAAGCATCAGAAAATCATCTCAACATTAAAACCAACTAAGTTTTGTAGGTTGAGTAACCTACTGTAATAACCTCAGTAACTTATAGGTCCCATAAACTATTATCCCTCAGTACCTACACAAGAAAGATAACATTTCTTTTTTCTTTTCTTTTATTCTTTCTTTTGTTTAGGTCCAAGCATAGTGTCTCTACTTACCACTCAGCAAAATAAAATAAAATATGAACAGTACTCTATACAAAGGGCAGTAATTTGGCTAAAAACTATATGATTATGCTATTCATGCAAAACTTCTTGAAATAAATCCTTTTCTAAATTCATTACAGTGAACCATAAATAGATCAAATGCTTTGAGTTCTCCTGAAATAAAAATACTCTAAGTATATCCAGGGTAACAAGTAAATAGGTTTATCTTTTACAAATACAACCTCTAATTTTTGAAATGACCTGCTCAAACATCTTGTGGAAACATGGGCTGTTTGTCTCTTTTCTCCAACTTCTCCTTTATTCGTCTGTAGATTATAGTACATTTTTGGACAAACACTGTCATGTGAACATTTTTTGCCTTATATATATATGTTTGCTTTTAAACAATTTTCTGTAGCCTTGATAAAATGTATGCACAGGACATTATGGTATTTTTTACATCGAGAGGAGGGGAAAAAAGTATGAAATAAAAGTGTTTTTGTTATTTAATCTCATGTTTGTTTTAGGGAGTTTTTTGCCCATTTTTATTTATGTCTGCTGTGTAAACAATGTATTAACCCTTAATTAGAAATGTTCAAATCAGGAGTCCTGAGGAATTAAATAAGAACAAAAGAGATCTGGTCAAACTACTTTGGTTTAAGAGTTCAGTGAAGCAATGTTAAGTTGTTGTGGATGATTAAAAGATAAAAACCATTGCATGGAAGAAATAACTGTACTATTTTAATGTTCAATTTAGGTTCTAGAAAATGTGGTAAGTATTGCAAAGTTCTGCTAATCCTTCCCATGGTGGCACATGTAATAAAATGAATCACAAAGCAACTAAGAAGGTTGTATATGCACAAATAGATAAGCAGGCAAAAATAACATAAATATTAAAGCTAAGTTAGCTTTGTAGGTTGTGTCAATATGCCTATGAATTCTTTACATGAGTTTTGTAAAAATGTTGGGTGAACACAGTAAGTACTAAATCCTCTTACTCATAACTGTTACTGAACTCTTTGCATCTCTAAGTATCTTTTCTGCTGCATTATATCTATATAGAAAGTGAACCTTTCTGATTAGTCTCAGACCTCAGTTTTATCCTTAGGTTTCCCCGGCTGCTGAACGAATTTATCAGTTTTTCATTCCGGGTATAGATTTACCCAGTGGTGGGATTCAGATATGTGAACAACCGGTTCTCTGTGTTCATGCCACTTCCGGAAGTCCATTTTGGGCCTGGGCAACAAAAAATTAGCTACCATTTCTGCCGAAGTGGTGCGAACCAGCTGAATCCCACCACTGGATTTACCAGATTGTATATCCTTAGATTAAATGAAAAATACACATGCAATACATTTTTTATTCATTTTTATAGTAGCCCTTTTTCCTTTTTTTCTTTCTATGCTCATTGTTTCCCTATTGATCACCCTTGAGTAATCTTTTCAGTATCCACAGTAATCTAAAGAGCCAGTAACCAATTACCCACTCAGGAACGAATGAGAACAAAAATAACTATTTCTAAAAAGACACTGACCCAACAAGTCAGTGTGTCTAGTTAACAAGTAACTACCAAATATGAGCAGCTCTCTCTACAAAGACATTGATTTGGCTCAAAATCACTTTAGCATAAACCTGCTTCCTGAAATAAGCCATTTTTGGGATTCACATACTATAGATATAAATAGATCAAGTGCTTTGAGTTCCCCTAAAATGTCAAACCGTAAAGATATCCTAGGTGACAAGTAAGCAGGTTAATCATGCACAAAGCACAACCTCCATTTAAATTTACCCATTTAAATATCTTGTAGAAACACAAACTGTTGTTCTCTCTCTTCTCCACCTTCTCCTTCTTTGATATGTTTTTGAACAAACATGATAATGTGAACATGCTTTGCCTTATACACATAAGATTGCTTTTAAAAAGTTATTTATATCCTTGATAAAAGGTCTATGTAGGTCAGATAAAATGTCTACAGACAATATATGCCCTGAAATGAGGAAAAAGTGAAAATATAAGGTGTTTTTTAAATTGATTGATGGGTTTTTTTAAGGGGGAGAGACTTGGTCAAAAACCTAGTAATTTCAACAACTGTGTAAATATAGGAAAATTGCTCACTTCTATATACTGATTTGAGAGATCCGCAGAGCAGTGTTACATTTTTGTGGATGACAAAAAATAAAGAAAAGATTGCATGGAGGAATAACTATAGAACTTCATTATTTAATTTACCTAGATAAGTGCTCTCAATGATTATCACAAAACTTTTTTGTATTTAGAAATTGTGCACATTGGTGTATTTTGGGAGTGCAACAAATATGACCGAATATCTATTTTAAAAGTATACATATTTTCATATTTCAAATTTTAAACCATTACACCATAATTTACAGTAAATTTCTAAATAACCTCTCAGTTTGCTTTCCCTTATACACAAAAGATAATCTTCATTCCTCTGAAAAAGCTCTCTGTATTGATGATAAAATAAATATGCATATCAGTTATGGCATTACACATAAATAAGAGAAAAAGGTGAAATAATATGTTTTTTTCTTCATTAATTCTTCTGGCATTGGCCAAAAACTTGGTAATTTTTTACAAGTCTTTCAATTTAGGAAAATGGCTAACCGTGCTACTGTGATTTGAGATATCTGCAAAGGACTGATAAGTTTTATAGATGAGTAAAGGTAGAGAAATAATTCCATGAAGAATAACTATACTCTTTTGTTGTTCAATTTAGGATCCAAAAACAAGAGAGGTGAGTATTGCAAACTTCTGCTAATAACTCCCATGGCAGGACAAATAATGTAATGAATCACAAAATGACTAAAGAAGTTGCATTTGCCGAGATAGATAATAGATCATAAAATCAAATCAACTTTAAAACCAACTTAGTTTTTCCCATTGAGTCAATATGGCTGCTAATTCTTTACTTGAGATTCTTGAAAATGTTGGGTGAACACAATAAGTTCTCATATAACTATGGCTGAACCCTCTGCATCTCTAAACATTTTTTTTTCCGCTGCATTATATACTTATAGGAAGTGAAGCTTTCTGATTGGCTCCCAATATTTTCTCCTGCAGCTGAAGGATAGGGAAGAAACAACAAAGGAATTATCTTATTGCCTTCCTTGAAACAACCCCTCCTCCTGACACACATTCAAACGTATCTAGTTTTGTGTTCAAGGAAAATCTGCTGGTGGATCCAAACAACAAAAGCAATACACATGGGGGGGGGGGAACCTGTGAAGAAAGTTTTCCTTATGGAGTATATTAGTGGACACCAGTACCATCCCCCTTTTCAAATATTCTATACAAAACAAAGCTATATTTCCCAATTTGCTCAAGGAGTTCAGGGTCAGAACTAGAACTATGTACAAGACACTCAAGTGAGGATTTGATTCCAGATAGGTCAGAAACTGCTAAGAAAGGGTTCTGAAGAGTTCAGTTGGGCTGGCTGGCCAGGAAAAACTTCTTTGGGTTTCAGAATGCAATAAGTGTGCAAAAACGTTGATAGACAAGGAACCATTAAGTAACTTTATGCCCCTGTATTTCTCAATAGAATTCTTGAAGACCTTATTCTGGGATTTATTCATTTCCAAATTGTCAAGGCAATTGAGAAGAGATTAGCAGCAAGATGAGAATTAGGGAAAGGAGGACTGGGAGCATGTTGTATGGAAATTGTTAAGCTAACTTTTTAGGGTCCAGTGTAAAAGAGAAGAGAGCATGGATTCCCTATTACTGGATGTTGATTTCTACATCCTAGAATACTAATGTACCAGGGGAGTTATTAATGTCCTTTATTAACCTTTTAAAACAAAACAATAATTCTATGTTTTTTTTTTATTCCAGTTTCTTAGGTGTCTTAGCGCTCATGTAAGTTTTACTATTAGTTTTGCAATGGTACTCTCCAAAATGAAGGTTCCTTTCTTTGAATGTCTGAGCTGAGATTTTTGATCATAATTAATTGCATCATTATCCCAAAAGACACATTTTCCCATGTGTTTAAATAATAAACACAATAACCCATTTCATAGGTTCAAATAATACACTGCACTATGACAGCCACAAGAGATGATGTAATGTTTTTGACAGCATCTTGTGTAAATCCATGATAGACTACTAACTTGCTGGATGACACCATCATCAAATATAGTGTAAATCAATAAAATTTGACACATTCCCATGTGTCAACTTTTATTTATTTTTATTTATTTATTAGATTTTTTTGCTGCCATTCTCACCTAGAGGCGACTCTGGACAACCTAGAAAGTTTAACTTTCATTACACGGCAGCCTTCTGTATGTTTCTGAACAGATACCATTGTGTGACTATGCTTTGCCTTACACACATATGATAATCCTCATCCCCTTGAAAAAGTTCTCCACACACTTGATAAAGTAAGTTATGGTGTGTTATGTATCAAAAAAAGAGGAAAAAGTGGAATTATAGGGTTTCCTGCATTTCTTCATATATTTAGTTTAGATAATATTAGTTAAAAATCCTGATTGAGGTTACTAGAAGTCCTACATAAATTTAGAAATCTTTTGTTAGATAAGAATGCTATTTGGTCTGAGGGAATTAATGCTCAAAATGCATCTCTTAATGTGGAGAATTAATCTGCACAAAGCATTTCTTAATTCCTCCCTTTCACACATAGAAACAATATATATCTGAGTTTCTATTTTGAAATTAAATATCCATTTACATGTGTCAAAAATGCAGGTGAGATATGACATTTCATGCATCAAGAAGAGGAAAATGTGTGAACTAAGAGGTTTTTTAAAAATGTATTCACATATTTATTTTAGGGAGTGTTGGCCAAAAAGTTGATGATTCCTATAAGTGTGCAAATTTAGGAAAATTGTTCAGCTCTCTAGAATGATTTAACTGATCTGAAAAGCAGTATAAATTTTTGTGGCTGGCTTAAAGGTAAAGAAACGATTGGATGGAGAATAACTGCTATTTATTATAGCAAATCTTTCTTACGTAGAAAATATGGTTATTAGTATACTTCAAAGAGCTGGTTAAGGAATTGAAACCTTTTTTGGATTCTTGATTTGGATTTTTTTTTTTAATTCATTTTTAATAGTGGCTCCATTTTTTAAACTTCCTATTTGTCTTCCCATGTTATTTTTCTCCTGTTGATGAACCTTGAATAACCTACTTCAATAATATCCGTAATTTATAGATCTAATAACCTATTACCCTCTCATTAACCTGTAAGAAAGAAAATAACTATTTCATTTTTCTATTTTAGGAAGAACTGAAAAATCTGGTGAGTTTGTCTGGTTAACTAATAATTAAATAAACACCAAATATGAACAGCTTTACGAAGGACCTTAGTTTGGCTAACAATTTTTTTTTATTCATTTTTAATAGTGGCTCCATTTTTTTAAACTTCCTATTTGTCTTTCCATATTATTTTTCTCCTGTTGATGAACCTTGAATAACCTACTTCAATAATATCCGTAATTTATAGATCTAATAACCTATTACCCTCTCATTAACCTGTAAGAAAGAAAATAACTATTTCATTTTTCTATTTTAGGAACTACTGAAAAAACTGGTGAGTCTGTCTGATTAACAAATAATTAAATAAACACCAAATATGAACAGCTTTACGAAGGACCTTAGTTTGGCTAACAACTTTTTTTTTATTCATTTTTAATAGTGGCTCCATTTTTTTAAACTTCCTATTTGTCTTCCCATATTATTTTTCTCCTGTTGATGAACCTTGAGTAACCTACTTCAATAATATCCGTAATTTATAGATCTAATAATCTATTACCCTCTCAGTAACCTGTAAGAAAGAAAATAACTATTTCATTTTTCTTTTTTAGGAAGAACTGAAATATCAGGTGAGTTTGTCTGGTTAACAAATAATTAAATAAACACCAAATATGAACAGCTTTACAAAGGACCTTGGTTTGGCTAACAACTACATCAGGGTTTTATTCACCACTGATGCTAAACATGCTTCCTGAAAAAAGCCATGCTCTGGATTTACACTCTAGAGCACACCATAAAGGGAACAAGTGCTTTGGGTTCCCTTAAAATATAAAAAAAACCTCACTAATCTATAAATCCACTAACCTATTGCACAGGGAGTAATCCATAACAAGGAAAATAACTCTTTCTTTTTTCCATTTTAGCTTCCATTTATCAGTAAGGTGAGTGTGTCTAGTTAACATTTAACTAAATAAACATTACATGGGAACAGTCCTCTATGTGAAGGGCATTGCTCTGGCTAACAACTATGTCAGGATTGTGTTCACTGCACATGTTAAACTTGCTCCATGAAAGAAGCCATGCTCTGTTTCACATACTACAGTGAACCATAAATAGATCAAGTGGTTTGAATTCCTGAAATGTCAACAACCAGAGTAATCCATAGATCCAGTAACCTATTACCCACTCACTAATGTATAAGAAGGCAAATAATCATTTTTTTCCATTTTAGTTTCTAGAGGACAATAAAGATATAGTGAGTGTGTCTAGTTAACAATTAACTAAATAAGCACCAAGTATGAACAATCCTCTAGATGAAGGACATTTGTTTGACTAACAACTATTCAGAGTTATGTTCACTGCACATAAATGTAGCCTACAGCATGTCTGAACATACTTTCTTTACATACAAAAGATTGCTTTTTAAAAAGTTCTTTATACCCCTCATATAAATTACACACAGAGCAGTTATGGTCTCATACATCAAGAAGAGGGGGGGAAACATGAAAATAAAAGTGGTTTTTTTCATTTGTTCATTTAATTTAGAGAGTTTATTGGTTATTTCCATTTATACCAGCTGTGTAAACAATGTATCAAGCCTTGCTAGCAGATAGATGTTCCAGAAAAGTTATTCATGTCCTTTGTTAAACTTTTGAAACAAAACAATAATTTCACCCTTTTATTCCAGAATCTTCTAGACTTTCACATCGGTGTAAGTTTTACTATTAATTTTCCAAGGATATTGTGTAAATCAGGGCTTTTCAACCTTTTCACCAACTGTACTACTTTTAGGCTGTGGCAATATTCGAGTACCACCTAGCAACATGTCAAAAACTTGATGACCAAAAAAACCAAAACAAAAAACCTGTTCAAAGTCACAATTGCACTGAAATGACTTATGATAATTGCAGCATGCCCAGGGTCATGTGATTTATATTTAGATGCTTGGCAACTGTTTTACATTTATGATGATTACAGTGTTCCAGGGTCATATGATCCCTTTTTGCAACCTTTTGACAAGCAAAGTCAATGGCAGGGCTGCTAGTGGCCAAGTGCTAAGGCGGGACTTCCTTCCTTCCCTCCCTCCTTCCCTGCCTCCCTCTTTCTCATGTACACCTCCTTCTGAAGGAAGAATTTGAACCCTCCCCTTATATTTTCCCTCTTCCATATATTCATCAAACAAGGAAAAGCCTCCAGAGACAGAAGAGTGAAGCTGCTGAGGGAATTAGCTTAAAAAGGCACATTCCCCTTTAAGAATTAGCTACTGGCTAGAAAGGAAAGTTAACAAGCACAGCAGGCACTTAAGGAAGAAAAAAATGTAGTAAGTATTGGCTGCCAGCTATGGCAGCCTCCCCAAATGGCTCCATTCATAAGTAAAGGAATGCCACAGGTAAAATCCATTCAGGAGAAAAATACTTCAAAATCCCGTGCAGCAAAACTTACAGCTAACAATAGCAGAACAACAGAAGCTAACAGGAGACATCAGCCATTACCCAAATAGAAATTGCCAAACACTTCTTAAGAACACAAAGCCCACATTGCACAAATCCCAGTACTTCGAAGTCACAAAAGCACATAAGAATCATTCCATTCTCCATCTCTCTCTCTCCCTCTATGTCTTACCTCCAGTTGATGCTACCTTTATTCATTCCTCCTGGAGGGCAACCCCTCCCCTGCTGCATTTCTTGCCTGTTTGTTGCTGCCAGCACAGGTGGCTGCCACAGAAGTTGTAGATTGGCTCATGGCCAGACTGCTCGGACTCCTTGATCTCTTCTCTTCTCTTCTCTTCTCTTCTCTTCTCTTCTCTTCTCTTCTCCCCCCCACCCTCCTCCACATCCTCCTGAAGCTGCTTCTTTTTTTCCCTCTCCGCCCAAACTGCCTCCTTTTATAGCCTCTCCTGTCTCCACTCCCCTCCTCCTCCTTTCTCATGGGGGAGGGTGAGCCAGAAGTAAGCCTGGGTGAGCCTCAACCTCAGCCACTCTGCAGCTCCAGAGGACTCTCTTACAGTAAGTCCTTGCCTGCACTGGCTCTTTCCCTCCCCCACTACACTTGGCTAGCAGGGCTGCGTACCATCTGCCACTCCTTAATGTATCACAAGTGGTATGCGTACCACCGGTTGAAAAGCCCTGGTCTAAATGACCTGCTCAAACATCTTGTGGAAACATAGGCTGTTTGTCTCTTTTCTCCAACTTTTCCTTCGTTCATCTGTAGATTATAGTAAATTTTTGGACAAACACTGTCATGTGAACATTCTTTGCCTTATACATATATGTTTGCTTTTAAACAATTTTCTGTAGCCTTGATAAAATATATGTGCAGGACATTATGGTATTTTTTACATCGAGAGGAGGGAAAAAAAAGTATGAAATAAAAGTGTTTTTGTTATTTAATCTCATGTTTGTTTTAGGGAGTTTTTTGCCCATTTTTATTTATGTCTGCTCTGTAAACAATGTATTAACCCTTAATTAGAAATGTTCAAATCAGGAGTCCTGAGGAATTAAGTAAGAACAAAAGAGATCTGGTCAAACTGCTTTGGTTTAAGAGTTCTGTGAAGCAATGTTAAGTTGTTGTGGATGATTAAAAGATAAAAACCATTGCATGAAAGAAATAACTGTACTATTTTAATGTTCAATTTAGGTTCCAAAAAATGTGGTAAGTATTGCAAAGCTCTGCTAATCCTTCCCATGGTGGGACATGTAATAAAATGAATCATAAAACATCAAAAATGTTTGCATGTGCAGAGATAGATAAGCATGAGAAATCATATCAACATTAAAACTGTGTTCTGTAGATGGGGTCAGTATGGCTGCTAATTCTTTATATGAGATTCTTAAAAATGTTGGGTGAACCCTCTGCATCTCTAAACATTTTTTCTGCTTATAGGAAGTGAAGCTTTCTGATAACAACAACAACAACAACAATAATAATAACCTCTCCTCCTGGCACACATACATAAGATTTTTTTTAAAAAAAGTTCGCTATACCCCTCATATAAGGCACACACAGAGCAGTTATGGTCTTTTATAAATCAAGAAGAGGGGGGGGAAATATGAAAATAAAAGTGGTTTTTTTTTCATTTGTTCATTTAATTTAGAGAGTTTATTGGCTATTTCCATTTATACCAGCTGTGTAAACAGTGCATCAAGCCTTGCTAGCAGATAGATGTTCCAGAAAAGTTATTCATGTCCTTTGTTAAACTTTTGAAACTAAACAATAATTTCACCCTTTTATTCCAGGATCCTCAAGTTGTTTTTGAGAAAGTAAGTTTTACTATTAATTTTGCAAGGATATTGTCTAAAGGGGAGGGTCATTTCTTTGAATGGCTGAGCTGGGATTTTTTGCTCATAACTGTAGCATCATTAACACAATGGCTGTTGTGTGTTTAACCTAAGAAATGCATTTGCAAAGCATATTATATTTCTCCCATCCCACACAAAAAACTAGCAAAGATAAACCTAACCAACCTATGTATCTTCAACAAGTTCAGCAATTCAACCTTTAACAGGCCTGCCTTTCTGATTAGTTTCAGAGCTTCCCATACTTTCTCCTGCAGCTGAAGGAAAGGGCAGATCTGGAAGGAATAAAGGAATTATCTTTTTACCTTCCTTGCAACAACCTCTCCTCCTGGCATACGTTCAAACATATGTAGCTTTGTGTGCAAGGAAAATCTGCAGGTGGATCCAAACGATAACAACAAAAAAAAACTTCCTATAAAGCAAGATTTCCCAATGGGGTATCTTAATGGTCAATTTTACCAATCCCTTTTTCAAGCATTCTGTGCAAAGCAAAGCTATACTTCCCAATTGCAAAAGGAGTTCTGTGTCAGGGCTAGAGATACATCCAAGATACATGAGGACAGACTAATTCCAGATAGATAGATCGATCAGAAGCTACTTAGAAAGGGTTCTTGAGATATATCGATTGGACTAGCCAAAGAAAATTTGCATCCTTCTTTCGGTTTCATAATTCCATGAATGTGCAGAACCGTTGATGGATGATGCAACATAGAATAACTTTATGCTTCCGTATTTCTCAAAAGTGTTCTTGGAGTCCATATGCTGATTTTATTGATCTCTGAGTCGTCCAGGGAATTGTCCTACTCATAAAGGAAAGCAAATTGGTTTGTCTTGAATAATTGACTTTCATGGGGGATGTTTGCTTACATGCAGGTAAAATTGAGACTAGGAAATGAGGAAGTGAAGAGGATTATATCAATCTTTGGGTCATTTGGTTGATTTTTTTTTTCTAAAACTCCAGACAAACCTGGAAGTCTTTTCAGAATTATCACTTCCTGGACCACAACAGTAGCAGTCTCTAATTGAAAAAAAAAAAACTGCAGGAGAATGAGAATAAGTTGCACAAATATTTGTCTAGGAACGAGACCTTCCTATGGGACATCCTTTTAGTGACACTTCTAAGTTATGGCCAGAATGAGTTTTGTTTTAAGTCCCTTGGTGAATAAGAATCAAAGCCAGAGACCTGTTGAATGGGCAAAATTCCTCTTGGGTTTACTACTATATATGAATCTTGCTGCTACTGCTATCTTTCTTCAGAGTACTCTATTTAATTCCCCAAATTAATCCTTTGTGGAATAAAAACTGGCTGCTGGCTACTATTGGGGTCCATCTTTTATCTGGAGAAAGTATAACCTTCTTCCTATATTATATACCACAGCTGGTTGTTCTTTTGTTGATATTGGTTCTGTTTGTGAGAAGACATGAGCAGTAAGATGATAATTGGGAAAAAGGAGGGATAGGAATACAAAGTATGGAATTTGTTGTGCTAATTTTTCATGGTCCGGTATAGAAGAGAAGAGAGCATGGAATCTCTCTATTGGGATCAACCAGATATTGATTTTTACATTGCTAATATACTGATATGCCAAGGAAGTTATCATTATCCATTATTAAACTTTTGAATTCCACATTTTTATTTCAGAATGTTCAAACTGCTACCGACGTAAGTTTTACTATTCATTTTGCTATAGTACTATCCAAAAGGGAGGTTTATTTCTTTGAATGACTTAGCTGAGAATTCTACTCATAATTAATTGCATCATTATCCCACAGGATACATTTTTACCGTGTAATTTAAACTTATAAATACAATAACCCATTTGTTAGGTTGAGACAAGGCAGTGTCCCATGATTTGGATAGCAGCTCACTTTTTTTTCTTTTCCATTTTTTCTTTCTGGATTCACTTTTTTCTCTGTTGATTAACCTTAAGTTATCTACTTTAGTAACCTCAGTAACTTACTGATCCAATACCTTATTACCCATTCAGTAACCTATAAGAAGAAATATAACTATTACTTTTTTTTATTTTAGTTGATGGCAAAACAAATGGTGAGTGTCTCTAGTTACCAATTGATTAAATTAAACCAAATATGAACAGTATACAAAAGGTATTAGTTAACAACTGTGTCAGGATTGTATCCATTGCACATGTTAAGCTTGCTTCCTGGCATAAGGCATTACTATAGGGAACCATAAATCATCAAGTGTCTTGAGTTTACTGGAATAAAAATATCATGAAGAAATCCTAGATGATAAGTAAGCAAGTTTATCATGGACATACGCAGCCTCTATTCTTGAAATGACCTGTTTAAACATCTTATAGTGACAATGGCTATGGGTCTCTCTTCTCCCTTCATCTTTAGTTTACAAAATGTTTGTGAATTAATATAACAGCATAAACATGCTTTGCTTTACAAACCTAAGATTGCTTTTAAACTGTTTTGGACCAAACAAGGTATCTGCTTTAATCCTGCTCTTCTCAAACAGATAAACGCCAAAGAACGGGATAATATTCAGATTATTTTGTTCCTCAGGAATCTCAAACAATAACTTACAGTCAAGAAGAGTTCTTCTGATGAACATATCATAATCTTTCTCCGTTCTTCTGGGTGAAAAATTAATGGTAGACTCACCCCATGGCTCTTATGGGACACATCACCTTGTGTCTATCTTCACAAAGGCTTCTTTAACAACTTGGCATGTAGCCAGGATATCCTGCGATGAACTTAATGGCCCCTCCCACTGACTTGTTAAACATAGGATTTACTGAACAGCTAAAACTACATTACCCATAAGCCATCTCTTAAGGAAATAGCATCTAAACCTTTAAATGCCAAACATTCTAACATACAGATCTCAAGCTAATATGTGCTTTGGCCAGATGATTACATAACTGGTCCAGCACATAAACAGTTCTCTATATCTTTGATAAAAGATATCTGCAAGGCAATTAGAGCCTCTTATATATCAAGATGAGGGGGGAAAGTATGAAAATAAAAGGTGTTTTTTCCCCATTTGTTTGCACGTTTATTTTAGGGAGTATATTAACCATTTTCTTTTATATCTGCTGTGTAAACAATGCATCAGGCCTTTATTAGAAATGTTCAAATCATGTATCATGAAGATTTCAATAAGAACAAAAGAGGATCAGGTCAAATTGCTTTGTTTAAGAGATCTGCAAAGTCACATTAAGTTATTGTGGATAATTAAAAGAATGAAATAACTGTACTTTTTTATTGTTTAATTTAGGGCCTAGAACAACCCACTGTGAGTATTGCAAACCTCTGCTAATAACTCCCATGGTGGAACATGTAATAAAATGAATACAAAACAGCTAAGAAGGTTGTATATGCACAAACAGATAAGCAGGAAAAAATAAAATCAATATTGAAGCTAAGTTAGCTTTGTAGGTTGTGTCAATATGCCTGTGAATTCTTTACATGAGTTTTGTATAAATGTTGGGTGAACACAGTAAGTCCTCTTACTCATAACTGTTACTGAACTCTTTGCATCTCTAAGTATCTTTTCTGTTGCATTATATCTATATAGAAAGTGAACCTTTCTGATTAGTTTCAGACCTCAGTTTTATCCTTAGGTTTCCCCAGCTGCTTAAATAATTTATCAGTTTTTCATTCCCGGTATAGATTTACCCAGGGCTGGGATTCAAATAAGTGAACAACCGGTTCTCTGTGTTCATGCCACTTCCGGAAGTCCATTTTGGGCCTGGGCAACCAAAAATTAGCTACCGTTTCTGCCGAAGTGATGTGAACCAGCTGAATCCCACCACTGGATTTATCAGATTGTATATCCTTAGATTAAATGAAGAATACACACGCAATACATTTTTTATTCGTTTCTATAGCATCCCCTTTTCCTTTTTTTTTTGTTTCTATTGTTTCCCTATTGATCACCCTTGAGTAGTCTTTTCAGTATCCTCAGTAATCTAAAGAGCCAGTAACCAATTACCCACTCAGGAACGAATGAGAACAAAAATAACTATTTCTAAAAAGACACTGACCCAATAAGTCAGTGTGTCTAGTTGAAAAGTAACTACCAAATACGAGCAGCTCTCTCTACAAAGACATTGATTTGGCTCAAAATCACTTTAGCATAAACCTGCTTCCTGAAATAAGCCAGTTTTTGGATTCACATACTATAGTGAAACCATAAATAGATCAAGTGCTTTGAGTTCCCCTAAAATGTCAAACCATAAAGATATCCTAGGTGACAAGTAAGCAGGTTAATCATGCACAAAACACAACCTCCATTTAAATTTACCCATTTAAATATCTTGTAGAAACACAAACTGTTGTTCTCTCTCTTCTCCACCTTCTCCTTCTTTGATATGTTTCTGAACAAACATGATAAAGTGAACATGCTTTGCCTTATACACATAAGATTGCTTTTAAAAAGTTCTTTATATCCTTGATGAAAAGTCTATGTAGATCAGATAAAATGTCTACAGACAATATATGTACTGAAATGAGGAAAAAGTGAAAATATAAGGTGTTTTTTTAATTGATTGATGGGGTTTTTTTAAGGGGGAGAGACTTGGTCAAAAACCTAGTAATTTCAACAACTCTGTAAATTTAGAAAAATTGCTCACTTCTATATACTGATTTGAGAGATCCACAGAACAGTGTTAAATTTTTGTGGATGACAAAAAGTAAAGAAAAGATTTCATGGAGGAATAACTATACAACTTCATTATTTAATTTACCTAGATAAGTACTCTCAATGATTATCACAAAACTTTTTTGTATTTAGAAATTGTGCACATTATTGGTGTATTTTGGGAGTGCAACAAATATGACCGAATATCTATTTTAAAAGTATACACATTTTCATATTTCAAATTTTAAACCATTACACCATAATTTACAGTAAATTTCTAAATAACATCTCAGTTTGCTTTCCCTTATACACAAAAGATAATCTTCATTCCTCTGAAAAAGCTCTCTGTATTGATGATAAAATAAATATGCATATCAGTTATGGCATTACACATAAATAAGAGAAAAAGGTGAAATAATATGTTTTTTTTCTTCATTAATTCTTCTGGCATTGGCCAAAAACTTGGTAATTTTTTACAAGTCTTTCAATTTAGGAAAATGGCTAACCGTGCTACTGTGATTTGAGATATCTGCAAAAGAATGTTTGTTTTATAGTGTTATAGTGAGTAAAAGTTAGAGAAATAATTCCATGAGGAATAACTGCACTTTTTTGTTGTTCAATTTAGCCTGAACAAATTGGAAAAGTGAGTATTGCAAACCTCTTTTAATAACTCTCATGGTGGAACATGTAATAAAATGAATCACAAAACAGCTAAGAAGGTTGTATATCACAAATAGATAAGTGGGCAAAAATAACATAAATATTAAAGCTAAGTTAGCTTTGTAGGTTGTGTCAATATGCCTGTGAATTCTTTACATGAGTTTTCTAAAAATGTTGTCTGAACACAGTAAATACTAAGTCCTCTTACTCATAACTGTTACTGAACTCTTTGCATCTCTAGGTATCTTTTCTGCTGCATTATATCCAAATAGAAAGTGAACCTTTCTGATTAGTCACAGAACTCAGTTTTATTGTTAGGTTTTCCCAGCTGCTGAACGAATTTATCAGTTTTTCATTCCGGGTATAGATTTACCCAGTGGTGGGATTCAAATATGTGAATAACCAGTTCTCTGTGTGGATGCTGCTTCCAGAAGTCCATTGTGGGCTTGGGCAACCAAAAATTAGCTACCATTTCTGCCGAAGTGGTGCGAACCGGCTGAATCCCACCACTGGATTTACCAGATTGTATATCCTTAGATTAAATGAAGAATACACATGCAATACATTTTTTATTCATTTTTATAGCAGCCCTTTTTCCTTCTTTTCTTTCTAGGCTCATTGTTTCTCTATTGATCACCCTTGAATAATCTTTTCAGTATCCTCAGTAATCTAAAGAGCCAGTAACCAATTACCCACTCAAGAACGAATGAGAACAAAAATAACTATTTTAGAAAGACATCGACCCAACAAATCAGTGTGTCTAGTGAACAATTAAGTAAATACTCAATATGAGCAGCTCTCTCTACGAAGACATTGATTTGGCTCACAATCACATTAGGATAAACCTGCTTCCTGAAATAAGCCATTTTTTAGATTCACATACCATAGTCCAGGACTTTTCAACCAGTGGTACGGGTACCACCTGTGGTATTTTGGCACCTGACAGGTGGTACGTGACCATCCTAGAAAAGTGGTAGCAGGGGGGCGGGGAATGAGCTGAACCAGTGGCAGCACCACACAAGGCTGAGTGAGAGATGGCTGGAGCTGCACGGCTGTCAGGGCTCAGCAGGAGCGCAAGGATCAGTGCTTCTTCAGGTCTTTCAGGGCTCAGGAAGCACCAGGATCAGTGCCAGGCTCCAGCTAGAGCTTGGTGCTGATCCTGGCACTTCTGCTGAGCCCAGAAGAAGCACCAATCAGCTAGAATGTTGCAGCATCTCCAGGATCTTGTGATTTACATTCAGATTCTTGGCAACTGATTCATATTTATGATGGTCACAGTGTCCCAGAGTCATGTGAAGTGACCAAAACCTGCTACAACCATCCAGCAAATGGGGCAAATAAAAACCAAACACCCCTGCTGCCAATCCTCAATAGAAATGCTCCCAACAATGAAAACCTTGGACAGGAAAAAGAGTGCCACCTGGTGGGCAGGCAGGTGTCTTGCTCGGCTGTGGGGGGCACTTTTTTCAGTGCCATTGTAACTTTGAACAGTCTCTAAGTGAACTGTTGTAAGTCGAGGACTACCTGTACTTCATCACTTTTTTTCTTTTTTTTTTCATCAAGTTTTTGACATCTTGCTAGGTGACTGGTGGTACTCGGATATTGCCATATCCTAAAAGTGGTACAATGGGTGAAAAGATTGAAAAGTCCTGCTATAGTCAAACCATAAATAGAACAAGTGCTTTGAGTTTCCCCTAAAATGTCAAATCATAAAGATATCCTAGGTGACAAGTAAGCAGGTTAATCATGTACAAAACACAACCTCCACTTCCTAAATTTACCCATTTAAATATCTTGTAGAAACACAAACTGTTGTTCTCTCTCTTCTCCATCTTCTCCTTCTTTGATATGTTTTTGAACAAACATGATAATGTGAACATGCTTAGGCTTATACACATAAGATTGCTTTTAAAAAGTTATTTATATCCTTGATAAAAGGTCTATGTAGGTCAGATAAAATGTCTACAGACAATATATGCACTGAAATGAGGAAAAATTGAAAATATAAGGTGTTATTTTAATTGATTGATGGGGTTTTTTTAGGGGGAGAGACTTGATCAAAAACCTAGTAATTTCAACAGATCTGTAAATTTAGGGAAATTGCTCACTTCTTTATAATGATTTGAGAAATCTGCAATAATATGTTTTTTTCTTCATTAATTCTTAAGGCATTGGCCAAAAACTTGATGATTTTTTTACAAGTTTTTCAATTTAGGAAAATTGCTAACCATGCTACTGTGATTTGAGACATCTGCAAAGGACTGTTAAGTTTTATAGATGAGTAAAAGCTAGAGAAATAATTCCATGAGGAATAACTATACTTTTTTGTTGTTCAATTTAGGCGAAAAAAATAGCAGAGGTAAGTATTGCAAACCTCTACTAATAACTCCCATGGCAGGACAAATAATATAATGAATCACAAAATGACTAAAGAAGTTGCATGTGTAGAGATAGATAATAGATCAGAAAATTAAATCAACTTTAAAACCAACTTAGTTTTGCCCATTGAGTCAATATGGCTACTAATTCTTTACTTGAGATTCTTGAAAATGTTGGGTGAATACAATAAGTTCTCATATAACTATGGCTGAACCCTCTGCATCTCTAAACATTTTTTTTCGCTGCATTATATACTTTTATTAAGTAAAGCTTTCTGATTAGTTTCCTAGCTCCCAATATTTTCTCCTGCAGCTGAAGGATAGGGTAGATCTGGGAAATAACAAAGGAATGATCTTATTGCCTTCCTTGAAACAACCCCTCCTCCTGACACATATTCAAACATATCTAGTTTTGTGTTCAAGGAAAATCTGCTGGTGGATCCAAACAACAAAAGCAATACCCATGGGGGGGGGGGGGAACCTGTGAAGAAAGTTTTCCTTATGGAGTATATTAGTGGACACCATACCATCCCCCTTTTCAAACATTCTATACAAAACAAAGCTACATCTCCCAATTTGCTCAAGGAGTTCAGGGTCAGAACTAGAACTATGTACAAGACACTCAAGTGAGGATTTGACTCCAGATAGATCAGAAACTGCTAAGAAAGGGTTCTAAAGAGTTCAGTTGGGCTGGCTGGCCAGGAAAAACTTCTTTGGGTTTCAGAATGCAATAAGTGTGCAAAAACGTTGATAGACAAGGAACCATTAAGTAACTTTATGCCCCTGTATTTCTCAATAGAATTCTTGAAGACCTTATTCTGGGGTTTATTCATTTCCAAATTGTCAAGGCAATTGAGAAGAGATTAGCAGCGATGAGAATTAGGGAAAGGAGGGCTGTGAACATGTTGTATGGAAATTGTTAAGCTAACTTTTTAGGGTTCAGTGTAAAAGAGAAGAGAGCATGGATTCCCTATTACTGGATGTTGATTTCTACATCCTAGAATACTAATGTACCAGGGGAGTTATTAATGTCCTTTATTAACCTTTTAAAACAAAACAATAATTCTATGTTTTCTTTATTCCAGGTTCTTCTGTGTATTAAAGATGCTGTAAGTTTTACTATTAATTTCACAATGGTACTCTCCAAAATGAAGGTTCCTTTCTTTGAATGTCTGCGCTGAGATTTTTGATCATAACTAATTGCATCATTATCCCAAAGGACACATTTTTCCCATGTATTTAAATAATAAACACAATAACCCATTTCATAGGTTCAAGTAATACACTGTACCACGGCAGCCACAAGAGATGATGTAATGTTTTTGACAGCACCTTGTGTAAATCCATGACACAATCATCAAATATAATGTAAATCAATAAAATAAAAGAGATTTAAGAAAGAGCAAAGGTTAAAAAAAAACCTTGTTTTTTATGTTTATTTTTTTTTTACTTTGGATAATTTCCTCCTAGTTTCCTAGTGTTTGCATGTATAATTGGATTAATAATTATGCAAAGGTGGAAGGGGAGGATTTTGAAATCTGATTATTTAATAAATGTATCTGTTCCTTACATTGCTATGACCTATAGACATCTACTACCCATAGAATCTCCTTGCCAGGAGAAAGTTAATCATCATAGCATCCTTGGGTTTCTCCAGATGCTTAAAGAATTTATCAATTCACTTTTTGCCTCTGATTAAACCTATTTTAGTAACCTCACCTATGTATAAATCCAGTGACCTATTATCCATTCAGTAACCTATTAGAAAAAATATAACTATTTCTTTGTTCTACTTTAGGTCCTAGAAAATAAGGAGTTGGGTATCTATTTTCAATTAATGAAATAAATATCAAAGGGGAACAGTTTTCTATACCCACTCAAGGTTTTATTCTCTGTACATGTTCTTAAATTTTAAAAAAGGGGGATCAGATCAAACTGCTTTGGTTAAGAGATTTGGAAAGCAGTGTTACATTTTTGAGGATCACTCAAAGGTAAAGAAACAATTGCATGGAGGAATAACTGTACTGTTTTATTATTCAGTTTAGACCAGTTCCAACTCCCTGTTGAGTATTGTTAATCTTCTATTTATTTAGAAATATGCAGATTACGGTTAAATTTGGGGAGGTATAACAATTATGCCTGAATTTCCATGTTGAAATTAAATGCCCATTCCCATATGTCAAATTTTATTTATTATTATCATTTTTTTCATTAGATTTTTTTGCTGCCATTCTCACCTAGAGGCAACTCTGAGCAGTCTAGAAAGTTTAACTTTCATTACACGGCAGCCTTCTGTATGTTTCTGAACAGACGCCATCGTGTGACTATGCTTTGCCTTACACACATATGATAATCCTCATCCCCTTGAAAAAGTTCTCCATGCACTTGATAAAATAAGTTATGGACTGTTAGCATCAAAAAGAGACAGAAAAAGTTAAATTATAGGGTTTTCTGCATTTCTTCATGCTTTTAGTTTAGATAATATTATTTAAAAATCCTGATTGGGGTTACTAGAATCCTCCATAAATTTAGAAATCTTCTGTTAGATAAGAATGCTATTTGGCCTGAGGGAATTAATGCTCAAAATGCATCTCTTAATGCAGAGAATTAATGTGCACAATGCACATTATGAATTATGGTATTTCATGCATCAAGAAGAAGAAAATGTGTGAACTAAGAGGATTTTTAAAAATATATTTACATATTTATTTTCGGGAGTGTTGGCCAAAAACTTGATGATTCCTATAAGTGTGCAAATTTAGGAAAATTGTTCAGCTCTCTAGAATGATTTAACTGATCTGAAAAGCAGTATTAATTTTTGTGGCTGGCTTAAGGGTAAAGAAACGATTGGATGGAGAATAACTGTGCTATTTATTATAGCAAATCTTTCTTACTTAGAAAATATGGTTATTAGTGTACTTCAAAGAGCTGCTTAAGGAATTGAAACCTTTTTTGGATTCTTGATTTGGATTCTTTTTTTTATTCATTTTTAATAGTGGCTCCATTTTTTTAAATTTCCTATTTGTCTTCCCATATTATTTTTCTCCTGTTGATGAACCTTGAATAACCTATTTCAATAATATCCGTAATTTATAGATCTAATAACCTATTACCCTCTCATTAACCTGTAAGAAAGAAAATAACTATTTCATTTTTCTATTTTAGGAACAACTGAAAAATCTGGTGAGTTTGTCTGATTAACAAATAATTAAATAAAATATGAACAGCTTTACGAAGGACCTTGGTTTGGCTAACAACTACATCAGGGTTGTGTTCACCACTGATGCTAAACATGCTTCCTGAAAGAAGCCATGCTCTGGAATTACACTCTAGAGTAAACTATAAAGGGAACAAGTGCTTTGGGCTCCCCTATATATAAAAAAACCTCAATGTCCTATAAATCCACTAACCTATTTCATACGGAGTAACCCATAACAAGGAAAATAACTCTTTCTTTTTTCCATTTTAGCTTTTATTTGTCGGTGAGGTGAATGTGTCTAGTTAACATTTAACTAAATAAACATTACATGGGAACAGTCCTCTATGTCAGGATTGTGTTCACTGCACATGTTAAACTTGCTCCATGAAAGAAGCCATGCTCTGTTTCACATACTACAGTGAACCATAAATAGATCAAGTGGTTTGAATTCCTGAAATGTCCACAACCAGAGTAATCTATAGATCCAGTAACCTATTACCCACTCACTAATGTATAAGAAGGCAAATAACCATTTTTTTTTCCATTTTAGTTTCTAGAGGACAAAAAAGATATAGTGAGTGTGTCTAGTTAACAATTAACTAAATAAGCACCAAATATGAACAATCCTCTAGATGAAGGCTAACAACTATTCAGAGATGTGTTCACTGCCCATAAACATAGCTTACAGTATGTCTGAACATACTTTGCTTTACATACATAAGATTGTTTTTTAAAAAGTTCTCTATACCCCTCATATAAGGCACACATAGAGCAGTTATGGTCTTTTATACATCAAGAAGAGGGGGGAAATATGAAAATAAAAGTGTTTTTTTCATTTGTTCATTTAATTTAGAGAGTTTATTGGCTATTTCCATTTATACCAGCTGTATAAACAATGTATCAAGCCTTGCTAGCAGTTAGATGTTCCAGAAAAGTTATTCATATCCTTTGTTAAACTTTTGAAACAAAACAATAATTTCACCCTTTTATTTCAGAGTGAACCAGGCTTTCTGGAGAATGTAAGTTTTACTATTAATTTTGCAAGGATATTGTCTAAAGGGGAGGGTCATTTCTTTGAATGGTTGAGCTGGGATTTTTTGCTCATAACTGTAGCATCATTAACACAATGGATGCATTTATGTTGTGTGTTTAAACTAATAAATGAATTTGCAAAGCATGTTATATTTCTTCCATCCCACCCAAAAAACTACCAAAGATAAACCTAACCAACCTTTGTATCTTCAACAAGTGCAGCAATTCAGTCTTTAACAGGCCTAAAAAATGTGTGACTGCAACCAAGACTGACAATAAGTTCTGAAACCCTGTCCATCTAAAAAATCTGCAACTTGTCAGCTGTCTGACAGAAAACATAATGTTTCTAATAGGACACTCTGAAAGAGAAAATTGCTTTCAATTTTGTATAGGCCAGTGATGGCGAACCTTTTAGAGACTGAGTGCCCAAAAACTGGCCCTGCCCCCACTCCACCCCGCCTGCCCGCAGGGCCACTCACCACCTCCAGGGCCCACCGCTGATAGCCCAGGCAGCCCAGCAGCACCATGGCAGCCACACCCTCTCCTTGGACCCTGCAGCATCAACTGTGCACAATGGGGCATGAGGGCAGAGTCTTGTCTATGTTGCCTGGCTGCCATGTCCTTGGTTGTGCTGCTCCCTGTGAGCCACGCTTGGGGGTGACTCCTCTCCTGGGGGGCTGCTGGTGAGGGGGTCACAGGGGGAGGCAAGGCTGGGGCAACAGCACATGTGCCCACAGAGAGGGCTCCGAGTGCCACCTCTGGTACCAATGCCATAGGTTTCCCACCACTGGTATAGGTATTTCAAGTCGCCCCAGCAAATCCTCACTGAATGTTGACTGTTGATATAAAAAGTGGCTTTTAAATGAAAGTTTGGTGGTGACTATATCAACAAACCAGTCCCCTTTTTTTGCTTTTGCTTCCCATAGATAATACTCACTGGCTGGTCACTGAGGGGTCAAAACTGCAAATGGGTTGTGTCTACTGCACATGCCAAACTTGACTCTTCTTTCCTGTTTAGTCTACAGCATGGTTGAACACATTTTGCCTTACACACATAAAATTGCTTTTACAAAGTCTCTATACCCTTGATAAAAGCAAAGCAGTTATGGTCTTTTATACATGAAGAAGAGAGAAAAAATAGTATGAAAATAAAAGTAATTTTTTTCATTTATTCATATATTTAATTTAGAGGTTATATTGCTCTTTTTCATTTATACTTGCTGTGTAAACTATACATAAAACCTTGCTAGTAGATAGATGTTTCAGAAGATTGTTCATGAATTTTGTTAAACTTTTGAAAAAAAAAAACAATAATTCGACACTGTTTATTCCAGCTTGGTCAAAACGTAAAAAATGTTAGTTGTACTATTAATTTTGCAAGGATATATTATCTAAAAGGGAGGGTCATTTCTTTGAATGATTGAGCTGGGATTTGTGCATCATTAACACAATGGATGCCTTTATGTTGTGTTTAAACTAATAAAAGTCATAACCTATTTCATAGCTTCAAACAATCTATTGTACAATCCACAAACAAAAAACTGGTTTTGCAAACATGTTAAATTTCTCCCATCCCACCCAAAAAACTACTGAAACTAAATCTAAACAACCTTTGTATTTTCAACAAATGCAGCAATTCAGTCTTTAATAGACCTGCCTAAAAATGTGTGATTACAGCCAAGATTGTTGATTTTACAAGTTCTGAGCCCCTTTCCACCTAAAAAAAAATCTGCAACATTTTGGCTGTCTGACTGAAAACTTAATGTTTCTAATAGGACACCCTGAAAAAGAAAGTTGTTTTCAATTCTTTGCAGACATTTCAAGTTTCCCCAGCAAATCCTCACTGACTATTGACTGGTGATATAAAGAATGGCTTTTAAATGGAAGTTCTGTGCTGAATGTATCAACAAACCAGTCCCCTTTCAAAGGCTGAATTTTGCTTTTGCTTCCCATAGATAGTATTCAGTGGTTGGTAAGGGGGAATATGTTCACAGCACATGCTAAATTTGCTTCTTCTTAAATGTTTAGTTAACAGCATGTTTAAACGTGCTTAGCCTTACACACACAAGATTGCTTTTAAAAAGTTCTCTATACTTTTGATAAAAACAGAGCGGTTATAGTCTTTTATATATCAGAAGAGGAAAAAACAGTATGAAAATAAAAGTGGTTTTTTTCATTTGTTCATACATTTAATTTAGAGAATATATTGCCCAATTTCATTTATACTTGCTGTGTAAACAATATATCAACCCTTGCTAGTAGATAGATGTTACAGAAAATTATTCATGAACTTTGTTAAACTTTTGAAACTAAACAATAATTTCACACTTTTTATTCCAGCTTCTTGCTGACCTAGGACTTGTAAGTTTTATTATTATTTTTTCAAGGATACTGTGCAGACATTTCAAGTTACCCCAGCAAATCCTCACTGAGTGTTGACTGTTGGTATAAAAAGTCACCTTTAAATGAAAGTTTTGTGGTGAATATATCAACAAACCAGTCCCCTTTCAAAGGCTGAATTTTGCTCTTGCTTCCCATAGATAGTACTCAGTGGTTGGTAAGGGGGCCAACACTGCAAATGGGTTATGTTCACCACACATGCTAAATTTGCTTCTTCTTACATGTTTAGTCAACAGCATGTTTAAAGGTGCTTAGCGTCACACACAAAAGATTGCTTTTAAAAAGTTCTCTATACTCTTGATAAAAACAGAGCGGTTATGGTCTTTTATATATCAGAAGAGGAAAAAATAGTATGAAAATAAAAATGTTTTTTTTCATTTGTTCATACATTTAATTTAGAGAATATATTGCCCAATTTCAGTTATACGTACCGTGTAAACAATGTATCGAGCCTTACTAGTAGATAGATGTTCCAGAAAATTACTCATGAACTTTGTTAAACTTTTGAAATTAAACAATAATTTCACACTTTTTATTTCAGGCTGTTTCTAACCTAAGAGGTGTAAGTGTTATTATTATTTTTTTCAAGGATACTATGCAGACATTTCTAGTTACCCCAGCAAATCCTCACTGAGTGTTGACTGTTGGTATAAAAAGTCACCTTTAAATGAAAGTTCTGTGGTGAATATATCAAGAAACTAGTCCCCTTTCAAAGGCTGAATTTTGCTCTTGCTTCCCATAGATAGTACTGAGTGGTTGGTATCGGGGCCAACACTGTAAATGGGTTATGTTCACCACACATGATAAATTTGCTTCTTTTTACATGTTTAGTTAACAGCATGTTTAAACATGCTTAGCCTTACACACACAAGATTGCTTTTAAAAAGTTCTCTATACCCTTGATAAAAACAGAGTAGTTATGGTCTTTTATATATCAGAATAGGAAACAGTAGTATGAAAATAAAATTGGTTTTTTTCATTTGTTCATACATTTAATTTAGAGAATATATTGCCCAATTTTATTTATACCTGCTGTGTAAACAATGTATCGAGCCTTGCTAGTACATAGATGTTCCAAAAAATTATTCATGAACTTTGTTAAACTTTTGAAACTAAACAATAATTTCACACTTTTTATTCCAGGTTCTTGCTGGCGAGGGAAAAGTAAGTTTTTTATTATTATTTTTTCAAGGATACTGTGCAGACATTTCAAGTTACCCCAGCAAATCCTCACTGAGTGTTGACTATTGGTATAAAAAGTCACCTTTAAATGAAAGTTCTATGGTGAATATATCAAGAAACCAGTCCCCTTTCAAAGGCTGAATATTACTCTTGCTTCCCATAGATAGTACTCAGTGGTTGGTATGGGGGCCAACACTGCAAATGGGTTATATTCACCGCACATGATAAATTTGCTTCTTCTTACATGTTTAGTTAACAGCATGTTAAATGTGCTTAGCCTTAAACACACAAGATTACTTTTAAAAAGTTCTCTATACCCTTGATAAAAACAGAGCAGTTATGGTCTTTTATGTATCAGAAGAGGAAAAAATAGTATGAAAATAAAAGTGTTTTTTTTTCATTTGTTCATACATTGAATTTAGAGAATATATTGCCCAATTTCAGTTATACTTACTGTGTAAACAGTATATTGAGCCTTACTAGTAGATGGAGGTTCCAGAAAATTATTCATGAACTTTGTTAAACTTTTGAAACTAAACAATAATTTCACACTTTTTATTCCAGGGTGTTGCTGCCGCCCTAGGAAATGTAAGTTTTATTATTATTTTTTCAATGATACTGTGCAGACATTTCAGGTTATCCCAGGAAATCCTCACTGAGTGTTGACTGTTGGTATAAAAAGTCACCTTTAAATGGAAGTTCTGTGATGAATGTATCAACAAACCAGTCCCCTTTCAAAGGCTGAATTTTGCTTTTGCTTCCCATAGATAGTACTCAGTGGTTGGTATGGGGGCCAAAACTTCAGATGGATTATGTTCACCACACATGATAAATTTGCTTCTTCTTACATGTTTACTCAAGAGCATGTTTAAATGTGCTTAGCCTTACACACACAAGATTGCTTTTAAAAAGTTCTCTATACCCTTGATAAAAACAGAGCAGTTATGTTCTTTTTTTTATCAGAAGAAGAAAAATTAGTATGATAATAAAAGTGGGTTTTTTTTCATTTGTTCATACATTTAATTTAGAGAATATATTGCCCAATTTCAGTTATACTTGCTGTGTAAACAATGTATTGAGCCTTACTAGTAGATAGATGTTCCAGAAAATTATTCATGAACTTTGTTAAACTTTTGAAACTAAACAATAATTTCACACTTTTTATTCCAGAATGTTGCTGCCCTAGGAAATGTAAGTGTTATTATTATTTTTTTCAAGAATACTGTGCAGACATTTCAAGTTACCCCAGCAAATCCTCACTGAGTGTTGACTGTTGGTATAAAAAGTCACCTTTAAATGAAAGTTTTGTGGTGAATATATCAACAAACCAGTCCCCTTTCAAAGGCTGAATTTTGCTCTTGCTTCCCATAGATAGTACTGGGTGGTTGGTATCGGGGCCAACACTGTAAATGGGTTATGTTCACCACACATGATAAATTTGCTTCTTCTTACATGTTTAGTTAACAGCATGTTTAAACATGCTTAGCCTTACACACACAAGATTGCTTTTAAAAAGTTCTCTATACCCTTGATAAAAACAGAGTAGTTATGGTCTTTTATATATCAGAATAGGAAACAGTAGTATGAAAATAAAATTGGTTTTTTTCATTTGTTCATACATTTAATTTAGAGAATATATTGCCCAATTTTATTTATACCTGCTGTGTAAACAATGTATCGAGCCTTGCTAGTACATAGATGTTCCAAAAAATTATTCATGAACTTTGTTAAACTTTTGAAACTAAACAATAATTTCATACTTTTTATTCCAGGGTCTTGCTGGCAAGAGAAAAGTAAGTTTTTTTATTATTTTTTGAAGGATACTGTGCAGATATTTCAAGTTACCCCAGCAAATCCTCACTGAGTGTTGACTGTTGGTATAAAAAGTCACCTTTAAATGGACTTTCTGTGGTGAATATATCAACAAACCAGTCCCCTTTCAAATGCTGAATTTTGCTTTTGCTTCCCATAGATAGTATTCAGCGGTTGGTATGGGGGCCAAAACTGCAAATTGATTATGTTCACCCCACATGATAAATTTGCTTCTTCTTACATGTTTACTCAAGAGCATGTTTAAACGTGCTTAGCCTTACACACACAAGATTGCTTTTAAAAAGTTCTCTATACCCTTGATAAAAACAGAACAGTTATGTTCTTTTATTTATCAGAAGAGGAAAAATTAGTATGATAATAAAAGTGGGTTTTTTCATTTGTTCATACATTTAATTTAGAGAATATATTGCCCAATTTCAGTTATACGTACTGTGTAAACAATGTATTGAGCCTTACTAGTAGATAGATGTTCCAGAAAATTATTCATGAACTTTGTTAAACTTTTGAAACTAAACAATAATTTCACACTTTTTATTCCAGGGTCTTGCTGGTGCCCTAGGAAATGTAAGTTTTATTATTATTTTTTCAAGAATACTGTGCAGACATTTCAAGTTACCCCAGCAAATCCTCACTGAGTGTTGACTGTTGGTATAAAAAGTCACCTTTAAATGGAAGTTCTGTGGTGAATGTATCAAGAAACCAGTCCCCTTTCAAAGGCTGAATTTTGCTTTTGCTTCCCATAGATAGTACTGAGTGGATGGTAAGGGGGCCAAAACTGCAAATGGATTATGTTCACCACACATGATAAATTTGCTTCTTCTTACATGTTTACTCAAGAGCATGTTTAAACATGCTTAGCCTTACACACACAAGATTGCTTTTAAAAAGTTCTCTATACCCTTGATAAAAACAGAGCAGTTATGTTCTTTTTTTTATCAGAAGAGGAAAAATTAGTATGATAATAAAAGTGGGTTTTTTTTCATTTGTTCGTACATTTAATTTAGAGAATATATTGCCCAATTTCATTTCTACCTGCTGTGTAAACAATGTATCGAGTCTTGTTAGTACATAGATGTTCCAAAAAATTATTCATGAACTTTGTTAAACTTTGTTAAACCAGTCCCCTTTCAAAGGCTGAATTTTGCTCTTGCTTCCCATAGATAATACTCAGTAGATGGTATGGGGGCCAAAACTACAAATGGGGTAGGGAAGGAGGCAATTTGACTATGAGGCATCTCTCACAATGTTGCTTTTAGAATGGTCATTGTAGATCTTCTGCATGGAGTCTCAAAAGCATTACAGAGGCTGTAGAGCTTTTTTTTAAAAAAAACTTTGGATAGCTTCCTCAGTAGTCTGCTTATGTTTGCATGAATAATTGGATTTAAAATCATGCAGAAGTGTAAGAGAAGCCTTTTGAAATCAGATATATCTCTCCATTCTTGGGGCCTGAAAAAGAACTTTCTGGGGGGAACAAAGCAGAGCCCTTCAACCCCCAAAGGCAGAACTAGGAAGAACTTTTCTGAAAAAAATAATTGCATCCTTTAGATTTCCAATAAGAACTATGAAAATGGCACAAGCTATGACCTGGCAATGATTGAATAAGGAGGCAGAATAATAATAATAAAAAAACATTAAATAAATATTACCTAGACTCCAATTCTTTTACTTTTTCTGGCTTTACAACTCAGATTATGACCACTGTGGATTATGCAAGGAAAAAGACTGTAATCCAGGGGCTGTGATTACTGCTGATTACTAGTAACCTATTCAGTAATCTGTTTACTCAGCAACCTGTTCAGCAGTAACCTATTTCAATAATCTTTAGACAACTTCAATAACCTCAGTAACCTATTAGCCATCCAGTAACTTAATAGATGGAAAATAACTATTGTTTTATTTTATTTTAGCTCCTACGTTAAAACAGGTGAGTGTGTCTAATTAACAATTAACTAACTAAAAACCAAATATGAATGGTCCTCTTTACAAAAGACGATGGTTGGGCTATGTCAGAATTGTATTCACCTCACAAGCTTGAAAGAAGCCATGTTTTGGATTCAAACCCTAAAAGTCATTAAGCAAAGTTGGGGTATCTGGATCTGCAGAAAGCTAATGCATTTCTACAATTTTAAACTACAAATCTTTGTAATTGTTTCTTTGCTTGTTTGCTTAGTGATTGAAGATCGGATATACCCGGACGGTTGACCCAGGTTTCCAAGGACTGCCCGCTCATCGCTTTTTACACTGCCACCCCAACCTTAATTAAGAATGAAGTTCACAAATCTCAGTAGTATAATTTAGATATAAATTTTGAAAGTTTGATTTTCCTATCTTTGTAGTAGAAGGCAATGGCAGTGAGAACTGCCCTTTGCTACTCTGGAGGATGGCAGCAGCTTTGCTAAAATAAAAATAAATTGTATTTGCACCAAAATTGTTTGTTTGTTTGTTTGTTTTAAAAAACCAAAAAATAATTTCCTGGTTAAAAAAAATTAATAACTTTGAATGATGAGATAAACATTCAGTTTTGAAAAATGGCACGTCAGCTGGGCATGAGATGAACAGACCTGATTCGACCTGGACAGGGGATTTTTGGAAATCCTATAGCAGAAGTTTTAAAAAAGCAAAAGAAAAAAAAAGGTATTGTTGCCATGGAAATTACATGTCCACAAGAATCAAACTTTACCTAAGGGAGTTTTATTCATCTAAACAGAAGAAACAAAAATAGGAGAGAGCTAGTAGGAAAACCCAATGAGACTGAACTGGAAAGGAATGATGGTTCATTGTCCTGAGCATGAAGCCAGCTTCTGGATCATTGACTCATAAGAACTTCAGTAAATAATATTAAGTGAAATGGTCACAAGTCTAGGTGCAGGTGGGGTCAGCATTCAACAACAGACTGTTGTGTTGCTTCTAATTTAACTATGGTACACTTGGATATTGGGAATTGCATAGTCTCAAATGACCTGAAGGGCAACCATTTTTGGAAAATTCCCTTCATATGTGGACACCAGCATGACTCTCATGCACACTCTTGAGCCTTTGGAAAAGGTTGCAATTAAAGGCAAACAACTATGACACTTTGGCCAGGAAAATTACATCCCAACAAATTACCACTTTATAAAACCTTAGTAAGACCACACCTGGAATACAGCATCCAGTTTTGGTCACCACATTACCAAAAAGATGTTGATACTTTGGAAGGAATGCAGAGAAGAGCAGTTAGGATGATTAAAGTCCTGGAGACTAAAACATATGAAGAACAGTTGCAGTAATTGGAATTGCTAGTCTGGAAAAAAAGAAGGAGGGAGGGAGAGAGAGAGGGAGAAGGGAGGGAAGGAGGGAGCTGGGAAAGGGAGGGAGGGAAGGAGGAAAGTAGCTGGGAAAAAGAAGGAATTAATTTATCTGGTCTTGTTTCTCTCAGGCTGACAGCAACCAGGTAACTGTACACAAGGATTAGACGAAGGCCCAAATTAAACAGTGCTAAAACTGAATGCCTGATTGCTCTTAAAATATTCTCTCTATTCATAAATAGCAAAAGCTGCACATGTTTTGCTGAATATTCGCAGGGTAATACTCAGAAGCTGAAATTCTGCAGCAAAGGCAATCTTCTCCAGATGAAATAGTGTAGTTAAGGCTGGTATAGCCATACAAAGCAGGGGAGATGCTTTTTAACAACTCTATCATATAATTTCTCCATTCTATTATTTGTCTTTATTTTAATTGTTCATTCCTGTCCTTCAGATTAGTTTTCCTACGAAACCAAGATATACACGTGTGGTCTAGTTTTTCTCATAAAGAAGGTACAAGGAAAATAATACTTTTTTTTTTTTTCAAAATCAAAGTTCATTAATCTTTTCAATTAAATCAATTTACAAGAGGTTGTAACAATTGTAAAACAATACTGCAATTATTGCTTCCCTGGTGGCAAAAAACCCCCACATTTGATAGGAGCATTGAAATGACCCTCACCTTGACTGTTGGGTGACAAATACCTACGCAAATCTGTGAATGCCATTCATGCTCTGTTGGTTCCGCCAAATGAAAGATTGGGGCAATTGCAAAGATTGTGACGTACAGTCCTTGGATTGTTATTCAGCATTTTGTGGCAACAACTTTAAGCAAGTAAACAATGCAACAGGAGAGGTGAAACCATTCCTTTGCTTAATCGTCTGGAGTTCCTGGATTTTGAGGATAGAAGGAAACACAAAGGGGGGAGGGAGGGAGGGAGGGAGGGAAGCAGCTGGGGGAAGGAAGAAGGAAGGGAGGGAGGGAGGGAAGGAGGGAGGAAGGGAGATGGAGGAAGTAATGAAAGAAAGAAAGAAAGAAGGAAGGAAGGAAGGAAGGAAGGAAGGAAGGAAGGAACATGAAGGAAGGGAGGTGGAGGAAGAAGGAGGGAGTGAAGGAAGGAAAGAGGGAGTGAAGGAAAGAAGGGAGGGATGAAGATGGAGGAAGGAAAGAAGAAAGGAACGGAGGGAGGTGGAGGAAGAAATGAAGGAAGGGAGGGAGGGAGGGAAGGAAGGAGGGAGGGAGATGGAGGAAAGAAAGAAGAAAGGAAGGAAGGAAGGAAAGATGAAGGGAGGTCGAGGAAGGAAGGGAGGGAGGGGATGGAGGAAGGAAAGAAGGAAAGAAGGATGACGGAAGGAAGGAAGGAAGGAAGGAAGGAAGGAAGGAAGGAAGGAAGGAAGGAAGGAAGGAAGGACACGGCAGTCTCTTGATGTTATTCTTGCTTGATCATAATCACAATAATATTAGAATAGTAATTAAAATATGAATTCAAATATTTGGTATTTGAAAACTGTGGCTGCCCACTCACTTAATTATCTAGAAGTCTTGGGTATTTGTGGAAGAACCAATTCAATCACATAGCTAGTCAATTGCCTGCCCAATTCTACCCTTATCTATTCAAAAGCAAAACCCACTGAATCCAGCAACTGAGTCCCTCTGTCCTGCTCCTCAGCAACACAGACCTTGAAGCAGCAGAAATAATGTCCACTTCCAAACACCAAGCTTGATGAGCAGCCCCTGTAATTATTTTTTTTATAATTTTTATTTTTTAAACCAACAAGACAAAACAAAACATAACATACACACACACACAGTGTGTGCTCCTCCTTTTTTTAAACAGCAATTTCATAACGGTAATCTATTATTTACATTTTTCCCCTTATTCTTCTTTCGATATATTTGTCCTTGTTGTCCCGTTGTTCCTTGTTTGCATTTTTCTTCCTTCATACTATACTTCATATAAAAATAATACATATTATTTTTACTATACATTATTATACAGACATTTTCCACTTTTGACCTTTCCACATTTATTCTCCTCTATTATTTCTAGTCTCCAACCAATCATACCACTTATTCCATATTAGATAGTACTCTGTGTCTTCCTTTTCTTTTATCTCTTTTGTTAATTTGTTCATCTCAGCACAGTCCAGGATTTTACTTATCACTTCTTCCTCTGATGGTATATTCTCATTTTTCCAGAACTGTGCGTATGCTATTCTTGCTGATATTATTATATGTAGAATTAAATACCGTATTTATTTACTATATTTTCTGTTTAAAATACCCAGCAAAAAGATCTCTGGTTTCCAGTCTAGGGGTTGGTCTATTATTTCTTTGATCCATCTTCTTATTTTAGTCCAGTATTTTTTTGCAACTGGGCATGTCCACCATAAATGATAATACTGTATGTTCCATGTGCTTTTTTACATTTCCAACATATTGACGAATTGTTCTGAACATCTTGGCAAGCTTTGCTGGTGGAAGATGCCATCTGTAAAACATCTTCAACTGGTTTTCCTTGAATGCCACTGACATAGTCAATTTTATGTTTATTTCCCATATTTTTTCCCATTTCTCCAATTCTATATTAGTAATTATTTTGATAACAGGAAAATGAGGGAAGTGGTTTGGCATCCCAGAATGGATGGATGGTTCATTTTTTACCTTTTAAATTTAACCTACAGTAATTGGGTTTTGTGGTGATTTCCCATCAGTGTATTAATCAGTTCTGGTTCTCTTCACCAAGGTCAAATAATTGTAAATAAAATGAGCAAAGCCGATATAATTATTTCTGTTTTCATACTTCAGGAAAACATTGATTTGTACATAACCAAAACAGATTATTGATATACAGTGGGAATTCATCATTAATAGGGCTCTGACAATTCAGGAAGGGGAAAGATGGAGGGATAATATGGGAAAGAGTGCCTCGATACTAAAAAATGCTTGTTGAAACCACATTACATTTATCTGATTTCAAAGAGAAAAGGCTATCACAAAAGACGAGGAATGAAAATTTGACATCATGGAAATTTAAGCCTAAGTTGAAAAATGGAGACCTGGAAAATTTGGGACAAGGCTTGTCCCACCATTGTTCAGGCTAAAGAGCCCAACTCAGCTGATTTTGAACATGATGAAAGAGGTAGTTAATTTATAACGAGGGTACTTTTAGAGCTATGTGAAACTGGTGCTGAGTATGCATTTGCTTTCTAAATAATGTTCCAAGTGTGCAAAATGTTCTTTTACCTGCATCAATTGTTGTTCTAGCCTGGCCTCTTCAATTGGGTTGAAGAGAGAAAATCTGGAAAACATCCACCTGGATAGGTTTGATCTAGCAACTTTATTTGTTAAAGGTCAAATTCAGCTTATTAGTCTATTGAAATTATAGACTAACACAGTTTTTGTTTACACAAAGTTGTCCTCTCCTTTGGAGTGAACAATTGTGTTTCAGATGATGATGTCAATCCCACTTTTATCTCACAAGAAGATTGGATTGGTCACCTTGACCATCCAGGCTGAATAACCATAAATACAGAAACTCAGGAGATTCACTTCTCACTTTGGTGGATTCACGCCTGAATGGTACCAAGAAGAAGTAAAGATGAAGCTCCATGTTCTGATTGCTCTCCTTCTTTGTCTGCTTTGTCCAAGGGAAAGCATATCGGTAAGGCACTTCTGGTTTTAAAAGACATGAGGTGGTTTCATTTCTGATTGCCTAGCATTTCAGTTCTATTTAGTGAGGCTTTCTTAGGTCAGCTAGGATATGAAGTAGATCCAAGAAAATTGGACTAGATCAAAAATCCTTCTAGCAAAGGGATGTGGTGGTTTCATAGAACAGAATGCACACATACTCCAACTCAGTGCTTTGCTTCCCATGGCTGTGAGGAAAGTTAAGATGATGTTGCTATAAGACAAGGCTGAAGCTTGTTGAGAGTTACAGATTGGGATGACTTCTTGGGTAGCTGTGATATTGCAGCTTTTGGATGAAGGTTGTTTTCTTTTTAAAGATTGTCACAGATTCTTCCCTATATTTCTATCAATAGATGATTGCTATTAGACATCTGCAGGTCCTGCTATCTTGTGTGTTGATAGTTCATGAAGAAGCAACATGTACTCTTTCTCATTAAGACTTGAGAGAAGGTTGATCCTCCTCAACCAGAAGTTTTGTCTCAAGGAATGGTCCTCAGAGTAACAAAATAACAGATTTGGAAGGGACCTTGAAGGTCTTCTACTCCAACTCCCTGCTCAGACAGGAAACTCTATACCATTTCAGACAAATCTCTTCTTAAAAAAATTCAGTGTTGGAGCACTCACAACTTCTGGAGGCAAATTGTTCCACTGGTTAATTGTTCTAACTGTCAGGAAATTTCTCCTTAGTTCTAGGTTACTTCTCTCCTTGATCAGTTTCCATCCATTGCTTCTTGTCCTGCCTTTGGGTGCTTTGGAGAATAGGTGAACCCCCTCTTCTTTGTGGCAACCCCTGAGGTATTGGAACACTGCTATCATGTATGTCCCTCCCAAAACTGCATGCTTAATGGAAGAGGACAACCACCTCAAATGAATGAGATGTATTTTGGAAGTTGATTATTCTTTGGTCAATAATTAACATTTCTCTTTACTAAGGTCTGGCCATAATCACATATTCAAAGTTCTGTTTCTTAAAAGCATCCTCTGTTTCATCACTTGCCTCATCCCACAATATTTTAAGTGCCCCTCTTGGAGGCCTTTCAAATGTTACCACTAAATTATAATTTTTAAGGGCTCACAGGGGAAACTTAGGAAACATTTGCTTTTATACTTAATTTAAACTAGACTTAAATTGAAATCAACTTTAGTTTTTGCCCTGTTTTTATGGATGGTTGTGAGATGCTTAGAATCATTATATGGGAGTGGGGGTAAATTAATAGGTTTTGTAAATAAACTTGTGTGATGAAGTCATGATGATGGTGATATCTCTTGCCTCCTCCTAAGGGATTCCATGTAAGCACCATGATTCTCTACTCACAACTCTTCCTGCTATGGATCAGTGCAATAAAATGTCCTATCTCAGTTTAGAATCATCTTCTCTTTCAGATGAGATGAGATGAGATGAGATGCTCTTCTGCCTTATCTTGATGGTCTTCCACTTTCTCATGCTGCAAGTAGACTTTTCTCTCATTATGCACTAATTATGTTGTCATGGCTTTTTTCCAACAGAAAAAAATAATGAAGAGAACTCTGGTAAGTATATGTTTAATGTTGGCACGTCTCTAGTTTCTGCTTTCTTTGAGAATTGTTTAAATTATTTCATGGTATTTGTGCTTACTTTATTTAGTATCCATATCCATATTCTGGTTTACGTTTCCTGAGGAGGTGAGAGGCCACGGGCTCCCTCTAGGGTCTATTTTTCATCATTTTGACATCTTCTAGAATGAGAAATGGAGTTGGGGAGTTGTGTATGATTCATTGTACCATGGGGAACAGAAATATTGTCTTAACATACTAGGCAAATTAGAGCATAATAGAGAAGAAGTTATTTTCCCCTTTCCAAAATGCTACACTCCAAGGTACTTAATGAAATGGAATCCTGGAAGAATCAGGGCAGATCAAAGGAATTATTTAGGTTTTTTTTTTTACACACAACATGTAATTCAACTTTGGATTTCACTATCATGAAATGTGGTGTTGCCTACCAATTTCACTGACTTTAAAAAGGGTTTGAGTAATTCATGGAATCCATAGGGATCTATGACTCAGCCCAGATAGTTGTATGGCCACCTCTGAAGATCATCAGCTGGGAGACTGGCAGGTTTCCTTGTGCAGTTGGCTGGCCATGGGAGAACAGACTATTGTATTAGATCATCCAGGTGCTGGATCAAATAGAGCATCTCTTCGTTGTTACCCCATTAAACCACAATATGATTTATTTTATTGGGGATAGTCCCCAGTGAGACAATTAGATTTGTAAGTTTCCTCATCTATAGACAGAATCTTGCCAAGCTAAAGCAAACTACTTGCATCATTAAAGATATACTCTGAGGACTTCTAGGCGGGGGGAGCTGTCCTGACCCTCCCAATCAAACTATCTATAAACGTTGCTGTCTCTTATACCTGTCGAATGCAGCCTCTCCCTCCTGGGAATCCAGACTACATTTGAGCATGTCACACGAGTATGTTCATAGGACCGGTTAGTTCAGAAACATTGGCAGGATCTTCTGCTTTCCTCAGACTAAAGAAAGCGGTGTTGTAGCATCACATCACAACATCTGCCCCCTTGGGGCACACTTGCAATCTTGTGATGCATCTAGAAAAGAAGCCAAGCCTGTGTTGTGATGCCAAGATGCTTTTTTGGTCAATCTGATTTTGCCTCTCTAAGGATGTGCTGGTGGAACTCAGTCCTGTTTAGTTAATATGAGAGTGTGGATACTTCCTTAATCCCAGACGATATCACTTCTTAATTATAGTTAGAAGCCTTCCTCTAATAATGAAACATAATAGACACATGAGAACTAATTATTCTTGTAGTTAACACTTACTAGAATTGAAACTGACAAATAACAACACCCAGGAAGCATTCTGTATACCAATACATCATCTGATGATGAAGGCTAATAGATTTTTGAACAAGTCAATGTAATAAAGATATGAATTAATAACTACTCAGCTTCCACCCATGCAATTGAATATATATATATATATATATATATATGTTTTCTGAGGTTTTCGCGAGTGTTTGTATGTAGGTCTTTGGTTATTCGGGTTTTCTCCCACGTAAAATTGGAAGTGTCTTGGTGACGTTTCGACGAAGTCTCATTCGTCATCTTCTGGCTGGTGTTTTCAGCTTCTTGCTTCTAGGAGCAAACATCGAACAAAACTTTGTCAAAACGTTGCCAAGACACTTCCAATTTTATGCAGAAGAAAACCCGAATAACGAAAGACCTACATATATAGTAGCCCCTGGCTACTAAACCGGTGAATATTGCAATGAATTTTATATGAAGCATTTTGCAGTTTATAGACAGAAACCTAATGCTAAGTGAAAATGATTTAAATTTTTCTGACACTTAAATCAAGCTGACAGCAATTAAGAAAGTTAAGAAAGCAGAAATAAGTTTAAAAAATGTTCCACTTTCTATGGCAGGGGTGTCAAACTGCTGGCCCATGGGCCGGATGCATCATAGCAAAACTGCGCCCATTCCATTGCCAGCAATGGCAAAAAAGTTGCAATACGTCGTGACACGTCACGTGACATTGCAAGTTTGACACCCCTGTTCTATGGCATGCATTGCTCCTATATGTGTTTTTGAAGTCCTCTTCATTATTTTGAAAATAAATTGTCTGCTTCCAACACACACAGATAAAAATAATGACAATCCAAGACTAGAAAATAAATCATGGGACTTTTTTTGTCTGCAATGCCTTCTATAATTAGAATGCAGGAGGCCAAAGCATTCTGTGCATGCAAGTTAATATTTCTGAAAGTGGGGATGTGATCTAGCAATGGCTGGCTTCACAGCTCTAACAGAAATGAGTTTTATTTACAGAAAATATAAATTGAGGATAGCACCTAGCTAACAATATCCTATCAGGAATGTGCAAATGACCATGCTCTGTGCAGGTGGGCCTGTGAACAAAAGCAGAAGGAAATTGCCTCACATTAATAACATCTAGACCAGGGGTGTCAAACTCGCAACATCATGGGACATATCGCAATGTATCGCAACTTTTTTGCCATTGCTGGCAATGGGATGGGTGTGGTTTCGCTATGATACATCCGGCTCCTGGAACGGCAGTTTGACACCCCTGATCTAGATGTAGAGTAGACAAGGCAATGAAAAAAAGGGGGGACAAAGGTAAATCCTTAATTGTACCTTTATGCTACTTGTTGGCATCAGAAGGTCATTAGATGCAGATGTCTAGAACAGTGTATCTCAGCTGGCTGGGGAAGTCTGGGAGTTGAAGTCCACACAGCCTAAAGCTGAGACACACTGCTCTAACATAACTATAATATGCCTGATATCTGCTCACCATATTCCTTTGTGATAGCAACCCAATGTCTAAAGAGCAGGAACTTGTGGATTTTTATGTAAACCTTCAGATGCTGCAAAGTGTGTCTTTTAAAAACAGTAACTTTAGTCTAATGTTACCACTATGTGTAAAGGAGCAGCTTCTGTTGGCAACATCAGGTTAATGACCAAGTCAAATTTTAAAATGTACATTTTTGAGAAAGTCTAATTTAGATGATTAAAATACATTTCCCTCCTCTCTCCATCACAACCGACTGAGGCTTGTTTGTTTGTTTTAAATAAGATGCAACATAACTGTTCATGTCTATTTTTAGAGAGTCCCTGAGTGCCAGTGAGTATTTTTAATTACTTATTTCAGAAAAGCATGCTTTATTTGTTTGTGATTTGCTTAGTTTGTGCAACAATTCAAATAATTTCTGCCATGTCCAGGCGCCTGAAATGTCAGTATAATTGTACCCTGAACTACATAGGACCATGATTTATTATAAAGAATCAATTTGGCATAAGGTCAATTCATCACAATTTGTTTGTGCCTGTATTAGCTTCTGGATCAGTCCTTGCAGTTTTCTTGGCAATATTTTTGGAAGTGGCTTGTTTTGTTTTGTTGGGATGTTATTTTGTTTGTCCTTTGACAACACTGAAAAAATATTTTAAAGGTTCCATTTAAAAATTTAAACCCGAATCAACATTTGACATGTAATGTGTATTATTTTTCAACTGAGGGGATAGAAGAGGGAATCATCAAATTTGCAGATGACACCAAACTAGCAGGAATAGCTCACACTTTAGACGATGGACTCAAGAGTCAGGAGGACCTTGATAGATTTGAACACTGGGCCCTATTTAACAAAATTCAATTCAGTGGTGAGACAAGTAGGGCCCTACATATAGGCAAGTAAATCAAATGCACAGATATAGAATAGGTGGTATCTGGCTCAATAGCAACAACTGTGAAAGAAATCCTAGTAGGCCATCACTTAAGTGTGAGATAGCTGTGTGCTGCAGCTGCCAAAAAAGCAAATGCAGTCCTAGATTGCATCAACAGAGGGATAGTTTCAAGATGACATGAACTGATACTACTGCTTTATACTGCACCGGTGAGACCACACTTGGTCATCAAGTTACAAAAAAAGATGTTGATACCCTAGAAAGAGTACAAAGAAGAGCAACAAAAATAGTAAGAGGTCTAGAGTCTAAATCTTATGATGAATGACTGAAGGAACTAGGCAGTGGTGGGATTCAAATACCTGAACATACAGTTCTCTGCATGGATGCAGGTCTGGACCTCAGAGGCCTAGAATGGACTTCCGGAAGTGACATCAACGCACTTCCAGCAGGCTGTTCTAGGCCTGGGAGACCTCCTCCAGGCCTCCAAGGCTTAGAACACACTTCCAGAAGCATCATGGGTTCAGCCAGTTCTCTGAACTCAACAAAATTTCTCAACAAACCGGTGGGAACCGACTGAATCCCACCACTGGATCTCGGTATGTCTATTCTAATAAAAAAAGAAGAAGGTGTAAGGGCCCACCCCACTTTGCATCTTAAGAAGACAGAACTCTTGGAATATTTCTTCCAACAGGCATCCTTTATTAAGAGAAAATGGTTGCAGGCGTTCTAGACAGGACCTCACCCCACCCCACCATCTTTCCAGCGACAATCCCAGGCATTACATTTCCATCCCCTTTTTCCTCACTGCCAGTGGAAGGGAGACTTCAGAAAGGAGTAGATGATGGCTCCTTTGTTATGAATTAGTCCTTTTGGTGGTATCCACATTCAATCCCTTTGAAGTTGTACCGAAAGAAGTGAGGGCCATAAAACCCCTTTGTTCACCCACCTTTTCCTTCATCGTATGACAGAATCCAGAGAGGGCAGAAATGGGGTTTTCCATAGTCGATAACTAGAGATGAAATATAATTGGATTCTGACATCAGGACTAGGGTGATATGATAGCAGTCTTATAGTATTTGAGGGGCTGTCACAAAGAGGAGTCAATTTATTCTCCAAAGGACCTGAGGGCAGGACAAGAAGTAATGAGTGGAAGATTATTAAAGAGAGCTCTAAACTAGAACTAGGGAGAAATTTCCTGATAGTAAGACCGATTAATCAGTGTGATGGCTTGCTTTCCGGAGTTTGTGGGTGCTCCATCACTGGAAGTTTTCAAAAAGAGATTGAACAGCCAGAATGTCCAGAATGATATAAAATCTCCTGCCATGGGCACGGGGTTGAACTAGAAGACCTCCGAGGTCCCTTCCAATCCTATTATTCTATGCTTTATCTTCTACCTTTTTTTCTTATTCTTTCCCTCCTCCCCTTCCCATTTAAAATATTTAAGTTACATCATAGATGTCCACATTTTGGAGGGAGAGGACCACTGGTTTGAAAGAGGGGCAAAATAATCCATCTGTGTTAGAACTGAAGACCTCAACGGAGGGGGAGGAATAAGATATCTCCAGTTTACAACACAGCCCTTTGACAGAAGTTCCAAGAAGATTCCACAACCAATTGCACCCTGATTCAGGTTGCCCTGAGGCACAGATAAATCCCCAAGTGGCCTCAATGGCTCTCACAGAGTGCTAACGACCAGATGACCGCAAAGAAATACAACCCTTCAATCCCCACCACCACCATCCTTTTAGAACCTATCCTTCCATCCCCCACCATCCAGTCTCAACTGTCAGTACCTATCCTTTCATTCCTCCCCACCCCATCAGAACTGATGACATTTCTTCTTCTTCCTAAAGGAAAGAAACATCCAGTTTCCTTTTGAAGAAGGAAAAAAAAAAGCATCTTTGAGACAACTATGACCTGGATGACTGAGAATCTCCATAGACATTTAGTCCCTAGGAATGAATTAACTCTTCAGTCTATGAGAAAGAATTATTATTCTTGTTGTTTTGGGCAGACAGTTGCTTTTTTGGGGGTGGGGGTCAAGTGCTGATGGAACAGTACTGTAACTACATCAAACAATTTTCTTATTTCTGCAACGAGGTGAGGGAAGGCTTGTAAGCTTGTCTGGCCTACAGCAAATGCCACATAGCTATTCTAACAATGCAAGACTCCACATTCAGTTATTTGGTTACTTGTTCCTGAATTTCAGATGTTTGATCTGTTTTTGGGATGTGTCAAAGGCAGGAACTTCTTGTGGACTTTTGAGTAAGTCTTTAGATGTTGAAAAGTGTGCCTTATAAAAACAGTAACTGTAGGTGTTACTACTGTGTGTAAAGGCTCTGGTGCAACATCTGATTCACGACAAAGGCAAATTTTAAAACATGCATTTTTGAGATTTAGATGATTAAAATACGTTGTCCCCTTCTTTCTCCATCAGAATTGGCTGAGGGGTATGCTTGTATTGAAAAAAAAATGAAATATAACTGTTCATGTCTATTTTTAGAGCATTGCTGACAGAGTTGAAGTGAGTATTTTTTAAAATTACTTTTTTCAGAAAGAAAAGCTTGGTTTATTGTGGTTTACTTAATTTGTACAGCTACTCAAGTAATTTCTGTTCTAAGATACATATAATATGCCAGGTACTCACCATATTCCTCTGTAATAGCAACCCAATGTCTAAAGAGCAGGCTTTTTATGTAAATCTTTAGATGCCAAAAAGCATGTCTTTTAAAAACAGTAACTTTAAAGTTACCATTATGAGCAGAAGAGGAAACTCTAGTGGCAACATCTGATTAATGACAAAGAAGAATTTTAAAATGTACATTTTTGAAAAAGCCTAATTTAGATGGTTAAAACACGTTTTCCCCTTCTTTCTCCATCAGAGTAGCAGAATAGCAGAATTCAATATGTGGCTAAAGGAGTGGTGTAAAGGGGAAGGCTTTGGATATATTAGTCATGATGTCTGTAGCTGGTCCAATGAAAAGATGTACAAAAGAGATGGTTTTCATCCATCAAAGAAAGGGACTGAATTACTTGGCTATAAATTCACAGATTTTCTGGAGGAAAATTTAAACTAAACATTGGGGACAGTGAGTTTTTGATACAGAACAACCCTGTCCAACCCAATCCAAAAATTATTGGGCTATCAGTGCATGTAACATAGATGTGTGTTTGTGGACAAGAATACCAACCTTGCTATCAAGCAAAATCAAGCCACACAAAGTGCACTAACCAAATAGGTGGTAAGACAATAGGGGAATTCAGGCACACACAGGTTATGTAGAAAGTAAACACAGAGTCAGTCATAAAGGACTCAAATGTCTATACACCAATCCACAGAGTATGAACAGCAAACAGGGTGAACTAGAAATTCAGGTTAATGAGGGCAGAGATGATATTGTTGCCATTACGGAAACATGGTGGGATGAAACCCACACATGGAACACACAGCTAGAGGGATTTAAATTATTTAAAAGAAATAGACCAAATAAAAGAGGAGGTGAAGTTGCTCTCTCTATAAGAAATGACTACATCTCTACAGACGTAGAGCACAACAATGATGAAAACTCTCTTGAATGCATTTGGGTCAATATAAAAGGGGGGGGGGAAATGACATTACCATAGGTGTATACTACAGGCCACCCAACCAAACAAAGGAAATAGATGAACTTTTTGCTAATCAGCTAACTAAGCTATGTAGGAAGCACATCACAATAGTAATGGGGGACTTTAACTACCCTGACACTCAAACAGGTTCCTGGCAAACCTAGCAGACAACTTTGTCTCCCAAAAAGTAGAGAAGGGAATTAGGGAATTAGCCATTCTGGATCTAATTCTCACTAACAGAGATGAAATGATAGAAGATGTTGAAGCCATAGGAACCTTGGGGGGAAGTGATCATGCAATATTGGAATTCAACATTATGGAAGCACAAGCAATAGAACACAGTCAAACTAGAGTCTTGGACTTCAAGAGAGCTAATTTCAATAAACTTAGAGAGGGCTTGGGAAGGATTCCATGGATGAGAATCCTCAAGGGGAAAACAATTCAAAAAGCTTGGGAAATTTTGAAAAATGAGATAATAAAAGCCCAGTCTAGCACAATACCAAGAAATAGGAAAAGTAACAGCTCTCAAAAAAAACCAGCATGGCTGCATAAAAAACTCTCTGATAAATTGAAAGATAAAAAGGACAAGTATAAAAAGTGGAAAGAGGGGCACATACCTAAGTCAGAATATCAGCAAATAGCCCGAGACTACAAAGATGAAATGAGAAAAGCTAAGGCTCAAAATGAACTAAGGCTTGCGACCAAAGTTAAAAATAACAAAAAAAAGCTTCTTTCAACATGTAAAAAAACAAGAAAAAAGTGAAGGAAATGATTGGTCCATTAGTGGGTGAAAGTGGCAAGAAGGTGACAAGCAACAGGGAGAAAGCAGAACTATTTAACTCATTTTTTTGCATCTGTCTTTACACAAAGGGAAAAAACAGACCAACAGACCAACCTATCAAAAATAGTGCCATAAAAAAACAAAATAGAAACACAAATTAAGATACACAGGAAAATGGTAAGTCCAGCCTAGATGAGTTCAGATTGCCAGGACCAGATGGATTACCACTATGTGCAAAGGAGGAAACTTTGAGAAAGCCTAATTTAGATGATTAAAATATATTTCCCTCCTTTCTCCATCACAATTGACTGAGGTTTGTTTGATTTAAAAAAGATGCAATATAACTGTTCATGTCTTTTTTTAAAAGAAAATTTTATTAATTTTCTAGTTTTACATTTAAACATTTGAAAAGCAATGTGGCGGCTGAGTTGATCAATAATTCAATAACAGGCAAATATCTTTAGTATAGATTTCAAACTATTACATTAAATATTTCTCTTTTCCCCTTGGTATTTACTGTCTCATATTTAAACTAATACAATTCTTATTATATCAATTAAATAAAAATAACTTTCTTTCATTTATCAATAATTTTTAGTTTATACATATCCTAGTTATTTTAACATTCAATCTTTATAGACAATCAATGTCCTAATTAGTTTTTCCCAATTTTATTTTCCCATTAATATTTAAATTTAACATTTAATATTTATAATTTCCAAGTTTTAAATAACCCCAATTCCCTTTATCACAATTCATCACAAGATCTAAAGTTCAGGATACATGTCTTATCTATCTGAATTCTCACTATTTTACATCAACTAATTAATAATACAATATAACATTCTTATTTTCTGGTAATTTCCAAATATCTTAAATTTAATAACCAAAATTTCTCTTATTTCAACATTTAATACTTCCTCTCTTTTTCTCTTAATATCTACTATCTCATATTTAAGCTAGTAGTTTTTATTATTACCACTAAGTAAAACATATTTATTACATTCATCAATAGATTTTTAGCTTATATAAATCTTAATTACCCTTACATTTAACCTTTATAAGCAAATCAATGTTCAAATTTAACTGTTAATATTTATACTTCCAAGTTTTAAATGACCAAAGTTTTCTTTATCTCAGCTCATAACACTATCCAGTATCCAACATACACACCTTATCTATCTGAGTATGTTTTATTTTAATTCTCATTGATAGATCAAAATCCCGATTTTCTTAAGTCTTATTCTAGCTTTTTTTCTTTGCCAAATCATTTTCCATGTCCGTGCTTTTGAGTCATCAAATAAATCTCCCTGTGTTGTTATGCATATTGTTTGATGTAGAAAAAGCCATCCAGTCGCCATTTTTTTTATTGAAAATTTTTAAATATTTTTACAAAAAGCAAAAAACAAAAAAACACAATCCTAACCCACCCACCCCAACCCTCCCTCTCCACCCCCACCCCCCCGACCTTCCCAGAGCTGAATATAGGCTTAATTAAAATTTATAAGAATCTTAAAAAAATTAAAAAAGTATAAATCATAAATATATCTAAATACCTTACATAAACAACTTTTAAAGTAATTAACAATAAGATATATGTAAAAAAGCATAAGTATTAAAAAGAAAAAGTACTTAAAAAAAGAGATAATAGAAAAAAAGAAAAGAGAAAGAAGAAAAGAGATATAAAAAGAAGTACAATCTATAAAATATTAAAGTTTATATACAAGTTATTAAAAAGCTAAATAATATTTTTTTATATCCAATTTATATTGTATAAAATTTATCCATTTTTCCCATACCGCAAAAAATTTCTCTTGCGATTGTTCCTTTAAGAAAGCCGAAATCTTTGCCATTTCCGCCAAATAAGAAACTTTAAAAAACCACTCTTGCAAGGTAGGCAAAGATTCCTTCTTCCAATATTGCCCTACTAACAGCCTAGCGGCCGTAATCAAATTTAACATCAATGTAACTTCCTTAACATCACAATCAGTAACAATACCTAACAAAAACAATTGTGGGGTAAATTTTACCCTCTTTCTAAAAATTCTTTGAATATTCCATCATATCTTAATCCAAAAGGCTTTTATATTTTTACACGACCACCAAATATGATAATAAGTAGCATCCGAACAACCACGTCTCCAACATTTAGGCTGTAGGTCAGGATACATAAGAGGCATTTTTTGTGGATCAAGGTGCCATCTATAAAACATTTTGTAAAAATTCTCCCTTAAGTTCTGGGCTTGTGTAAATTTAACATTCCTCACCCAGATAGTTTCCCAGGTATCCAGTAGAACTGGTTCACCAAAATTTTGTGCCCATTTAATCATACAATCTTTGATTAGTTCTGATTCTGAATCCAGTTCTACTAGAACCCCATAAATTCTCTTAATATGCGTTCACCTTTGATCTTTTACTTGTTTAAAAAGATTTTCATCTTCTCTAAGCAGGCCCGTATTACGATCCATCTTCCATCTATCCACTATTTGTCTATACTGAAACCATGAATAGGTAATATTTTCATGTACTAAATCTTCCAAAGATTTTAACTGCCAATTTTGACCATCCCATCTGAGTAGTTGTGTATAAGAAACCCTATCCATCTTAACTCCTCTCCTTATCCCCTCTAACGCATGCCAAGGTATAGCCCATAATGGTATTTTAAAATCACTTTTATAATATTTCCTCCAAACCCGAAGAAAAGAAATCCTTATAATATGAGATTTAAAAACCCGGTCCACTTTTTATTAAAAATTAAATAGGCATGCCATCCAAAAAGTAAATCCCAACCCTCCAAATGGAGTATTTCTACATTTGTTAAATTAACCCAATCACTAATTAGTGTTAAAGCCACAGCATCATAATATAATTTCAGATTCGGTACCTTGAGTCCAGCTCTCTCATGGAAGTCTTGCATAATTTTAAACTTTACCCTTGGTTTTTTCCCTGCCCAAATAAATTTGTTAATACCTTTCTGCCATTCATTTAAGTTAACCTCATTCTTTAAAATAGGTAACATTTGAAATAAAAAGAGAAATTTTGGCAGGACATTCATTTTAATCACTGCAATTCTTCCCATAACAGATAACTGTAAGTTCTCCCAATTTTTCAAATCTTTTTGTACCCTGACCCACAGCCTTTCATAATTGTTTTTATACAATTTTACATTAGAAACAGATAGGGTAACCCCCAAATATTTTATCTTATCAACAACTTCAAAGTCTGTCAGATTAACCAAAATCTGCTTATCCAAATTAGTCATATTTTTAGATAATATTTTAGTCTTATTGTTATTAATTTTAAAACCCGAAACCCGTCCATATTGGTAAATCAGTTGTAATAAATTTACTACAGAATAGGTAGGTTGAGACAAAGTAACCACCAAGTCATCTGCAAAAGCTCTTAATTTATATTCTTTTTTGTTAACTTCTATTCCTTTTATTTCCTGCGACTCTCAAATTTTGATCAGCAAAATTTCCAGAGTTAAAACAAACAATAGTGGTGACAATGGACATCCCTGTCTTGTACCTTTTTCTATTGTAAAAACCTCTGACAAACCCCCAATAACAATAAGTTGTGCCGTTTGTTTTTGATATATAGCACCAAAAGCTTGTGATATTTTTTCTCCAAAATTCATTTCCTCAATTAATCTTATCATAAACTGCCAATTCAATTGATCAAAAGCCTTTTCAGCATCTAAAAATATCAGCCCTGCGGAGATTTGGTTATTCTTATCTAAATATTCTAATAAATTAATAATTTGTCTAACATTATTCTTCATATACCTGCCAGTTATAAAACCCGATTGATCCTTATGTATAAGCTGGTGCAAAACCCTCATAAGCCTATTAGCTAAAATTTTTGCAAAAATCTTATAATCTACATTTAAAAGAGATATAGGCCTATAATTCTTTGGTAAAGTGAGATCTTGATCCTCTTTTGGAATCAAAGATATAAAAGCTCTACGCCATGACGGAGGAATCTCCGAGCCCTGTAGTATATTATTAAAAAGCTCACATAAAGGTTGAATCATCTCTTCTACCAAGGTTTTGTAATAAATGGATGTCAAACCATCCGTACCCGGTGCTTTACCTAATTTTAATTGCTTAATAACTGTCACAATTTCCTCATTGGTAATTAGACCATTAATTTCTTGTTTCTGATCTTCTGTTAATTTAGGGAAGTTGGCCTCACTTAAGTAGTTATTTATATCTAAAGTTTGTACATTAGTACTCTTATATAATTTTTGATAGTAATCTAAAAAGATTTCTTAATCAACTCCTTCTGAAACACTAATTTACCATTATAATTTATTTTATCTATAATTCTCTGTCTCTGTTTCTTTCTTAATTGGCAAGCCAATGATCTCCCTGGTTTATTAGCATTGCAAAATGTATTTTGTTTCATAAACAATAAATTAGTTGCGGTTTGATCCGCCATCAACATATTGAATTGTGTTTTTAGCAACTTTATAGATTCTTTAAACTTTTCATCTGTAGGATTTAAAATCAAAGACTTTTCTTTTAATTTAATCTCATCTTCCAGTTCCTTACATTTCTGAGTCTGCTTTTGTCTATAAACATTGTTCATTTTTATCAAAATCCCTCGCATAAAAGCTTTACCTGCATCCCATACCATTGACATTGAAGTTCCCTTGTACATGTTTAAAACAAAATAATCCTTTAAATACTCCTTTAATTTTTGAACATTCTTTTCTTGTTTGAATAAGTTCTCATTCACCCTCCACGATCTCCTCTCCTCTTTTTCATCAACCAACTCCATCCAAACTGGACTATGATCCGTCAACGACCTAGGAAAAATTTTTACATTCTTTACCCTGAAATATAAATCAGTTGTAATCAGGAAAAAGTCAATTCTTGAGAAAGATTGATGTCTATCTGAAAAGAAGGTAAAGTCTCTCTCCTCTTGATTACGTTCACGCCAATAATCACGCCATTTTTTTTTAGAGGACTAACAAATCGTCTCTCTATTTTTCCATCTGGACGTAGTTGTCCTGAACTATTGATCTTCTCATCAGTCTGTTCTTCTTCCTGATCCTCAGGTTTCTTCTGATTTATATAGGAAGTCTTTTCTCTTTTTCATGTTGTCAGTCCCTTTTCTGAGTTTTTCATTAACTGTGTTTGTTGATCAGTTGAATCTTCTGTCATAATATTTGATTGTTCCACTTTTTCTATTATATTCTGTGTAGTTGATTTTTTTAGTTGTAATCAAAGTTTGTATATCTGGGCTGACATCTTGTTTTTTTCTGTAACTTCTTATTTCATCAGGAGCTGTAAGAATAGTTTCATAAATTGATTTCAACAAAAAGAGAGTCTGTTCATGGTCTTCATCCATATTCTCTTAGTAGTATATTAAGTTAAAAGCTTTACAGTCAGAAAATGCAAAAAGAAAATTGTCACTGAACATAGAACACAGCTGGGCTTCTCACAGCTGATATCTCAAGGTTACAAAAATCTTATCTATAGTCTGGGCTACTGGCCAAGTCTCTTTTAAGCAATAACAAGTTATAATATCAGGTTTAGCCACAAGATGTCACCCCTACCATTTAAAGTTTTCTTTTAAATCCAAAATTGTTATAATCTTTTCAATTTTACTTCTTTTTTGTAAGTAAAAAACCAGCTCTTCAGTGAAAATAAAAAAATCTTTTAGTCCACAAACTTTAAAAAAATAAAATACCAATTAAGATCAAGTTATTCTTGCAACACAGAGGATGAAGAACAATGTCTGAGAACCCCCACCACCCCCACAATGTTGACGCATTCCCAAAAGACCAGGAGGGCGATAAAAACTAAAACCCAGAATCCCCATACTATGAACACCAGGGACTTTCCAATTGATACAGCAGAAAGCAATATAGATGGAGATGGGGGGAGATTGTTAATAGGATGATCGATCCGAAGAAGATGGGACGACCCCTCCGTTCTATAATGCCGACTGAGTTGAGGATGTATGGGGTGTGGGATAGCTCTAGGAGCGACTGCAAGTCGATGGACACTCTGGAGAGCGGAGAGAAGAGCGAACCCGGATGGAGGAATGCGCGAGAGGGCGGAGCTTGCGGGATCAGCCTACCGCGCCTCACATCAACAGCACCCATTGACTCCAAAGATCCTTGTCACAGGCACGCAAGAATGAGTGGCAATGGAGCGAGGAGGGGGATGAAAGAGGAATGCTGTGACGTTCGGAAGGATCGTAACCCCACCTCCCCCCAGACCGAGAGCTTTGTTTATAACGCGGGGAAAAAGAGCACAGGAGACGAAAGAAAGGGGGGAGCATGTTAACTGGGTTTGGCCGCATCTACGAGACTGGCTGCATAGACAAACAACTTATTGAATCATCCCAGCTTACTACCACACCCCAGTTAACCCAGAGTGGTACATGTGACCATCTTGACAGCAGTTGGGCACAAGGGGGAGGTACTAGGGATGAAAGGGAAAACATTCAGAGAGAGAATAGTCGTGCAAATGTGGATTGGGAGAAGGAGAAGGAGAAATGCAAACCACTAGATAAACCTGAGGGAGAGAACAGAGACAATCAGAGAGACAAGGAGGCTGCTCCACCTACTTTAGAGCTCAAAGAAAAGAAAACAAATGAGGACACACGCGAAAAAAAGGGGTGCAGGAAGAAACGAGTCACCGGAGCACAATCCAACCAATTAGGTCCGATGATGAGATCGAGGAGCCGGGCGCAGACTTTGGCTTGCTTATAAGAGACTCTCTCACTCCCTGGCGTTTTAAGCCCTGAGGATGCCGGCAGGTGACGGCGAAAGCTTGGCGTTTTTAAATTAAATTAAACTTTTATAGTTTTATAGTTTTATCACCCTGGTGCTCACCTTATTTCAAATGTATATATATATGTTGGTCTTTGGTTGTTCGGGTTTTCTCCCGTGTAAAATTGGAAGTGTCTTGGCAACGTTTCGATGAAGTCCCATTCGTCATCTTCAGGCTGGTGTTTTCAGCTTCGTGCTTCAAGGAGCAATGTGTGGTCTTAGCTGTTTCTTCCTTTTAACTGCCAGTATGAACTGATTGGGTGGGAGCTTGGCTGTGTTCTGATTGGGTGGAGGTGTGTTCTGATTGGTTAGGGGCTTGGCTGTGCTCTGATTGGCTGGGGGGTTGGCTGTGCTCTGATTGGCCGGGGGGTTGGCTGTGCTCTGATTGGCTGGGGGGTTGGCTGTGCTCTGATTGGCTGGGGGAGTGTTCTATTTGGGTGGGGGCTTTGTTGTGCTCAGGTTAGTCTGAGTTGCAGAGGAGTTTAAGATGGTGGGCTGCCTTGCTATTTTTGGCTTCGCGTTTGTGGTCGTGCCTCATCTTCATGGAGGGTGTCAGTTTGCTTCATGTATGGATTGGAGGGGTTTGAAGTGGCTAATGATGCAGCTGTGGTCTGGCTTCTGGTTTGTGGTCGTGCCTCATCATTGGTGTGGCTTTAGGTTTGCTTTTTGCGTGGATGTGTGGTGGTGACATCCTGTGTGGTTTTTATGAGTGTGGGTCTGGTGTCATTTTTTGTGTTAGGGAGTCATTTGTGAATAAGGGCGGGTTTCCAAATGGCTGGTAGGTGGGATGTATCATCTCGTTTGTTCATGCTGTGTAGGCGTTTTTCTATCTTGATAGCTTCTCTGATTATTCTGTTATTAAAATGTTCAGTTTTGGCGATAGTTCTGGTATTTTTAAAGTCAATTTTATGTCCTGTGGCTTTAAGGTGTTGGACCAGGGAAGATGTTGGTTCCTCTTTTTTGACTGAGTTCTTATGTTCTTCAATGCGTGCACTTATTCTTCTGTTGGTTTGGGACAAGCAGTGCATGGGATTTTTGGATATCACACACACACACACACACACACACACACACACACACACACACACACACATATATATATATATATATATATATATATATATATATATATATATATATAAATCTAGCAAATGTTGGATTTTAATTGTGATAAATGAAACATGTTGGAAGAATGGGAAAAATCCTGAAATATCTTCAGATAGTTTTGGGGTTATTATTAATTATAATATCTGTGAAAATGAGTGGAAAAATAAATTTAATAATAAGAATTAATCTGGGCCTTTCTGTGCACAAAATTTATTCTTTGCCACTAAACTACAAATTTTCCTCCCCATAGTGAGTGAAGGCAAGACAGATATTCTTCTAAACTGCTGCACTTTCCATATGGTCATTTCAAAATAGTAAACAGATTGTCCTGGACTTGCCACCAAAATTGAGCCCCAATTTTTTGTTGCTAAGAGAGACATTTGTTAAATGAGTTTTTCCCCATTTGACGACCTTTCTTGCCACAGTTCTTAAGTGAATCGCTGCTATCATTAAGTTAGTAAAAACGGCTGTTTAGTGAATCTAGTTCTCCCATTGACTTTCTTTGTCAGAAAGTTGCAAAGCTGATCTCATGACACTGCAATGGTCATAAATGCTCCAACCCTGGAAGTTTTTAAGAAGAGACTGGACAGCCATTTATCTGAAATGGTATAGGGTTTCCTGTCTGAACAGGGAGTTGGACTAGATGACCTCTAAGGTCCCTTCCAACTCTGCTATTCTGTAGTGAGATGAGAAGCAAGCAAAATAGATAGAAGACAGATAGATAGATCTGTTAGAATAATTAATCAGTTAGAATAATTAACCTATGGAACAACCTGCCTCCAGAAGCAGTAAATGCTCCAACCCTGGAAGTTTTTAAGAAGACACTGGGCAGCCATTTGTCTGAAATGGTATAGGGTTGCCTGCCTGAACAGGGGGTTGGACTAGATGACCTCCAAGGTGACTTCCAACTCTGCTATTCTGAGCAGCAAGCAAAATAGATAGAAGACAGATAGGTAGATCTGTTAGAACAATTAATCAGTTAGAAAAATTAACCTGTGGAACAACCTGCCTCCAGAAGCGAAGCCTTTATCTACTCCTCTCTGAAGTCTCCTTTCCACCTGCAGTGAGGAAAAAGGGGGTGGAAATGTAACGCCTGGGATTGTTGCTGGAAAGGTGGTGTGGTGTGGTGGGGCTGCTGGGGACCCCTTAAAACCTTCAACCATAGGGCTTGGTCCCCAGGTCCTGTCTAGAATGCCTGCAACCATTTTCTTTTAATAAATAAATGCCTGTTGGAAGAAATATTCCAAGAGTTCTGTCTTCTTAAGATGCAAAGTGGGATGGGTCCTTACATTAGACAGGACTTGCAAAAATAATCCACCTGGAAGGGAGACCCTTGCCGGGGGATTTTGCAAAAATTACCATGTCAGACGGCGGAGCAAGGAAGGGAGAAAACTCCCCGGAAAGGGAGCTGCTGTCCCAATTGAAACCCTGCCAGATGTTGGGATCTGAGAGGTCAGATTCCTCAGGAGAGGTGGTGGAAGCACGGGACCACAAACCTCGGTGGTCAATGAGCGTTGGAAAGAAAGGCAAGTGGGAAAAGAAATCAAGAAAGGTGACCCTGAGACAGGGGGGCAACCAACCAGAATGGAAGCAGGAGATGGAGAAATCCCTGCAAGCAAGTGAAGAGGAAGGGAGCTGGGCACTCTGCTTGGGCTGGATCCTAGAGAAAGCTATTGACCTGATGAAGAGAACTGTCAGCTACCTAGGAGAGGAGAATCCTGAGCCCTACTGCCACCCCAGCTCCTGGAGCCGCAAAGAGAGAAACACTGAGGGGGAAGTGGAACCTGCAGCCCTGGGGACATCTGCTGATCCAGTAGTCCGCACACCCCACCGACCCACAGATTGTGCCATTGAATTCAAGCCTGGGGCAAAACTCCCGAAGCCCAGATTATACTCCATGAGCCCAAAGGAGAAGGAGGAAATGGAAAGATTCATAAAGAAAAACCTAGAAAAGGGGTTCACTGAGCCAGCCAAGCCTAAAGTGGCTGCCCCAGTCCTCTTTAGAGAGAAGAAGGATGTCTCTTTACACTTATGCATGGATTATAGGGCCCTGAATACAATCAGTGAAAGCAACCTATACCCTCTGCCCTTCATGAAAAACATGTTGTCACACCTCTCGAAAGGGAATTTTTTTTTCTAAACTAGACCTAAGGGAAGCTTACTATTTCATGAGAATTAAGGAAGGGGATGAATGGAAGACCGCATTTAACTGCCCCATGAGGTGCTACCAATTCAAAGTCTTGCCATTTGGATTACAAGGAGGCCCCGCAGTCTTTATGCAATTAATCAATGATGTTCTAAGAGAGCACCTATTTAAGGGGGTCCTGGTTTACTTAGACAGCATTCTTATCTTCACCGAATCAAAAGAGAAACATGTCAACCTAGTCAGAGCGGTTTTAAAGAAACTGTGAGCCGCCCATCTATATGCCAAACTCTTGAAATGTGAATTCCACCAGGAAAGGATAGACTACGTAGGTTATCGCATATCCCCACAGGGCATTGAAATGGATCCAGAGAAGGTCAGAACAGTATTAGAATGGGCACCATCCCGCACAAGAAAGCAACTGCAAAGTTTCCTGGGCTTCGCAAACTTTTACCTCCAATTCATCCCCTCATTTGCCCAGCTAGCCCTACCCCTCACGAACTTACTAAAAATGAAGGGAGCATCCTCAGTAAAACCTAGCCAACCACTAACATGGACAATGGAGTGCCAAGCAGCATTTGAGAGATTAAAGAGACTTTTCTCTGCCAAACCAGTACTGAGGCACCCAGACATGGATAAGTCCTTTGTAATACAGGCAGATGCAAGTGATGTTGCAGTGGGGGCTGTACTATTACAAGAAAATGATGAAGGAGTATTGCAACCCTGTGCATATACATCCAAGAAACTCCCGGAAATTGAATAGCACTGGCCCGTATGGGAGAAAGAGGCATACAGGATAGGTTGGTAATTACTCACATGGCACCAGTTCCTTGAAGGCAACAAAATCCCCTTCCAGGTGTGGACTAACCACAAAAATTTGGAAGCCCTGAAAACTTCCAGGAAGCTCAACCCCAAGCAAGACCGCTGGTCCCAGCATTTTCACCAGTTCCAATTTACGCTCAAGCATTTGCCGGGGGAAAAGAACTTCTCGCATGCCCCAATATAACAGCACGCAAGCCACCGACTCTAAACCAATGATGGTAGAATCACAACTGGCAGCACCAGTAACCACCAGAGCCCAAGCTAAATTGAAACCACAGCTGGGCAGCCAAACTGGAATTGAATTACGGAAAAGTTTGGAAACAGATGAATGGTTCCAGAAAAACAAAAATGTGTGCACAATGAGAAATGGGCTGCCTTGGGTGGGGATAAAGTTATATATACCAACAACCTAAAGAGTCACATTCATGCAGCTTTGCCACGACACAAAATCAGCAGGGCATTTTGGATTTGTAAAAAGATTATACTTAATTAAACGGCAATTTTGGTGGCCATCCATAAAAAAGGACATAGAAAGTTACGTGTCCAGCTGCCCAAAGTGTGCAACTGCAAAGAGGTTGCAAGGGAACTCACCCAGACTGTTACAAACAGTGGCAAATCCCTCAGCCCCCTGGAGGGAAATAGCCAGGGATTTTATAGTGGAATTACCTGAAAGCAATGGGAATACTGTGGTCTGGATGGTCACGGACTTGTTTTCCAAACTTTATCCCTTGCCAAAATATTCCCACCGCAAAAGCCTTAGCAAAACTTTTCATCCAGCATATTTACAGATTTCATGGGGCACCCCAACACATCATCTCTGATAGGAGAGTGCAATTTACATCTGCATTTTGGAAGGAATTTTTATCTCTCTTAGGGACCACTCAGGGACTGACATCTAGCCATCATCCACAAGGGGATAGACAAACAGAATGCTGTCACTCAATACTTGAGCAATATTTAAGATGCTTTCTTAATTTCCAACAGTCCAATTGGACAGACCTACTCCCTTTTGCAGAAGTTGCTTACAATAATGCAGTCCACTCCAGCACAGGTTGCACTCCTTTTCAAATAGCTACTGGCCAAAGTTTCAACCCCATGCCAGAATTAACCCCAAACGAACCGGCGATCCCATCTCTGAAAGAATGGATGGAACAATTACAAAATACCTGGCCAATAGTTAGAAAAGCACTAGATGAAGCTAGGCAGGCATACAAAGCACAAGCCAATAAAAAAAGGGTTGAGCCTACACCATTCATTATAGGAGAAATTGTGTTCTTATCTACAAAATACCTAAAATCCCTACAACCCTGTAAAAAACTTGGACCAAAATATATAGGGCCTTTTCCAGTTAAAAAGAATCATAAACCCAGTAACAGTAGAATTAGAACTGCCCAAAAATCTCAGGCAAATAAACCCAATTTTTCATTGCAGCTTGCTGAAAAGACAGCACCAGTCATTGTTATGGCCAAAAATCCCCCCCCACCACCTCCAGTCATGGTGGAGGGTGAACAACACTTTGAAATAAAGGAAATCCTAGACTCTAGGAGATATCATGGAGCGACTCAGTACCTAGTTGCATGGAAACACCTCCCTGCCTCACAAAACGAGTGGGTCCATAAACGTCTTGTCAGAGCCCCGAAGCTATTAAAGAAGTTTCACACAGACTAACTTGTATACCTGTTTTGTTTTCTTTCAGGTGGATCTATCTTATTTTTAAGGGGGCAGGATGTCAGAATCCAATTATATTTCATTTCTAGTTATCGACTATGGAAAACCCCATTTCTGCCCTCTCTGGATTCTGTCATATGATGAAGGGGAAGGTGGGTGAACAAAGGGGTTTTATGGCCCTCACTTCCTTTGGTACAACTTCAAAGGGATTAAATGTGTATACCACCAAAAGGACTAAATCATAACAATGGGACCATCAGCTTTCATCTACTTCTCTCTGAAGTCTCCCTTCCACTGGCAGTGAGGAAAAAGGGGGTGGAAATGTAACACCTGGTATTGTTGCTGGAAAGGTGGTGGGGTGGGTGGGGCTGCTGGGGACCCCTTAAAACCTTGAACCACATACTCTGGTTTCTCTTCAGATCGTATAAATCTTTCGCCTTTTACTAAAGATTTCCGTGGAGAGGAACATTTATGAGTTTTCATGAATGGCAGAAAGGTATTAATAAATTTATCTGGGCAGGGAAAAAACCAAGAGTAAAACTTAAAATTATACAAGATATTCGCGAGAGAGGTGGACTCAAGGTACCGAATTTCAAATTGTATTATGAGGCTGTGGTTTTAACATTAATAAGTGATTGGGTTAATTTAACAAATGTAGAAATACTCCTCTTGGAGGGTTGGGATTTACTTTTTGGATGGCATGCCTATTTAATTTTTAATAAAAAGGTCGATAGGGTCTTTAAATCTCATATTATAAGGATTTCTTTGGTGAACCAGTTCTACTAGATACCTGGGAAATTATTTGGGTGAAGAATGTCAAATTTACACAAGCCCAAAACTTAAGGGAGAATTTTTACAAAATGTTTTATAGATGGCACCTTGATCCACAAAAAATGTCTCGCATGTATCCTGACTTACATCCTAAATGTTGGAGATGCGGATGTTTGGATGCTACTTACTATCATATCTGGTGGTCGTGTAAAAATATAAAAGCTTTTTGGATTAAGATATGGTGGAATATTCAAAGAATTTTTAGAAGGAGGGTAAAATTTACTGCACAATTGTTTTTGTGATACTAAAGAGACCACATTGATGTTAAATTTAATTACAGCCACAAGGTTGTTAGTAGGGCAATGTTGGAAGAAGGAATCTTTGCCTACTTTGCAAGAGTGGTTTTTTAAAGTTTCTTATTTGTCGGAAATGGCAAAGATTTCGGCTTTTTTGAAGGATCAATCGCAAGAGAAGTATTTTGCGGTATGGAAAAAATGGATAGATTTTATACAATATAAGTTGGATATAAAAAAAATATTATTTAGTTTTTCAATAACTTATATTTAAAATTTAAAATATTTTATAGACTTTATTCTTTTTTATTTTATTTTTTATTATACTTTCTTTAATCTTTTTGTTTTTTCTTTTTCTTTATTCTTTTTCCTTTTAAGTATTTTTCTTTTGGTATTTATGTTTTTTTATATATATATTATTGTTAATTATTTTATAATTTGTTCAATTAATGTATTTAGATTTATTCATGGTTTATATCTTTTTTAAGATTTTTTGAAGAAATTTCAATTAAGCCTATATTCAGCTCTGGGAAGGTCGGGGGAGGGAATGGGAGGGTTGGGGAGGTTTGGGGAAGGGTTGTTTTGTTTTTGTAAAATTTAAAAAAAAATTCAATAATAATAAAAAAAAAACCTTGAACCACAGAGCTTTGGCCCCAGGTCCTGTCTAGAACACCTGCAACCATTTTCTCTTAATAAAGGATGCCTGTTGGAAGAAATATTCCAACAGTTCTGTCTTCTTAAAATGCAAAGTGGGTGGGTCTTTACAGAAATCTTGAAATAGAATCTAAGAATGAATCCCCTCTGGATATATTTTTCTGACTAGCAAAATTTTTGGAATTTGAGATAAAATTGCCATATCACAGTAGAAGGGTTACACTTTATACCTCTTTTTGGAAGTAGCTAGTAGTCTTCTAGGTGCAGGAAAGGTAAATAGCTTTTATTTATTTTCTGCCATCCTTTTCTTCCTATTCTTCTTCCATCTGAAAAAGTATCCCTTTTATTCTTCTTCCTCCTTCACCAAAAACCTCTCTAAGCAGAAACAGAGCAGACATGGTCAAATGTTGGCCTCTTTTGACCTGCATTTCCAATAATAGTTTAATACATGTGCATCTTTTTGGTCCCTATTACTGCATGTTGTATGAAAGAACACATTCTATATATGGACAATGAAGGAATTCATACATGTTACATTAAAGATGGTAGTGATGGTGTAGTTGGCGAAGTCATGAGTGATACAACAATAGTTATCTTCTGTTTCCTTTTTAGGGTGCTGGAGGTGGACTGGTAAGCAGCCTTTTTTATTTTGTGCTATTCTGAATGCTCTTCCATCTGAACAAGCACCCTTTTATCTTTTCCCACCTACACTAGAAGCATATCTAAATTCCTCAGAGCACAATCTCACTGAGAGACAAAGTTGCTAGTAATTGTTCCCAGTTTGAAGCCCAAGCATGGTGCAGGTCCGTGTGAGATCCAGGGGGAAGATCTTGCCCATTTATCAGGGAACAGTTTGATCCTGTTGGACCCAATGAAGTGGATAGGATCTTTAATGCTATTAGTGCATCCACCTGTCAATTAGATCATTGACCCGCCTGGTTGTAAAAGCCACAAGGATGATGACTGCCAGGTGGATTGAAGCAGAGATAAATTCTTCAGTGCAGGAGGGGACATTTCTGGGGCCTTTTAAGGAGGCCCTGGTTTGCTCCCTTCTTAGAAAAACATCACTTGATCCCACCTGCCTGGATAATTTCCATCCAGTTTCCCATCTTCCCTTTCTAAGGAAGGTGGTAAAAGAAGTGATTGATTGGCATTTCCAGAGGATCTTGGAGATTATCTAGATCCCTTCCAGTCAAGATTCAGGCCCAGGAAAAGAAAAAGCAGATCTATGGTGGGAGCAGGATTGGGACAGTGCAACCATCCTTGTTCTCCTTAACCTCTGGTCAGCCTTTAATAACATCAACCTTGGTATCCTTTTGGGCCAGTCTCAGGGTTTGGGGCTGGGCAGCACAGTATTGCACTGGCTTGGCTCCTTTCTCCAAGGCTGATCCAAATCAGTGCTGATAGGGAGGGAGAGGTCCAGCACACAATTGCTCTTTTGTGGCATGCCACAGAGCTCAGTACTCTCTCCACTCCTTTTTAACATCTACATAAAGCTGCTGGGTGAGGTCATTTGCCACCATGTGTTGAATGTTGATGTGTCATCAGTACACTGATTATATTCAACTTTATATCTCCACCTCTGGTGATCCAAGTGATACTTGCGCTGCCCTCTCACTGTGTCTTGAGGCTGTCCTGGACTGGGACTTCACTGGCTTCTGGTTTGCTTCCTGTTGCAATGCTAGGTTGGTTATTACCTTTAAAATCCTGCATGGCATGGGTCCATGTTACGACAATGCTGAACAACGTGACCTATGACGTATCCTCAAAGTTATGATAGTTGCACTTTGACTGGGATATAGGTGCTTGGCAACCGGCTCACATTTATCATGGCTGCAGTGTCCCACAGTCTTGTTATCCTGGCTTGCAATGTGCCCAGCCAGCCTACAACAAGCAAAGTCAATGGGGGAAGCTTTGCTTAATGATTGCGATAAAAAAGTAAGTCACGAAACATATTGTAGTTTTGAGAATATGGAACGATATTGGCCAAAGCCAAGTCCTGCAGCCATTCTTAATATGTTTTAGTCTCCAGGTCTATTCTTAGTTGCTCTTCTCTGCATTTTTCCTAAAGTCTCAACATCTTTTTTGTAATGTAGAGACCAAAACTGGATGTAGTAACAAAATGCAAATTTGAGGATTTATTTTGGAGCATTTCCTTCTTATTTGCGAGTGTGCTGGGTATGACTCAGATGTAGTGGCCATTCGGTACAAAAAGCCCTGGATCGCATACAATATTCAAATATACAATTGAAAGAACAGAAAGCATGAAATGAATCATAATAATAAGGTATAAGAGGGTCCACACAGCATAACAAAGTCAGGCAAAATCAGGATTTTGTTTTTTATCTTTCTTGAAGAACTTACCTGAAGTACTTGGTAGCCTGACATCAGTAAGTCAATATTCATATAACATCTCTAATTCCCTTGAAGTCTTTTCTGTTATTCCTTTTGCATGTAACCACAGCCACCCTCTTGAGACTCACTCCTCTGAAGCATCGCCTGAAATTCCAGGAGTAATTCCAGTAGGAATGTGGTTATTGTTAGGAATATTTAAAGGATGCACTGATGCCCCTTGTCTCCCCAGAGGACAGAGTTGAACCTCATTTTCTTACATCATAATTTTCATGAATTGTACTATTTGTAATCATATATCCTATGGATTTCAAGACTCCTATTTGTTTTATAATAGGCTGGATTTCACAAGGACCTCATCCCCATTTCTTGGTATAATATACTAGCATTGATTACAGTAGCAATGTACAATAGCCTATTATTCTTATTAGTATTGCTCTATAGGCTTATGGATAAGCTGATCTTCAAATAAACTGTCTCTTGAATTTTTAAGCAAATTACCATAAAAACTGTGAAAATTGAATGATCAGCTGAAATGTTCTTAGTTTTCATTTTTACAATTCCCTATGGAGATTTTCTGGGCATGAATTCCTCAGAAGAAATGGAGTCGCCTTCACAGTCAATAAAAGAACAGGAAAAGCAATACTGGGATACAATCCCCAAAATGACAGAATGATCTCAATTCGAATCCAAGGCAAACCATTCAATATCACAATAGTCCAAATCTATACCCCAACCACTGGTGCTGAAGAGGATGAAATTGACCGGTTCTATGAAGCCCTATAGCACCTTATAGAATTAACACCAAAAAATGATGTCCTATAATAATAATAATAATAATAATAATAGTATTGATGGGGGATTAGAATGCTAAGGTAGGAAGCCAAAAGATAACCAGAATAACAGGCAAGTTTGGCCTTGGAGTACAAAATGAAGCAGGGCACAGGCTGATAGAATTTTGTCAAGAGAATACGATGGTCATAACAAACACTCTTTTCCAACAACCCAAGAGACAGCTCTACACATGTACATCACCAGACGGTCAACATAGAAATCAGATTGACTATGTGCTCTGCAGCCAAAGATGGAGAAGCTCTATACAGTCCGTAAAAACAAGACCAGGAGCTGACTGTGGCTCAGATCATGAGCTTCTCGTTGCAAAATTTAGGCTTAAATTGAAAAAAGTAGGAAAAGCACTAGGCCACTCAGGTATGAACTAAATCATATTCCTGATGAATATACAGTAGAGGTGACAAATAGATTTAAGGAACTGGATCTGATAGACAGAGTGCCTGAAGAACTATGGATGGAAGTTCGCAACATTGTACAAGAGGTAGCAACTAAAACCATCCCAAAGAAAAAGAAACGCAAGAAAGCAAAATGGCTGTCTGAGGAAGCTTTGCAAATAGCTGAGGAAAGAAGGGAAGCGAAAGGCAAAGGAGAAAGAGAAAGATACACCCAATTGAATGCAGAATTCCAGAGAATAGCTAGAAGAGATAAGAATGCCTTCTTAAATGAACAGTGCAAAGAAATAGAAGAAAACAACAGAATAGGGAGGACCAGAGATCTCTTCAAGAAAATTGGAGATATGAAGGGAACATTTCATGCAAAGATGGACATGATAAAGGACCAAAATGGCAGAGACCTAACAGAGGCAGAGGAGATTAAGAAGAGATGGCAAAACTACACAAAAGAACTATACAAGAATGAGCTTAACGTCCCAGATAACCACAATGAGATGGTCACTGACCTCGAACCAGACATCCTAGAATGTGAAGTGAAATGGGCCTTAGAAAATCTGAGCAACAACAAAGCTAGTGGAAGTGACAGTATTCCAGCTGAGCTATTCAAAATCTTAAAAGACAATGCAGTAAAAGTGCTACACTCAATTTGCCAGCAAATTTGGAAAACTCAACAGTGTCCACAGGATTGGAAAAGGTCAGTTTACATTCCAATTCCAAAGAAAGGCAATGCCAAAGAATGTTCAAACTATCGCACCATTGCACTCATTTCACATGCTAGTAAAGTTATGCTTAAAATCCTACAAGCTAGATTCCAACAGTATGTGGATCGAGAACTACCAGAAGTACAGGCAGGATTTCGAAGAGGCAGAGGAACTAGAGATCAAATTGCCAACATACGCTGGATCATGGAGAAAGCTAGGGAGTTCCAGAAAAACATCTACTTCTGCTTCATTGACTATGCTAAAACCTTTGATTGTGTGGATCACAACAAATTGTGGCAAGTTCTTAAAGAGATGGGAGTACCAGACCATCTCATTTGTCTCTTGAGAAACTTATATGCGGGTCAAGAAGCAACAGTGAGACCTGGACACGGAACCACTGATTGGTTCAAAATTGGAAAAGGAGTCCGGCAAGGCTGTATACTGTCGCCCTGCCTATTTAACTTATTTGCAGAGCACATCATGAGAAAGGCAGGGCTAGATGAATCAAAAGTTGGAATTAAGATTGCCGGGAGAAATATCAACAACCTAAGATATGTAGATGATACCACTCTAATGGCAGAAAGTGAAGAGGAACTAAAGAGCCTCTTGATGCGGGTGAAGAAGGAGAGTGCAAAAGTAGGCTTGAAACTCAACATTAAGAAAACCAAAATCATGGCATCCGGCCCTCTCAATTCCTGGCAAATAGATGGGGAAGAAATGGAGGTAGTGACAGATGTTATTTTTCTGGGCTCCAAGATCACCTCAGATGGGGACTGCAGCCAAGAAATTAAAAGACGCTTGCTCCTGGGGAGGAAAGCTATGGCAAATCTAGACAGCATACTAAAAAGCAGAGACATCACCCTGCCAACAAAAGTGCGTATAGTCCAGGCCATGGTTTTCCCAGTTGCAATGTATGACTGTGAAAGTTGGACCATAAGAAAGGCTGAGCGCCAAAGAATTGAGGCCTTTGAACTATGGTGCTGGAGAAGACTCCTGCGAGTCCCTTGGACTGCAAGGCGTTCAAACCGCTCAGTCCTAGGAGAGATCAACCCCCGACTGCTCTTTAGAAGGCCAGATCCTGAAGTTGAAACTCAAATACTTTGGCCACCTAATGAGAAGGAAGGACTCACTGGAGAAGAGCCTAATGCTAGGAAAGATTGAGGGCAATAGAAGAAGGGGATGACAGAGAATGAGATGGCTGGATGGAGTCACTGAAGCAGTAGGTGTGAACTTAAATGGACTTCAGAAGATGGTAGAGGATAGGAAGACCTGGAGGAATGTTGTCCATGGGGTCACGATGGGTCAGACACGACTTCGCAATTAACAACAACAACAACAATGGAGATTCTCAGTCATCCAGGACATGGTTGTCTCAAAGGTGCTTTTCCAAAAGGCAACTGACCTTTTTGGTTTTTTTCCTTGAAAATATTTCATTGAATAAGAAGCTTACTCTGAACTGTATAGCTCTATGTAACCTTGTATAGCTCTATGTAACCCTAACTAGAGAGCATGAATCAGTATGTTAGAATATCTGGCAGTTAATGGGTCAGTGGGAGACTTCCTGGACACAAGCCAGAATGGAATGTCTTTGTCTGAAAGAAGCATGGGCCATCAGATGTCACTCCATGAGCCTGCGCCATTATAAAGATGGTATGGAAGAGAGCATCATCCCTTTACCTATAGGAATGGACAAAAGTAGCAGAAGTAGCTACCACAGTATGCAGAAGTATTTTCCAAAAGTAGCAGCCACAGTATGTATGCAAGTGATCTTTCTAATTAAAATATATTTTTTGTTATGAAACCATTTCTATTGAGTTATCTATCTGACTTGATTTAAAAGAAGGCATTTTTAACTCAGAGCCTGAGCCATTATAAAGATGGTATGGAAAAGAACATCATCCCTTTACTATTCTGACTCTAAGTTAAAAAACGCCTTCTTTTAAATCAAGTCAGATAGATAACTCAATAGAAATGGTTTCATAACAAAAAATATATTTTAATCAGAAAGATCATTTGCATACATACTGTGGCTGCTACTTCTGGAAAATACATCTTTTGTTCATTCCTATAGGTAAAGGGATGATGCTCTTTTCCATACCAACTTTATAACGGCTCACGCTCATTGGGTGACATCTGCTTCTTTCAGACAAAGACATTCCAATCTGGTTTGTGTCCAGGAAGTCTCCCAATGGGTTGAGCTTGGGTTCAAAATGCTCTCGAAGCATCCAATTCTGTGTAGGTAATTGATTCCAGTGGTGCTGAGGCGACCAGATTCTCCACAATCTCGAAGGTCTCTTGCCCACACACACACAGCAGCGTGACAGCTTTGAGGTCATCTTCATGAATTTGATTCACCCGGAGGTAGTTCTCCACCCGGGCCACATATGAGCTCCAGCGTTCTGGGTGAGCTGTGTCAAATTCTGAAAGCCGGCCTATCTTCGCCATCGTTTCAGCCCAGGAACTTTGTCCATGCCTCTTGCTGCAAGGATTGAGAAGGGGCTCCCTTTTCTGAGCTCACCTCCAGTGTCTCAGCGCTGGCAGGCTAAGGCAATCTCCAGGAACCACACTTCTCCAAGCTGCAAGCACCCCTGTGGTGAGTCAGCTTGGCTTCTTAATCTGTTTGCCTTGCAAACCAGTGGAACAACCTGCCTCCAAAAGATGTGAATGCTCCAACACTGGAAGTTTTTAAGAAGAGTCTGGACAGCCATTTGTCTGAAATGGTATAGGGTTTCCTGCCTGAGCAAGGTGTTGGACTAGATGACCTCCAAGGTCCCTTTCAATTATTATTATTATTACTACTATTATTCTCAATCATCGCACAGTCAGCCAGATGTTCAGACTGGATTTGGTATTTTGTCTACCTATCGAGTCCTTACCCAGGACCTGGGATAGGCAGATGTGGATGTTTGATGGTATTACAGATATCGTCGTAGGATGGAAGCAGTTCCTAGTAAGGCCGCCTTTTGCAATTGACTAATAGCGAATTTGTCAATGCCAATGGTGTTCAAGTGGTGCTCCAGTTGTTTTGGGATTGCACCCAAGGAGCCTATGACTATTGGTACTACCCTTGCTTGCTTTTGCCACAGTCTTTCTATTTCTATTTGTAGGTCTTTGTATTTTGTTATCTTCTCCAGTTCTTTCTCTTCTATTCTGCTATCTCCAGGCACTGCCACGTCCACTATCCAGACTTTTTTGTCTTTCTTATCGACAATTGTTAAGTCTGGGGTGTTATGTTGCAGGTGCTTGTCTGTTTGAATTCTGAAGTCCCAGAGCAGTTTAATTTTATCATTTTCTATGACTTTCTCTATTTTATGATCCCACCAGTTTTTGCTTACAGGCAAATGATATTTTTTGCAGATCTTCCAATGCACCATTGTTGCTACTTTGTCATGCCGCTGCTTGTAATCAGTCTGTGCAATCTTCTTGCAACAGCTTACCAAGTGGTCCACTGTTTCTTCAGCTTCTTTGCATAGGCGGCACTTACTGTCTGTTGCTGTCTTCTCAATTTTGACTTTGTATGCATTTGTCCTTAAGGCTTGGTCTTGTGCAGCCAGAATTAGTCCCTCGGTCTCTTTCTTCAATTTTCCTGCTCTTAGCCATTGCCAGGTTTTATTATTATCTGCTTTCCCAGCTATTTTTTTAATGTATTGGCCATGTAGTGCTTTGTCTTCCCATGCCTCTATTCTGTTCTTCATTTGGTCTTTCTTGTAGGCCAGTTTGGTCTCTCCAGTAGTTAGTAAGCCTTCCTGATATACTAATTTCAGTGCATCTTCATCATTGTTCTTCAGATATTCTTCCAAAGCCATTTTTTCTTCTTCAACCATCTGATGTACTTGTAGCATTCCACGCCCACCTATTTGCCTTGGTAGATAAAGTCTATCAATGTCACTGCGTGGATGAAGGGCATGATTCATTGTCATTATTTTTCTGGTCTGCCTATCCATTGCTTTTAGTTCTGCTTGAGTCCAGTCCACTATTCCAGCTGTGTACCTAATGACTGGGATTGCCCAGGTGTTGATTGCCTTTATGGTATTTCCTCCATTGAGTTTGGATTTTAAGATCTTCTTCACTCTCTTGATGTATTCACCTCTAATCTTTTTCTTGACTTCAGTGTGCTTGATGTTGTCAGCTTGAAGGATACCCAAGTATTTGTAGTACTCTTCCTCATCCAGACTCTTAATGTTATTTTCGTGGGGCATCTTGATTCCTTCAGTTTTCATTATTTTTCCTTGTTTGATAGTAAGTGTGGCACATTTGTCCAAGCCAAACTCCATTACAATATCTTGGCTATATATACGGACAGTGTTGAGCAGCGATTCTATTTCAGATGATGTTTTTCCATACAGCTTCAGATCATCCATGTAAAGGAGGTGGGATAGTCTAGCAGATGTTTTTGATGTTTGATAGCCATGTCCTGAGTTATTCAGTATTGTTGACAGAGGAAACAGTGCAATAACAAATAGTAATGGTGATAATGAATCTCCTTGAAATATTCCTCTCTTGATATTAACCTCTCCCAGCTCTCACCATTGATCTGCAACTGTGTCTTCCATTGTGCCATCGATCTTTGCACAAATTTTCTGATGTTTCTACTGACTCCTGTTATTTCTAGGCACTTTATTATCCAATCATGTGGCAGAGAGTCAAATGCCTTTTTGTAGTCAATCCATGCCACATTCAGGTTGGTCTTCCTTCTCTTGCAGTTTTCCAAGATCATTTTGTCTATTAGGAGTTGATCTTTTGTTCCTCTGCTATTGGGGCGGTTTCCTTTCTGCTCAGGTGGAAAGAGATTGTTTTCAACTAGATGCTGTTGTACTGCATCAGCTACCACACCAGTTAGTAATTTGAAAGTTGTTGGTAAGCAGGTAATTGGCCTGTAGTTACCTGGTGTTGCCCCTTTTGCTGGATTTTTCATTATTAGGTAGGTTTTCCCAGTTGTTAGCCACTTTTCAATTTCTCCTCCTTGTAGTATATTGTTGAACTGCTTGGCAATGAGTGGGTGTATAACAGTTAGATGTTTCAACCAAAACCCATGCAGTTCATCTTCACCTGGTGCTGACCAATTTTTGATTTTCTTTGCTCTTTTTTCTACCATTTTTGTTGTTATTACTAGTTCTTTCATTTCAACTTCTGTTTTATTTGCATCCACCTCTTTTAACCAAGCTGCATCCTTGTTGTATTTCTTTGGGTTATCCCATATCTGCTTCCAGAATTGCACTGTTTCTTCCTTGTCAGGTACTGACTGATTCCTTGCAGTTTCTCCATTGATGGATTGGTAGAAACGTTTCTGATTGGATTGAAATTGGAGGTTCTGCCTATAGTTTGCAATTCGAGCTTCATATCTACTGATTTTCCTGGCTATAGCTGTTATTTGTTGCTTTATTATTTCCAGTGCTTCCTTGATCTTCCTTGTTTCTAAGTGGTATTTCTTGATTAGGTATTCTTTGGTCTTCTTGTTCTTCAGCTTCTTTTCTTTCATCTGTTCTAGCTTGCTTGCATGTGATCTTAACTTGCTGATCTTATTTTCTAGTCTAACCTTCCATTTTTCTGGTGCACTGTTTGTTTGTTTTTCTTTTTTGTTGATTTTACATCCCAGGTATTCTGTTATAACTGCAGCTGTGCTGTACATTAGTTGGTTTGTTTCTTGCAGTGAATTGGTGCTTATACTTGCTATTGCAGTATTTGCATCTTTTAATGCTTGTGCTAGCTGTTTCTTTGGAACAAGCTTCAATGCAGGCAGCCTTATTCTGTTGTTTTTGTGCTGTTCTAGATGCTCAGTTATTCTTTGTTTCAATTCTTTTATTTCTTTAGTTAGAGGGTTTTGTTCTTCCTGAGGAAGAGGTGCCTGGTTTCCAAATGAGAACAGTTGTATATCTCTACTGGATTCTTTCACTGCCAACTCCCCCTGGTTTGCCTCTACATTCTGAATTACTTCTTGTAAGGCTTTGATTTCTTTGCCCTGGGTAAACCTTTGCAGTTCGTCTAATTCTGTTTCTGTAAATACTTTATTTCGTGTTATAAATCGGCGTTGATCTGCTAGTCTCTGTTCTGTTATTTCTGATTCTGGATGTTGTTCTTTCCAGAATTGGTGCATTCGTTTTAGATATCCTCGTCTTGTTGGACTTGATCTGTAGTAACAGATCATTATTTCTTTGTTTTCCATCACTGTGTATCTGCGACGGGTAAACACCTTTTCTTCCAGTAGTTCTGCAGCTGCTGGCCCTGGTTGCTCAGCCAACAGTCCTGAGTCCTGTAACCCATTTTTCACCAGATATCCAGGAACTCCAATATCTAGTGCGGACCTTGTTAACCCGGGCGACGTCCGAGCCGGTATGGCATTCTGAAATTTACGTCTCACCATATTTTTTATGGGAGAGACACTCTTTGTCTGACTCCTCTGATGAGACCTGTCCAGTATGGTTGAACCTCTGGCATAGCTCTCATCTTCCTCAGAGTACACAAGCCCCACAACCACGTCAAGGTAGTGCCTCACTGGGGGATACTACTATTATTATTATTATTATTATTATTATTATTATTATTATCGATCATCGCACAGTCAGCCAGATGTTCAGACTACCCAGGACCTGGGATAGGCAGATGTGGATGTTTGATGGTATTACAGATACCGTCGCAGATGGAAGCAGTTCCTATAAGGCCGCCTTTTGCAATTGACTAACAGCGAATTTGTCAATGCCAATTGTGTTCAAGTGGTGCTCCAGTTGTTTTGGGATTGCACCCAAGGAGCCTATGACTATTGGTACTACCCTTGCTTGCTTTTGCCACAGTCTTTCTATTTCTATTTGTAGGTCTTTGTATTTTGTTATCTTCTCCAGTTCTTTCTCTTCTATTCTGCTATCTCCAGGCACTGCCACATCCACTATTCAGACTTTTTTGTCTTTCTTATCGACAATTGTTAAGTCTGGGGTGTTATGTTGCAGGTGCTTGTCTGTTTGAATTCTGAAGTCCCAGAGCAGTTTAATTTTATCATTTTCTATGACTTTCTCTATTTTATGATCCCACCAGTTTTTGCTTACAGGCAAATGATATTTTTTGCAGATCTTCCAATGCACCATTGTTGCTACTTTGTCATGCCGCTGCTTGTAATCAGTCTGTGCAATCTTCTTGCAACAGCTTACCAAGTGGTCCACTGTTTCTTCAGCTTCTTTGCATAGGCGGCACTTACTGTCTGTTGCTGTCTTCTCAATTTTGACTTTGTATGCATTTGTCCTTAAGGCTTGGTCTTGTGCAGCCAGAATTAGTCCCTCGGTCTCTTTCTTCAATTTTCCTGCTCTTAGCCATTGCCAGGGTTTATTATTATCTGCTTTCCCAGCTATTTTTTTCATGTATTGGCCATGTAGTGCTTTGTCTTCCCATGCCTCTATTCTGTTCTTCATTTGGTCTTTCTTGAAGGCCAGTTTGGTCTCTCCAGTAGTTAGTAAGCCTTCCTGATATACTAATTTCAGTGCATCTTCATCATTGTTCTTCAGATATTCTTCCAAAGCCATTTTTTCTTCTTCAACCATCTGATGTACTTGTAGCATTCCACGCCCACCTATTTGCCTTGGTAGATAAAGTCTATCAATGTCACTGCGTGGATGAAGGGCATGATTCATTGTCATTATTTTTCTGGTCTGCCTATCCATTGCTTTTAGTTCTGCTTGAGTCCAGTCCACTATTCCAGCTGTGTACCTAATGACTGGGATTGCCCAGGTGTTGATTGCCTTTATGGTATTTCCTCCATTGAGTTTGGATTTTAAGATCTTCTTCACTCTCTTGATGTATTCACCTCTAATCTTTTTCTTGACTTCAGTGTGCTTGATGTTGTCAGCTTGAAGGATACCCAAGTATTTGTAGTACTCTTCCTCATCCAGACTCTTAATGTTATTTTCGTGGGGCATCTTGATTCCTTCAGTTTTCACTATTTTTCCTTGTTTGATAGTAAGTGTGGCACATTTGTCCAAGCCAAACTCCATTACAATATCTTGGCTATATATACGGACAGTGTTGAGCAGCGATTCTATTTCAGATGATGTTTTTCCATACAGCTTCAGATCATCCATATAAAGGAGGTGGGATAGTCTGGCAGATGTTTTTGATGTTTGATAGCCATGTCCTGAGTTATTCAGTATTGTTGACAGAGGAAACAGTGCAATAACAAATAGTAATGGTGATAATGAATCTCCTTGAAATATTCCTCTCTTGATATTAACCTCTCCCAGCCTCTCACCAATGATCTGCAACTGTGTCTTCCACTGTGCCATCGATCTTTGTAAAAATTTTCTGATGTTTCTACTGACTCCTGTTATTTCTAGGCACTTTATTATCCAATCATGTGGCAGAGAGTCAAATGCCTTTTTGTAGTCAATCCATGCCACATTCAGGTTGGTCTTCCTTCTCTTGCAGTTTTCCAAGATCATTTTGTCTATTAGGAGTTGATCTTTTGTTCCTCTGCTATTGGGGCGGTTTCCTTTCTGCTCAGGTGGAAAGAGATTGTTTTCAACTAGATGCTGTTGCACTGCATCAGCTACTACACCAGTTAGTAATTTGAAAGTTGTTGGTAAGCAGGTAATTGGCCTGTAGTTGCCTGGTGTTGCCCCTTTTGCTGGATTTTTCATTATTAGGTAGGTTTTCCCAGTTGTTAGCCACTTTTCAATTTCTCCTCCTTGTAGTATATTGTTGAACTGTTTGGCAATGAGTGGGTGTATAACAGTTAGATGTTTCAACCAAAACCCATGCAGTTCATCTTCACCTGGTGCTGACCAATTTTTGATTTTCTTTGCTCTTTTTTCTACCATTTTTGTTGTTATTACTAGTTCTTTCATTTCAACTTCTGTTTTATTTGCATCCACCTCTTTTAACCAAGCCGCATCCTTGTTGTATTTCTTTGGGTTATCCCATATCTGCTTCCAGAACTGCACTGTTTCTTCCTTGTCAGGTACTGACTGATTCCTTGCAGTTTCTCCATTGATGGATTGGTAGAAACGTTTCTGATTGGATTGAAATTGGAGGTTCTGCCTATAGTTTGCAATTCGAGCTTCATATCTACTGATTTTCCTGGCTATAGCTGTTATTTGTTGCTTTATTATTTCCAGTGCTTCCTTGATCTTCCTTGTTTCTAAGTGGTATTTCTTGATTAGGTATTCTTTGGTCTTCTTGTTCTTCAGCTTCTTTTCTTTCATCTGTTCTAGCTTGCTTGCATGTGATCTTAACTTCTTCTTCTTCTTCTTCTTCTTCTTATTATTATTATTATTATTATTATTATTATTATTATTATTATTATTATTATTATCTTTTGTATCTTATATGAGAATTTCTTCATTCTTTAGATAAAAATATGTTTTTAATACAACATGAAGTGAGAGAAACCAAAAGACCTACATGTATTGCACCAGCCTGGGGCAGTGCAATCCCATTTAAGATCAGGCATGGGAATTCCGCATGGATTAAAGAACACCAGCCCAGCACCATTCTGTCCTGTTGGGCTTCAATTCAGCCCCTTGCTCCCCATTCAACCTTTAATAGTCTGCATGCGCTCTGAGAGTGAGGTCACATCATCACTTAACTCACCATGGGCTGAGAATGAGATCTACGCATTAGGAGAGTCACATGGGTGCAATCCTATCCAGAGCCCCAGTCACTTTCTTTTTCCAAGTGGCAACTAGGAGCCTGCCAGCTCTATGCAGATTTACAGTTATAATCCCCTATTTCTTCTGAAACCTGTCTGGGTCCGTTAGTTGCTGAGGGGTGCCTGAACTACTAGATCCTGCCTCCCTGTAAAGGGATACAACTTTAGAGAATCTCATAGCCACCAAGGCATGGTTTGACCATGACCACTTTGGCTAAAATTAATCCTACTTCCAATATAGGTATGACCCTATTGTTACTTAGAGATTTTTTTATGATCATCGTAGCTTTAAAAAGCCCTAGATAATTCATTTACTGAGCTTTTTTATGGAAAGTCTATGTTCATTAGGTTTTGGTAATGGTAGGACTGTCCTCAAGCGAGGAATATAACGCAAAACAAATTTAAGCAAGATGTCACATCCCCATAGTTATATTCTTCTGAAAGGGTTCACTCCAACCTCCTATTTATCAACCATTGTGATTGTGACATTTTGTAAGCTTTAATCATATTGGAGGCATTGCCCTCAACAGCCCTCTTTGGACATTTAATGGCACCCTTATTATCTTTCCAATTAAGTGATAGTGGCTTGATAGAAACTTTAAGCCATAGGCTATTCTGCTCTGCCCCTCCCCATGGACTCTTAGTTAATCTTGAAAACATTTTTGAACAGGGAGTGTTATTTCCACTTACCTTTATTTCTTTTGGACAAGGTCTCAAAAATATCTTCCCAAGTCATCCAGTTTTATGCTATCAACTATACAAAATGCCACATTATTAAGTCTGGTTACTAATTTACTTAAAAGTAAAGATTTCTCCCGTCCCATTCTAGAGGGCAGTGCTCCTCTCCATTTCCTAGCCAAGGGAGTGAGTGTTGTCTGAAGATACTTCCCTGGTCATGGAGCCAGCATGACTCTATGCCAAGGTGCACAGAACGCTGTAGTACCTATTTATCTACTCCCATGTGCATGCTTTTGAGCTGCTGGATTGGCAAGAGCTGGCACTCAGATCTCGAACCTAGCCTGTCAGTTTTCCAGCTGACAAACTCAGGGTCTTTAACCTTTGAGTCATTGTGCCCTGCACTAATTTACTTAACATTTCTTATCATATTATTTTATTCTGTATTATTTTATTATATCTGTTTTTAAATATTTTGACCCTATTTGTTTTCCTCTTTTATACATAGAAATATGGGAAATATCTACTGTTAGATTTATTTTTTTGTATCTGGCCTTATGACAATAATAAAATGATTTGATTTTATTCCCCTCTCAATCTATTTATTTATTGTCCAATTTATATGGCTCCCATCTCACCAAACTAGCCACCCTGGTGGTGTACAACAAAGCTAAAACAGTCAACACATATCTAAACCCATTATCATTATTAGTTGTTAAAAACAGAGAACACAATAAATACACTATAAAAGCAAAGCAAGAACTAAGCATTAGCAGATGAAGGGATGCCAATAATTCTTAACTAATTCAATTATCAGTTGGATGCTGCCACCATTTCATTCTTTCCTGCAATTCTTCTAACTATGTGGTAAAATGTATTTATAGACAAATTAATGGCTATCTTACCAAATCTCACTTACCCACTCCCTGTGAAGATCACTTTGTCTACACCAATGTTTCTCAAACATGGCAGCTTTCAGATAGGAATTTGCCAAACTGGTTTTGTAGGTGACTGCAGTGGAATCCTTCCCAAACCAGCACAGAAATGACTTTTCATGTAACTTCAATTACATTCTGTGGCAGGACCACAATTTGCAACAATATCAGCATCAAAATTGTTCTTCCTACTTGCACATCAAACAAGTAATACTTGTGCAATTAAGATTTATTTATTTTTATTTTCATAAAGCTTTTCCCACATCAAGAACAGCAAACCAGTAAAATCAAGCCCTATATTGTATCTACTGCCACCATGACCATCAAGCACTGAATAAGCTGGATCATGGGTCAGCAACCTGTGGCTCCAGAGCCACATGCGGCTCTTTGATCCTTCTCCTGTGGCTCCAGCCTCCTCCACCACTTGCAGAGAGAGACAGAGAGAGACAGAGAGAGGCACTTGCACTTCCCTTCCCTTCCCCCCCCCTCTCTCTGTCTCTCTGTGTGTGTGTAAAAAAGAGAATGGCCTCGCGCTGTTCTTGGACAAGCTGAGAAACTTATTGGGTGGGACTTCTGCCTTTGCTTGCAACTCTCTCTCCTCTCTCTCTCTCTCTCTCTCTCTCTCTCTCTCTCTCTCTCTCTCTCTCTCTCTCTCACACACACACACACACACACACACACACACACATATACACACAATGAATGGGGGAAGAGGACTGCAGACTAAGGGCAGGAGAGAGCCAGCCCAATAAGAATTTGTGTCAGCTTGTCCAAGAACAGCGTGAAGCCAGCTTGCCAGGTGAACAGAATGGAGAGAGGGGGAGAGGGGACAGGAAAGAGAGAGAGAGAGAAAGAGAGAAGGAGAGAGAGGGAAAGAAAGAGAGAAAGAGAGGGAGAGAGAGAGAGAGAGAAAGAGAGAGAGAGAAAGAGGGAGGGAGAGAAAGAGAGAAGGGGAGTGTCAGAATCCAATTATATTTCATCTCTAGTTATCAACTATAGAAAACCTCATTTCTGCCTTCTCTGGATTCTGTCATATGATGAAGGGAAGGGGGTGAGCGAAGGGACTTTATGGCCCTCACTTCCTTCAGTACACTTCAAAGGGACTGGATGTGGATATCACCAAAAGGACTTACCATAACAATGGGGCTATTACCTTTCATGTACTCCTCTCTGAAGTCTCCCTCCAGCCAGCAGTAAGGAAAAGGGATAGGAATGTAATGTCTGAGACTGTCACTGGAAGAAGGGGGTGATTGGGTGGGGCTATTGGGGAACCCCTTAAAACCTTGAATCGGAGAGCTTGGATCCCAAGTCCTGTCTAGAACACCTGCAACCATTTTCTCTTAATAAAGGATGCCTGTTGGAAGAACTGTTCCAAGAGTTCTGTCTTCTTAAGATGCAAAGTGGGGTGAATCCTTACATTAGACAGGACTTGCAAAATTAATCCACCTGGAAGGGAGACCCTTGCCGGGGGATTTTTGCAAAAAATTACCATGTCGGACAATGGAGCAAGAAAGGGGGAAAACTCCCCAGAAAGGGAGCCATTGCCCCAACTGAAACTTTGCCGGATGTCGGGATCCAAGAGGTCAGATTCCTCGGGAGAAGAAGTGGTGGAGACACGGGACCACAAGCCTCGCTGGTCAATGGGTGTTGGAAAGAAAGGCAAGTGGGAAAAGAAATCAAAAAAGGTGACTCTGAGACGGGGGACCAAGCAACCAGAATGGAAGCAGAAGATGGAGAAATCCCTGCATGCAAGTGAAGAGGGAGAAAGCTGGGCACTGTACTCGAACTGGATCCTAGAGAAAGCTATTGACCTGATGAAGAGAACTCTCAGCTCCCTAGGAGAGGAGAATCCTGAGCCCTACTGCCGCCCCAGCTCCTGGAGTCGCAAAGAGAGAGACACCAAGGGGGAAGTGGAACCTGCAGCCCCGGGGACATCTGCTGATCCAGTAGTCCCCACCCCCTGCCGAACCACAGATGGCAATCTGGACGGAAGACACTACCACCAACAACGGAAGCACCAATCCATTTCAAGGCGTCCACCGTTGAATGTGAAATTCAAAGGGGAGCCAACATGCTTGGGGGTTTTCCTAACCCAAGTCCTCAGCTACGTGGAGGAATATGGGCGGGTCATCCCCAGTGACAAAGCCCGCATCCAGATTGTGAAATCTGCCCTGGACGGACCGGCTGCAGATTGGGTGGTGAACTTGCACAACTCCAATGCCCTAGAGCGCAATGACTTCAACTGTTTCATGTCCTCTCTGAGAAGGTGAAGACCCCCTGGCTGATTGCAAAGCTCACGAAAGGATAAAAACGATGTGTCAAGACAAATGCCCGGTGGCTGAATATACGCAAGACTTCTGGGCCATTGCCAGCAAACTGAACTGGCCAGAAGACATCCTTCTTAGCCATTTCAAAGACGGACTAAATTATGGCCTATAAGATGCTTGCCTGCCCTGAGGGGACCCACACCAACTTGAGGAATGGTACATCTTGGCAGAGGAAGCAGAAATCGACATATTGAAGAGACACTGCCGAGGAAAACAATGGAGCCACTCCCCGCCTGAGTTGACACACGAACCAGTGAAACCATTGGCTACAGCCAAGAAGCAAATGGGGTGTTTCAAGTGCAGAAGAGAAGGGCATCAAGCTGTAGAATGCCGCTCCAAAGCCCCTCAGCACAAGCCAGACAGATCCCCGATCATCAAATCCGGAAAGTCTCCAGCTAAGCCAAAAGAAACTGCCATGAGAATGATGGAGATTGTGGAAACCCCCACCTCTGCTCATCAGGGAGAAAGAACTCCAGCCTACACAGCAGGGCCAGTGGACTCCTCAGATGACAGCTCAGAGGGCAAACCTCTGGTGGATCTGTCTTATTTTTAAGGGGCAGGTTGTCAGAATCCAATAACATTTCATCTCTAGTTATCAACTATAGAAAACCTCATTTCTGCCTTCTCTGGATTCTGTCATATGATGAAGGGAAGGGGGTGAGCAAAGGGGCTTTATGGCCCTCACTTCCTTCAGTACACTTCAAAGGGACTGGATGTGGATATCACCAAAAGGACTAACCATAACAATGGGGCTATTACCTTTCATGTACTCCTCTCTGAAGTCTCCCTCCAGCCGGCAGTAAGGAAAAGGGGGTGGGAATGTAATGCCTGAGACTGTCGCTGGAAGAAGGGGGTGATTGGGTGGGGCTACTGGGGAACCCCATAAAACCTTGAATGGGAGAGCTTGGACCCCAAGTCCTGTCTAGAACACCTGCAACCATTTTCTCTTAATAAAGGATGCCTGTTGGAAGATCTATTCCAAGAGTTATGTCTTCTTAAGATGTAAAGTGGGGTGGGTCCTTACAGGGAGTGAGGGAGAGGGAGAGTGAGGGAAAGAGAGAGAGGGAGGGAAAGAGAGAGAGAGGGGTAGAGAGTGGGAGAGAGAGGGAGAGAGAGAGAGAGAGAGAATGAAAGAGAGAGGGAGGGAGGGAGAAAGAGAAGGAGGGAGAGAGAAGGGGAGAGGGAGAGAGAGTGGGGGAGAGGGAGAGAGAGTGGGGGAGAGGGAGAGAAAGAGACAGAGAGGGAGTGAAAGAGAGAGGGGGAGAGAGGAGAGAGAGAGAGAGAGAGAGAGAGAGAGAGAGAGAGAGAGAGAGAGAACTCATGCACAGCTGCCTCTATTTCTTTTTAATTAAACTCTTCAATCAAGTCCACTCTTTCTGGCATTCATGCATGCACAAACATGTTTTGCAGCTCCCAGTGTTTTCTTTTCTGTGGGAAACGGGTCCAAGTGGCGTTTTGAGTGTTTAAGGTTGCTGACCCCTGAGCTGGATCATTGGATGTCCTTGAGCAGAACAGTCTTGTTCATTTTGCAGAAATGGAGAATGCTGTTGGACCTTTCCAGTATATTCAAATATTTTCAATATTTCCACATTTTCAATGTAAATTTATGTGATTTTTGTAAAGACAATTGCCGGAGTGATTATAGGAGGAGAGCTGTGCTGTGGTCACCAAGATAGGCAAAACATCAGAACTTTTGAAACCAAGAAGTATGATTCAAGCAGCACAATGCATTCTTAATGCATTGCATCTGTTAATTAATAAGTGCTTGTAATTCTCCTTCCAAGGAATCCCATTTTCATAAGTAATCTAATAACTAATTTTCTCCTTTTCTTCCTTTCTTCATTCTCAATGACTCTCACAACTCTCAAGCCATTCCATACATCAGATGATGGGAGTTACAGCTCATGAACATTTAAATAAAATGTCTATGTCTAGTTTCGGAATATTTTTGGGGGCTCCCTTGTACCTCCCTGGAGATACTAATCAGTGTTTTTAAGATGTAGCATCAAACATCTAGTTATATTCTATGGCAATACTTAGGACCACAATCTGCAACAGCATCGGCATCAAAACTGCTGTTCATACATGTAAATCAAAAAAGCAATGTTTGTGCAATTGAGATTTGTTTTGATTTTACAAGTTTTTCCCACACCAAGGACAGCAAACTATTCTGCTACAGGAAACAAATTAAATTCATGCCATATACTGTATCTACTGCCACCATCACCATCAAGCGCTGAGTAAGCTGGATCATTGGATGTCCTTGTTCATTTTGGAGCTATGAAGAATGTTGTTGGACCTTTTCAGGATATTCAGATGTTTCCATCAATTCCGTTATTCTAGTTTTGGCCTCTCTTTTGTTTCAGGTTGAAATGAAGTGAGAGAAAGGGAAACAATTACTAAATGAAACTTTTGAAAAGATAATTGCTGGAGTGATTATAGGAATAGAGCTGCGTTGTGGTCACCAAGATACACAAAAAAAATCTGCCCGAACCGCTTGAAACTAACAATTCTGATTGAACCAGCACAGATTTTTAATGCATTGCATCTGTTAATTAATAAGTACTTGTACTTCTCCTTCCAAGGAATCCCATTTGCATTAGAAAAGAACTAAGCTTCCTCTTTTCTTCCTTACTTCATCTCAATGAATTTCACAACTCTCAAGCCATTCCATGCATCAGATGATGGGAGTTACAGCTCATGAACATTCAAATAAAATATCTATGTCTGGTTTCAGAAGCTGTTATTGGAATGTTTCTTTGGGTTCTCTTGTATCTCCCTGGAGGTACTAGTCAATGTTTTTAAGATGTGTTTTTTACTTTAAAATGTGTGGACTTCAAGTCCCAGAATTCCCCAGTCATCATGCTGGCTGGGAAACTCTGGGAATTGAAGTCCACACATCTTAAGTTGCCAAGCTTGAAAAACACTGCAGTGAGATCGAATTTGGTCTCCAAGAAAGACTTCCTGGGGTGCGCAAGTGATAGACATAGAGAAGAAATTATGTATATTGTTACACATAAATGGGAAATTATGTATATTGTGTGAGGATGTCATGGCATACATGGCATCACAATCCCTTTACTGCTCTCCCTATGGACAGTCATGCACCCACTTTGGAGGACATGTATGTCCCAAAAGCTCACGTTGGCTCAGAATGATACCTTCTAATGGAGAAGAAAAGGGAGGAAAGAGGGAGAAATTATTGTTTGGAACCTTAGAAATGATACCTTTTTGTCAACCCCTTAAACAATATTGCACTTTTTTTTCTGTGGAGGACTTACCTATTTTTTCGAATTCGATTTGTGCTTGGAGAAAAAACACACACATATAAATTCTTTATTACTTTTCCTTTCTTGTAAATAATAAGCATATTGTCTCGCTGTTTCGCTGAGAGTCACACAAAGGCCAGCTTCACACAACTTAACCATATCAGTGATAATTCCAGCAGCTGCATTTTCATCATGAGTTGCCCTTAGCTACCAAATATTCACCGTGGTTAAGTTCTCTGTAGCTTAGTTTGCTGCCCAAATCTAGCTAACATATGGCTCAATATACTGTGTAAATACATAAAACTCTATACATTAAGTACGGAAGGCATGATGTGGGTAGAATGAATGTGTGCACAAACAAATATTTAAGACAAGGCAGAGAAAATAAATAAAAAAACACCGGATGTCAGCATGCCCCATTTTCTTACTGTAAAGTGACAGAAAATGTATGGAACCAGTGACGTCATATCTATGTCCAATGTGTTTTTAATTTTGTATTATTAATTAAAAAAATAATAATAATAAAAAAAGAAATTACTTCCTTACTGACACAATTCACCACCACAAAGAAACATCATCCTTTCTCGTGTCATCTGTCACATTCCCCACATGCACATCCATGGTCAGTATCTGAATTCCTCCTTTTGCTGCTCAGTCCCCAGGAGGAATTTTCAACCCAATGTGGCGCTAAATCTATTTCTAAGGGGTTTGTTTATTTGTTTGTTTGTTTGTTTCATATGTTTGCTGTCCCTCTTGCTTCAAAGCAAGTCTGGGCAGCTGACAACATCAAAAAAGCAATTAAATCATAAAGGGTAAATATTTATTAAAACAATAAAAATAGAATTACAATCAAAAGTAAAGCTATAATTAAAAGATGGGGAAGAAGCAGGATGTGTGAGGGGAAGAAGGGATTATTCTTTTAATTCATCAACCACCTCCAGGGTGATGCTCTGCCGTTGGGAGGATCTGCAGCTGGCAGAGTCAGGTCTTCAGGCCCTTATGGAAGGTTAAAAGAGTGGGAGCCAATCTCACCTCCGGGGAAAAGATCTTCAAGGGGGCAGAAGCCACAGCAGAGAAATTCATTCTCCTGGGTCCGGCCAACTGAAATTCTTGACTGATGGGTTCTGCAGCATGCCTGCTCTGCCAGCATGGATGGAACAGGAAGCCCCTCCTTGACGACAAGAGTCTGCTACCTACTAACTCTGCATGAGCTCTGGCTGGAAGAGACATCTTATCAACCCCTAGAGAACACTACTGCAGGGCTTGACAAAGGGGGATGGGGCTGGGAGGGCTGGTTTTTGGTGGCCTCTGAGGAGGTAACGCTAAACTAACAAGAATTATAGACTTTTGTACATTGCTACTGTAATCAATGCTAGTATATTATACCAAGAAATGAGGATGAGGTCCTTGTGAAATCCAGCCTATTATAAAACAAATAGGAGTCTTGAAATCCACAGGAGATATGATTGCAATTGGTCAAATGGTATGATGCGTGGAAATTTTGATCTATGAAAATGAGGTTCAATCCTGTCCTCTGGGGAGACAAGGGGCATCAGTACATCCTGAGGCTACAAAAAAGATGATAAGCATGCTATGGTATCATCACATAAATTCCCATCAACATTTCTTACAATATCCAAATTCCTACTAGAATTGCCTCTGGAATATCAGGAGATGTTTCTGGGTGTGAGTTTCAAGAGAGTGGCTGTGGCTATGTACATGAATGACAATAAAAAAGGCATAAAAAACATGACAACTATTACATGCATATTATCTTACCGACATGGGCAACCAGTCACCAAGTAGTTCTTCAAAAATGGGATCCTACAAGGAGAAAAAAAAATCCTGCATTATGGATATCTTCATAATTCTCTTTTGGCAGTTCGTATTTTGCAATTTTACATAGTCCCTCTCTCCTATTCTTCCTCCACCTCCATCTTCTTCTACTCTCGAAGTAAGTTAGAAAATGACAGAGTGATTGCCATATACACAAACTGCAACATCACTATCCACCAAGATTTCTTGTGCAGCTATGAGAAGCAAAGTGGTCTTTGAAATCCCAGAGAAGAATCTCATGTCAGAAGAAGACCCAATCCTGAGTCCTCATGCATGTCTTCATATAGACCACAAGATAGGGGAATAGTAGGGTTCCCTTGAGAAACAAAGAAGAAATTAAGAATCTGCATATCCAAAAGGGATATTCAGAGGGCAAATGGCAAGATATGAAAAAAGAGGTGCAGAGATTTGTTACCCCAAGAAGTTTGGAAGTTTCACTCCCTCCCTATGATCCTCTAATGAATTGGGCAAGAATAACTCTCAGATTCTTTCTCGTGCTTCCAGTTTCCTAAAATTAAAATGTGTTTTTCCAACAGCCATCTCTGCCTAGCTTCTCCATGCTCATATCCATAGCTCTCTACAAACTTTATCCTTTCAACATTTTTTACAATATCCAAATTCCTGCTAGAATTGTTCCTGGAATATCAGATGTTTCAGGCCACTGAGTCTCAAGAGGTGGCTGTGGTTATGTACACAAGGAATAACATTGCAAATATGATGAACATGAGAAGCATTACATGCATACTGATTCACCCCTAATAAACCCAACATTCCACCACCAGATCGGCCGTTCTGCAAAAAAGGAGGGAAAAAAATCATCCAGGATCTTCCCCCGGGCATCTCACATGGACCTGCACCATGCTTGGGCTTCCAACTGGGAACAAATACTAGTAGCTTTGTCCCTCAGGTGAGATTGTGCTCTGGGGACTTTAGATATGCTTTTGGTGTAGGTGGAAAAAAGATAAAAGGGATGCTTGTTCAGATGGAAGAGTATTCAGAACAGCACAAAATAAAGTCTGGGGACTTTGATTGCTGTATATTGCTGTACATATATCTCACCTTTGCCACAGCAGAGAAATTCATTCTCCTGGGTCCAGCCAACGGAGATTCTTTGACTGATGGGTTCTGCAGCATGCCTGCTGTGCCGGCATGGATGGGGCAGGCCAATCCCAGTGGACTGAGATGCTTCATTTATTAACCTGGACCCATGCCATGCAGGTTTTTAAAGGTAATAACCAACTCCTCCAATTGCACCCGAAAAGGTCCAGAAATGTCCTGGATGATGACTGCCAACTGGATTCAAGCAGAGATAAATTTATCTCTGCTTGAATCCAGCTGGCAGTCATCATCCTGGGGTCTTTCACCAACCAGGCAGGTCAATGATCTAATTGACAGGTGGATGGACTAATAGCATTAAAGACCCTATCCACTTCATTGGGTTCAACAGGATCAAACTGTTCCCAGATAACTGGGCAAGATCTTCTCCCAGGAATCTGACACGGACCTGCACCATGCTTGGGTTTCCAGCTGGGAACAAATGCTAGCAATGTTGTCCCTCAGGTAAGAGTATTCTCTGGGTACTTTAGATATACTTTTGGTGTAGGTGGGAAAAGATAAAAGGGGTGCTTGTTCAGATGGAAGAGCATTCAGAAAAGCACAAAATAAAAAAGGCTACTTACCAGTCCACCTAAAACAGTGTCCAAGCTCTAAAAGGAAAAAAAAAAGATAACTATTTTCATAACATTCATGACTTCTCCAACCACACCATCACTAGTGTAACATGTATGAATTCCTTCATTGTCCAGATATAGAAAGTGTTCATTCACACAACGTGCAGTAATAGGGACCAAAAAGATGCATATATATTAAATCTGTTGAGAGATTTTTTTTTCTTTCCCTTTTCAATATTGTTCCATATTCTCACAACCACAATATGTCTCGTGACTCATTTTTTTTATCACAATCATTAAGCAAAGCTTCCCCCATTGACTTTGCTTGTTGTATGCTGGCTGGGCACATTGCAAGTCAGGATCACAGGACCACGGGACACTGCAGCCATGATAAATGTGAGCCAGATGCCCAGCACCTAAATCCCAGTCACAGTGCAATGATCATAACTTTGAGGATAGGTCATAGGTCACTTTGTTCAGCACTGTCATAACCTGGACCCATGCTATGAAGGGTTTTAAAGGTAATAACCAACTCCTTGCATTGCACCAGGAAGCAAGCCAGCAGCCAGTGGAGTTCATGTAGCAGTGGTTTTATTTTCAAAGCTTAGAATATACTTTTCAATTGATCTTCTCTGCCTAATTTCTCCAGGGCCATGTCCATAGCTCTTTACAAAGTCTTCCTTTAACTATTGCTAACAATATCCACATTCCTATTGGAATTACTCCTGGAATTTCAGGCGATGCTTCAGAGGAGTGAGTCTCAGGAGGGTGGCTGTGGTTACATATAAAAGGAGTAACAGAAAAGACGTCAAGAAAATGAAAGACTTTAAATGAATATCGATTTACTGATGACAGGTCCCCACGTCCACCAAAAGGTTTCTGCAAGAAGGATAAAAAACAAAACCCTGATTTTTGCCTGGCTTTGTTACGCTGTGTGGATCCTCTCATACCTTATTATTATGATTCATTTCATATTTTCAGTTCTTTCAATTGTACATTTGAATATTGTATTCAATCCAGGGCTTTTTATAGTGGATGGCCATCACATCTCAGTCATACCCCCACACTTGCGAATAAGTAGGAAATACTCCAAAATAAATATCCAAATTATGGATATCTTCATAATTCTCTTTTGGCAGTTCATATTTGGCTATTTTACGTAATCCCTCTCTCCTATTCTTCCTCCATCTCCTTCTGCTCTCCAACTAAGTTAGAAGATGACAGAGTGATTGCTGTATACACAGACTTCAACATCACTATCCATCGAGATTTCTTGTGCAGCTATGAGAAGCAAAGTGGTCTTTGAAATCCCAGAGAAGAAGGTCAGAAGAAGACCCAAAATGGACCAGGCAATCCTGAGTCCTCATGCATGTCTTCATATAGACCACAAGGTAGGGGAATAGTGGGGTTCCCTTGAGAAACAAAGAAGAAATTAAGAATCTGCATATCCACAAGGGATATTCAGAGGGCAAATGGCAAGATGCGAGGGATTTTGATACAAATGAATAATATTTATAGACAGAAGCAGACTCAGAAACGTAATGAACTGGAAGACGAGATTAAATTAAAAGAATAAATTTTGATTTCAAATCCCACAGATGAGAAGGTTAAAGAATCTATAAAATTGCTTAAATCACAATTTAATATGTTGATGGCTGATCAAACTGCAACTAATTTATTATATATGAAACAAAATACATTTTGTAATGCTAATAAACCAGGGAGATGGCTGGCTTATCAACTGAGAAAGAAACAGAGACAGAGAACTATAGATAAAATAAACTATAATGGTAAATTGGTTTACCAGAAGGATTTGATTAAGAAATCTTTTTTAGAATATTATCAAAAATTATACAAGAGTACCAAAGTGCAGATTTTAGATATAGATAACTACTTAAATGGAGCCAACTTCCCTAAATTAACAGAATTTCAAAAACAAGAAATTAATGGTTTGATTACCAGTGCGGAAATTGAGAAGGTGATTAAAGAATTAAAATTAGGTAAAGCACCGGGTACGGATGGTTTGACATCTACTTTTTATAAAACTCTGGTACAAGAAATGATTCAACCTTTAACTGAGCTTTTTAATAACATATTACAGGGTTCTCAGATTCCCCCGTCATGGGGTAGAGCATGTATATCTCTAATTCCAAAAGAAGATCAAGATCTTACCTTACCAAAGAATTGCAGACCTATATCTCTTTTAAATGTAGATTATAAGATTTTTGCAAAAATTTTAGCTAATAGGCTTATGAGGGTTTTGCATCATGTTATACATACAGATCAAACAGGTTTTATAACTGGAAGGTATATGAAGAATAATGTTAGGCAAATTATTAATTTATTAGAATATTTAGACAAAAATAATTAAATTCCTACAGGATTGATATTTTTAGATGCTGAAAAAGCCTTTGATCAATTGAATTGGCAATTTATGTTAAGATTAGTTGACAAAATGAATTTTGGAGAAAAAATTTTACAAGCTCTTGGTGTTATTTACCAAAAACAAACGGCACAACTTATAGTTAATGGGGGTTTGTCAGAGGTGTTTACAATAGAGAAGGGGACTAGACAGGGTTGCCCATTGTCACCGCTGCTGTTTGTTTTAACTTTGGAAATATTGTTGATTAAGATCCGAGATTCACAGCAAATAAAAGGAATAGAAGTTAATAAGAAAGAATATAAACTAAGAGCTTTTGCAGATGATCTGGTGGTTACCTTATCTCAACCTACTCATTCTGTAATAGATTTATTACAACTGATATATCAATATGGACGAGTTTCGGGTTTTAAAATTAATAATAATAAGACTAAAATATTGCTTAAAAATATGACTAATTTGGATAAGCAGGTGTTGGTTAATTTGACAGATTTTGAGGTTGTTAATAAGGTAAAATACTTGGGGGTTACTTTATCTGTTTCCAATGCAAAACTGTACAAAAATAATTATGAAAGGCTGTGGGTCAATATACAAAGAGATATGAAAAATTGGGAAAAGCTGCAATTATCTCTTTTGGGAAGAATTGTGGCGATTAAAATGAATGTGTTGCCAAAGTTTCTTTTTTTATTTCAAATGATACCCATTTTAAAGAATGAGGTTAACTTAGATGAATGGCAGAAAGGTATTAATAAATTTATCTGGGCAGGAAGAAAACCTAGAGTAAAACTTAAAATTATGCAAGATATTCGTGAGAGAGGTGGACTCAAGGTACCGAATTTGAAGTTGTATTATGATGCAGTGGTTTGAACATTAATAAGTGATTCAGTTAATTTAACAAATGTGGAAATACTCCTCTTGGAGGGTTGGGATTTAATTTTTGGATGGCATGCCTATCTAATTTTTAATAAAAAGGTTGATAGGGTTTTTAAATCTCATATTATTAGGACCTCCTTACTTCGGGTTTGGAGGAAATATTATAGAAATGATTTTAAAATTGCACTATAGGCTATTCCATGGCATGCGATTGAAGGGGTAAGAAGAGGGGTCAGGATGGATAGCGTTTCTTATGCACAATTACTCAGGTGGGATGGTAAAAATTGGTAGTTAAAATCTATGGAATATTTAGCACAGGAAAATATTATATATTCATGGTTTCACTACAGACAAATAATGGATAGGTGGAAGATAGATCGGAATGTGGGTTTGCTTAGAGAAGATGAGAATCTGTTTAAACAAATAAAAGATCAAAGGCGAACTCACATTAAGAGAATTTATGGGGTCTTAGTAGAATTGAACTCAGAAGCAGAGTTAGTCAAAGAATATATGATTAAATGGGCACAAAACTTTGGTGAATTGGTACTATTAGATACCTGGGAAATTATTTGGGTGAGGAACGTTAAATTTACGCAAGCCCAAAATTTAAGGGAGAACTTTTATAAAATGTTTTATAGATGGCATCTTGATCCACAAAATATGTCTCGTATGTATCCTGATCTACAGCCTAAATGTTGGAGATGTGGAAGTTTGGATGCTACATTTTATCATATTTGGTGGACGTGTAAAAATATAAAAGCTTTTTGGATTAAGATATGGTGGAATATTCAAAGAATTTTTAGAAGGAGGGTAAAATTTACCCCACAATTGTTTTTATTAGGTATTGTTACAGATTGTGATACTAAAGATATCACATTGATGTTAAATTTAATCACAGCTGCAAGGTTGTTAGTAGCACAATGTTGGAAGAAGGAATCTCTGCCTGCCTTGCAAGAGTGGCTTTTTAAAGTTTCTTATCTGGCGGAAATGGCAAAGATTTCGGCTTTCCTGAAGGATCAATCTCAAGAGAAGTATGTTGTGGTATGGAGGAAATGGATAGATTTTATACAACACAAGATGGATATTAAAAATATTATTTAGTTTTTTAATAATTTATATTGAAAAGCCAATTTTCTTGAAAAGCCAAACTTTTTTTCCCTTTTTTTCTTTTTATTATTATTATTTTCTTCTTTCCTCTTTTCTATTTTTCTTTTATATATATATATATTACCTTTAATTATTTTATAACTTGTTTAAGTAATGTATTTAGATTTGTTTATAGTTTTATAACTTCAATTGAAAAGTTAATATTCTTTTCATATTTTTTATGTATTTCTTTTTTTTTCTTCTTTTCTGGTATTTATGTTTTTCTTTTTTTTACATATATATTGTTGTTAATTATTTAGTAATTTGTTTAAGTAATGTATCTAGATTTATTTATATTTTATACTTTTCTTAAGATTTTTTGAAGAAATTCTAATTAAGCTTATATCCAGCTCTGGGATAGTCGGGGGAGGGAAGGGGAGGGTTGGGGAGGGATGGGGAAAACTGTTTTGTTTTTGTATTGTAAAACCTTATAAATTTTCAAAAAAAAAAAAGAATCAAGATGATTCTTTTAAATCCCAAAGTAGAATCTCGTACCTTTCTTTGTTTTTTCTTTCCCTTTTCAATATCATTCCATATATTCACAACAACAATATGTCTCGTGACTCACTTTTTTATCGCAATCATTAAGCAAAGCTTCCCCATTGACTTTGCTTGTTGTAGGCTGGCTGGGCACATTGCAAGCCAGGATCACATGACCACGGGACACTGCAGCCATGATAAATGTGAGCCAGTTGCCAAGTACCTAAATCCCAGTCACAGTGCAACTATCATAACTTTGTGGATAGGTCATAGTTCATGTTATTCAGCATTGTTGTAACCTGGACCCATGCTATGAAGGGTTTTAAAGGTAATAACCAACTCCTTGCATTGCAACAGGAAGCAAAACAGCAGCCAATGCAGTTCATGTAGCAGTGGTTTGACATGGCCAACACTTGAGGTCCCAACAACTGCTATGCTGTTGCACTCTGCACCAGTTGTAGCTTCTGAATACTGAAATGTAAACTCACGAAGATAGCATTGCAGCAGTACAAATGTGAGATAACTGGGGCTTGAGTGATTGCACGATTTCTGATCTAGGAAAGATAGCAACTGCACACAACACAAAGTTGTACAAAGGCTCTCCTAGCCACAACTGCCACCTGCTCTTCAATCAGGAGTCGCAGGTCCAGGATAACCCCAATTTATAATCTGGATCTGTCTGGCCTAGTGTAATCCCATCCAAAATTGAGGTTGTTCAAATCCCAGATATTGAAGCTCCATGTACCCAAAGTCATTTGGTCATGCCAAGGTTCAGCCAAAACCAGTTGCTCCCCCCTCCGGGATCCCACAGCCTCCAGGCACAGTGAGAGGGTAGCAGAAGCATCACTTGGATCACCAGTGGTGGAGATATAAAGTTGAATATAATCAGCGTACTGATGACCCATCAACACTCAACCCATGGTGGCAAATGACCTCACCTAGCAGCTTTATATAGATGTTAAAAAGGAGTGGAGAGAGTACTGAGTTCTGTGGCATGCCATAAAGGAGCAGTTGTGTGCTGGACCTCTTACTCCCTATCAGCACTAATTCGGATCAGCCTTGGAGAAAGGAACCAAGCCAGTGCAATACTGTACTGCCCAAACCCTGAGGCTGGCCCGAAAGGATACCAAGGTTGATGGTATTAAAGACTGACAAGAAGTTAAGGAGAACAAGGATGATTGCACCATCCCAATCCTGCTCTCACCATAGATCATTGACGAATGCAACCTATCCTGTTTCTTTTCCTGGGCCTGAATCTTGACTGGAAGGGATCTAGATAATCTGTTTGCTCCAAGATCCTCTGGAGATGCCAATCAACCACTTCTTTTACCACGTTCCTTAGAAAGAGAAGATGGGAAACTGGATGGAAATTATCCAGGCAGGTGGGATCAAGTGATGTTTTTCTAAGAAGGGAGTGAACCAGGGCCTTCTTAAATCGCCACAGGGAACAAATACTAGCAACCTTGTCCATCAGGTAGGAGTACGCTCTGGGGACTTTAGATATACTTCTGGTGTAGGTGGAAACAGATAAAAGGGGTGCTTGTTCAGATGGAAGAGCATTCAGAATAGCGCAAAATAAAAAAAAGACTACTTCCCAGTCCACCTAAAACACCGTCCAAGCCCTAAAAGGGAGACAAAAGATAACTACTGTCGTACCACTCATGACTTCTCCATCTACACATCACTACCATATTTAGTGTAACATGTATGAATTCCTTCATTGTCCAGATATAGAATGTGTTCATTCACACAACGTGCAGTAATAGGGACCAAACAGATGTATATATATTAAATCTTTTGAGAGATTGTTTTTCTTTCCCTTTTCAATATTGTTCTATATTCTCATAACCACAATATGTTTCGTGACTCACTTTTTTTATCGCAATCATTAAGCAAAGCTTCCCCCATTGACTTTGCTTGTTTTAGGCTGGCTGGGCACATTGCAAGACAGGATCACAGGACCGTGGGACACTGCAGCCATGATAAATGTGAGCCAGATGCCAAGCACCTAAATCCCAGTCACAGTGCAACTATCATAACTTTGGGGATAGGTCATAGGTTACTTTGTTCAGCACTGTCGTAACCTAGACCCATGCTATGTAGGGTTTTAAAGGTAATAACAATCTAGTACTAAGCAATCTAGTACTAAGAAGAAACTTCCTAACAGTGAGGACAATCAACCAGTGGAACAGCTTGCCTTCAGAAGTCATGGGCACTCCATCACTGGAGGCTTTTAAGAAAAGACTAGACAGTCACTTGTCTAAAATGGTATAGGGTCTCCTGCTGGAGAAGGGAGCTTGACTAGAAGACCTCCAAGGTCCCTTCCAGCTCTTTTCTATTCTGTACCTCGTCCACCTCCATCTTCCTTCTACTCAGAATGAGAAAATGACAACAAACCCATTGTTTTATATATAGATTTTGTTGTCCATCCCGATCTCTTTTACATGATTTCTTGCGCAGCTATAAGAATCAAGGTGATTCTTTGAAATCCCGAATTAGAATCTCATATCTTCTTCAAATTTCCTCAAGAATCTCAATTCAAATTCAGGTATTTGCTGGTCAGAAGAAGACCCAAAATGGACCCAGGCGATCCTGATTCTTAATGCATGTCTTCATATAGACCACAAGATAGGGGAATAGTAGGGTTCCCTTGAGAAACAAAGAAGAAATTAAGAATCTGCATATCCACCAGGGATATTCAGAGGGCAAATGGCAAGATGTGAAAAAAGAGGTGCAGGGATTTGTTACCCCAAGAAGTTTGGAAGTTTCACTCCCTCCCTATGATCCTCTAATGAATTGGGCAAGAATAACTCTCAGCTTCTTTCTCGTGCTTCCAGTTTCCTAAAATTAAAATGTGTTTTTCCAACAACCATCTCTGCCTAGCTTCTCCATGCTCATATCCATAGCCCTCTACAAACTTTATCCTTTCAACATTTCTTACAATATCCAAATTCCTGCTAGAATTGTTCCTGGAATATCAGATGTTTCAGGGGACTGAATCTCAAGAAGTGGCTGTGGTTATGTACACAAGGAATAACATTGCAAATATGATGAACATGAGAAGCATTACATGCATACTGATTCACCCCTAATAAACCCAACATTCCACTGCCAGATTGGCCATTCTGCAAAAAAGGAGGAAAAAAAATCATCCAGGATTATGGATACTTTTGAAACTATGTTGTTGTGGTTCATGTTTTTCGCATGTTTGTGAACCTGGGCCTCTGCTGTTTATTCAAGTAAAATGGAGCCCTTCTAGAAGGTAACTGTGGTTCAAAACAGAATAGCAGAAGCAGAAATGGAAACTTGTGTTTAGGTCCATGTGTCATCACTGCTATTCAACCCTGCACTTTGAGGAGATAAGGGCCATCAACACCTCCTGAAGGGGCAAAACAATGTTGCCCATACTATCGTATAATCACCTAAATTGTGAAATTACTTCCTTACTGACACAATTCACCACCACAAACAAATATCATCCTTTCTCATCTCATCTGTCACATTCCCCACGTGCATATCCATGGTCAATATCTGAATTCCACCTTTTGCTGCTCAGTTCCCAGGAGGAATTTTCAACCCAATGTGGCGCTAAATCTATTTCTAAGGGATTTGTTTATTTGTTTGTTTGGTTATTACATATGTTTGCTGCCCATCTTGTTTCAAGGCAAGTCTGGGCAGCTGACAACATCAAAAAAGCAATTAAATCATAAAGGCTAAATATTTATAAAAACAATAAAAATAGAATTACAATCAAAAGTAAAGCTACAATTAAAAGATGGGGAAGAAGCAGGATGTGTGAGGGGAAGAAGGGATTATTCTTTTAATTCATCAACCACCTCCAGGGTGATGCTCTGCCGTTGGGAGGATCTGTAGCTGGCAGAGTCAGATCTTCAGGCCCTTATGGAAGGTAAAAAGAGTGGGAGCCAATCTCACCTCCGGGGAAAAGATCTTCAAGGGGGCAGAAGCCACAGCAGAGAAATTCATTCTCCTGGGTCCGGCCAACTGAGATTCCTTGATTGATGGGTTCTGCAGCATGCCTGCTCTGCTGGCATGGATTGGCCAGGCCAATACCATTGGGCTGATATGGTTCATTAATTAACCTGGACCCATGCCATGCAGGTTTTTGAAAGTAATAACCAACTCCTCCAATTGCACCCGAAAGGGTCCAGAAATGTCCCCTCTTGCAGTGAAGAATTTATCTCTGCTTGAATCCAGCTGGCAGTCATCATCCTGGGGGCTTTCTCCAACCAACCGGGTCAATGATCTATTTGACAGGTGGATGCACTAATAGCATTAAAGACTCTATCTATTTCATTGGGTCCAACAAGATCAAACTGTTCCCAGATAACTGGGCAAGATCCTCCCCTGGGCATCTCAGACAGACCTGCACCATGTTTGGGTTTCCAACTGGGAACAAATACTAGCAACTTTATCCATCAGGTAGGAGTACACTCTGGGGACTTTAGATATACTTTTGGTGTAGGTTGCAAAAGATAAAAGGGGTGCTTGTTCAAATGGAAGAGCATTCAGGACAGCACAAAATTAAAAAAAAAAAAGGCTACTTACCAGTCCACCTCCACCACCGTAAAAGGGAAACAAAAGATAACTATTGTTGTAAAATTCATGTCTTTTCCAACCACACCATCACTACCAATGAATTCCTTCATTGTCCAGATGTAGAATGTGGTCTTTCACACAATGTGCAGTAATGGGACCAAAGAGATGCAAATATATTAAATGTTTTGAGTTTTTCTTTTCTCTCCCTTTTCAATGTTGTTCCATATTTTCACAACAACTGTGTAATGTTCATAACTTTGAGGATAGGTCATTAGATCACTTTTTTCAGCACTGTTGTAAGTTCAAACCATCGTTAAAAATTGGTCATAAATCAAGGTTACCTGTATGCATTTGTCAAACAGATGTCAAGATATAGATGGATAGAATATCTCTCTCCTCTAACAACTTGAGATTTCACTTTTCTGTGCAAGTGAAATGATCAGCCTATTATTGGCCAGGTATCAATGAAAACTAAGATAACTCTTTCCTTCTCCCTAGTCTCCTTCAGCTTCTTTCTTTTTTTAAAAAAAAATGGCCTAACCAATTAAATTTGGATATGAAGCACTGGGGAAAATGAATCTGGCAGCTATTGAGAATTTGCCACATCCTATTCCTACCTCCACCTGTGCCAATCAGTCCACTGCAGAATAAAAACCACAAGAAGGTATCTAGTCTCCACCAATACTTCAGCCCTTCTTCTAAGCATTGCCTCAAAGTTTTTGTTGAAGTAACCAGGTAAATATATAAAGTTTTGGGTGATTCCAATAAGTCTTCATACAATAGGTGAATTAAATATCAAATATTAAGCTTCCTCAGATGTTTACATGTCATAAAAGCATATGTATTATGCATCTTAGGTGCCAGTGAACCTGTGAATTTTCCTCTAACCCTTAGTTTTATTCCCCTCAAACTCTTCTCATACTTTCCATACTTACTAATATCTTTAACACACACACACACACCAAAAAATTTAGCCTTCTTTATTGGACCAACTCAGTAGGTCCAGCAAGAGGTTATTTCTGACTCTAGTGCTAAAGGGAATGCTGAGAAAGCCGAGGCAGAGAACAGGATGCCAACCTGAACTCAGAACCACTGATACAGTTGAATTCCCAATGATTAAATAATTAAGTACTCAAAGCCCTCTGTCTGATTTTGGAATCCCTTCATGAAGAAATGTGTTAAGTAAAGAACGAGGATGAGCTCAACAAAATGCTTCCTCATTTCATCTGCAGGCACCCCAACTGAAAGGCTCTTGCAACCCACAAAATGTAGCCTTACCTGCTGTGCAGAAAGTGTAAAAGTCAACGCAAAGATTAAAAGGAGAAGCATCTTCTTGCAGCTCTTCAGCTCTTCTGGTCCTTGATTTTCTGCTAAGTGACTTTACTCAGCTCCACTGCCACATTTTAATACCTTAATCTGCAGGCTTCGTTGCCAAACCCAATTCCTCTATTGTTTCTTGATTTACAAGGAAATGTTAGGCTTCCGTTGCATCATGCACAATTATCCATGATCAAATTGAAGCTAAAGGGCAGAGGTTGTGTAAAGGTCTAACATCGTAGAAGAACTACGGAAATGGGCCTCTTTCTCTAAGGTCTACCAGAGCTGAGCTTCATACATCCAGATGACCACTTTCACGGCAGCACAGAATTAACAACATGAGTTGAAAGGGACCTTGGAGGTCTTCTAGTCCAACGCCCTGCTCAGGCAGGAGCCCCTGTGCCATTTCAGAATTGGAATTGCTCCAGAGAGTGTCCAATATTTAAATCAGATCTTTAAATATTTGCATTTTACAGTAGGCATCTCTTAGGGGTCTTCTTGCTTCTGGAAACATAAACAGAGAGTCTTCTCTGTTCCTTTAATTGACACCTGAAAACATGCCTCTTCCATTGTCCATTTGCAGGGTAAAATCTTCTCCAGCAGCTGCTCGCTTTTCAGACTTCTTTTTTTTTTAAAAAAAACCCTTCCTCTTCATTTTTGCATTGATATTATTTGTTGGTTTGTTTGGATTGGTAACCTACTTGTTGATTGTTTCATGTCTTAATTATTTTACCTGTTAGGTTTAGGTCCAAGGTGTCAGAATCCAATTATATTTCATCTCTAGTTATCAACTATGGAAAACCCCATTTCTGCCCTCTCTGGATTCTGTCATACTACGAAGGGAAGGGGGATGAGCAAAGGGGTTTTATGGCTCTCACTTCCTTCCTTACAACTTCAAAGGGACTGAATGTGGATATCACCAAAAGGACTAATCATAAAAATAGGGCCCATCAGCTTTCATCTACTCCTCTCTGAAGTCTCCCTTCCACTGGCCATGAGGAAAAAGGGGGTGGAAATGTAACGCCTGGGATTGTCGCTGGAAGGACGGTGGGGTGGGGAGGCTGCTTGGGACCACTTAAAACCTTGAATGGGAGGGCTTGGGCCCCAGGTCCTGTCTAAAATGCCTGCAACCATTTTCTCTTAATAAAGATGCCTGTTGGAAGAAATATTCCAAGAGTTCTGTCTTCTTCTTTTTTTTCAGTTTCAAGTTTTTTATTAATTTTACAATATTACATTTACATATTTGAAAAGTAGTGTGGTGGCTGAGCACAGTAATTCTGTTACATTTGAATATCATCAGCACAAATCTCAAATTATTACAACAAACTAATTCCCTCTCTTTCCCCCATATCTACTGTCATGTTCAAATCAATACAGTTCTTATTCTATTAATCAAACAAAAAATACCTTTCTAATATTCATCAATAATCTTCAGTCTATACATATCTTAATTAATTTGACATTCCACCTTTTAGACAATAACCTAGTAAGTTTTTCTTAACTTTAATTTGCCATTGATATTTAAGTTTAATGTTTAATCTTTATCATTTCCAGGGTTTAAATGATCCCAATTTCTAAGTCTCCTATCTCACATTTGGAGCTAATATATTTTTTTTCTTCCTTTCACTTCCTTCCTTTCTTCCTTTCCAGAAAGAGAAAAAAAATTGAAAATAATCCACCAACATTTATACCACAAACCCATATACAAATTTAATTATTAGTACTTATATTTTTAACTTTTACTTAACCTTTGTCTCAACTCATAACAATATCTTAAATTCAAATCTTAATTATTTGTAGATGTTCAGATTACATTTAATATTTAATTTTTCCAAATTTTAATTAAACACAATTCCTTTATCCCAATTGCTCATACATTCTAATATTTAAAATACACACATTATATATAACTTCTACCCTCTATCTTACCCATCTAATGACAATATAATATTCTTATTTCAACATATTTCTAGATTTTATATGAACAAAATTTTCTTTATCTCAAATCGTTACAATGTCTTGTGTTCAGAATACATATTCTATCTATTTAGATATATTCTATTTTAGATCTCATATATAAATCAGAACCCCAATCTTTTTCAATCTTATTCTAGCTTTTTTCCTCTGCCAGGTCATTTTTCGTATTTTTGCCTTTAAATCATCAAAAAAATATCCTTGTATTGTTGTGGCTATTGTTTGATGTTGATAAGAGCGTCCAGTTGATGTTTTCTTAAGAGGACTTGATTTAGCCAGTAGTCTCTTTATTTTACGAGTTTGATGCAGTTGTCCCGAAGTATTTATCTTCTCTTTCATCTGTTTTTCTTGTTTATCTTCAAATTCCTTCTGGTTTATAAGAAACACCCTTTCCTTGTTCTCTATTATCAATTTTTTTTGTGTTTTCTATTGTCTGTATTTGTTGAGTATCTAAGTCTTCTGTCATAACATTTGGTTGTTTCACTTTCTCTATAGAATTCTGTATAGATAATTGTTTCATTGAAGTCATAGTTTGAGTTTGTATATCTAGAGCTTGCATACATAGAGTTTGAATCATCGCTTTTAACATACAAAGAATTTGTTCCTGCACTTCCTCTGTAGAAGAAATCCTTTCCTGTTCTCCTTCGATTATAATACCGTATGTTAAACTCAAGAGAAAGAAACTGACAGTCAGAAAGTCCACCAAATAGGGAGCTGAGCTGAATTTTGCAGATGGTGTTTTAAGGTTATTTTTTATCTTCTCTATTTTCAAAACTGTCAACAAGTCTCTTAGAGAATAGCAGGTTACGTCTTAGAGTTAGTTGGATCTTTTTAGGTTTTTTTTCCACTCTATTTTAAGGGGGGAAAAAAACCCAAATCTTCAATAGTAATTAGAATAAAAATCAAGGAAGAAATATATATATAGAGAGAGAGCAGAAAGTTGCAAATCTTATAATCCACCAATTTTAGGAAATAGGATTCCAATTAAGATCTCAGTATTTTTCCAATGTTTTAAACTCCCAAGTGGTTGATAGCTGCTGTTTCTGGAGGGAGGATTAGAATCCCCCTTCTCTCACCACAGGGGCGAAAGTACTTAAGCAGCTTATGCAGGTAATTAAGTAGTTTGGATGTAAGAGAGGCAAACTTCACCCAGTCCTGCCCACGCTGCTTTGAAGTTGCTAGATGGTAGTGTGACTTCGGCTGTTTGCAGCCTAGGGATGAACCATATTTCTATGGCCAGTCCTTTTGTTCGCCAATTTGGAGGGATCGCCTGGTCTGACGGAAGAGTTGCTGCTTTCCTGGGATCCAGCGAAAGCCCCTCCTTGGTGGTTGCCTTTTCGGGGCAACTTTCGGCCCTTTTCAGGGCCCCCCAGTGATGCAAAACTGAACGGGGGAGAGAGAACAAGTCTCCCAACAATCCATGGAGGCTGTGTGACAAACTGGAAATCTGAGTTATGTCTTCTTAAGATGCAAAGTGGGGTGGGTCCTTACACAAGGTATCTAACAGATCCTATTATTTTTCCATACAAAATTCTACTGAGCAATTGAGCCAAAGCCACTGATGGAAACTACATGATTAAAAGTGCCCCATAACCTATAGCTGTCTGACCCTAGTCCAACATTTAACATCTCACCCTATTATTTTTATAAGATTATTTCTATTGGATCTTGAGTGTAGTTCTGGTTCTGAGGAGAATGAGATAGAAATAATTAACCAGCGTGGTATCGTGGTTGATCATTTTAATTAAATGTTTTGCCCCACTGAGATGACTCTATGCCTAGAAAGCATTGGAAGAGAATCAGCTTCTTCAAGCGGTAAATTCAGTACAAAAAAAGAAAGAAAGAAAAATATGCCAGGCATATCTAATCTTTCCATCTGTATCTTCTGGCTAGGAATCAGAAGAAAATGTTCCCTCAGAATTATCTACAGAAAATGATAAGAATAAGAATAGTTACATTGATCACCAGCAGGCACATCATGACCAGATTCATCCTATTTTTGATTCTTCACACATATTGTAGCCAGATATTATTCCATGGGGTTGAAACCTATATTAGGAATTGATCCCATGCACAATTGCATTTTCGACCACTATATACCGTACATTTTAGGAACTATCCAAGTTCTCATCCTCAATACCATAATGGAGGGTATGAAAAAAGTCAGGATCTACATTTAGGCAAGAAAAACCAAATGCACAGGTGCAGTATAGATGGTATCTCACTCAATAGTAGTAACTGTGAGAGGGATCTCGGAGCCTTAGTGGACAATCACTTAAATATGAGCCAGCAGTGTGCTGCAGCTGCCAAAAAAGCCAACACAGTGCTAGGCTGCATTAACAGAGGGATAGAATCAAGATCGCGTGAAGCATTAATACTACTTTACAATGTCTTGATAAGGCCACACTTGGAATACTGCATCCAGTTTTGGTCACCACAATGTAAAAAAGATGTTGAGACTCTAGAGAAAAGCAACAAAGATGATTAGGGGACTGGAGGCTAAAACTATTGCTTTTTTTTTCTTAAAAAAAAAGGTGCCGGAACTCACACGTCATACAATCCGCCTTGCTTACCCTACATGGTTCCATCCAAAAAAGGTGCCAGAACTCTATTCTGGGTGTTCTATGAGAAAAAAAGCCCTGGCTAAAACATATAAGGAACGGATGCTGGAATTGGGTATGTCTAGTTCAATGAACAGAAGGACGAGGGGGGACATGATAACAGTGTTCCAATAACTCAGGGGCTGCCACAAAGAAGAGGGATTGAAGCTATTTTTCAAGGCGCCTGAAGGCAGGACAAGAAGCAACAGATGGAAACTAATCCAGGAGAGAACCAACCTAGAACTAAGGAGAAACTTCCTGACAGATAGAACAATTAACCAGTGGAACAACCTGCCTCCAGAAACTGTGAATGCTCCAACACTGGAAGTTTTTAAGAAGAGACTGGACAGCCATTTGTCTGAAATTGTATAGGGTTTCCTGCCTGAGCAGGGGGTTGGACTAGATGACCCCTTCCAACTGTATTATTATTATTGTTATTATTGTTGTTGTTGTTGTTGTTGTTGTTATATTTTATATCTATATATACATAAAACAGGATAGTCAGGCAAACAGGAACATCATGAGGTAAATCAAAGAGCACACAGGGCCTACAGAAGGAAAAGGCGGGAAAAAAGGGAAACTCCTCCTCCACACCCACAGCAACCAATCACAGTGCAGATTGCCTCACCCAGGAGCCAGCGCTCTTCAACCCATCAACCTTTTTGAATATCATCTGGCTCCTATATCTGAAAAGTCCAAAATAGGATGAAGCCAATCGCATAGTCAGTCCTCCTAGTAGTTAAGGTAACAAAAACAGGATATGCAATGTCTAAAAATAAAGAAACAGAGAAATCCTTCTCCCTCTAAGAGTCAGGATGGAAGTCATATAAAACACATACATAGGGAGCATGGCTTAATGCAATTTTTGTGTTTTTCTGCTCTGAGAGTTCAAGGGAAGATGGACTGTGTATACAATTCTGATAAAGAATAAGAAGTGTTTCCACTACTTCAGTTAAACTCCTGATGCCTTCCGGGACTTAGCATTTTGCATAGCGGAGAGCAAATTTATAGCTCACAGTTGATTTGTTACTAGTAGGTCCTTGACTTTCTCTGAGTCTGCTTTTCTTCTTGAAAATGTTGCATTACCAGGATAGTTCACCCAGAGCCAAGCATACCGTTTTCTCAGCAAGGATATTGAAGTGGCTTGTCATTGCCTTTTTCCAAAATGTGCGCAAGTATTATTGTTAGTCCTGCAAGGTAATCCAGACAAATTACACAACCAGGAGTACCAATTCCATCTTATTGTCAAGTTACATTAACAGAATCTGGCAAAACTGAGATTACCCCTCCCTTTTTTTTCCTTTCCTTTTACTCTTGGGGAAACTAGGGAGGGTCCCTTCTCAAGTGCTTCCAGTAACTTTCTTTCTACTGTGGGCTGAGACATCTTTTAATGCCAGTTTTCCAATCTGCAGCTCTCCCAAGGTCTTTCCCTCATACCATTAACATAAAATGAATTATCCTTTTTTAAAATTGGGAAGCAAGAAAGAAGGTGGATGCAAAAGATATTCTTGGAAGAAAGACATTTGTATTTTGTTTTTTTTTTTAAATGCAGCAAATACCAAACAAAAGGTAAAAGATAAAGACTTCCCCTGTCCACTCTAGGAGATGGTATTTGTAAAGTTTGCAGGTTGGAGGCATTAAGAGGAGACGCATGGTGTAACAACAAGCCTTCTTTATTGTTCCCTTCCACAACCAACAACAACCAAAACACCGCGCAGGCCTTTCATAATGTCCAAGACCCAGACAATGTCAACCAATGATTGCAGAGACTGCTTCCCACCTTGCGCATGTGCGCAAGGCTGGAGACAGCCAGTCTGGTCCCAGGTAGCTTTTCGTCTGCCCAGGACCCTTTGCAACATTTCTGAGCCTGCTGAATGCTTCAGCAGGCTCAGGACATAACAGTACTCATCTCTGTTTCCTAGCTGAGAGAGACAGTGTTGTCTTAAGACATTTCCATGGTCATGTGGCCAGCATGACTATAGGCGAAGATGCACAGAATGTGCTGCTGTCTTCCCACCAAATAGTTACCTACCAGTGTGTATTAACTTACATTTGCATGCTTTCAGACTGCTAGGTTGGTAGGAGCTGTGGGAAGAACAAGGTACTTGGCTCTCAAACTGTTTGTTGACAAACCCAGCATCTTAACCACTAGGCCACTAAGGAATTATTAATAAGTATATCCACTGTATTTATGACTAGTACAGACTTTATTACAGGAAGTAATCTTACTCATTCTGCTTCATCTTGGTTCATTTTAAATATTTTCTGGGATTTTCAAATACTATTTTATCATATGACAGCACCCAGCAATTTAAACCACTACCTATCCCTTTCAGTTGTTGAACGGGACCTCACAGTTCGGCTCTGCACCTTAGAAAACAGCAGCTTGTTCCTGCCTTGGAAATGTAAAGCAGCATGAAAGAAAGTTGTCATTTATGTCCTTTCATAGAAAATTGACACGCAAAAAATTTTGGATGCTAGTGCTCAATTGCTTCCTTGCCACCTGAAGATTTTTCCTCAAATATGTCACTTATTATAAGAAAAATTGTGGTCATATTTATTAACAATAAAATGGAGAGGCTTTCTCAGAGAAGCTGATATAAACCAGAGAAGGTGTGAAGAAAAGTCTCAGAATGAACAAAATGGGCAAGACAGAAGGACAAACAGCCTGTGCTAACTGTTCAGCTACTGACCCCCAAATCTTGGAATTTTTGTTACCTAGTATGATAATGAAATCTCTGCAACCCCAAAACCTAGTTAGGAGAACTCTAATAATGGAACCTGCACCCTGAGCTTCATGTATTTATTGTCATCAGCAAAGTCAAATTTGCTAGAAAGCTTTGTGTACACTTTTCCTTTTTGCTAGAAGATAGGAAAAAGTTAAAACATGAAAGAGAATATTAATTATCAAAATGTTAATTTGCTAATATCGACAGGTGCCTGTATCATCACACCCTTATTTCCCTAATTCTGTTTCATTCTGTTCCCTATATGGACAAGATCTAATCTAATCTAGGGTCCCCTGGAAGGATATTTCTTCCAAAAGGAGAGGAATTATACAGCTCTTTATTTGTCCTTACGGTATGTCAAAACCTTGATTGTTTGATTTATCAATCTTTTCCAAATAGTGTTATGTAAGATGTTGTTCTTTCCATCAGATGCTTTTTTATAATTCTTTATCAGAGGTTAGGTCACTTTTACAAACAAGAAGATAATCCCTATTGAAACACTTCTAAGAGTACCAAATGACCTTTTCGTGGAAATCAGTGTGGTGGCCTTAATTGATTGGCTTGATAAAATCTAAGGAGGCGACATAAAAGATTATATCTAGTACTGACAACATCATCAAGATGTTGTGGGGAAAGAATGTGTGATAGAAATTTAAGAGTCCCAGAAAAGCCTGAAGCTCGGCTTTTGGACTTGGGACTTGGGGCCTGCTGAGTCACTTGAAGCTTAGATTCAGCAGGATGGATGCCTTGAGCATCAATTCTGAAGCCTAAGAATTCAGTGGAAGTGACTCCAATTTTGCATTTATCTTGCTTTAGTTTCAGACCCGCTTGGCGGAAACGAAGCAAGACAGCCCTTAATCTTTCAGCTAAGATAAGAGATGACTCCCCAGCAATGAGGACATCTTCAAAGTACGGACAGACCCCATGAATACCACACAGTGTGTGTTCCATTACACTTTGGAAGATGCAAAGAGCTACATTAACCCCAAACTGCAGTCTTTTGACCTTAAAAGCTCCCCTGTGAGTTACGATTGTTTGAGCCTCAGCTGTTGCCTCATCAACAGGTAACTGTTGGTAGGCCTGTGCCAAATCAAGCTTTGCAAAAATCCCCCCCCCCTTGAGGGAGGCCAGAATGTGGTTCACCACAGGCACTGGTTATGCATGTTGTTGCAGCACTTTGTTCAATGTACATTTATAGTCCACACAAATTCGGACTTCTCCATTAGCCTTTAGAGGCGTTACATTTGGGGTTTCCCATGGACTAGAGTCTAGTTTCTAAGATGCCCTGCTAGAGCAGCTTGTCCAGCTCTGTATCAATTTTGCTTTTGAGAGCAAAAGGGACCCTTCTAGGCTTAATCCTAATAGGTGTGATAGCTGGGTCTAAGCATAGGGCAATGGGAGGCCCCTTGTATGAATTAAGCTCTGTGCTAAACATATCAGCAAACTCCTTACAGACTTCTGCAAGGCCTAACGATTGCAGGCTGTGAAGCCCTGTCACTTGGTTACCAAGGGCCTTGAACCAATTGAGTCCAATGAGACTCGTGCAATCACCCCCAACTACCACCACATCTAGTAGGCCTTCAAAAGCCTTACGCTGCACCTTGAACATAGCCTCCCCTTTCACACTGACTCTGGAATTTTGGAAGTCAGTGAGAATTAAGTTCAATGGCCTGAGTTTTACTCAAAGGCCACTACTGCTGCAAATCCTTTTGAAGGTGTCATGTGAAATGATCGATAGAGTGGACCCTGTATCCAACTCCATTGACAAGGGAACCCCTTGCAGCTTCACATCAACGCAAAGCTTTTTCTTAAAGGGCTTGTGTGTCCCTGTTCTCAAAATGCTTCTGCGCAACATGGAGAAACCCACCCTGTATTGGCTGGGGACCCTGGTACCTTTCTGAAGCAATTCTTCCCGAGGTTGAACCTTCTGGTGACCCAAACAGATGGAGGCAATGTGGCCTTGCCTGCCACATGCCCTGCAGTCAGCTCACTTGTGACGTCCTCTGCACCCAAAACACTGAGGAGATGCTGGGGCCCTGTCTGAATGCTCCTTCGGCCTTTTCTCTGCTGGCTGGTGCAGCCTGCCCACCTCCTCTTCAGGATCCTGTTCTGGATCTTCTCAACAATAAAGTGGAGAGTCTTTCTCAGGGAAGCTGATATAAATGAAATCTTGGAATTTTTGTTACCTAGTATGATAATGAAATCTCTGCAACCCAAAAACCTAGTTAGGAGGACTCTAATGATGGAACATGCACCCTGAGCTTCATGTACCATACCTTCCAGCGTATAAGACAACTTTTGAAAGTGTTGAAATTGGCGCAGAAATTGGAGGTCGTCTTATACACCGAGTCATCTTATACGCCGGAAATAACGGTAGTTTCTGCCATATAAGATGACTTTCTGGGCATGCATCTCGGCGTCGAATTCGGTGGTCGTCTTATATGCCGGGTTGCCCTATACGCCAGAATATACAGTATTTGTTATCATCAGCAAAGTCAAATTTGCTAGAAAGCTTTGTGTACACTTTTTCTTTTTGCTAGAAGATAGGAAAAAGTTAAAACATGAAAGAGAATATTAATTATCAAAATGTTAATTTTCTAATATTGACAGGTGCCTGAATCATCACACCCTTATTTCCCTAATTCTGTTTCATTCTGTTCCCTATATGGACAAGATCTAATCTAATCTAAGTTCCCCTGGAAGGATATTTCTTCCAAAAGGAGAGGAATTTTACAGCTCTTTATTTGTCCTTACGGTATGTCAAAACCCTGATTGTTTGATTCATCAATCTTTTCCAAATAGCGTTATGTAAGATGTTGTTCTTTCCATCAGAAGCTTTTTTATAATTCTTTGTCAGAGGTTAGGTCACTTTTGCAAACAAGAAGATAATCCCTATTGAAACACTTCCAAGAGTACCAAATGACCTTTTCGTGGAAATCAGTGTGGTGGCCTTAATTGATTGGCTTGATAAAATCTAAGGAGGCAACATAAAAGATTATATCTAGTACTGACAACATCATCAAGATAACCCTACGAGTCCCATGATCTGTTTATAGCTGATATAATCTTTGCCAACACAGCACATACAGTTCCCAGAATGGCACCAAACCAGAATCGGCAAAAATAAATAATAATAATAACAAAAATTGCACATAAATGTGGCCAAAAAAACTGGATAAGTGAAAGGAAAAGAAAGATTTTAGGTCTTGGGGCACCTCTTTAAAATTTATTACTTGGAACTGACAAGATGTAATTTTGGTACTCAACCTGCTTTGTTACTCTTTCTGACAAACCCATCAAGACGCAAAGCATCCACGTCATTATTATCAGCAGCTCTCTCAGCCTCCAGATTCCATATTGCAATGTAAATTATGTTAAGAACAATGTGTAAATTCTGGAAGTCTATAAATTTTCTTGATTGTTCAAAATCTCCCTTATCTAGTGGTGACCTGGACTGGCCTGATGGTGAGGGTGACCATATCTGATGACCTTTATTTATTTATTTATTTATTTATTTATTTATTTATTTATTTATTTATTTATTTGTGAGACTTATATACCGCTTTAAGTGCAAGCACTCTCTAAGCCACGGTTTTCAACACGTGGGTTGCGACCCCATTTGGGGTCGATCGACCATTTCACGGGGGTCACCAAACAACGCAATCCGCCATTTTTTTGTCAGCCGGCGCAGGGGGTGGCACCGCACATGCGCACCGCGCAGGGGGCGGCACCGCGCATGCGTGACACACAGGGGTGGCGCCGCACATGCGTGCCGCACAGGGGTGGCGCCACGCATGCGCACCTCCTGCTTATGTCCGGGGTCGCCGTATAAATAGGTTGAGAACCACTGCTCTAAGCAGTGTACTTTACTTATCAAAAAGTCTTTTATTCAACCACTTCCTCCTTTGACAGTAGAGCCATTGTTTTGGACTCACTGAAGCATACCAGGTGAAGTATAAATGACTTAAAAGCCAGTGTCATCAGGACAACTTCATTACTTGGAAGAGCAAAGAGTAGAAGAGAGGCAACATGTTCCGTCCATTGGTTGCTTGTTTTTTTGTGGTGGCGTTCGGACAATTTCTGGTAAGAGGGGATCAGTTAGTGTTGGGCTTAATGACTTACACAAACAACCTTGAAATCATCTCTCCTTATTTTCTCGCCCAGCTTTCCTTCTTTCATTCTTTGGATGAGATACTGTCATCATTTCAGTACCAATGTAACTACCATGTTTTCCCACTATATTTGCACATTGCTCCTATCTGCAATTATCTGCAAGAGTGGGAGAAGTAGGGGTGGAGAAATGTCAGCTTGATGTCCAGACACACCAAGTCAGTCTTTCCAAGAGAAGTGTAAAGTTACACCATAGATACCAGGGAAATGTAAATTGCTAGGGTCTTTGTTTGGGCATCTCTTAGAATAAAAAAGGGCTCACCTTTTAAATGCGAAAAAACCCGTTCCCAATTGTTCAAGATACACTTTTTCTGTTTTTGTTACAATCATTTTTGAATTTTTATTTAATGAATCAACAATTAATTGGTTTAGATCTGTTTTCAGCACTGAAAATAAATGGTATGCCTAAACATGAAAATGAGTACCATAGCCTTTTTTTTTTTTTTTACATTTCTCCTTCCCATTCTATTTGTCTTTCTTCTCTTTGCTATTTTGCTAATTATCATGATAACGTTTTTCTTTCAGGAGGTCCAGGCCAGGTTGAAGGTAAGCACTCCATGTTTCCAACATTTGCATGCCATATCTGGCATCCATAAGACTGATATCTCTTTGCGGAACCATGGTTTGGCTAGTGTCCCTTTTTAAATTAATTACAACAAGGTTTGAAACATAATGATGATGGTTATCCACACATATAATGGCAGAACCAAGTTCTCAATTCTAATCTAATATTTAAAAAAATAACCAGAAGCAGCAGTTTGATATTCAGTTACCAATATGACTGATGGTACATTAATACCAAGATAATAAAATAAAACATATTTATAAGGACCACAAATCATGGTTAGATATGTTTCCTTCCTTCTTTCCTTCTTTCCTTCCTTCCTTCCTCTCTCATCTCTCTCATCTCTCTCTCTCGCTCTCTCCCGCTCTCTGTCCCTCTCCTTCTATCTAATCTGTCCTTCCTTCCTTCCTTCCTTCCTTCCTTCCTTCCTTGCTTCCTTCCTTCCTTCCTTCCTTCCTTCCTTCCTTCCTTCCTTCCTTCCTATATTTCTATATATAGGCACCATGGCAAAGATACTTCTTGTGTTCCAATTCATGTCCAGGAGAAAGAAATTAGCCTAGGTGTTCATGCACAGTGTATCTCTTCACCAGAGAGAAAAGATCTGCAATTTCTTTAGCTGAATTTTTTTAGTCCAGAATTTGGCTCTTTTGGCAACTTTTCCCCCCAAGAAGTTTATTATGTCACTTGTGATGTCCAGTTCTCAGTCAGTCCCTTTCACTGAGAAATGGCAAACATGGGCACCATTTCTAAGTCTATTGTATTTTTATTGTAAACCACCCAGAGGTGAGATGGTTGGTGCAGAAATGTGATAAAACAAATAAAGCTCTCAATGTTTGTTACACCTCAGAATCAAGGAACATTCTGCCCTGATTCTGAGGTGCCTTTTGCAAATCATCAATGTTTTGCTTTTATTCTCGAAAAGCGAATTTTAATTATCCTCCAAATCCTCCGGATATGGTCCAATATTGCAATATCTGAATGTTCCAATCAGACTCACCCAGAGAAATCCATGCTTTTTGCACACAGGGCACACAGGAAAATCCAGGCCATGAGGTGGAACTTAAAACAATAATGTTTCATTAATTTTATTTTCTTTAATTTAGATACCATCATCATCATCATAATTCCTATTTCTCTTAGGAACTTGCTGAATGTTAGAAAGGGTTGTCTCTTGCTCATATCCCTCCTTCCCTCCATTTCCCTCCTTCCCTCCATTCTGTGCTTAATCTTTGGCCAAATGGGATAGATTGCCAAATATTGCTCTTTACTTCATATCACATTTTCAGTTTTGCATTCTTCCCCAGGCTGCTGTTGAGGAGGTTTCTGACTTGCTAGATTCAGCAAAAAAGGACCTTAAGGTGAGTGTCAGAAAATATTATACTAATATTTTAGTATAATATTATACTAACTTCCCTTAATACAGTGGTTCTCAACCTGTGGGTTGGGACCCCATTTGGGGTCGAACGACCATTTCACGGGGGTCGCCAAACAACGCAGTCCGCCATTTTTTTCCCCTTTTCCTTAGCTGTGCTACTCCCTTTTATTCTATTGGCTTTTGAAAGCCAATAGAATAGACTCTCTTGAATAGAGTCTAATTCTATTGGCTTTCAAAAGCCAATAGGAATTGTCCAGGCTGTCTCTGCCCTGCTGAGCCCGCCAAAAGTCCCATTCTGCAAACGGTGCTGCACCAGTTGAGTAGTCCTCGACTTACGACCGGTTGAGTAGTCCTCGACTTATGACTGGTTGAGTAGTCCTCGACTTATGACCGGTTGGGGGTCGCCACATTAAAAAGGTTGAGAACCACTGCCTTAATGGAAGTCCTATAATTGGACACACACTAAGGACTATTTTTTTCAGACAGCTTCTGGGGCCAAATACACACTAGAAGGCTGATATTTACCCTTTGGCCTGCTCTGCAGGGCATCTTGTCCACTTCCCACAATTCCTGAGATATAACTTGCTGCGTAGCTTGGTGGGAATCTCAAGAGGGCTGATCAAAGTGTTTTATTGTCCTATGGAACATCTTATCAACACCTCGTGCTGCCCCTTCTTTTTTAGTCTATCAGAACCAACTGAAAAAGTTTAGAGTATAATGAGAAGTCAGGAAAGCACTAGCACTACCACTTAGATTTATATGCTGCTTCACAGTACTCTACAGCCCTCTCTAAGCAGTTTACAGAGTCAGCCTATGGCCCCCAACAATCTGGGTCCTCATTCTACCAACCTCGGAAGGATGGAAGGCTTAGTCAATCTTGAGCTGGTCAGGATCGAACTCCAGCCAGTGGGCAGAGTCAGCCTGCAATAGCAATAGCACTTAGACATATATAATGCTTCCCAGTGCTTTGCAGCCCCCTCTAAGTGATATACAGAGTCAGCACATTGCCCCCAACAATCTGGATCCTCATTTTACCTACCTCAGAAGGATGGAAGGCTGAATCAACCTTGAGCCAGTGAGAATCAAACTGCAGAACTGCTGGCAGCAGAAATCGCCTGCAGTACTGCTTTATAACCACATGTTTACCCCTGTCATTAGGTAAAATGAGTCAATCTTCTCAGCCAGGAGGAGGAGAAAGATGGCACAATTCTGATGTTCTCACCCATTAAGCCATCCTTCTCCTACTTGATGCTTTCCAACCAGACTGGGAATACAAGTCTCCAAAATTCCATCTGTCATGGCTTATTTAGAGTCATTAGATAGTGAAAACCAGCCATTCCCAGTCTGCTTATCTACCAGTATGTTGAGTTCACTGTGGAGTGAACCAAGTGATGTAGTTTACCACAACTGAAAAATGATAAGTTGGAGAAGTCCCAGAAGTGCTTTTTCAAAAGGAAACAGGACTTTCCTGGCTCTTCAGTTCTTAGATGAAAGGCAAAATATTTTCGAGGAGGAAAAAAAAACTAAGAAAGTCCATTTGCCTTTTGGAAAATAACACTTTTGGAACCACCGTGACCTTGAGGATTGAGAATATCCACAGACATTAAGTTGGAAAACGTTCACATGACTCTAAAACAGAAGTGCTTAATTAGATCCCAATACTACCCCAAGAGAGTCTTGGCGATCCCAGAGCTCTCCAGAATTACTTGCTTTATTTGGTAATTTTTACTATATATTTTGGTCCAAGTTTTTTACAGGGTTGTAGGGACTTTAGGTATTTTGTAGATAAGTACACCATTTCTCCTATAATGAATGGTGTAGGCTCAACCCTTTCTTTATCGGCTTGTGCTTTGTATGCCTGCCTAGCTTCATCTAGTGCTTTTCTAACTATTGGCCAGATGTTTTGTAGTTTTTCCATCCATTCTTTCAGCGAAGGGATCGTTGGTTCGTTTGGGGTTAACTCTGGCATAGGGTTGAAACTTTGACCGTTGGCTATTTGAAAAGGAGTGTAGCCTGTGCTGGAGTGGACTGCATTATTGTAGGCAACTTCTGCAAAAGGAAGTAAGTCCATCCAATCACTCTGTTGGAAATTTAAAAAACATCTCAAATATTGCTCAAGTACCGACTGGCACCGTTCCGCTTGTCCATCTCCTTGAGGGTGGTGGCTAGATGTCAATCCCTGAGTGGTCCCTAAGAGGGATAAAAATTCCTTCCAAACTGCAGACGTAAATTGCACTCCCCTATCAGAGATGATGCGTTGGGGTACCCCGTGCAATCTGTAAATGTGCTGGATGAAAAGTTTTGCTAAGGCCTTTGCAGTGGGAATCTTTTGGCAAGGGATAAAGTGCACCTGTTTGGAAAACAAGTCCGTGACTGTCCCGATAACAGTATTCCCATTGCTTTCTGGCAATTCCACTATAAAATCCATGGCTATTTCCCTCCAGGGGGCTGAGGGATTTGCCACTGGTTGTAATAGCCCTGGCGATTTCCCTTGCAACCTCTTTGCCGATGCACAGGTTGGGCAGCTGGCAACATAACTTTCTATGTCCTTTTTTATTGATGACCACCAAAATTGCCGTTTAATTAAGTGTAAAGGTTTTACAAATCCAAAATGCCCTGCTGATTTTGTGTCATGGCAAAGCTGCATGAATGTGATTCTTTGGGTTGTTGGTATATATAACTTTTCGCCTACCCAAGGCAACCCGTCTCTCATTGTGCACACATTTTTGTTTTTCTGGAACCATTCATCCGTTTCCAAACTTTTTCTGAATTCAATTCCAGTTTGGCTGTCCAGTTGTGGTTTTAATTTGGCTTGGGTTCTTGTGGTTGCTGCCAGTTATGACTCTGCCATTATTGGTCTAGAGTCTGTGGTTCGTGCGCTGTTATATTGAGACATGTGAGATAGTGCATCTGCCAGGAAGTTCTTTCTCCCTGGTAAATGTTTGAGCTTAAAATTGGAACTGGTGAAAATGCTGGGACCAGCGGGCTTGTGTGGGATTGAGTTTCCTGGACGTTTTCAGGGCTTCCAAATTTTTGTGATCAGTCCACACCTGGAAGGGGATTTTGTTGCCTTCCAGGAACTGTCGCCACGTGAGTAATGCCCACCGTATCCCATAAGCCTCCTTCTCCCATACGGGCCAGCGCTGTTCTGTTTCCGTGAGTTTCTTGGATGTATATGCACAGGGTTGCAATACCCCTTCATTGTTTTCTTGTAATAGAACAGCCCCCACTACCACATCACTTGCATCTGCCTGTATTACGAAGGGCTTGTCCATGTCTGGGTGTCTTAGTACTGGTTCGGCAGAAAAAAGACTCTTTAGTCTCTCAAACGCTGCTTGGCACTCCATTGTCCATGTTAGTGGCTGGGTGGGTTTTACTGAGGATGCTCCCTTCGTTTTCAGTAAGTTAGTGAGGGGCAAGGCTATCTGGGCAAATGAGGGGATGAATTGGTGGTAAAAGTTTGCAAAGCCCAGGAAACTTTGTAGTTGCTTTCTTCTGCGGGGTGGTGCCCAATCTAATACTGCTTTGACCTTCTCTGGATCCATTTCAATGCCCTGGGGGGATATGCGATAACCTAGGTAGTCTATCCTTTCCTGGTGGAATTCGCATTTTGAGAGTTTGGCATATAGGTGGGTGGCTCGCAGCTTCTTTAAAACCGCTCTGACAAGGTTGACGTGTTCCTCTTTTGTTTCAGTAAAGATAAGAATGTCGTCCAAGTAAACAAGGACCCCCTTAAACAGGTGCTCCCTTAGAACATCATTGATTAATTGCATAAAGATTGCAGGGCCCCCTTGTAATCCAAATGGCAAGACTTTGAATTGATAGCACCCCATGGGGCAGTTAAATGCAGTCTTCCATTCGTCCCCTTCCTTAATTCTCATGCGATAGTAAGCTTCCCTTAGGTCTAGTTTAGAAAAAATTTTCCCTTTCGATAGGTGTGACAGCATGTCTTTCATGAGGGGCAGAGGGTATAGGTTGCTTTCACTGATTGTATTCAGGGCCCTATAATCCACGCATAAACGTAAAGAGCCATCCTTCTTCTCTCTAAAAAGGACCGGGGCAGCCACTTTAGGCTTGGCTGGCTCAATGAAACCTCTCTCCAGGTTTTTTTTTTATAAATCTTTCCATTTCCTCCTTCTCCTTTGGGCTCATGGAGTATAATCTGGGCTTCGGGAGTTTTGCCCCAGGCTTGAATTCAATGGTACAGTCTGTGGGTCGGTGGGGGGGGAGCTCATTCGCCCTCTCCTAACTGAAGACTTCAGCAAGGTCTCTATATTCCTCTGGTATTTCTGTTAATCTTTTTTCCTCTCCTATGGATGCTTTTTCTATTCTTAATTCTGGTAATCTCCCTTGGGGTTTTAAGTCCATAGGGTCCCCCTTCGGGAATTTGATTTTTGTCGTCCTCCAATTTACCCAAGGGTTCCATTTTTTCAACCATTCCATCCCTAGAATCATTGGGCATTCCATACCTGGGGTCACCACAAACGTTATGTCCTCTTCATGTTTGCCCAGGGAGAGGTGTATTGGTAGAGTGACTAGGGTAGTTGGCACCCCCCCTGCTATGGATCCATCTAACTGGCCAAATAAGATTGGTTGTTCCAGTCTCCTGGATGGGATGCCCAGATTCCCCACTAGTGTTGGGCTAATGAGGCAGCGGGTGCAGCCAGAGTCTATTAAGGCTTTCACCTTCACAGCTTCGGGCATGGGGGGGATTAATATAGTCACTGTTTTGAAGATGGGTGTGATGCATCCACTTACCAGGGGTTCACCCTCCGAGCTGTCATCTGAGGCATCCACTGGTCCTGTGGTGTAGGCTGGAGTTCTTTCCCCTTGGTGAGCAGAAGTGGGGGGTTCCGCAATTTCCATCATTCTCATGGCGTTTCTTTTGGCTTAGCTGAAGACTTTCCGGATTTGTTGATTGGGGATCTGTCTGGGTTGTGCTGGGGGCCTTTGAGCGGCATTCTACAGCTCGATGCCCTTCTCTTCCGCACTTGAAACACCCCATTTGCTTCTTGGCTGTAGCCGATGATTTCACGGTTCGTGTGTCAGCTCAGGCGGGGGGCGGCTCCATTGTTTTCCATTATTTTCCTTGGCGGTGCCTCTTCAATATGTCGATCTCTGCTTCCTCTGCCAAGACGTACCATTCCTCAAGTCGATGTGGGTCCCCTCGGGGCAGGCAAGCGTCATATAGATCATAGTTTAGTCCGTCTTTGAAATGGCCGAGGAGGATGTCTTCTGGCCAATTCAGTTTGCTGGCAATGGCCCGGAATTCTTGTGTATACTCAGCCACTGGGCGTTTGCCCTGCCTCATCGTTGTTATTCTTTCACGGGCTTTGCGATCAGCCAGGGGGTCTTCAAATCGTCTTCTCAAAGAGGACATGAAACGGTTGAAGTTACGGAGTTCTGGGGCATTGGAGTCATGCAAGTTCACCACCCAATCTGCAGCCGGTCCATCCAGGGCAGATTGCATGATCCAGATGCGGGCTTTGTTGCTGGGAATGTCCTGCCCGTATTCCTCCATGTAGCTGAGGACTTGGGTTAGGAAAAACCCCAAGCGTGTTGGTTCCCCTTTGAATTCCACCTCCAACAGTGGATGTCTTGGAATGGATTGGTGCCTCCGTTGTTGGTGGTAGTGTCTTCTGTCCAGATTGCCATCTGTGATCCGGTAGGGGGTGGGGGCTACTGGATCAGTAGATGTCCCCGGGGTTGCAGGTTCCACGTCCCCCTCGGTGTCTCTCCCTTTGCGGCTCCAGAAGCTGGGGCGGCCGTAGGGTTCAGGATTCTCCTCTCCTAGGGAGCTGAGAGGTCTCTTCATCAGGTCAATAGCTTTCTCTAGGATCCAGTCTGAGTACGGTGCCCAGCTTTCTCCCTCTTCACTTGTGTGCAGGGATTTCTCCATCTCCTGCTTCCATTCTGGTTACTTGGTCCCCCGTCTCAGGGTCACCTTTCTTGATTCCTTTCCCCACTCACTTTTCTTTCCAACGCCCATTGACCAGCGAGGCTTGTGGTCCCGTGTCTCCACCACTTCTTCTCCTGAGGAATCTGATCTCTCGGATCCCAACATCTGGCAAGGTTCCAACTGGGTCAGCGTCTCTCTTTCCAGGGAGTTTTCCCTCTCTCTTGCTCCATTGTCTGACATGGTAAATTTTTGCAAAATCCCCCGGCAAGGGTCTCCCTTCCAGGTGGGTTAATTTTGCAAGTCCTGTCTAATGTAAGGACCCACTCCACTTTGCATCTTAAGAAGACAGAACTCTTGGAATAATTCTTCCAACAGGAATCCTTTATTAAGAAGAAGTGGTTGCAGGTGTGCTAGACAGGACTTGGGGTCCAAGCTCTCCCATTCAAGGTTTTAAGGGGTTCCCCAGTAGTCCCACCCAATCACCCCCCCTTCCAGTGATAGTTTCAGGCATCACAAATCCACCCCTTTATTCCTTTCTTCTGTCTGGATGGAGACTTCAGATAAACTACATGAAAGGTAAATAGCCCCCTTTGTTATGGTAAGGTTCTTTGGTGCTAACTACATTCAAACTCTTTGAGGTTGCAATAAACACATTCAGTTCCTTAGAAGTATACTGAAGGAAGTGAGGGCCATAAAGCCCCTTTGTTCTCCCCCTTCTCTCCCTCTTATGGCAGAATCCAGAGAAGGCAGAATTGGGGTTTTCTATGTTTGATAATTAAAGATGAAATATAATTGGATTCTGACAATTATGCTATTCATGCAAAACTTCTTGAAATAAATCCTTTTCTAAATTCATTACAGTGAACCATAAATAGATCAAATGCTTTGAGTTCTCCTGAAATAAAAATACTCTAAGTATATCCAGGGTAACAAGTAAATAGGTTTATCTTTTACAAATACAACCTCTAATTTTTGAAATGACCTGCTCAAACATCTTGTGGAAACATGGGCTGTTTGTCTCTTTTCTCCAACTTCTCCTTTATTCATCTGTAGATTATAGTACATTTTTGGACAAACACTGTCATGTGAACATTTTTTGCCTTATATATATATATATGTTTGCTTTTAAACAATTTTCTGTAGCCTTGAAAAAATGTATGCGCAAAAATACATTATGGTATTTTTTACATTGAGAGGAGGGGGAAAAAGTATGAAATAAAAGTGTTTTTGTTATTTAATCTCATGTTTGTTTTAGGGAGTTTTTTGCCCATTTTTATTTATGTCTGCTCTGTAAACAATGTATTAACCCTTAATTAGAAATGTTCAAATCAGGAGTCCTGAGGAATTAAGTAAGAACAAAAGAGATCTGGTCAAACTACTTTGGTTTAAGAGTTCAGTGAAGCAATGTTAAGTTGTTGTGGATGATTAAAAGATAAAAACCATTGCATGGAAGAAATAACTGTACTATTTTAATGTTCAATTTAGGTTCTAGAAAATGTGGTAAGTATTGCAAAGCTCTGCTAATCCTTCCCATGGTGGGACATGTAATAAAATGAATCACAAAACAACTAAGAAGGTTGTATATGCACAAATAGATAAGCAGGCAAAAATAACATAAATATTAAAGCTAAGTTAGCTTTGTAGGTTGTGTCAATATGCCTGTGAATTCTTTACATGAGTTTTGTAAAAATGTTGGGTGAACACAGTAAGTACTAAATCCTCTTACTCATAACTGTTACTGAACTCTTTGCATTTCTAAGTATCTTTTCTGCTGCATTATATCTATATAGAAAGTGAACCTTTCTGATTAGTCTCAGACCTCAGTTTTATCCTTAGGTTTCCCCAGCTGCTTAAATAATTTATCGGTTTTTCATTCCCAGTATAGATTTACTCAGTGGTTGGATTCAAATATGTGAACAACCAGTTCTCTGTGTTCATGCCGCTTCCAGAAGTCCATTTTGGGCCTGGGCAACAAAAAATTAACTACCATTTCTGCCGAAGTGGTGTGAACCAGCTGAATCCCACCACTGGATTTACCAGATTGTATATCCTTAGATTAAATGAAAAATACACATGCAATACATTTTTTATTCATTTTTATAGCAGCCCTTTTTCCTTCTTTTCTTTCTAGGCTCATTGTTTCCCTATTGATCACCCTTGAGTAATCTTTTCAGTATCCACAGTAATCTAAAGAGCCAGTAACCAATTACCCACTCAGGAACGAATGAGAACAAAAATAACTATTTCTAAAAAGACACCGACCCAACAAGTCAGTGTATCTAGTTAACAAGTAACTACCAAATATGAGCAGCTCTCTCTACAAAGACATTGATTTGGCTCAAAATCACTTTAGCATAAACCTGCCTCCTGAAATAAGCCATTTTTGGGATTCACATACTATAGATATAAATAGATCAAGTGCTTTGAGTTCCCCTAAAATGTCAAACCGTAAAGATATCCTAGGTGACAAGTAAGCAGGTTAATCATGCACAAAACACAACCTCCATTTAAATTTACCCATTTAAATATCTTGTAGAAACACAAACTGTTGTTCTCTCTCTTCTCCACCTTCTCCTTCTTTGATATGTTTCTGAACAAACATGATAATGTGAACATGCTTTGCCTTATACACATAAGATTGCTTTTAAAAAGTTATTTATATCCTTGATAAAAGGTCTATGTAGGTCAGATAAAATGTCTACAGACAATATATGCACTGAAATGAGGAAAAAGTGAAAATATAAGGTGTTTTTTTAATTGATTGATGGGTTTTTTTAAGGGGGAGAGACTTGGTCAAAAACCTAGTAATTTCAACAACTGTGTAAATATAGGAAAATTGCTCACTTCTATATACTGATTTGAGAGATCCGCAGAGCAGTGTTACATTTTTGTGGATGACAAAAAGTAAAGAAAAGATTGCATGGAGGAATAACTATATAACTTCATTATTTAATCAATAATGATTAAATAACTATATAACTTTATTATTTAATCAATGATTATCGCAAAACTTTTTTGTATTTAGAAATTGTGCACATTATTGGTGTATTTTGGGAGTGCAACAAATATGACCGAATATCTATTTTAAAAGTATACATATTTTCAAATTTCAATTTTTAAACCATTACACCATAATTTACAGTAAATTTCTAAATAACATCTCAGTTTGCTTTCCCTTATACACAAAAGATAATCTTCATTCCTCTGAAAAAGCTCTCTGTATTGATGATAAAATAAATATGCATATCAGTTATGGCATTACACATAAATAAGAGAAAAAGGTGAAATAATATGTTTTTTTCATTAATTCTTCTGGCATTGGCCAAAAACTTGGTAATTTTTTACAAGTCTTTCAATTTAGGAAAATGGCTAACCGTGCTACTGTGATTTGAGATATCTGCAAAGGACTGATAAGTTTTATAGATGAGTAAAAGGTAGAGAAATAATTCCATGAAGAATAACTATACTCTTTTGTTGTTCAATTTAGAATCCAGAAACAATAAAAGTGAGTATTGCAAACTTCTGCTAATAACTCCCATGGCAGGACAAATAATGTAATGAATCACAAAATGACTAAAGAAGTTGCATTTGCAGAGATAGATAATAGATCAGAAAATCAAATCAACTTTAAAACCAATCTAGTTTTTCCCATTCAGTCAATATGGCTGCTAATTCTTTACTTGAGATTCTTGAAAATGTTGGGTGAACACAATAAGTTCTCATATAACTATGGCTGAACCCTCTGCATCTCTAAACATTTTTTTTCGCTGCATTATATACTTATAGGAAGTGAAGCTTTGTGATTGGTTTCAGAGCTCCCAATATTTTCTCCTGCAGCTGAAGGATAGGGCAGATATGGAAACAACAAAGGAATTATCTTATTGCCTTCCTTGAAACAACCCCTCCTCCTGACACACATTCAAACGTATCTAGTTTTGTGTTCAAGGAAAATCTGCTGGTGGATCCAAACAACAAAAGCAATAAACATGGGGGGGGGGGAACCTGTGAAGAAAGTTTTCCTTATGGGGTATATTAGTGGACACCAATACCATCCCCCTTTTCAAACATTCTATACAAAACAAAGCTACATCTCCCAATTTGCTCAAGGAGTTCAGGGTCAGAACTAGAACTATGTACAAGACACTCAAGTGAGGATTTGACTCCAGATAGGTCAGAAACTGCTAAGAAAGGGTTCTGAAGAGTTCAGTTGGGCTGGCTGGCCAGGGAAAACTTCTTTGGGTTTCAGAATGCAATAAGTGTGCAAAAACGTTGATAGACAAGGAACCATAAAGTAACTTTATGCCCCTGCATTTCTCAATAGAATTCTTGAAGACCTTATTCTGGGGTTTATTCATTTCCAAATTGTCAAGGCAATTGAGAAGAGATTAGCAGCAAGATGAGAATTAGAGAAAGGAGGGCTGTGAACATGTTGTATGGAAATTGTTAAGCTAACTTTTTAGGGTCCAGTGTAAAGAGAAGAGAGCGTGGATTCCCTATTACTGGATGTTGATTTCTACATCCTAGAATACTAATGTACCAGGGGAGTTATTAATGTCCTTTATTAACCTTTTAAAACAAAACAATAATTCTATGTTTTCTTTATTCCAGGCTCTTCTGTGTATTATTGATGCTGTAAGTTTTACTATTAGTTTTGCAATGGTACTCTCCAAAATGAAGGTTCCTTTCTTTGAATGTCTGAGCTGAGATTTTTGATCATAACTAATTGCATCATTATCCCAAAGGACACATTTTTCCCATGTGTTTAAATAATAAACACGATTACCCATTTCATAGGTTCAAATAATACACTGTACCACAGCAGCCACAAGAGATGATGTAATGTTTTTGACAGCATCTTGTGTAAATCAATGATAGATTACTAACTTGCTGGATGACACAATCATCAAATTTAGTGTAAATCAATAAAATAAAAGAGATTTCAGAAAGAGCAAAGGTTAAAAAAAAACCTGTGTTTTATATTTATTTGTTTTTTACTTTGGATAATTTCCTCCTAGTTTCCTAATGTTTGCATGTATAATTGGATTAATAATTACTCAAAGATGGAGGGGAAGGATTTTGAAATCTGATTATTTAATAAATGTATCTGTTCCTTTCATTGCCATGACTTATAGACATCTATTACCCACTAGAATCTCCTTGCTAGGAGAAAGTTAATCATCATAGCATCCTTGGGTTTCTCCAGATGCTTAAAGAATTTATCAATTTTTTGATTACGCTATGGATTTACCAGTTCATACCTTCTCCAGTTAATTAGAGAATATATATACAATAACTTATTTTTTTCATGATTTTGGATAGCAGCTCATTTTTTCATTTCCAATTTTCTTTCTATGCTCACTTTTTGCCTCTGATTAAACCTGAGTAACCTATTTTAGTAAACTGTCCTATCTATAAATCCAGTGACCTATTATCTATTCAATAACCTATTAGAAGAAATATAACTATTTCTTTCTTCTACTTTAGTTCCTAGAAAATAAAGACTTGAGTGTGTTTATTTACCAATTAATGAAATAAATATCAAAGAGGAACAATCTTCTATACCCACTCAGAGTTCCATTCCCTGTATATGTTCTTAAATTTAAAAAAAAGGGGGGATCAGATCAAAGTGCTTTGGTTAAGAGACGTGGAAAGCACCCAAAGGTAAAGAAACAACTGCATGGAAGAATAACTGTACTGTTTTATTATTCAATTTAGACCAATATCATGGATACGGTGAGTATTGTTAATCTTCTATTTATTTAGAAAATGTGCAAATTATGATAAATTTGGGGGGGGGGTAACAATTATGCCGGAATTTCCATGTTGAAATTAAATGCCAATTCCCATATGTCAAATTTTATTTATTATTATCATTTTTTTCATTAGATTTTTTTGCTGCCATTCTCACCTAGAGGCAACTCTGGGCAGCCTAGAAAGTTTAACTTTCATTACATGGCAGCCTTCTGTATGTTTCTGAACAGACACCATCGTGTGACTATGCTTTGCCTTACACGCAGAAGATAATCCTCATCCCCTTGAAAAAGTTCTCCATGCACTTGATAAAATAAGTTATCGTGTGTTATGCATCAAAAAGAGAGGAAAAAGTGGAATTATAGGGTTTCCTGCATTTCTTCATATATTTAGTTTAGATAATATTAGTTAAAAATCCTGATTGGGGTACTAGAAGTCCTACATAAATCTTTTGTTAGATAAGAATGCTATTTGGTCTGAGGGAATTAATGCTCAAAATGCATCTCTTAATGCGGAGAATTAATCTGCACAAAGCATTTCTTAACTCCTCTCTTTCACACATAGAAATAAATATATCTGAGTTTCTATTTTGAAATTAAATATCCATTTACATGTGTCAAATATGCAGGTGAGTTATGGCATTTCATGCATCAAGATGAGGAAAATGTGTGAACTAAGAGTTTTTTTAAAAATTTATTCACATATTTATTTTAGGGAGTGTTGGCCAAAAAGTTGATGATTCCTATAAGTGTGCAAATTTAGGAAAATTGTTCAGCTCTCTAGAATGATTTAACTGATCTGCAAAGCAGTATTAATTTTTGTGGCTGGCTTAAAGGTAAAGAAACCTTTATTATAGCAAATCTTTCTTACTTAGAAAATATGGTTATTAGTGTACTTCAAAGAGCTGGTTAAGGAATTGAAACCTTTTTTGGATTCTTGATTTGGATTCTTTTTTTATTCATTTTTAATAGTGGCTCCATTTTTTAAAACTTCCTATTTGTCTTCCCATATTATTTTTCTCCTGTTGATGAACCTTGAATAACCTATTTCAATAATATCCGTAATTTATAGATCTAATAACCTATTACCCTCTCATTAACCTGTAAGAAAGAAAATAACTATTTCATTTTTCTATTTTAGGAACAACTGAAAAATCTGGTGAGTTTGTCTGATTAACAAATAATTAAATAAAATATGAACAGCTTTACGAAGGACATTGGTTTGGCTAACAACTACATCAGGGTTGTGTTCACCACTGATGCTAAACATGCTTCCTGAAAGAAGCCATGCTCTGGAATTACACTCTAGAGTAAACTATAAAGGGAACAAGTGCTTTGGGCTCCCCTAAAATATAAAAAACCCTCAATATCCTATAAACCCAATAACCTATTGCACACAGAGTAAAACAAAACAAGGAAAATAACTCTTTCTTTTTTCCATTTTAGCTTTCAATTATTGATCAGGTGAGTGTGTCTAGTTAACATTTAACTAAATAAACATTACATGGGAACAGTCCTCTATGTGAAGGGCATTGCTCTGACTAACAACTATCTCAGGATTGTGTTCACTGCGCATGTTAAACTTGCTCCATGAAAGAAGCCATGCTCTGTTTCACATACTACAGTGAACCATAAATAGATCAAGTGGTTTGAATTCCTGAAATGTCAACAACCAGAGTAATCCATAGATCCAGTAACCTATTACCCACTCACTAATGTATAAGAAGGCAAATAACCATTTTTTTCCATTTTAGTTTCTAGAGGACAATAAAGATATAGTGAGTGTGTCTAGTTAACAATTAACTAAATAAGCACCAAGTATGAACAATCCTCTAGATGAAGGACATTTGTTTGACTAACAACTATTCAGAGCCTACAGCATGTCTGAACATACTTTCTTTACATACAAAAGATTGCTTTTTAAAAAGTTCTTTATACCCCTCATATAAAGTACACACAGAGCAGTTATGGTCTCTTATACATCAAGGAGAGGGGGGGAAACATGAAAATAAAAGTGTTTTTTTCATTTGTTCATTTAATTTAGAGAGTTTATTGATTATTTACATTTATACCAGCTGTGTAAACAATGTATCAAGCCTTGCTAGCAGATAGATGTTCCAGAAAAGTTATTCATGTCCTTTGTTAAACTTTTGAATCAAAACAATAATTTCACCCTTTTATTCCAGAATCATCTAAACCTTCAGTTCGGTGTAAGTTTTACTATTAATTTTCCAAGGATATTGTGTAAATCAGGGCTTTTCAACCTTTTCACCAACTGTACCACTTTTAGGCTATGGCAATATTTGAGTACCACCTAGCAACGTGTCAAAAACTTGATGACCAAAAAAAAACAAAAAAAACAAAATACCTGTTCAAAGTCGCAATTGCACTGAAATGACTTATGACCATTGCAGCATGCCCAGGGCCATGTGATTTATATTTGGATGCTTGGTAACTGTTTTACATTTATGATGATTACAGTGTTCCAGGGTCATATGATCCCTTTTTGCAACCTTTTGACAAGCAAAGTCAATGGCAGGGCTGCTAGTGGCCAAGTGCTAAGGCAGGACTTCCTTCCTTCCCTCCCTCCTTCCCTGTCTCCCTCTTTCTCATGCCCACCTCCTTCTGAAGGAAGAATTTGAACCCTCCCCCCATATTTTCCCTCTTCCATATATTCATCAAACAAGGAAAAGCCTCCAGAGACAGAAAAGTGAAGCTGCTGAGGGAACTAGCTTAAAAAGGCACATTCCCCTTTAAGAATTAGCTACTGGCTAGAAAGGAAAGTTAACGAGCACAGCAGGCACTTAAGAGAAAAAAATGTAGTAAGTATTGGCTGCCAGCTAAGACAGCCTCCCCAAATGGCTCCATTCATAAGTAAAGGAATGCTACAGGTAAAATCTATTCAGGAGAAAAATACTTCAAAATGTCATGCAGCAAAACTTACAGCTAACAATAGCAGAACAACAGAAGCTAACAGGAGACATCAGCCATCACCCAAATAGAAATTGCCAAACACTCCTTAAGAACACAAAGCCCACATTGCACAAATCCCAGTACTTCAAAGTCACAAAAGCACATAAGAATCATTCCATTCTCCATCTCTCCCTCTATGTCTTACCTCCAGCTGATGCTACCTTTATTCATTCCTCCTGGAGGGCAACCCCTCCCCTCCTGCATTTCTTGCCTGTTTGTTGCTGCCAGCACAGGTGGCTGCCACAGAAGTTGTAGATCGGCTCATGGCCAGACTGCTCGGACTCCTTGATCTCTTCTCTTCTCTTCTCTTCTCTTCTCTTCTCTTCTCTTCTCTTCTCTTCTCTTCTCCCCCCCACCCTCCTCCACATCCTCCTGAAGCTGCTTCTTTTTTTTTCCCTCTCCGCCCAAACTGCCTCCTTTTATAGCCTCTCCTGTCTCTGCCCCCCTCCTCCTCCTTTCTCATGGGGGAGGGTGAGCCAGAAGTGAGCCTGGGTGAGCCTCAACCTCAGCCACTCTGGAGCTCCAGAGGACTCTCTCACAGTAAGTCCTTGCCTGCACTGGCTCTTTCCCTCCCCCACTACACTTGGCTAGCAGGGCTGCGTACTATCTGCCACTCGTTAATGTATCACAAGTAGTATGCGTACCACCGGTTGAAAAGCCCTGGTCTAAATGACCTGCTCAAACATCTTGTGGAAACATGGGCTGTTTGTCTCTTTTCTCCAACTTTTCCTTCGTTCATCTGTAGATTATAGTAAATTTTTGGACAAACACTGTCATGTGAACATTCTTTGCCTTATACATATATGTTTGCTTTTAAACAATTTTCTGTAGCCTTGATAAAATATATGTGCAGGACATTATGGTATTTTTTACATCGAGAGGAGGGAAAAAAAGTATGAAATAAAAGTGTTTTTGTTATTTAATCTCATATTTGTTTTAGGGAGTTTTTTGCCCATTTTTATTTATGTCTGCTCTGTAAACAATGTATTAACCCTTAATTAGAAATGTTCAAATCAGGAGTCCTGAAGAATTAAGTAAGAACAAAAGAGATCTGGTCAAACTGCTTTGGTTTAAGAGTTCTGTGAAGCAATGTTAAGTTGTTGTGGATGATTAAAAGATAAAAACCATTGCATGGAAGAAATAACTGTACTATTTTAATGTTCAATTTAGGTTCCAGCAAATAAGGTAAGTATTGCAAAGCTCTGCTAATCCTTCCCATGGTGGGACATGTAATAAAATGAATCATAAAACATCAAAAATGTTTGCATGTGCAGAGATAGATAAGCATGAGAAATCATATCAACATTAAAACTGTGTTCTGTAGATGGGGTCAGTATGGCTGCTAATTCTTTATATGAGATTCTTAAAAATGTTGGGTGAACCCTCTGCATCTCTAAACATTTTTTCTGCTTATAGGAAGTGAAGCTTTCTGATAACAACAACAACAACAATAATAATAACCTCTCCTCCTGGCACACATACATAAGATTGTTTTTTTAAAAAAGTTCACTATACCCCTCATATAAGGCACACACAGAGCAGTTATGGTCTTTTATACATCAAGAAGAAGGGGGGGGGGAAATATGAAAATAAAAGTGTTTTTTTTTTCATTTGTTCATTTAATTTAGAGAATTTATTGGCTATTTCCATTTATACCAGCTGTGTAAACAGTGCATCAAGCCTTGCTAGCAGATAGATGTTCCAGAAAAGTTATTCATGTCCTTTGTTAAACTTTTGAAACTAAACAATAATTTCACCCTTTTATTCCAGGATCGTCAAGTCGTTTATGACGAAGTAAGTTTTACTCTTAATTTTGCAAGGATATTGTCTAAAGGGGAGGGTCATTTCTTTGAATGGCTGAGCTGGGATTTTTTGCTCATAACTGTAGCATCATTAACACAATGCATGTTGTGTGTTTAACCTAAGAAATGCATTTGCAAAGCATGTTATATTTCTCCCATCCCACCCAAAAAACTAGCAAAGATAAACCTAACCAACCTTTGTATCTTCAACAAGTACAGCAATTCAACCTTTAACAGGCCTGCTTTTCTGATTAGTTTCAGAGCTTCCCATACTTTCTCCTGCAGCTGAAGGAAAGGGCAGATCTGGAAGGAATAAAGGAATTATCTTTTTACCTTCCTTGCAACAACCTCTCCTCCTGGCACACGTTCAAACATATGTAGCTTTGTGTGCAAGAAAAATCTGCAGGTGGATCCAAATAATAACAACAACAAAAAAAACACCTTCCTATAAAGCAAGATTTCCCAATGGGGTATCTTAGCGGTCAATTCTACCAATCCCTTTTTCAAGCATTCTGTGCAAAGCAAAGCTATACTTCCCAATTGCAAAAGGAGTTCTGTGTCAGGGCTAGAGATACATCCAAGACACATGAGGACAGACTAATTCCAGATAGATAGATTGATCAGAAACTGCTTAGAAAGGGTTCTTGAGATATATCGATTGGACTAGCCAAAGAAAATTTGCATCCTTCTTTCAGTTTCATAATTCCATGAATGTGCAGAACCGTTGATGGATGATGCAACATAGAATAACTTTATGCTTCCGTATTTCTCAAAAGTGTTCTTGGAGTCCATATGCTGATTTTATTGATCTCTGAGTCGTCCAGGGAATTGTCCTACTCATAAAGGAAAGCAAATTGGTTTGTCTTGAATAATTGACTTTCATGGGGGATGTTTGCTTACATGCAGGTAAAATTGAGACTAGGAAATGAGGAAGTGAAGAGGATTATCTCAATCTTTGGGTCATTTGGTTGATTTTTTTTTTTCTAAAACTCCAGACAAACCTGGAAGTCTTTTCAGAATTATCACTTCCTGGACCACAACAGTAACAGTCTCTAATTGAAAAAAAAATAATTGCAGGAGAATGAGAATAAGTTGCACAAATATTTATCTAGGAATGAGACCTTCCTATGGGCCATCCTTTTAGTGACACTTCTAAGTTATGGCCAGAATGAGTTTTGTTTTAAGTCCCTTGGTGAATAAGAATCAAAGCCAGAGACCTGTTGAATGGGCAAAATTCCTCTTGGGTTTACTACTATATATGAATCTTGCTGCTACTGCTATCTTTCTTCAGAGTACTCTATTTAATTCCCCAAATTAATCCTTTGTGGAATAAAAACTGGCTGCTGGCTACTATTGGGGTCCATCTTTTATTTGGAGAAAGTATAACCTTCTTCCTATATTATATACCACAGCTGGTTGTTCTTTCGTTGATATTGGTTCTGTTTGTGAGAAGACATGAGCAGTAAGATGATAATTGGGAAAAAGGAGGGATAGGAATACAAAGTATGGAATTTGTTGTGCTAATTTTTCATGGTCCGGTATAGAAGAGAAGAGAGCATGGAATCTCTCTATTGGGATCAACCAGATGTTGATTTTTACATTGCTAGTATAGTGATATGCCAAGGAAGTTATCATTATCCATTATTAAACTTTTGAATTCCACATTTTTATTTCAGAATGTTCAAAGTAGTGCCAAAGTAAGTTTTACTATTCATTTTGCTATAGTACTATCCAAAAGGGAGGTTTATTTCTTTGAATGACTTAGCTGAGAATTCTACTCATAATTAATTGCATCATTATCCCACAGGATACATTTTTACCGTGTAATTTAAACTTATAAATACAATAACCCATTTGTTAGGTTGAGACAAGGCACTGTCCCATGATTTGGATAGCAGCTCACTTTTTTTCTTTTCCAATTTTTCTTTCTGGATTCACTTTTTTCTCTGTTGATTAACCTTAAGTTATCTACTTTAGTAACCTCAGTAACTTACTGATCCAATACCTTATTACCCATTCAGTAACCTATAAGAAGAAATATAACTATTACTTTTTTTTATTTTAGATGATGGCAAAAACAATGGTGAGTGTCTCTAGTTACCAATTAATTAAATAAAACCAAATATGAACAGTATACAAAAGGTATTAGTTAACAACTGTGTCAGGATTGTATCCATTGCACATGTTAAGCTTGCTTCATGGCATAAGGCATTACTATAGGGAACCATAAATAATCACGTGTCTTGAGTTTACTGGAATAAAAATATCATGAAGAAATCCTAGATGATAAGTAAGCAAGTTTATCACGGACAAATGCAGCCTCTATTCTTGAAATGACCTGTTTAAACATCTTATAGTGACAATGGCTATGGGTCTCTCTTCTCCCTTCATCTTTAGTTTACAAAATGTTTGTGAATTAATATAACAGCATAAACATGCTTTGCTTTACAAACCTAAGATTGCTTTTAAACTGTTTTGGACCAAACAAGATATCTGCTTTAATCCTGCTCTTTTCAAACAGATAAATGCCAAAGAACGGGATAATATTCAGATTATTTTATTCCTCAGGAATCTCAAACAATAACTTACAGTCAAGAAGAGTTCTTCTGATGAACATATCATAACCTTTCTCCATTCTTCTGGGTGAAAAAATAATGGTAGACTCACCCCATGGCTCTTATGGGACACATCACCTCGTGTCTATCTTCACAAAGGCTTCTTTAACAACTTGGCAGGTAGCCAGGATATCCTGCGATGAACTTAATGGCCCCTCCCACTGACTTGTTAAACATAGGATTTACTGAACAGCTAAAACTACATTACCCATAAGCCATCTCTTAAGGAAATAGCATCTAAACCTTTAAATGCCAAACATTCTAACATACAGATCTCAAGCTAATATGTGCTTTGGCCAGATGATTACATAACTGGTCCAGCACATAAACAGTTCTCTATATCTTTGATAAAAGATATCTGCAAGGCAATTAGAGCCTCTTATATATCAAGATGAGGGGGGAAAGTATGAAAATAAAAGGTGTTTTTTCCCCATTTGTTTGCACGTTTATTTTAGGGAGTATATTAACCATTTTCTTTTATATCTGCTGTGTAAACAATGCATCAGGCCTTTATTAGAAATGTTCAAATCATGTATCATGAAGATTTCAATAAGAACAAAAGAGGATCAGGTCAAATTGCTTTGTTTAAGAGATCTGCAAAGTCACATTAAGTTATTGTGGATAATTAAAAGAATGAAATAACTGTACTTTTTTATTGTTTAATTTAGGGCCTAGAACAACCCACTGTGAGTATTGCAAACCTCTGCTAATAACTCCCATGGTGGAACATGTAATAAAATGAATACAAAACAGCTAAGAAGGTTGTATATGCACAAACAGATAAGCAGGAAAAAATAAAATCAATATTGAAGCTAAGTTAGCTTTGTAGGTTGTGTCAATATGCCTGTGAATTCTTTACATGAGTTTTGTATAAATGTTGGGTGAACACAGTAAGTCCTCTTACTCATAACTGTTACTGAACTCTTTGCATCTCTAAGTATCTTTTCTGTTGCATTATATCTATATAGAAAGTGAATCTTTCTGATTAGTTTCAGACCTCAGTTTTATCCTTAGGTTTCCCCAGCTGCTTAAATAATTTATCAGTTTTTCATTCCCGGTATAGATTTACCCAGTGTTGGGATTCAAATAAGTGAACAACCAGTTCTCTGTGTTCATGCCACTTCCGGAAGTCCATTTTGGGCCTGGGCAACCAAAAATTAGCTACCGTTTCTGTCAAAGTGGTGCAAACCAGCTGAATCCCACCACTGGATTTATCAGATTGTATATCCTTAGATTAAATGAAGAATACACACGCAATACATTTTTTATTCGTTTCTATAGCATCCCCTTTTCCTTTTTTTTTTGTTTCTATTGTTTCCCTATTGATCACCCTTGAGTAATCTTTTCAGCATCCTCAGTAATCTAAAGAGCCAGTAACCAATTACCCACTCAGGAACGAATGAGAAAAAAATAACTATTTCTAGAAAGACACCGACCCAACAGGTCAGTGTGTCTAGTGAACAATTAAGTAAATACCCAATATGAGCAGTTCTCTCTATGAAGACATTGATTTGGCTCGCAATCACATTAGGATAAACCTGCTTCCTGAAATATGCCATTTTTTGGATTCACATACTACAGGGAAACCATAAATAGATCAAGTGTTTTGAGTTCCCCTAAAATGTCAAACCATAAAGATATCCTAGGTGACAAGTAAGCAGGTTAATCATATACAAAACACAACTTCCACTTCCTAAATTTACCCATTTAAATATCTTGTAGAAACACAAAATGTTGTTCTCTCTCTTCTCTACCTTCTACTTATTTGATATGTTTTTGAACAAACATGATAATGTGAACATGCTTTGCCTTATACACATAAGATCGCTTTTAAAAAGTTCTCTATATTCTTGATAAAAGGTCTATGTAGGTCAGATAAAATGTCTACAGACAATATATGCACTGAAATGAGGAAAAAGTGAAAATATAAGGTGTTTTTTTTTAATTGATTGATGGGGTTTTTTTAAGGGGGAGAGACTTGGTCAAAAACCTAGTAATTTCAACAACTCTGTAAATTTAGGAAAATTGTTCACTTCTATATACTGATTTGAGAGATCCTCAGAGCAGTATTAAATTTTTGTGGATGACAAAAAGTAAAGAAAAGATTTCATGGAGGAATAACTATACAACTTCATTATTTAATTTACCTAGAGAAGTACTCTCAATGATTATAGCAAAACTTTTTTGTATTTAGAAATTGTGTACATTATTGGTGTATTTTGGGAGTGCAACAAATATGACCGAGTATCCATTTTAAAAGTCTACATATTTTCATATTTCAAATTTTAAACCATTACACCATAATCTATAGTAAATTTCTAAATAACACCTCAGTTTGCTTTCCTTTATATACAAAAGATAATCTTCATTCCTCTGAAAAAGCTCTCTGTATTGATGATAAAATAAATATGCATATCAGTTATAGCATTCCACATAAATAAGAGAAAAAGGTGAAATAATATGTTTTTTTCTTCATTAATTCTTCTGGCATTGGCCAAAAACTTGGTAATTTTTTACAAGTCTTTCAATTTAGGAAAATGGCTAACCGTGCTACTGTGATTTGAGATATCTGCAAAAGACTGTTTGTTTTATAGTTTTATAGTGAGTAAAAGTTAGAGAATTAATTCCATGAGGAATAACTGCACTCTTTTGTTGTTCAATTTAGCCTGAACAAATGAAAAAAGTGAGTATTGCAAACCTCTGTTAATAACTCTCATGGTGGAACATGTAATAAAATGAATCACAAAACAGCTAAGAAGATTGTATATGCACAACTAGATAAGCAGGCAAAAATAACATAAATATTAAAGCTAAGTTAGCTTTGTAGGTTGTGTCAATATGCCTGTGAATTCTTTACATGAGTTTTCTAAAAATGTTGGGTGAACACATTAAATACTAAGTCCTCTTACTCATAACTGTTACTGAACTCTTTGCATCTCTAAGTATCTTTTCTGCTGCATTATATCCATATAGAAAGTGAACCTTTCTGATTAGTCACAGATCTCAGTTTTATTCTTAGGTTTTCCCAGCTGCTGAACGAATTTATCAGTTTTTCATTCCGGGTATAGATTTACCCAGTGGTGGGATTCAAATATGTGAATAACCAGTTCTCTGTGTGGATGCTGCTTCCAGAAGTCCATTTTGGGCTTGGGCAACCAAAAATTAGCTATCATTTCTGCCGAAGTGGTGCGAACCAGCTGAATCCCACCACTGGATTTACCAGATTGTATATCCTTAGATTAAATGAAAAATACACATGCAATACATTTTTTATTCATTTTTATAGCAGCCCTTTTTCCTTCTTTTCTTTCTAGGCTCACTGTTTCTCTATTGATCACCCTTGAGTAATCTTTTCAGTATCCTCAGTAATCTAAAGAGCCAGTAACCAATTACCCACTCAAGAACGAATGAGAACAAAAATAACTATTTTAGAAAGACACCGACCCAACAAATCAGTGTGTCTAGTGAACAATTAAGTAAATACTCAATATGAGCAGCTCTCTGTACGAAGACATTGATTTGGCTCGCAATCACATTAGGATAAACCTGCTTCCTGAAATAAGCCATTTTTTGGATTCACATACCATAGTCCAGGACTTTTCAACCAGTGGTACGGGTACCACCTGTGGTATATTGGCACCTGACAGGTGGTACGTGATCATCCTAGAAAAGTGGTAGCTGGGGGGAAATGAGCTTAACCAGTGGCAGCACCACACAAGCCTGAGCGAGAGATGGCTGGAGCTGCACAGCTGTCAGGGCTCAGCAGGAGCGCAAGGATCAGCGTTTCTTCGGGTCTGTCAGGGCTCAGGAAGCACCAGGATCAGCACCAGGCTCCAGCTGGAGCTTGGCACTGATCCTGGTACTTCTGCTGAGCCCAGAAGAAGCGCCAATCAGCTAGAATGTTGCAGCATCTCCAGGATCTTGTGATTTACATTCAGATTCTTGGCAACTGATTCATATTTATGATGGTCACAGTGTCCCAGAGTCATGTGAAGTGACCAAAACCTGCTACAACTACCCAGCAGATGGGGCAAATAAAAACCAAACACCCCCACCCCCCCTGCCAATCCTCAATAGAAATGCTCCCAACAATGAAAACCTTGGACAGGAAAAAGAGTGCCACAGGGTGGGCAGGCAGGTGTCTTGCTCGGCTGTGGGGGGCACTTTTTTCAGTGCCATTATAACTTTGAACAGTCACTAAGTGAAATGTTGTAAGTCGAGGACTACCTGTACTTCATCACTTTTTTCTTTTTTTTTTTCATCAAGTTTTTGACACATTGCTAGGCGACCGGTGGTACTCGGATATTGCCATATCCTAATAGTGGTACAATGGGTGAAAAGATTGAAAAGTCCTGCTATAGTCAAACCATAAATAGATCAAGTGCTTTGAGTTTCCCCTAAAATGTCAAATCATAAAGATATTCTAGGTGACAAGTAAGCAGGTTAATCATGTACAAAACACAACCTCCACTTCTTAAATTTACCCATTTAAATATCTTGTAGAAACACAAACTGTTGTTCTCTCTCTTCTCCATCTTCTCCTTCTTTGAACAAACATGATAATGTGAACATGCTTTGGCTTATACACATAAGATTGCTTTTAAAAAGTTCTTTATATCCTTGATAAAAGGTCTATGTAGGTCAGACAATATATGCACTGAAATGAGGAAAAATTGAAAATATAAGGTGTTATTTTAATTGATTGATGGGATTTTTTAGGGGGAGAGACTTGATCAAAAACCTAGTAATTTCAACAACTCTATAAATTTAGGGAAATTGCTCACTTCTTTATAATAATTTGAGAGATCCTCAGAGCAGTATTAAATTTTTGTGGATGACAAAAAGTAAAGAAAAGATTTCATGGAGGAATAACTATACAACTTCATTATTTAATTTACCTAGAGAAGTACTCTCAATGATTATAGCAAAACTTAAGGCATTGGCCAAAAACTTGGTGATTTTTTTACAAGTTTTTCAATTTAGGAAAATTGCTAACCATGCTACTGTGATTTGAGACATCTGCAAAGGACTGTTAAGTTTTATAGATGAGTAAAAGGTAGAGAAATAATTCCATGAGGAATAACTGTACTTTTTTGTTGTTCAATTTAGGCTGAAGAAATAGCAAAAGTGAGTATTGCAAACCTCTACTAATAACTCCCATGGCAGGACAAATAATATAATGAATCACAAAATGACTAAAGAAGTTGCATGTGTAGAGATAGATAATAGATCAGAAAATCAAATCAACTTTAAAACCAACTTAGTTTTGCCCATTGAGTCAATATGGCTGCTAATTCTTTACTTGAGTTTCTTGAAAATGTTGGATGAACACAATAAGTTCTCATATAACTGTGGCTGAACCCTCTGCATCTCTAAACACCCTTTTTCGGTGCATTATATACTTTTATTAAGTGAAGCTTTCTGATTAGTTTCCTAGCTCCCAATATTTTCTCCTGCAGCTGAAGGATAGGGTAGATCTGGGAAATAATAAAGGGATTATCTTATTGCCTTCCTTGAAACAACCCCTCCTGACACACATTCAAACGTATCTAGTTTTGTGTTCAAGGAAAATCTGCTGGTGGATCTAAACAACAAAAGCAATACACATGGGGGGGAACCTGTGAAGAAAGTTTTCCTTATGGAGTATATTAGTGGACACCATACCATCCCCCTTTTCACACATTCTATACAAAGCAAAGCTACATCTCCCAATTTGTTCAAGGAGTTCAGGGTCAGAACTAGAACTATGTACAAGACACTCAAGTGAGGATTTGACTCCAGATAGATAAGAAACTGCTAAGAAAGGGTTCTGAAGAGTTCAGTTGGGCTGGCTGGCCAGGAAAAACTTCTTTGGGTTTCAGAATGCAATAAGTGAATAGACAAGGAACCATAAAGTAACTTTATGCCCCTGTATTTCTCAATAGAATTCTTGAAGACCTTATTCTGGGGTTTATTCATTTCCAAATTGTCAAGGCAATTGAGAAGAGATTAGCAGCAAGATGAGAATTAGAGAAAGGAGGGCTGTGAACATGTTGTATGGAAATTGTTAAGCTAACTTTTTAGGGTCCAGTGTAAAGAGAAGAGAGCGTGGATTCCCTATTACTGGATGTTGATTTCTACATCCTAGAATACTAATGTACCAGGGGAGTTATTAATGTCCTTTATTAACCTTTTAAAACAAAACAATAATTCTATGTTTTCTTTATTCCAGGCTCTTCCGTGTATTAACGATGCTGTAAGTTTTACTATTAATTTCGCAATGGTACTCTCCAAAATGAAGGTTCCTTTCTTTGAATGTCTGAGCTGAGATTTTTGATCATAACTAATTGCATCATTATCCCAAAGGACACATTTTTCCCATATGTTTAAATAATAAACACAATAACCCATTTCATAGGTTCAAATAATACACTGCACTACAGCAGCCACAAGAGATGATGTAATGTTTTTGACAGCATCTTGTGTAAATCCATGACAGACTACTAACTTGCTGGATGACACAATCATCAAATATAATGTAAATCAATAAAATAAAAGAGATTTAAGAAAGAGCAAAGATTAAAAAAAAATCCTGTTTTTTATGTTTATTTTTTTTTTACTTTGGATAATTTCCTCCTAGTTTCCTAATGTTTGCATGTATAATTGGATTAATAATTATGCAAAGGTGGAGGGGAAGGATTTTGAAATCTGATTATTTAATAAATGTATCTGTTCCTTACATTGCTATAACCTATAGACATCTACTACCCATAGAATCTCCTTGCCAGGAGAAAGTTAATCATCATAGCATCCTTGGGTTTCTCCAGATGCTTAAAGAATTTATCAATTCACTTTTTGCCTCTGATTAAACCTATTTTAGTAACCTCACCTATGTATAAATCCAGTGACCTATTATCCATTCAGTAACCTATTAGAAAAAATATAACTATTTCTTTGTTCTACTTTAGGTCCTAGAAAATAAAGAGTTGGGTATCTATTTTCAATTAATGAAATAAATACCAAAGGGGAACAGTTTTCTATACCCACTCAAGGTTTTATTCTCTGTACATGTTCTTAAACTTTAAAAAAGGGGGATCAGTTCAAACTGCTTTGGTTAAGAGATAACAAGAGCAATGTTACATTTTTGAGGATCACTCAAAGGTAAAGAAACAATTGCATGGAGGAATAACTGTACTGTTTTATTATTCAGTTTAGACCAGTTCCAACTCCCTGTTGAGTATTGTTAATCTTCTATTTATTTAGAAATATGCAGATTACGGTTAAATTTGGGGAGGTATAACAATTATGCCTGAATTTCCATGTTGAAATTAAATGCCCATTCCCATATGTCAAATTTTATTTATTATTATCATTTTTTTCATTAGATTTTTTTGCTGCCATTCTCACCTAGAGGCGACTCTGAGCAGTCTAGAAAGTTTAACTTTCATTACATGGCAGCCTTCTGTATGTTTCTGAACAGACACCATCGTGTGACTATGCTTTGCCTTACACACAGAAGATAATCCTCATCCCCTTGAAAAAGTTCTCCATGCACTTGATAAAATAAGTTATGGACTGTTAGCATCAAAAAGAGACAGAAAAAGTTAAATTATAGGGTTTTCTGCATTTCTTCATGTTTTTAGTTTAGATAATATTATTTAAAAATCCTGATTGGGGTTACTAGAATCCTACATAAATTTCGAAATCTTCTGTTAGATAAGAATGCTATTTGGCCTGAGGGAATTAATGCTCAAAATGCATCTCTTAATGCAGAGAATTAATGTGCACAATGCACATTATGAATTATGGTATTTCATGCATCAAGAAGAGGAAAATGTGTGAACTAAGAGGTTTTTTAAAAATATATTTACATATTTATTTTCGGGAGTGTTAGCCAAAAACTTGATGATTCCTATAAGTGTGCAAATTTAGGAAAATTGTTCAGCTCTCTAGAATGATTTAACTGATCTGAAAAGCAGTATTAATTTTTGTGGCTGGCTTAAAGGTAAAGAAACGATTGGATGGAGAATAACTATGCTATTTATTATAGCAAATCTTTCTTACTTAGAAAATATGGTTATTAGTGTACTTCAAAGAGCTGCTTAAGGAATTGAAACCTTTTTTGGATTTGGATTCTTTTTTTTTATTCATTTTTAATAGTGGCTCCAATTTTTTAAATTTCCTATTTGTCTTCCCATATTATTTTTCTCCTGTTGATGAACCTTGAATAACCTACTTCAATAATATCCGTAATTTATAGATCTAATAACCTATTACCCTCTCAGTAACCTGTAAGAAAGAAAATAACTATTTCATTTTTCTATTTTAGGAACTGACAAAACTGGTGAGTTTGTCTGATTAACAAATAATTAAATAAACACCAAATATGAACAGCTTTACGAAGGACCTTGGTTTGGCTAACAACTACATCAGGGTTGTGTTCGCCACTGATGCTAAACATGCTTCCTGAAAGAAGCCATGCTCTGGATTTACACTCTAGAGTAAACTATAAAGGGAACAAGTGCTTTGGGCTCCCCTATATATAAAAAAACCTCAATGTCCTATAAATCCACTAACCTACTGCATTCGGAGTAACCCATAACAAGGAAAATAACTCTTTCTTTTTTCCATTTTAGGTTGTATTTGTCGGTGAGGTGAGTGTGTCTAGTTAACATTTAACTAAATAAACATTACATGGGAACAGTCCTCTATGTGAAGGGCATTGCTCTGGCTAACAACTATGTCAGGATTGTGTTCACTGCACATGTTAAACTTGCTCCATGAAAGAAGCCATGCCCTGTTTCACATACTACAGCGAACCATAAATAGATCAAGTGGTTTGAATTCCTGAAATGTCCACAACCAGAGTAATCCATAGATCCAGTAACCTATTACCCACTCACTAATGTATAAGAAGGCAAATAACCATTTTTTTCCATTTTAGTTTCTAGACGACAAAAAAGATATAGTGAGTGTGTCTAGTTAACAATTAACTAAATAAGCACCAAATATGAACAATCCTCTAGATGAAGGCTAACAACTATTCAGAGTTGTGTTCACTGCCCATAAACGTAGCTTACAGCATGTCTGAACATACTTTGCTTTACATACATAAGATTGTTTTTTAAAAAGTTCTCTATACCCCTCATATAAGGCACACACAGAGCAGTTATGGTCTTTTATACATCAAGAAGAGGGGGGAAATATGAAAATAAAAGTGTTTTTTTCATTTGTTCATTTAATTTAGAGAGTTTATTGGCTATTTCCATTTATACCAGCTGTATAAACAATGTATCAAGCCTTGCTAGCAGTTAGATGTTCCAGAAAAGTTATTCATATCCTTTGTTAAACTTTTGAAACAAAACAATAATTTCACCCTTTTATTTCAGTGTGAACCAGGCTTTCTGGAGAATGTAAGTTTTACTATTAATTTTGCAAGGATATTGTCTAAAGGGGGGAGTCATTTCTTTGAATGGTTGAGCTGGGATTTTTTGCTCATAACTGCAGCATCATTAACACAATGGATGCATTTATGTTGTGTGTTTAAACTAATAAATGAATTTGCAAAGCATGTTATATTTCTTCCATCCCACCCAAAAAACTACCAAAGATAAACCTAACCAACCTTTGTATCTTCAACAAGTGCAGCAATTCAGTCTTTAACAGGCCTAAAAAATGTGTGACTGCAACCAAGACTGACAATAAGTTCTGAAACCCTGTCCATCTAAAAAATCTGCAACTTGTCAGCTGTCTGACAGAAAACATAATGTTTCTAATAGGACACTCTGAAAGAGAAAATTGCTTTCAATTTTGTATAGGCGAGTGATGGCGAACCTTTTAGAGACTGAGTGCCCAAAAACTGGCCCTGCCCCCGCTCCACCCCGCCTGCCCGCAGGGCCACTCACCACCTCCAGGGCCCACCGCTGATAGCCCAGGCAGCCCAGCAGCGCCATGGCAGCCACACCCTCTCCTTGGACCCTGCAGCATCAACTGTGCACAATGGGGCATGAGGGCAGAGTCTTGTCTATGTTGCCTGGCTGCCATGTCCTTGGTTGTGCTGCTCCCTGTGAGCCACGCTTGGGGGTGACTCTTCTCCTGGGGGGCTGCTGGTGAGGGGGTCACAGGGGGAGGCAAGGCTGGGGCAACAGCACATGTGCCCACAGAGAGGGCTCCGAGTGCCACCTCTGGTACCAATGCCATAGGTTTCCCACCACTGGTATAGGTATTTCAAGTCGCCCCAGCAAATCCTCACTGAATGTTGACTGTTGATATAAAAAGTGGCTTTTAAATGAAAGTTTGGTGGTGACTATATCAACAAACCAGTCCCCTTTTTTTGCTTTTGCTTCCCATAGATAATACTCACTGGCTGGTCACTGAGGGGTCAAAACTGCAAATGGGTTGTGTCTACTGCACATGCCAAACTTGACTCTTCTTTCCTGTTTAGTCTACAGCATGGTTGAACACATTTTGCCTTACACACATAAAATTGCTTTTACAAAGTCTCTATACCCTTGATAAAAGCAAAGCAGTTATGGTCTTTTATACATGAAGAAGAGAGAAAAAATAATATGAAAATAAAAGTAATTTTTTTCATTTATTCATATATTTAATTTAGAGGTTATATTGCTCCTTTTCATTTATACTTGCTGTGTAAACTATACATAAAACCTTGCCAGTAGATAGATGTTTCAGAAGATTGTTCATGAATTTTGTTAAAATTTTGAAAAAACAAACAAACAATAATTCGACACTGTTTATTCCAGCTTGGTCAAAACGTAAAAAATGTTAGTTGTACTATTAATTTTGCAAGGATATATTATCTAAAAGGGAGGGTCATTTCTTTGAATGATTGAGCTGGGATTTGTGCATCATTAACACAATGGATGCCTTTATGTTGTGTTTAAACTAATAAAAGTCATAACCTATTTCATAGCTTCAAACAATCTATTGTACAATCCACAAACAAAAAACTGGTTTTGCAAACATGTTAAATTTCTCCCATCCCACCCAAAAAACTACTGAAACTAAATCTAAACAACCTTTGTATTTTCAACAAATGCAGCAATTCAGTCTTTAATAGACCTGCCTAAAAATGTGTGATTACGGCCAAGATTGTTGATTTTACAAGTTCTGAGCCCCTTTCCACCTAAAAAAAAATCTGCAACATTTTGGCTGTCTGACTGAAAACTTAATGTTTCTAATAGGACACCCTGAAAAAGAAAGTTGTTTTCAATTCTTTGCAGACATTTCAAGTTTCCCCAGCAAATCCTCACTGACTATTGACTGGTGATATAAAGAATGGCTTTTAAATGAAAGTTCTGTGCTGAATGTATCAACAAACCAGTCCCCTTTCAAAGGCTGAATTTTGCTTTTGCTTCCCATAGATAGTATTCAGTGGTTGGTAAGGGGGCCAAAACTGAAAATGGGTTATGTTCACAGCACATGCTAAATTTGCTTCTTCTTAAATGTTTAGTTAACAGCATGTTTAAACGTGCTTAGCCTTACACACACAAGATTGCTTTTAAAAAGTTCTCTATACTCTTGATAAAAACAGAGCGGTTATGGTCTTTTATATATCAGAAGAGGAAAAAATAATATGAAAATAAAAGTGGTTTTTTTCCCATTTGTTCATACATTTAATTTAGAGAATATATTGCCCAATTTCATTTATACCTGCTGTGTAAACAATATATCAAGCCTTGCTAGTAGATAGATGTTCCAGAAAATTATTCATGAACTTTGTTAAACTTTTGAAACTAAACAATAATTTCACACTTTTTATTCCAGCTTCTTCCTCCCCTAAAAGTTGTAAGTTTTATTATTATTTTTTCAAGGATACTGTGCAGAAATTTCAAGTTACCCCGGCAAATCCTCACTGAGTGTTGACTGTTGGTATAAAAAGTCACCTTTAAATGAAAGTTCTGTGGTGAATGTATCAACAAACCAGTCCCCTTTCAAAGGCTGAATTTTGCTCTTACTTCTCATAGACAGTACTCAGTGGTTGGTATGGGGGCCAAAACTGCAAATGGGTTATGTTCACCACACATGCTAAATTTGCTTCTTCTTACATGTTTACTCAAGAGCATGTTTAAACGTGCTTAGCCTTACACACACAAGATTGCTTTTAAAAAGTTCTCTGTATCCTTGATAAAAACAGAGCAGTTATGGTCTTTTATATATCAGAATAGGAAACAGTAGTATGAAAATAAAAGTGGGTTTTTTTCATTTGTTCATACATTTAATTTAGAGAATATATTGCCCAATTTCATTTATACCTGCTGTGTAAACAATATATCAACCCTTGCTAGTAGATAGATGTTACAGAAAATTATTCATGAACTTTGTTAAACTTTTGAAACTAAACAATAATTTCACACTTTTTATTTCAGGTTCCTTCTAAACTAGGAGGCGTAAGTTTTATTATTATTTTTTCAAGGATACTGTGCAGATATTTCAAGTTACCCCAGCAAATCCTCACTAATGTTGACTGTTGGTATAAAAAGTCACCTTTAAATGAAAGTTCTGTGGTGAATATATCAAGAAACTAGTCCCCTTTCAAAGGCTGAATTTTGCTCTTACTTCTCATAGACAGTACTCAGTGGTTGGTATGGGGGCCAACACTGCAAATGGGTTATGTTCACCGCACATGATAAATTTGCTTCTTCTTACATGTTTAGTCAACAGCATGTTAAATGTGCTTAGCCTTACACAGACAAGATTGCTTTTAAAAAGTTCTCTGTATCCTTGATAAAAACAGAGCAGTTATGGTCTTTTATATATCAGAATAGGAAACAGTAGTATGAAAATAAAAGTGGGTTTTTTTCATTTGTTCATACATTTAATTTAGAGAATATATTGCCCAATTTCATTTATACCTGCTGTGTAAACAATGTATCGAGCCTTGCTAGTACATAGATGTTCCAAAAAATTATTCATGAACTTTGTTAAACTTTTGAAACTAAACAATAATTTCACACTTTTTATTCCAGGTTCTTGCTGGCGAGAGAAAAGTAAGTTTTTTATTATTATTTTTTCAAGGATACTGTGCAGACATTTCAAGTTACCCCAGCAAATCCTCACTGAGTGTTGACTGTTGGTATAAAAAGTCACCTTTAAATGAAAGTTCTGTGGTGAATGTATCAACAAACCAGTCCCCTTTCAAAGGCTGAATTTTGCTCTTGCTTCCCATAGACAGTACTCAGTGGTTGGTATGGGGGCCAACACTGCAAATGGGTTATATTCACCGCACATGATAAATTTGCTTCTTCTTACATGTTTAGTTAACAGCATGTTAAATGTGCTTAGCCTTACACACACAAGATTGCTTTTAAAAAGTTCTCTGTATCCTTGATAAAAACAGAGCAGTTATGGTCTTTTATGTATCAGAAGAGGAAAAAATAGTATGAAAATAAAAGTGGTTTTTTTTCATTTGTTCATACATTGAATTTAGAGAATATATTGCCCAATTTCAGTTATACATACTGTGTAAACAGTATATTGAGCCTTACTAGTAGATGGATGTTCCAGAAAATTATTCATGAACTTTGTTAAACTTTTGAAACTAAACAATAATTTCACACTTTTTATTACAGGGTCTTGCTGCCGCCCTAGGAAATGTAAGTTTTATTATTATTTTTTCAATGATACTGTGCAGACATTTCAGGTTACCCCAGGAAATCCTCACTGAGTGTTGACTGTTGGTATAAACAGTCACCTTTAAATGGAAGTTCTGTGGTGAATATATCAAGAAACCAGTCCCCTTTCAAAGGCTGAATTTTGCTCTTGCTTCCCATAGATAGTACTCAGTGGATGGTATGGGGGCCAAAACTGCAAATGGATTATGTTCACCACACATGATAAATTTGCTTCTTCTTACATGTTTACTCAAGAGCATGTTTAAACGTGCTTAGCCTTACACACACAAGATTGCTTTTAAAAAGTTCTCTATACCCTTGATAAAAACAGAGCAGTTATGTTCTTTTATTTATCAGAAGAGGAAAAATTAGTATGATAATAAAAGTGGGTTTTTTTCATTTGTTCATACATTTAATTTAGAGAATATATTGCCCAATTTCAGTTATACGTACTGTGTAAACAATGTATTGAGCCTTACTAGTAGATAGATGTTCCAGAAAATTATTCATGAACTTTGTTAAACTTTTGAAACTAAACAATAATTTCACACTTTTTATTCCAGAATGTTGCTGCCCTAGGAAATGTAAGTGTTATTATTATTTTTTCAAGAATACTGTGCAGACATTTCAAGTTACCCCAGCAAATCCTCACTGAGTGTTGACTGTTGGTATAAACAGTCACCTTTAAATGGAAGTTCTGTGGTGAATGTATCAACAAACCAGTCCCCTTTCAAAGGCTGAATTTTGCTCTTGCTTCCCATAGATAGTACTCAGTGGATGGTATGGGGGCCAAAACTGCAAATGGATTATGTTCACCACACATGATAAATTTGCTTCTTCTTACATGTTTACTCAAGAGCATGTTTAAACATGCTTAGCCTTACACACACAAGATTGCTTTTAAAAAGTTCTCTATACCCTTGATAAAAACAGAGCAGTTATGGTCTTTTATATATCAGAATAGGAAACAGTAGTATGAAAATAAAATTGGTTTTTTTCATTTGTTCATACATTTAATTTAGAGAATATATTGCCCAATTTCATTTCTACCTGCTGTGTAAACAATGTATCGAGCCTTGTTAGTACATAGATGTTCCAAAAAATTATTTGTTAAACTTTGTTAAACCAGTCCCCTTTCAAAGGCTGAATTTTGCTCTTGCTTCCCATAGATTATACTCAGTGGATGGTATGGGGGTAGGGAAGGAGGCAATTTGACTATGAGGCATCTCTCACAATTTTGCTTTTAGAATGGTCATTGTAGATCAGCGGTTCTCAACCTATGGGTCGCGACCCCATTTGGGGTCGATCGACCTCTTTTCGGGGGTCGCCAAAGGTGGCGATCCACCATTTTGTCCCCTCTGGGGGCGCGCTGCGCCTCCAGGGCGGTGGTGCCATGCACGCGCGCCGCGCGTGGGGGTGGCGGCGCGCCTCCGGGGGGCACCGCCGTGCATGCGCGCCATGCATGGGGGCGGCGGCGCGTCTCCGGGGGGGCGCTGCACATGCGCGCTGCACGTGGGGGCGGTGGCGCGCCTCGGGGGCGCCGCCACGCATGCGCGCCGCGTGCAAAGGGTGGCGCCACGCATGCGCGCCGCGTGCAAAGGGTGGCACCACGCATGCGCGCCGCGCACGGGGGGGGCGACCCCATGCGCACCGCACCGCGCATGCACATAACCTTTGTGTGACGGGGGTCGCCGTCACACAAAGGTTAAGAACCGCTGTTATAGATCTTCTGCATGGAGTCTCAAAAGCATTACAGAGGCTGTAGAGCTTTTTTAAAAAAAACTTTGGATAGCTTCCTCAGTAGTCTGCTTATGTTTGCATGAATAATTGGATTTAAAATCATGCAGAAGTGTAAGAGAAGCCTTTTGAAATCGGATATATCTCTCCATTCTTGGGGCCTGAAAAAGAACTTTCTGGGGTGAACAAAGCAGAGCCCTTCAACCCCCAAAGGCAGAACTAGGAAGAACTTTTCTGAAAAAAATAATTGCATCCTTTAAATTTCCAATAAGAACTATGAAAATGGTACAAGCTATGACCTGGCAATGATTGAATAAGGAGGCAGAATAATAATAATAATAAAACATTAAATAAATATTACCTAGACCCCAATTCTTTTACTTTTTCTGGCTTTACAACTCAGATTATGACCACTGTGGATTATGCAAGGAAAAAGAATGTAATCCAGGGGCTGTGATTACTGCTGATTACTAGTAACCTATTCAGTAATCTGTTTACTCAGCAACCTGTTCAGCAGTAACCTATTTCAATAATCTTTAGACAACTTCAATAACCTCAGTAACTTATTAGCCATCCAGTAACTTAATAGATAGAAAATAACTATTGTTTTATTTTATTTTAGCTCCTAGGTTAAAAACAGGTGAGTGTGTCTAATTAACAATTAACTAACTAAAAACCAAATATGAATGGTCCTCTTTACAAAAGACGATGGTTGGGCTATGTCAGAATTGTATTCACCTCACAAGCTTGAAAGAAGCCATGTTTTGGATTCACACCCTAAAAGTCATTAAGCAAAGTTGGGGTATCTGGATCTGCAGAAAGCTAATGCATTTCTACAATTTTAAACTACAAATCTTTGTAATTGTTTCTTTGCTTGTTTGCTTAGTGATTGAAGATCAAGGACTGCCCGCTCATCGCTTTTTACACTGCCACCCCAACCTTAATTAAGAATGAAGTTCACAAATCTCAGTAGTATAATTTAGATATAAATTTTGAAAGTTTGATTTTCCTATCTTTGTAGTAGAAGGCAATGGCAGTGTGAACTACCCTTTGCTACTCTGGAGGATGGCAGCAGCTTTGCTAAAATAAAAATAAATTGTATTTGCACCAAAATTGTTTGTTTGTTTGTTTGTTTTAAAAAACCAAAAAATAATTTTCTGGTTAAAAAAAATTAATAACTTTGAATGATGAGATAAACATTCAGTTTTGAAAAATGGCACATCAGCTGGGCATGAGATGAACAGACCTGATTCGACCTGGACAGGGGATTTTTGGAAATCCCATAGCAGAAGTTTTAAAAAAGCAAAAGAAAAAAAAAGGTATTGTTGCCATGGAAATTACATGTCCACAAGAATCAAACTTTACCTAAGGGAGTTTTATTCATCTAAACAGAAGAAACAAAAATAGGAGAGAGCTAGTAGGAAAACCCAATGAGACTGAACTGGAAAGGAATGATGGTTCATTGTCCTGAGCATGAAGCCAGCTTCTGGATCATTGACTCATAAGAACTTCAGTAAATAATATTAAGTGAAATGGTCACAAGTCTAGGTGCAGGTGGGGTCAGCATTCAACAACAGACTGTTGTGTTGCTTCTAATTTAACTATGGTACACTTGGATATTGGGAATTGCATAGTCTCAAATGACCTGAAGGGCAACCATTTTTGGAAAATTCCCGTCATATGTGGACACCAGCATGACTCTCATGTACACTCTTGAGCCTTTGGAAAAGGTTGCAATTAAAGGCAAACAATTATGACACTTTGGCCAGGAAAATTACATCCCAACAAATTACCACTTTATAAAACCTTAGTAAGACCACATCTGGAATACAGCATCCAGTTTTGGTCACCACATTACCAAAAAGATGTTGATACTTTGGAAGGAATGCAGAGAAGAGCAGTTAGGATGGTTAAAGTCCTGGAGACTAAAACATATGAAGAACAGTTGCAGTAATTGGAATTGCTAGTCTGGAAAAAAAGAAGGAGGGAGGGAGAGAGGGAGAAGGGAGGGAAGGAGGGAGCTGTGAAAGGGAGGGAGGGAAGGAGGAAAGTAGCTGGGAAAAAGAAGGAATTAATTTATCTGGTCTTGTTTCTCTCAGGCTGACAGCAACCAGGTAACTGTACACAAGGATTAGACGAAGGCCCAAATTAAACAGTGCTAAAACTGAATGCCTGATTGCTCTTAAAATATTCTCTCTATTCATAAATAGCAAAAGCTGCACATGTTCTGCTGAATATTCGCAGGGTAATACTCAGAAGCTGAAATTCTGCAGCAAAGGCAATCTTCTCCAGATGAAATAGTGTAGTTAAGGCTGGTATAGCCATACAAAGCAGGGGAGATGCTTTTTAACAACTCTATCATATAATTTCTCCATTCTATTATTTGTCTTTATTTTAATTGTTCATTCTTGCCCTTCAGATCAGTTTTCCTACGAAACCAAGATATACACGTGTGGTCTAGTTTTTCTCATAAAGAAGGTACAAGGAAAATAATACTTTTTTTTTCAAAATCAAAGTTCATTAATCTTTTCAATTAAATCAATTTGCAAGAGGTTGTAACAATTGTAAAACAATACTGCAATTATTGCTTCCCTGGTGGCAAAAAACCCCCACATTTGATAGGAGCATTGAAATGACCCTCACCTTGACTGTTGGGTGACAAATACCTACGCAAATCTGTGAATGCCATTCATGCTCTGTTGGTTCCGCCAAATGAAAGATTGGGGCAATTGCAAAGATTGTGACGTACAGTCCTTGGATTGTTATTCAGCATTTTGTGGCAACAACTTTAAGCAAGTAAACAATGCAACAGGAGAGGTGAAACCATTCCTTTGCTTAATCGTCTGGAGTTCCTGGATTTTGAGGATAGAAGGAAACACAAAGGGGGGAGGGAGGGAGGGAGGGAGGGAGGGAAGCAGCTGGGGGAAGGAAGAAGGAAGGGAGGGAGGGAGGGAAGGAGGGAGGAAGGGAGATGGAGGAAGTAATGAAAGAAAGAAAGAAAGAAGGAAGGAAGGAAGGAAGGAAGGAAGGAAGGAAGGAAGGAAGGAACATGAAGGAAGGGAGGTGGAGGAAGAAGGAGGGAGTGAAGGAAGGAAGGAGGGAGTGAAGGAAAGAAGGGAGGGATGAAGATGGAGGAAGGAAAGAAGAAAGGAACGGAGGGAGGTGGAGGAAGAAATGAAGGAAGGGAGGGAGGGAGGGAAGGAAGGAGGGAGGGAGGGAGATGGAGGAAAGAAAGAAGAAAGGAAGGAAGGAAGGAAAGATGAAGGGAGGTCGAGGAAGGAAGGGAGGGAGGGGATGGAGGAAGGAAAGAAGGAAAGAAGGATGAAGGAAGGAAGGAAGGAAGGAAGGAAGGAAGGAAGGAAGGAAGGAAGGAAGGACACGGCAGTCTCTTGATGTTATTCTTGCTTGATCATAATCACAATAATATTAGAATAGTAATTAAAATATGAATTCAAATATTTGGTATTTGAAAACTGTGGCTGCCCACTCACTTAATTATCTAGAAGTCTTGGGTATTTGTGGAAGAACCAATTCAATCACATAGCTAGTCAATTGCCTGCCCAATTCTACCCTTATCTATTCAAAAGCAAAACCCACTGAATCCAGCAACTGAGTCCCTCTGTCCTGCTCCTCAGCAACACAGACCTTGAAGCAGCAGAAATAATGTCCACTTCCAAACACCAAGCTTGATGAGCAGCCCCTGTAATTATTTTTTTTATAATTTTTATTTTTTAAACCAACAAGACAAAACAAAACATAACATACACACACACACAGTGTGTGCTCCTCCTTTTTTTAAACAGCAATTTCATAACGGTAATCTATTATTTACATTTTTCCCCTTATTCTTCTTTTGATATATTTGTCCTTGTTGTCCCGTTGTTCCTTGTTTGCATTTTTCTTCCTTCATACTATACTTCATATAAAAATAATACATATTATTTTTACTATACATTATTATACAGACATTTTCCACTTTTGACCTTTCCACATTTATTCTCCTCTATTATTTCTAGTCTCCAACCAATCATACCACTTATTCCATATTAGATAGTACTCTGTGTCTTCCTTTTCTTTTATCTCTTTTGTTAATTTGTCCATTTCAGCACAGTCCAGGATTTTACTTATCACTTCTTCCTCTGATGGTATATTCTCACTTTTCCGGAACTGTGTGTATGCTATTCTTGCTGATATTATTATATGTAGAATTAAATACTGTATTTATTTACTATATTTTCTGTTTAAAATACCCAGCAAAAAGATCTCTGGTTTCCAGTCTAGGGGTTGGTCTATTATTTCTTTGATCCATCTTCTTATTTTAGTCCAGTATTTTTTTGCAACTGGGCATGTCCACCATAAATGATAATACTGTATGTTCCATGTGCTTTTTTACATTTCCAACATATTGACGAATTGTTCTGAACATCTTGGCAAGCTTTGCTGGTGGAAGATGCCATCTGTAAAACATCTTCAACTGGTTTTCCTTGAATGCCACTGACATAGTCAATTTTATGTTTATTTCCCATATTTTTTCCCATTTCTCCAATTCTATATTAGTAATTATTTTGATAACAGGAAAATGAGGGAAATGGTTTGGCATCCCAGAATGGATGGATGGTTCATTTTTTACCTTTTAAATTTAACCTACAGTAATTGGGTTTTGTGGTGATTTCCCATCAGTGTATTAATCAGTTCTGGTTCTCTTCACCAAGGTCAAATAATTGTAAATAAAATGAGCAAAGCCGATATAATTATTTCTGTTTTCATACTTCAGGAAAACATTGATTTGTACATAACCAAAACAGATTATTGATATACAGTGGGAGTTCATCATTAATAGGGCTGTGACAGTTCAGGAAGGGGAAAGATGGAGGGATAATATGGGAAAGAGTGCCTCCATACTAAAAAATGCTTGGTGAAACCACATTACATTTATCTGATTTCAAAGAGAAAAGGCTATCCCAAAAGACGAGGAATGAAAATTTGACATCATGGAAATTTAAGCCTAAGTTGAAAAATGGAGACCTGGAAAATTTGGGACAAGGCTTGTCCCACCATTGTTCAGGCTAAAGAACCCAACTCAGCTGATTTTGAACGTGATGAAAGAGGTAGTTAATTTATAACGAGGGTACTTTTAGAGCTATGTGAAACTGGTGCTGAGTATGCATTTGCTTTCTAAATAATGTTCCAACTTTGCAAAATGTTCTTTTACCTGCATCATTTGTTGTTCTAGCCTGGCCTCTTCAATTGGGTTGAAGAGAGAAAATCTGGAAAACATCCACCTGGATAGGTTTGATCTAGCAACTTTATTTGTTAAAGGTCAAATTCAGCTTATTAGTCTATTGAAATTATAGACTAACATAGTTTTTGTTTACACCAAGTTGTCCTCTCCTTTGGAGAGAACAATTGTGTTTCAGATGATGATGTCAATCCCACTTTTATCTCACAAGAGGATTGGATTGGTCACCTTGACCATCCAGGCTGAATAACCATAAATACAGAAACTCAGGAGATTCACTTCTCACTTTGGTGGATTCACGCCTGAATGGTACCAAGAAGAAGTAAAGATGAAGCTCCATGTTCTGATTGCTCTCCTTCTTTGTCTGCTTTGTCCAAAGGAAAGCATATCGGTAAGGCACTTCTGGTTTTAAAAGACATGAGGTGGTTTCATTTCTGATTGCCTAGCATTTCAGTTCTATTTAGTGAGGCTTTCTTAGGTCAGCTAGGATATGAAGTAGATCCAAGAAAATTGGACTAGATCAAAAATCCATCTAGCAAAGGGATGTGGTGGTTTCATAGAACAGAATGCACACATACTCCAACTCAGTGCTTTGCTTCCCATGGCTGTGAGGAAAGTTAAGATGATGTTGCTATAAGACAAGGCTGAAGCTTGTTGAGAGTTACAGATTGGAATGACTTCTTGGGTAGCTGTGATATTGCAGCTTTTGGATGAAGGTTGTTTTCTTTTTAAAGATTGTCACAGATTCTTCCCTATATTTCTATCAATAGATGATTGCTATTAGACATCTGCAGGTCCTGCTATCTTGTGTGTTGATAGTTCATGAAGAAGCAACATGTACTCTTTCTCATTAAGACTTGAGAGAAGGTTGATCCTCCTCAACCAGAAGTTTTGTCTCAAGGAATGGTCCTCAGAGTAACAAAATAACAGATTTGGAAGGGACCTTGAAGGTCTTCTACTCCAACTCCCTGCTCAGACAGGAAACTCTATACCATTTCAGACAAATCTCTTCTTAAAAAAATTCAGTGTTGGAGCACTCACAACTTCTGGAGGCAAATTGTTCCACTGGTTAATTGTTCTAACTGTCAGGAAATTTCTCCTTAGTTCTAGGTTACTTCTCTCCTTGATCAGTTTCCATCCATTGCTTCTTGTCCTGCCTTTGGGTGCTTTGGAGAATAGGTGAACCCCCTCTTCTTTGTGGCAACCCCTGAGGTATTGGAACACTCCTATCATGTATGTCCCTCCCAAAACTGCATGCTTAGTGGAAGAGGACAACCACCTCAAATGAATGAGATGTATTTTGGAAGTTGATTATTCTTTGGGCAATAATTAACATTTCTCTTTACTAAGGTCTGGCCATAATCACATATTCAAAGTTCTGTTTCTTAAAAGCATCCTCTGTTTCATCACTTGCCTCATCCCACAATATTTTAAGTGCCCCTCTTGGAGGCCTTTCAAATGTTACCACTAAATTATAATTTTTAAGGGCTCACAGGGGAAACTTAGGAAACATTTGCTTTTATACTTAATTTAAACTAGACTTAAATTGAAATCAACTTTAGTTTTTGCCCTGTTTTTATGGATGGTTGTGAGATGCTTAGAATCATTATATGGGAGTGGGGGTAAATTAATAGGTTTTGTAAATAAACTTGTGTGATGAAGTCATGATGATGGTGATATCTCTTGCCTCCTCCTAAGGGATTCCATGTAAGCACCATGATTCTCTACTCACAACTCTTCCTGCTATGGATCAGTGCAATAAAATGTCCTATCTCAGTTTAGAATCATCTTCTCTTTCAGATGAGATGAGATGAGATGAGATGCTATTCTGCCTTATCTTGATGGTCTTCCACTTTCTCATGCTGCAAGTAGACTTTTCTCTCATTATGCACTAATTATGTTGTCATGGCTTTTTTCCAACAGAAAAAAATAATGAAGAGAACTCTGGTAAGTATATGTTTAATGTTGGCACATCGCTAGTTTCTGCTTTCTTTGAGAGTTGTTTAAATTATTTCATGGTATTTGTGCTTACTTTATTTAGTATCCATATCCATATTCTGGTTTACGTTTCCTGAGGAGGTGAGAGGCCACGGGCTCCCTCTAGGGTCTATTTTTCATCATTTTGCCATCTTCTAGAATGAGAAATGGAGTTGGGGAGTTGTGTATGATTCATTGTACCATGGGGAACAGAAATATTGTCTTAACATACTGGGCAAATTAGAGCATAATAGAGAAGAAGTTATTTTCCCCTTTCCAAAATACTACACTCCAAGGTACTTAATGAAATGGAATCCTGGAAGAATCAGGGCAGATCAAAGGAACTATTTAGTTTTTTTTTTTTTACACACAACATGTAATTCAACTTTGGATTTCACTATCATGAAATGTGGTGTTGCCTACCAATTTCACTGACTTTAAAAAGGGTTTGAGTAATTCATGGAATCCATAGGGATCTGTGACTCAGCCCAGATAGTTGTATGGCCGCCTCTGAAGATCATCAGCTGGGAGACTGGCAGGTTTCCTTGTGCAGTTGGCTGGCCATGGGAGAACAGACTATTGTATTAGATCATCCGGGTGCTGGATCAAATAGAGCATCTCTTCGTTGTTACCCCATTAAACCACAATATGATTTATTTTATTGGGGATAGTCCCCAGTGAGACAATTAGATTTGTAAGTTTCCTCATCTATAGACAGAATCTTGCCAAGCTAAAGCAAACTACTTGCATCATTAAAGATATACTCTGAGGACTTCTAGGCGGGGGGAGCTGTCCTGACCCTCCCAATCAAACTATCTATAAACGTTGCTGTCTCTTATTCCTGTCGAATGCAGCCTCTCCCTCCTGGGAATCCAGACTACATTCGAGCATGTCACACAAGTATGTTCATAGGACCAGTTAGTTCAGAAACATTGGCAGGATCTTCTGCTTTCCTCAGAATAAAGAAAGCGGTGTTGTAGCATCACATCACAAGATCTGCCCCTTTGGGGCACACTTGCAATCTTGTGATGCATCTAGAAAAGAAGCCAAGCCTGTGTTGTGATGCCAAGATGCTTTTTTGGTCAATCTGATTTTGCCTCTCTAAGGATGTGCTGGTGGAACTCAGTCCTGTTTAGTTAATATGAGAGTGTGGATACTTCCTTAATCCCAGATGATATCACTTCTTAATTATAGTTAGAAGCCTTCCTCTAATAATGAAACATAATAGACACATGAGAACTAATTATTCTTGTAGTTAACACTTACTAGAATTGAAACTGACAAATAACAACACCCAGGAAGCATTCTGTATACCAATACATCATCTGATGATGAAGGCTAATAGATTTTTGAACAAGTCAATGTAATAAAGATATGAATTAATAACTACTCAGCTTCCACCCATTGAATATATATATATATATATATGTTTTCTGAGGTTTTCGCGAGTGTTTGTATGTAGGTCTTTGGTTATTCGGGTTTTCTCCCACGTAAAATTGGAAGTGTCTTGGTGACGTTTCGACGAAGTCTCATTCGTCATCTTCAGGCTGATGTTTCGGCTTCGTGCTCCTAGAAGCACGAAGCCAAAAGCACCAGCCTGAAGATGACGAATGAGACTTCGTCGAAACGTTGCCAAGACACTTCCAATTTTACGTGGGAGAAAACCCGAATAACCAAAGACCTACATATATATATATATATATATATGTTTTCTGAGGTTTTTGTGGGTGTTTGTATGTAGGTCTTTAGTTATTTGGGTTTTCTCCCGCATAAAATTGGAAGTGTCTTTGCACCATTTCGACGAAGTCCCATTCGTCATCTTCTGGCTGGTGTTTTCAGCTTCTTGCTTCTAGGAGCAAACATCGAACAAAACTTTGTCAAAACGTCGCCAAGACACTTCCAATTTTATGCAGAAGAAAACCTGAATAACGAAAGACCTACATATATAGTAGCCCCTGGCTACTAAACCGGTGAATATTGCAATGAATTTTATATGAAGCATTTTGCAGTTTATAGACAGAAACCTAATGCTAAGTGAAAATGATTTAAATTTTTCTGACACTTAAATCAAGCTGACAGCAGTTAAGAAAGTTAAGAAAGCAGAAATAAGTTTAAAAAATGTTCCACTTTCTATGGCAGGGGTGTCAAACTGCTGGCCCATGGGCCGCATGCATCATAGCAAAACTGCGCCCATTCCATTGCCAGCAATGGCAAAAAAGTTGCAATACATCGTGACACGTCACGTGACATTGCAAGTTTGACACCCCTGTTCTATGGCATGCATTGCTCCTATATGTGTTTTTGAAGTCCTCTTCATTATTTTGAAAATAAATTGTCTGCTTCCAACACACACAGATAAAAATAATGACAATCCAAGACTAGAAAATAAATCATGGGACTTTTTTTGTCTGCAATGCCTTCTATAATTAGAATGCAGGAGGCCAAAGCATTCTGTGCATGCAAGTTAATATTTCTGAAAGTGGGGATGTGATCTAGCAATGGCTGGCTTCACAGCTCTAACAGAAATGAGTTTTATTTACAGAAAATATAAATTGAGGATAGCACCTAGCTAACAATATCCTATCAGGAATGTGCAAATGACCATGCTCTGTGCAGGTGGGCCTGTGAACAAAAGCAGAAGGAAATTGCCTCACATTAATAACATCTAGACCAGGGGTGTCAAACTCGCAACATCATGGGACATATCGCAATGTATCGCAACTTTTTTGCCATTGCTGGCAATGGGATGGGTGTGGTTTCGCTATGATACATCCGGCTCCTGGAACGGCAGTTTGACACCCCTGATCTAGATGTAGAGTAGACAAGGCAATGAAAAAAAGGGGGGACAAAGGTAAATCCTTAATTGTACCTTTATGCTACTTGTTGGCATCAGAAGGTCATTAGATGCAGATGTCTAGAACAGTGTATCTCAGCTGGCTGGGGAAGTCTGGGAGTTGAAGTCCACACAGCCTAAAGCTGAGACACACTGCTCTAAAATAACTATAATATGCCTTATATCTGCTCACCATATTCTTTTGTGATAGCAACCCAATGTCTAAAGAGCAGGAACTTGTGGATTTTTATGTAAACCTTCAGATGCTGCAAAGTGTGTCTTTTAAAAACAGTAACTTTAGTCTAATGTTACCACTATGTGTAAAGGAGCAGCCTCTGGTGGCAACATCAGGTTAATGACCAAGTCAAATTTTAAAATGTACATTTTTGAGAAAGTCTAATTTAGATGATTAAAATACATTTCCCTCCTCTCTCCATCACAACCGACTGAGGCTTGTTTGTTTGTTTTAAATAAGATGCAACATAATCAAGGAGAGAAGCAACCTAGAACTAAGGAGAAACTTCCTGACAGTGAGAACAATTAATCAGTGGAACAGCTTGCCTCCAGAAGCAGTAAATGCTCCAACACTGGAAGTTTTTAAGAAGAGACTGGACAGCCATTTGTCCGAAATGGTGTAGGGTTTCCTGCCCGAGCAGGGGGTTGGACTAGATGACCTCCAAGGTCCCTTCCAACTTTACTATTATTATTATTATTATTATTATTATTATTATTATTATTATTATTATTATTATTATTATTATTATTTTTAGAGAGACCCTGAGTGCCAGTGAATATTTTTAATTACTTATTTCAGAAAAGCATGCTTTATTTGTTTGTGATTTGCTTAGTTTGTGCAATAATTCAAATAATTTCTGCCATGTTCAGGTGCCTGAAATGTCAGTATAATTGTACCCTGAACTACATAGGACCATGATTTATTATAAAGAATCAATTTGGCATAAGGTCAATTCATCACAATTTGTTTGTGCCTGTATTAGCTTCTGGATCAGTCCTTGCAGTTTTCTTGGCAATATTTATGGAAGTGGCTTGTTTTGTTTTGTTGGGATGTTATTTTGTTTGTCCTTTGACAACACTGAAAAAATATTTTAAAGGTTCCATTTAAAAATTTAAACCCAAATCAACATTTGACATGTAATGTGTATTATTTTTCAACTGAGGGGATAGAAGAGGGAATCATCAAATTTGCAGATGACACCAAACTAGCAGGAATAGCTCACACTTTAGACGATGGACTCAAGAGTCAGGAGGACCTTGATAGATTTGAACACTGGGCCCTATTTAACAAAATTCAATTCAGTGGTGAGACAAGTAGGGCCCTACATATAGGCAAGTAAATCAAATGCACAGATATAGAATAGGTGGTATCTGGCTCAATAGCAACAACTGTGAAAGAAATCCTAGTAGGCCATCACTTAAGTGTGAGATAGCTGTGTGCTGCAGCTGCCAAAAAAGCAAATGCAGTCCTAGATTGCATCAACAGAGGGATAGTTTCAAGATGACATGAACTGATACTACTGCTTTATACTGCACCGGTGAGACCACACTTGGTCATCAAGTTACAAAAAAAGATGTTGATACCCTAGAAAGAGTACAAAGAAGAGCAACAAAAATAGTAAGAGGTCTAGAGTCTAAATCTTATGATGAATGACTGAAGGAACTAGGCAGTGGTGGGATTCAAATACCTGAACATACAATTCTCTGCATGGATGCAGGTCTGGACCTCGGAGGCTTAGAATGTACTTCCGGAAGTGACATCAACGCACTTCCAGCAGGCTGTTCTAGGCCTGGGAGACCTCCTCCAGGCCTCCAAGGCTTAGAACACACTTCCAGAAGCATCATGGATTCAGCCAGTTCTCTGAACTCAACAAAATTTCTCAACAAACCGGTGAGAACTGACTGAATCCCACCACTGGATCTTGGTATGTCTATTCTAATAAAAAAAAGAAGGTGTAAGGGCCCACCCCACTTTGCATCTTAAGAAGACAGAACTCTTGGAATATTTCTTCCAACAGGCATCCTTTATTAAGAGAAAATGGTTGCAGGCGTTCTAGACAGGACTTGGGGCCCAAGCCCAACGGTTCAAGGTTTTAAGGGGTCCCCAGCAGCCTCACCTCACCCCACCATCTTTCCAGCGACAATCCCAGGCGTTACATTTCCACCCCCTTTTTCCTCACTGACGGTGGAAGGGAGACTTCAGAGCGGAGTAGATGAAAGCTGATGGCCCCATTGCTATGAATTAGTCCTTTTGGTGATATCCACATTCAATCCCCTTTGAAGTTGTACCGAAGGAAGTGAGGGCCATAAAACCCCTTTGTTCACCCACCTTTCCCTTCATCGTATGACAGAATCGAGAGAGGGCAGAAATGGGGTTTTCCATAGTCGATAACTAGAGATGAAATATAATTGGATTCTGACATCAGGATTAGGGTGATATGATAGCAGTCTTATAGTATTTGAGGGGCTGTCACAAAGAGGAGTCAATTTATTCTCCAAAGGACCTGAGGGCAGGACAAGAAGTAATGAGTGGAAGATTATTAAAGAGAGCTCTAAACTAGAACTAGGGAGAAATTTCCTGATAGTAAGACCGATTAATCAGTGTGATGGTTTGCTTTCCGGAGGTTGTGGGTGCTCCATCACTGGAAGTTTTCAAAAAGAGATTGAACAGCCAGAATGTCCAGAATGATATAAAATCTCCTGCCATGGGCACGGGGTTGAACTAGAAGACCTCCGAGGTCCCTTCCAATCCTATTATTCTATGCTTTATCTTCTACCTTTTTTTCTTATTCTTTCCCTCCTCCCCTTCCCATTTAAAATATTTAAGTTTCATCATAGATGTCCACATTTTAGAGGGAGAGGTCCACTGGTTTGAAAGAGGGGCAAAAGAATCCATCTGTGTTAGAACTGAAGACCGCAACAGAGGGGGAGGAATAAGATATCTCCAGTTTACAACACAACCCTTTGACAGAAGTTCCAAGAAAATTCCACAACCAATTGCACCCTGATTCAGGTGGCCCTGAGGCACAGATAAATCCCCAAGTGGCCTCAATGGCTCTCACAGAGTGCAAACGACCAGATGACTGCAAAGAAATACAATCCTTCAAACCCCACCACCACCATCCTTTTAGAACCTATCTTTCCATCCCCCACCATCCAGTCTCAACTGTCAGTACTTATCCTTTCATTCCTCCCCACCCCATCAGAACTGATGACGTTTCTTCTTCTTCCTAAAGGAAAGAAACATCCACTTTCCTTTTGAAGAAGGAAAAAAAAAGCATCTTTGAGACAACTATGACCTGGATGACTGAGAATCTCCATAGACATTTAGTCCCTAGGAATGAATTAACTCTTCAGTCTATGAGAAAGAATTATTATTGTTGTTTTGGGCAGACAGTTGCTTTTTTTGGGGTGGGGGTCAAGTGCTGCTGGAACAGTACTGTAACTACATCAAACAATTTTCTGATTTCTGCAACGAGGTGAGGGAAGGCTTGTAAGCTTGTTTGGCCTCCAGCAAATGCCACATAGCTATTCTAATAGTGCAAGACTCCACATTCAGTTATTTGGTTACTTGTTCCTGAATTTCAGATGTTTGATCTGTTTTTGGGATGTGTAAAAGGCAGGAACCTCTTGTGGATTTTTGAGTAAGTCTTTAGATGTTGAAAAGTGTGCCTTATAATAACAGTAACTTTAGGTGTTATTACTGTGTGTAAAGGCTCTGGTGCAACATCTGATTCACGACAAAGGCAAATTTTAAAACATACATTTTTGAGATTTAGATGATTAAAATACGTTTTCCCCTTCTTTCTCCATCAGAATTGGCTGAGGGGTATGCTTGTATTGAAAAAAAACGAAATATAACTGTTCATGTCTATTTTTAGAGCATTGCTGACAGAGTTGAAGTGAGTATTTTTTAAAATTACTTATTTCAGAAAGAAAAGCTTGGTTTATTGTGGTTTACTTAGTTTGTACAGCTACTCAAGTAATTTCTGTTCTAAGATACATATAATATGCCAGGTACTCACCATATTCCTCTGTAATAGCAACTCAATGTCTAAAGAGCAGGCTTTTTAATGTAAATCTTTAGATGCCACAAAGTATGTCTTTTAAAAACAGTAACTTTAAAGTTACCACTATGAGCAAAGGAGGAAACGTCTGATTAATGACAAAGAAGAATTTTAAAATGTACATTTTTGAAAAAGTCTAATTTACATGGTTAAAACATGTTTTCCCCTCCTTTCTCCATCAGAATTGGCTGAGGGGTATGCTTGTTTTGAAAAAAAAAATGAAATATAACTGTTCATGTCTATTTTTAGGGACTTATTGAGAGACTTGAAGTGAGTATTTTTTAAAAATTACTTATTTCAGAAAAGCTTGGTTTATTTGTTTGTGGTTTACTTAGTTTGTACAGCTACTCAAGTAATTTCTGTTCTAAGGTACATATAATATGCCAGGTACTCACCATCTTCTTCTGTAATAGCAACCCAATGTCTAAAGAGCAGGAACTCCTTGTGGCTTTTTATGTAAATCTTTAGATGCCACAAAGTGTGTCTTTTAAAAACAATAACTTTAAAGTTACCACTATGAGCAAAGGAGGAAACTCTAGTGGCAATGTCTGATTAATGACAAAGAAGAATTTTAAAATGTACATTTTTGAAAAAGCCTAATTTAAATGGTTAAAACACGTTTTCCCCTTCTTTCTCCATCAGAGTAGCAGAATAGCAGAATTCAATATGTGGCTAAAGGAGTGGTGTAAAGGGGAAGGCTTTGGATATATTAGTCATGATGTCTGTAGCTGGTCCAATGAAAAGATGTACAAAAGAGATGGTTTTCATCCATCAAAGAAAGTGACTGAATTACTCGGCTATAAATTCACAGATTTTCTGGAAGAAAATTGAAACTAAACATCGGGGACAGTGAGTTAATTGATACAGAACAACCCTGTCCTCGGCAATCCAAAAATGATAGGGCATGTAACATAGATGTGTGTGTGTGGACAAGAATACCAACCTTGCTATCAAGCAAAATCAAGCCACACAAAGTGCACTAACCAAATAGGTGGTAAGATAATAGGGGAATTCAGGCACACACAGGTTATGTAGAAAGTAAACACAGGGTCAGTCATAAAGGACTCAAATGTCTATACACCAATCCACAGAGTATGAACAGCAAACAGGGTGAACTAGAAATTCAGGTTAATGAGGGCAGAGATGATATTGTTGCCATTACGGAAACATGGTGGGATGAAACCCACACATGGAACACACAGCTAGAGGGATTTAAATTATTTAAAAGAAATAGACCAAATAAAAGAGGAGGTGGAGTTGCTCTCTCTATAAGAAATGACTACATCTCTACAGAAGTAGAGCACAACAATGATGAAAACTGTCTTGAATGCATTTGGGTCAATATAAAAGGGGGGGAAATGACATTACCATAGGTGTATACTACAGGCCACCCAACCAAACAAAGGAAATAGATAAACTTTTTGCCAATCAGCTAACTAAGCTATGTAGGGAGCATATCACAATAGTAATGGGGGACTTTAACTACCCTGACACTCTGCACTAAGTGGAAGATCAAACAGGTTCCTGGCAAACCTAGCAGACAACTTTGTCTCCCAAAAAGTAGAGAAGGGAATTAGGGGATTAGCCATTTTGGAACTAATTCTCACTAACAGAGATGAAATGATAGAAGATGTTGAAGCCATAGGAACCTTGGGGGGAAGTGATCATGCAATATTGGAGTTCAACATTATGGAAGTACAAGCAATAGAACACAGTCAAACTAGAGTCTTGGACTTCAAGAGAGCTAATTTCAATAAACTTAGAGAGGGCTTGGGAAGGATTCCATGGATGAGAATCCTCAAGGGGAAAACAATTCAAGAAGCTTGGGAAATTTTGAAAAATGAGATAATAAAAGCCCAGTCTAGCACAATACCAAGAAAGAGGAAAAATAACAGCTCTCAAAAGAAACCAGCATGGCTGCATAAAGAACTCTCTTGTCAGAATCCAATTATATAAATTGAAAGATAAAAAAGATGTATACAAAGTGGAAAGAGGGGCACATACCTAAGTCAGAATATCAGCAAATAGCCTGAGACTACAAAGATGAAATGAGAAAAGCTAAGGCTCAAAATGAACTAAGGCTTGCGACCAAAGTCAAAAATAACAACAAAAAAAGCTTCTTTCAACATGTAAAGTGCTGCTGGAATAGTAATGTATTTCTACCAAACACTTTTCTCATTTCTGCACTGAGATGAGGCAGGGTTTGTAAGGATGTTTGGTCTATAGCAAATGCCATGTATCTACTGTATTTTAAGAGTGCAAATGTTCAAGCTCAATTATTTGGTCACTTGCTTCTGAAATTCAGATATTTAATCTGTTTTGAAATAAGAAGGAAGGCTACAGAAGCTAGGAAGGAGGGGGTTTAGTAGAGGGCCTCTTGCAGTTTGGGGTCTCTTGGCACCCCTCATCTGTGGGTCGGTGTTTTAAATCTGTCTGCCAAACAAACTGTCTTAATTTCAGGTAAACTGAAGGTTGCACTGAACATCTTGCATCCCAAGGTCAATCACATGAAAAGGGAGAATCACCAAGCCTTCTAGTTAATGGCAATGAATTTTGCCATTTTAATTGAAGCTGTAACTTTGATGATAGATGACCGAGAGTTTGGCTGCCGAACGAGATGACAAAAACTTTTTAAAAAATAAAATACAATGTATTGTGATAAACCTAATGTTGTTTATTTTTAATTGTAATCAACAGACATAAGTTTGAATCGAGGATGATCCCAAAATGCCACTAGCTTTGTTTTTCAGATTAATCTCGTGGAATACAGTCAATCTGAATTCTTCAGTTTAGTGCATGCAATGTCTAAGTAATTGTGCAAATAATGTAGAAATGGTTAATTTGGAAATATATATATATATTTAAAAATCTAGCAAATGTTTGGATTTTAATTGTGATAAATGAAACATGTTGGAAGAATGGGAAAAATCCTGAAAACTCTTCAGATAGTTTTGGGGTTATTATTAATTATAATAACTGTGAAAATGGGTGGCAAATAAATTTAATAATAAGAATTAATCTGGGCCTTTCTGTGCACAAAATTTATTCTTTGCCACTAAGCTACAAATTTTCCTCCCCATAGTGAGTGAAGGCAAGACAGATATTCTTCTAAACTGCTGCAGTTTCCATATGGTCATTTTAAAATAGTATACAGGTTGTCCTGGACTTGCCACCAAAATTGAGCCCCAAATTTTTGTTGCTAAGAGAGACATTTGTTAAATGAGTTTTTCCCCGTTTGACGACCTTTCTTGCCACAGTTCTTAAGTGAATCGCTGCTATCATTAAGTTAGTAAAAACGGCTGTTTAGTGAATCTAGTTCTCCCATTGACTTTCTTTGACAGAAGGTTGCAAAGCTGATCTCATGACACTGCAATGGTCATAAATGCTCCAACACTGGAAGTTTTTAAGAAAAGACTGGACAACCATTTGTCTGAAATGGTATAGGGTTTCCTGCCTGAACAGGGGGTTGGACTAGATGACCTCCAAGGTCCCTTCCAACTCTGCTATTCTGTAGTGAGATGAGCAGCAAGCAAAATAGATAGAAGACAGATAGATAGATCTGTTAGAACAATTAATCAGTTAGAACAATTAACCAGTGGAACAACCTGCCTCCAGAAGCGAAGCTTTTATCTACTCCCCTCTGAAGTCTCCCTTCCACCGGCAGTGAAGAAAAAGGGGATGGAAATGTAACGCCTGGGATTGTTGCTGGAAAGGTGGTGGGGTGGGGTGGGGTTGCTGGGAACCCCTTAAAACCTTGAACCGTAGGGCTTGGGTCCCAGGTCATGTCTAGAATGCCTGCAACCATTTTCTCTTAATAAAGGATGCCTGTTGGAAGAAATATTCCAAGAGTTCTGTCTTCTTAAAATGCAAAGTGGGGTGGGTCCTTACATTAGACAGGACCTGCAGAATTAGTCCACCTGGAAGGGACAACCTTGCCGGGGGACTTTGCAAAAATTACCATGTCACACGGCGGAGCAAGGAAGGGAGGAAACTCCCCGGAAAGGGAGCCGCTGCCCCCAATCCCTGCCAGATGTCGGGATTTGAGAGGTCAGATTCCTCAGGAGAAGAGGTGGTGGAGACTGGGGACCACAAACCTCGTTGGTCAATGGACATTGGAAAGAAAGGCAAGTGGGAAAAGCAATCAAGAAAGATGACCCTGAGACGGGGGGCCAACCAACCAGAATGGAAGCAGGAGATGGAGAAATCCCTGCACGCAAGTGAAGAGGAAGGGAGCTGGGCACCGTACTTGGGCTGGATCCTAGAGAAAACTATCGACCTGATGAAGAGAACTCTCAGCTCCCTAGGAGAGGAGAATTCTGAGCCCTATGGCTGCCTCAGCTCCTGGAGCCGCAAAGGGAGAAACACCGAGGGGGAAGTGGAACCTGCAGCCCCGGGGACATCTGCTGATCCAGTAGTCCCCACCCCCCCACCGACCCACAGACTGTGCCATTGAATTCAAGCCTGGGCCAAAATTCCCGAAGCCCAGATTATACTCCATGAGCCCAAAGGAGAAGGAGGAAATGGTGAGATTCATTAAAAAAAAACCTAGAGAGAGGGTTCATTGAGCCAGCCAAGCCTAAAGTGGCTGCCCCAGTCCTCTTTAGAGAGAAGAAGGATGGCTCTTGACGCTTATGCATGGATTATAGGGCCCTGAATACAATCAGTGAAAGCAACCTATACCCTCTGCCCTTCATGAAAGACATGCTGTCACACCTATCGAAAGGGAAAAAAATTTCTAAACTAGACCTAAGGGAAGCTTACTATCGCGTGAAAATTAAGGAAGAGGACGAATGGAAGACTGCATTTAACTGCCCCATGGGGTGCTATCAATTCAAAGTCTTGCCATTTGGATTACAAGGGGGCCCCGCAGTCTTTATGCAATTAATCAATCATGTTCTAAGAGAGCACCTATTTAAGGGGGTCCTGGTTTACTTAGACAGCATTCTTATCTTCACCGAATCAAAAGAGAAACATGTCAACCTAGTCAGAGCGGTTTTAAAGAAACTGCGAGCCGCCCACCTATATGCCAAACTCTTGAAATGTGAATTCTACCAGGAAAGGATAGACTACCTGGGTTATCGCATATCCCCACAGGGCATTGAAATGGACCCAGAGAAGGTCAGAGCAGTAGTAGCATCCCGCACAAGAAAGCAACTGCAAAGTTTCCTGGGCTTCGCAAACTTTTACCGCCAATTCATCCCCTCATTTGCCCAGATAGCCCTACCCCTCGTGAACTTACTAAAAATGAAGAGAGCATCCTCAGTAAAACCTAGCCAGCCACTAACATGGACAATGGAGTGCCAAGCACCGTTTGAGAGATTAAAGAGACTTTTCTCTGCCGAACCAGTACTGAGGCAACCAGACAGGGATAAGCCCTTCGTAATACAGGCGGATGCAAGTGATGTGGCAGTGGGGGCTGTACTATTATAAGAAAACGATGAAGGGGTATTGCAACCCTGTGCATATACATCCAAGAAACTCACGGAAATGGAACAGTGCTGGCCTGTATGGGAGAAAGAGGCATACGGGATACGTTGGTCATTACTCATGTGGCGCCAGTTGCTTGAAGGCAACAAAATCCCCTTCCAGGTGTGGACTGACCACAAAAATTTGGAAGCCCTGAAAACACCCAGGAAGCTCAACCCCAAGCAAGCCTGCTGGTCCCAGCATTTTCACCAGTTCCAATTTACGCTCAAGCATTTGCCGGGGGGAAAGACCTTCCTGGCAGATGCACTATCTTGCATGCCCCAATATAACAGCATGTGAGCCACTGACTTTAAACCGATGATGGTAGAATCACAACTGGCAGCACTAGTAACCACCAGAGCCCAAGCTAAATTGAAACCACAGCTGGGCAGCCAAACCGGAATTGAATTACGGAAAAGTTTGGAAACAGATGAATGGTTCCAGAAAAACAAAAATGTGTGCACAATGAGAGATGGGCTGCCTTGGGTGGGGGAAAAGTTATACATACCAACAACCCAAAGAGTAACATTGATGCAGCTTTGCCATGACACAAAATCAGCAGGGCATTTTGGATTTGTAAAAAGATTACACTTAATTAAACGGCAATTTTGGTGGCCATCCATAAAAAAGGACATAGAAAGTTACGTGGCCAGCTGCCCAAAGTGTGCAACTGCAAAGAGGTTGCAAGGGAAATCGCTCGGACTGTTACAAACAGTGGCAAATCCCTCAGCCCCCTGGAGGGAAATAGCCATGAATTTTATAGTGGAATTACCAGAAAGCAATGGGAATACTGTTGTCTGTTTTCCAAACAGGTGCACTTTATGCCTTGCCAAAAGATTCCCTCCGCAAAAGCCTTAGCGAAACTTTTCATTCAGCACATTTACAGATTTCATGGGGCACTCCAACGCATCATCTCTGATAGGGGAGTGCAATTTACGTCTGCATTTTGGAAGGAATTTTTATCCCTCTTAGGGACCACTCAGGGACTGACATCTAGCCATCATCCACAAGGGGACGGACAAACAGAACACTGTCACTCAGTACTTGAGCAATATTTAAGATGCTTTCTTAATTTCCAACAGTCTGATTGGACAGACCTACTCCCTTTCGCAGAAGTTGCCTACAATAATGCAGTCCACTCCAGCACAGGTTACACTCCTTTTCAAATAGACAACGGTCAAAGATTCAAACCCATGCCAGAATTAACCCCAAACGAACCAATGATCCCATCACTGAAAGAATGGATGGAACAATTACAAAACACCTGGCCAATAGTTAGAAAAGCACTAGATGAAATTAGGCAGACATACAAAGCACAAGCCAATAAAAAAGGGTTGAGCCTACACCATTCATTATAGGTGAAATGGTGTACCTATCTACAAAATACCTAAAGTCCCTACAACCCTATAAAAAACTTGGACCAAAATATATAGGGCCTTTTCCAATTAAAAGAATCATAAACCCAGTAACAGTAGAATTAGAATTACCCAAAAATCTCAGGCAAATACACCCAAGTTTTCATTGCAGCTTGCTGAAAAGAGAGCACCAGTCAATGTTATGGCCAAAACTCCCCCCAATACCACTTCCAATCATGGCGGAGGGTGAACAACACTTTGAAATAAAGGAAATCCTAGACTCTAGGAGATATTATGGAGTGACTCAGTACCTAGTTGCATGGAAACACCTCCCTGCCTCCCAAAACGAGTGGGTCCATAAACGTCTTGTCAGAGCCCCGAAGCTATTAAAGAAGTTTCACACAGAGTATCCTAACAAGCCTGACTAACTTGTATATCTGTTTTGTTTTCTTTCAGGTGGATCTATCTTATTTTTAAGGGGTCAGGATGTCAGAATCCAATTATATTTCATCTCTAGTTATCGACTATGGAAAACCCATTTCTGCCCTCTCTGAATTCTGTCATACGATGAAGTGGAAGGGGGGTTGAACAAAGAGGTTTTATGGCCCTCACTTCCTTTGGTACAACTTCAAAGGGATTGAATGTAGATAACACCAAAAGGACTAATTCATAACAATGGGGCCATCAGCTTTCATCTACTCCTCTCTGAAGTCTCCCTTCCACCGGCAGTGAGGAAAAAGGGGGTGGAAATATAATACCTGGGATTGTCGCTGGAAAGGTGGTGGGGTGGGGTGGGGCTGCTGGGGACCCCTTAAAACCTTGAACCATAGGGCTTGGGCCCCAAGTCCTGTCTAGAACGCCTGCAACCATTTTCTCTTAATAAAGGATGCTTGTTGGAAGAAATATTCCAACAGTTCTGTCTTCTTAAGATGCAAAGTGGGGTGGGTCCTTACAAATCTTGAGATAGAATCTAAGAATGAATCCCCTCTGGATATATTTTTCTGACTGGCAAAATTTTTGGAATTTGAGATAAAATTGCCATATCACTGTAGAAGGGTTACATTTTATTCCTCTTTTTGGAAGTAGCTAGTAGGTAAGTAGCTTTTATTTATTTTCTGCCATCCTTTTCTTCCTATTCTTCTTCCATCTGAAAAAGTATCCCTTTTATTCTTCTTCCTCCTTCACCAAAAACCTCTCTAAGCAGAAACAGAGCAGACATGGCCAAATGTTGGGCTGTTTTGACCTGCATTTCCAATAATAGTTTAATAGATGTGCATCTTTTTGGTCCCTATTACTGCATGTTGTATGAAAGAACACATTCTATATCTGGACAATGAAGGAATTCATACATGTTATATTAAAGATGGTAGTGACGGTGTAGTTGGAGAAATCATGAGTGATATGACAATAGTTATCTTTTGTTTCCTTTTTAGGGTGCTGGAGGTGGACTGGTAAGTAGCCTTTTTTATTTTGTGCTATTCTGAATGTTCTTCCATCTGAACAAGCATCCCTTTTACCTTTTTCCACTTACACCAGAAGCATATCTAAAGTCCTCAGAGCACAATCTCACCTGAAGGACAACATTGCTAGTATTTGTTCCCAGTTGGAAACACAAGCATGGTGCAGGCTCCAGGTGAGATGCCCAGGGGAAGATCTGGGAACAGTTTGATCCTGTTGGACCCAATGAAGTGGACAGGGTCTTTAATGCTATTAGTGCATCCACCTGTCAATTAGATCATTGACCCGCCTGGTTGTGAAAGCCCCCAGGATGATGACTGCCAGGTGGATTGAAGCAGAGATAAATTATTCACTGCAGGAGGGGACATTTCTGGGGCCTTTTAAGGAGGCCCTGGTTCGCTCCCTTCTTAAAAAAACATCACTTGATCCCACCTGCCTGGATAATTTCCATCCAGTTTCCCATCTTCCCTTTCTTTTTTTATTAAAAGTTTTATTTTCCATTTATCAATTAATACAGAAATATAAAAAATTCAGATATAACATAATCATTCAACCATAGGTGTTGCCTGCTCACTCCCCCCACACTGCATCCACCCTCACTAACACTCTAGCTTACTTCCCTCCTCTTTCTCTCCTCACCTCCTCACTCTCTCCCCTCCCCCTCTCCTCTTACCAACCTATTTCCTCCCTATCCTTCCTCCTCCCCTCTCCTCCCTCTTCGGATATGGTACCAGGGAAGTGCCCAAGCAGCACCCCTTTCATACTTAAATAATCCTACTATCTAACCTACTTACCCACCCATCCCCCAACCCCCAGCCCCCCTTACTTCCCAGAGCAGAATACAGAATATTAATAACAAAATAAACAAAATCAACTTAACTTTAAAAATATTATATAATAAACAAATTCATACTTAACCCTTAACTCCCCTTAAACTTTAAAATCAAAATAATATAAACAAATCTCTTATAAAACATTTATTATAAATTTTTTAATCATAAAGTAAATGGAACTTTTGAGTTCCAAATTTATTCTGAATATAATCTATCCATCTTCTCCAAACCATAATATATCTTTCTTGTGTATGATCCTTTAAATAAGCAGAAATTTTAGCCATTTCTGCTAAATTAGAAACTTTAAGTATCCATTCTTCTAAAGTAGGCAACAAATCTTTCTTCCAATATAAACCTATTAATAACCTTGCTGCGGTTAATAAATTCAACATTAAAATAGTTTCTTTAACATCTAAATCCGTAAAAATACCCAATAGAAATAATTGGGGAGTAAACTTTATCTTCCTTTTAAAAATCTTTTGAATGTTCTACCAAATCATAATCCAAAAAGCCTTAACCTTTCTACAATTCCACCAAACATGAAAATAAGTTGCATCTGTATTACCACACCTCCAACATTTGGGTTGTAAATTAGAGTACATACAAGATATTTTTTTAGGATCTAAATGCCACCTATAAAACATTTTGTAAAAATTCTCCCTCAAGTTTTGAGCTTGTGTAAATTTAACATTTCTAATCCAAATTATCTCCCATAAATCCAATGGGATCGATTCCTGGATATTCTGAGCCCATTTAATCATACAGTCTTTGACCAATTCTGTTTCCAAATCTAATTCTATTAATTCATTATAAATTCTTTTTATGTGAGCCTGATGCTGATCTTTAATCTGTATTACCAAATTTTCATCTTCTAATGTTATTCCCTCTTTCTTATCTACAGTCCACCTATCAACTATTTGTAGATATTGAAACCATGATTGTAAGATATTTTCTTGCCTTAATACATCTAAAGATTTTAAATACCACTCACTACCTGACCAAATTAATAGTTCTTTATACGAAATTTTATCAAAATTCATCCCCTTAGAAATCCCCTCAATTGCGTGTCCAGGAATCCCCCAGATAGGTATTTTATAATTTTATCTACAATAATACTTCTTCCAAACTCTAAGTAAAGCATTTCTTAAAATGTGTGATTTAAAAGCCCGATCAACTTTCTTATTAAAAATTAAGTATGCATGCCAACCATACATCAAATCCCACCCTTCAAGAGAAAGAATATCTTTATTTGTTAAATTAAGCCAATCACTTATCAGAGTTAAGGTGGCTGCATCATAATATTTTTTCAAATTAGGTGCTTTATGCCCACCTCTTTCTCGGGCATCTTGCATAATCTTAAACTTTACCCTTGGTTTTTTCCCAGCCCAAATAAATTTATTAATACCCTTTTGCCACTCATCCAAATTTGCATCTTTTTTTAGAATAGGTAACATTTGAAACAAAAAAAGAAACTTTGGTAGAACATTCATTTTTACCGCTGATATTCTTCCCAACAACAACAATTGCAACTTTTTCCAATCATTTAAATCTTTTTGTACTTTTGCCCATAATAATTCATAATTATTCTTATATAATTTTCCATTAGAAGCTGTTATATATACTCCCAAATGTTTAACCTTTTTCACCATCTGGAAACCTGTAAGTTTAACTAAACTTTCATTTTCCTTATTAGACATATTCTTAGATAGCATTTTAGTCTTATTATTATTTACTTTAAAACCAGAAACTTTCCCATACTGAGTTATAAGTTCCAACAAATAAGCAACCGATTGAGTCGGTTGTACTAAAGTTAAAACCAAATCATCTGCAAAGGCTCTCAATTTATACTCATTCCTATTTACTTTTATTCTCTTAAGTACCATTAACTCTCGAATCTGAATTAACAAAATCTCCATTGTTAAAACAAAATCTCCATTGTTAAAACAAATAACAATGGGGATAATGGACATCCTTGTCTTGTTCCCTTTTCAATATTAAAAGTCTCAGTCATTGATAATAATTTGAGCTGACTGTTGCTTATATATAGCCTTGAGAGCATATAAAAACTTATCTCCAAACTGCATTTTCTCTATCAATGAAAATAAAAATTTCCAATCTAGTTGATCAAAAGCTTTCTCCGCATCCAAAAATATAAAAGCCACAGGAATCTGATTATTCTTATCCAGATACTCAATTAAGTTAAGAATTTGTCTTACATTATATTTCATATACCTTCCTGTTATAAATCCTGACTGATCACTATGAATCAAATCCTTCATAACCTGCATTAATCTATTTGCCAAAATCTTTGAAAAAGTTTTATAATCCACATTTAACAAAGATATAGGTCTATAATTCTTAGGCTCAGTAAGATCTTGATCCTCCTTCAGAATCAATGAAATAAATGCCCTTCTCCATGAAGGGGAGACCTGAGCTCCCAACAAAATACTGTTAAATAACTCCTTTAATGGCTCCATCATCTCCTCAGATAAAGTTTTATAATACATAGATGTCAATCCATCTGTTCCTGGTGACTTTCCTACCTTTAACTGTTTAATAGCTGAACCAATTTCCTCCAAAGTAATTGAACAATTCATCACAGTTTGTTGTTCCTCAGAAAGTTTAGGAAAATGTACTGATTGTAAATACTTTTCTACATCTACCAGATGTATGTTATCACTAGAATATAATTTTGTATAAAAATCTAAAAAACTCTTCTTAATCAAATTATCCTGAAAAACCTCAGTACCTTTATATTTTACTTTCTCTATAATTCTTGCCTTCTGTTTCTTTCGTAATTGATAAGCCAACCACCTCCCAGGCTTATTTGCATTACAGAACATATTATGTTTCATATAAAGCAAATTAGTAGCAACCTGATCTGCCATTAACATATTAAATTGTTCCCTAAGCATATTTATAGAGACCTTTAATTTATTATCAGTTGGGTTCGCAACAAAGGCCTTTTAATTTTATCTCTTCTTCTATTTCCTTGCATTTTTGTATCATTTTGCCCCTATAAGCTTTATTCATATGAATCAGTATACCCCTCATATACGTTTTACTTGCATCCCACACCATAGTCATTGAAGTTCCCTTATTCATATTCAAAACAAAAAAAATCCTTCAAATACTCTTTACATTTTTGTACCAAATCTTCCCGAGTAAACAAGTTCTCATTCAATCTCCAGGATCTTCTATTGCCATCTTCTGCAAATAACTCCATCCACACTGGAGTATGGTCAGACAATGTCCTAGGAAAAATCTTAACCTTCTTAACCCTAGAAAAAAGGTCATTAGTAATTTAAAAAGTCAATCCTTGAAAATGATTGATGTCTATCCAAATAAAAGGTAAAATCTCTATCAGTTATATTCCTTTCTCGCCAAATGTCAATAAGCTCCAACTCATCTTTCAAATCAAAAAAGGCTTTGGGTAGTTTAGTTTGAATAAAAGTTTTAGAAGAACTTTTTTTGTCTTTCGTTGAATCCAAAACTCCATTCCAATCTCCCATCAAAATTACAGATTTATAATCCAACTGAGATATCTTCCCATGTAAAAACTTATAAAATTGCTTCTGTTGTTGATTAGGAGCATATGTCTCCAACAATAAGAACTTTCTTGCCTTGTAATACTAATTCTATAAAAACATATCTTCCTTGAGAATCAGAATCTATTAATTTAGCCGATAAGTTCTTTTTCACATAAATTACTACACCCCCTTTTTTCCCTGGGGCTGGAGCCATAAAGTGTGATCCCAGGTGAGAATTTGTCAAATATTTAGAGTCCTTTAAAGTTATATGAGTCTCTTGCAAACATATTAAATCATTGTTGTGCTGTTTCAAATAATGAAAAACTTTTTTTCCTTTTCTGCGGTGAATTCAAGCCATTAACATTCCAAGTCAGGAACTTTGCCATCTCCTCCGGCCTTAAGCCTTTGAAGCATACCCTGAAGATCCATTGTTGAAGATCTTTTGGGCCTTGCCCCTCCCACAGGCTCTGTGGCAACATTTTCTTCTATTTTTTCACTGATCTTCTGCTGCTGCTCTTTCTCTCTGTGCTTATACGCAGCTCGCGTGATCCTTTGTTCTTTGATCTCAAGATTCTGTACAGCAGGTTCAACTTGTTCTTTAACAATCAATGAAAAAGCACCTGTAGTTGCTAACTCTTCTTCCATTTTACTTGTTTGTGAAAATGAAGGTGAGCCGCCCTTCAGAACAGAGAAATAAAAATCTTTTGCCTTTGAAACTGTAGTTAATCTATAATGCGTTCCAGCATAATTCACTGCTATCCCAGTTGGAATTTCTCATCTAAACTGTATTTGGCGACATTTTAAATCATCAGACAGGAAAGTAAAGTCTTTTCTTCTTCTCAAAATTTTTGGGGGTATTTCTTTTAGAACTATAACATCTTGGGCTGCAATTTGAAACCTCTGTTTATAAAAAGCCTGTATGATTTCATTACAAATAAATCTTCTGGAAAAATAGATGACCACATCTCTAGGTAAATTTCTTTGTCTGGCAACCTGTGAATTAACTCTAAAAAATTTTTCTATCTCATTCCCAACTTCCTCCAATCTCCAGCCCAAATTAAAAGCAATAAGCCCCTTTAAATCTTCCTGTGAATTTTCTTTCAATCCCCTGATACGCAATGCAAACTCCATTTCTCTGTACTGTGAAACAGTTAATTCATCCTGTGTTGTTTCTAACTTATTTTCCACTTCTTCAACTCTTCTTTCCAGTCTTGCTGCATTTTCAGTCACTTCCTCCATTTTATCATCAATTCTCAAATATGCATAGCAAGACCTTGAAACGCGAACAATATATCTTCTCTTATTTCTCTATTTTTTTTCTCCAACAGTTCTTCCATAGCAGCTCTCTCTGAAGTCATCTTACAATCCAAAAGATCAGCTACCTCCTCTTTAATATCTAAAGCATTTTTTTTCAAAGCTTCTTGTAAGTCTTTAAGAGAAAGCCCATCTTCCCTTTCTAAGGAAGGTGGTAAAACAGCTGATTAATTGGCATCTCCAGAGGATCTTGGAGATTATCTAGATCCTTTCCAGTCAAGATTCAGGCTCAGGAAAAGAAACAGCAGATCTATGGTGAGAGCAGGATTGGGACAGTGCAACCATCCTTATTCTCCTTAACCTCTCGTCAGCCTTTAATAACATCAACCTTATTATCCTTTTGGGCCAGCCTCAGGGTTTAGGGCTCGGCAGCACAGTATTACACTGGCTTGGCTCCTTTCTCCAAGGCTGATCTGAATCAGTGCTGATAGGGAGTGAGAGGTCCAGCACACAACTGCTCCTTTGTGGCATGCCACAGAGCTCAGTACTCTCTCCACTCCTTTTAAACATCTATATAAAGCTGCTGGGGGAGGTTAGTTGCCACCATGGGTTGAGTGTTGATGGGTCATCAGTACGCTGATTATATTCAACTTTATATCTCCACACCGGGTGATCCAAGTGATGCTTGCACTGCCCTCTCACTGTGTCTTGAGGCTGTGGGGTCCTGGAGGGGGGAACAACTGGTTTTGGCTGAACCTTGGCATGACCAAATGGTTTTGGGTGCATGGAGCTTCAGTATCTGGGACTTCACTGGCTGCTGGTTACCTTCCTGTTGCAATGCAAGGAGTTGGTTATTACCTTTAAAACCCTGCATGGCATGGGTCCAGGTTACGACAATGCTGAACAACGTGACCTATGACCTATCCTCAAAGTTATAATAGTTGAACTGTGACTGGGATTTAGTTGCTTGGCAACTGGCTCACATTTCTCACGGCTGCCTAGCCAGCCTACAACAAGCAAAGTCAATGGGAGAAGCTTTGTTTAATGATTGTGATAAAAAAGTGAGTCACGAAACATATTGTGGTTGTGAGAATATGGAACGATATTGAAAAAGGAAAGAAAAAAAATCTCGCAAAAGATTTAATATATATGCATCTTTTTCGTCCCTATTTCTGCATATTGTATGAAAGAACAAATTCTATATCTGGACAATGAAGGAATTCATACATGTTACATTAAAGATGGTAGTGATGGTGTAGTTGGAGAAGTCATGAGTGATACGACAATAGTGATCTTTTGTTTCCTTTTTAGGGTGCTGGAGGTAGACTGGTAAGCAGCCTTTTTTTATTTTGTGCTATTCTGAATGCTCTTCCCTCTGAACAAGCACCCTTTTATCTTTCCCTACCTACACCAAAGTATATCTAAAGTACCCAGAGCATATTGTGGTTTTGAGAATATGGAACAATATTGAAAAGGGAAAGAAAAAAAATCTCTCAAAAGATTTAATGTATATGCATCTTTTTGGTCTCTATTACTGCATGCACGTTGTGTGAACAAACACATTCTATATCTGGACAGTGAAGGAATTCATACATGTTACACTAGTGATGGTGTGGTTAGAGAAGTCATGAATGTTATGAAAATAGTTATCTTTTTTCCCTTTTAGGACTTGGGCGGTGTTTTAAGTGCACTGGTAAGTAGCCTTTTTTTTATTTTGTGCTATTCTGAGTGCTCTTCCATCTGAACAAGCACCCCTTTTATCTTTTCCCACCTACACCAAAAGTATATCTAAAGTACCCAGAGCATGCTTCTACCTGAGGGACAAAGTTGCTAATATTCGTTCCCAGTTGGAAACACAAGCATGGTGCAGGTCCGTGTGAGATGCCCAGGGGAAGATCTTGCCCAGTTATCTGGGAGCAGTTTGATCCTGTTGGACCCAATGAAGTGGATAGGGTCTTTAATGCTACTAGTGCATCCACCTGTCAATTAGATCATTAACCCGCCTGGTTGTGAAAGCCGCCAAGATGATGACTGCCAGGTGGATTGAAGCAGAGATAAATTCTTCACTGCAGCAGGGGACATTTCTGGGGCCTTTTAAGGAGGCCCTGGTTCGCTCCCTTCTTAGAAAAACATCACTTGATCCCACCTGCCTGGATAATTTCCATCCAGTTTCCCATCTTCCCTTTCTAAGGAAGATGGTAAAAGAGCTGATTGATTGGCATCTCCAGAGGATCTTGGAGATTATCTAGATCCCTTCCAGTCAAGATTCAGGCCGAGGAAAAGAAATAGCAGATCTATGGAGAGAGCAGGATTGGGATAGTGCAACCATCCTTGTTCTCCTTAACCTCTCATCAGCCTTTAATAACATCAACCTTGGTATCCTTTTGGGCCAACCTCAGGGTTTGGGGCTGGGCAGCACAGTATTGCACTGGCTTGGCTCCTTTCTCCAAGGCTGATCCGAATCAGTGCTGATAGGGAGTGAGAGGTCCAGCACACAACTGCTCCTTTGTGGCATGCCACAGAGCTCAGTACTCTTTCCACTCCCTTTTAAGATCTACATAAAGCTGCTGGGTGAGGTCATTTGCCACCATGGGTTGAATGTTGATGGATCATCAGTACGCTGATTATATTCAACTTTATATCTCCACCCCTGGTGATCCAAGTGATGCTTCTGCTGCCCTCTCACTGTGCCTGGAGGTTGTGGGGTCCTGGAGGGGGGAACAACTGGTTTTGGCTGAACCTTCACATGACCAAATGGCTTTGGATGCATGGAGCTTCAATATCTGGGACTTCACTGGCTGCTGGTTTGCTTCCTGTTGAACAGTGCAAAAAGTTGGTTATTACCTTTAAAACCCTGCATGGCATGGGTCCAGGTTACGACAATGCTGAACAACGTGACCTATGACCTATCCTCAAAGTTATAATAGTTACACTGTGACTGGGATTTAGTTGCTTGGCAACTGGCTCACATTTATCACGGGTGCAGTGTCCCACAGTCGTGTGATCCTGACTTGCAATGTGCCCAGCCAGCATACAACAAGCAAAGCCAATGGGGAAGCTTTGCTTAATGATTGCGATAAAAAAGTGAGTAACAAAACATATTGTGGTTGTGAGAATATGGAACAATATTGGCCAAAGCCAAGTCCTGCAGCTGTTCTTCATATGTTTTAGTCTCCAGGCTTTTGACCATCTTAGTTGCTCTTCTCTGCATTTTTCCTAAAGTCTCAACATCTTTTTTGTAATGTAGAGACCAAAACTGGATGTAGTATTCCAGGAGTAGCAGAATCCAAATTTGGGGATTTATTTTGGAGTATTTCCTGCTTATTCGCGAGTGTGCTGGGTATGACTCAGATGTAGTGGCCATCCACTACAAAAAGCCCTGGATCACATACAATATTCAAATATACAATTGAAAGAACAGAAAGCATGAAATGAATCACAATAATAAGGTATGAGAGGGTCCACACAGAATAACAAAGTCAGGCAAAATCAGGATTTTATTTGTTATCTTTCTTGCAGAACTTACCTGAAGTACTTGGTAGCCTGACATCAGTAAGTCAATATTCATTTAACATCTCTAATTCCCTTGAAATCTTTTCGGTTATTCCTTTTGCATGTAAGCACAGCCACCCTCTTGAGACTCCCTCCTCTGAAGCATCGCCTGAAATTCCAGGAGTAATTCCAGTAGGGATGTGGTTATTGTTAGGAATATTTAAAGGATGCCCTGATGCCCCTTGTCTCCCCAGAGGACAGGATTGAACCTCATTTTCATACATCATAATTTCCATGCATCATACCATTTGACCATTTGCAATCATATCTCCTGTGGATTTCAAGACTCCTATTTGTTTTATAAAAGGCTGGATTTCACAAGGGCCTCATCCCCATTTCTTGGTATAATATACTAGCATTGATTACAGTAGCAATGTACAATAGCCTATTATTCTTGTTAATATTGCTCTATAGGCTTGTGGATAAGCTGATCTTCAAATAAACTCTCTCTTGAATTTTTAACCAAATTACCATAAAAACTGTGAAAATTGAATGATCAGCTGAAATGTTCTTAGTTTTCATTTTTACAATTCCCTATGGAGATTCTCAGTCATCCAGGACATGGTTGTCCCAAAGGTGCTTTTCCAAAAGGCAACTGACCTTTTTGTTTTTTTTCCTTGAAAACATTTCATTTCTCATCCAAGATGCTTATTCTGAACCGTATAGCTCTATGTAACCTCATATAGCTCTATGTAACCCTAACTAGAGAGCATGTATCAGTATGTTAGAATATCTGGCAGTTAATGGGTCAGTGGGAGGAGTTTCTAAGAGGCGTTGGGAGACTTCCTGGACACAAGCCAGAATGGAATGTCTTTGTCTGAAAGAAGCCTGGGCCATCAGATGTCACCCGATGAGCCTGAGCCGTTATAAAGATGGTATGGAAGAGAGCATCATCCCTTTACCTATGGACAAAAGTAGCAGAAGTAGCTAGCACAATATGAAGAAGTATTTTCCAGAAGTAGCGGCCACAGTATGTATGCAAGTGATCTTTCTGATTAAAATATATTTTTGTTATGAAACCATTTCTATTGAATTATCTATCTGACTTGATTTAAAAGAAGGCATTTTTAACTCAGAGCCTGAGCCATTATAAAGATGAAGACAGCATCATCCTTTTACTATTCTGACTCTGAGTTAAAAACACCTTCTTTTAAATCAAATCAAATAGATAACTCAATAGAAATGGTTTCAAAACAAAAAATATATTTTAATCAGAAAGATCACTTGCATACATACTGTGGCTGCTACTTCTGGAAAATACATCTTTTGTCCATTCCTATAGGTAAAGGGATGATGCTGTCTTCCAAACCATCTTTATAACGGCTCAGGCTCATCGGGTGACATCTGATGGCCCATGCTTCTTTCAGACAAAGGCATTCCAATCTGGCTTGTGTCCAGGAAGTTTCCCAATGCTCTTTAGAAACTCCTCCCACTGACCCATTAACTGCCAGATATTCTAACATACTGATACATGCTCTCTAGTTAGGGTTACATAGAGCTATACGAGGTTTCATAGAGCTATACGGTTCAGAATAAAGCTTTTTCAGTTCTAAGTGAGTGGTGGGAAATGGAAGGATTTATGTTCTTTGAGTCATCTAGTTATTAGCTCTCGGAGAATCATTGGGGTCACTTCGGGATTTACCTGTATCCCGAGAGCCACCTGAATCAGAGTGCAAATGGATGTGGAACTTTCTTGGGACTGATGAAAGAAGTGTGTTGTAAACAGGAAATAGTAGTGTCTAGCGGTTTGCTTCATGATTGTGATAAAAAACAATGCAGTCCACCATTTTTCCTCCCTTTTATTCTATTGGCTTTTGAAAGCCAATAGAATAGACTCTCTTGAATAGAGTCTAATACTATTGGCTTTCAAAAGCTAATAGGAATTGTCCAGGCTGTCTCTGCCCTGCTGAGCCCGCCAAAAGTCCCATTCTGCAAACGGTGCTGCACTATTTGAGTAGTCCTCGACTTAAGACCGGTAGGGGGTCGCGGCATTAAAAAGGTTGAGAACCACTGACTTAATTGGAAAGCTAATCAGGCAAAAGATTTTTATACTTCAGTTCTGGGGGCATGTTCATTTCCATCTATTAAGTTCAAGACTTTGGAAGAAATGAATGTAGAATTACAGTTTCAAGACTCTAAAATTGGGGAACCCCTGTCTAAGAGGTCTCAACACGTTCAGATTGAGGAGCAGGAGACAACTTGTGTAGCACAAAACTGCAAAGAAAAGCAGCAACAGAACAAGAGTAAGGAAAATTCACATCTAGTGGTTTCTGAATCTGTGGGAGAAGCAAGACTTATAAATCCTTTGGAGCAATCTTCAAGGATGGAATGGTTATCTGAGATGAAAAATGGAAAATTTCAGACTGAGGGGTTTCAAAGAGTTGAGAGGAAGGGGCAGAGGAAAATTTGTGCAACATATAATTGCAAAGAAAAAGACCAACAGAATAAGGATTTCAAGGAATCCCCACATGTACTGGCTTTTGAGTCGTTGGGAGACTCAGGAAATTTGGTACAGCTTTTGAGGGCAGATCCTAAAGCATTTGTTTCAAGATTTATAACGAAAATGGACAATCGAGACTGACAATAATAATATCAGTATGATAATGGATGGAAAATGAAAATGGACAATTGAGACTGACAAGGATTGGGTTTATTGTGGATGGAATTTGTTATTGTGTTTTTTGTGGGTGGAATTTGTTATTGGTGAAGATTTAAATGCTCACTGCTTATTGTGGATGGAATCTGTTACTGATAAGATTTAAATGAGTACAAAGGTGTTTTTTTTTAAGTTTTAGGTAATGATAAATTTGTGTTTTATGGGGAGCTTATAAAAATGATAATAATATCTATGACATTAGAAGGTTTGGAGTATATTACAATGTGTCCAGTGTTTGGGTGAGGATTCTAATGTTTAAAGTTTTAAGTAATGTTTAGATTTGTGTTTTTGATTGAGTATAACTTGTTTGTTTTAATGTTTTAAGTTTTAAGTATTGTTTAAATTTGTATTCTGGAGGGACTATAATTTGTTTAATTAAATGTATTTAGATTAGTTATAGATGCTCAAAGAAAGTAGTGCTTAAGATTGTGTTTTGGAAGGAATTTATATAGAATGATGGATAATATTACAAGTATGATTAGAAGAATTTTAGAGTATATTATAATGTGCTTAATGATTATTATCTTTTAGAAATAATCTATTTAATTTAAAGTACTTAGATTTGTTTAGGATTTATAGGTGTTAAGTTTCATATGTGCTTTAAGTTCTTTTTCTCTTTTTTTATTTTTGAAACATTCTGGACAAGCCTGTAATCAACTCTGGGAGGTTCAGGGGAGGGTTAGGGAGGTTTGGGGAGTTGGGGGAGGGTACAGGTGGGTGGGGGGGTTTGGGGAGGGGATTTATTCTGTAAAATGTTAAAAATTCTCAAAAAAAAAAGGGTGCCATTAAATGTCCAAAAGGGCTCCAATATGGCTAAAGCTTACAAAATGTCACAATCACAATGGATGATAAATAGGAGGTTGGAGTGAACCCTTTCAGAAGAATATAACTATGGGGATGTGACATCTTGCTTAAATTTGTTTTGCGTTATATTCCTTGCATGAGGACAGTCCTAGCATTACCAAAAACTAATGAACATAGACGTTCCATAAAAAAGCTCAGTAAATGAATTATCTAGGGCTTTTTAAAGCTACGATGATCATAAAAAAATCTCTAAGTAACAATAGGGTCATACCTATATTGGAAGTAGGATTAATTTTAGCCAAAGTGGTCATGGTCAAACCATGCCTTGGTGGCTATGAGATTCTCTAAAGTTGTATCACTTTACAGGGAGGCAGGATCTAGTAGTTCAGGCACCCCTCAGCAACTAACGGACCCAGACAGGTTTCAGAAGAAATGGGGGATTATAACTGTAAATCTGCATAGAGCTGCAGGCTTCTAGTTGCCACTTGGAAAAGGAAAGTGACTGGGGCTCTGGACAGGATTGCACCCATGTGACTCTCCTAATGCGTAGATCTCATTCTCAGCCCATGGTGAGTTAAGTGATGATGTGACCTCACTCTCAGAGCGCCTGCAGACTATTAAAGGTTGAATGGGGAGCAAGGGCCTGAACTGAAGCCCAACAGGACAGAATGGCGCTGGGCTGGTGTTCTTTGATCCATGCGGAATTCCCATGCCTGGTCTTAAATGCGATTGCACTGCCCCAAGCTGGTGCAATACATGTAGGTCTTTTAGTTTCTCTCACTCCATGTTGTATTACAAACATATTTTTATCTGAAGAATGAAGAAATTCTCATATAATATAATAATAATAATAATAATAATAATAAGTATAAGTATAAGCACCAATTCACTGCAAGAAACAAACCAACTAATGTACAGCACAGCTGCAGTTATAACTGAATACCTGGGATGCAAAATCAACAAAGAAGAAAAACAAACAAGCAGTGCACCATAAAAATGGAAGGTTAGACTAGAAAATAAGATCAGCAAGTTAAGATAACATGGAAGTAAGCTAGAACAGATGAAAGAAAAGAAGCTGAAGAACAAGAAGACCAAAGAATACCTAATCAAGAAATACCACTTAGAAACAAGGAAGATCAAGGAAGCACTGGAAATAATAAAGCAACAAATAACGGTTATTGCCAGGAAAATCAGTAGATATGAAGCTCGAATTGCAAACTATAGGCAGAACCTCCAATTTCAATCCAATCAGAAACATTTCTACCAATCCATCAATGGAGAAACTGCAATGAATCAGTCAGTACCTGACAAGGAAGAAACAGTGCAGTTCTGGAAGCAGATATGGGATAATCCAAAAAAATACAACAAGGATGCGGATTGGTTAAAAGAGGTGGATGCAAATAAAACAGAAGTTGAAATGAAAGAACTAGTAATAACAAGAAAAATGGTAGAAAAAAGAGCAAGGAAAATCAAAAATTGGTCAGCACCAGGTGAAGATGAACTGCATGGGTTTTGGTTGAAACATCTAACTGTTATACACCCACTCATTGCCAAGCAGTTCAACAATATACTACAAGGAGGAGAAATTGAAAAGTGGCTAACAACTGGGAAAACCTACCTAATAATGAAAAATCCAGCAAAAGGGGCAACATCAGGCAACTACAGGCCAATTACCTGCTTACCAACAACTTTCAAATTACTAACTGGTTTAGTAGCTGATGCAGTACAACAGCATCTAGCTGAAAACAATCTCTTTCGACCTGAGCAGAAAGGAAACCACCCCAATAGCAGAGGAACAAAAGATCAACTCCTAATAGAAAAAATGATCTTGGAAAACTGCAAGAAAAGGAAGACCAACCTGAATGTGGCATGGATTGACTACAAAAAGGCATTTGACTCTCTGCCACATGACTGGATAATCAAGTGCCTAGAAATAACAGAAGTCAGTAGAAACATCAGAAAATTTGTGCAAAGATCGATGGCACAATGGAAGACACAGTTGCAGATCAATGGTGAGAGACTGGGAGAGGTTAATATCAAGAGAGGAATATTTCAAGGAGATTCATTATCACCATTACTATTTGTTATTGCACTGTTTCCTCTGTCAACAATACTGAATAACTCAGGACATGGCTATCAAACATCAAAAACATCTGCCAGACTATCCCATCTCCTTTACATGGATGATCTGAAGCTGTATGGAAAAACATCATCTGAAATAGAATCGCTGCTCAACACTGTCCGTATATATAGCCAAGATATTGTAATGGAGTTTGGCTTGGACAAATGTGCCACACTTACTATCAAACAAGGAAAAATAGTGAAAACTGAAGGAATCTAGATGCCCCACGAAAATAACATTAAGAGTCTGGATGAGGAAGATTACTACAAATACTTGGGTATCCTTCAAGCTGACAACATCAAGCACACTGAAGTCAAGAAAAAGATTAGAAGTGAATACATCAAGAGAGTGAAGAAGATCTTAAAGTCCAAACTCAATGGAGGAAATACCATAAAGGCAATCAACACCTGGGCAATACCAGTCATTAGGTACACAACTGGAATAGTGGACTGGACTCAAGCAGAACTAAAAGCAATGGATAGGAAGACCAGAAAAATAATGACAATGAATCATGTCCTTCATCCACGCAGTGACATTGACAGACTTTATCTACCAAGGCAAATAGGTGGGCGTGGAATGCTACAAGTACATCAGATGGTTGAAGAAGAAAAAATGGCTTTGGAAGAATATCTGAAGAACAATGATGAAGATGAACTGAAATTAGTATATCAGGAAGGCTTACTGACTACTGGAGAGACCAAACTGGCCTACAAGAAAGACCAAATGAAGAACAGAATAGAGGTATGGGAAGAAAAAGTACTACATGGCCAATACATTAAAAAAAATAGCTGGGAAAGCAGATAATAACAAGACCTGGTAATGGCTAAGAGCAGGAAAATTGAAGAAAGAGACCGAGGGACTAATTCTGGCTGCACAAGACCAAACCTTAAGGACAAATGCATATAAAGTCAAAATTGAGAAGACAGCAACAGACAGTAAGTGTCGCCTATGCAAAGAAGCTGAAGAAACAGTGGATCACCTGATAGGCTGCTGCAAGAAGATCACCCAGACAGACTACAAGCAGTGGCATGACAAAGTAGCAACAATGGTGCATTGGAAGATCTGCAAAAAATATCATTTGCCTGTAAGCAAAAACTGGTGGGATCATAAAATAGAGAAAGTCATAGAAAATGATAAAATTAAACTGCTCTGGGACTTCAGAATTCAAACAGACAAGCACCTGCAACATAACACCCCAGACTTAACAATCGTCGATAAGAAAGACAAAAAAGTCTGGATAGTGGACGTGGCAGTGCCTGGAGACAGCAGAATAGACAAGAAAGAACTTGAGAAGATAACAAAATACAAAGACCTACAAATAGAAATAGAAAGACTGTGGTAAAAGCAAGCAAGGGTAGTACCAATAGTCATAGGCTTCTTGGGTGCAATCCCAAAACAACTGGAGCACCACTTGAACATGATTGGCATTGACAAATTCACTATTAGTCAATTGCAAAAGGTGGCCTTACTAGGAACTGCTTCCATCCTGCGACGATATCTGTAATACCATCAAACATCCACATCTGCCTATCCAGGTCCTGGGTAAGGATTCGATACGTAGACCAAATGCCAAATCCAGTGTGAACATCTGGCTGACTGTGAGATGATCCATAATAATAATAATAGTTGAAAGGGACCTTGGAGGTCATCTAGTCCAACCCCCTGCTCAGGCAGGAACCCTAGAGAATGATCAGTTGAGAATAGCTACATTGCCCACCAGCAGGCACTTCATCATCAGATTCATTTTATTTAGGATTCTTCAGAGATATCGTAGCTAGATATTATTCTTTTCTAGTCCCAGTTCATTCTGTTTCCTAAGGGGACATGGTCTAATCGAGTCTCCCTTGAAGAATATTTCTTCCAAAAGGAGAGGAATTTTATAGCTCCCTGATTGTTCTGTTTCTTATGCCCAAAGCCTGATATTTTTGATTCATCAGTTTTCTCCAAATGACTATGCAAGCATGATGTTCTTTCCATCAGATGCCTTTTCAAAGTTCTTTTTGGGGTTAAGTTACTTTGCAAACAAGAAGATAATTCCTTCAGAAACACTTCCAAGAGTAGCAAAGGTCCTTTTGATGCAAATCAATGTGGTGGCCTTAATTGATTGGGTCGATACGTGTGGTGGCCTTAATTGATTGAGTTGATAAGAGGCAACACAAAAGATTATATCTAATACTGACAACATCATCAAGATAAGGATGAGTGACCTACGAGTCCCATGGTGTGTATATAGCTGCTATAATCTTACCCAACAGAGCACATATAAAAGTTTCCAGAATGGCACTAAACCAGAATCTGAGAAAGTAGCAAAAGTTGCACATAGGTGTGGTGAAAAAAAAATGAGATAAACGGAAAGAAAATAACAGATATCAGGTCTTGCTGGACTCTAGTGGAGACATCTGATTAAGCACAAAGATGAATTTTAAAATGTATATTTTGGATAAAGTCTAACTTAGATGGTTAAAACATCTCCCTCCCCCCATTCTCCATCAGAATTGAGAAGTTTGTTTGTTTGTTTGTTTGTCATTTGGAGGCAAGCAAAGGCTCAGCCAATTTCACTGTATACATGTTATACTTTAATAACGAAGGTTTTATTATTAATTAACACTACCCCTACCCAGTGGTGGGATTCAAATATGTGAACAACTGGCTGTCTGTGTGGATGCCACTTCCAGAAGTCCATTCTGGTTCTGGGTAACAAAAAATTAGCCACTGGTTCTGCCAAAGTGGTGCAAACCGGCTGAATCCCACCACTGCCCTTCCCCCCCCCCCCCCCGGTGAGATCTGCTTCTACCTTCCTGCCTTTCTGAAAACCTGGTTCTGCCAGTTGGCCTGAGGCGCCAACGGGGAAATCCTACGTTGATGGTGGTTGATGGACTAATAACAGATCCCATCTCACTCCCTGCACACCTTGTTCCCTCCCTCCTTATCTTTTCACCATAACTTATAATTTTATTGCTATATGTATTTGTATTGTTTATTGCTTTCAATTTTGTAAGCTGCCCAGAGTTGCCTTGTGGCTAGATGGATGACAAATAAAGTGAACAAATCCCAAAGATGTTTTTTTCATAAGGCAACTGAACTTTCTTGTTTTTCTTTGATGATGTTTCGCTTTTCATCCAAGAAGCTTCTTCAGCTCTGACTGGACGGTTGGGGAATGGAAAGATGGAGACAAGGCCCCACACAACAATTTGTACTACTCAGGTGACCCTGAAGACACAGGTAAGCCTCCAAGTAGCTTTAACAATGTGCTAAAAGAATGCAAATGACCAGCTGTCTGCAAGAGTATAAATCACCAATCTGGCACTTTTTCTATCAATTACATGGACCAATATTTGAATTATATGGACAAGTATCCATATATTTTTACACGGTTGGCTGGCTCCCAATTCTGCAGGCTGATGTCCATAATCTGAAAGCTGCCAAGATTGAAAAACATAGGACTATATAGTATTATTATTGTTATTATTATTATTATTATTATTATTATTATTATTATTATTAATAATAATAATAATAATAATAATAATAATAGATCCTGGGTAAGGACTCGATAGGTAGACAAAATGCCAAATCCAGTCTGAACATCTGGCTGACTGTGTGATGATTAATAATAATAATAATAATAATAATAATAATAATAATAATAATAATAATAATAAAGTTGGAAGGGACCTTGGAGGTCATCAAGTCCAACCCCCTGCTCAGGCAGCTAACCCTATACTATTTTTGAAAAATGGCTGTCCAGTCTCTTCTTAAAAGCCTCCAGTGTTGGAGCATTCACAGCTTTTGGAGGCAGGTTGTTCCACTGATTAATTCTTCTAACTGTCAGGAAGTTTCTCCTTAGTTCTAGGTTGCTTCTCTCATTGATTAGTTTCCATCCGTTGCTTCTTGTCCTGCCTTCAGGTGCTTTGGAGAATAGCTTGACTCCCTCTTCTTTGTGGCAGCCCCTGAGATATTGGTACACTGCTATCATGTCCCCCTTCGTCCTTCTCTTCAATAAACTAGACATACCCAATTCCAGCAAGAATTGGGTATGTCTAGTTTAAGTAACAAGAGTGGAATTCATTCCAGACAGCACAGAAGTGGGAGACTTGTCATCTAACTTTAGCTATATTCTATGGCAGTATCTGCAACAACATCAGCATCAAAACTGTTCAGCAAATCAACCAAATGATGTTTGTGCAGTTGGAATTTTATTTGTTTTTATTTTCATAAAGTTTTTCCCGCACCAAGGAGAGCAACTATTCTTCTACAGGAAACAAATTAAAATCAAGCTGTATGCTATATCTACTGCCCCCATCACCACCAAGCACTGAGTAGGCTGGGTCATTGGATGTCCTTGAGCAGAACAATCTTGTTCATTTTGCAGAAATGGAAAATGCTGTTGGACCTTTCCAGCATATTCAGATACTTCTGCAATTTCCGTAATTTCCATCATTTTCCTTAATCAAGTTTCGGCCTCTCTTTTAGGTTGCAGGTCAAAATGAAGTGAGAGAAAGGAAAAGAATTAATCAATGAAACTTTTGAAAAAATAATTGCTGAGTAATTATAGGAATAGAGATGTATTGTGGTCACCAAGACTGATTAAAAAAAAAATCTGCCAGAACTTTTGAGACTAACAATTATGACTTAACTAGCACAATGCATTCATCTGTTAATTATTAAGTACTTATGATTCTTCTTTCAAGGAATTTGCATAATTAAGGAACTAATCTTTCCCTTCTCTTCCATATTTCATCTCAATGAATCTCATGATTCTCAAACCATTCCATTTATCTGATGATGTGAGTAATAGCTCATGAACATTTAAATAAAATTCTAGTTTCAGAAGCTGTTTCTGGAATGTTTCTTTGGACACCCTAGCTTCTTTGGGTTCCCCATGCTGGCTGGGGAATTCTGGGAGTTGAGGTCCACTCAGCTTAAGTTATCAAGTTTGAAAACATTGCAGCAGGTCAGGTGTGCTTTTCCAAGAAGTACTTTGTGAGATCAATAGGTGGTAGAAACAGAAATTATGTATACTGTGTGATGATGTCCTGACAGGCATGGCATCACATTCCCCATTATCCCTCTCCCCATGGACAGTCTTGCACCCACTTTGGAGGACACGCATGTCCCAAAGTCTCATGTTGGCTCTTAGAGTGATACTTTCTAATGGAGAAGAAAAGTGGGAAGGGTAGAGAATTTATGGTTTGGAATCTTCGAAATGATATCTTCATGTTAACCCTCCCCACAAACAACCCACTTTTTCTGTGCAGGGCTTACCTATCTTCTTGAGCTCTGTTTACCCTGGGAAAAAAGTACAAGAGGAAGAAGGATAAATGGGATACGTGTTTAAGAGGAAGAAGGATATTAAGCAATTGCAACAAATAAAAGCTACTTACCGAAATGCTACCTTCACCGGCACCATTCATACCCTAAAAAGAGAAACCAAAGGTAACCCTTCTACTCTGATATGATAACAGTTATTGGAAATGAGATTAAACATGGGCCAAAAGTTTTGGTCCTGCCTGCTAAGAATATGCTCTGGAGATTCTGCAGAGGCTTTTGGTGAAGGAGGTAAAAGGATAATTGTTCAGATGGAAGAAAAATATGAATGGCAGAAAATAAACAAGAACTACTTACTGGCATTGGACCTCCACCAGCACCATTCGTGCCCTAAAAAGGAAACCAAAGTGAAACAAAATGATAACACCCTGACTTCTACAACTGTGCCACCACATGACCTCTCATGACCTACAAATATTGCTCGTTCAGGTGGAGAAAGAATATAAGGAAAAGAGGAGCAGAAAATAAATAAAAGCTACTTACTGGCATTGGACCTCCACCAGTGCCATTCATACTCTAAAAGGGAATCAAAAATTAAATCTTGTACTTTGGTATGATAACATCCACAACTTCTGCAACTATGTCACCACTACATCCTCTGAATCTTGTACTTCCAGATTGCATGAGGGCAGTAGTGGGATTCAAATACCTTAACATCCGGTTCTCTGCATGGATGCAGGCCTGGAATGCCTCTGAAGCCTAGAACGGACTTCTGGAAGTGACAGCAATGCACTTCCTGTGGGCTGTTCTAGGCCTGGGAGGCGACCTCCAGGCCTCGGAGGCCTAGAACAGACTTCTGGAGGTGACATCAATGCACTTCCTGTGGGCTGTTCTAGGTCTGGGAGGCCTCCTCCAGGCCTCCCAAGCCTAGAACGGATTTCCAGAAGCAGCGTGGGTTCAGCCGGTTCTCTGAACTCAACACAATTTAGCTAACCGTTCTACTGAACGGGTGTGAACTGGCTGAATCCCACCACTGCATGAGGAACCACTTTTGCCTGAATATAACCAATGCATTTGGTTAGCTAAAGGATTTAACAAACAACGAGAACTGAGCAGTGAGCAAAGACTCCTCTCATTCAGATGGAAAACATATATGAAGAAAGGAATGATAAAATATAAGTAAAAGCTACTTACTGGCCTTGGACCTCCAGCAGGGTCATTATTGCCCTAAAAGGGAAACAGAAGGTAACCCTTCTACTCTGATATGATAAAAGTTATTGGAAATGAGGTTAACTATGGGCCAAATGCTTTGGTCCTGCCCGCTAGGAATCTGCTCTGGGGATTTGCAGAGGCTGTTGCTGAAGAAAGAAGAAGGCTTAAAAGGATAATTGTTCAGGTGAAAGGAAAAATATGAATGGCAGAAAATAAATAAGAACTACTTACCGGCATTGAACCTCCACCAGCGCCATTCATGCCCTAAAAGGGAAACAAAACAAAAGAAAATGATAATGCCATGTCTTCTCCAATTATGACATCACTTGGGTAGAAAGATAAAAAGCACACTTGTTGGGGTAGAAGGAGAATATGGCAAGAATTATGGAGTGGCGCAAAATAAACAGGAGATGCTTACCATCATTCCACCTCCAGCCGTGCCATTCATGGTCTGAAAGGGGAAGAAAAGGTAACCATTATAATCTGACAAGATATCATTCTGCCTAGAGAAGAAGCAGAAAAGGTGCTGATACTGAACACAAAATGAAGTTGGATTGTGCTAGGAGACACTCTTCTCTTATCAAAGCCGCTGAAGTTTGTTGGGTGCAACATTTGGCCAACCATGAGAACCCAGCAGTACTTCAGGACTTCCTTTACACATTGTACTTGTGGCATCTTCCTCACGATATACCACTATCTCATTCAGCTTCCCTTAACCCTCTATTTTGGCCACCTCCATCTCCTTCTACTCCATGTAAGTTAGAAGAATGAAAAGGTAGTCATGATTGTATACACAAATTTATTTGTGCATCAAGAACTTTACATTTCTTCCCATCCAAAGCAGAATCTTCACTCAGGATCTTCAGAAACTATTTTTAAGAGATCAGTTATTGGAAATGAGGTTAAACACAGGCTAAATATTTTGGCCCTGCCTCCTATGAATATGCTCTGACGACTCTGCAGAGGCTTTTGACGGAGGAGGAAAAAGGCCCTTAAAGGGATACTTGTTCAGCTGAACAAAATATATGAAGAAAGGAATGGTAAAATATAAATGAAAGATACTTACTGGCCTTGGACCTCCAGCAAGGCCATTATTGCCCTAAAATGGAAACAAAAGGTAACCCTTCTACTCTGATATGATAACAGGTATTGGAAATGAGGTTAACTGTGGGCCAAATGTTTTGGTCCTGCCTGCTATGAATATGCTCTGATGACTCTGCAGAGGCTTTTGGTCAGGGAGGAAGAAGGATAAAATGGGTGCTTGTTCAGGTGGAGAAAGAATATAAGGAAAAGAGGAGCAGAAAATAAATAAAAGCTACTTACTGGCATTGGACCTCCACCAGCACCATTCATGCCCTGAAAGGGAAACAAAAGGTAAATCTTATATTTTGGTATGATAACATCCATGACTTCTGCAACTATGTCACCACTACACCCTCTGCATCTTGTATTTCAATTCCAAATTGCATGCAGGACCACTTTTGTCTGAATGTAGCCAGTGCATTTGGTTGGCTAAAGGGTTTAACAAGCAATGACAGCTGAGCAGTGAGCAAAGACTTCCTTCTCTCATTCAGGTGTGAAAAAATATATGAAAAAATGAATGGTAAAATATAAATGAAAGATACTTACTGGCCTTCGACCCTCGGCAGGGCCATTATTGCCCTAAAAGGGAAACAGAAGGTAACCCTTCTACCCTGATATAACAATTATTGGAAATGAGGTTATTCTGTATGTGAATATTGGCCTCCTATTGACTGTTTAACCAAATCAAGGTCAACTTGCCAGCCGCAGTGACATATCAAGCTTAAACCTGGATAGTTTCATACATGTTGCATTGCTTTTAGTTGCTCTATGGATTACTATGTTGTGTGAATATGAGCTATTTAATCATATTTCATATATTATGAAAAGTCCAGAAAAATGGTTAGACCAGTACACAGAATAAGTATGTTGTATGTGCTCTGTAACACAGACTAGGTTACTAAAATAGACTTCTATTTTATTAAATATTTTGGATGTATTGAAAAATCTCCATTTCTGGATTCCACAAAAATCCAGGTGAAATAACTCTGAAGGAGTAGAAGAGGATATGTATCTATTGGGAAGAAGATCTGGATCCTGTACATCAGACACGACTATTAAGGAGATAAAAAATAAATCAGTAAAGGAAAAACTGTGGCGTTGCCATTCATCCATCTTTGAGAGGATTCTTGCTCATATTTACAACAAAATGAAGTCAGATTGTTTTAGGGACCATTTTTCTCTGAACAAAGCAATTGCATTTGCCTGGGTTCAAGAATCAGCAAGTAATAAGAATTCATCAGTGAGTAAGGAATTCCTTTGCACATTACACCTGGGAAATGCTCTTCATAGTAAGCTATTATCTGATTCAGCTTCATTTGAATCTCTCTCTTCCGTCACCTCCACTTTCTCTACATCCTTCTCCAAATAAATTAGATATTGAAAAGGTAGTTATAATTGTACATACAGATTTGTCTGTGCATTAAGATCTCCTCTATGTTATGTTCCATGCAGGGGATCAGTCCACAAGGGGTATCTTCACCCCAGCCTGGGTGCTGGATCTATTTTTAAGAGGTCGATATTCATTAAACCAGGCCAAATATTTTGGCCCAGCTTGCATGCTTATCCTCTGTGCACTGCACAGATGCTTTTGATCAAAAAGGAAGAAGGATAAATGGGTGTTTGTTTAGGTGGAAAAAGAATATGAAGAAAAGAGAAGGCAGAAAATAAATAGAAGCTACTGATCCCCTAAACTCCACTGAAGGTGATACCTAGCCTGGTAACGAAATGTTTGGAAACCAAGCTTTGAGAACGAACCTTCACCCTCAAAAGCTACTTACTTGCATTGGACCTCCACCGGCCCCATTGATGCCCTAAAAGGGAAACAAAAAGTAACCCTTCTCTTCTGATCTGATTACACCATGACTTCTATAACTATGCCATCACTGTCATCTTCCGAATCTCATATTTCAATTCCTTCAGTGTCCAGATTAAAAAAAAAATGTGTCTAATTTCACACAACAAAGCATGAAAGGAGACAAAAAAATTGTACACATGCATCATGTAGATCAGACATGACAGTTAAGGAGAGAAACAACCGCCAGACAAAAAGCTGTTCAGATACCTCTCCTCCATTCAAAATGAGTCCCTTGGGAAGATTAAGAAAACATCTTCCCGGCACATAACACAAAGTGAAGTGAAATTGCATAAGGGGCTTCTTTTCTCTGTAAAACAGATGCTGCATTGGGTTGGCTAAAGGATTTACCAAGCAATGAGATACCAGCAGTGAGTAAAAAGACTTCCATTGCTTACTCTGTCTTGGAAAGCTGCTTTCCAGTTCAGCTTCACCAGACCTTCTAGTAGCCAATTTTTTTCTTTCTATCATAATTTCTTCTACATGCTTTCCCATGGAGCTACTCAGTCAGGGAGAACCTTCATTCCAAGTTGGGTAATGGATCTATTGTTAACATGTCGGTTATTGGTAAGGAAGATAAAAACATGCCAAATGTTTTGGCCCGTCACTGCTGTAATTATTCACAGGACACTCTAGAGCTACTTTTGGTGTAGTGGGAAGAAAGATAGATAAACATAGATAGATAAAAAAGATAAAATACATGCTTGTTGAGCTGGAAGAAGAATATGGAAGAAAGAAATTGGGAAAAATAAACAAAAGCTACTTAGTGGCATTGCACCATACATGCCCTAAATAGGAAACAAAAACCATTTTCATCTGATACGATATCACCCATGATTTCTACAACTATGTCATTACTACCATCTTGTATATGAATTCTTCCATTCTCCAGATAAAAACAACTGTGTGCTCTTTCACAGAACCTGGAATGAAATGGTTCCAAAACACACAAATATATTAAAATATTCTGAGTGATTTTTTTCACTCCTGTTTTCTTCCACCTTCAAAAAAATCAAAATAGCCAGACAGAATTATCCTTGCATTGAATTTTTTTTGTTTAATATTTATTGATTAACACAAGAGTCCATTGCTAAGAAAACAGGACCTTTAACAGACAGAGAGTAAAAGGCTTTCCAAAATCTTGAACAACCTGATCACATTTCATATGTGAACTTGGGTACATGTCAGTTAAAATCCTACCAATTTTTGGTGAAGGAGGAAGAAGGATAAAATGGCTGCTTGTTCAGGAGGAGGAAGAATATGAAGAAGGGAGAAATAGAAAAGTAGTACTGCTAGCCAGTAGTACTGCTAGCCAGTATACTTGGCTAATAGGGCTGCGTACCACCTGCCACTCGTTAATGTACCACAAGTGGTATGCGTACCACTGGTTGAAAAGCCCTGAACTAGGTTACCAAACTATCATTTACTTTATTAAACATTTTAGGTCACTTCAAATATCTTACTTTTTGAGTTCCACAGATATAATAATGCACTTCTCATCACCTTTCATATTTCCCCACACGGATATCCAGAACTGATCTAATTCTCCCCCTTTGCGGCTCACTCCCCAGGGAGAATCTTCACTCCAACATTGCTGCTGAATCCATTTTTAGTCAATAGAAAAGAAGGTTAAAAACAGGCCAGATATTTTGACTCTCGCTCCTTTGAATGTTTCTGATGAAGTTTTTGGTAGGGAGACAAATGGAGTGCTAGCTCACATGGAAGAAGAATATGAAAGAAAAGAATGGTAGAAAAAAAATAAAAGTTACGTACTGTTATTCCACCTACATTAGCACCATTCGTGCCCTAAAAGGGAAGCAAAAGGAAACCATTTTAGTCTGTTTGATTGCATCCATGACTTCTCCAACCATGCCATCACTTCCATCTTCAGTATCTGGCAATAACAGAAGACATCAAGGAAATGGAAGGCATTAAATATATATTTAATGCTCCTGCCCTCTTGAACATCGTGCCCCACATGTTGAGAACTATATCCAGCCTTTTGCCCTTCTGAAAGAGCTTGAAAACCTGGCTGAGCTAATTAGCCTGGGGTGCCAATGAGGACATATCATACTGGAAGTGGATAGTGGACTGAGATAAGACTCCACTTCCATCTTCTTGCTCTGTTCCTAGACACCTTTGTTAATTAAAAGTCAATTTTAAGTTTAATATGTATTATTTTATTAAAAGCCATGGTGGCACAGTGGTTAGAATACAGTATTGCAGACTAACTCAGCATTCCGCTGCCAGGAATTCGATTCCGGCTGACTTAAGGTTGATTCAGCTTTCCATCCTTTCAAGGTGGTAAAATGATGAACCAGATTGTTGGGGGCAATATGCTGACTCTATAAACCGCTTAGAGAGAGCTTAAAAGCATTATGAAGTGGTATATAAGTCTAGGTGCTAATGCTATAATACTATTATTTTAATATTTAATGTTTTATCTTATTCTTTTTACTTGGTTTTAAGCTGCCTAGAGTCACCTCTTGGTGACATAGGTGGCATATAAGTTTAATACATAAATAATGTTGACTTACCCCCTGATTATTTGACCCTGTTCTGTGACCTCCTGAACTCTGCAAGAAGGAGGAAAAAAATCACCCTGGATAATGAATGTCTTTGTAATTATTTTGTCATATCTTCAGCACATGAGGAGGAGGTTATACAAATAAAATGCGAAGGGAGCTTTGACGGCTACAAAGGGTATATTTTCTTTTAATTTAATTGATTCCAATTAATTCACCATCCAAGCTCAATAATGAAACCAACAACTTTAAATGGAGTAGAAAAGAGAATAAAAGATGGGGAATTTACCCACATTCCATGAGCACCATTTATGCCCTTAAAGGGAAACAAAAGGGAACTGTTCTAATCTGATATGAAATCACTCCTGGTTTTTCCAACTGTGCCATATAGTATCTTATATATGATTTTTTTCAGATTAATTCTTCAGATAAAAATCCTATATTCTTTCTCACAACATGGATCTTTAAACCAATGCATTTCTGAGAGATCTTTTTTCAATATTCTTCCACATTCACAAAAAGACAATGTGTACAGAGAAAAAAAAACCTTGCACTGAATTCATGCCACAATACATAAATTTATTACTGAGGACAGGCAACATTTAATAGACAGAGCTCCGGGGTTAAATCTCTTTCCAGAACCTTCCACAATGCGATCACATTTCACACATGAATTTGAGTTCGCTTAGTTACTAACCAACTCAAGGGCAAGCCTACCAGCTGCACTGACACATCAGTCTTAAATGCGGATATTTTGCACTTGATTGGGTTTCTTCTAATTGCCCTATGGATTTTCTGTGACTGTGAATTATTTGATCTGGTTACAATTTAATATGTTGCATAAACTCCGGAGAGATGGTTAGACTAATAGCCAGAATAAGTGTCTTGCCTTGCTCTGTAAAATGAAAGAGGGTTCTTAAGGTAGACTTTTACTTTATTAAATATTTCAGATCATTTGAAAAAAAAATCCCTTTGGGGGGTTTTACAATACTTACAGGTGAAAGAAGCCCTGGAAAAGGAAGTGAGGGAATCTACTGCATCTGAATTCCATTGCATGCAAAAAGCACATCTTTGGGACCATATAGATCAGTCAAAAACATTAAGGACTGAAACAACAGTGGCTAAAAAAGAATCCTTTAAGAAGATTCAGAAACGTTTTCCTCTCACATGTCCCAAAATGTGTTCGGTTGCCTACAAGATTTAGCAGCCAATGAGAACCCAGCAGTCAGTAAGGACTTCCTTCACACATCATACCATGAAAAACTTCTGTCTGTTTAACTTTCATCAAGATCCTTTTCAATGTTATGTCAACTTCCACCTCCTTCTGCTTCATGTTAGAAAATTTTTTAAAAATAGGCATGGTTTTATGTACAAGTTCTCTGCCCATTGAGATCTCCTTTACATTATTTCTTAGCTTCCCTATCAAGCTTTCTCTCTTTCCAGGCCTTAAAATAGGTTTTTCCAATCACCCTAGCTTCCTACCTTCTCCAACATCATGTCTATGTTTCTCTACAAACATTACTAACTTTATCCGAATTCCTACTGGAATTCCTCCTGGAATATAGGGAGATGATTTGGGGGAGTGAGCCTCAAGAGGGTGGCTGTGGTTACATACACAAAAAATTTCAGAAAAGACTTCAAGGAAATAAGAGACATTAAATGCATACCGACTTACCCCTTGATTACTTGACTGTCTATTATTCCTTTTGCCAATCATTGAATTGTACTAAAAGGGGAATAACAAGTCAGCTTGGATTATGGATGCTTTTGAAACCTTGTTGTGATAGTTCATGTTTTGGGGGCTCTGTCTGGGCCTCTGCAGTTTGTTAAAATAAAATGGGGCCCCTTCTGAGAGCTAACTGTGGTTCAGAATGCAGTTGCATAAGAAGAAATTGGAACTTCTAATTATGTCACTGCTATGCAACCTGCATTCCAGCACTACTTGTATTATTAAAGAAAAACTAGGCGTTTTGAAATCCACAGTAGATATACAGAAATAGAGATTCAGTATAAAGAATTAGAAAGGACAACAGAAGCCTTCTTCTCCAACCCCCTGCTCAAGCAGGATATGCATAATTCTGTATTTATTTTTTTATTTTATTTTTGTCATGCTTATGTTGTGTATATTGGAGGTGGTGACCCTTTGAGAACTGTATGCGATGAAATTTCATTTTAAGGTAAGCCGATTGGTGTACATTCAAAGTGACAATAAAGTTATTATTCTATTCTGTTCAGATCCTGTATCATTCCAGACCAAATGTTTGTCCAATCACTTCTTGAAAACCTCCAGTGATGGAGCATCCACAACTTCTGGAGGCAAGTCATTTCTAATGACTAACTATTCTCACTGTCAGGAAATTTCTCCTTAAATCTAGGCTGGATCTATGTTTAATGATCTTCCACACATTACTTCTGGTCCTGCCTTCAGGATCTTTGAAGAATAGGTTGACCCCCCTCTACTCTGTGACAGCCCCTCAAATATAGGATGCCCTATGATTGCATATTAAATACTGTATGGTTGCATACGTTATGATATATTAAAATGAGATTCAGGTCTGTGTTCTGAGGAAACCTGAGAATACAAAAACAGTGACATGCATGTTGTGGTATCATCTCATAGATTGTGAAATTACTTCCTTGATAATTATGTATAACTCCCTTTCGGGGTCCCACAGACATTATAATGCACATCTCACCCTTTGTAATCTTCCCCACATGGATATTCACAGCTGAGATCTAATTTTCCCCCTTTGATACAGTCCACAGGGGGAATCTTCACCCCAATACAACTGCTGGATCTATTTTTAAGAGATCAGTTATTTGAAAGGAAAGTAAAAACATGTCAAATGCTTTGGCCTTGCCTGCTGTGATTATACTCTGTTGACTCTATGATATAAAAAGATCAAGAGAGATATTTGTTCAGATCAAAGAAGAATATGAAAGAAAGGAATAGCCAAAGTTGAACAAAAGCTACTTACCATTTGTTCAGCTTTTTTGAACACATTCTAAAATGGAAACAAAAGGATATCTTTATAATTATGTTGTGGCAATATATGCTATCAGCATTGTGAGGGTCAGGCCTGGGCCCTTGCAATTTCTTCTGGTCAATAGTGGACCCTCAAGGGTCACAAAGGGTGTTAATGTGAATGGAACAGACACAGCAGAACTATTGTCCAAAGAAATGGCTGCTTTCCAAATATTCTGCACATAAAACCACATAGCTCTCATCATGCCATAATTCCCATCTTCAATGTTATATATCCTTATCATATGGATGGAAGCAATGGATGGAAACTAATCAAAGAGAGAAGCAACCTAAAACTAAGGAGAAATTTCCTGACAGTTAGAACAATTAATCAGAGGAACAACCTGTCTCCGGAAGCAGTGAATGCTTTGTCTGAAATGGTATAGGGTTTCCTGCCTGAGTAGGGGTTAGACTAGATGACCTCCAAGGTCCCTTCCAACATTATTATTATTATTATTATTATTATTATTATTATTATTATTACTACTACTACTACTACTACTACTACTACTACTACTACTACTACTACTACTGATAATTATATTTCATTTCATTCCTTGGAGAGAAAATATGCCTTTCTTATCACAACAGAGAGTGATTGGGATCAAATAGACACACATTAATTAAGACTGTTCTGCAGGTCTATTACATAACTATTTTTTTCAAATCTGGCAACTTTTAAGAAGTACGGACTTCAAATTCCAGAACTCCCCAGCCAGCATGGTCTGAGTTGAGTTCTATGCATCTAAACCTAGTTTGAAGAACTAGTTTATCTAGTTTGAGAAACACTGCCCTAAATGGAAATCTTCATGGGAAGAGGACTTAAAGCATACCTACTTTATCCAGTCTGGCAGAATGGGCAGATATCTTTAAGAAAAGTCCAAATCTTTATAGAGCAGTGGTTCTCAACCTGTGGGTCGGGACCCCATTTGTGGTCAAATGACCATTTCACGGGAGTCGCCAAACAACACAGTCCGCCATTTTTTCCCCCCTTTTCCTTAGCTGTGCTACTCCCTTTTATTCTATTGGCTTTTGAAAGCCAATAGAATAGACTCTCTTGAATAGAGTTTAATTCTATTGGCTTTCAAAAGCCAATAGGAATTGTCCAGGCTGTCTCTGCCCTGCTGAGCCCGCCAAAAGTCCCATTCTGCAAACGGTGCTGCACCAGTTGAGTAGTCCTCGACTTACGACCGGTTGAGTAGTCCTCGACTTACGACCGGTTGGGGTCGCGGCATTAAAAAGGTTGAGAACCACTGTTATAGATTTTCTTGCCCTCTTCTTCTAAGCCCCAAAAGAGACCGGTGAAGCCAGAATCTTTCAAATTCTGACAATGGTCATAATGATGTCCTCCTAAAAAATATTCTCAAGAGCTTATAGTTTCCTGCTGAATTATTCCTGAAATGTCTGTAAATGCTTGGAGGGTTGAGAGTGAGTCTAAAGCGGATGACTTTGATTACATCTAAGAAGGATAACATAGAAAACAAAAGAAATGAGATAAGTGTGTATATACTTACAATAAGGTTAGTCACCCCTTTGCCAAATTCAGCATTCTGGATAATAGGTAACAATTTTTTTGCGAGGACCTGTAAGGAGCAAGAAAAACCATTATCCCCTTTATGAATTCCTGAATAACATCTATCATACCAATAGGAAATAATGCCTCTTGATTTTTCCAAGAGGAAAAAAAAACATTATCCTCTTTTATAGATTCCTTCATAACCATGTTGCACTATTCCTCTTCAAGGACAACAAAGTCAAGTTGGTTTTCCAAAACATATCCTGATAAAATAAATCCTTGGAAGGGAAATGAGGGAAGACACCTTACTAGCAAAACTAGTAAAGAGTATTTGAGCCAAGAATTTACCATTTTATAGAAGGAAAAAAAAAACACACACACAAGCAGGGAAAAGTAACTTTGGAGAAATCCTCCCCATCCAAAAAGTGTCCCTTGGGAAATCCAAAATACAGGTTTCTCCCTTTGCTACTCAGTACCCAGGAATACCACTACTCCAATTTGGGAGTTGGTGTTGTTGTAACATGTATAGAAGGTATTATAAGCTGCTTTAAAAAGGAAAATGAACAAGTGAAATGTCTATGGAGATTCTCAGTCATCCAGGCCATGGCTGCCCCAAAGGTGTTTTTTCACGAGGCAACTGGATTTTCTTGTTTTTCTTTGAAGACGTTTCACTTCTCATCCAAGAAGCTTCTTCAACTCTGACTGGATGCTCAGGAAGGATTTATATTCCTTGCAGACAGCTGGTCATTTGCATTCTTTTAGAGCAGGGGTCTTCAAACTCAGCCCTTTTATGACCCATGGACTTCAACTCCCAGAATTCCTCAGCCACCATGCCTGGCTGAGGAATTCTGGGAGTTGAAGTCCATGAGTCATCAAAGGTTCAAGTTTGAAGACCCATGTTTTAGAGAGTAGTTGTCAGAATCCAATTATATTTCATCTCTAGTTATCAATTATAAAAAACCCCATTTCTGCCTTCTATGGATTCTGCCATATGAGGAAGGGAAGGGGTGAACAAAGGGGTTTATGGCCCTCACTTCCTTTGGTATACTTCAAAGGAACTGGATGTGTGTATCACCAAAAGGACTAACCATAAGAATGGGGCTATTACTTTTCATGTAGTTCTCTTTGAAGTCTCCACCCAGCCGGCAGTAAGGAAAAGAGGGTGGGAGTGTAATGCCTGAGACTGTCATTGGAAGAGGGGGGTGATTGGGTGGGGCTACTGGGGAACCCCTTAAAACCTTGAATGGGAGAGCTTGGACCCCAAGTCCTGTCTAGAACGCCTGAAACCATTTTCTCTTAATAAAGGATGCCTGTTGGAAGAATTATTCCAAGAGTTCTGTCTTCTTAAGATGCAAAGTGGGGTGGGTCCTTACAGTAGTTGAGGCCACTTGGAGGCCACTCTGTGTTGAGGCCACTCTGTGTCCTCAGGATCACCTGGGTAGTGCAAATGGGTGTGAAGGCTTCTTGAACTGATCCAATCAAAACTGAAGAAACTTCTTGGATAAGAAGCAAAAAGTCTTGAAAGAAAAACAAGAAAATCCAGGTGCCTCTTGAAAAAGAACCTTTGGGACAAAAGGTGAAATGTTTTGGCCCAGCCTGCTCTCTTTCTGCTCTGGGGTCTCTGAAGATGCTTTCTGGGAGGTGTGGAATAACAAAAAGGATGTTTTATTGAATGCAGGAAGAATAGTACTAAAAGAAGGGGCAGAATATGAAAAAAAAAATCTACTTACCACTAGGTCACTAATCCTAGCTTTGCCTTGTTTACCCATATTCTACAAGGAAAACAAAAGTTATAATTTTTACTTTGAAATGATATCACATATGATTTTTGTAACTATACCATCTTTGATGTAAGTGCTATGGCAAATGACATGATGTCATAAAATGCATTGTAGTCTTCTCCATCAAGCTGGACCATGAGAGGTTTATAATGACACAAAAATGATATGCATGACATGATATCACCACAAACAAGTTGCAATTATCTACTTCATCTCTAGATGGGATCTCTAATCCCAACAACTGCTGGAAGACAGCACTGTGAATATGTCTTGGCTTGCCCCTATTTCTCATAGGCACACCCATGGCTGAGATCTGATCCCTGCCTCTGCTACTCATTCCTCAGGGGAAATATCACCACAATTTGGCAGTAGGAGTTTATTTAATGGATAAATTGTTTCTAAAAGGAAAGATGAAGCTGGTGAAATGTTTTTGCCTTGGCTGTATATTTATGCTCTGGGAAGATGCTTTCTGGCAGGGGTAGAATCACAAAAGGGATGTTTCATGCCGTGTAAGAACAATATCACTAAATGAAAAGGAAGAAGATGGAGAAAGAGCTACTTACAATCAATATCTGAATATCTTTTTCATTCAAAGCATTCTACAATGGAAAGAAGCACATCAAAGTCTATTCTGACATGAAGACATCCAGGACTTCTCTATCCATGCCATCACTATCACTTTGGGATATCATATACAAGAATTGCTACTTCCCTCCCCTTAGGAAACACACTTTTCTTATCTCAGCAGGGAGTGCTTAGTCTAAAAATCAAATCTGAATTAACAGTGTCCCAAGGCTTCTTTTTTTTCCTTTTTTTTTCTCTTTTCAGTTGTGTGAAATAGACTCGTGTATATTAACTATGCAAATTTGTGTCTCCACCTATATGTGCTCTACTTGATTTTGAATGTAGCCATGTCAAGAAAAAGGACTATTGAAAACCCACAATAGCATTTCATTTCCTCTTCCAACTGCTACAAGAATGTTAGCTCAGATTCAGAGCATCTGCTGGTCAGAAAAAGATCCCCCAAAGATTTAGACCATCCTGAACGCTAAAGCCCCCTTTTTAACACTTAACTCCCTCCCACCCATCTAAGTTTGGGGACTGTGGAAGACGGCCATACTTTTTAAAAATGAGACAACTATCATAGATTTGATCATCATACTTTTTAAAGAATGAGACAACTATCATAGCTTTCATCATATCATAACTATCCTCCTAAATATATAGCATGAGTATATCTCCCTGCTTTGTGTACAAATGCTAAATGTTGGTGCGGGTAGGGTAGAATCCAACAAGGGCTGTTTCATCAAATGCAAGAAAGATATTTCACATGGAAAAGAGAGAAGATGATCAAAAAGCTACTTACAATTACTTTTATCATGATTTCCTCCGACAGTTCCTTCTACAATGGAAACAAAGGGTATCATCTCTATTCTCTTATTAAAGTATATATGACTTTTCCAACCATGGTATCTCTACCATTTCATATATCATAAAAAATAATTCCTTCATTCTTCAGATGGTAAACATACATTATTCATTACAGCAGGAAATGATTTATAATCAAAAATACAAACATGAATTAATGGTATTCTGATGGTATAGCTTGCCCTTTTCTTTCTCTTTTCAATATTCTTCCATATGCAATGTCAACGTTGCTAACATTGGATGTTTTTGCTTTGACAACAGTTAGAGATGCAACCATTTTTTTCTTATGTTTTACTTTTAGAGTTAGATGATGCTAGGAGGGGGGAGGAATGTGCATGAGAGTTTAGATAGACATAATAATACTGGCCTTAGTGTGTGAACCAAGGTTAATGAAATAAGAGATGATAAGAATTGGCAGGCTGGAGAACTGGAGGCAAGGCCTGCATTTCAAACTAATTGGAGAATGTGATTTATGACTGTTAATTGGAGGAGGGAATTGGACTCATGGGAGGGGAATCCAGTTTTTGGCTTCGACTGTGTTAGTGCCGATGCTGTTACTCAAATAAAGATTCTTTAAGGTAAACAATGCCTCAAAGTTCTTTGAAAAGTTTCATTTGTCAGAACCATGACACGCACACAATAACAAGAAACACATAGAAACCTGAATCAAAAACAGTGGTGGGATTCAGCCTGTTCGCACCACTTCGGCAGAACCAGTAGCTAATTTTTTGTTGCCCAGGCCCAGCATCCACACAGAGAACCAGTTGTTCACCTATTTGAATCCCACCACTGATCAAAAAGCTTGCATTGGCTTTATGCATGAACACAAAAGAGGGTTTCAGAGAAAAGAGATAGCAATAGACTTATATACTTTTCCATAATGCTCTGCAGTACTCTCTAGGTGGTTTACAATCTCAGCATAATGCCTCCAACAATCTAGGTCCTCATTTTACCAACCTTGGAAGAATAAAAGGCTAAGTCAACCCTGAGCCCCATCAGGATTGAACTCCAGGCTATGGGCAGAGTTTGCCTGCAATACTGCATTCTAAGCACTGCACCATCAGAGCTCTTTAGATCCTTTAATAGATATGCCTCTTGAAGTTGAAGCTCTTCTAAGAATATGCACTACATGTCTTCATTTCATATGTGAACCTAGATTTATCCTAGTTATCTCACAACCATTAGGGACTGAAACTACCACTAGAGCAGTGTTTGTCAATTGCATCTATTTTTCTCATGCATATCTTATATTTATCTCATGCTGCTACCTTATATCAGTAAATGGTAGGAAATTCAATCTATTATAAAAAAATAGGGATGAGATTGCAAATGGCACACTGTAAGAAAATAAGGGTCCATCTTGTAATACATCATGAAGTAGGTGCCTCGACAACTTATGATGATACAAAAATGAAGATATATGTGCCGTGATGTCAACACACAAAGGTCGCAAGTAGCTACTTGCTGACACCACTCACAACAACTGCAGCCATGACATCATCTTGCACACATGATCACTTGTCCCTTTTCCACAGAGGGCTATCCATGTGAGAAATCAAAATCTTTTTCTTTAGCCGGGGAGGGGGGACATCTGTCCAATTTAGCTGGTGGGTTTTTGTTTCTGTTCTGAAGGGGTCAATTGGTTGCTTTAAGCTACTTAAAAAGCAAATGTAAAAATAAATCAAATGTTTTTATCCTATTTTCTGGGTTTGTATTTTCTGAGCTCTGGAGATGCTTTAAGTGTTGGGTGAAGAAAAAAAATAAAAACAGAGGTGCCTGTTCAAATGCAAGAATAATATTAAAGAAAGAAATGGAAGTAAATAAATCAAACTTACTTACTACCAAATCATTCAGAGGACCATCTTTGATGAAGGTTTTCTACAAAGGAAATGAAGGAGATCAGTTCTATTCAGACAAGATAAAAATCACTAAATATAACTATACCATAACAGATATCATCAATACCATATCAATTTCTTCTATATCTTTCACTCTCCAAATAGGAACTATGCCTTTCTAATCACAAATGGGAGCGATAAAGCCTAAAAGACCACATGAATTAATAGCATTCTAAGACTTTATTGTTGTTATTGTGAGCAAAGACTTTATATATATATATATATATATATATATATATATATATGAACATATATGTTTTCTGAGGTTTTCGCGGGTGTTTGTATATAGGTCTTTGGTTGTTCGGGTTTTCTCCCGCGTAAAATTGGAAGTGTCTTGGCAACGTTTCAACGAAGTCCCATTCGTCATCTTCAGGCTGGTGTTTTCAGCTTCGTGCTTTGAGCAGCAATGTGTGGTCTTAACTGTTTCTTCCTTTTAACTGCCAGTGGGGGTATGAACTGATTGGGTGGGAGCTTGGCTGTGTTCTGATTGGGTGGAGGTGTGTTCTGATTGGTTAGGGGCTTGGCTGTGCTCTGATTAGCTGGGGGGTTGGCTGTGCTCTGATTGGCTGGGGGGTTGGCTGTGCTCTGATTGGCTGGGGGAGTGTTCTGTTTGGTTATGCTCAGGTTAGTCTGAGTTGCAGGGAGGTTTAAGATTTTGGGCTGCCTTGCTATTTTTTGGCTTCGCGTTCGTGGTCGTGCCTCATCTTCATGGAGGGTGTCAGTTTGCTTCATGTATGGATTGGAGGGGTTTAAAGTGGCTAAGGATGCAACTGTAGTCTGGCTTCTGGTTTGTGGTCGTGCCTCATCATCGGTGTGGCTTTGGGTTTGCTTTTTGCGTGGATGTGTGGTGGTGACATCCTGTGTGGTTTTTGTGAGTGTGGGTCTGGTATCATTTTTTCTGTTAGGGAGTCGTTTGTCAATAAGGACGGGTTTCCAAATGGCTGGTAGGCGGGAGGTATCATCTCGCTTGTTCATGCTGTGTGGACATTTTTCTAACTCGATGGCTTCTCTGATTATTCTGTTATTAAAATGTTCACTTTTGGCAATGATTCTGGTATTTTTAAAGTCAATTTTATGTCCTGTGGGTTTAAGGTGTTGGACCAGGGAAGATTTTGGTTCCTCTTTTTTGACTGAGTTCTTATGTTCTTCAATGCGTGCACTTATTCTTCTGTTGGTTTGTCCGATGTATGTGTTGGGACAAGCAGTGCATGGGATTTCATATACTCCTTGATTTTCTAACTCAATTTTATCTTTGGGGTTTCTAAGGATGGTGGATATTTTTCTGTTTGTGCAGAATGCTGTTTTGATGTTGTGTTTATGGAGGATCTTACTGATTCTGTCTGTGGTGCCTTTTATGTATGGGAGGAGGGCTTTGCCATTTTCTTGTTCTTTGTCTTGGATTTTAGTGGGATTTTTTGGATTAGGTTTGTAATCTTATTTCTTTGGAATCCATTGGATGTTAGTACATTGGTAAGAGTGTGTAGTTCGGTTTTTAGGTGTTGTTCGTCAGCTAAGTGTTTTGTTCTGGAGATGAGTGTCTTGGCTACGGAGTTGATCTGTGCTGGGTGGTGGTGTGAGAGAGCGTGCAGATAGCGGTTTGTGTGTGTTTTCTTCTGGTAGATGGTGTGTCCTAGGGAGCCATTGGATTTCTTGTAGACTAAGACATCCAGGAAGGGAAGTTGGTTGTTAGCTTCTGTTTCCATGGTGAACTGTATTTTGGGGTGTAGGCTGTTGAGGTGTGTGAGGAAGTTGTCCAGTTTTTCTTTCCCATGTGGCCAGATTATGAAGGTGTCGTCTACGTATCTGAGCCAGAGTTTGGGTTTGTGATCCGATTTTTCTAGAGCTTGGGTTTCAAAGTGTTCCATGTAGAGGTTTGGCAATGACAGGTGAGAGGGGTGATCCCATGGGTGCTCCTTCTGTTTGTTTGTATTTTTGTCCATTATAGATGAAGTATGTGTTGGATAGGCAGTGGTTGGTCAGATCTAAGATGTGTTTGGGGGGGTTATATTTGTTTTGGATAGCTGTCAAGGCTTCTTTGATAGGCACTTGGGTGAAGAGGGATATGACATCGAAGCTCACGAGTAGGTCGCTGGGCTGTAAGTTTTGTTTCTTTATGATCTCTATAAACTGGAATGAGTTTTTTACGTGTGAGGTGATGGATTCTGCATAGGGCTGTAGTTGTTTGGCGAGAAATTTGGCTAGGTTTTGTAGAGGTGAGCCTATGGAGCTGACTATAGGTCTGAGTGGGGTTCCTTCTTTGTGTATCTTGGGGAGACCATAGAGTTTGGGGCATCTGGATGATTTCTCTCTGGGAATGATTCTTTGCTGGATCTCTTCGCTAATGGGGGAGGCTTTTATTTTGGATCTGGTGGTTTTTTCCAGGTAGGTGGTGGGATCTGTATTTAGGGGTTTGTATGTGGAGTCTTGGAGTAGGTTGGTTAATTTGGTTTGGTAGTCAGATGTGTTCATAACCACCGTGGCGTTGCCCTTGTCTGCTGGTAGGATTATTATGCTGGTGTCTTCTTTCAGGTTACGTAGTGCTGTCTGTTCCTCTTTGGGTAAGTTGTTTTTGGGTGGCTTGCTGGTGCAGAGGATGTTGGTGATTTTGAGTCTGATTCTGTTTCTGTTCGAAACAGAAACCTTCAGCTGGTGCTGAAATCTTCAGCACCAGCCTGAAGATGACGAATGAGACCTCGTCGAAATGTCGCCAAGACACTTCCAATTTTACATGGGAGAAAACCCGAATAACCAAAGACCTACATATATATATATATATATATATATATATATATATATATATATATATATATATATATTATATATATATTGTCCAAATAATAATGATCACCAAGAGAGTATCTATTAAAAATAGAATTTAATCCACCGAGCTTTCGTCAAACACATTTGACATCATCAGGGTTAAAAGGCAAACGCCGGGGAAAGGTCTTATATACAGTTGTTTAATGTCTGTTTCCGGCTCCTGGAGCGTGTCATAGGCCCCAGCTGATCGAGTTGAATCTCAAGCATATGCCCCACATCAGTATCTATCCTCTTTACATTGCTAGTTTGCGTTCTGTCATGCGTTACTCCGTCAGTTGTTTCAGGGTTGGGGATCAAGATCTTTTTGCCTTCCCTGCTCATAACCCCTCCACCATCCCACACACAACTTCCCTTTGGGAGCGGGGGTGGGCAATTATTTACACTGCTTTCAATATCTCTGCAAGCCCCAAGGCTGCTTTGATCTTGTTTATCTATCTCTCGGAGTTGTGACGCAGGCTCATAGTCCCCGCCCATACTATTCCTCCTCCCCTCCTTCTTCCCGTGGGTTCTCCTAAGCGGTCTGCTGTTCATTTCCACGCTCTCTCTCTTACGCACAGTCAGAATGTTTCCTGCTGTTGTCCCATTGTCATTGCCTCGTTGTTCCATCCATTGTCGATGAGCACCATTGCCGCTCATCCCCAATTCTCCGTTCCCACTCCGTACGGTGCTCTTCCCCTTTAATTGCAGTCTCTGTTTCATCCCATAACTTTGTGTTGAGAGTATCGGAAGGTGGTGCATTCTTCTGCTCGACTGCGACCGAGTTGTCATAATGTGCCTGGTAATATCCTCAAAGGGGGATTCGTCCTCGTTCTCATCGTCTTTGTTGGACCTAGTTGTGTTCCGTTTTTCTTCCGGTTCCTCAGGCTTCACTCCATCTCCATTCCGTCTCAACGGTAATCCGCTCCCTACGGATCGTGGCAAACTCAGCTGCAGTTGTCTGCTAGAGTTAGTCTGTTGTTGATCCGGGAGGGGGGAGCTGTCAATGGAGACTCCATTGATGTGATTACGTAGGGAGGGGGGCCGGGCGGTATTCTCTTGGTTATAAGTTTTTTGGTTGGGTCCCCTCCACACATTAGCACGGTTACCGGCACTCCATATTTTCAGAGCTTGGTGCGCTGTGCACAAATCTACATGCCGATTGATGGATTCCGTTCCTGAAAACCATGCCTCTTTCAATAGGCGACCTCTTTTTGTCATATCGTTGGCCAAGATTTGGGCATTCTCAAAATCAAAGCAGTGATCATGTTCTGCTAAGTGATCGTGTTCTGCTAAGCGGCACAGTATGGTATCAGGACCTCGAAATGGACAACAAAGAGAGGAACCCCGGACACGAACCGTACGAGTGTCGCTGCCGTACATTAGTAACGTGTCAGAAGCCACAGCCAGGCTCCTGGCACCCCACAACATACAGGTAGCTCATAAACCTACCCAGACCTTACGAGCTAAAGTGATGCGCCCCAAGGACCAGCTCCCCACCGCCGAGAGATCAGCCATAGTTTATAGAATCAATTGCACAGACTGCCAGAGGAATTATGTAGGCGAGACCTCGAAAAGACTTAAGACTCGTCTACATGAACACAGGTTAGCCATTAGACGAGGTGAACAACATTCGCAGATTTGGGCCCATGTAGCAGAACACGATCACTGCTTTGATTTTGAGAATGCCCAAATCTTGGCCAACGATATGACAAAAAGAGGTCGCCTATTGAAAGAGGCATGGTTTTCAGGAACGGAATCCATCAATCGGCGTGTAGATTTGTGCACAGCGCACCAAGCTCTGAAAATATGGAGTGCCGGTAACCGTGCTAATGTGTGGAGGGGACCCAACCAAAAAACTTATAACCAAGAGAATACCGCCCGGCCCCCCTCCCTACGTAATCACATCAATGGAGTCTCCATTGACAGCTCCCCCCTCCCGGATCAACAACAGACTAACTCTAGCAGACAACTGCAGCTGAGTTTGCCACGATCCGTAGGGAGCGGATTACCGTTGAGACGGAATGGAGATGGAGTGAAGCCTGAGGACCCGGAAGAAAAACGGAACACAACTAGGTCCAACAAAGACGATGAGAACGAGGACGAATCCCCCTTTGAGGATATTACCAGGCACATTATGACAACTCGGTCGCAGTCGAGCAGAAGAATGCACCACCTTCCGATACTCTCAACACAAAGTTATGGGATGAAACAGAGACTGCAATTAAAGGGGAAGAGCACCGTACGGAGTGGGAATGGAGAATTGGGGATGAGCGGCAATGGTGCTCATCGACAATGGATGGAACAACGAGGCAATGACAATGGGACAACAGCAGGAAGCATTCTGACTGTGCGTAAGAGAGAGAGCGTGGAAATGAACAGCAGACCGCTTAGGAGAACCCACGGGAAGAAGGAGGGGAGGAGGAATAGTATGGGCGGGGACTATGAGCCTGCGTCACAACTCCGAGAGATAGATAAACAAGATCAAAGCAGCCTTGGGGCTTGCAGAGATATTGAAAGCAGTGTAAATAATTGCCCACCCCCGCTCCCAAAGGGAAGTTGTGTGTGGGATGGTGGAGGGGTTATGAGCAGGGAAGGCAAAAAGATCTTGATCCCCAACCCTGAAACAACTGACGGAGTAACGCATGACAGAACGCAAACTAGCAATGTAAAGAGGATAGATGCTGATGTGGGGCGTATGCTAGAGATTCAACTCGATCAGCTGGGGCCTATGACACGCTCCAGGAGCCGGAAACAGACATTAAACAACTGTATATAAGACCTTTCCCCGGCGTTTGCCTTTTAACCCTGACGATGTCAAATGTGTTTGACGAAAGCTCGGTGGATTAAATTCTATTTTTAATAGATACTCTCTTGGTGATCATTATTATTTGGACAATATGAATATTCCCAGGAGTCGCATTTTTGTTTTTATTTCTAATATATATATATATATATATATATATATATATATATATATATATATATATATATATATATATATATATATAATAATATGTGATCACCAGGAGAGTTTAAGTAAGAAAAATCAGGGCTAAAAAGCCAGTTTAACAAGAATGACTTAAATAGGTTTGGCTGACACCTGCACCTGCACCTGCACCTGGCTCCTAGACACCCTCGTATCCCCTCCCCTTTGGTGATATTTACTCTCATCACATCCTTCTTTCTGCTACGGGTCTCAGGGGCGTTCAATTCAATGCTAATCCTCATTCCGTTAGGGCTCCAGAGGTCTTCTAAAGGATTCCTGACATCTTTTAAGCCTAAGCCACCAAGATCTGTGAAGCCAGACTGTTTCAAATTCTGGCAATAGTTAAATTGATGCCCTCCCTTAAATATTTAAATATTCCCAAGAATTTATAGCTTCCTGCTGGAATAGTTTCTGAAAGGTGCAGAAATCTTTTGGGAGAATGAGGCTCAAGAGGGCTGCTGTGATCACATCTAAACAGGATAACATAGAAGATATAGAGGAAATGAGTGAACTTAAGAGTGTATATACTCACAATCAGTGAACATCCTGCTTTGCCACCATTAATTCCCTTAATAATTTCTAATATGGCAGGTATTATTACCTATAAGAAAGGAGAAAAAAATCATCTTTTTTATAGATTTCTTCTTAACCATGTTGTTCCAATGCAAGATAAAAGCATCTACCTTGCCTGGGCCACTGTAGCCCATTAAAATAAACTGGTAAATCCTTGAGGACCACACAGGCTATTGATGTGAATGGCCTTACAACACCAGAGTAGGTAGGCAAAGCCATATGGATCATTTGAAACTAGAAAGGTAAAAAAAAAAAAAAGCCATGACAGGGATTCCAGGTATGCTACTATATTGTCAGATTTAGTAGCAGATTCTTGAAGCCTTCATTACTCCTTTTTAAGAAAACAAAGTGAAGACTCTCTTTCTCACCCATTCTACTTGCCCAGAGCTGAACAACCATTTTCTTCTCCTTCTTCCTTCTCAAGGCCAGAGCTGAATTTCTCTACAAGCTATATCACAACCTGAATACTAAAACTTTCTCTTTACTACTCAGGCTTCAATTTGAGTGCAATTTTTACCTAGCCTATTCTAGCACTGATCATGTTACCTAGTTAGGATAATGAAACATTTGCAAGAAAATAAGCAAGTTCATAGAGCACCAAGGACCTTTCATTTGTGTCAAGTGCTAGGGGAACCAGGAGATTTAGGCAGTTCAAAGGAGTATAAAGATTTATTGCAAGCTTAAGCTCTCTACAAAAATCTGACCAACTAACAGTAAAAGGAAATACACAGGAGATAACAGAGGCATTCAAGACAGACTGGATTTAGATGTCTTGCAGGCACACAGAGACTCACAACTTATGATGTGTTTGACCCCTCGCCTGGGCTCAGCCTGGTCATTTGGTCCTCATATTTGAGTTGAAACCATTTAGCATTTTGCAGAGAAAAAAAAAACATGGGACCCTTCTCATGGCAAACATTGTCCTGGAGATAGTTCCCAAAGGATCTTGACCACACATACAACAAAATGAAATGAGTTGGGGTTAGTGAGTGGAATTACATGCAAGAATATTTCACAAGGAAAGAAAAGAGAATGAACAAAGAGATACTTACTATGAATTCTTCATCTTTACACTCCTCTTCTATACAATCCTGCATATAAAACAAAAGGTATTACATCTATTCTAACATGATTTCATTTCTCTAACTTAAATTCTGCAGAATAAGATGTGCACCTATATAGACAGTTAGGCCACTATTACCATCTTTTTTTAAAATATACATTTTACTGTTTTTTTTTAATTTTAACATCAAAGTGCTCAGGAAAACACTGTGATGAAAGGGTAATCAATCATAACAAAACAAGTCATATATATATATATATATATATATATATATATATATATATATATATATATAACTAAAATTAATACCTTAAAAAAATTCCCCCCCTCTATTTCCTCACATGATATAACAAATTTAGTTTAATCTATTTCTTCTTGAAATTCAATCAATCCACAAAATCATCCCTACTATTACATCTACATAAATCACTCCTGCTTTTAAGCTCCACTAATTTCAATTAAAATATTCCAATTGATCTTAAACAAACATATTAATAAAATTTTGGGTATCCCTTCTACAACACACATAATATTCCAAGAATAACATTCTAATATTTTCACATATATTCCATCTCTTAATTTAATACATCATTAATTAATACCCTTTCTTCTCTTATCATAGATCTCTCTAATTCTTCTGCTATTACAAAATAGTTTTCTATATAAACAGAGTAAAAAAAAACAAAAAAAGAATTATTTTGACCTGTTAAGTAAAATTTAACTCTCAACCAAATTAACTATCATATCTAAGATAAACATATTATTACACCAATTATTATCTTACTGCTTTCATTTACTCAATTAGATTGTCCAATCAGTCCAAATTTCTAAAGCCTTTTTGACCCCATAATTAAAATTTTAAATCACATTTTTAAATCTAACTCTAGCTTTTTTTCTATACCAAGCTGATTTCCATAATGTCGCTTCTATGTCATCAAATCTCAGTATTTGAGTAGTAATGTTTATCAACAAATCGATCTGATCAAAATTCTCTTCCCTTTCTTCCAGTATGATATATGCAATATAGTCCATTTTATTCCATATTATAATTTCAGCTTGCTTATCCAGGTTGTCATAACTTTCAATCGATCGTGTCTGGCTGTCAATTCCTGTTAATTTTGGCAATGGGAGAACTTCACTTATAGTCATTTTTTGATCTTCAAAGTTTTCCATTTGTACATAGACTTGTGAAATATCCTTCTCTGTAGTAGTTAGTTGATTTATAGAGTAGTTATTTAAGGTCTCAATCTGGGATTTTGGGTCCAGAATTTTCTAAAGTTCAATTGATCAGTGAGTTCTTCCATCTCAGATTGTGTACACTGTTGCATATAAGCTTCTTCTTGGCCTGTAGATTGGTCTTTTGAAATTTGGGGCTCAGCTTGTGATTCTAGAAGATGGTCTTTAGTTTTTCTCCATAACTTCATCTCCTCTGTCATTTCCAATATCAGCTCATAATCCAGTCCAGAATTCAACTGATCAGTAACTTCTTCTTCCATCTCAGATTGTGTATACTGTTGCATATAGGCTTCTTCTTGGCCTTTAGGTTGATCTTTTAAAGTTTGAGGCTCAGCTTGTGGTTCTGCAAAATAACCTTTAGTTTTTCTCCATAACTTCATCTCCTCTGTCATTTCCAATATTTTTTCCAATATCAGCTCATAGTCAAGCTGTGGGTAAAAGTCTTCTATTTCCATAGTAAAAGATTATTTTAAAGTTTTTGTGGAAACTATATTTATTAAGAGTCCATATACATCTGCCTCCACAATTTGTAGATCACAAACACAACCCACAGCTGTTTCCAACCCTTTATCTTTTCTTCTTATTAATTCCTGAAATAGTGTTCTCCAAACACTATTTTTGCCACAAGATGTCCTCAGTAAGCTATAAAAAGCTTTTTCTTTGCATGTTAAAAGCCTTTATCTCATTAAGAATGACAACAAAAGAGACAGAAAAAAGCAAATATCTTCAGTAAAGTAAAATAATGCTCTAAATTAGGAATCTTTCCAGGGATGCCCAATATCCAAAAAGTTCAAAATATAATAAGTGCTATTTTATAGTTTTGTTTAAAGTATTATTATTATTATTTTTCCTCCAAACAGACAGAAGCTGCTTTCTTAAAACAGGGAAGTCATCCAAAAAGCAAGCTCTTTGCAGGAAAAATAGTTCATAATGGAGAGAGGGAGGAAAGGTCGCACCCGGATTCACCACAGTGGTTCTTTATGCTTAGATGATTTTCTGACTTCAGCTGGCACAGCGAAGTGATCGGCCATTTTACTACCGAACTTCTTCTCTATCAGCCCTACGGAGTTAGGGGGAGCCGCCGCTCCACTGTTGCCGCAAAAGCCTCCTCAACGGTGGTCGCTCCAACAAGGCGATTTAAGACACACATAAGGGTCTACCATACTACCATCTTTGATATCATATATGTCAATTGCTTCATTCTATAGGTGAGATGCACTCATTTCTTATTAGAATACATTCTGATTGGCTGTAAAAGATACCTATGAATGAACTGTGCTCAGAAACTCTTTGTGTCATTCTCTTTTCAATATTCTTTCATCTTCAAAGAATGGAAATCTGCACAGAGAATCAAGTGGAATAATGCTTGTATTGAATTTCTGTCTCAAAAATGCTTGTTGACAAAAGAAAGCAGTTAATAGAAAGTTCAAGTGGGGTCCAGGCTGTTTGGGAACCTGGCATTAAATCACTACCTTCCATATTTGTAGTCCTTGACTTATAACTGATCACTAAGCGACTATTGGAGGTTATGATGGACCTCACTGGGTGTATGTTTTCAATCGTTCCAAAAATCCCTCTTTCTGCCTGGTAAAACAAACTCTGGAAAAGGAGATGAGGAAATATACCATCTTACCAACAAAATTATGTTTGGACTACACAGATGACACCCCCCATTAAGGGACAGAAATTACAGGGAGAGAAAGAAATTGTTCAGGACACTCTTCCCCAGTGCAAAACTTTCTTATATCCAATTCTGAAAAAGTGTTGTCCACACATACAACCAAATAAAGTGGGTTTGGGTTTAGGGTCAATGACATAGGCATGTTTTATTGCAAGCAAGAAGTAACTGCACAAGATGAAGAAAGATCTACTTACCATTAATCTGTCAAGTTTCTTGACTTCCAAAGTATTCTATAAAGAAAACAAGCACATCAAATTGTATTCCAATAGAAGGTATCCAGGACCTTTCTATCCATGTCATCACTACCAGCTTAGATACCATACACATGAATTGCTGTTTTCTTCCACTTAGGAAACCCACATTTCTTATCCTAACAGGAGTGGTTACATTACAAAATAGAATTTAATTAACTATGTTCTGAGCCTTTCCCCCCTCATTCTCATTTCAAAGTTCTTTCATATTCATGGAAGTATAAAATGGATAGAGAAACCTAAGGGATCATAGTTGTATCCTATTCATCAACCTACAAAATGATTGCTTAGAAAAGATAAATTTTACCAGACATGGCACTTGGGAGATAATGCTCTTTTGAGAACACTGTCCATATTTTGTATAGAAATGTAGATTCACTTCAATTACACACCTATACACAAAAGACATCCCTATGATGGAATATTGTGGGGCTTTTTTTAATCTACTTCACCTAGCCCCTCACTCTTCTATCTCCTCAGCCTCTTCCTCCTCCAAGTAAGTTCCAATCTGAAATAGACTCACTGTTAAATATGCAGATTTGTGTTCCCAACTATATGTGCTCTACTTGATTTTGAATGTAGCTGTATGAAGAAAAGGGAATATTGAAATCCCACAATAGCAACTCATTTCCTCTTCCAACTGTTACAAGAATGTCAATTCAGAGCATTTTCTGGTCAGAAAAAAAAAAGATTCAAAATTTTTTTTAGGCCAACCTAAAATCCTTATTTAAGTATTCAATACACCCCACCCCTCAAAGTTTGGGAATTGGTGACGATGAGTAATATTTTCATAGGTTTAATCATAAAACAAGATAGCTCTCCTCATAAATATACAACCTGGGTATATCTCCATATATATAATTGCTAAATTGAAGGATGGGTTGGTTAGAATCTCATGCTTGCATGCTTCATGGCATGCAAGAAAGACATTTCACAAGGAAAAGAGGAAAGATGATCAAAGAGCTACTTACCATTAATTGTGCTAGACCTTCTTCACTAATTGCATTCTACAAGGGAAAGAGAAGGTATCATCTCTACAGTAGTGGCCAAACTTGTGGAAACCTTTTGGGAAAAGTCTATTTTTGAGGTTTGATGGCTAATAACACCACTTTTTTTTGGAGTAGTACCATAAAGTTATATATCAATGGAAAGATAATTTAACCAAGAATGTAATGCAACAAAGTTTGTTCAACTATTTGTACTGTAGTCTATGAAAAGTTATCGCCAAATAACCAGAAAAAGGAAGCACAGCTTGCTTAGGCTGATATCAGGTAGCTTTCCTTCATCTGATTGTAGCCAATGAGCATGAGTGTTTAGAGAGCCAATAGGTGCCATCTTGTTTTGGCAATGAGCCAATCAGATCACAGTAGGATTCAGTTATTGATGTCATGTATTGAAGCTGAACTCAAATACTTTGGCCACTTAATGAGAAGGAAGGACTCACTGGAGAAGGGCCTAACACTGGGAAAGATGGAGGGCAATAGAAGAAGGGGACGACAGAGAATGAGGTGGCTGGATGGAGTCACTGAAGCAGTAGGCGTGAGCTTAAATGGACTCCAGAAGATGGTTGAGGACAGGAAGGCCTGGAAGAACATTGTCCATGGGGTCGCGATGGGTCGGACATGACTTCGCAATTAACAACAACAACAATTGAAGCTGAGAGGAGGACATTTGTCAGTGTGTTGTGTGATCGCTATCAAGTTGGTTGGGTTTTTTTTGTGTGTTCTTTCATTTAGTGAGCTTGTAGGCATAATAAAATTAAAGTAATGGTGCAAAGAGTTGACAGGTCGCCCAGAAAGCGATGTAAAATAGTATTATTAAGTGAACAAGGCTACAGTTCTAAAGAAATTAGAAGAAAAAATGGTGGAAACTTAACCAAAGGTGGCATTTCTACTGTACACTTTTCCCATAAGGCCACTACTGTATTCTCATATGAGAACATGTGTCATGTCTCCAACCATGCCATCTCTGCCATTTTGTATATGATATAAATGAATTTCTTCCTTCTTCAGATAGGACCAGTCTTGTCTCTTGGGGATAAAACTCTTCTGTAAATATGCACAATGTGCCTTCATTTCATGTGTGAGCCAAGATTCATGCTATCCAAACTGTGCTTTTCCAAAAAGCATCTCCATTTTCTTGGTAAACGTTTTCAAGGAAAAAACCCCAAGAAAGTCCAGTTCCTTTTTGGAAAAGCATCTTTGAGGCAACCATGACCTGGATGTTAAGAATCTCCATAAACATTTAGATTCATGCTAGCTATCCCACCAGATCAATAAAAGTCCCGACAGCTGCACAACATCCCAACTTTGAATAGTTTTAATGTGGGTTAGATTTTTATACATTGCTTTGTGGTTTACTGAGTTGGGAGAGCACAGATTATTTCATCATTTTAGCATTTAATTATTACACAAACTACAGAAAGAAGATGGAATTAGTAGCCAGACCAAATGCTTTGTGTGATCTCAGTAGTACTAAGTAGCTAACTAAATAACCTTGAGAAAGACTTTGATATAATAAAATATTTTGGATCATCCAAAAAAATCTCTCCTGTCTTTGCAAATATATTCCAATAAAATAAACCTTGAAATAGGAGGTGAGGAAATCCATTTATCAGCAAAATTGCATCTGATGAAGGGAATATTAGATGGGTCACAACCATCAGGAACAGAAATTACCACTAGACCAATGTTTCTCAATCTCTCAACTTTAAAATATGTGGCCTTTAACTCCAGAATTCCCCAGGGTAGCATGCTTTAAGATGTATGAACACCAATAACTTCCCTTTGTTGGCTAGGGAATTCTGGGGATTGAAGACCACCCATCTTAAAGTTGCAGAGGTGAAGGGACACTTCATTAGAGAAAGGAAAATGCTCCATAGGCTCTCCATGAAAGAGCTAAAATTCATGGCAGAATCTACAAATTGCTGTTTTATGAGTATGTGTAAAAACAAGAATCCATGGATTTGATGATGGTTGCTTTTTACCCTTCAGGAAATTGAATAATCAAGGATTGAGATTATGCAAGGAAAGAGCATAAGATAAAAAAGGAATTACTTACCATAATTCTTTCCAACATTCTATCGTCGTCGTTCTATAAGGGAAATAAGAATGATCAGCTTTATCCTCACATGATAACATAATATGACTGCTCTAACTGTTCCATCACTAGTTAGTACACATGTGGATGGCTGCATTCTCCAAATAGAAAACACATATTTCTTACTACAAGAGGGAGTAACAGGGCTAAAAAAAACAAATATGATTTAATAGTGTTCTGATATCTTTTTATCTATTCTTTTTCCTTTCAATATTCTTCCACATTAGTACAACCTCAATATGCATAAGGATAGCTGAGGATTTAGGATACCTGAGACCTCTTTACTGTAACAGTTCTATCACTGCCAACCTAAATATTATATTCATGCATTGCTGCTTTCAGAAAATACATATTCATTGTCACAACAGGGAGTGTTAAGGCCCCCCCCAAAAATATTAACTGTTCTGAGACTTTTTCTTTTTTTCACTTATTTTTCTTTCTTCTTCTTTTTTATAGTTTTATCATATTGTAAAATTCTAATTAATACTTTCATTAGTTTAATTTAAATTAAATTATTAAATTTAAATTAAATTATGTTATTAGTTTAAAAAAGAGATGATATAGGAATTTAAATATCAGAAAGAAAGAAAGAAAGAAAGAAAGAAAGAAAGAAAGAAAGAAAGAAAGAAGGAAGGAAGGAAGGAAGGAAGGAAGGAAGGAAGGTTAAATTTTATTCTCTCCTATATCTTATATATTTTATTATTATTTATGTATATGTTGCCTTAATTATTTTTATGTATAACTCAAGGCAATGAACGTGTACAATGCTGCTTGTTCCTCCTATTTTCTCCACACAACAACCCTGTGAGGTAGATTAAGTTGAGAGAAGGTGACTGGCCCAAAGTCACCTAGAACTCACAGTCTCCTGGGTTCTAGCCTGGTGCCTTAACCCCAAGACCAAACTGGCCTTATACTCCATACCTCCCATCAGATTGCTCTTTAGGAAAACACAATCTGTTACAAAAGTCTGGGAATCTTCCACAGAGAATACAACAACTGCAGGATGACATTATCATGTACATATCATTATATGGTGGAAGGGCTGAGAAGGTACACAGAATTTGTCGAGATTTGGAAAACTTAAGAGAAAATGTACTTGTTGCAAAATTACCAATGGAGTTACAAGATATGCTAAAACTTCAAAGACAACAATTATCACAGTAATATCCTTGGTCTACTTTTTAGAGTCATAACTGAAGAATGATGAATTAGACTTCAGTGGAACTGAAGCACTATTTCAATGGCAACCCTATGACACACCTGTCAAAGGTGACATGTCATGTTGTTTTGAGTGACACGCCAGCATTCACCACTATGCAATCACAACAAAACAATGAAACAATAACAATGAAAGGACACCCCATTCTTGCAGGATATTTGGAGGCTGTGGTGGCCACGCAAGAATGGGGTGTACTCCCACATGACCACCGGGCCCACCAGAAATTATACAAGGGAGTTGTGTTATTGCGTGACCTTCAGCACCTCAAAAATTCACACGAGAACAAGGCCAGCTTTCCAGTGGTTTTCAGAGGCTTCAGGGGCTGAGGAAGAACATTCTATGAAACTGTTTTAAGAATGAAAGCTTCGTGTGACTTTTATGTCTGAGAGAGGATTAGAACTTACATTTTCACTCGATTTGGCAAAGTGAATTCCATCCCAACCCAAACTATTTCTCCGTCTCAGAATTCTGTTGAGCAACAATACCCTAGATCAATGGTGGTGAACCTATGGCACGGGTGCCAGAGGTGGCACTCGGAGCCCTCTCTGTGGGCACATGTGCCATTGCGCCAGCCTCACCTTCCCCTGTGACCCACTCCTCTCCAGCAGCCCCCCTGAAGGAGAGTCACCCCTGAGTGTGGCCCACACGGAGCAGCACAGTCAAAGACATGGCAGCCAGGCAGTATAGACAAGACTCTGCCCTCACACCCCATTGCACACAGTTGATGCTGCAGGGCGCAGGCAGAGGGCATCGCACCCTAGCACTATTGGGCTCCCTGGGCAATCTGTGGCAGGCCTTGGAGACAGTGAGTTACCCTTTGGGCAGGTGGGGTGGGGGATGGGGAGGCGGAGCGGGGGTGGGGCAGGGGATGGAGTGGGGGCAGGGCCAGTTTTGGGGCACTCGGTCTCTAAAAGGTTTGCCATCACTGCCCTAGACGAAGCCCTTGCTGACTCTTCTGCACTGGGTGATTTATACCTACTTTTTTTTTCTGAAACTAGATATACTGTAGCTCTGAGCTCTTTTTGGAGAAAAGGGGGCATATGCATTTTCCCCAAAGGGGGGGACAGTGTTATGCTACTTACCATATACTTTGCATTATTACCCTGAAAAGAAAACAAGAAAACATCCTTATTTTTGCCTCTCAGATGTGCAGTTTCTGATTACTGGTTTTCTTGTAGTCATTTGTAAAACAGAGAGAAATTACACCACCAGCAAGATGAGGAGAAGGAACATGCAGATACATGTGTACATTTTAGAAATACAGTCATTATTTTTGCTAAAAGAGAAAACGAAGTAGATTTGAATATAGGAGGAACGTTCTGGATTTACATGCTTGCTGTCTCTCAAACTGATATCTAGGGCAACTTCAAAGTTCCCTTCTTCCTTCTCAAAATATGCCTGCAACAGAAAACCCTTGTGATAGAAATCTTGTAAATACTAGATCTAAAGGAATGGAAATCAAACAAAGAGACAGTATATTGTATGCTCATAAGTCAGTATGACTTCATTCAGACATGGCTAGGTCCAAAAATGAAGACATTTAATCTGATGTGTCCCTTGTGATATACTATTGATGATAAGAGACATTTCTACCTCTGTTTCAATCCACTGGGATTGAGACACACCTCAGGAACCTGATTTGGAATTGGGTCCGGCATTGGGACTGAGTAAGCAATCACTAGTGCCTATAACCCAACAGAGGCGTCATCCAAGGTTTCTTTACCTCATTCCTTCTCTTTCTTCCTGTTTTCTCCAGTACAAATTGAGAAAATGCTACATCTTGTTCCTATTACCACCTATGTTAGTCAGAGTCCACTACATCTTCCAGTACTGCAGCCCTTCTTCCAAGTATTCCTTGTGTTGATATATCCAAGTAAAAAAAATAATTACTGTAAAGATTTTTGGGTAGCCAATAAGCCTTGACACAAATGTAAATTAATGATCAAATATTAAGGTTCCTTAGATGTTTATAGGTAATATAATATGATATGCAGCTTAGGTGCTAATGAATTTGTGAATTTTGCTCTCTCCCATACTCTACCCCAAACTCTTCCCATATCTTACACAGTTACTAATATATTTTCAACCAAAAGTATTTTCAGCCTTCTATATTGATCCAATTCAGAAGTTCAACAAAAGGTTATCTCTGATTCCAATACTAAGTTGAACAGTGAAAAAGCTAACGCAGAAAGCAGAATGCCAACCTGAATTCAGAACTACGGATACAGATGAATTTCTGATGATTAAAAGATGATTCGAAGCTCTCTGCCTGATTTTTGAATCCATTCATAAAGAAATGTGTAATTAAAGCATGTAGAGAAGCTCATTTCATCTGCAGGCACCCCAGCTGAAAGGCTCATTCAACCCACAAAATTTAGTCTTACATGTTGTGCAGAAAGCGTAAAAGTCAAAGCAAAGATTAAAAGAAGATGCATCTTGTTGCTCTTCAGCTCTTCTGGTCCTTGGTGTTCTTCTAAGTGACTTTACTCAGCTCCACTGCCAAATTTTAATATCTTAATCCCCAGGCCTCATTGCCCAAATCCAATGCCTCTATTGTTACTTGATTTACATGGAAATGTGAGGCTTCTGTTGCATCATGCACAATTGTTCCATCATCCGAGTTCAAATTGAAGCTAAAAGGCAGAGGTTGTGTAAAGTTCTAACATCACAGAAGAAGGACTCAAAGGGGCTTCTTTCTATAAGGACTATCAGACGTGAGTGGCATAAATCCAGAGGACCACTTAAATGGCAGCACAAATTTGGAATTGCTCCAGTGATTGTCCAAGCTTGAAGCCAGATTTAGTACTCTAATACTTTATAGCAGGCATACGTTTGGAATCTTTTTGCTGGTGGCAACTTAAACCATCCTAAGCATTCCAGTGCTTGGTATTGCAATAGAAGGTGTGAATGTCTTCAAATATTATCTGGCTCTCTATATCTGAAAAGTCCCAAATAGAATTAAGCTAATTGTATAGTCCTCCATCAGATGCCTTTTTTTATAATTCTTCAATAAAGATATTTCAAAGATAATCCCTTCTGAAACACTTCCAAGAGTAGCAAGGGTCCTTTTGATGGAAAACAACCTGGTGGCCTTAATTTATTGGTTTGATAAATTGCAAGGAAGCAAAAATATACTTACAACACCATCAAGATAAAGATGAGGAGCCTACAAATTCCATGATATATTATAACTGCTAACAGAGCACACACAGTTCCCCAAATGACACCAAACCAGAATCTGAGACAGTACCAAAAGTTGCATATAGGTCTGGCAAAGAAAAAACCTGGATTAAAAGGAAGGAAAAGAACAGTCTTGCACACCTCTTTATTACACTGGAACTGACAAGATGTAGTTATTGCACTCAAACTTGTGCCCTCTCTTTCTGACACCAGAAAATCCAAACCCATCAAAGCCCAAAGTTCCCACATCAGTATTATCAGCAACACCAGAATCCACTCACTCCTTAGATTTCATACTACAATGTAATTCAGATAAGGGGAGTGTGTAAATTTTGGAGGTCTAGAAGCTTTCTTGATAATTGAAAGGCTCTCTTATCTATCAGTGACCTGAACTCACATGATGGTGAGGGTGACCATATCTGATGGCCTTTACTTATCAAAAGTCTTTTATTCAACTGCTTCCTCTTTTGACAATAAGGCCATTGGTTTGGACTCACTGAAGCATGCTAGATGAAGTGGAAATGACTTACAAAAACAACATCATCAAGAGAACTAAGAGCAAAGAGTGGAAGAGAGACAAGTTGTTCTGCCCATTGCTTGCTTGTTTTTTTTTTTTTTTATGATGATAGTTGAACAACTCCTGCGAAGAGGGGATCTATTAGGGTGTTGAGGTACCTAAATGGAGAATATTTGTACCCAGGGTTGAAATGAGGAGTCCTTGATGCTCTCTGAGCTTGCTTGTTTTCTTGCAGACATTTCATTAGCCTAACTAGGTAACATCTTCAGGGCTAGTGATGACTAGCTCTGATGATGTTACCTAGTTAGGGCAATAAAACATCTGCAAGAAAACAAGCAAGCTCAGAGAGCACCAAGGACCTCTAAGGGTTTTGAGCTGTTGAGCTTAGGTTATTTAGTAGGATTGTGCCAAACCTTTAAGAAGTGGCCCATTTTGAGGCAGATTCACATGAGGAAGTCCTTCAAAGGTTCTTCAGAAAGCAATGGGCATAGCCTTCTCTGATTCTAAAAAAAATGGCGTGTGCCTCGTAGTATAAATAACCAAATGAGGCATCTACCTGTGTGCAGAAACCACTCCTGGCCATTAATTATTGGAAGAATCAAGAAGTGCTTCTCTGCTAGAACTGGTGGATGAAATCCCAGGATGGCTGGAACTGCCTTCAAGAGACAAATTGCAAATTGACAATTGCAACAAGTATTGCAATCCCAAAAAGGGAATCCATTAGCCACTTTGTTTTCATATAATAGAAGCATAAGCCACTAATCCTTATCTGTCATGCAATTATTCTCCCAGATAATAATAATAATAATAATAATAATAATAATAATAATAATCAGTGAGGCACTACCTTGACGTGGTTGTGGGGCTTGTGTACTCTGAGGAAGATGAGAGCTATGCCAGAGGTTCAACCATACTGGACAGGTCTCATCAGAGGAGTCAGACAAAGAGTGTCTCTCCCATAAAAAATATGGTGAGACGTAAATTTCAGAATGCCATACCGGCTCGGACGTCGCCCGGGTTAACAAGGTCCGCGCTAGATATTGGAGTTCCTGGATATCTGGTGAAAAATGGGTTACAGGACTCAGGACTGTTGGCTGAGCAACCAGGGCCAGCAGCTGCAGAACTACTGGAAGAAAAGGTGTTTACCCGTCGCAGATACACAGTGATGGAAAACAAAGAAATAATGATCTGTTACTACAGATCAAGTCCAACAAGAAGAGGATATCTAAAACGAATGCACCAGTTCTGGAAAGAACAACATCCAGAATCAGAAATAACAGAACAGAGACTAGCAGATCAACGCCGATTTATAACACGAAATAAAGTATTTACAGAAACAGAATTGGATGAACTGCAAAGGTTTACCCAGGGCAAAGAAATCAAAGCCTTACAAGAAGTAATTCAGAATGTAGAGGCAAACCAGGGGGAGTTGGCCGTGAAAGAATCCAGTAGAGATATACAACTGTTCTCATTTGGAAACCAGGCACCTCTTCCTCAGGAAGAACAAAACCCTCTAACTAAAGAAATAAAAGAATTGAAACAAAGAATAACTGAGCATCTAGAACAGCACAAAAACAACAGAATAAGGCTACCTGCATTGAAGCTTGTTCCAAAGAAACAGCTAGCACAAGCATTAAAAGATGCAAATACTGCAATAGCAAGTATAAGCACCAATTCACTGCAAGAAACAAACCAACTAATGTACAGCACAGCTGCAGTTATAACTGAATACCTGGGATGCAAAATCAACAAAGAAGAAAAACAAACAAACAGTGCACCAGAAAAATGGAAGGTTAGACTAGAAAATAAGATCAGCAAGTTAAGATCACATGCAAGCAAGCTAGAACAGATGAAAGAAAAGAAGCTGAAGAACAAGAAGACCAAAGAATACCTAATCAAGAAATACCACTTAGAAACAAGGAAGATCAAGGAAGCACTGGAAATAATAAAGCAACAAATAACAGCTATAGCCAGGAAAATCAGTAGATATGAAGCTCGAATTGCAAACTATAGGCAGAACCTCCAATTTCAATCCAATCAGAAACGTTTCTACCAATCCATCAATGGAGAAACTGCAAGGAATCAGTCAGTACCTGACAAGGAAGAAACAGTGCAGTTCTGGAAGCAGATATGGGATAACCCAAAGAAATACAACAAGGATGCGGCTTGGTTAAAAGAGGTGGATGCAAATAAAACAGAAGTTGAAATGAAAGAACTAGTAATAACAACAAAAATGGTAGAAAAAAGAGCAAAGAAAATCAAAAATTGGTCAGCACCAGGTGAAGATGAACTGCATGGGTTTTGGTTGAAACATCTAACTGTTATACACCCACTCATTGCCAAACAGTTCAACAATATACTACAAGGAGGAGAAATTGAAAAGTGGCTAACAACTGGGAAAACCTACCTAATAATGAAAAATCCAGCAAAAGGGGCAACACCAGGTAACTACAGGCCAATTACCTGCTTACCAACAACTTTCAAATTACTAACTGGTGTGGTAGCTGATGCAGTACAACAGCATCTAGTTGAAAACAATCTCTTTCCACCTGAGCAGAAAGGAAACCGCCCCAATAGCAGAGGAACAAAAGATCAACTCCTAATAGACAAAATGATCTTGGAAAACTGCAAGAGAAGGAAGACCAACCTGAATGTGGCATGGATTGACTACAAAAAGGCATTTGACTCTCTGCCACATGATTGGATAATAAAGTGCCTAGAAATAACAGGAGTCAGTAGAAACATCAGAAAATTTGTGCAAAGATCGATGGCACAATGGAAGACACAGTTGCAGATCAATGGTGAGAGCTGGGAGAGGTTAATATCAAGAGAGGAATATTTCAAGGAGATTCATTATCACCATTACTATTTGTTATTGCACTGTTTCCTCTGTCAACAATACTGAATAACTCAGGACATGGCTATCAAACATCAAAAACATCTGCTAGACTATCCCACCTCCTTTACATGGATGATCTGAAGCTGTATGGAAAAACATCATCTGAAATAGAATCGCTGCTCAACACTGTCCGTATATATAGCCAAGATATTGTAATGGAGTTTGGCTTGGACAAATGTGCCACACTTACTATCAAACAAGGAAAAATAGTGAAAACTGAAGGAATCAAGATGCCCCACGAAAATAACATTAAGAGTCTGGATGAGGAAGAATACTACAAATACTTGGGTATCCTTCAAGCTGACAACATCAAGCACACTGAAGTCAAGAAAAAGATTAGAGGTGAATACATCAAGAGAGTGAAGAAGATCTTAAAGTCCAAACTCAATGGAGGAAATACCATAAAGGCAATCAACACCTGGGCAATCCCAGTCATTAGGTACACAGCTGGAATAGTGGACTGGACTCAAGCAGAACTAAAAGCAATGGATAGGCAGACCAGAAAAATAATGACAATGAATCATGCCCTTCATCCACGCAGTGACATTGATAGACTTTATCTACCAAGGCAAATAGGTGGGCGTGGAATGCTACAAGTACATCAGATGGTTGAAGAAGAAAAAATGGCTTTGGAAGAATATCTGAAGAACAATGATGAAGATGCACTGAAATTAGTATATCAGGAAGGCTTACTAACTACTGGAGAGACCAAACTGGCCTACAAGAAAGACCAAATGAAGAACAGAATAGAGGCATGGGAAGACAAAGCACTACATGGCCAATATTAAAAAAATAGCTGGGAAAGCAGATAATAATAAAACCTGGCAATGGCTAAGAGCAGGAAAATTGAAGAAAGAGACCGAGGGACTAATTCTGGCTGCACAAGACCAAGCCTTAAGGACAAATGCATACAAAGTCAAAATTGAGAAGACAGCAACAGACAGTAAGTGCCGCCTATGCAAAGAAGCTGAAGAAACAGTGGACCACTTGGTAAGCTGTTGCAAGAAGATTGCACAGACTGATTACAAGCAGCGGCATGACAAAGTAGCAACAATGGTGCATTGGAAGATCTGCAAAAAATATCATTTGCCTGTAAGCAAAAACTGGTGGGATCATAAAATAGAGAAAGTCATAGAAAATGATAAAATTAAACTGCTCTGGGACTTCAGAATTCAAACAGACAAGCACCTGCAACATAACACCCCAGACTTAACAATTGTCGATAAGAAAGACAAAAAAGTCTGGATAGTGGACGTGGCAGTGCCTGGAGACAGCAGAATAGAAGAGAAAGAACTGGAGAAGATAACAAAATACAAAGACCTACAAATAGAAATAGAAAGACTGTGGCAAAAGCAAGCAAGGGTAGTACCAATAGTCATAGGCTCCTTGGGTGCAATCCCAAAACAACTGGAGCACCACTTGAACACCATTGGCATTGACAAATTCGCTATTAGTCAATTGCAAAAGGCGGCCTTATTAGGAACTGCTTCCATCCTGCGACGATATCTGTAATACCATCAAACATCCACATCTGCCTATCCCAGGTCCTGGGTAAGGACTCGATAGGTAGACAAAATGCCAAATCCAGTCTGAACATCTGGCTGACTGTGCGATGATCCATAATAATAATAAATAATAATAATAATAATAAAAATAAATAATAATCATAATAAAATAATAAAAAATAAAAAAGTTGGAAGGGATCTTGGAGGTTATCAAGTCCAAACCCCTGCTCAGGCATGAAACCCTATACCATTTCAGACAAATGGCTGTCCAATCTCTTCTTAAAGACTTCCAGTGTTGGAGCATTCGCAGCTTCCGGAGGCAAGTTGTTCCACTGGTTAATTGTCGTCGCTTTCAGGAAATTTCTCCTTAGTTCTAGATCAGGGGTGTCAATCTGCCGGCCCATGGGCCAGACGTGTCACATGGAAGCTGCGCCCACCCCATTGCTGGCAATGGCAAAACCAGCCCGATATGTTGCGCGATGTCACGTGACATCGTGAGTTTGACATGCCAGTTCTAGGTTTCTTCTCTCTTTGGTTAGTTTCCATCCTTTGCTTCTTGTCCTGTCTTCAGGTGCTGTGGAGAATAGCTTGATTCTGATCTTATTAGGATGATGTTTCTGGGGGATTTCAATATTAATCTCCTATCTCTCCTCTTCCTCCCATGTTTCCCTCCTCCCTTTTTTAAAAACGAGAGGACTAGTAGTTCCTCCTACCAGATTAAGTTTTAACTATGCTTTAAAACTAAGTGCTTTTCTCTATAATAAAAGGTGTTCACTGCAGCTTTAAACAGAATTACAGTTTACTTCTTTTCAGTGTCCAGACTATAAATTCTTCTCAATTCCCTGTCTATCTCCTTGTCGGAATTAATGGGATCAGATTTGATCAGGGCAGTGATGTGTTCAGAGTCCTAATAATTTTGGGATTGTAGCATTTATTGCAAACCTCTTTCTGGACATTTTCAAATGCATAATGTCATTCCATCCAGTTCTACCTGTGTGGGGTGGGGTGTGCCTTGAGATTGGTTTTTCCTTCCTCTCTCCTGCTTTCTTTCTCTTTTTGTCTGAGGGAATGGCTTCCTTTACTATTTTCATGTTATTTTTGCTGCCTACAATTACACAGAATGCGCTTGGCCGGGGCACGGTTGACAGTTCCTTTCCCAAGAGGGGTCCTTCACATTTATCATGCCTCTTCCTTGGGGGCTTTGTTATGAAATTGTGGCTGAAATTGGTCATTCCAGAGTGTTTCATCTCAGGTTCCTTTTCTTCTTTATAAGTTGTCTCTATTTTCAGCACTCGGGTATGATGCAAAGTTTTTTGACATAGTCTTCGGAACGCAGGAAGTCTGATCCTGAAACTGAAAAAAGAGCCGAGGGGGCGCAGCAGTTAGAGTGCAGTACTGCAGGCCACTTTAGCTGACTGTGTTCAGCAGGTCAGCGGTTCAAATCTCACCGGCTCAAGGTTGACTCAGCCTTCCATCCTTCCGGGGTAGGTAAAATGAGGACCCAGATTGTTGGGGGCAATGTATATATATATATATACATTGCTTACTGGTGTATACCGCTTAGAGAGTGCTTGCACTTAAAGCGGTATATAAGTCTCATAAATAAATAAATAAATAAATAAATAAAACAAATTCCTGATTTCTGGAGATGCTTGGAAGGACTCTTGTTATTAGCCAATCTCCATCTTTCAAAAGCACCACGAATCTCCGCCCCCCACCCTCTGCCTTGCCACGAATCTATGGTGTCCCACCAAGGGGCTCCCTGCAAGAGTGTGGAATATCTGGAAGGCAGCAGCTTGCCGGGACCCACTGAATCGCTCCTCTGGTTTGCTTTCTCTGGTCCTGAGTGCTGCCCTCATCCCAGCCACCCCACTCCCATTGACCAGAATAGAAGTGGCAGCGACACTGGCCACTGCCCCACCCAGTTCATAGTGTTGTTGGTATGGTTGCCACCATTTTCCTATCACTTGTAGCCCACTCTTAGCTCACATTTTGTGGGCGAGTCATTCCTCCTTGCCAGTGGTGGGATTCAGCCAGTTTGCACCACTTTGGCAGAACCGGTAGCTAATTTTTCGTTGCCCAGGTCCAGAATGGACTTTCAGAAGCGGCATCCACACAGAGAACCAGTTGTTCACATCTTTGAATCCCACCACTCCTTCCTCCCTCCCTCCCTCCCTCCCTCCCTCCTTCTTTCCTTCCTTCCTTCCTTCCTTCCTTCCTTCCTTCCTTCCTTCCTTCCTTCCTTCCTTCCTTCCTTCCTTCCTTCCTATGGTGGGATTCAGCCAGTTCACACCACTTCTGCAGAACTGTTTGGTAATTTTTTGTTGCCCGGGTCCAGAATGAACTTCCAGAAGCGGCATCTACACAGAGAACCAGTTGTTCACATATTTGAATCCCACCACTGCCCCTTGCAGGCACACAAAGCGCAGCAGGTCATATCATTCTGCTTCTTGCCAGGGGAAAAAAACAGGTTTGCACACACACACACACACACACACACACACACAAAACCTTTACTGTTTTCCCCCTTCAGGAAGCTGAGCCAGCAGGACTGCATCCAACAGAAAAGTAGAGTCTCACACTTCAGTGCATGGATTGGCTGCTGGGACGTGTGGCTACTTGTCCCACACTGCAAATTGGCTGGGGACAAGTTTCCCTCAGCAAATTACCTGGGACAAGGGAGCAGGATATGAGTGCTGGTGGACCATTGGCAGGGGCCAGCTGAGCATGAATATGCCTAGTGGGTTGGCTGCAGCGGGGGGGGGGGGGAGTCATGGGGTAAAGAGGGCATTGTCATGTGGCCAGGGCTAATTGTCCTAGACCTAGGGGTTAGACTAGAAGACCTCCGAGATCACTTCCATGATCTCTGTGTTGAATGTTGCAGGTTTTTATCACATTGTAAATGAATGAAAGGAACAGCGTTTAAATTTGCTTCAATGTTTCCAAAATACATGGTCTGCTTCCAACACAAGACGTAAAGACTACCCATGACCAAAAATAAACCATGGGACTTTTTGTGTGTGTGTAATATCCTTTTATGTCTATGGAGATTCTCAGCCATCCAGGTCTTAGTTATCCCAAAGATGCTTTTTCAAACAGCAACTGGATTTGTTTGTTTTTCTTTGAAGCTTCTTGGATATAAATCCTTCCATCCCCCACCATCCAGTCAGAGCTGAAGAAGCTTCTTGGATGAGAAGCGAAACATCTTCAAAGAAAAGCAAGAAAGTCCAGATGCCTTGTGAAAAAGTATATTTGGGATATCCTTTTATGATCAAGGTGCTGGAGGTTGAGACATTTTGTGTTTGCATTTCTGAATGTGGGAATTTGATCTGAGCAATGACTGTTTTATAGCTCTAGTGGAAATTTATTTGCAGAAAATATATGTTGTGAGCAACTAACTAGATACATCTTTTATTGAAAATTTTTAAGTTTTACAAAACAATTCCCTTCCCCAAACCCTCCCAACCCTCCTCTACCCTCCCCCGACCTTCCCAGAGCTGAATACAGGCTTAATTAAAAAAAAATTAAAAAAAAATCTTAAAACACATATAAACCATAAGCAAATCTAAATACATTAATTAAACAAATTATAAAATTAACAACAATATATAAAAAGAAAATACAAGAAGGAAGGAAAAAATAAACAGAAAAAGAAAAAATAAAAAAAATAAAAAAAATTAAAAAATGTCTATAAAATATCTTCAATTTTAAATATAAGTTATTCAAAAACTAAATAATATTTTTTTATATCCAACTTATATTGTATAAAATCTATCCATTTTTTCCATACCAGGAAATACTTCTCTTGCGGTTGATCTTTCAAGAAAGCCGAAATCTTTGCCATTTCCGCCAAATAAGAAACTTTAAGAAACCACTCTTGCAAAGTAGGCAAAGATTCCTTCTTCCAACATTGCCCTACTAACAACCTAGCCGTAGATACATCTTATCAGGAGGAGTATGCAAGTGTCCATGCTCTGTGCACGTCTGCTAGTGAACAAAAGCAGAGGGAAATGACCCAGATGAACAATATCTAGACTAAGAGTAGGCAAGGTGATGAAGAAAGGGGTGCAAAGTTAAATCCTTATTTGGTATCTTTACCTTACTTAACCCTTGTGGTCAGAAGGTCATGAGGTCTTAAAGAATCACCTCCATGGGATGTGGATGTCTAACACAGTGTTTTTCAGCCTTAGCAACTTTAAGACATGTGGACTTCAACTCCCAGAATTCCCTAGCCACCATCCTGGCTGCGGAATTCTGGGAATTGAAGTCCAGAGGTCTTAAAATTGCTGAGGTTGAGAAACATTGGTGTAATATAACCATAATATATGCTCACCTTATACAGTACCTGTTCACCATATTCTTTAGTGTTAGCAACCCAATTTCTAAACAGCAGGAACTCCTTATGGATTTTTGGGTAAGTCTTCAGATGCTGAAAAGTGCATCTTATGAAAAGAGTAGCTTAGTGTTACTACTGTATGCAAAGATGGAAAATCTGACGGCAACATCTTATTAATTACAAAGGTGAATTTTAAAATGTACAATTTAAATGGTTTCCCCTTAGAACTGACTGAGAGATGTTTTTTGTTTTAAAAAAAGATGAGACATAACTGTTCATCTCTATTTTTAATTACTTATTTCAGAATAGACTGTTATTTTGTTGAGAACATCTGAATGAGGAAAAATGACTTCATTTGCTTACAGAATTTAATCACAATATATCCATTTCTTTCCCCACTTTTTAATAATTCAATTTTTGCCATTTTTAAAAATCAATATGTTTGTTTTATTTGTTCATGGTTTGCTTAGTTTGCAGCTACTCAGAAGTGATTTGGCCTGTGTTCAGTAGCACTTAAATGTCTATAGAATAGAATAGAATAGAATAGAATAGAATAGAATAGAATAGGAGCTGGAATGGAATGGAAATGGAACAGAACAGAATAGAATAGAATGTAGAATAGATTGGAATATAGAATAGAATGCAGAATAGAATGGAACAGAACAGAACAGAACAGAACAGAACAGAAAGGAATAGGAATAGGAATAGAATGGAATAGAACAAAGAATAAAATGGAATCAAATGGAATAGGAATGGAATGGAAGAATAGAATAGAATAGAATAGAATAGAATAGAATAGAATAGAATAGAATAGGAGCTGGAATGGAATGGAATGGAATGGAAACGGAACAGAACAGAATAGAATAGAATGTAGAATAGATTGGAATATAGAATAGAATGCAGAATAGAATGGAACAGAACAGAAAGGAATAGGAATAGAATGGAATAGAACAAAGAATAAAATAGAATCAAATGGAATAGGAATGGAATGGAATGGAAGAATAGAATAGAATAGAATAGAATAGAATAGAATAGAATAGAATAGAATAGAAAATATGGAATGGAATGGAATGGAATGGAATGGAATAGAATAGAATAGAATAGAATAGAATAGAATAGAATAGAATAGAATAGAATAGAATAGAATAGAACTGGAAGGGACCTTGGAGGTCTTCTAGTCCAACCTCCTGCTCAGCCAGGAAACCTTATACCATTCCACACAAATGATATATACATTAAAGTACATATCACCATATATCGTATTATAAAGGATCCATTGGGCACAACACCATTCATTATAGTTTCTTTATGCTTGGGTTAACTAATGGATTATTCCCTGCAGTTTTCTTGGAAACATTTTAGGAAGAGGCTAGCTGTTGTCTTTTTCTAGGGCTGAGAAGAGTGACTAGCCCAAGTTTACTCAGCTGCCTTCATGATCAGACAAGAGTAGAATTCATAATCTTCTGGTTTCTAGTCTACTATCCTAAACAACTATACCAATCTGATAATTTTTCTTTCATAGGGACAAATATCTGAACTATATTGACAACTATCTTCAAATATTTAAGTATTGCTGGTTGGGGAATTCTATGAGTCCATGCATCTCGAAGCTGCCAAGGTTGAGAAACATGAACTATATAGTTGTGCAGGTAACAAGAGTGAATCCATCCCAAATCAAAAGTGGGAGACTTTTCATCTAACTTTAGTTGTATTCTAAGGCAGTATTTAGGATCACAATCTGCAACAACACCAGCATCACAACTGTTCTTCATAAATACACATCAAACAAGTGATGTTTGTGCAATTGGGATTTATTTCTTTTTATTTTCACAAAGGTTTTTTTCCACACCAAGGACAACAAACTATTCTATTACAGGAAACAAATTAAAATCAAGCTATATCTAGTGCCCCCATCACCATCAAGCGCTGAGTAGGCTGGATCATTGGATGTCCTTGAGCAGAACAGTCTGGTTCATTTTGCAGGTACATGGAAAGCTGTTGGACCTTTGCCAGCATATTCATTTATTTCCATAATTTCTGTAATTTCCGTCATTTTCCTTATTTGAGTATCAGCCTCTCTTTTGTGTTTCAGGTAGAAATGAAATGAGAGAAGGGGAAAGAATTATTAAATGAAACTTTGGAAAAGACCATTGTCTTATAGGAGAACTGTGCTGTGGTCACCAATGTAGGAAGACAGCAACCCTCCCCCCCCCAAGTTAAACATTTCTTTGTTTGGCAATTGCTGCTTAACAAATTTGGCTGGTCAAATTATTATATGCAGGTTTTGTTTTTAAAATTTATTCAGTTTTCTGACAATTTTTTTAGGAGTTGGCTTAAAGAATGTGAGCTCACCAGAAAACAGGTGGACAACTGGTGGCCTTCCAGATATGGAACGCTCATCAACCTCTAAGAATATGGCCAGTAAGCAGGAAGAGAGATTGCATCTAAGATATTTGGAAAGTATTTTTATTACACTAATGGTCCCATTCTGGGAGGACAAGAAAAGCCAGGTTGGGGAAAGATTATCCTGAAGAAATTTCATTGATGTGGTTGCCAAGAGTTGATATAAATTTTATGGCACATATGAATGAATGAATGAATGAATGAATGAATGAATGAATCTGCTTATTTTTAATGGTGGCAGAAGATCTATTGTGAAGATTTAAAAGCCATGTTATTTAGACCTGCTCAGGGGTTCAGAACCCAAGAGACCTGAGCAAAAGGTGGCCCACAGATGCTTTTGGTGAAGGAGCAAGAAGGATAAAATGGGTGCATGTTCAGGTGGAAGAAGGATAGAGAAAGGAATGGCAGAAAATAAATAAAAGCTATTTACCATCTCTCCTTCTCCATCGGCGTCATTCATGCCCTAAAAGGGAAACAATTTTTTTTCTTTCTAATCTGATATGATAACACCTGTGACTTCTCCAGCTATGCCATCACTATTACCACCTTCCATATACCATATATCAGTTCCTTCAGTGTCCAGATTAAAAAAATATGTCTAAATTTGCACAACATGGAGTGAAACGAGCCAAAACGCTGCACATATAAATCAGTCATGATCATTAAAGAAAGAAACAACTAGAGAAAAAGCTGCTGTATGCAAATGGCTCCCTTCCTTGAGAGGATTCAGAAAAGGCCTTCCGAGCACATGTCAGAAAATGAAGTGGGATTGCAGCAGGAACCACTTTTCTCTGAATACAGCCGCTAGCTGCATTTTGTTGGCTAAAGGATTTTCAAAACAATGAGAACCGAGCAGTGACTAAAGACTTCCTTTCCCTGGTATACCTGGGATGTCTTCATTATGGAAAACTGCTTTGCAATTCAGCTTCACTAGACCCTCTCTCTCACACAACCTCCTCCACATCCTTGTACTCCAAGTTAGAAAATGAAAAGATAGTCACGGTTGAATTTGTGAATATGCTCTGGGATCTCTGGAGATAGTTTGGGGCAGGGGTAGGCAACCTTGGCTCTTTTATGACTCGTGGACTTCAACTCCCAGAATTCCTGAGCCAGCCATGCTGAGGGGAAAGGGAGAGGTTGCCATGCTGGCTCAGGAATTCTGGGAGTTGAAGTCCATGAGTCATAAAAGAACCAAAGTTGTCTACCCCTGGTTTGGGGGAAGGAAGAAGAAGAATACATCTTCAGGTGGAAAAAGAATAGGATGAAAGGAATGGAAGAAAATTAAAAAAAAAAGAATCTTACCTGCATTCCACCACCGCCATGCATGCCCTAAAAGGAAAACAAAATGTAACTATTCTACTCTGATATGATAAAACCATGACTTCTCCATGCAATTGGCTCAGTCCACAAGAAAAACCTTCACCCCACCTTTGCTGATGGATCTATTTCAAGAGGTCAGTTATTGGAAATAAAGAGTAAAAATGGGTCAGTATTTTGACCCTGCCTGCTGTGAATACGTTCTATGCACAACGAAGATCCTTTCTGTGAGGGAGGAAGAAGGATGAAAGGGATACTTGTTCAGGTGGAAGAAGAATATTCAGGAATGGCAGCAAATAAATAGAAGCTACTTACCCACGTTCCGCTTCCACCACCGCCATGCATGCCCTAAAAGGAAAGCAAACATTAACCCTTCTACTCTGATATGAGAACAACCACGGCTTCTCCGATTAAGCCATCACTACCATCTTCCATATCTTGTATATAAATTCCTTCAGTTCCAGATTAAAAAAAATATGTCTAATTTCAGAAATATGGAGTGAAAGGATCCAAAAGATACACGTGTACATAAGTCATGATCTTTCAGGAGAAAAACAACCATAGAGAAAAACTGTGATTGTCCCCTCCTCTGTGTAAAAGTAATCACTTAAGAGGATTCAGAAAAGGCCTTCCGAGTACATACAACAAAATTGTATTTACTAGTTTGTCTTTCTATCAAGATGTAAAAAAGAGGTTGAGACTCTAGAAAGAGTACAGAGAAGAGCAACAAAGATGATTAGGGGACTGGAGGCTAAAACATAAGGAACGGTTGCTGTAATTGGGTATGTCTAGTTTAAGGAAGAGAAGGACGAGGGGGGACATGACAGCAGAGTATCAATATCTCAGGGGTTGCCACAAAGAAGAGGCAGTCAAGCTATTATCCAAAGCACATACCACAAAATTTAAAGACCACTTTTCTCTGAATACACCAGCTGCATTTGGTTGGGTAAAAGCTGCCTTTGACTACAGGAGATAGCCAGGGATGAGAAAGTGGGAGTGAAGACTTCCTTTCTCTAGTATACCTGGGACATCCTCATTTTGGAAAGATGCTTTCTGAGTCATCTTCACTAAGCTCCTCTCTCTTCTGCCCCTCCCTCTCCTCCCCCTCCTTCTTCTCCAAGTCAGTTAGAAAATGAAAAGATTGTCACCATTGTATATACAGATTTTTCTGTCCATCAGGGTCTCCAATATATGATTTTCCATGCAGCTCCTCAGTCTCCAGATGGAATAGTAGTTTGGGGATCTATTTTTAACACTCAGTTATTAGAAAGGAAGGTTAAAAAAAAAAAAGACCGAACGTTTTGGCTCCTCCTGTTGTGAATATGCTCTGGGGTCTCTGGAGATGTTTGGGGGGAAGAAGGATATAGAGGTAGATCTTCAGAGGAAAAAGAATATGACAAAAGAATTAGAAGAAAATAAACTAAAGCTACTTACCGGCATTCCATCTCCACCACCGCCATTCGCGGCCTAAAAGGAAATCAAAAGGTAGATGTTCTACTCTGATATAAGAACGCTATGACTTCTCCAAACATGCCATCATACCATCATTAGTGTCTCATATATGAATTCCTTCAGGCAAAATATTATGCGTTGTTTGACACAACATGGAGTGAAAGGGCCCAAAAAGTTGTATGTGTACTTTTTTTTTAGATTTATAGATTAGTACTTAAATTGATTACTGAAAAAACAGGACAATTAATATACATAGATTTTGGTATTAAAGTTTTCCCAGGAACCTTGCACAATGTGATTACTTTGAATATATGAACTTGTGTAAACATCAGTTATCTAATCAAGTCAAGGACAAGATTACCCGCTGCTTTGACACAACACCCTAAATGTGAATAGGTCATTATTGTTATTCCATGGGTTGTTAACTTGTGTGAATGTGAGCTACTTCTTCTGCTTAGCGTTTAATATATTAAGGAACTTGCAGAAAGACAGTTAGACTAATAGCCAGAATAATTGTGTTTTATGTGTTCTGTAACGTGAAATAACTCACTAGGTTACAAAGATAGACATTTATTTTATTAAATATTTTGGCTGTCTTGAAAAACCAGCCTTTCTGGATTGTGCAAAATTTCTAGGCGAAATAAACTCTGAAAAAGGAAGTGAGGAAATCCATTTTACAAGCAAAACTGTTTTGGATGGGAAGAACATTTAGATCATGGAGATGAGTCATGAGCATTAAGGAGAAAAACCACCAATTGGAACAAAACTGTGCATTGGACCTTCTTTTAGGTATAAGGGTCCCTTGGGGCAGGGGTCTCTCAGCCAGCTTTGCTGAGAATTCTGGGACTCGAAGTCCCAAGTCTTAAAGTTGCCAAGGTTGAGGACCCCTGCCTTTGGGGATTCAGAAGAGGTCTTCCTCACACTTAGAAACAAAGGAAGTCAGATTGTGTTAGGGCTATATTTCTATGAATAAAGCCAAACTATTTCATTGGGTATAAGGTTTAGCAACCAACAAGAACCCAGTAGTGAGTAAGGGCTTGCTTTGCCTATTATACACGGGACATTCTGATCATGGGAGGCAACTTATCGTCATTCCACCTCCTGGCATGGTCTAAAAGGGGAACAAAAGGTAAGTGTTCAGCTCTGATATAATAACACCCCTGACTTCTTCAACTACGCCATCAGTACAATCTTTGGTGTCTCTATATGAATTCCTTTATTCTACAGATAAAACATAAATGTACTTTAATACAACCTTGCACATTCAGACAATGAAAATATCAATTCCTGCTGAGATTACCTTCTGAGAATTGAAGTAAGCACAACAACAAAGCGGGGTACTTGTTTAGCTGGAAGAAGAATATGAAGAAAGGGATGGCCGAAAATAAATAAAAGCTACTTACCATCCCTCCACGTCCGTTCCCCTGCGTGCCCTAAAAGGGAAACAAATGGGAACCGTTCCAAATGGATATAATAACACCCACGTCTTGTCCGACCGTGTCTTGTCCAATCAGGCCTTCAATGCCACCTTCCATATCTTGTCTATGAATTCATGCAGTGTCGTGATTAAAAAGAAATACATCTCATTTCACATAATGTGGAGTGAAAGGAGCTAAGAAGACGCATATATTCATTCTGTTGTTCAGCCATGCCATAAAGGAAGAAAGTTCCACTAGAGAAAGAGCTATGCTTTGCTCCTTGCTGCAGAAAGAAGAATTCCTTGAGATGATTCAGAAAAGGTTTTCTGAGTTCATAGCACAAAATGAATTGGGATGGCTTTATGGCTCTCTTTTCTCTGAACAAGACAGCTGCATTTGTCTGGCTAAAGGATTTAGCAAGCAATGTGAATCCAACAGAGAGAAGAGATTTCTTTTGCCTGGTATATCTGGGACAGCCTTAGTATCTCTCTCCCTGTCCCTCTCTCTCTCTCTTTCCTCCCCCCTCCCTCTCCCCCCCTCTCTCTTTCCTCTGCCCCCCCTCTCTTTTTCTCTCTCTCTCTCCCCTCCTGCTGTGATTATTCCCCTGGCACTCTTGAAATGCTTTTGTTGAAAGAGGGGAAAGGATATAAGAGACACTTCTTCAGATGGAAGAAGAATATGAAGAAAGGAACGGCAGCAAATAAATAGAAGCTACTTACCCATGTTCCGCTTCCACCACCGCCATGCATGCCCTAAAAGGAAAGCAAACATTAACCCTTCTACTCTGATATGAGAACAACCACGGCTTCTCCGATTAAGCCATCACTACCATCTTCCATATCTTGTATATAAATTCCTTCAGTTCCAGATTAAAAACGATGTCTAATTTCAGAAATATGGAGTGAAAGGACCCAAAAGACACACGTGTACATAAGTCATGATCTTTCAGGAGAAAAACAACCATAGAGAAAAACTGTGCATTGTCCCCTCCTCTGTGTAAAAAAGATCACTTAAGAGGGTTCAGAAAAAGCTTTCCGAGCACATACAACAAAATTGTATATACTAGTTTGTCTCTCCATCAAGATGTAAAAAAGATGTTGAGACTCTAGAAAGAGTACAGAGAAGAGCAAGAAAGATGATTAGGGGACTGGAGGCTAAAGCATATAAGGAATGGCTGCTGGAATTGGGTATGTCTAGTCTGATGAAGAGAAGGACAAGGGGAGACATGATAGCAGTGTTCCAATATCTCAGGGGCTGCCCCAAAGAAGAGGGAGTCAAGCTATTCTCCAAAGTGCCAGAAGGCAGGACAAGAAGCAACAGATGGAAACTAACCAAGGAGAGAAGCAACCTAGAACTAAGGAGAAACTTCCTGACAGAACAATTAACCAGTGGAACAACCTGCCTCCAGAAGCGGTGAATGCTCCAACACTGGAAGTTTTTAAGAAGAGACTGGACAGCCATTTGTCCAAAATGGTATAGGGTTTCCTGCCTGAGCAGGGGGTTGGACTAGATGACCTCCAAGGTCCCTTCCAACTTTATTATTATTATTATTATTATTATTATTATTATTATTACTACTACTACTACTACTACTACTACTACTACTACTACTACTATTATTATTATTATTATTATTATTATCTCCTCTACATGTTGTCTCATGCAGCTGCTCGGTCTACAGAGGGAGCCTTCTCTCTCTCTCTCTCTCTCTCTCTCTCTCTCTCTCTCACACACACACACACACACACACACACTCATGCACACACACACACACACACACACACACACACACACACACACACACCACTTGCATGAGGGATTTATTTTTAATTGCCATATATTGGAAAGGGAGGTACAAGCAAGCCAAGTGTTTTTGCTCCGCCTACTGTGATTATTCTCCTGACACTCTTGAGATGCTTTTGTTGAAGGAGGGGAAAGGATATAAGAGACACTTCTTCAGATGGAAGAAGAATATGAAAGAAAGGAACGGCAGCAAATAAATAGAAGCTACTTACTGTCATTCCACCTCCGGGCATGGGCTAAAAGGGGAACAAGAGGTATATGTTCAACTCTGATATAATTACACCTTGACTTCTTCAACTACGCCATCATCACAATCTTTGGTGTCTCCTATAGGAATTCCTTTATTCTACAGATAAAAAATATATGTACTTTCACACAACCCAGAGTGAAAGCAGCGAAAAATGCAAAGATATGTTAAACTGCTCTGAGAGATATTTTCTTTCCTCTTTTCACTATTCTTACACATTCACACAATGAAAATATCAATTCTTGCTGAGATTATCCTGGAGAATTGAAGTAAGCACAACAACAAAGTGGGGTACTTGTTTAGGTTGAAGAAGAATATGAAGAAAGGTATGGCCAAAAATAAATAAAAGCTACTTACCATCATTCCACCTCCCTGCCCCTGTGTGCCCTAAACGGGAAACAAATGAGTGAAAGCAGACAAAAAGGCAGAGATATGTTAAACTGCTCTGAGAGATATTTTCCTTCCTCTTTTCAATATTCTTTCACATTCACATAATGAAAATATCAACACAGAAACATGTTTGCATTGAATTTTTGTTTGTATTAGATTTATAGACTAACAGAGAAGTTGGTTGTCAAGAAAATAGAATCTTTAATAGGCATAATTGTTCAGTTTAAAGCTCTTCCAGAAAACTTCCAGAATGTAATCACATCTTACATATGAACCTGTGATCATGTTAGCTGTCTAACCAGGTCAAGGACAAGCCTACCCGCTTTTTTGACACAACACCCTAAATGTGCATAGTGTACATTTTCCTTATTCTTCTTTTGTAAATTGTCCTATGGAGAAGTATGCCAAAGATGTTGAGACTCTAGAAAGAGTACAGAGAAGAGCAAGAAAGATGATTAGGGGACTGGAGGCTAAAACATATAAGGAACGGTTGCTAGAATTGGGTATGTCTAGTTTAACGAAGAGAAGGACAAGGGGGGACATGATAGCAGTATTCCAATATCTCAGGGGCTGCCATAAAGAAGAGGGAATTAAGCTATTTTCCAAAGCACCTGAAGGCAGGACAAGAAGCAACGGGTGGAAATTAATCAAGGAGAGAAGCAACCTAGAACTAAGGAGAAATTTCCTGAAAGTGAGGACAATTAATCAGTGGAACAGCCTGCCTCCAGAAGCAGTAAATGCTCCAACACTGGAAGTTTTTAAGAAGAGACTGGACAGCCATTTGTCCGAAATGGTGTAGGGTTTCCTGCCTGAGCAGGGGGTTGGACTAGATGACTTCCAAGGTCTCTTCCAACTTTACTACTATTATTAATACTATTTGAACGTGTGCTGTCTGCTTACCATTTAATATATTACAAAACCTACAGAAAGATGGTTAGGCTAACAGCCAGAAAAGCTTTGTTACATATGCTTTCTAACACTACATAGTAGACTAGGTTACCATGATTTTTTACCTTATTAAATACCTATTGAAAAAAATATTGCTTTCTGAATTCCACAAAATTTACAGTTGCAATAAATTGCCAGAAAAGGAAATCCATCTTAAAAGCAAAATTAAGTGTTAGGAAGAACATTTCAATCCTGTAGATCAGTCAACGCCAGTAGAGAGAAAAATAAATGCATTTGCCACTCATCTGTGAGAAAATGGTGGCTTGAGAGGATTCAGAAAAGGCTTTCCTCACGTTTACCAAAAAATGAAGTTGGATTGTTAGGGGGCCGCTTTTTTCCTGAACACAGAAACTGTATTTGATTGGGTAAAAGATTTAGCAAGCTAAGAGAACTGAAGAGTGAGTGAAGATTTCTTTTACACATTATACCTTGGACATCTTCATCATGGAGAGATGCTTTCCAATTCATCTTCACTAGACCATTTCTTTCATCTGACCTCTACTTCCACTTACTTCGTATAATTCAGAAGGAAAGGAAGGTAAAAGTGGGCCAAACGTTTTGGCCTTTCCTGCTGAGATTATACTATGGAGAATTGAAGTAAGCACAACAATCAAATGAATGCTTGTTTAGGTGGAAGAAGAGTATGAAGAAAGGGATGGCCAAAAATAAATCAAAGCTATTTGCCACCATTCCATCTTCAGAGTTGCCCTAAAAGGGAAACAAACGGGAACCGTTCTAACTGAATATGATAACACCCATGTCTTCTTCAGCTGTGCCATCACTATCACCTTCCATATTTCGAAAATGAATTCATTCAGTGTCCAGATTAAAAAAAAAAAAACCTAATTTCACATAACATGGAGTGAAAGGATCAAAAAAGATACATATATTCATTGTGTTGATCAACCATGCCATAAAGAAAGAAACCACTAGAGAAAAAGTTGTGCATTGTCCTCTCGGGCATGAAAAAATAATAATACTTTGAGAAGATTCGAAAAAGGTCTTCCATGCACATAACACAAAATCAAGTTGGGTTGCTTTATGGGTCTCTTTTCTCTGAACAAGACAGCTACATTTGGCTGGCTAAAGAGTTTAGCAGGCAATGAGAAACCAGGAGACTTCCTTTGACTAGTATATATCCTCAACCTGGAAAGGTATTTCCCATTTCAGCTTTACTACAGCCTCTCTCTTATGCCACCTCCATATCCACCACTTCCTTCTATTCCAGGTAAGTTAGGAAATGAAAAGATGGTCATGGTTGTAGATATCAGTTTGTCTCTTCATCAAGATCTCCTCTGCATCTCCTCAGCAGAGGAGATCTTGATGAAGAGACAAACTGATATGTACAACCAGGACCATCTTTCTCATGCAATTTTTCAGGGAGTCTCCACCCCCACTTGGCTGAGGGATCTATTTTCAATTGTCAGATATTGGAAAGGAAGGTAGAAACAGACCAAATATTTTGTGATTATTCTCTGGGCACTGTTGAGATGCTTTTGGTGAAGGGGAGAAATGTATAGAAGTACTTCTTCACAGGGGAGAAGAATGTGAAGAAAGGAATGGCAGAGAATAAATAAAAGCTACTTATCGCCATTCCACCACTGGGCATGCCCTAAAAGGGAAACAAAAGATAACTATTTTATTCTTCTATAATGTCACCCATGATTTTTTCCAACTATGCTATCACTAACATCTTTAGTGTCCCACATAGGCCAAATGTTTTGGCTCTGCCTTCTGTGATTTTTCTCCAGGCACCCTTGAGACGTGTTTCATGAAGGAGAGAAAAAGATATGAGAAGGACTTTTTCAGATGAAAGAAAAATATGAAAAAAAAACAATGGCAGAAAATAAACAAAAGTTATTTACTGTCATTCCACCTCCTTGCATGCCCTAAAAGGGAAACAAAATGTAATTGTTCTACTCTAATAAGACCCATGACTTTGGCGCTATTTGTTGTAGTTATTCTCTGGGAATCTGGAGATGCTTTAACGTGTGAGGAATAAGGATAGAAGGGGTGCAGGTTCAGCTGGAAAAAGAATATGAAGAAAGGAATAGCAAGTAATAAACAAAAGCTACTAACCATGCTTCCATGTCTATCACCTCCATACGTGCCCTACAAAGGAAACAAAATGTAACCATTTTAATTTGATATGTTATCCCCCATGAATTCTCCAATTATGCCATCATTATGATCTTTGGTGTCTTGTACATGAATTCCGCCATTCTCCAGATAAAAAAAATATGGGTCTTTTAACACAACATGAAAGAATCCAAAATGACACACCTGTGGTAAACCGTTCTGAGAGACTTTTTCTTTTCCTAATTTCAGTATTCTTCCACATTCACACAGTCAAAACATCCACACCAAAATATGCTTGAATTGAATTTTTGCTTGTATTAGAATTGTAGTTTAAGGCATGAGTTGATTACTGGGTTGACTAATAAACATAGCTCTAAGGATTAAAGATCCATGTGAGTGGAGATGCACACATGCCCCGGCCCACCACTTGCATGGCTTGGTTCCAAGTAGGCCACAGCCCATTATTGGGCCACGGACCAGGGATTGGGAACCCCTGCTATAAACCAGCTGTGACCATTAGGAATTGAAACCAACAATAGAGACAAAATTGTGTATTTGCCAGACATCTATATATAAAGGATTACTTGAGAGGATTCAAAAAAGATTTTCCTCATGCTTACTAAAAAATTATGCCAGTTTGTGTTAGGGCCCACTTTTGTCTGAACAAAGCAGTTGCTTTTGGTTGGGTACACGAGTAAGGAAACAATGAGAACCCAGCAGTGAGTAAGGGCATCCTTTGTGTTTTATATTTGGGACATCTTCATAATGGTAAGCTTCACTAGAGGCTTGATCTTCTGCCACCTCAATCTCTTCCGCCTCCTTCTACTCCAAGTTGGAAAATGAAATGATAGTCAGAGCTCTATATACAGATTTGCCGGTCCATCTAGATCTGCTCAACATAGAACTGCTCTGTACACAGGGAAATAGTAACTCAACCTGACTGTTGGATCTATTTTAAAGGGGTCAGTTATTGGAAATGGGATTGCTTTATGGACCTCATCTCTTAACAAAGCAGCTGCATTTGTTTGGCTACAGGATTTAGCAAGCTATGAGAAACCATAGTGAGTAAAGACTTACTTTGCCTAGTATAACTGGAACATTCTCATCCTGCAAAGCTATGTGGGAAGTCAGCCCCCCAGAGAAGGAACTATTAAAAGGGCAGGAAAATATATTTCCTCAAAGGATCTTAAGGAGGCAGAAAGGCATGCCCAGTTTTTCTTGATAGCCCCAGGTCTCCCTCCCCCAAGCAGAAACCAGCTCTGTAGAAATGCAGATGGAGGCCCCAGCTAGAAGATCAAGATGACAAAGACACCTAAAATCTACATACCCCACCCAAACTCTAAGACAGGACATAATAGGATTCACACAGAGATACCAAAGGGCACACTCAGATTCAGGTCAAAGTTCACGCACAGGAAGCAAATCCAAACAAAAGGCTCCAGAGGGTATAAAAACCCACTCCCCACATGTGCTCAGCCCCTTTTCTCTCTCTCTCTCTTTTCTGCCAGAGCCATCTTTCTGTCTGGTTCTCCTCTTCAATAAACTACAACCTTCTTTCTAAAGCAGTCGCCATGTTGTTTATCCCCAGCTTGGACTGAACCATGATGAAGACTTTTCTTCCAACAGAATAGCAAATAATAAACAAAAGCTACTAACCATACTTCCATGTCTACCACCTCCATACGTGCCCTACAAGGGAAACAAAATGTAACCATTTTAATTTGATATGCTATCCCCCATGAATTCTCCAATTATGCCATCATTACGATCTTTGGCATCTTGTACATGAATTCCGCCATTCTCCAGATAAAAAATATGGGTTTTTTAACACAACATGCAATGAAAGAATCCAAAATGACACTTGTGGTAAACCATTCTGAGAGACTTTTTCTTTTCCTAATTTCAGTATTCTTCCACATTCACACAATCAAAACATCCACACCAAAATATGCTTGAATTGAATTTTTGCTTGTATTAGAATTGTAGTTTAAGGCATGAGTTGACTAATAAACATAGTTGATTAGTTTATTAGTCAACATGAGTTGACTAATAAACATAGCTCTAAGGATTAAAGATCCATGTGAGTGGAGATGATCACATGCCCTGGCCCACCACTTGCATGGCTTGGTTCCAAGTAGGCCACAGCCCATTATTGGGCCACGGACCAGGGATTGGGAACCCCTGCTATAAACAAGCTGTGACCATTAGGGATTGAAACCAACAATGGAGACAAAACAAAATAGCAAATAATAAACAAAAGCTACTAACCATACTTCCATGTCTATCACCTCCATACGTGCCCTACAAGGGAAACAAAATGTAACCATTTTAATTTGGTATTAGAATTATAGTTCAAGGCATGAGTTGATTACTGGGTTGACTAATAAACATAGCTCTAAGGATTAAAGATCCACGTGAGTGGAGCTGCACACATGCCCCGGCTCACCACTTGCATGGCTTGATTCCAAGTAGGCACCTTTTTTGGATGGAACCTTGTAGGTTAGGCAAGGCGGGTTGTATGACGTGTGTGAGTTCCAGCACCTTTTTTCTTTCTTTACAAAAAAAGCACTGATCTTGTAGATCACTAATGAACATTGAGAAAAGTGACAACTAGAGAAAAAAAAATGACAACCCAGTAGTAAGGACTTCCTTTGGGTATTATACCTGGTCATGGAAAGCTGCTATCCAATTCAGCTTCACTAGACTCTCTCTTTTCCCACTTCTACCTCCTCCACCATCTTCTATTCCAGGTAAGTTACAAAATGAAAAGATGGTCATGTTTGTATATACAGATTGTCTGTCCATAAAGATGTCCTCTACATTGATTCCCAGGCAGCTCTTTAGTCCACAAGGGGGATATTCCTCCACCTTGCCTGCTGGAATTATTTGTTTAAGAGATCAGTTATTGTAAATGAGGATAAAAATGGGCCAAATATTTTGGCCCTACCTTCTATGATTATACTCTGGGTACTCTGGAGCTTCTTTTGGTGAAGCAGGATAAGGGAGGCATTTGTTTAGATGGGTGACAGATATGAAGAAGAGAATGGCAGAAAATTAATAAAAGCAACTTGCCATATTTCCATTTCCAGCACCATTATTCATATACTAAAACAGAAGCAAAAGATAATTGTTTTATTCTGATATAATAACCTCTAGCAGTGCCATGCATACCCTAAAAGGGGAATACAAATTTTTAATCTGATATGATACCATCCTTGACTTCTGTTACTAAGCCATCACTACAATTATTTGTATCTCATATATCCGTTCCTTCAGGGTCCAGATTAAGAAATAGTGTCACAGTTCTGGGACACAGTAATTTGATATGTTATCCCCCATGAATTCTCCAATTATGCCATCATTACGATCTTTGATGTCTTGAATATGAATTCCGTCATTCTCCAGACAAAAAATATGGGTTGTTTAACACAACATGAAATGAAAGAATCAAAAATGATTCACCTGTGGTAAAGTGTTCTAAGAGACTTTTTCTTTCTTCATTTTAGTATTCTTTCACATTCACACAATCCACATAGAAATATGCTTGCACTGAATTTTGCTTGTATTAAATTTATAGACTAAGGCATGAGTTGGTTACTGAGTTGATTAATATACATAGTTCTTGGTATTAAAGTCTTCCATGAATCATCCACAATGTGATCAAATTTGGACTTGGGGACATATTATCTAACTAAGTCAAGGAAAAGCTTGCCCATAGGTTTCACACAACCCCCCAAATCTGAATATTTTTCATTTTCCCTGGGTTTTTTTTAATTGTTCTATGGATCATCACCTTGTGTGAGTGTGAGCTATTTGATGTGCTTGCTATTCAATATATTATGGAAACTGCAGAAATGTGGTTAGATTAATAGCCAGAGTAGCTGTGTTGTGTGTACTGTGTAACATGGTGATAAACTAAGTTTGCAAGATAGACTTTTATTTTAAAGTACGGTAATAATGGTTGTATATACAGATTTATCTGTCCATCAGCATTTTCCAAACATGATTTTCCATGGAGGTATTTAACAAGCTGGTCTCTGAATCCCAGAGAAGAATCTCATCTAATTTCTAGTAGATTTTCATCTCAATTTCAGATCTGTAGTAATAAGAAAAAGACTCCAAAGGGACCTAGGCCATCTTATGTCCTAATGCATATCCTCATATAGACATCATACTATGGCAATTGTGGAATTCAAGAAAAAATATTATTTTGGAGAGTCACAAGAAATATTCAAACTGAAATGGGATGATGTCAAAAAATGAGTTGCAAGCATTGATATGCTGAATAGCTTGAAAACCTGATTGGGTTTACTCCTCCCTCTCTGTGATCATCTAATCAATGTGGGGGGGGGGGTCACTCTTACTTTTTTTTCCAAGCCCTCTGTTTCCAATGTTTAAAACATGATTTTCCAACCATCCTCAATGGCTAACTTCTCCAAGGTTATGTCTCTCTACAAACCCATCTTATACACCTTGCTCACAATATTGAAGATCCTATAGGAATTGCTCCTGGAATATGAGAAGATGCTTATGGGAAGTGTTAAAAGGGTAGCTGTGTTTATGTACACAGAGAATATCAGAGAAGATAAGGAAATGAAAGACATTAAATACATATCGACTTACCCTCGGTCTATTTGGCCTTCTACCTTGCTTTCTGTTCCTTGAATTCTTCAAGAAGAAGAAAAAAGACATCCTGGATTATAGATGTTTTTGAAATTCTGTTGTGACAATTACTGCTTCTATGGGTCATACCTGGTCTCTGCAGTTCATTCAGGTGAAATGAGGTTCTTTCAGGCCCACGGAGGGTATTAATTTGATTTGATCTGATTTGATTAATTATGTTACCAGCTAACTCCAACAATGAAACCAACAACATAAAACATTGTACAATATTTACAAGAGAGTAAAATATGTGAAACGTGAGACATGACCAAAGCAGTTAAAGCCATGCCAACCTCTAGGGGAAAAAAAACACAGACATCAGGGAGAAATATGTGTTATTTTACAGAAAATGGAGTGAAAGGAGCTAAAAAGATGCATATTTGCATAATGTAGATCAGTCATGACTATTTAAGAGAGAAATAACCAGTAGGAGAAAAGCTGTGAATTGGCCCCTCTTCTAGGCAATAAAGTTCACTCAGGGGGTTCTGAAAAGACCTTCCTCACACTTATCACAAAATGAAGTGGAATTGTGCCAGAGACCATTTTTCTCTGGACAAAGCAGCTGTGAGGGTGAAAGTTTGTTCTCCAAGCTTAAGGGTTGGTTTCCCAACACTTTGTTACTAGACTAGTGCAATGGTGGATTCAAATACCTGAACATCCGATTCTCTGTGTGGATGCAGGCCTGGGCCCCCAAGACCTACAATGGACTTCCAGAAATGACATCTCTGCATTTCCTATGGGCTGTTCTAGGCCTGGGAGGCCTCCTCCAGGCCTCTGAGGCCTAGAACAGACTTCCAGAAGTGACATCTGTGCCCTGTTCTAGGCCTGGGAGACCTCCACCAGGCCTAGAATAGACTTCTGGAAGTGACATCCACGCACTTCCGGTGGGCTGTTCTAGCCTGGGAGACCTCCTACAGGCCTCCGAGGCCTAGAATGGGCTTCCAGAATCAGCATGGGTTCAGCCGGTTCTCTGAACTCAACAAAATGTAGCTACCGGTTCTACCGAACCGATGCAAACCGGCTGAATCCTACCACTGGGCTAGTGTCAAGTGAGGGTCTTGTGATGGGCCAGGTGGGAGTCATCAGATAGAGGCTTGTGATGGGGAGGTACTTCAGGTGAGGGTTATTTGAGGGTGTGAATTATCAGTGGGTCAGGAGTGAGTCATCAGTCAGAGGCTGGTAATGGGTCTTGTGATGGGGAGATTATATTTATTTATTTATTTATTTATTTATTTATTTATGAGACTTATATACCGCTTTAAGTGCAAGCACGCTCTATTTATTTATTTATTTATTTATGGGACTTATATACCGCTTTAAATGCAAGCACTCTCTAAGCGATGTACACCACTAAGCAATGTATATATATTTACATTTCCCCCAACAATCTGGGTCCTCATTTTACCTACCTCGGAAGGATGGAAGGCTGAGTCAACCTTGAGCCGGTGAAATTTGAACCGCTGATCTGCTGAACAGAGTCAGCTAAAGTGGCCTGCAGTACTGCACTCTAACTGCTGCGCCACCTCGGCTCTATCAGGTTAGGGTCATTGGAAGTTGACTCACACCTAGTCCATCACAAGACCCTCACTTGACACTCCCACTCCTGATGCCCTTATATAAATAGATCGCTGCCACAGACATCCACTAAGCACTGCTGAAGATGTTACCTAGCCTGGTAACAAAATGTCTGGAAACCAAACATTCACACAGTCAAAATATCCATGCAGAATATTGACATACTGAATTTTGATTTTTTGCTTCTATTAGATTTATAAATTAACAAGTAAGTTAGCTGTTGAGAACAGAGGACTTTTAATAGGACTTTTAACAGGAACCTTGCACAATGTTATTGTATTTCATATATGAATGTGGGTGCATGTTAATTATCAAACCAAGTCAAGGACAAGCCTACAAGCTATATTGATACATTAACATTAAACCAGGATAGTTTTATATTGGGTGGGTTTCTTTTTTGGATTACTATTTTGTGTGAATGTGAGCTATTTGACTTCTTACCATTTAATACATTATGGAAAATGTCAAAATATGGTTAGACTAATAGCCAGAATAATTGTGTTGCATTGCTCTATAGCATGTCTAGATTACTATTTTCTTTACTAAATATTTCAGATCAATTTAAAAAATGCTTTCTTTAGGTTGGACAAAATGATCGAGTGAAATAAAGTCTTGAAAAGGAAGTTTCAAATCCATCGCATTAGAAAGCCATTGCATACAAAATCGAATCTGATGGGAAGATCTTTTGAGCCATGGACATTGGTGTTGACTATTAAGAATAGTAATCAGTAGAGAAAGGCTATGCATTGGCTCCTTCTTTAGGCAAAAATGTCCCTTGAACGAATTCAGAAAAACCATTCCTCCTATCTTTCCAAAATGAATTACGGGGCATATTTCCCTGAAGACAAAATCTTCATTTGGTTGGTTACATGATTTAGCAAGCAACGAGAACACAGCAGTCAGTAAAGGATAGCTTAGACATCCTTATTATGGAAAGCTGTTTTCCAATTCACTTTCTTCTTGTGCCTCTCTCCCATGCCTCCTCAAATTCTACCTCCTTCTACTCAAAGTAAGTTAGAAAATGGAAAGGGTTAGGGTTGCAGATATACAGTACATTTCTCTGTCCATCAAGAACTCCTTTACATGATTTTCTGTGCAATTATCGAAAGCAAACTGATCTTTGAAATACCAGAGAAGAGTCTTATGTCTTCCTCTGCTTGTTGTTTTTACAAATTTCTACTCAAATTCAGGACCCAGAAGTGACATAGGACGTCGTCTGTCCTAATGCAAGTCTTCATATTGAAATCATGCTGTGTTAATAATGGAATTCCTCTGAGGGAAACAGAGAAATCTGGAGATCCACGGGGGAAATTCACAGAGCCAATAGCAGGATGGGGGAAAATGAGCTACAATATTTGGTATTCTCCAAAGAGCTTGAAAACCTGACTGGGTTTTCCACTCCATCTCTGTGAAACTCTAGTGGATGCAGTAAAAATCTTAGCTTCTCTCTCCTGCTTTCTGTTTCCAGGACTTAAAACCTTTTCCCCTCTCTGCTTCAAGGTTGCCTCCATGATTCTCAACAAATTCATCCTTTAAGCCAAGGCTCTTCAAACTTGCCCCTTTTATGCAGTGGTGGGATTCAGCCAGATCGCACCACTTCGGCGACTAATTTTTTGTTGCCCAGGCCCAGAATGGACTTCCGGAAGCAGCATCAACACAGAGAACTGGTTGTTCACATATTTGAATCCCACCACTTCTTTTATGACTTGTGGGCTTCAACTCCCAGAATTCCTCAGCCAGCATGCCTGACTGCGGAATTCTGGGAGTTGCACAAGTCATAAAAGGGCCAAGTTTGAAGACCTCTGGTTTAAGCATCCCTAAGGTTTTTGAAATTTTTACTGGAATTTTTTCCTAGAAAACAGAAACAGAAAAGACTTCATGGAAATGGGAGACATTAAATGCATATTAACTTACCCCTTGTTTACTTGACCGTTTGCCACTTCTGTTGTCAGCACCCCCTCTCTACAAGAGAGCAAAAAAAAAAAAAAAAAGTCAAACTGGATTATAGATACCCGTATAAGTATTTTGTCATGTTTTTAGTTTGTGAGTTGGACATGCTTGAGCCACTGCAGTTTATAGAAATCAAAATGGGAATATTTAAAATTTGCAAAGGGTATTATTGTATTGTATTTTAATTTAATTTATTCAGTTTAGACATCACCCAACCCCAACAATGAAATGAACAACATTAAAAAAGAGTACAATAAGAGAATAAAAGATGAGGAAAACATGACATAGCCAAAATCAGTTAAGCTATGCCAGGGGTAGGCAACCTTGGCTCTTTTATGACTTGTGGACTTCAACTCCCAGAATTCCTGAGCCAGCATGGCTCAGCTTGGAAACCTCTCCTTTTCCCCTCAGCATGGCTGGCTCAGGAATTCTGGGAGTTGAAGTCCACTAGTTATAAAAGAGCCAAGGTTGCCTACCCCTGAGCCATGCCAAACGTTAGAAATATCCAACATCAAGGAAGCTTTAGGGCAAGTCTATTATCTAAGGTTGCTGCTGCTTTCCAAAAATTCACCACTGACAGTACCTGACAATCTATTCTAAAGGAGAAACAGAAGGAATCAGTTCCAATCAGTACCATATATGGTAATTATCACTAACTATAATTATACAGTCACTGCCATCTTCAATATTGTATACAAATGTCATATGTATCTTTCATTTCCCTTTCTTTTGACAACATAGACTGACAAGTCCCCCAAAGTGACATGTAAATAATATCATGTGTTTCAGGTGACAGTTGTGGCACAGATTCATTTTGTTCACCAACTGTGCCTTTTCCTCAACCACAATCTCCTTTAGACAGTCACTAAGTACCTGGTCACCCCAGGTCTTGAATACTTGAATGCTTATAACAGTTCATAGAGTGGCCGTCCAAATTTACAGTGGCACTGAAAAAACTGACACGATCATTTTTCACACTTAGGACCTTTGTGGCATCCCCATGGTCATGTGATCAAAATTCAGATGCTTGGCAACTGGGTTCATACTTATGACCGTTGCTGTGTCCTGAGGGTCATGTGATCACCTTTTGCACCTTTTTGGGGTTGAGCCTCCAAAGAATGGCTGTGGTTACATAAAGGAAATGAGAGACATTAAATCCATGTAGACTTCCTGCAAGCATACTAAAAAGTGCACCACCTGGTTGACCATTCTGCAAGCAGGAGAAAACAAGATCATCCTGGATTATGGATGCTTTTGAAGCTAGGTTGTCGCAGTTCATGTTTTTGACATGTGTGTGAACCTGAGCCTCTATATAATCCCCAAAAGGTCCTCTACTATAGTTTAATCAAATAAAATGGGGTGGTCCAAAATGCAGTGGCATAAGCAGAAATGGGAACTTCTAATTATATCCATGTGTCATCAATGCTCTGCAACCCATATCAAGAACTTCCTGAATTATTAAAAAAAAACATGAAATGCACAGAAGATATGATTACAAAGGGTACGATGTATGAAAATGGGTCAATTATTGGAAAGAGAGTTAAAAATAGGCCAGGTATTTTGGTTCTGCCCACTATGATTATGCCTTGGGGATTCTGGATTTGGTTTTGGTATTGGGTGATCCATATGATCACTACCATCTTCACATCTCGTATTTGACTTTCTTCATTCTCCTGTTAACTAACTTGTGTTCTTTAATACAACATTGGGGACCAAACAGATGCATGTGTATTAAGCTGTTTTGAGAGGGTTTTTTTCCTCGCTATAAATTCATCCTTTCAACATTCCTTACTTTCAAGAGAAGCTTTGGGGGGGCAGTGGTGGGATTCAGCCAGTTCGCACCAGTTCAGCAGAATTGGTAGCTATTTTTTTGTTGCCTGGGCCCAGAAAGGACTTCCGGAAGTGGCATCCACACAGAGAACTGGTTGTCCACATATCTGAATCCCACCACTTGGGGAGTGTTGCATTTCAAGAAGATGGCTGTGGTTGTGTACACAAGAAATAACAGAAAATGTAATGCAAATGAGAGGCATTAAATGCAGGGTGCATGGTGCAGGGCTTTGGTACACCAAGTAGCTAGAAAACCTAACTAGGTTTTGTCCTCCCTCCCTCCCTGTGATCATCTACTGAATGAGGCAAGAATACCTCTTACCTTCTCTATCATACTTTTTCTGCTTTCAGGTCTTAAAAACTGTTTTTGCAAAAATTCCTCTCTGCCTGATTTCTCCAAGGTCAGGTTCATGGCTCTCTACAAATTCATCCCTTCAACATTCCTTACAATATCCAAATGCCTATTAGAATTGATCCAGGATTTTCAGGAGATGCGGGGGGGGGGCGGGGGCGAGAGAGTTGAATCTCAAGAGGATGGCTGTGGTTTTGTACACAAGAAATAACAGAATATTTAATGCAAATGAGAGGCATGAGATGCGACTTACTCCAAGCATATTCATAAGTCCACCTCCTCCACCACCACCACCACCCTGCAAGAAGAAAAAAATAAGTCATGCTGGATTATGGATGCCAGATAAGGAGCATGGACATCCTGATCGTGTAAATACAAGGACATGCAAGCTGTGGTATCATTGCATAAATTGTGAAATTACTTCCTTGAGGATACATTTCACCATATCTCGGTAGATATCACCATCCACAATTGATCTCTTGCCCTCTTCCCCACATGGACATGTGTGGTGAGGTCCAACCCCTCCACTTTGCTGCTCAGTCCACAGAGGGAATCTTCACCCCAATTTGGCTGTGGCATCTATTATTAAGGGGTCAGTTATTTGAAAGAAAAATAAAAACCAAAAACTTTAGCGCATGCTCCTGTAATTATGCCCTTGTGACTCTGGAGATATTTTTGGTGTTAGGAGGAAGAAATATCAAAGAGGTGCTTGTTCAGACCAAGGAAGAACTTGAAAGAAACAAACGGCAGAATCTAAAAAAAAGCTACTTATGAACAATCCACCAGCACCACCAAAAAAGCTCTAAAAAGGAAACAAAAGGTAACTGTTCTACTCTGATAATACCCCAGATCTCAACATCCATGTGATCACTACCACCTTCCTATCTCGTATCGTCACAAAACGAGAACTCCCTGTATGCACTGAGGTATACTGTGGCATTGAATTCATGCTGATATTGGATGAATGTATTGACATATAAGTTTGTTGCTGAGATGGAGGACCTTCAATTGACTGTACCTGGGATTAAAGCCCTTTCAGGAATGTTATATGATGTGATCACATGTCATAGGTGAACATGAGTTCATGATAATTATTGAAGCAAGTGAAGGAAAAGCCTTCCTACCAAATTTGCACAACGTCCTATTCTTCAACAGTTTTCATCCAGGGGTTACTTTTCTCTGAACACAGCAGCTGCATTTGTTTAGCTACAGGATTTGACAGGCAATAAGAAACCAGCCATCGGCAAGGACTTTCTACACACATTATTCCTGGGACATCCTGATAACGGAGAGCTGCTTTCTAATCCATTTTCACATAGTCCCTCCCTCCTATGTCTCCTCCAGCTTCAGGTAGCTTAGAAAATTGAAAGGTAGTTATGGTTGCAGAAACAGATTCCTCTGTCCATCGAGATCTCTCTTACATGATTTCTTGTGCAGCTACAGGAAGAAACCCAATCTCTGAAATTCCAGAGAAGAATATCATGACCTCTTTTAATTTCTAATAAATGTTTAGCTCAAAGTCAGATTTTTACTGGTCAGAAAAAAAAACCCACCAAAACCACCTAGGCTTCCCTAATGCATATCTTCATAGAGACCTGCATAGTAGGGCAATAATGGAATCCCCTTGTGGGAAATGAGGAAGACATTATAAGTTTGCAGATCCATAGATAACTGTACATTCACCGGTCAAATGGCATGATGAGTGAAATATGGTGCAGGGCTTTGGTACACCAAGTAGCTAGAAAACCTGACTAGGTTTTCTCCTCCCTCCCTCCCTCCCTTCCTCCCTCCCTGTGGTCCTCTACTGAGTGAGGCAAGAATACCTCTTAGCTTCTCTCTCATGCTTTTTCTGCTTTCAGGTCTTAAAACTTGTTTCTGCAAAAATTCCTCTCTGCCTGATTTCTCCAAGGTGAGGTTCATGGCTCTCTACAAATTCATCCCTTCAACATTCCTTACAATATCCAAATTCCTAGTAGAATTAATCCAGGATTTTCAAGAGATGCACGGGGGGGGGGGGATGAGAGAGTTGACTCTCAAGAGGATGGCTGTGGTTTTGTACAGAAGTAACAGAAAATGTAATGCAAATGAGAGGCATTAGATGTGTGTTGACTTACTCCAAGCATATTCATAAGTCCACCTCCTCCACCACCACCACTACCCTGCAAGAAGAAAAAAATAAGTCATGCTGGATTATGGATGCCAGATAAGGAGCATGGACATCCTGATCATGTAAATTCAAGGACATGCAAGCTGTGGTATCATTGCATAAATTGTGAAATTACTTCCTGAGGACAATTCACCATATCTCAGTAGATATCACCATCCACATTTGATCTCTTCCCCTCTTCCCCACATGGACATATGTGGTGAGGTCCAACACCTCCACTTTGCTGCTCAGTCTACAGAGGGAATCTTCACCCCAATTAGGCTGTGGCATCTATTGTTAAGGGGTCAATTTGAAAGAAAAATAAAAACCAAAAACTTTAGCTTATGCTCCTGTAATTATGCCCTCCTGACTCTGGAGATACTTTTGGTGTTAGGAGGAAGAAGGATCAAAGAGGTGCTTGTTCAGACCAAGGAAGAACTTGAAAGAAACAAACGGCAGAATCTAAAAAAAAAGCTACTTATGAACAATCCACCAGCACCACCAAGAAAGCTCTAAAAGGGAAACAAAAGGTAACTGTTCTACTCTGATAATACCCCAGATTTCAGCATCCATGTGATCACTACCACCGTCCTATCTCGTATCATCACAAAATGAGAACTCCCTATATGCACTGAGATATACTGTGACATTGAATTTATGCTGATATTGGATGAATGTATTGACACATAAATTGATTGCTGAGATAGGAAGATCAAGGAAGAACAAGGAAGCACTGGAAATAATAAAGCAACAAATAACAGCTAGTCAATTGCAAAAGGCGGCCTTATTAGGAACTGCTTCCATCCTGCAACGATATCTGTAATACCATCAAATATCCACATCTGCCTATCCCAGGTCCTGGGTAAGGACTCGATAGGTAGACAAAATGCCAAATCCAGTCTGAACATCTGGCTGAATGTGCGATGATCCATAATAATAATGCAGTTATAACAGAATACCTGGGATGCAAAATCAACAAAGAAGAAAAACAAACAAACAGTGCACCAGAAAAATGGAAGGTTAGACTAGAAAATAAGATCAGCAAGTTAAGATCACATGTAAGCAAGCTAGAACAGATGAAAGAAAAGAAGCTGAAGAACAAGAAGACCAAAGAATACCTAATCAGGAAATACAACTTAGAAACAAGGAAGATCAAGGAAGCACTGGAAATAATAAAGCAACAAATAACAGCTAGTCAATTGCAAAAGGCGGCCTTACTAGGAACTCCTTCCACCCTGCAACGATATCTGTAATACCATCAAATATCCACATCTGCCTATCCCAGGTCCTGGGTAAAGACTTGATAGGTAGACAAAATGCCAAATCCATCTGGCTGACTGTGCGATGATCCATAATAATAATAATGATAAAGTTGGAAAGGATCTTGGAGGTCATCTAGTCCAGCCCCCTGCTCAGGCAGGAAACCCTATACCATTTCAGACAAATGGCTGTCCAGACTCTTCTTAAAAACTTCCAGTATTGGAGCATTCACCGCTTCTGGAGGCAGGTTGTTCCACTGGTTAATTGTTCTAACTATCAGGAAGTTTCTCCTTAGTTCTAGGTTGCTTCTATCTTTGGTTAGTTTCCATCCATTGCTTCTTGTCCTGCCTTCAGGTGTTTTGGAGAATAGCTTGGCTCCCTCTTCTTTTGGGTAGCCCCTGAGATATTGGAACACTGCTATCATGTCCCCCCTAGTCCTTCTCTTCCTTAAACTAGACATACCCAGTTCCAGCAACTTTTCCTTATATGTTTTAGCCTCCTGTCCCCTAATCATCTTTGTTGCTCTTCTCTGTACTCTTTTTAGAGTCTCAACATCTTTTTTACATTGTGGTGACAAAAGCTGGATGCAGTATTCCAAGTGTGGCCTTACCAAGGCATTGTAGAGTGGTAGTAATACATCACGTGATCTTGATTCTATCCCTCTGTTAATGCAACCTAGCACTTTGTTGGCTTTTTTGGCAGCTGCAGCACACGGCTGGCTCCTATTTAGGTGATTGTCTACTAGGATTCCGAGATCCCTCTCACAGTTACTACTATTGAGCAAGGTACCCCCTATACTATAACTGTGCATTTCATTTTTCTTGCCTAAATGTAGAACCTTACTTTTTTCACCATTGAATTTCATTTTGTTAGATAGTGTGTATTTTGTTAGATGCGTATTGACTTACTCCAAGCATACTCAGAAGTCCAGCACCTCCTCCTCCACCACCAGCACGCTGCAAGAAGAAGAAAATAAGTCATGCTGGATTATGGATGCCAGATAAGGACCACAAACATCCTGATCATGTAAATAAAAGGACATGCAGGCTGTGGTATTATTGCACAAATTGTGAAATTATATCCTTGATGGCACAATTCACCATATCTCAGTAGATATCACCATCCACATTTGATCTCTTGCCCTCTTCCCCATATGGATATCTGTGGTGAGGTCCAACCCCCCCCCCTTTTTGCTGCTCAGTCCACAGGGGGAATCTTCACCCCAATTTGAAGCAAGTGAAGGAAAAGCCTTCCTACCAAATTTACACAACGTCCTATTCTTCAACAATTTTCATCCAGGGGTTACATTTCTCTGAACACAGCAGCTGCATTCGGTTGGCTACACTAGGGCTTTTCAACCTTTTCACCCATTGTACCACTTTTAGGATAGGGCAATATCTGAGTATCACCAGTTGCCTAGCAAGGTGTCAAAAACATGATGACCCAAAAAAAAAACAGGGAAAAACTGATAAACTACAAGTAGTCCTCGACATACAACAGTTCGCTTAGTGACTGTTCAAAGTTACAATAGCACTGAAAAAAGGGCCCCCCAAGGTACAGCCAAGCAAGACACCTGCCTGTCCACCTGGTGGCCCTCTTCCTCCTGTCTGAGGTTTTCATTGTTGTGAGCATTTCTGTTGAGAATGGCAGCAGGGGTGGGGTGGAGGGGTGTTTGGTTTTTATTCCCCCCCATCTGCTGGGTGGTTGCAGCAGATTTTGGTCACTTAATTTAATTGTTCTCAGTGGAACAACCTGCCTTCAGAAGCAGTAAACGCTCCAACACTGGAAGTTTTTAAGAAGAGACTGGACAGCCATTTGTCCAAAATGGTGCAGGGTTTCCTGCCTGAGCAGGGGGTTGGACTAGATGACCTCCAAGGTCCCTTCCAACTTTACTACTATTATTATTACTTCACATGACCCTGGGACACTGTGACCTTCATAAATATGAATCAGTTGCCAAGCATCTGAATGTAAATCACAAGACCCTGGAGAGGCTACAACATTCCAGTTGATGGGTGCTTCTCCTGGCCTCAGCAGAGGCGCTAGGATCAGTGCTGAACTCCAGCTGGAGCCTGGCACTGATCCTGGCACTTCCACTGAGCCCTGACAGCCGTGCAGTTCCAGCCATCTCTCGCTCAGGCTTTTGCAGTGCTGCCACTGGTTCAGCTCATTCCACTCCCCTACTACCAGTTTTCTAGGATGGTTGCATACCACCTGCCAGGTGCCAATGTACAACAGGTGGTACCAATACCAGTGGTTGAAAAGCCCTGGCTTAGAAAATTAAAAGGTAGTTATGGTTGCAGAAACAGATGCCTCTGTCCATTGAGATCTCCCTTATATGATTTCCTGGGCAGCTACAGGAAGAAACCCAATCTCTGAAATCCCAGAGAAGAATGTCATGACATCTTTTAATTTCGAATAAATGTTTAGCTCAAAGTCAGATTTTTACTGGTCAGAAAAAAAAAACACCCAAACCACCTAGGCTTCACCAATGCATATCTTCATATAGACCTGCATAGTAGGGCAATAATGGAATCTCCTTGTGGGAAATGAGGAAGACATTATAGGTTTGCAGATCCATAGATAACTGTAAAATCACCGGTCAAACGGCATGATGAGTGAAATATGGTGCAGGACTTTGGTACACCAAGTAGCTCTAAAACCTGACTAGGTTTTCTCCTCCCTCCCTCCCTCCCTGTGGTCCTCTACTGAGTGAGGCAAGAATACCTCTTAGCTTCTCTCTCATGCTTTTTCTGCTTTCAGGTCTTAAAACCTGTTTCTGCAAAAATTCCTCTCTGCCTGATTTCTCCAAGGTCAGGTTCATGGCTCTCTATAAATTCAACCCTTCAACATTCCTTACAATATCCAAATTCCTAGTAGAATTGGTCCAGGATTTTCAAGAGATGCGGGGTGTGTGTGTGAGAGACGTGACTCTCAAGAGGATGGCTGTGGTTTTGTACACAAGAAATAACAGAAAATGTAATGCAAATGAGAGGCATTAGATGTGTGTTGACTTACTCCAAGCCTATTCATAAGTCCACCTCTTCCTCCACCACCACCACCCTGCAAGAAGAAAAAAATAAGTCATGCTGGATTATGGATGCCAGATAAGGAGCATGAACATCCTGATCATGTAAATGCAAGGGCATGCAACCTGTGGTATCATTGCATAAATTGTGAAATTACTTCCTCAAGGACACAATTCACCATATGTCAGTAGATATCACCATCCATATTTGATCTCTTGCCCTCTTCCCCAAATGGACATGTGTGGTGAGGTTCAACAACTCCACTTTGCTGCTCAGTCCACAGGGGGAATCTTCACCCCAATTTGGCTGCGGCACCTATTATTAAGGGGTCACTTATTTGAAAGAAAAATAAAAACGAAATGTTTTAGCGCAGGCTCCTGTAATTATGCCCTTGTGACTCTGGAGATACTTTTGGTGTTAGGAGGAAGAAGGATCAAAGAGGTGCTTCTTCAGACCAACAAAGAACTTGAAAGAAAGGAAGGGCAGAATCTAAAAAAAAAGCTACTTATGGACAATCTATGGGCACCAATGAAGCTCTAAAAAGGGAAACAAAAGGTAACTGTTCTACTCTGATAATGCCCCAGATCTCAGCATCCATGTGATCACTACCACCTCCATATCTCGTATCATCACAAAACGAGAACTCCCTGTATGCTCTGAGATATACTGTGGCATTGAATTTATTCTGATATTGGATGAATGTATTGACACATAAGTGGGTTGCTGAGATGGAGGACCTCCAATTGACTGTACCTGGGGTTAAAGCCCTTTCAGGGATGTTACATGATGTGATCACATATCATAGGTGAACATGAGTTCATGATAGTTATTGAAGCAAGTGAAGGAAAAACCTTCCTACCAAATTTACACAACGTCCTATTCTTCAACAGTTTTCATCCAGGGGTTACATTTCTCTGAACACAGCAGCTGCATTTGGTTGGCTACAGGATTTGACAGGCAATAAGAAACCAGCCATCGGCAAGGACTTTCTACACACATTATTCCTGGGACATCCTGATAACAGAGAGCTGCTTTCTAATCCATTTTCACATAGTCCCTCCCTCCTATGTCTCCTCCAGCTTCAGGTAGCTTAGAAAATTGAAAGGTAGTTATGGTTGCAGAAACAGATTCCTCTGTCCATCGAGATCTCTCTTACATGATTTCTTGTGCAGCTACAGGAAGAAACCCAATCTCTGAAATCCCAGAGAAGAATATCATGACCTCTTTTAATTTCTAATAAATGTTTAGCTCAAAGTCAGATTTTTACTGGTCAGAAAAAAAAACCCACCAAAACCACCTAGGCTTCCCTAATGCATATCTTCATAGAGACCTGCATAGTAGGGCAATAATGGAATCCCCTTGTGGGAAATGAGGAAGACATTATAAGTTTGCAGATCCATAGATAACTGTACATTCACCGGTCAAACGGCATGTTGAGTGAAATATGGTTCAGGGCTTTGGTACGCCAAGTAGCTCTAAAACCTGACTAGGTTTTCTCCTCCCTCCCTCCCTCCCTCCCTGTGGTCCTCTACTGAGTGAGGCAAGAATACCTCTTAGCTTCTCTCTCATACTTTTTCTGCTTTCAGGTCTTAAAACCTGTTTTTGCAAAAATTCCACTCTGCCTGATTTCTCACAGGTCAGGTTCATGGCTCTCTACAAATTCATCCCTTCAACATTCCTTAAATATTCAAATTCCTAGTAGAATTGATCTGGGATTTTCAGGAGATGTGGGGGGGGGGCAGAGAGTTTAATCTCAAGAGGATGGTTGTGATTTTGTACACAAGACGTAACAGAAAATATAATGCAAATGAGGGGCATTAGATACATGTTGACTTACTCCAAGCATATTCATAAGTCCACCTGCTCCACCACCACCACCACCACTCTGCAAGAAGAAGAAAAAAGTCATGCTGGATTATGGATGCCAGATAAGGAGCATGGACATCCTGATCATGTAAATACAAGGACATGCAAGCTGTGGAATCATTGCATAAATTGTGAAATTACTTCCTGAGGACAATTCACCATATCTCCATATTGAAAAGCTTTGGCTTAGAAAACTAAAAGGTAGTTATGGTTGCAGAAACAGATTCCTCTGTCCATTGAGATCTCCCTTATATGATTTCCTGGGCAGCTACAGGAAGAAACCCAATCTCTGAAATCCCAGAGAAGAATGGCATGACCTCTTTTAATTTCTAATAAATGTTTAGCTCAAAGTCAGATTTTTACTGGTCAGAAAAAAAAAACACCAAAACCACCTAGGCTTCACCAGTGCATATCTTCATATAGACCTGCATAGTAGGGCAATAATGGAATCCCCTTGTGGGAAATGAGGAAGACATTTTAAGTTTGCAGATTCATAGATAACTGTACATTCACCGGTCAAATGGCATGATGGGTAAAAATATAGTGCAGGGCTTTGGTACACCAAGTATCTAGAAAACCTGACTAGGTTTTCTCCTCCCTCCCTCCCTCCATCCCTGTGGTCCTCTACTGAGTGAGGCAAGAATACCTCTTAGCTTCTCTCTCATACTTTTTCTGCTTTCAGGTCTTAAAACCTGTTTTTGCAAAAATTCCTCTCTGCCTGATTTCTCCAAGGTCAAGTTCATGGCTCTCTACAAATTCATCCCTTCAACATTCCTTACAATATCCAAATTCCTAGTAGAATTGATCCGGGATTTCAGGAGATGTGGGGGGGGGGACAGAGAGTTGAATCTCAAGAGGATGGTTGTGGTTTTGTACACAAGAAATAACAGAAAATGTAATGCAAATGAGAGGTATTAGATACGTGTTGACTTACTCCAAGCATATTCATAAGTCCACCTGCTCCACCACCACCACCCTGCAAGAAGAAGAAAAAAGTCATGCTGGATTATGGATGCCAGATAAGGAGAATGATCATGTAAAGACAAGGACATGCAAGCTGTGGTATCATTGCATAAATTGTGAAATTACTTCCTGAGGACAATTCACCATGTCTCGGTAGATATCACCATCCACATTTGATCTCTTCCCCTCTTCCCCACATGGACATATGTGGTGAGGTCCAACACCTCCACTTTCCTGCTCAGTCCACAGGGGGAATCTTCACCCCAATTTGGATGCGGCATCTATTATTAAGGGGCCACTTATTTGAAAGAAAAATAAAAACCAAATGATTTAGCGCAGGCTCTTGTAATTATGCCCTTGTGACTCTGGAGATACTTTTGGTGTTAGGAGGAAGAAAGATCAAAGAGGTGCTTGTTCAGACCAAGGAAGAACTTGAAAGAAACAACCTGCAGAATCTAAAAAAAATCTACTTATGAACAATCCACCAGCACCACCAAGAAAGCTCTAACAGGGAAACAAAAGGTAACTGTTCTACTCTGATAATACCCCAGATTTCAGCATCCATGTGATCACTACCACCTTCCTATCTCGTATCGTCACAAAATGAAAACTCCCTGTATGCACTGAGATATACTGTGGCATTGAATTTATGCTGATATTGGATGAGTGTATTGACACATAAGTTTATTGATGAGATGGAGGACCTTCAATTGACTGTACCTGGAGTTAAAGCCCTTTCAGAAATGTTACATGATGTGATCACATGTTATAGGCGAATATGAGTTCATGTTAGTTTTTGAAGCAAGTGAAGGAAAAGCCTTCCTACCAAATTTATACAACATCCTATTCTTCAACAATTTTCATCCAGGGGTTACATTTCTCTGAACACAGCAGCTGCATTCGGTTGGCTACACTAGGGCTTTTCAACCTTTTCACCCATTGTACCACTTTTAGGATATGGCAATATCTGAGTATCACCAGTTGCCTAGCAAGGTGTCAAAAACATGATGACCAAAAGAAAAAAAACAAGGAAAAAAGTGATAAAGTACAGGTAGTCCTCGACTTACAACAGTTCGCTTAGTGAATGTTCAAAGTTACAATAGCACTGAAAAAAGGGCCCCCCAAGGTACAGCCAAGCAAGACACCTGCCTACCCACCTGGTGGCGCTCTTCCTCCTGTTTGAGGTTTTCATTGTTGTGAGCATTTCTGTTGAGAATGGTAGCAGGGATGGGGTGGAGGGGTGTTTGGTTTTTATTCCCCCCCCCATCTGCTGGGTGGTTGCAGCAGGTTTTGGTGACTTCACATGACCCTGGGATACTGTGACCATCATAAATATGAATCAGTTGCCAAGCATCTGAATGTAAATCACAAGACCCTGGAGATGCTACAACATTCCAGTTGATGGGTGCTTCTTCTGGACTCAGCAGAGGCGCTAGCATCAGCACTGAGCTCCAGCTGGAGCCTGGCACAGATCCTGGTGTTTCCACTGAGCCCTGACAGCCCTGCAGCTCCAGCCATCTCTTGCTCAAGCTTGTGCGGTGCTGCCACCGGTTCCCTCCGCTGCTACCACTTTTCTAGGATGATTGCATACCACCTGCCAGGTGCCAATGTACCACAGGTGGTACCTGTACCACTCGTTGAAAAGCTTTGGCTTAGAAAACTAAAAGGTAGTTATGGTTGCAGAAACAGATGCCTCTGTCCATTGAGATCTCCCTTATATGATTTCCTGGGCAGCTACAGGAAGAAACCCAATCTCTGAAATCTCAGAGAAGAATGGCATGACCTCTTTTAATTTCAAATAAATGTTTAGCTCAAAGTCAGATTTTTACTGGTCAGAAAAAAAAACACCAAAACCACCTAGGCTTCCCTAATGCATATCTTCATATAGACCTGCATAGTAAGGCAATAATGGAATCCCCTTGTGGGAAATGAGGAAGACATTTTAAGTTTGCAGATCCATAGATAACTGTACATTCACCGGTCAAACGGCATGATGGGTGAAAATATAGTGCAGGGCTTTGGTACACCAAGTAGCTAGAAAACCTGACTAGGTTTTCTCCTCCCTCCCTCCCTCCATCCCTGTGGTCCTCTACTGAGTGAGGCAAGAATACCTCTTAGCTTCTCTCTCATGCTTTTTCTGCTTTCAGGTCTTAAAACCTGTTTCTGCAAAAATTCCTCTCTGCCTGATTTCTCCAAGGTCAGGTTCATGGCTCTCTATAAATTCAACCCTTCAACATTCCTTACAATATCCAAATTCCTAGTAGAATTGATCCGGGATTTCAGGAGATGTGGGGGGGGGGCAGAGAGTTGAATCTCAAGAGGATGGTTGTGGTTTTGTACACAAGAAGTAACAGAAAATGTAATGCAAATGAGAGGTATTAGATACATGTTGACTTACTCCAAGCATATTCATAAGTCCACCTGCTCCACCACCACCACCCTGCAAGAAGAAGAAAAAAGTCATGCTGGATTATGGATGCCAGATAAGGAGAATGATCATGTAAAGACAAGGACATGCAAGCAGTGGTATCATTGCATAAATTGTGAAATTACTTCCTGAGGACAATTCACCATGTCTCGGTAGATATCACCATCCACATTTGATCTCTTCCCCTCTTCCCCACATGGACATATGTGGTGAGGTCCAACACCTCCACTTTCCTGCTCAGTCCATAGGGGGAATCTTCACCCCAATTTGGATGCGGCATCTATTATTAAGGGGTCACTTATTTGAAAGAAAAATAAAAACCAAATGCTTTAGCGCAGGCTCTTGTAATTATGCCCTTGTGACTCTGGAGATACTTTTGGTGTTAGGAGGAAGAAAGATCAAAGAGGTGCTTGTTCAGACCAAGGAAGAACTTGAAAGAAACAACCTGCAGAATCTAAAAAAAGCTACTTATGAACAATCCACCAGCACCACAAAGAAAGCTCTAAAAGGGAAACAAAAGGTAACTGTTCTACTCTGATAATACCCCAGATTTCAGCATCCATGTGATCACTACCACCTTCCTATCTCGTATCGTCACAAAATGAGAACTCCCTGTATGCACTGAGATATACTGTGGCATTGATTTTATGCTGATATTGGATGAGTGTATTGACACATAAGTTTATTGATGAGATGGAGGACCTTCAATTGACTGTACCTGGAGTTAAAGCCCTTTCAGAAATGTTACATGATGTGATCACATGTTATAGGCGAACATGAGTTCATGTTAGTTTTTGAAGCAAGTGAAAGGAAAACCTTCCTACCAAATTTACACAACATCCTATTCTTCAACAATTTTCATCCAGGGGTTACATTTCTCTGAACACAGCAGCTGCATTCGGTTGGCTACACTAGGGCTTTTCAACCTTTTCGCCCATTGTACCACTTTTGTTGTTGTTGTTAATTGCGAAATCGTGTCCGACCCATCACGACCCCATGGACAACGTTCCTCCAGGTCTTCCTGTCCTCTACCATCTTCTGGAGTCCATTTAAATTCACACCTACTGCCTCAGTGACTCCATCCAGCCATCTCATTCTCTGTCATCCCCTTCTTCTATTGCCCTCAATCTTTCCCAGCATTAGGCTCTTCTCCAGTGAATCCTTCCTTCTCATTAGGTGGCCAAAGTACTTGAGTTTCAACTTCAGGATCTGGCCTTCTAAAGAGCAGTCGGGGTTGATCTCTTCTAGGACTGACCGGTTTGAACGCCTTGCAGTCCAAGGGACTCGCAGGAGTCTTCTCCAGCACCATAGTTCAAAGGCCTCAATTCTTTTGCGCTCAGCCTTTCTTATGGTCCAACTTTCACAGCCATACATTGCAACTGGGAAAACCATGGCCTGGACTATGCGCACTTTTGTTGGCAGGGTGATGTCCTGCTTTTTAGAATGCTGTCTAGATTTGCCATAGCTTTCCTCCCCAGGAGCAAGCGTCTTTTAATTTCTTGGCTGCAGTCCCCATCTGAGGTGATCTTGGAGCCCAGAAAAATAAAATCTGTCACTACCTCCATTTCTTCCCCATCTATTTGCCAGGAATTGAGAGGGCCGGATGCCATGATTTTGGTTTTCTTAATGTTGAGTTTCAAGCCAACTTTTGCACTCTCCTTCTTCACCCGCATCAAGAGGCTCTTTAGTTCCTCTTCACTTTCTGCCATTAGAGTGGTATCATCTGCATATCTTAGGTTGTTGATATTTCTCCCGGCAATCTTAATTCCAACTTTTGATTCATCTAGCCCTGCCTTTCTCATGATGTGCTCTGCATATAAGTTAAATAGGCAGGGCGACAGTATACAGCCTTGCCGGACTCCTTTTCCAATTTTGAACCAATCAGTGGTTCCGTGTCCAGTTCTCACTGTTGCTTCTTGACCCGCATATAGGTTTCTCAAGAGACAAATGAGATGGTCTGGTACTCCCATCTCTTTAAGAACTTGCCACAATTTGTTGTGATCCACACAATCAAAGGTTTTTGCATAGTCAATGAAGCAGAAGTAGATGTTTTTCTGGAACTCCCTAGCTTTCTCCATGATCCAGCGTATGTTGGCAATTTGATCTCTAGTTCCTCTGCCTCTTCGAAATCCTGCCTGTACTTCTGGAAGTTCTCGATCCACATACTGCTGGAGTCTAGCTTGTAGGATTTTAAGCATAACTTTACTAGCATGTGAAATGAGTGCAATGGTGTGATAGTTTGAACATTCTTTGGCATTGCCTTTCTTTGGAATTGGAATGTAAACTGACCTTTTCCAATCCTGTGGCCACTGTTGAGTTTTCCAAATTTGCTGGCAAATTGAGTGTAGCACTTTTACTGCATGTCTTTTAAGATTTTGAATAGCTCAGCTGGAATACTGTCACCTCCACTAGCTTTGTTGTTGCTCAGATTTTCTAAGGCCCATTTCACTTCACATTCTAGGATGTCTGGTTCGAGGTCAATGACCATCTCATTGTGGTTATCTGGGATGTTAAGCTCATTCTTGTATAGTTCTTCTGTGTAGTTTTGCCATCTCTTCTTAATCTCTTCTGCCTCTGTTAGGTCTCTGCCATTTTGGTCCTTTATCATGCCCATCTTTGCATGAAACGTTCCCTTCATATCTCCAATTTTCTTGAAGAGATCTCTGGTCCTCCCTATTCTGTTGTTTTCTTCTATTTCTTTGCACTGTTCATTTAAGAAGGCATTCTTATCTCTTCTAGCTACTCTCTGGAATTCTGCATTCAATTGGGTGTATCTTTCTCTTTCTCCTTTGCCTTTCGCTTCCCTTCTTTCCTCAGCTATTTGCAAAGCTTCCTCAGACAGCCATTTTGCTTTCTTGCATTTCTTTTTCTTTGGGATGGTTTTAGTTGCTACCTCTTGTACAATGTTGCGAACTTCCATCCATAGTTCTTCAGGCACTCTGTCTATCAGATCCAGTTCCTTAAATCTATTTGTCACTGTATATTCATTAGGAATATGATTTAGTTCATACCTGAGTGGCCTAGTGCTTTTCCCTACTTTTTTCAATTTAAGCCTAAATTTTGCAACGAGAAGCTCATGATCTGAGCCACAGTCAGCTCCTGGTCTTGTTTTTACTGACTGTATAGAGCTTCTCCATCTTTGGCTGCAGAGCACATAGTCAATCTGATTTCTATGTTGACCGTCTGGTGATGTCCATGTGTAGAGCCGTCTCTTGGGTTGTTGGAAAAGAGTGTTTGTTATGACCATCGTATTCTCTTGACAAAATTCTATTAGCCTGTGCCCTGCTTCATTTTGTACTCCAAGGCCAAACTTGCCTGTTATTCCGGTTATCTTTTGGCTTCCTACCTTAGCATTCCAATCCCCCATGATGATAAGGACATCATTTTTTGGTGTTAATTCTATAAGGTGCTGTAGGGCTTCATAGAACCGGTCAATTTCATCCTCTTCAGCACCAGTGGTTGGGGCATAGATTTGGACTACTGTGATATTGAATGGTTTGCCTTGGACTCGAATTGAGATCATTCTGTCATTTTGAGGATTGTATCCCAGTATTGCTTTTCCTATTCTTTTAGTGACTATGAAGGCTACTCCATTTCTTCTGAGGGATTCTTGCCCACAGTAGTATACCTGATGGTCATCTGAGTTAAATTCACCCATTCCTGTCCATTTTAGTTCGCTGATTCCTAAGATGTCGATGTTCAGTCTTGTCATCTCTTTTTTGACTACGTCTAGCTTGCCTTGATTCATGGATCTTACATTCCAGGTTCCTATGGAGAAAAAATCTTTACAGCATCGGACTTTCCTTTCACCACCAGATATATCCACAGCTGAGCGTCCTTTCGGCTTTGGCCCAGTCGCTTCATTCTTTCTGGCGCTACTAGTACTAGCCCTCTGCTCTTCCCCAGTAGCATATTGGACACCTTCCGACCTGAGGGGCTCATCTTCCAGCGTCATATCTTTTTCCTTTTAGTACTGTCCATGGGGTTTTCATGGCAAAGATACTGGAGTGGTTTGCCATTTCCTTCTCCAGTGGATCACATTTTGTCAGAACTCTCTGCTATAACCTGTCCGTCTTGGGTGGCCCTGCACGGCATAGCTTATAGCTTCATTGAGTTACACAAGCCCAATCGCCACGACAAGGCAGTAATCCATAAAGGGGGTACCACTTTTAGGATATGGCAATATCTGAGTATCACCAGTTGCCTAGCAAGGTGTCAAAAACATGATGACCAAAAGAAAAAAAACAAGGAAAAAAGTGATAAAGTACAGGTAGTCCTCGACTTACAACAGTTCGTTTAGTGAATGTTCAAAGTTACAATAGCACTGAAAAAAGGCCCCCCCAAGGCACAGCCAAGCAATAGCCCTGCCTGCCCACCTGGTGGCGCTCTTCCTTCTGTTTGAGGTTTTCATTGTTGTGAGCATTTCTGTTGAGAATGGCAGCAGGGATGGGGTGGAGGGGTGTTTGGTTTTTATTCCCCCCCCATCTGCTGGGTGGTTGCAGCAGGTTTTGGTGACTTCACATGACCCTGGGATACTGTGACCATCATAAATATGAATCAGTTGCCAAGCATCTGAATGTAAATCACAAGACCCTGGAGATGCTACAACATTCCAGTTGATGGGTGCTTCTTCTGGACTCAGCAGAGGCGCTAGCATCAGCACTGAGCTCCAGCTGGAGTCTGGCACAGATCCTGGTGCTTCCGCTGAGCCCTGACAGCCCTGCAGCTCCAGCCATCTCTTGCTCAGGCTTGTGCGGTGCTGCCACCGGTTCCCTCCCCTGCTACCACTTTTCTAGGATGATTGCATACCATGTGCCAGGTGCCAATGTACCACAGGTGGTACCTGTACCACTGATTGAAAAGCTTTGGCTTAGAAAACTAAAAGGTAGTTATGGTTGCAGAAACAGATTCCTCTGTCCATCGAGATCTCCCTTATGTGATTTCCTGGGCAGCTACAGGAAGAAACCCAATCTCTGAAATCCCAGAGAAGAATGTCATGACCTCTTTTAATTTCTAATAAATGTTTAGCTCAAAGTCAGATTTTTACTGGTCAGAAAAAAAAACACCAAAACCACCTAGATTTCCCTAATGCATATCTTCATATAGACCTGCATAGTAGGTCAATAATGGAATCCCCTTGTAGGAAATGAGGAAGACATTATAGGTTTGCAGATCCATAGATAACTGTACATTCAGGTCAAACGGCATGATGAGTGAACATATGGTGCAGGGCTTTGGTACACCAAGTAGCTCTAAAACCTGACTAGGTTTTCTCCTCCCTCCCTCCCTCCCTCCCTCCCTCCCTGTGGTCCTCTACTGAGTGAGGCAAGAATACCTCTTAGCTTCTCTCTCATGCTTTTTCTGCTTTCAGGTCTTAAAACCTGTTTTTGCAAAAATTCCTCTCTGCCTGATTTCTCCAAGGTCAAGTTCATGGCTCTCTACAAATTCATCCCTTCAACATTCCTTACAATATCCAAATTCCTAGTAGAATTGATCCGAGATTTTCAGGAGATGTGGGGGGGGGGCAGAGAGTTGAATCTCAAGAGGATGGTTGTGGTTTTGTACACAAGTAGTAACAGAAAATGTAATGCAAATCAGAGGCATTAGATACGTGTTGACTTACTCCAAGCATATTCATAAGTCCACCTGCTCCACCACCACCACCCTGCAAGAAGAAGAAAAAAGTCATGCTGGATTATGGATGCCAGATAAGGAGCATGGACATCCTGATCATGTAAATACAAGGACATGCAAGCTGTGGTATCATTGCATAAATTGTGAAATTTCTTCCTGAGGACAATTCACCATGTCTCGGTAGATATCACCATCCACATTTGATCTCTTCCCCTCTTCCCCACATGGACATATGTGGTGAGGTCCAACACCTCCACTTTCCTGCTCAGTCCACAGGGAAAATCTTCACCCCAATTTGGCTGTGGTATCTATTATTAAGGGGTCACTTATTTGAAAGAAAAATAAAAACCAAATGCTTTAGCGCATGCTCCTGTAATTATGCCCTGGTGACTCTGGAGATACTTTTGGTGTTAGGAGGAAGAAAGATCAAAGAGGTGCTTGTTCAGACTAAGGAAGAACATGAAAGAAACATGTGATCACTACCACTTTACTCTGCCTGATTTCTCCAAGGTCAAGTTCATGGCTCTCTACGAATTCATCCCTTCAACATTCCTTACAATATCCAAATTCCTAGTAGAATTGATCCAGGATTTTCAGGAGATGCGGGGAGGCGGGGGTGAGAAAGTTGACTCTCAAGAGGATGGCTGTGGTTTTGTACACAAGAAGTAAAAGAAAATGTAATGCAAATGAGAGGCATTAGATGCGTGTTGACTTACTCCAAGCATACTGAGAAGTCCACCTCCTCCTCCTCCACCACCACCACTTTTCTGCAAGAAGAAGAAAACAAGTCATGCAGGATTATGGATGCCAGATAAGGATCAGGAACATCCTGATGATGTAAATACAAGAACACGCAGGCTGTGGAATCATTGCATAAATTGTTAAATTACTTCCTCGAGGAAACAATTCACCATATCTCAGTAGATATCAATATCCCCCCAACTTTGCTGCTCAATCCACAGGGGGAATCTTCACTCCAATACGGCTGCTACATCTATTACTAAGGGGTCACTTATTTGAAAGAAAAATAAAAACCAAATGCTTTATCTCAGGTCCTGTAATTATGCCCTTGTGACTCTGGAGATAGTTTTGGTGTTAGGAGGAAGAAAGACAAAGAGGTGCTTGTTGAGACCAAGGAAGAACATGAAAGAAACAAAAGGCAGAATCTAAAAAAATGCTACTTACAAACAATCCACCACCATCACCAAGAAAGCTCTAAAAGGGAAACAAAAGGTAACTGTTTACTCTGATAATACCCCAGATTTCTGCATCCATGTGATCACTACCACCTTCCTATCTCGTATTGTCACAAAACGAGAACTCTCTGTATGCACTGAGATATACTGTGGCATTGAATTTATGCTGATATTGGATGTGTGTATTGACACATAAGTTGATTGCTGAGATAGAAGACCTTTAATTGACTGTACTTGGGGTTAAAGCCCTTTCAGGAATGTTACATGATGTGATTACATGTCATAGGTGAACATGAGTTCATGTTAGTTATTGAAGCAAGTGAAGGAAAAGCCTTCCTACCAAATTTACACAACGTCCTATTCTTCAACAGTTTTCATCCAGGGGTTACTTTTCTCTGAACACAGCAGCTGCATTCGGTTGGCTACAGGATTTCATAAGCAATAAGAAACCAGCCATCAGCAAGGACTTTCTACACCACCACCAAATTCATCCCTTCAACATTCCTTACAATATCCAAATTCCTAGCAGAATTGATCCAGGATTTTCAGGAGATGGAGGGGGGGGGCGAGAGAGTTGAATCTCAAGAGGATGGTTGTGGTTTTGTACACAAGAAGTAACAGAAAATGTAATGCAAATGAGGGGCATTAGATACGTCTTGACTTACTCCAAGCATATTCATAAGTCCACCTGCTCCACCACCACCCTGCAAGAAGAAGAAAAAAGTCATGCTGGATTATGGATGCCAGATAAGGAGCATGGACATCCTGATCATGTAAATACAAGGACATGCAAGCTGTGGTATCATTGCATAAATTGTGAAATTTCTTCCTGAGGACAATTCACCATGTCTCGGTAGATATCACCATCCACATTTGATCTCTTGCCCTCTTTCCCACATGGACATGTGTGGTGAGGTCCAACCTCTCCATTTTGCTGCTCAGTCCATTTTGGGGAACCTTCACCCCAATTTGGCTGCGGCATCTATTATTAAGGGGTCAGTTATTTGAAAGAAAAATAAAAACCAAATGCTTTAGCACAGTGGTTCTCAACCTTTTTATACGGCGACCCCTGGTCACACGGTCACCCATGCGCAGTGCGCATGCGTGGTGCCACCCCATGCGTGGTGCGCATGCGTGGCACCGCCCCCATGCGCAGCGCGCATGAGCGGCGGCACCCCCTGAAGGGGAAAAATGGCGGATCACATTGTTTGGCGACCCCTGTAAAATGGTCACGACCCATAGGTTGAGAACCGCTGCTTTAGCGCAAGCTTCTGTAATTATGCCCTCGTGAATCTGGAGATACTTTTGGTGTTAGGAGGAAGAAAGATCAAAGAGATGCTTGTTCAGACCCATGAAGAACTTGAAAGAAACAAACAGCAGAATCTAAAAAAAAGCTACTTATGTGTTCTGTTCTCGATGAAAAGGCATTGAGATGAGGCAGTAGTAACAACAGTCTTCTCTTTATTCAATCTCCAACAGAACCGAAAACAAAATGGCGTGGATTCCTTTTATACCCCTTTGCAGGGACAGTGTCAGCCAATCAATGCAATGTATTTCTCCCACCTTACACATGTGCAATAGGCTGGAGACAGCCTGTCTGGTCCCGGGCATCCATGTGGTCTGCCCAGGCCTCTCTGCAGCTTCCTGCACCTGCTGAGTTATTCAGCAGGCCCAGGACATAACACCTCTCCCCTCTTATTTCAAAACATAGTACTTAATATTTTACAATACTACAATTCTAATACCTTGTCAATCCTTTATCCACAACACAGTAACACCTACTATTTCACATCTCTATAAATTGAGCACTTGTTCTTTTCAGCATGTTCTGATTTCTAAGTACCCTTAAACCTGCCCACCTCCTGACAGGAATCTTACATACTCCTGTAAGTGTTTGGGTGGACCTCTGGCTCGCTCTGACCTTCTTGGAGCGGTTCTGATTGCCTGGTCCGCAAGCTCGCCTTCCAGGCTCGTCAGACCAGGACTTTGATGCCCCCTAGATTCAGACGACCCTTCATCATGCTGACTGATCAGATCCTGTAAACCCAGACCAGAGTTCCTTAGTGGGGAGGAATTCCCCAAGTCCACAATGGACCCCTCTTGGGAGCACTGTAACGTGAGCCCAAGACCAGTAGATGGAATGGCCTGAGCAGCTGGTTGCAAGCAATGTCCCATGGAGCCGGTGCCGGTGCCAGAGTCAGGAGCCACCTCATTGGCAAAACCCCCTACTGGTGTATGTGAAGTTCCGCTTTTGCAGAGAGACTGCGGTCCATGATCATAATCGTGGTCCCCCTCCCCACCGAGGGCAGAGTCAGGAGCGGAAGTGTGGCTGGGAAGCCTCCAGCGCAGTTGGTCGATGTGTTGATGTAACACACGACCATCATCCAAGGTCACTTTGTATGACAGCGGCCCAGTGACTTTGCAGACCACTGCTGTCACCCAGAAATGTGCAGGTCCATAGTTCCTTGTCCAGACCAGATCGCTCACCTGTAGTCTCCTAGGTGCCCACAGCTGTGATACCTGTGAAGCTACCTGGTCTGGGTGCAACCTGTCCAGTTTTGTAATGACTCTACTACCCCAGCGGAGTTCACCTGTTTTTTTCCAGTGGCTATGCAAGGTGTGGTGCGGTGGCAAAGAAGAAAGTCAGCTAACCTGTGATGCCAGCTTCCGTGAGTGACCCTCTTTAATGCATCTTTGTTTTTGCGCACCATACACTCAGCTTGACCGTTGAACTCTGGATGCAATGGTGCAGATGTGGCATGATGGATCATGTTGGCCTGTAGAAAAGCCTGAAACTCAGAAGAAGTGAATTCAGGTCTGGTGTCGGAAACAAGGACATCTGGAAGCCCATGAGAGGTGAAGATCCCCCTCAACACCTGGATGGCAGCAGTTGTGGAGGAGACTGGAACGATCTCTCGCCACTTGGAATGGCTGTCCATGAGGAGAAGGAAGAATTGCCCCTGAAAGGGGCCAGCGTAGTCGATATGAACCCTCGACCAAGGGGCATGTGTCTCCTCCCACCTATGTACAGGAGCCTGAGGCATTTCAGGCCTGGACTGTTGGCAAATGGTGCACCCGTGGACCTGGGCCTCAATCTCTTTATCGAGCCCAGGCTACCAAAGATGGCTGTGCGCAAGCACCTTCATTCAGACTATTCCCGGATGTCCCTCATGCAGAGAGAGCAAGACTCTAGTCCTCAATGAGGCTGGGATCACTACCCTGCTACCCCATAGGATACACCCCTTGATGGTGGCAGCTTGAAAAGGAAGACACAGAGTACTATATAACATGGAACAAGTGGTATGACTGGTTTGAGACTAGAAATAATAGAGGAGAATAAATATGGAAAGGTCAAAAGTGAAAATATGTGTATAATAATGTATAATGATAATAATATGAATTATTCTTAGTAAGAAGTAGAATATGAAGGAAGAAAAATGTAAATAAGAAACAACGGGGCAATAAGGACAAATATTCTAAAGAAGAATAAGGGGGAAAATGTAAATAATAGAAGATTATCGTTACGTAATTGCTGTTAAAAAAAGGGGGAGGAGTATATACTGTGTGTGTATGTGTGTTATGTTTTGCTTTGTTTTGTTTTGTTGGTTAAAAATAAAATAAAATAAATAAATAAAAAAAGAAGGTGGCAGCTTGTGTTTCCTCTTCCAGAAACTCTGGAACTCTGTGCCAGGACACGTGTCAGGCCATCCTAACAGCACCCATGTTAACACACGTGTTACCGTGTGATCAGTGGCTGTTTCTGCAGACACATCCCTAGCATTGAGGGGAGACTCAGGCAAATCCTGAATGGACAGTATCTCGTTATTGGAGCAGGATGAGACTCTACTAGCTGTAGAGGTAGTCTGCTGAAGCCTTCTGCATGGCCCATTTCTTTGCCTGGTTTATGAACCAGTGAGTAGTCAAATGCAGAAAGGAAAATTGACCATCTCAGCATTCTAGGAGAGATTATGTATGGGATTTGCTTGTTGGTTGTAAACAACCCCAGCAATGGCTTATGATCTGTGAAGACCGTGAACTGGTGACCATATAAAAAGTCATGGAACTTGTTTATGCCCGCTACTATGGCCAAGGCTTCTCTGTCAATCTGCGCGTAATTATGCTCAGCAGATGAGAGAGTCCTAGAATAGTAGCTACTTGTGTCCCATCCGCCTTGAGGTGACTTAACACAGCCCCAGTTCCATAAGGGGATGCATCACAGGCTATGCACACAGGCAGTTGCTCATTGAAATGCGCTAGAACTGCATTTGAAGAAAGCAAGGCCTTGACCTCTGCAAAACTCCTTTCATGGACTTTTGTCCACAGCCATGGAGCCTGTTTGTCCAAGAGCTGGTGTAACGGCTCAGCCACTGCAGCCTTGTTAGGGAGGAATGAATGGTAAAAGTTTAATAGGCCCAGAAAAGCCTGTAATTCGCTCTTTGACTTGGGATTTGGGGCCTGCTGAATTGCCTTGAGCTTAGATTCAGCAGGATGGATGCCTTCAGTATCAATACAGAACCCCAGAAACTCTGTACAAGTTTACTCCAATTTTACATTTGTCTTGCTTTAGCTTCAGCCCTGCTTGGCGGAAATGCAGCAAGACGGCCCTAAGCCTCTCAGCAAGATTTTTGGATGATTCCCCAGCGATGAGGACATCATCAAAGTAAGGGCAAACTCCTAGAATATTGCGGAGCATTCGCTCCATCATGCTTTGGAAAATGCCAGGGGCTACGTTAACCCCAAACTGCAGCCTTTTAACCTTAAACACTGCCCGGTGCATTACAATTGTTTGGGCCTCTGCCTCATCAACTGGTAGTTGTTGATAGGCTTGAGCCAAGTCAAGCTTGGCAAAGACTTGGCCTCCTTTGAGGGATGCCAAAATGTGGCTCACCACAGAAACCGGATACGAATGCTGCTACAATGCTTTGTTAAGTGGACACTTGTAGTCTGCACAAATGTGGACTTCTCCATTGGCCTTCAGTGGCATAACTATGGGAGTTTCCCATGGACTACTGTCTACGGATTCAAGAATATCCTGCTGAAGCAGCTTGTCCAGCTCTGCATTGATCTTGCTCTTCAGTGTGAAGAGCACCTGATGGGGCTTAATCCTAATGGGGGTGGCGGATGGGTCTAACCGTAAAGCAATGGGAGACCCCTTGTACGATCCAAGTTCTGGACTGAACACATCAGCAAACTCCTTGCAAACTGCTGCAAGGCCTTTGTTTGCAAGCTGTGAAGTCCGGCCACTTGAATCCCAAGGGCCTCAAACCAATCGAGTCCAATAAGACTCGGGCGGTCAGCCCCAACCAGAACTACATCCAACAACCCCTCAAAGTTCCTATGCTGCACCTTGAGCGTGGCGTCCCCCTTCACGCTGACTCAGGAATTCTAGAAGTCAGTAAGAATTAAATTTGACGGCCTGAGTTTGACTCACTGGCCGCTTCTACAACAAATTTTCTTGAAAGTGTCCTGAGATATGATCGATAAAGCGGATCCTGAGTCCAACTCCATCGAAAGGGGAACCCCCTGCAACTTGACGTTAATGTGAAGCTTCTTTCTTAGCGGCCTATGGGCCCCAGTTTTAAAGATGCTTCTACGGGATGCAGAAAAACCCACCCTATTCTGGCTGGGGACCCTGGTACCTTTCTGAAGCAATTCTTCCGAAGACCAGTCCTTCTAGCGATCTAAACAAATGGTGGCTATGTGGTCTTGCCTGTCACATGTCTGGCAAATGGCGGAGCGGAAACAGCAATTGGAGCGCTTGTGGCGTCCTCCACATCTGAAACACTGAGGGAATGAAGTTGCCTTGTTGTTTCGCTCCTGGGGCCTTATTTCTGCTGGCTGCTGCAATCGGTCAACCTCCATCTCTGCATCCCATTCGGATACCTCTCAAGCAACCTCTTGGTGGAGTAAACTCGAAGTTGGAGGGTTCTTGGCGAGTTGCAAGGCCTTCACAGCTCTGCCCGCTGCTTCATCTGCTGAAATCTTTCTCAGGGCGTCCTGGAAGGAAACATCTTCCTTTGCGAAGATCTTCTGTTGCAGTTCACGACTTCTCAGTCTACAAACTAAACAATCCCAAAGTCTTTCTTCCAGGTCGTTGAATTCGCATGGCCTAGTTGCTTGTCGCAATGCAGCAATAAAGTCCGCAGCAGACTCTCCAGGATGCTGGTCCCTCTGCTTGAATGCATGTCGCCACGCAATCACCAAAAGCTTCGGTTCAAAGTGTTCTCGCAACATCCTCTTCAGCTCAGAATAAGCAATGGATTCAAGTGGTGCTAGGGTGACCAGATTCTCAGCAATATCGAAAGTTTCTTGCTCACAGACACACAGTAGCATAGCAGCTTTAAGACCATCCTCCCGAACTTGGTTTACCCGAAGGTAGTTCTCTACCCAGGCCACGTAAGAATTCCAACGTTTCAGATGAGCTGTGTCGAACTCCGACAGACAGCCCAGCTTGGACATCAGTACTTCCCAGCGGCCTTGTCAATGCCTCATGCTGCAAGGCTTGAGAAGGGGTCCCTTTCTGCCGAGCTCTCCTCCAGGGTTCTCGTACTGGCAGGCAGAGTTGCACTCTTCAGATGCCGAACTTTCCAGTGCTTCAGGCCTTCTGTGGTGAGTCAGCCTATCTTCTTTTCATTGTTTCCCTTGCAGCACATCCCACCTTCATCACCAATGTTCTGTTCTCGATGAAGAGGCATTGAGACGAGGCAGGAGTAATAACAGTCTTCTCTTTATTCAATCTCCAACAGAACCAAAAACAAAATGGCATGGATTCCTTTTATACCCCTTTGCAGGGACAGTGTCAGCCAATCAATGCAATGTATTTCTCCCGCCTTATGCATGCGCAATAGGCTGGAGACAGCCTGTCTGGTCCCAGGCATCCACGTGGTCTGCCCAGGCCTCTCTGCAGCTTCCTGAACCTGCTGAGTCACTCAGTAGGCCCAGGACATAACATAGGAACAATCCATGGGCACGAGCAAAGCTCTAAAAGGGAAACAAAAGGCAACTATTCTACTCTAAATAATACCTCAGATCTCAGCATCCATGTGATCACTACCACCTCCATATCTCATATCGTCATAAAATGAGAACTCCCTGTATGCACTGAGATATACTGTGGCATTGAATTTATGCTGATATTGGATGTGTGTATTGACACATAAGTTGATTGTTGAGTTAGAAGACCTTTAATTGACTGTACCTGGAGTTAAAGCCCTTTCAGGAATGTGATTACGATGTGATTACATGTCATAGGTGAACATGAGTTCATGTTAGTTTTTGAAGCAAGTGAAGGAAAAGCCTTCCTACCAAATTTACACAACATCCTACTCTTCAGCAGTTTTCATCCAGGGGTTACTTTTCTCTGAACACAGCAGCATAGAAAACAAAGAAGAAATGAGAGAAGGTATGTGTGTATTTACTTACTATTAGTTTTCCCAGCCCACATTTCCTGATAGTAGGTAATAGTTTTAGTCCTTGTTGCTATAAAGAAAAAGAAAAAAAAATATCCTCTTTATGGATTCCTTTATAAATTATGCTAATGCATGATCGAAGCATCTGTGTGGGTCTTGCCTGAGCCACTGCAGTCCCCTAAAATAAAATAGTGAGTCCTTGAAAATCACAGCAGATATTGATATGAATGGCCTCATATCACCAGAATAGATATATAAAGCCACATCAACACTTCGAGATAGGCAAAGTCAAGAAAAATCATGTTAGGGATTCTAGGAAAACCACTATTATGTGGTTGGGCATATTAACAGAATCTTCAAAGCCTATCCAAAAGCTCACTATTCCTTTTCAAGGATAACAGAGTCAAGCTGGTTTTCCAAAATATACAGTATTCTGATAAAATTAATTATGAAAAGGGAAATGAGGAAAGACACTTTACTAGCAAACCTGGAACTGGCAGAAAGACCATTTGAGCCAACAATTTACCATTTTGCAGAGAGAAAAACCACAAGCATGGAAAAGTAACTTTGGAGAAGATCCAAAAAGCATCCCTTGGGGACAGCCCAAAAGAGAGGTTTCTCCCTTTGCCACTTGATACTCAGGGGTACCATCACTTCAGTGGGGGAGTTGATGTTGTTTTAAGGGATATAGAAGTTTTTTTAAAGGGAAAGCGAACAGGTCAAATATTTTGGCCCTGCCTGCTCTGTTTCTGCTCTGGGGGTCTCTGAAAAAGCTTTCTGGGAGGTGCAGAATAACAAAAGGGATGTTTATTGCATGGAAGAAGATTATTACTCAAAGAAATAATAGAATATGAACAAAATCTACTTACAATTAAATCCCCCCCATTAGGACCTTTACCCATATTCTGTAAGGGAAACAAAAAGGTATAACTTTTAGTTTGAAATGACGTCAGACATGATTTCTCTAACTGTGCCATCACTACCATCTCTGATGTCATGCATGTAAATTGCTTCATTCTACAGATGAGATACACACTTTTCTTATCAGAACAGGAACTGACAGCCAAAAAGGCATGCATGGATGAATTATGTTCTGAAACACTTTGTTACATTCTCTTCTCAATTTTGTTACACTTTCACACAACCAAAATCTGCACAGAGAATAATGCTTGCATTGAATTTCTGTCTAAAAAGATAAGACACTTGCCGACAAAAGAGGGGTGTTAATAGGAAAGGCAAATGGGGTTCAAGTGAATAAGGGTTTTCTTCGCACAATACACCTAAGACATGCCTGTCATCGAACCAGAATGCATGATTGAAAAATGGGTGTCCTGATGATCTCAGTGGTATACAACTGCAAACAGAATAGTTGACAGAATGGTGCAGTTCTGTGCCGTGCCAAATCAAGTTGGACCATGAGCAAGTCAGGATGATGTAAAAGTGATTCACATCTTCATACATATTACCAGATGAGCTTCTACTGAGAGAACCAAGTGTAAAAATGCCGGCCTTGAGAAACCACAGAGGATACTATGGTAAAGGTAATGGTGTGTTCATACTGTATGTTTTGTAGTATTCTGTTCCTGCAAGGCAGATCATCAGAGACTTCTGATGACAATGAAATCATGATATTCATAGTCATATCATCACAAAAAAGCTGCAAGTATCTACTTACATCTCAACAAGGGGATGCAAATCCCAGTGACTGCAGGATGACAACCTCATACGCATGTTGTGATTTGCCCCTATTTCCAACAGGAACACCCCTGGATGAGACCTTTGCTACTTGTTCCCTAAGGATAACATCACCCCAATTTGGCAATTTGGTATGCTTTTTCAAACAAATAGATAAATTGTTTCAGAAAGGAAAGGTGAAGCAGGTGAAATGTTTTGGCCTTGCCTGTTTTGTTTATGCTCTGGGGACTCTGGAGATGTTTTCTGGAAGGTGTAGAATCGCAAAAGGGATGCTTCGTTGAATGCAAGAAGAATATCACTCAACACAAAGTCAGAAAATGAAGTAAGAGTTACTCACCAGTAACATTTTCATTTCATCTTCATTCAAACAATTCTGCAATGGAAAGAAACACATCAGATTTTACTCTGACATGAAGACACCCAGGATCTCTCTATCCATGCCACCTCTACCATTTTAACATATCATACTATATACATGAATTGCTGCTTCCCCCTCCTCCCCACAGTTCTACTGTTATAATCATTTTTGCCTTGCAGCCCCCCCCCAAACTAGGGGCGTTAAGCAGGCTCAAGTCGCTATTGCGATACATTACAAATTCAAATTTCTTTCTTTTTCTTTTTTTTTTTTTTGTTGACAAAGAGTTAAAGAGATAAATGGGAGACTAGGATGGCCATTTCAAGCTCATTTTGCTCTCATCAGCTCATCATTAAACTCCAGGGGAGGAGAGTTGGTAGCCTGGAGGTTAATACAACTGCCTATCATGCAGGCTGCCCAGGTTCGAATCTCATAAAGGAGATATATACACATATATACACACATACATACATACATACATATATATATATTTTCTGAGGTTTTCGCGGGTGTTTGTATGTAGGTCTTTGGTTATTCGGGTTTTCTCCCACATAAAATTGGAAGTGTCTTGGCGACGTTTCGACAAAGTCTCATTCATCATCTTCAGGCTGGTGTTTTCAGCTTCGTGCTCCTAGAAGCAAATTGCCTGAAGATGATGAATGAGACTTCGTCGAAACGTCACCAAGACACCTCCAATTTTACATGGGAGAAAACCCAAATAACCAAAGACCTATATATATATATATATATATATATATATATATATAATATATATATATATGTAGGTCTTTGGTTGTTCGGGTTTTCTCCCACGTAAAATTGGAGCTGTCTTGGTGACGTTTCGACGAAGTCGCCAAGACACTTCCAATTTTACGCGGGAGAAAACCCGAACAACATACAAAAGACCTCAGAAAACATATATATATATATATATATATATATATATATATATATATATATATATATATATATATATATATATACTGCTGAAGTTTTTCAAAAATACATGAATACTGTATTCTAACAGCTTCACGTGACCCCTCTCTCTTCTCCTCATCTGCCTCTTCCTCCTCCTCCCCCAACTAAGCTCAAATGTGAAATAGACTTATGTATATTAACTATACAGATTTGTGTCTCCACCTATATGTCCTCTACTTGATTTTTAATGTAGCCATGTCTAGAAAAAGGACTATTGAAATCTCATAATAGCATTTCATTTCCTCTTCCAACTGCTACAAGAATATCAGCTCAGATTCAGAGCATTTGCTGGTCAAAAAAAGATCCCCCAAAGATTTAGGCCTTCCTGAATGCTAAAGCCCTCTTTTTAACACTCAACCCACTCCTGCCCATCAAAGTTTGGGGACTGTTGGACTCAAATAATTTTTAAAGAATGAGATAACCATCACAGCTTTCATCATAAAACACAATCACTATCTTCCTAAATATATAACATGGGTATATCCCATTGCTTTGAATAGGAATATTGAATTTTGATTGGGGAGGGTTAGAATCCAGAAAGGGCTTCTTCGTCCCCTGCAAGAAAAGAGAGAAGATAATCAAAAAGTTACTTACCATCATTTTTATTATATCTTCATCACTCAATCCCTTCTGCAATGGAAACAAAGGGTGTGAGCTCTATTCTCACATGACAACATACATGAATTCTCCAACTGTGCTATCTCTGCCATTTTATGTATTATAAAAATGAATCCCTTTATTCCTCCCTCAGATAGAAAACATATATTACTTATTACAGCAGGAAGTGATTTGGGACCAAAAAGACATATATAAATTAATAGTACTCTGAGGCCAGAGTACTATTAATTTATATATGTCTTCTGTCTCTTTTCAATATTCTTCCACAACCAGAAGGTGCACAGAGAAACCTAAATCAAAATGGTTGTATAGAATTTATGCGTGAACACAAAAGTGGGTTTCAGAGAGATCTTTTAATATACTTATCTTTTGGTGTTAAAGGTCTTCAGGGAATATGCACTGCAGGCCTTCATTTCATATGTGAACCTGGATTGATGCTTGTTACTTAACCATGTCAATAAAAACCCTAGCAGTTGTATTGACATAATATACTGTGGGAAGTCAGCCCTCCTCCGAGAGAAGGAAATATTAAAATGCAGAAAATTATATTTCCTCAAAGGATTTTAAAGAGGCAGAAAAGCATGGCCAGTTTTTCTTAATAGCCCCAAGTCTCCCTCCCCCAAGCAGAAATCAGCTCTGTAGAAATGCAGATGTGATAATCCATTCAGGAAGGTTGGAGGTCAAAGTACATGACACAGGAAATACAAAGCCTCAAACAGGAACAGGAAACAACCTCAAGAGCCCCAGAGGATATAAAAACCCACTCCCTGCATGTGCTGTCTCTCTTTTCTTCCAGAGTCATCTTTCTGTCTGGCTCTCCTTTTCAATAAACTGCAACCTTCTTTCTAAAGCAGTCACCATGTTGTTTATTCCTGGCTTGGACTGAACCATGATGAAGACTTTTCCTTCTACACTACTGAATTATATCAGTAAATAATAGGAAATTCGGTCCTTTGTTAAAAAAAACCCATAGGAACAAGATTGCAAATGGTGTGCTACGTAAAGTCAAACAGGCATTCACAACTCATAATGATGCAAAAGTAATAACGGGTGTGCCATGATAACATCACACAAAGGCCACAACTACTTGCTAACACCATTCACAATTGCACACATGATCACTTGTCCCTCTTCCACAGAGGGCCATTCATGTCAGAGATCAAAATCTTTTTCTTTAGTATTCAGCCGGGGGGGGGGGGGACTTCTGTCCAATTTAGCTGGTGGCTTTTTGTTTCTGTTTTGTTTCTGCTTAAAAAGCAAATGTAAAAACAAGTCAAATGTTTTCATCCTATTTTCTGGGTTTGTGTTTTCTGGCAGATGCTTTTAGTGTTGGGTGAAGAAAAATAAAAAAGAAGTGCTTGTTCAAATACAAGGAGAATATTGAAGAAAGTAAATAAATCAAAGCTACTTACTAGTATTTGAGCCATAGGACCCTCTGGGGCAAATTCTCTCTGTAAAGGAAACGAAGGTCAGTTCTATTCTAGCAAGATAAATATCACTAAATATAACTATACCATCACAGATATCTTCCATGCTGTATATCAATTTCATGTATATTTTTCATTCAAATAGAATAGAGCTGGAAGGGACCTTGGAGGTCTTCTAGTCCAGCCCCTTGCTCAAGCAGGAGAACCTGTACCATCTCAGACAAATGACTGTCCTGTCTCTTCTTAAAAACCTCCAGTGATGGAGCACCCACGATTTCTGAAGGCAAGCTGTCCCACTTGTTAATTGTGCTCATTGTTAGGAAGTTTCTCCTTAATTCCAGGTTGCTTCTCTCTTTGGTCAGTTTCCAACCATTGTTTGTTGTCCTGCCCTCTGGTGCTTTGGAGAATAATTTGAAACCCTCCCCCCCGCTTCTTTGTGGCAGCCCCTCAAATACTGGAATACTGCTATCATGTCTACCCTATTTCTTTTTTTTCTTTATACTAGCCAAACCCAAGTCCTGCAGCCATTCTTTATATGTTTTAGTCTCCAGGCCTTTGATTGTCTTGGTTGCTCTTCTCTGAACTGTTTCCAAGGAAAAGAGTAGGAATTGTGCCTTTGTAATCACAAACTGAATGATAGCCTAAAAGACCACATATTAATAGTATTCTGAGACTGGTTATTATTGTAAGCAAGGAGTTTCTGTGATCATTTTTCTTAAAAGGCCTATTATTCTACAGCTCTTCTAAAGGTTTCCTCTTTTAAGCCTTTCTCCTAAGCCACAGGGAAAACCTGTGAAGCCAGAATTCTTCAAACTCTGCCAATAGCCAAAATGACTCCCTCCTTTAAATGTTCCCAAGAGATTAGAGCATCTTGCTGGGATCGTTCCTGAAATGTCTGTGGATCCTTTGAAGGGAGTGAAGCTCAAAAGGACTACCTTAAGAAGGGTAACATAGAAGACAAAGAGTACAAGAGAGAACCTAAGTGTGTATGTACTTACAATCAATGCACACATCGTTGTTCCATTATTAATTCCTTTAGTAGCATTTAACACAGAAGGTATTACACCCTATAAGGAAAGAGAAAAATCATTATTCTCTTTTAGGGATCCTTCGTAACCACATGGCGCCAGGGTATGACGTAAGCATCCGCGTGAGCCTTGCTTGGGCCACTGCAGTCTATTAACATAAACTGGTGAGTCCATGAGGGCCCTGGAGACTATTGGTGTGAATGGCCTCACATCCCCAAAGATGGATTTAGTAGAAGAAGCTTGAAATCCCATCCAAAGCTTTCATTACATCCTTTAAAGGACAAGGATAAAAAAGTCAAGCTTGGTATGCCTAACATTTCCCCTGGGGATAGTTTACAAAGTGTCTTGATCACACATACAACAAAATGAAATGAGTTAAGGTTAGGAGAATAGAATAGAATAGAATAGAATAGAATAGAATAGAATAGAATAGAATAGAATAGAATAGAATAGAATAGAATAAGGAATAAGGAATAGATAATAGGGAATAGGGAATTAGACTAGAATAGAATAGAATTAGATAGATAATGAATAGAATAGAATAGAATAGAATAGAATAGAATAGAATAGAATAGAATAGAATAGAATAGAATAGAATAGAATAGGGAATAAGGAATAAGGAATAGATAATAGGGAATAGGGAATTAGAATAGAATAGAATAGAATAGAATAGAGTAGAGTAGAATAGAATAGAATAGAATAGAATAGAATAGAATAGAATAGAATAGAATAGAATAGAATAGAATAGAATAGAATAGAATAGAATAGAATTAGATAATGAATAGAATAGAATAGAATAGAATAGAATAGAATAGAATAGAATAGAATAGAATAGAATAGAATAGAATAATGAATAAGGAATAAGGAATAGATAATAGGGAATAGGGAATTAGAATAGAATAGAATAGAATAGAATAGAATAGAATAGAATAGAATTAGATAATGAATAGAATAGAATAGAATAGAATAGAATAGAATAGAATAGAATTAGATAGATAATGAACAGAATAGAATAGAATAGAATAGAATAGAATAGAATAGAATAGAATAGAATAGAATAGAATAGAATAGAATAGAATAGAATAAGGAATAGGAATAGATAATAGGGAATAGGGAATAGGGAATAGGGAATAGGGAATAGGGAATTAGAATAGAATAGAATAGAATAGAATAGAATAGAATAGGGAATAAGGAATAGATAATAGGGAATAGGGAATTAGAATAGAATAGAATAGAATAGAATAGAATAGAATAGAATAGAATAGAATAGAATAGAATAGGATAGGATAGGATAGGATAGGATAGGATAGGATAGAATAGAATAGAATAGAATAGAATAGAATAGAATAGAATAGAATAGAATAGAACTTTATTGTCACTTTGAACATACACTAATCGGCATACATTAAAATGCAATTTCATTGCATACAGCTCTCAAAGCGTATACACTACATAAATATGACAAAAATAAATAAATAAATACAGAATTATGCATGTAACCACATATATTGTGTGACACAGAGAAACAACAGTATATATTTCATAAGGAAAGAACCCAGGATGAGCAAAGAGGCACTTACCATGAGTTCCTCTGATATACCCGGCTTGTCCATGCAGTTCTGCAGGGGAAGCAAAAAGTATTATTTCTATTCTGACATGACATCAAATATGACTTCTGGAACCAGGTTCTGCTGCATAAGATGGGCAGCTAGCCATACCATTGCTAACATCTCTGCTATCTTATATGTGGATTGCATATTTCAATCAGAACACAGGTGGAAGGGACCTTGGAGACCTTCTTGTTTAACCCCCTGCTCAAGCAGGAGACCCTATACCATTTCAGATAGGTAGCTGTCCAGTGATGAAGCACCTACAACTTCCAAAAGCAAGCTGTTCCATTGGTTAATTCTCCTCACTGTTAGAAGTTTCTCCTTAATTCCAGGTTACTCCTCTCCTTGATTAGTTTCCATCCATTGTTTCTTGTCTTGCCTTCTAGTGCTTTGGAAAATACATTGACCCCCTCTTCTTTGTGGCAGCCCCTCAAATACTGGAATGATGTCAGAATCCAATTATATTTCATCTCTAGTTATCGACTATGGAAAACCCCATTTCTGCCTCTCTGGATTTTGTCATACGATGAAGGGGAAGGGTGTGTGTGAACAAAGGGGTTTTATGGCCCTCACTTCCTTCAGTACGACTTCAAAGGGATTGAATGTGGATACCACCAAAAGGACTAAATCATAACAATGGGGCCATCAGCTTTCATCTACTCCTCTCTGAAGTCTCCCTTCCACCGGCAGTGAGGAAAAAGGGGGTGGAAATGGAATGCCTGGGGTTGTCGCTGGAAAGACGGTGGTGTGGGCTGGGGCTGCTGGGGACCCCTTAAAACCTTGAACCGTAGGGCTTGGGCCCCAGGTCCTGTCTAGAACACCTGCAACCATTTTCTCTTAATAAAGGATGCCTGTTGGAAGAAATATTCCAAGAGTTCTGTCTTCTTAAGATGCAAAATGGGGTGGGGCCTTACAAATACTGCTAATCCTTCTTTTCTCTAGACTGGCCATACCCAAATCCTGCAACCCTTCTTCATATGTTTTAGTCTCCAGGTCTTTAATCATCTTAGTTGCTTTTCTTTGCATGTTTTCCAAAGTCTCAACATTTTTTTCTAATGTGGTGACCAAAACTGGATGCAGTATTCCAGGTGTGGTATAGATGAGATATATACATTTCTTATCAGAATAGGGACTGACAGGGCAAAAAGGGCACACATGGGTGCTTTGTGTTCTGAAACACTATTACGTTCTCTTTTCAATATACTTCTGCTTTCATACCACAGATATCTGCCCAGAGAATCCAATGGGATAATATTCGCATTAAAATTCTGTCTCTAAAGATAAGTTGCTTTTTGACAAAAAATGGCTGTTAATAGAAAGGTCAGTTGAGGTTCAAGCTGTTCAAGAACCTGACATTAAATCTCTATATTCCATATTTGTAATCCTTGAGTTATGACTGGTCATGTAGTGACTATTCAATGTTACAAAGGACCTCTCTGTTTTGGATCATTTGAACAATTCCTCTTTCTAGCTTCCACAGTACTACCTGGTAAAACAGACTCTGGAAAAGGAGATGAAATACACCATCTTACCAACAAAACTGCTTTTGGACCTTACAGATGACTCTGACCAATAAGGGATAGAAATTCCAGGGAGAGAAAGAACTTGTCCAGGACACTCTTTCCCACTGCAAACTATTCCTTAGAGGCAGTTTTGAAAAGACCTTATCCACATATGCAACCAAATAAAATGTGTTTTGGTTTGGGTTTATAACACAGGGATGCTTCATTGCAGGCAAGAATTATATTACTCAAAGTAAAGATGTCAGATGAAGAAAGAGCTACTTGCCATTAATATCTCTATTTCTTCCTCCTTCAAATGCATCTATAAAGAAAACAAGAATGTCAAATTCTATTCTAATGGAAGTTACCAGAACCTTTCTATCCATACCATCATTATCATCTTAGATATCATGTACCACACATGAATTGCTGCTTTAGGAAATTTCGTATTACAACAGGGATTGCTTAGTCTAAAAAACAATTTTGAATTAACAGTATTCTGAGGTTTCTTTTTTGTTTTCTTTTTCTTTTCAATGTTCTTCCACCTTCATGGAAGTATAATATGCATTGAGAATCCCAGGGAATAATGGTTGTACCCTATTCATCAGTATATAAGATGATAGCTTAGAAAGCGGTAGCTTTACTGGGGGGATAACAGCTTTTGAGAATATTGCCCTATATGTCTACATTTAAAATCTATAGGTGTATTTAATACACCTATAGAAGTAAGAAATCATTATGATGGAATGTTGTTGTTTTTATTCTACTTCACCTAACCCTCTTTTCTTCTATCTCCTTTGTCGCTTCCTCCTTCAAATATTCATTATGAAATATGCAGATTTGTGTTTCCACATATGTACTCTGTTACCTTAGTGTAGCATGTGAGAAAAAAGGGATATTGGAATCCCACAATAGCATCTCATTTCAGTAATTCTGTAGCATTCTGTAAATGCTACAGGAGTTTCAGCTCAAATTCAGAGCATTTTCTTGACAGTTAAAAGTCCAAAAAGTATTTAGGCCATCCTGAATCCTAAACCCCTTATTTAAGTACTGAATACATCCCCATTCACCCCTCCCAAACTTGGGAATGGCTGGGGGCAGCAATTATTTAAGAATGAGTATCATAGCTTTAATCATAAAACAAGATAACTGTTCTCCAAAATATATAAGCTGGGTATATTTCAGTATATATAACTGTTAAATTGGGGAGTGGGGTGTGTTTGTTAGAATACCAAAAGGGCTGCACAGTTGTATGTAAGAAAGATACATAGAGGAAAAGATGGTTATTCTGGAACGTATGTAACCCTAACTAGAGACCAGGTATCAGTATGTTAGAATATCTGGCAGTTATTGGGTTAAATGGTAGGTATGTTGATGGGTCAGTGGGAGGAGTCCCAAAAGGTAATTGGGAGACTTCCTGGACACAAGCCAGAGGGGAATCCTTTGTTTCCAACATGTGACGCTTAGCAGGAAGAGAAGAGGGGAAAATTCAATATCAATTTACCTGTGGAATAACCAATATTGCAAACATACTTCTGGATGCATCTCTACATAAAAGTGAGTTATTGTTTAGAATTCCCAGAATAAAGCAATATTTCTGTTTATTCTTCTGAGTTATCTATCTGTTTGGATTGGATGGAAAGCAGTCTGTTCAGTTTGGAACAGAATAGTAAATTGATAAGATTAATTCTCCTCTGATCTCCTGCAACAGTTTGAAGGCAGAAAAGTAAATTTTTTAGCTTTTCTCTACATCAGCCCTTAAGGAAGTAAAGTAAAGATTCTCTTGCAAGTAAATGAATGCTCAGAGTTCATATCAGCTTTGTGAAGACACACACCGTTTCAGAAGTGTGATTTAGATGCATTGTCTTGTTAATTCGCTGAGATCTCAGCAAGGAATCATTGCTAGCCAACGTTCTAAAGCAAGGGTTATATAGGGCCTGGCGTTTGGATGTTTCTGCTATCTATCTCTGGAAAAGTTTAGCCTTATTCAAGAGAGGAAAGCTTTTGTGTACTTCTACAGCTCTGCTCTCTCTGTGGCTTTTCACACTTGAAAGGATCAAAGGAATTCCAAGCAGCAGTCTCCTTCTCCCTTCCCCCACCGAGGCAAAACTTGAGAAAGTTTTGAGAAGTCTTGAGAAAATGAGGGAAGGTTGCAAAAGATTGTCTGTGAACTCAACTCAGTATGCCTGTAAAACGAGGGAGCCAGTAAGCCTTGAAGAGTTTTGATGTTAGCACATGGATTCAACTAGCTTGTTTTGGGATGCTTTGATATGTGTGGAGTCTGATCCCTTTTTAAACGAACAGAGCAGGCTGGAAAAGTTCCTCGGCTAGAAAATCCAAACCTTAGCAAATTTCTGTGGCCTTTGTTTGATGCTCAGAAAGGACAAGTCCCCCTTTCTTTCTGGCCCCATCAGGCAATAAAGCCATTTGTTGCCTTAGCAACCAAGCCTAAGGCCATCATTAAGGAGAGCAATAAAAGGCAATCAACCTCTTCACTCAGCCACCCTTTGGAATTTCAACAATGCCAATTGGAGATGGTGTTCAGAGGTCCCAATAACATCACAGTAGCACCCCCTAGTGGATAATTTGCTTTCTTTAAGTAACCTTCTTGTATTTTACATGCAAGATTACAACATCTTGACAGTTAAATTCAGCACATAAGCTAAGACCATCCCCCAGAGGGAAAGAAGGTACTTCACTGCACGCATCACTACGCAGAGTGAATCTGTTAGTTAAAGTGCAAGCCCTAGAGGGCACAGAGTGAACTTACCAAAAGTACTCACTCACTCAAGCTGAAGACCAAGTTGTTCCAGTTTGAGAGAAGTTAGCAGAAGAAAGCGAGGCCAATTGTCCTTGCTTATTATCACAAGCTGATGACCCAGTGTTCCAGTCTGCAACTTAACGGTCGCCAGGTGGGAGTTTGTACCTCTACAGCAGTGGTTCTCAACCTGTGGGTCGGGACCCCATTGGGGGTCGGACGACCATTTCACAGGGGTCGCCAAACAACGCAGTCTGCCATTTTTTCCCCCCTTTTCCTTAGCTGTGCTACTCCTTTTATTCTATTGGCTTTCAAAAGCCAATAGCAATTGTCCAGGCTGTCTCTGCCCTGCTGAGCCCACCAAAAGTCCCATTCTGCAAACGGTGCTGCACCAGTTGAGGAGTCCTCGACTTACAACCGGTTGAGTAGTCCTCGACTTACGACCGGTTGGGGGGTCGCGGCATTAAAAAGGTTGAGAACCACTGCTCTACATTCTCTCAGTGGCCACTAGCAGTAACGTGGTAATAGGAAGAATTTGGCTGGCCTTTCTTCAGACGCCCCCTAGTTGTTAAAGGAGGAACTACATGAAAGCCTTTAATCACACCCATAGCCAGCCCTCTAGTGGACAAAGGGTGAACCATGAAAAAAGAGCACCCTGGTAGCTGACTCACAGCAAGAGACTCTCTAGTGGACAAAGGGTGAACCTCGAAGGAAGAGCACCCTGGTAGCTGGCCCGCAGCAAGTGACCCCTAGTGGTGAAGGGGGTGAACTGCAAAAGGAGAATGCACCCAGCGACTCCTCCACCCACAGACAGCACCTCTGAAGCTGATCTACAAGTAGCGACCCCTAGTGGTCAAAGAGAGAAGTTCTTCAAATTCACTTCAAAATAGCTGAGAAGAACACTGAACCTACCCTAGCCATGGCAGAGTGTCCCACTGGTCTAGCAGAAAGGGTTCAACCAACCAGCCTAGTTGAGATACACCAACCAGCCGGCCAAGGGAAATGTTGCCAACAGCCAACCTTGACCTGCACACAGAGGCTGAAGCTCAAGCCTCAACAAAGCCAAAAATGTCTCAGGGTCAATACGATCTAAGACAACAAAGAAAGCCCACAGCAGCAATGCACTCACATCTGACGGAATATCTGTTTGGATTGGACGGAAAGCAGTCTGTTCAGTTTGGAACAGAATAATGGTCAAAGGGCTACTTACCATTAATGCTTCTAAACCTTCACTACCAAGCATATCCTACAATGGAAAGAAAGAAAGAAAGAAAGAAAGAAAGAAAGAAAGAAAGAAAGAAAGAAAGAAAGAAAGAAAGAAAGAAAGAAAGAAAGAAAGAAAGAATACCGGTATTATCTCTATTCTCATATGAGAACATACTATATATCATTTCTCTAACCATTTCTGCCATGTCATCTACAAGAAAAATGAATTCCGTCTTCAGATTAGAAAAGATTGGTCCTTTAATAGACATGCCTCTTGGATGAAATCTCTTCTGGGAATATGCAGCAAATGTCTCCATTTCATATGTGAACTGATGCTGGTGAATTCATGCTAATATGTTACTTGCCAATAAAAATCCTAACAGCTGCATTGGCACAACATTCCAGACTTAGATACTCAGTTAAATTATTATACATCGTTTTGTGGTTTACTGAGTTGGGAGAGCACAGATTATTTCATCATTTTAGCATTTAATGTATTACATAAACTACAGAAGAAGGATTGAATTAGTAGCCAGGATATGTGCTTTGCATGACCACTAAGTTGCTAACTAAGTAAACTTGAGGAAGACTTTGACTTCATGAAATATTTTGGGTCCTTTGAAAAATCTCTGTTTCTGGGCTTGGAAACATGTCCCAATAAAATAAGCCCTGGAAAAGGAGGTGAGGAAATCTATCTTACCAGGAAAATAGCATCTGATGCAATGAGTATTTATTTTATTTATTAAATTTGTCTCTCCACAAGGAGATGAGTCACAGATATGGACAGAACTATCACTAGACCATTGCTTCTCAACCCCAGCAACTTTAAGCTATCTAGATTTCAACTTCCAGAACTACCCAGCATGCTTCCTTCCTTCCAATAACTTTCTTTGGTTGGTTGGAGAGATCTGGGAGTTGAAATTCACATCTTTTTTTTTAATTGAAAATTTTTATTTTTTAAGATACAAACATTATAAAAATACAATAAAATTTTAAAGTAAAATAAATTCATAAGCAACCATTGTCTATACTACCTTTACCCCCCCCCCGTTTACCCTCCCTCCCACCCCCAACCCCCCTCCCTTCACTTCCCAGAGCAGAATACAGGGTTAATAATAACAAAATTTATAATAACAAAAAAAGAAAAGAAAAAAAAGAAAAGAAAAAAAATCATAATTAACCTTTAACTCCATAACCTATAAAACAATTTTCTATTTAATATTCATTCATAAAATAAATGAAACTTTTTAATTCCATACTTTTTCTGAATATAATCTATCCATCTTCTCCATACAATAATATATCTCTCTTGTGTATGATCCTTTAAATAAACAGAAATTTTTGCCATTTCTGCAAAACTAGATACTTTAAATATCCATTCTTCTAAAGTAGGCAAAGAAACTTTCTTCCAGTATAAACCTACTAATAACCTTGTTGCAGTTATTAAATTCAACATCAAAGTAGTTTCTTTTTCATTTAAGTCAACGAAAATACCAAGTAAAAAAAATTGAGGAGTAAACTTTATCTTTCTTCTAAAAATCTTTTGAATGTCATTCGAAATTCACACATCTTAAACTTGCTGAGGTCGGGAAACACTTCACTGGAGAAAGAAAAACAGTCCATAGGACTCTTCCTCTTTGCCAAAAGGTTCAAAACAACTTTGCTAATGCACTGCAATAGCATTTAGGCTTATACACCACCCAATAGTGCTTTACAGCACTCTCTGGGCAGTTTATAATATAATAATTATTTGCATATTGCACCAAACAATCTCAGTCCACATTTTACTGAACTCAGAATTATGGAAGTCTGAGTCAATCTTAAGCCCACTCAGGACTGAACTCCAGGCTATGGGCAGAGTTGCCTGCAATAGTGCCCTTTAACCACTGCTCCGCCAGTGTATTTAGCTAGGACTCTGTATTTTCTGAACATAGTAGCTGCATTTTGTTAATTGCAGGATTTAGTAAGTTCTGTGAACCGAGCAGTGTATAAAGATTTCCTTTACCTAATATCCCTAGGACATACTTATCACTGGGAAACTACTTTCAATTCAGCTTCACCTACCTGTCCTCTAATTCTATCTGTTTTGCCTCTTTCCTCCTCATCTATATATTACTAAAACATTTGTGTCTGTTTGTCTGTAACCTTCAATTGGGCAACATTGGCAACAATTATTGAACCAAAGTCATTCAAATGGGCTAGCTCAGGGGTAGTCAACCTTGACTCTTTTATGACTCGTGGACTTCAACTCCCAGAATTCCTGAGCTGGCTCAGGAATTCTGGGAGTTGAAGTCCACGAGTCATAAAAGAGCCAAGGTTGACTACCCCTGGGCTAGCTTATGGACTGCTGGGACTCATGACTCCCATGGGAATGAAATTTGGGGAAGTTGTGGCCTCCACACCTTCCAACTACTTCTCAGAAAACCATAGATTGTATGGTGCAAAGGAAGAGGGGATGGGCCTATTCCTGCCTTCATTCCCACCTCCCTCTGGCCTCTGCACCCTTACGGGCTAGAGGCCATTGGCTGCTTTGGAACCAAGGCTGACGTTTGAAATATCTTAATGGTGAGATGGAACTGGCTAGGGGTATCCAGCAGTCAACAGATGAGCCCTCCTCCTTCCTGGAAGAAGGGGGCCCTTGAAACCTGCTGGAATAAGGGATGCGGGTGCGAGTCTCCTTGTAGTCTTTAGCTCCCTTTGTGGTATTTTTCTGGAGTGAAGTTTAATATTTTTTATTTAAAAATGAAAGAGTTAAATTTCATGGCAGAATCTATGAACTGATGTTTTGTGAGTATGTGTAGAAATAAGAATCCTTAGGTAGACTAGACTAGACTAGACTAGACTAGAATACAGTACCCTACTCTACTCTACTCTACTCTACTCTACTCTACTCTACTCTACTAAACTAAACTATACTATACTATACAATAGAGCTGGAAGGGACCTTGGAGGTCAGTTCTTTTCTGGCAAGATAAATATCACTAAATATAACTATACCATCACAGATATCTTCCATACTGTATATCAGTTTCATGTATATTTTTCATTTGAATAGAGCTGGAAGAGACCTTGGAGGTCTTCTAGTCCAGCCCCCCGCTCAAGCAGGAGAACCTATACTATCTCAGACAAGTGACTGTCCATCTCTGCTTAAAACTCCAGTGATGGAGCGCCCACGATTTCTGGAGGCAAGCTGTCCCACTGGTTAATTGTTCTAACTGTCAGGAAGTTTCTCCTTAATTCCAAATTGCTTCTCTCCTTGATCAGTTTCCAATCATTGTTTCTTGTTTTGCCCTCTGGTGCTTTGGAGAATAGTTTGACACCTTTGTGGCAGCCCCTCAAATACTGGAATACTGTTATCATGTCACCCCTATTTCTTCTTTTCTTTAGACTAGCTAAACTCAAGTCCTGAAAGATCAAGGGCTGAGATTGCCTAAGGAAAAAGCATGAAATAAACAAAGAACTACTAACCATAATTTTTCCCATTTTGTCTTCACCGCCTTTCTACAAGGGAAAAAGAAGGTATCAGTTTCATCCTCATTTGGAAAACTTAATAGAATATGATCCCGTTGCAAAATTACCAATGGAGTTACAAGATCTACTAAACTTTCAAAGGCAACAATCATTAAGTAATATCCTTGCTCTATTTTTGACTGCCATAACTGAAGAATGATGAATTAGAGCAGTGGTTCTCAACCTTCCTAATGCCGTGACCCTTTAATACAATTCCTCATGTTGTGGTGACCCCCAACCCCCCATCCAGCTGGCCAGGGGGTATCAAAAACTTGACCAAAAAAAAAAAAAAGGAAAAAATGGGAAAGTACAGGTAGTCCTCAACTTACAACAATTTGCTTAGTGACTGTTTGAAGTTACAACAGCACTGAAAAAGCGAATTATAATCATTTTTCACACTTATGATTGTTGCAGCATCCCCAGGGTCATGTGATTTACATTCGGATGCTTGACAACTGATTCATACTTATGACATTCACAGTGTCCCAGGGTCACGTGATCAATGGCCAGGGGGCATGGCCAGCAGCTCACTCAGGTTGCACAGTACCTGTGGGGGGGACTCTGTGGGTCTCTGGGATGGGACGGGGGTGGGTGCCTGCCTTCCTTCCCTCCCTTCTCTCCCATTGTCCCTTCCTTCCTTCTTTTCTTCCTTTCTTTCACCTCCCTCTTAGTCTCTTCCTCCTTCCCTCCCTCTCTCCCATTGTCCCTTCCTTCTTTCTTTCCTTCACCTCCTTCTTAGTCTCTTCCTCCTTCCCTCCCTCTCTCCCATTGTCCCTTCCTTCTTTCTTTCCTTCACCTCCTTCTTAGTCTCTTCCTCCTTCCCTCCCTCTCTCCCATTGTCCCTTCCTTCTTTCTTTCCTTCACCTCCTTCTTAGTCTCTTCCTCCTTCCCTCCCTCTCTCCCATTGTCCCTTCCTTTTTTCCTTCCTTTCCTTCACCTCCTTCTTAATCTCTTCCTCCTTCCCTTCCTCTTTCCCATTGTCCCTTCCTTTTTTCCTTCCTTTCCTTCACCTCCTTCTTAATCTCTTCCTCCTTCCCTCCCTCTTTCCCATTGTCCCTTCCTTCTTTCTTTCCTTCACCTCCATCTTAGTCTCTTCCTCCTTCCCTCCCTCTCTCCCATTGTCCCTTCCTTCTTTCCTTCCTTTCCTTCACCTCCTTCTTAATCTCTTCCTCCTTCCCTCCCTCTCCCATCTTATCTCTTCCTTTCCTTCCCTCCCTCTTTCCCATTGCCTTTCTCTTCACCTCACCTTCTTAGTCTCTTCCTCCTTCCCTCCCTCTTTCCCATTGTCCCTTCCTTTTTCTTTCCTTCACCTCCATCTTAGTCTCTTCCTCCTCCCTTCCTCTTTCCCATTGTCCCTTCCTTCTTTCCTTTCCTTCCTTCATCTTTAACCTCCTCTTAGTCTCTTCCTCCTTCCCTTCCTCTTTCCCATTGTCCCTTCCTTTTTTCCTTCCTTTCCTTCACCTCCTTCTTAATCTCTTCCTCCTTCCCTCCCTCTTTCCCATTGTCCCTTCCTTCTTTCTTTCCTTCACCTCCTTCTTAGTCTCTTCCTCCTTCCCTCCCTCTCTCCCATTGTCCCTTCCTTTTTTCCTTCCTTTCCTTCACCTCCTTCTTAATCTCTTCCTCCTTCCCTTCCTCTTTCCCATTGTCCCTTCCTTTTTTCCTTCCTTTCCTTCACCTCCTTCTTAATCTCTTCCTCCTTCCCTCCCTCTTTCCCATTGTCCCTTCCTTCTTTCTTTCCTTCACCTCCTTCTTAGTCTCTTCCTCCTTCCCTCCCTCTTTCCCATTGTCCCTTCCTTCTTTCTTTCCTTCACCTCCATCTTAGTCTCTTCCTCCTTCCCTTCCTCTTTCCCATTGTCCCTTCCTTTTTTCCTTCCTTTCCTTCACCTCCTTCTTAATCTCTTCCTCCTTCCCTTCCTCTTTCCCATTGTCCCTTCCTTCTTTCTTTCCTTCACCTCCTTCTTAGTCTCTTCCTCCTTCCCTCCCTCTCTCCCATTGTCCCTTCCTTTTTTCCTTCCTTTCCTTCACCTCCTTCTTAATCTCTTCCTCCTTCCCTTCCTCTTTCCCATTGTCCCTTCCTTCTTTCCTTCCTTTCCTTCCCCTCCCTCTTAGTTCCTTCCTTCTTTCCTTCCTTCCTGTGTTTTTCGATGGTCTTAGGCGATCCCTGTGAAAGGCTTGTGTGACCCCCAAAAGGGTTGCAACCCACAGGTTGAGAACCGCTGAATTAGAGTTTAACGGAGCTGAAGCACCATTTCAGTGATGGCAAACTTACGACACACATGTCAAAGGAGACCTGCACAAAGTTTTGGGTGACAACATCTGATAAAATATTTTCAAAAACATGCCTGATTCTTGCAGGGTTTTTGGAGGCTGTGGTGGTGGCCCCGCAAGAATAGTGTATGGTTTCACATGGCCTTCAGATCGACCAGAAATCACATTAGAGAGTCATGCTTTTGCAAGGCCTCCAGGGCCTCAAAAAATCATGCAAGAACAGGGACAGTTTTCCAGTGGTTTTTCAGAGGCTGCAGAGGCTGAGGAAGAGTATTATCTAAGCAGGCCTTGTGCATCCTGGAGCATCCTCAGGAAGCCTTGGGAAAAGGCATGAGGTGGCCTTTGGGGTGGTGATGGTGGTGCCAGGCCTCTACTTCAGGCCAGTCTCTGAGTGCCAGTATTCATGATAGCCCAGATGTGTCTGTGGGGAGAGAGGGAAGATTCAGAATTGTTTCTTTTTTGTTCAGGGCAGCGAGTGACATGCCAGCAGAATCAAGGTGGGCATTTTCTAAATTTTTGACAGGCGCAGCCAAAACGCTTGGCATCGTCTCTTCAGTTGGGCTGTCATGCTCCTATGCACTGCTCGCAACATGAAAGGGGGAGATTAGTGACCAGGACCCAAGGGACAGTATCAATATACAGATGGCCCCTCTGTCTCTGGTCACTTGTAGGCCTATGAATGAAGGATTACAAAAGGACACAAAGAAACATGCAATGTCCTAAACCCACCCAAGAACATCTGGCATCTTGGGACAACACCCACAACACCCAAGACTGAACATATGGTCTTGGGGAAACTCCCTTGAGAGAACATACTAGCTACTTCTGCTTTTCTTATCTATAGTGTCCCAGCCTTAAAGGGTGAAGACTTAATCTTATGTGTGCCAGCCTAGCTGGGTGAATTGCTTATGTAACCAAAGTGACTATAAAAATAAGCTTTCTTTGTTATTTGGGTCTTTTGGGTCTTTTGTACAGAAGCCCATCTCTATTGAGCTGAATAAACACGAAAACGTGAAGGCAACTTCTAGTTTCCTGTATTTCTTTAACCAGCAAAACCTCAGAACCTGCATATCAGTGCCAGGCCTCTACTTCAGTCCAGCTTCCAAGTGCCAGTATTCATGGTAGCCCAGATGTGTCTGTGGGGAGGGAGGGTTTTTCAGAATTGTTTATTTTTGGTTCAGGGCAGCGAGTGACATGCCAGCAGAATAAAGATGAGCATTTTTTTAAATTTTTGACAGGCGCAGCCCAAAACACTTGCCATCCCTGGACTATTTGCTACTACAGAAGCGCACTTTCCTAATCCAAAAAGAAAAAAAAAACCTAAACAAACAGGGAGGGATCCCAGTGATGGGGGGGGAGGGAAATCTCATCATTAAGACTGACTGTTATTCTATTTCATTTTTATTTTAGCTCCTAAATCAAACCTTCCTGGGTTTGCCCCTGTTCTGGTCACCAACCAAAGTTATCTGAGATGTTCTGTTGATTCTCCCTCAGCAGTCTTGGTTGCATGATAGCTGCCCCATTATCCATCTCTGCTCACCTTCCCTGCTTTGGCAAAGGGAATTGCATCCCACTAAAACTATTTCTGCTTCTCAGGATTCTCAGGCAGATGCCCACTTCATGGACCACCGGTTGAGCAATAATATCATGGAGGAACTTCTTGCAGACTATTCTGGACTGGGGGATTAATACCAATTTATGCCTCTGGAACTAGATGTGACGGTAAGCTCTTTTTGGAGAAAAGGCAACATACACATTCTCCCAAAGGGGAAAAAAAAAAAGGACAGCCGGCATGATGTAACTCACTTACATTAGTCTCTGTGTCATTATTCTTCTTGTTATCATTATCCTGACCAAAAGAAAGAAAGAAAACATCATTACTCTTGCATCTCAGACATGCAGCTTATGGTTACTGGTTTTTTTTTTCCTTGAGCCATTTGCCCATTTGCAAAAAGGAGAGAATTACACCATCAAAATAAGGAGGAGAAACAAAACACCTAGTGTCAGAATCCAATTATATTTCATTTCTATCTACCTACTCTGATCAATTCTTACTCTGTTCTGGATTATGTCATACTACAAAAAGGGAGGATGGTAAGCATGGGGGGGGTTATGGCTCTCACTTCCTTCATTAAACTACAAAGTGACCGTTTGTGGATTCTCATCGAGAGAACTAACCATAACTATGTAGCCATCACCTTTCATCTCATTCCCCTTTGCTGGCAGTTAGGAAAAGGGGGTGGGAAATCCAATGCCTGGGGTCTAGGAAACAGAGGCTGAGTGATCATGCCAATGGAGCGGATGACGGATTGAATTGCCAGGAAGAACTGTGGGGTGGGGTCTGCTTGGGAACACTTTAAAACATTGAATGGTGGGAGAGGATTCCCCAGATCCTGTCTAGCATGCCTACAATCAGCTTCTCTTAATAAAGATCCCTATTGGAAGAGACATTTCAAGAGTTCTGTCTTCTTAAGATGTAAAATTGAGGTGGGTCCTTACACCTAGGTGATTTTATGCCTAACAGAGGACAATAACTTACTCTTACAGCTGACTTAATTGCAAACCATAAAGGAGACAAAATCCATACAACGGTAGACAGATTTCTAGTGCTGATCATCATTTTGTTTCTTTTTTAATCTTGATTCTTAATCCAAATATTCCAGCAGTGGCTCCAGCTTGGACTCCAACATCTGAGATGTTCCGTTTATTCTCCCTCAGCACCCTTGGCTGAAGAATAGCTACCCCATCATCTGTCTCTGTTCTCCTCTCCTGATCTGGCAAAGAGAAATGTGTCCCATAACAAGTATCTCAGAATTCTCAGGCAGATGTTATCTTCATGGTTCCCCTCTTTTTATCAACATTACATAGAGCAGTGGTTCTCAATTTTTTTAATGCCGCGACCCCCAACCGGTCGTAAGTCGAGGACTACTCAACCGGTCGTAAGTCGAGGACTACTCAACTGGTGCAGCACCATTTGCAGAATGGGTCTTTTGGCGGGCTCAGCAGGGCAGAGACAGCCTGGACAATTCCTATTGGCTTTTGAAAACCAATAGAATTAAACTCTATTCAAGAGAGTCTATTCTATTGGCTTTCAAAAGCCAATAGAATAAAAGGGAGTAGGACAGCTAAGGAAAAGGGGGGGGGGAAATGGTGGATTGCGTTGTTTGGCAACCCTCATGAAATGGTCGTTCGACCCCAAATGGGGTCCCGACCCACAGGTTGAGAACCACTGACATAGAGGAATATATTACAGATTATTCTGGACTGGATAAATTACTCTGACTCTTTTCTCTGAATCTAAATCAGACTGTGTGCTCTTTTGTAGAGGAAATGGAGCATATACAGTCCACCAAAGGGGGGAAACATCAGGCTATCTAGCATGATGTAGCTTACCATAGACTCTACATCAGCATTATCCTTGTTATCCTGAACAGAAAATAAGAAAATTTCCTTATTATTCCATCTCATGTATGCAGTTTCAGATTACTAGCTTTCTTGTAGTCATTTGCCCATTTACAAAACAAATTACACCATTAGCATGATGAGAAGAAGGAAGATGATGCAATAAATTTCACGTAGCGTAGATATGCACATTTTAGAAATATAGTAATTTTTTTTTTGCTAAAAAGAAAAATGCGATAGAAGGAATATATGGGATTTATTTGCTGGCTCTCTCTCTCTCAGACAGATATCTCAGGCAACTTCAAGTTTCCCTTCTTTCTTCTTAAAATATGCCTGCCACATAAAATCTTTCTGATACAAAAATCTTGTAAATATTGGATCGAAAGAAATGGAAACCATACAAAGGGATAAGTGTGTTGTATGCCTGTAACTTGGCATGCCTTCACTCAGACATGGTCTGACCTAAAAATGCAGAAGACATTTAATACTGTTATGTCCCTTGTGAAATAATGATCATCAGAACAGATATTCCTATCTCTGCTTCAATCCAGTGAGATTTATAAACACCTCAGGAACCTGACACTGACTTGGATTTGGGTCAGGCACTGGAACTATGAAAAGTTAGGCAATCCCTAGTGCCCATGATCCAGCAAAGGGGTTATCCAGGGCTTCTTCACCTCATTCCTTCTCCTTCTTCCTGTTTTCTCCAGTATGGATTCTTCATCTCCTTTGACCAACATCTACATGCAGTTACATATTGTTATAGAATATAGATAATCTTTAATTTATGACTCCAGTTAGAATTTAAGGGATGTAGTCCTTAAACAAGTCATCCCATGGCCAGACCAATTTTATGACCGTTTTATTGCAGTCATTAAATGAAGCTTCCCCCATTTACTTTGTTTCTCAAAAGGTAGCTGGGAAGGTTGCAAATCATGATTATATGACTCAGGATGCTGCAACTGTCGTAAATGCGAGATGGTTGCCAAGTACCCAAATTGAATCAGATGACCACAGATATGGTGCGGTGACCGTAACTTTGAGCATGGATGGTAAGTCATTCTTTAAAGCGTTGTTGTAGCTTCTAATCATTGTTATACAAATGATCATAAATGGAGGATTTCCTATATACATATGTCAAACATATGTCAAGACATCATAGGTGGCTGGAATATTCCTCTCCTTCTCTAACTTAAGATTTCTCTTTTCCATTGAAGATCAGCATCTTATTAGCCAGAAATCAATGAAATCTAACCTAACTCTTTCCTTCCTCAAAGTCTCATTCAGCTTTTTTTCTTTTTTAAAAAATGGGCCCGACCAATTAAATTTGTATCAGAAGCACTGGGGAAAGTGGTAGCTATTGAGAAATTGCTACATCCTATTCCTACCACCGACTCCCACAATACTGCAGCTCTTCTTCCAAGCATTGCCTCAAAGTTTTTGTTGATGTAACTGAGCGCATATACAGATAATATAACCACACATGATATGCAGCTTAGGAGACAATGAACCTGTGGATTTTGCTCTATCCCTTATCCATATTTATGCTCTATAGGGGATGCAGCAGCTATGTGGTTGAGATGCTGAGTTTTAGACCATTAAAGGTCTATAGTTCAGCAGTCTGAGACTTGAGAGCCATGAGACATAACTTGTCCCAGCTCCTGCCAACCTAGCAGTTCAAAAGTATGTAAATGCAAGTAGATAAATAGGTACCACATGTAAGCATGTAGGAAGGTAATAGCATTCCATGCTTTGCCGTATGCTCTGTGCTGCAGTATAAAGTCATGTTGGTCACAACACTGACTCTATGGTTTAAGAAAAAGAGATGAGCATCGCCCCCTAACCAGCAGAGTACAACTTGTAGGGACACCTTTACCTTATTTTTATTCATGTCAAAGTCTTCCTATACCTCGCATAGTTAAAAATTCTTTTCAATTAAATAAATTTTCAGCCTTCTGTATTGGTCCAACTCAGCAGGTCCAACAAGAGGTTCCACAAGAGGTTACCGCTTACTCTTGTGCTTATGTGAATGCTGAGAAAGGTAATAGGATACCAACATGAATTCAGAATGTCTGATACACTTGAATTCCTGATGGTTAAAATACTAAGTACTCAAAGCTCTCTGCCCAAATTTTTAATCCCTTCATGAAGAAATGTGTGAATTAAAGCATGGGGACAAGCTCAACAAAATGCTTACTCACTTCATCTGCAGGAACCCCAGCCAAAAGGCTATTGCAAGCCACAAAAATTAGCCTTACCGTCTGTGTAGAAAGTGTAAAAGTCAACACAAAGATTAAAAGGAGGCGCATGTTGCTCATCAACTCTCCTGGTCCTTGCTGCTCTTCTAAGTGACCTTATTCAGCTCCACTGCCACGTTTTAATATCTTAATCTGCAAGCTTCATTATGCAAACCCAATGCCTCTATTGTTGCATGATTTACAAGGAAGTATTGAGCTTCCATTGCATCATGCACAATTATTCCACTATCCATGTTCAAATCAAAGCTAAAAGGCAGAGGTTGTGTCTCTGCCCACAGTAAAGGTCTAACATAATGGAAGAAGTACTCAAACTGTTTTTCTAAGAAGTACCAGAGATGAGCTGCATAGATCCAGATAATCACTTAATTGGCAGCATAGATTTGGAATTGGTCCAGGGATTATTCAATGTTAAAGCCAGATCTGATACTCTTCCATTTTATGGCATACATTTCTTTGGGATCTTCTTTCTGATGGCAACATAAGCGGGGAATCCTCTCCCATCTGGCTAGAAACCTCTACTAGGAATTGAATCCATGCAGGATTGCATTTTACATGACTAAATATTGTGCATTTTAGGAGCAATTCTGGTACTGGTGCTTAGTACTGTGATAGCATCTGGCTCCCTGCATCTGAAAAGTCCCAAATAGGATGAAGCTCATCATATAGTCTTTGTAGTAGTTGCAGTAATTGAAAATACCATGCAGAATACGCATTGTCTTAAAATAGAGAAATCCTCCTCAGTCTTGGATGTAGAAGTCATCTAAAATGCATACATATGGGCAGTGGTGGGGTTCAAATATGGGAACAACCAGTTCTCTGTGTGGATGCTGGTTCTGGAAGTCCGTTCTGGGCCTGGGCAACCAAAAATTAGCTACTGGCTCTGCCGAACTGGTGCAAACTGGCTGAATCCCACTACTGCATATGGGCCATGACTTAATGTAATATTTGTATTTTTTTGCTCTGAGACGTTAAGGGAAGAGGGACTGTATCTACTATTCTGATAAACAGTGAGAAGAATTTCACCTACTTCAGCTCAACTGCTTTCAGGAACTTAGCATTTTCCATAGTGAAGAATCCATGGTTGAACTGTAAGGTTCTTGACCTTCTTTGAGCCTGCTTTTCTTCTTGTAGATGTTTCATCACATTCTAACCCTATTACTCTATCTTCTGTTATTCTGTGCTCTAAGATAGTTCACCCAGATCCCAACCCAAAAACCTAATTAGGAGAACTTCAACAATGCAACCTACACCCTGAGCTTCTTGTATCTGTTACCCTCAGCAAAGGGCAGTTTGTTAGAAAGCTTTGGGTATGCAATTATTTTTTGGGAATTAAAGCACAAAAGACAATATTAATTGTCAGAATGTTAATTTGCTAATATGGACAGGTGCCTGGATCACCATACCCTTATTTCTCTAATTCTGCCATACCTTTTCCTATGGGGACAAGGTCTAATCCAGGCTCCCCTTCAGAAAAAAAAATTCTTCCAAAAGATAAGGACTTTCACAGCTCCCTATTTGTGCTTTGTTTCTTGTGCCAATACCTTAGTTTTGATTCATCAGTATTTCCAAAAGGCTTTATGTAAGCATGATGCTCTTTCCATCATATGTCTTCTTTAATAGTTCTTTAACAGAGGTTAGGTCACTTTTGCAAACAAGAAGATAATTCCTATTGAAACACTTCCAAGAGTAGCAAAAGTCCTTTTCGTGGAAATCTTTGTGGTGGCCTTAATTGATTGGTTTGATAAAAGGTAAGGAGACGACACAAAAGAGTGTCTAGTTCTGACAACACCATCAAGATAAAGGTGAGTGGCCTTAAGAGTCCCATGATGTGTTTATAGATGCTATAATCTTTTCCAGCAGAACATGGCATTAAACCAGAATTTGAAAAAAGAAACAAAAGGTACACTGGATAAATGGAAGAAAAGAACAAGTTTCAGTCTTGTTGCACCTTTTTAAAATGTATTACTTTAGAATTTAGATGATGTATTCATCGTACGCAACCTGCTTTCACTTGTGGCATCTCTGACAACAGCAAATGCAAACCCATCAAAGCCCAAAGTACCCACATCATTATTATCAGCAATACCAACACCTTCTCACTCCTCCAAATTCCATATTACAATATAATTTAGAAAAGAGCAACGTGTAAATTTTGCAGGTCTAGAAGCTTTCTTGATTGTTGAAAGGCTCCCTTATCTAGTGGTGACCTGAACTGGCATGATGGTGAAGGTGACCATATCTGATGGCCTTTACTTATCAAGCAGTCTTTTATTCAACCACTTCCTGCTTTGACAACAGGGCCAGGTTTGAAGTCACTGAAGCATGCCAGATGAATTACACATGACTTACAAAACCAATAGCATCAAGACAACTTCATATTTGGAAGAGCAAAGAATTGGAGAGAAACAAGTTGTTCCATCCATTGTTTTTTTTTGGGGGGGGGGTTGGTTTTGTGCTAGCATTTGGACATTCGGTAAGAGAGCACCCATCCTTTTAGTGTGTTGGGCTTACATATTAAGTTGGACTGTGCCAAAGCTTTCAAGAGGATTTCATTTTGAGGTCCGTTCATGTGGGGAAATCTTTCAAAGTGTCTTCAGAGAGCAATGGGCACATTCTTCTCTAAAAAATTATGACACGTGACATGTATCAATAGCAAAAAAAAAAAAAAAAATAGGTTTCTACCTGTGTGCAGAAATAACTTCTGGCCCTTGCCATCATTTATTGGAAGAATCAAGAAATGCTTTTCTGCTAGAATTGCTGGATAAAATCCCAGGATGGTGGAAACTGTATTCCAAAGACAAATTGTGACATCTCTGTGTTTCAACCAAGTCAACCTTATTATGGGTGAAACACGTGGTTCAAGTGAAATTGTGCCCCCCACATACACTCTTCTTTACTGGCTTGATAATGAAATGAAAAACTACTTAGCTAAGGTTTGACTTAAATTAATAAATGGCATTTGATTCAATTCAACATCAGCTTTCTACATAATGGCACAAGCAATCTTGAAATCATCTCTGTTTATTTTTTCATTCCATTTTTCTTGTCTTCGTCTTTGAATCAGGTGCTGACCTCATTTCAGTACCAATGTAATTGCCATGTCTTCCCACTATTTCCAGATGTGAACGTTGCTCATATTTACAGATAGTGGGGGTGGCAAGGATGGAGGAATGTCTGGTTGGTCTCCAGATACCCCAGATCAGCCTTTGCAGCAGAAGTATAAAGTTACGGCAAAGATATTTGGAAAATGCAATGCTTAGCAAAATTGCTAAAATATTCTCTGTTACTCCTTTCCCTACAATCTTTTTCTTTGGGAATCTGTTACAATAGAAAAGGGGCATACAGTTTAAATGCACAAATACCATTCCACGCACAATTGTTCAAATGGCACTTTTTTATTTTTGTTAAACTCATTGCAAATTTTGATTTTGAGGAATCCACACTTAGTGGTACAAGATCTGTTTTAAGCACTGAAAACAAATGAGTAAGCTTAAAATGAAAATGAATAGTATAGCCTTTTTTTTTAGGCTTCTCCTTCCCTTTCTTTTTGTCCTTCCCCTATTTTTCCTCTTTCACCATTTGGTTAATTATCATGAGGTCAAGGCCAAAATGAAGGTAAACATTCTGGACTTCTAATATTTGCATGCCACATCCAGCACACACAAGACCAAGATCTGAAGAACCATCTTACTACAGGGTAAATCTGGATGGTTTTCTATTCTAGTAGCTTGCCATGTCAGTGTTGGTGGGGCTAGTCTTGGAGATTCTTTGATTAAACTGTTTACTATTATAAAACCCTAGTAAGACCACACCTAGAATACGGCAACCAATTTTGGACATCATATTACAAAAAACATGTTGACACTTTGGAAAAAATTCAGAGAAGAGCAACTAAGATGATCAAAGGCCAGGAGACTAAAACATATGAAGAACAGCTGTAGGACTTGGGTTTGCTAGTCTAAAGAAAGAAAAAACAGGGTCGACATGATAGCAATATTCCAGTATTTGAGGGGCTGCCATGAAGAAGAGGGCGTCAAACTATTCTCCAAAGCACCAGAGGGCAGGACAAGAAACAATGGTTGGAAACTGAACAAAGAGAGAAGCAACTTGGAATTAAGGAGAAATTTCCTAAGAGTGAGGACAATTAACCAGAGGAACAGTTTGCCTTCAGAAATCATGGGTGCTCCATCACTGGAGGACTTTAAGAAGAGATTAGACAGTCACTTGTCTGAAATGGTATAGGGTCTCCTGCTTGAGCAGGGGGCTGGGCTAGAAGATCTCCATGGTCCCTTCCGGCTATATTCTATTCAAACTATTAGCTGTTTGCAAGTTCCTTGATTGGGATATTGTTTACTTCTTGATTGTTAGTCTGATATTAATCCAGGTGTTAATCTATGCTCATCTGGGTGTTGATTACTACTGATGAGATGTTTTGGTCTTTCGATTCCCCTTTTGGCTTGTTGATTGTCTCTTTTGCACAGTATGTTAGGTCTGGATTATGTCTATGTGTCTATTGGTGACTAATTTCTTAGTGCCAAGCTTCTAGGAATTGTCTAGCATATTTGGACTTGGCTTGGTCTAGGATGATCAGGAGATAACTAGGGTGTGGATGAATGTGTATCTGACCAAGTCTCACTTATCCTCACTATGAAGGTCACCAGTGTTTCTCAACCCTAGCAGCTTTCAGATGTATAACACACCTGAAATTTGCCAACTGGTTGAGAAACACCAGTTTATACATTTTGTTGGTAAGGAGAGTGGAATCCAACCTACACCAGCACAGAAATGGGATACCTTTCATTTAGGTTTTAGTTATATTCTATGGCAGTATTTAGGACCACAGTTTGCAATAATATCAGCATCAAAATTGTTCTTCATACATTTACATCACACAAGTGATGGTTGTTCAATTAAGATTTATTTATTTTTATTTTCAAAAAGCGTTTCCCACACCAAGGACAGCAAACCATTAAAATCAGGCCCCGTATTGTATCTACCACCACCATCACCTTCAAGCACTGAATAGGCTGGGTCATTGGATGTCCTTGAGCAGAACAATCTTGTTCATTTTGCAGAAATGGAGAATGCTGTTGGATCTTTTCAGCATATTCAGATATATCAGTATTTTCAGTATTTTTTGTAATTTCGGTCATTTCTGTAATTTTCATCATTTCCGTCATTTCCATCATTTTGTCATTTCCATCATTTTCCATTATTCCAGTTTCGGCCTCACTTTTATGTTTCAGGACAAAATGAAATGAGAAAAGGGGAAATAATTTCTAAATGAAACTTCTGAAAAGATCATTGCTGGAGTGATTACAGGAATAGAGCTGTACTGTGATCACCAAGATTCCCAAAAGGTTTGCAAGAACCCTTTTGAGATTAACAATTATGATTTAACCAGCATAATGGATTCTTAATACATTGCATCTGTTAATTAATAAGCACTTGAAATTTTATTTCCATGAAATCACATTTGCATAATTAAGGAATGAATCTTCTCCTTTTCTTCCTTGCTTCATCTCAATAAATCCCAAAACTCTCAATCCATACATCAGAAAATATGAGTTGCAACTCATGAACATTTAAATAAAATGTCTAGTTTCAGAGCTGTAGCTGGAATGTTTCTTTGGGCTTCCTAGTACATCCCTGAAGGTACCAGTCAGTCAATTTATCATTTGGAATTTTAGAAATGATATCTTTGTTTCAACCTCTCAAACAACCAATTTTTCCCTGTGGAGGACTTACCTGTCTTCTTGAACCCTGCTTGCCCTGGGAAAAAAGCACACACCTGTAAGTTCTTTGTTGCTTTTCATTCCTTGTAAATAAAAAGCACATTATCTTGCTGTTTGGAAAAGGGTCATGTTGTGTCCAGAGCCTGCAAATGCAGGCTCGGGACATTGCAAGGTTCCCGGGCAATTGCAAAAGCTGCCCAGGACCAGACTGAGTGGCGCCGGCCTAATGCACATGCGCAAGGTACAAAAAATGCCTATAGATGTTGCCATTTTGTCCGGGGATTTGGGATGTATAAAAGGAGGCCTGTGTGCCTTTGCTCGTTGTTGGAGTTTTGACTAAATGCACAATAAAGAGCGTCTTCTTCATTCGCCATCGCATCAGAAATGCGTCTTCTTCATTCGCCATCGCTCCCAGGACTTAACAGGTCACACAAAAGCTTGGGGGAGGGTTGGGGTGGGTTGGGAGGGTTTGGGGAAGGGAACTTTTTTGTAAAAATTTAAAAATTTTCAATAAAAAAAGAGCTTGCTTTGCAGAATATGGTCAAGCAGGTAAGTAATACTTTCAGCAGTTGCATTTTCACGATGTGCTAGCTTTAGCTAGCAAACATTCACTTTGGTTTGATTCTGTGTAGGTTAGTGAGCTGCCCACATCTAGCCCATTTAGTTAATAGTGTATCTTATTCATTCAGTATACTGTGTAAACACAGAAAACGAGTTCCTTCATAAGACAAGGCAGACAAGATAAATTTTCCTGTGTTTGGCAATTGCTGCCTTAAAAATCTGGCTGATCTAATTATTATATCCAGTGTTTATTTTTAAAGTCTACCCAGTCTTCTTACAAGGTTGATGGGGTAGCTTGCAGAATATGAGCTCACCACAGAGCAGGTGAGAATCGGCAGCATAGATGGAACTGTAACTCTCATCAGCCTTTTCTGTGTGGGAAGCTATTAGGGACCATCAAGAATCCCTCCCTCAGGACAGATAAAAGAGCAGAAAAACCCATCAACCAGGGACCAGGTTAGTTGCAGGCAGAGAATCAGTGGACAAGCCCACAGGAAGTTGCAAGTCCAAAGACAGTCAGCAGAGAAGTGGCTGCTACTGGGGAGGAAGTGAGCAGGTGCACAGGGTTGTGGATTGTGAGAGAGATATGGGGTTGAGCGAAAGGGGCTATGTGAAAAGGGAAGGGTGTGGAGTCCTTGCAAGAGAGACTTCATGAGTTAGAGAGGGTGCAAGGTGAATTGGGAATGTTTGGAGGGTGAATCAGTGGTGGGATTCAAATATGTGAAGAACCGGTTCTCTGTGTGGATGCCACTTCTGGAGGTCCGTTCTGTTGCCTGGGCAACAAAAAAATTAGCTACCGGTTCTGCCAAAGTGGTGCGAAATGGCTGAATCCCACCATTGGGGTGAACCAAAGATGCTTTTTCTCCATGAAACTAATCATCAGCATAGATTAGTGCTATGTCAATGATTTCTAACTTGTGTAATGTAATTTGGCCCTGCATGCTGTGTTTACGCTCTTGGGACTCTGGCGATGTTATTGGTATTGAGGGAAGGAAAATAAAAGGGGTGCTGCTTCATATGACGGAAGAATATGAAAGAAAGGAAAGACAGAGGATTTTTTTTTTTTTAAAAAGTTACTTATGTTCATTCCATGACCGTCACCCCCATTTATTCCCTGAAAAGGAAACAAAAGATAGTGTCCTGAAAATCTCCTTCACTAGACACTCCCAATTACACCAATATCATCTTATCCATCTTCTTCTACTCCAAGTAAGTTAGAAAATGAAAGTATTGTCATGGTACAGATTTCTTTCCCCATTAAGATCTCCTTTAAGTGATTTCCCGTGCAGCTGTTGCCAGGGGGAATTTTCACTCCAGCTCGGCTGAGTATGGAAGAAAGGAATCGCAGAAACAACGTAACTTACCATCATTCCACAATGGCTAGAGTCATTCATGCCCTTAAATGGAAAAAGAAAGAAAAAGTTCCACTCTGATAGGATAACCTCCTTGACTTCTCAAACCACACCATCAGTAACATACAGGTATAGTATAGGTGGTACCTTGCTCAATAGTAGTAACTATGAGAGGGACCTTGGAGTCCTAGCGGACAATCACTTAAATATAAGCCAGCCGTGTGCTGCAGCTGCCAAAAAAGCCAACACAGTGCTCGGCTGCATTAACAGAGGGATAGAATCAAGATCACATGAAGTATTAATCCCACTTTACGATGCCTTGGTAAGGCCACACTTGGAATACTGCATCCACTTTTGGTCACCATGATGTAAAAAAGATGCTGAGACTCTAGAAAGAGTACAGAGAAGAGCAACAAAGATGATTAGGGGACTGGAGGCTAAAGCATATAAGGAAAGGCTGCTGGAATTGTGTGTATCCAGTTTAATGAAGAGAAGGACGAGGGGGGACATGATAGCAGTGTTCCAATATCTCAGGGGCTGCCACAAAGAAGAGGGAGTCAAGCTATTTTCCGAAACGCCTGAAGGCAGGACAAGAAGCAACGGATGGAAACTAATCAAGGAGAGAAGCAACCTAGAACTAAGGAGAAACTTCCTGACAGAACAATTAATCAGTGGAACAACCTGCCTCCAGAAGTTGTGGGTGCTCCAACACTGGAGGCTTTTAAAAAGAGGTTGGACAACCAGTTGTCTGAAATGGTATAGGATTTTCTGCCTGAGCAGTGGGTTGGACTAGATGACCTCCAAGATCCCTTTCAACTACTACTACTATTACTACTACTACTACTACTACTACTACTACTACTACTACTATTATCTTTTGTATCATATGAGAATTTCTTCATTCTTCAGATAAAAATATGTTTGTAATACAACATGGAGTGAGAGAAACTAAAAGACCTACCATGTATTGCACCAGCCTGGGGCAGTGCAATCCCATTTAAGACCAGGCATGGGAATTCCGCATGGATCAAAGAACACCAGCCCAGCGCCATTCTGTCCTGTTGGGCTTCAATTCAGCCCCTTGCTCCCCATTCAACCTTTAATAGTCTGCAGGCGCTCTGAGAAAGAGGTCACATCATCACTTAACTCACCATGGACTGAGAATGAGATCTACGCATTAGGAGAATCACATGGGTGCAATCCTATCCAGAGCCCCAGTCACTTTCCTTTTCCAAGTGGCAACTAGGAGCCTGCCAGCTCTATGCAGATTTACAGTTATAATCCCCCATTTCTTCTGAAACCTGTCTGGGTCCGTTAGTTGCTGAGGGGTGCCTGAACTACTAGATCCTGCCTCCCTGTGAAGGGATACAACTTTAGAAAATCTCATAGCCACCAAGGCATGGTTTGACCATGACCACTTTGGCTAAAATTAATCCTACTTCCAATATAGGTATGACCCTATTGTTACTTAGAGATTTTTTATGATCATCGTAACTTTAAAAAGCCCTAGATAATTCATTTACTGAGCTTTTTTATGGAAAGTCTATGTTCATTAGTTTTTGGTAATGCTAGAACTGTCCTCAAACGATGAATATAATGCAAAACAAATTTAAGCAAGATGTCACACCCCCATAGTTATATTCTTCTGAAAGGGTTCACTCCAACCTCCTATTTATCATCCATTGTGATTGTGACATTTTGTAAGCTTTAGCCATATTGGAGGCATTGCCCTCAACAGCCTTTTTTGGACATTTAATGGCACCCTTATTAGCTTTCCAATTAAGTCAATGGTTCTCAACCTTTTTAATGCCGAGACCCCCACCGGTGTAAGTCGAGGATTACTCAACCAGTCGTAAGTCGAGGACTACTCAACTGGTGCAGCACTGTTTGCAGAATGGGACTTTTGGCGGGCTCAGCAGGGCGGAGACAGCCTGGACAATTCCTATTGGCTTTTGAAAGCCAATAGAATTAGACTCTATTCAAGAGAGTCTATTCTATTGGTTTTCAAAAGCCAATAGAATAAAAGGGAGTAGCACAGCTAAGGAAAAGGGGGAAAAATGGTGGACTGCGTTGTTTGGCGACCCCCGTGAAATGGTCGTTCGACCCCAAATGGGGTCCCGACCCACAGGTTGAGAACCACTGAATTAAGTGATAGTGGCTTGATAGAAACTTTAAGCTATAGGCTACTCTGCTCTGCCCCTCCCCGTGGACTCTTAGTTGATCTTGAAAACATTTTTGAACAGGGAGCGTTATTTCCACTTACCTTTACTTATTTTGGACAAGGTCTCAAACATATCTTCCCAAGTCACCAAGTTTTGTGCTATCAACTATACAAAATGCCACATTATTAAGTCTGGTTACTAATTTACTTAAAAGTAAAGATTTATCCCGTCCCATTCTAGAGGGCAGTGCTCCTCTCCATTTCCTAGCCGAGGGAGTGAGTGTTGTCTGAAGACACTTCCATGGTCATGGAGCCAGCATGACCATATGCCAAGGTGCCCAGAACGCTGTAGTACCTGTTTATCTACTCTCGTGTGCATGCTTTTGAGCTGCTAGATTGGCAAGAGCTGGCAGCAGATCTCGAACCCAGCCTCTCAGTTTTCCAGCTGACAAACTCAGGGTCTTTAACCTCTGAGTCATTGTGCCCTGCACTAATTTACTTAGCATTTCTTATCATATTATTTTATTCTGTATTATTTTATTATATCTGTTTTTAAATATTTTGACCCTATTTGTTTTCTTCTTTTATACATAGAAATATGGGAAATATCTACTGTTAGATTTATTTTTTGTATCTGGCCTTATGACAATAATAAACTGATTTGATTTTATTCCCCTCTCAATCTATTTATTTATTGTCCAATTTATATGGCTCCCATCTCACCAAACTAGCCACCCTGGTGGTGTACAACAAAGCTAAAACAGTCAACACATATCTAAACCCATTATCATTATTAATTGTTAAAAACAGAGAATACAATAAATACACTATACAAGCAAAGCAAGAACTAAGCATTAGCAGATGAAGGGATGCCAATAATTCTTAACTAATTCAATTATCAGGTGGATGCTGCCACCATTTCATTCTTTCCTGCAATCCTTCTAACTATGTGGTAAAATGTATTTATAGACAAATTATCAAATCTCACTTACCCATTCCCTATGAGGATCACTTTGTCTACACCAATGTTTCTCAAACATGGTAGCTTTCAGATAGGAAACACTCCTGAATTTGCCAAACTGGTTTTGTAGGTGACTGCAGTGAAATCCTTCCCAAACCAGCACAGAAATGACTTTTCATGTAACTTCAATTACATTCTGTGGCAGGACCACAATTTGCAACAATATCAGCATCAAAATTGTTCTTCATGCTTGCACATCAAACCAAGTGATGCTTGTGCAATTAAGATTTATTTATTTTTATTTTCACAAAGCTTTTCCCACATCAAGAACAGCAAACCAGTAAAATCAAGCCCTATATTGTATCTACTGCCACCGTGACCATCGAGTGCTGAATAAGCTGGATCATGGGTCGGCAACCTGCGGCTCCAGAGCCGCATGTGGCTCTTTGATCCTTCTCCTGTGGCTCCAGCCTCCTCCGCCACTTGCAGAGAGACAGAGACAGAGAGAGGCACTTGTGCTTCCCTCCCCCCCCTCTCTCTTTCTGTCTCTGTGTGTGTGTATAAAAAAGAGAATGGCCTCACACTGTTCTTGGACAAGCTGACAAGCTTATTGGGTGGGGCTTCTGCCTTTGCTGTGTTTGTGCAGGAAGCAGGAAGCAGCAGAAAGAAAGCAACTCTCTCTCTCTCTCTCTCTCTCTCTCTCTCTCTCTCACACACACACACACACACACACACACACACACACACACACATATATACTGAGTGGGGGAAGAGGACTGGCAGACCAACGACAGGAGAGAGCCAGCCCAATAAGAATGTGTGTCAGCTTGTCTGAGAACAGCGTGAAGCCAGCTTGCCAGGTGAACAGAACGGAGAGAGGGGGAGAGGGGGGAGAGAGAAAAGAGAGAGAGAGAGAGAGAGAAGGAGAGAGAGGGAGAGGGAAAGAGAGGGAGAGAGAGAGAGAGAGAGGGAGGGAGGGAGAGAGAGAGAAAGAGGGAGAAAGAAAAAGTGGGAGGGAGGGAGAGAAAGAGGGAGAGAGAAGGGAGAGAGGGAGAGGGAGAGGGAGAGAAAGAGCCAGAGAGGGAGTGAAAGAGAGAGAGGAGGGGAGAGAGGGGAGAGAGAGAGAGAGAGAGAGAGAGAGAGAGTCCCCTCTTTCCAGTGTACATGCATGCACGAACATGTTTTGCAGTTCCCACTGTTTTCTTTTCTGTGGGAAATGGGTCCAAGTGGCTCTTTGAGTGTTTAAGGTTGCTGACCCCTGAGCTGGGTCATTGGATGTCCTTGAGCAGAAGAGTCTTGTTCATTTTGCAGAAATGGAGAATGCTGTTGGATCTTCCAGCATATTTAGATATTTTCAATATTTCCACATTTTCAGTGTAAATTTCTGTGAGTTTTGTAAAGACAATTGCCGGAGTGATTATAGGAGGAGAGCTGTGCTGTGGTCACCAAGATAGGCAAAACGTCAGAACTTTTGAGACTAAGAAGTATGATTCAAGCAGCACAATGCATTCTTAATGCATTGCATCTGTTAATTAATAAGCACTTGTAATTCTCCTTCCAAGGAATCCCATTTTCATAAGTAATCTAATAACTAATCTTCTCCTTTTCTTCCTTTCTTTATTCTCAATGACTCTCACAACTCTCAAGCCATTCCATACATCAGATGATGGGAGTTACAGCTCATGAACATTTAAATAAAATGTCTATGTCTAATTTCAGAATATTTTGGGGGGCTCCCTTGTACCTCCCTGGAGATACTAATCAATGTTTTTAAGATGTAGCATCTAACGTCTAGTTACAGTATATTCTATGGCAATACTTAGGACCACAATCTGCAACAACATTGGCATCAAAACTGCTGTTCATATACGCAAATCAAAAAAGTGATGTTTGTGCAATTGAGATTTATTTGTTTTGATTTTACAAGTTTTTCCTACAACAAGGACAGCAAACTATTCTGCTACAGGACACAAATTAAATTCATGCCACATACTGTATCTACTGCTACCATCACCACCAAGCGCTGAGTAAGCTGGATCATTGGATGTCCTTGTTCATTTTGGAGCTACGAAGAATGTTGTTGGACTTTTCCAGGATATTCAGATGTTTCCATCAATTCCGTTATTCCAGTTTTGGCCTCTCTTTTGTTTCAGGTTGAAAGGAAGTGAGAGAAAGGGAAATAATTACTAAATGAAACTTTTGAAAAGATAATTGCTGGAGTGATTATAGGAATAGAGCTGTGTTGTGGTCACCAAGCTACACAAAAAAAATCTGCCTGAACCACTTGAAACTAACAATTCTGATTGAATCAGCACAGATTCTTAATGCATTGCATCTGTTAATTAATAAGTATTTGTACTTCTCCTTCCAAGGAATCCCATTTGCATCAGAAAAGAACTAAGCTTCCTCTTTTCTTCCTTACTTCATCTCAATGAATTTCACAACTCTCAAGCCATTCCATACATCAGATGATGGGAGTTACAGCTCATGAACATTCAAATAAAATATCTATGTCTGGTTTCAGAAGCTGTTCCTGGAATGTTTCTTTGGGTTCTCTTGTATCTCCCTGGAGGTACTAGTCAATGTTTTTAAGATGTGTTTTTCACTTTAAAATGTGTGGACTTCAAGTCCCAGAATTCCCCAGTCATCATGCTGGCTGGGAAACTCTGGGAATTGAAGTCCACACATCTTAAGTTGCCAAGTTTGAAAAACACTGCAGTAAGATCGAATTTGGTCTCCAAAAAAGACTTCCTGGAGTGCGCAGGTGATAGACATGGAGAAGAAATTATGTATATTGTTACACATAAATAAGAAATTATGTATATTGTGTGAGGATGTCATGACATACATGACATCATAATCCCTTTATTGCTCTCCCCATGGACAGTCATGCACCCACTTTGGAGAACATGCATGTCCCAAAAGCTCATGTTGGCTCAGAATGATACCTTCTAATGGAGAAGAAAAGGGAGGAAAGAGGGAGAAATTATTGTTTGGAACCTTAGAAATGATACCATTTGTCAACCCCTTAAACAATATTTGCACTTTTTTTCTGTGGAGGACTTACCTATTTTTTTCAAATTCTATTTGTCCTGGGAGAAAAAACACACACATGTAAATTCTTTATTACTTTTCCTTTCTTGTAAATAATAAGCATATTGTCTCGCTGTTTGGCTGAGAGTCACACAAAGGCCAGCTTCACATAACTTAATCACATCAATGATAATTCCAGCAGCTGCATATTCATCATGTAGTGCCCTTAGCTACCAAATATTCACCTTGGTTAAGTTCTCTGTAGCTTAGTTTGCTGCCCAAATCTAGTTAACATATGGCTCAATATACTGTGTAAATGCATAAAATTCTATACATTAAGTACGGAAGACATGATGTGGGTAGAATGAATGTGTGCACAAACAAATATTTAAGACAAGACAGAGAAAATAAATAAAAAAACACCAGACGTCAGCGTGCCCTATTTTCTTACTGTAAAGTGACAGAAGATGTATGGAACCAATGACGTCATATCTATGTCCAATATGTTTTTAATTTTGTATTATTAATTAAAAAAATTAAAATAATAAAAAAATGAAATTACTTCCTTACTGACACAATTCACCACCACAAAGAAACATCATCCTTCCTCGTGTCATCTGTCACATTCCCCACGTGCACATCCATGGTCAATATCTAAATTCCACCTTCTGCTGCTCAGTCCCCAGGAGGAATTTTCAACCCAATGTGGCACTAAATCTATTTGTAAGGGGTTTGTTTATTTGTTTGTTTGTTTCATATGTTTGCTGTCCCTCTTGCTTCAAAGCAAGTCTGGGCAGCTGACAACATCAAAGAAGCAATTAAATCATAAAGGCTAAATATTTATAAAAACAATAAAAATGGAATTACAACCAAAAAGTAAAGCTACAATTAAAAGATTACATTACAAAAAAGATTTTGAGACTTTAGAAAAAAGGCAGAGAAGAGACTAAAACATATGAAGAATGGCTGCAGGACTTGGGTTTGGCTAGTCTAAACAAAAGGAGAAACAAGGATGACACGATAGCAGTGTTTCAGTATTTCAGGGGCTGCCACAAAGAAGAGGGCGTCAAACTATTCTCCAAAGCACCAGAGGGCAGAACAAGAAACAATGGTTGGAAACTGACCAAAGAGAAAGCAACCTAGTACTAAGAAGAAACTTCCTAACAGTGAGGACAATCAACCAGTGGAACAGCTTGCCTTCAGAAATCATGGGCATTCCATCACTGGAGGTTTTTAAGAAAAGACTAGACAGTCACTTGTCTAAAATGGTGTAGGGTCTCCTGCTAGGGAAGGGAGCTTGACTAGAAGACTTTGAAGATCCCTTCCAGCTCTATTCTATTCTGTACCTTGTCCACCTCCATCTTCCTTCTACTCTGAATGAGAATGAATGCTTTTGGATGCTTTTGAAACTATGTGGTTGTGGTTCATGTTTTTCGCACGTTTGTGAACCTGGGCCTCTGCTGTTTATTCAAGTAAAATGAATTCCTTTATTGTCCCAATATAGAATGTGTTCTTTCACACAACATGCAGTAATAGGGACCAAAAAGATGCATATATATTAAATCTTTTGAGAGATTTTTTTTTCTTTCCCTTTTCAATATCGTTCCATATTTTCACAACCACAATATGTTTCGTGACTCACTTTTTATCGCAGTCTTTAAGCAAAGCCTCCCTCATTGACTTTGCTTTTTGTAGGCTGGCCGGGCACATTACAAGTCAGGTTCACACGACCGCGGGACACTGCAGCCATGATAAATGTGAGACAGTTGCCAAGCACCTAAATCCCAGTCACAGTGCAACTATCATAAATTTGAGGATAGGTCCTAGGTCATGTTGTTCAGCATTGTCGTAACCTGGACCCATGCTGTGCAGGGTTTTATAGGTAATAACCAACTCCTTGCATTGCAACAGGAAGCAAACCAGCAGCCAGTGAAGTCCCAGATATTGAAGCTCCATGCACCCAAAGCCATTTGGTCATGCCAAGGTTCAGCCAAATCCAGTTGTTCCCCCCATCCAGGACCCCACAGCCTTCAGACACAGTGAGAGGGCAGTGGAAGCATTACTTGGATCACCAGAGGTGGAGATATAAAGTTGAATATAATCAGTGTACTGTTGACCCATCAACACTCAACCCATGGTGGCAAATGACCTTCCCCAGCAGTTTTATGTAGATGTTAAAAAAGAGTGGAGAGAGTACTGAGCTCTGTGGCATGCCACAAAAGAACATTTGTGTGCTGGACCTCTCACTCCCTATCAGCAATGATTTGGATCAGCCTTGGAGAAAGGAGCCAAGCCAGTGCAATACTGTGCTGCCCAGCCCCAAACCCTGAGGCTGGCCCAAAAGGATACCTAGGTTGATGTTATTAAAGGCTGACGAGAGGTTAAGGAGAACAACGATGGTTGCACCAACCCAATCCTGCTCTCACCATAGATCTGCTTTTTCTTTTCCTGAGCCTGAATCTTTTTTTTAATTATTATTGAAAATTTTTAAAATTTTACGAAAAAGTTCCCTTCCCCAAACCCTCCCAACCCACCCCAACCCTCCCCCAACATTCCCAGAGCTGAATACAGGCTTAATTAAAATTTAAAAGAAAAAGTTTTAAACACAAATAAACCATATACAAATTTGATTACGATAATTAAACAAATTATAAAATACTTTAACACCCACATTTAGAAAGCAAAAAGAGAAAAAGAAAAGAAAAAGGAGGAAAAAAAGAAAAAATCTTAAACTTTAAATATAAATTATTCAAAAACTAAATAATATTTTTATATCATATTTATATTGTATAAAATGTATCCATCTTTTCCATACCAAGAGGTACTTCTCTTGCGATTGATCTTTCAAAAAAGCCAAAATCTTTGCCATTTCCGCTAAGTAGGAAATTTTAAGAAACCATTCTTGCAAAGTAGTCAAAGATTCCTTCTTCCAACATTGCCCTACTAACAACCTAGCCGCTGTAATTAAATTTAACATTAATATAGTTTCTTTACTGTCACAATCGGAAACAATACCCAGCAAAAACAATTGTGGAGTAAATTTTATCCTTTTTTAAAAAATTCTTTGAATATTCCACCATATCTTAATCCAAAAAGCTTTTATATTTTTACATGACCACCAAATATGATAATAAGTAGCATCCAAGCAACCACATCTCCAACATTTAGGCTGCAAGTTTGAATACATGCGAGACATTTTTTGTGGATCAAGGTGCCATCTATAAAACATTTTATAAAAGTTTTCCCGTAGATTTTGAGCTTGTGTGAATTTAACATTCCTCACCCAAATAGTCTCCCAAGTATCTAATGGAACCGATTCATCAAAGTTTTGTGCCCATTTAACCATACAATCTTTAACTAGTTCTGCTTCAGAATCCAATTGCACTAACACCCCATAAATTCTTTTAATATGGGTTCGTCTTTGATCTTTTATTTGTTTTAACAAATTCTCATCCTCTCTGAGCAAACCCACATTGCAACCTATCTTCCACCTTTCCAATAGTTGTCTATACTGAAACCATGAATAAATAATATTTTCTTGTATTAAGTCTTCCATAGATTTTAGTTGCCAATTTTTGCCATCCCATCTAAGTAATTGTGTATAAGAAATACTGTCCATCTTAACTCCTCTTCTTATCCCTTCTATCGCATGCCATGGGATAGCCAATAATGGAATTCTAGAATCACTTCTATAATATTTTTTCCAAACCCGAAGTAAAGAAGTTCTTAAAATGTGAGACTTAAAAACCCTATCAACCTTTTTATTAAAAGTTAAATAGGCATGCCATCCAAAAAGTAAATCCCATCCCTCCAGGAGGAGTACATCTACATTTGTTAAGTTAACCCAATCACTAATTAATGTTAACACCACAGCATCATAATACAATTTCAGGTTCGGTACCTTGAGTCCACCTCTCTCACGAATATCTTGTATAATTTTAAGTTTTACTCTTGATTTTTTCCCTGCCCAAATAAATTTATTGATACCTTTCTGCCATTCATTTAAGTTAGCCTCATTCTTTAAGATAGGTATCATTTAAAATAAAAAAAGAAGCTTTGGCAAAACATTCATTTTAATCGCTGCAATTCTCCCCAATAGGAATAATTGCAGCTTCTTCCAATTTTCCAAATCCTTTTGTATTTTAACCCACAGCCTTTCATAATTATTTTTGTACAATTTTGCATTGGAAGCAGATAAAATAACCCCCAGATATTTTACTTTATTAACAACCTCAAAATCTGTCAGCCTAACTAGGGTCTCCTTATCCAAATTGGTCATGTTTTTAGGCAATATTTTAGTCTTATTATTATTAATTTTAAAACCCGAAACTTGTCCATACTGATGTATCAATTGTAACAACTCCATTACAGAATAAGTTGGTTGGGATAAAGTAACAACCAAATCATCTGCAAAAGCCCTTAATTTATATTCTTTTTTATTAACTTCTATTCCTTTTATTTGCTGTGATTCCCGAATTTTAATCAGCAAAATTTCCAAAGTTAAAACAAACAGCAATGGTAACAGTGGACAGCCCTGTCTAGTCCCCTTCTCAATTGAAAATACCTCTGATAAACCTCCATTGACTATAAGTTGTGCCGTTTGTTTTTGATAAATAACATGAAGAGCTTGTAAAATTTTTTCTCCAAAATTCATTTCCTCAATTAATCTTAACATAAATTGCCAATTTAACTGATCAAAACCTTTTTCAGTGTCTAAAAATATCAATCCTGCAGAAACTTGGTTGTTTTTATCCAAATATTCTATTAAATTAATAATTTGTCTAACATTATTCTTCATATACCTTCCAGTTATAAAACCCGTTTGATCCATATGTATTAATTGATTCAACACCCTCATAAGTCTATTAGCTAAAATTCCTGAGCCTGAATCTTGACTGGAAGGGATCTAGATAATCTCCAAGATCTTCTGGAGATGCCAATCAACAGCTCTTTTATCACCTTCCTTAGAAAGGGAAGATGGAAAACTGGATGGAAATTATCCAGGCAGGTGGGATCAAGTGATGTTTTTTCTAAGAAGGGATCAAACCAGGGGCTCCTGAAAAGGCTCCAGAAATGTCCCCTCCTGCACTAAAGAATTTATCTCTGCTTCAATCCACCTGGCAGCCATCATCCTGGGGGCTTTCACAACCAGGCGGGTCAATGATCTAATTGACAGGTGGATGCACTAATAGGATCACTTCATTGGGTCCAACAGGATTAAACTGTTCCCAGACAACTGGGCAAGATCTTCCCCCAGGCATCTCACACGGACCTGTACAATGCTTGGGTTTCCAACTGGGAACAAATACTAGCAATGTTGTCCCTCAGGTAGGAGTATGCTCTGGGTACTTTAGATATACTTTTGGTGTAGGTGGGAAAAGATAAAAGGGGTGCTTGTTCAGATGGAAGAGCATTCAGAATAGCACAAAATTTAAAAAAGGCCACTTACCAGTCTACCTTCATCATCCTAAAAAGGAAACAAAAGATAACTATTGTTGTAAAATTCATGACTTCTCCAACCACACCATCACTACCATCTTTAGTGTAACATGTATGAATTCTTTCATTGTCCAGATATAGAATGCGGTCTTTCACATACCGTGCAGTAATAGGGACCAAAAAGATGCATATATATTAAATATTTTAGAGATTTTTTTCTTTCCCTTTTCAATATCGTTCCATATTCTCACAACCACAATATGTTTCATGACTCACTTTTTTATCGCAATCATGACGCAAAGCTTCCCCCATTGACTTTGCTTGTTGTATGCTGGCTGGGCACATTGCAAGTAAGGATCACACAACCGCGGGACACTGCAGCCATGATAAATGTGAGCCAGATGTCAAGCACCTAAATCCTAGTCACAGTTCAACTATCATAACTTTGAGGATAGGTCATAGGACTCCTTATTCAGCATTGTCGTAACCTGGGCCCATGCCATGCAGGGTTTTAAAGGTAACAACCAACTCCTAGCATTGCAACAGGAAGCAAACCAGAAGCCAGTGAAGTCCCACATATTGAAGCTCCATGCACCCAAAGCCATTTGGTCATGCCAAGGTTCAGCCAAAACCAGTTGTTCCCCCCTCCAGGACCCCCACAGCCTCCAGGCACAGTGAGAGGGCAGCGCAAGCATCACTTGGATCCCCAGGGGTGGAGATATAAAGTTGAATATAATCACCATACTGATGACCCATCAAAACTCAACCCAAGATTGCAAATGACCTCCCCCAGCAGCTTTATATAGACCAGCGGTTCTCTACCTGTGGGTCGCGACCCCTTTGGGCATCTAAGAAAGGGCTTTTCCTCCCCCCACTGCTTCCCCCATGGCATCGCCTTCCTCCCCCACTTCTTCACAGCTCACTTGCTTGTTGAAAAAAAAAAACTGCTTGGTGACGGCAACTGTTATTAAAGGCTGACGAGAGGTTAAGGAGAACAAGGATGGTTGCACTGTCCCAATCCTGCTCTCACCATAGATCTGCTATTTCTTCTCCTGTTTCTTTTCCTGCATTTGTCTGTTTTGGCAGTTCATATTTGGCAATTTTACATAGTCACTTACATCGTCCCTCTCTCCTATTCTTCCTCCACCTCCATCTCCTTCTACTCTCCAAGTAAGTTAGCAAATTACAGAGTGATTGCTGTATAAACAAACAATTGCCTCTGAACATCACTATCCATCGAGATTTCTTGTGCAGCTATGAGAAGCAAAGTGGTCTTTGAAATGTCAGAGAAGAATCTCATCTCAGAAGAAGACCCAAAATGGACCAGGCGATCCTGAGTCCTCATGAATGTCTTCATATAGACCGCAAGCTAGGGGAATAGTGGGGTTCCCTTGGGAAACAAAGAAGAAATTAGGAATCGGCATATCCAAAAGAGATATTCAGAGGGCAAATGGCAAGATGTGAAAAAAGAGGTGCAGGGATTTGTTACCCCAAGAAGTTTGGAAGTTTCACTCCCTCCCTATGATCCTCTAATGAATTGGGCAAGAATAACTCTCAGCTTTTTTCTCATGCTTCCAGTTTCCTGAGATTAAAATGTGTTTTTCCAACAGCCATCTCTGCCTAGCTTCCCCATGCTCATATCCATAGCTCTCTACAAACTTTATCCTTTCAACATTCCTTACAATAGTCAAATTCCTGCTAGAATTCCTGCAATATCAGATGTTTCATGGGACTGGCTCTCAAGAGGTGGCTGTGGTTATGTACACAAAGAATAACATTGCAAATATCATGAAAATAAGAAGCATTAAATGTATATTGATTCACCCCTAATAAATCCAACATTCCACCACCAGATTGGCCATTCTGCAAAAAAGGAGGAAAAAAAATCATCCAGGATTATGGATGGTTTTGAAACTATGTTGTTGTGGTTAAGGTTTTTGGCATGTTTGTGAACCTGGGCCTCTGTTGTTTGTTCAAGTAAAATGGAGCCCTTCTGGAAGGTAACTGTGGTTCAAAACAGAATAGCAGAAGCAGAAATGGAAACATGTGCTTAGGTCCATGTGTCATCAATCCTATTCAACCTGCATTGAGGACTACCTATCATAGGAAAGCAAAGGGGTCCTGAAATCTACAGGAGATGTTGTAAGATTGCATAGGGTATGATGCATGAAAATGAGGTTCAACCCTGCACTTCGGGGAGATAAGGGGCATCAACACCTCCTGAAGGTGCAAAAACAATGTTGCCCATACTATCGTATAATCACCTAAATGGTGAAATTACTTCCTTACTGACACAATTCACCACCACAAAAAAACATCATCCTCTCTCGTGTCATCTGTCACATTACCCACGTGCACATCTATGGTCAATATCTGAATTCCACCTTTTGCTGCTCAGTCCCCAGGAGGAATTTTCAACCCAATGTGGCGCTAAATCTATTTGTAAGGGGTTTGCTTGTTTGTTTATTTGTTTGTTTGTTACATATATTTGCTGCCCCTCTTGCTTCAAACCTAGTCTGGGAAGCTGACAACGTCAAAAAAGCAATTAAATCATAAAGGCTAAATATTTATAAAAACAATAAAAATAGAATTACAACCAAAAGTAAAGTTACAATTAAAAAATGGGGAAGAAGCAGGATGTGTGGCAGGAAGAAGGGATTATTCTTTAATTCATCAACCACCTCCAGGGTGATGCTCTGCCCTTGGGAGTATCTGCAGCTGGCAGAGCCAGGTCTTCAGGCCCTTATGGAAGGTTAGAAGAGCGGGAGCCAATCTCATCTTCGGGGATAAGATCTTCAAGAGGGTAGGAGCCACAGCAGAGAAATTCATTCTCCTGGGTCCGGCCAACTGAGATTCCCTGACTGATGGGTTCTGCAGCATGCCTGCTCTGCCGGCATGGATGGGGCAGGCCAATCCTAGTGGACTGAGATGCTTCATTTATTAACCTAGACCCATGCCATGCAGGTTTTTGAAAGTAATAACCAACTCCTCCAATTGCACCCGAAAGGGTCCAGAAATGTCCCCTCTTGCAGTGAAGAATTTATATCTGCTTGAATCCACCTGGCAGTCATCATCCAGAGGGCTTTCTCCAACCAGCCAGGTCACTGATCTATTTGACAGGTGGATGCACTAATAGCATTAAAGACTCTATCCATTTCATTGGGTCCAACAGGATCAAACTGTTCCCAAATAACTGGGCAAGATCTTCCCACATGTATCTCACACGGACTGCACCATGCTTGGGTTTCCAACTGGGAACAAATATTAGCAACCTCATCCATCAGGTAAGAGTATGCTCTGGGGACTTTACATATGCTTCTGGTGTAGGTGGAAAAAGATAAAAGGGGTGCTTGTTCAAATGGAAGAGCATTCAGAATAGCACAAAATAAAAAAGCTACTTACCTCTCCACCTCCACCACTGAGCATGCTCTAAAAGGGAAACAAAAGATAACTATTTTCATAACATTCATGAATTGTCCAACCACACCATCACTACCATCTTTAGTGTAACATGTATGAATTCCTTCATTGTCCCAATAGGGACAAAAAAGATGCATACATAATAAATCTTTTGAGAGATTTTTTTTCTTTCCCTTTTCAATATTGTTCCATATTCTCACAACCACAATATGTTTCGTGACTCACTTTTTATCGCAATGTTTAAGCAAAGCTTTTTGTAGGCTGGCTGGGCTCATTACAAGTCAGGATCACAAGACCGTGGGACACTGCAGCCATGATAAATGTGAGCCAGTTGCGAAGCACCTAAATCCCAGTCACAGTGCAACTATCATAACTTTGAGGATAGGTCATAGGTCACATTGTTCAGCATTGTCGTAACCTGGACCTATGCAGGGTTTTAAAGGTAATAACCAACTCCTTGCATTGCAACAGGAAGCAAACCAGCAGCCAGTGAAGTCCCAGATATTGAAGCTCCATGCACCCAAAGCCATTTGGTCATGCCAAGGTTCAGCCAAATCCAGTTGTTCCCCCCATCCAGGACCCCACAGCCTTCAGACACAGTGAGAGGGCAGTGCAGGCATCACTTGGATCCCCAGGGGTGGAGATATAAAGTTGAATATAATCACCATACTGATGACCCATCAAAACTCAACCCAAGATTGCAAATGACCTTCCCCAGCAGTTTTATGTAGATGTTAAAAAGGAGTGGAGAGAGTACTGAGCTCTGTGGCATGCTACAAAAGAACAGTTGTGTGCTGGACCTCTCACTCCTTATCAGCACTGATTTGGATCAGCCTTGGAGAAAGGAGCCAAGCCAGTGCAATACTGTGCTGCCCAGCCCCAAACCCTGAGGCTGGCCCAAAAGGATACCAAGGTTAATGTTATTAAAGTCTGACAAGAGGTTAAGGAGAACAAGGATGGTTGCACTGTCCCAACCCTGCTCTCACCATAGATCTGCTGTTTCTTTTCCTGGGCCTGAATATTGACTGGAAGGGATCTAGATAATCTCCAAGATCCTCTGGAGATGCCAATCAATCAGCTCTTTTACCACCTTCCTTTTTAAGTGAAGATGGGAAACTGGATGGAAATTATCCAGGCAGGTGGGATAAGGTGATGTTTTTCTAAGAAGGGAGCGAACCAGGGCCTCCTTAAAAGGCCCCAGAAATGTCCCCTCCTGCAGTGAAGAATTTATCTCTGTTTCAGTCCACCTGGCAGTCATCATCTTGGGGGTTTTCACAACCAGGCGGGTCAATGATCTAATTGACAGGTGGATGCACTAATAGCATTAAAGACCCTATCCACTTTATCGGGCCCAACAGGATCAAACTGTTCCCAGATAAATGGGCAAGATCTTCCCCTGGGCATCTCAAACAGACTGCACCATACTTGGGTTTCCAACTGGGAATGAATACTAGCAACTTTGTCCCTCAGGTAGAAGCATGCTCTAGGTACTTTAGATATACTTGTTTGTTTGTTTGTTACATATGTTTTCCTGCCCATTTTGCTTCAAAGCAAGTCTGGGCAGCTGACAGTATCAAAAAAAGGAATTAAATCATAAAGGCTAAATATTTATAAAAACAATAAAAATAGAATTACAGCCAAAAGTAAAGTTACAATTAAAAGATGGGAAGAAGCAGGATGTATGAGGGAAGAAGGGATTATTCTTTAATTCATCAACCACCTCCAGGGTGATGCTCTGCCCTTGGGAGGATCTGTAGCTGGCAGAGCCAGGTCTTCAGGCCCTTATGGAAGGTGAGAAGAGTGGGAGCCAATCTCAACTTTGGGGATAAGATCTTCCAAAGGGTAGGAGCCACAGCAGAGAAATTCATTCTCCTGGGTCCAGCCAACTGAGATTCCTTGACTGATGGGTTCTGCAGCATGCCTGTTCTGCTGGCATGGATGGGGCAGGCCAATCCCAGTGGACTGAGAGGGTTCATTAATTAACCTGGACCCATGCCATGCAGGTTTTTAAAGCTAATAAACAACTCCTCCAATTGCACCCAAAGGGGTCCAGAAATGTCCCCTCTTGAAGTGAAGAATTTATCTATGCTTGAATCCACCTGGCAGTCATCATCCTGGGGGCTTTCACAACCAGATGGGTCAATGATCTAATTGACAGGTGGGTGCACTAATAGCATTAAAGACTCTATCCCCTTCATTGGATCCAACAGGATCAAACTGTTCCCAAATAATTGGGCAAGATCTTCCCCTGGGCATATCACACGATCCTGCACCATGCTTGTGTTTCCAACTGGGAACGAATACTAGAAACTTTGTCCCTCAGGTAGAGGTATACTCTGGGTACTTTAGGTATACTTTTGGTGTAGGTGGGAAAAGATAAAAGGGGTGCTTGTTCAGATGGAAGAGCATTCAGAATAGCACAAAATGAAAAAAAAGGCTACTTACCTGTCCACCTGCACCACCCTAAAAGGGAAACAAAAGATAACTATTGTTGTAAAATTCATGACTTCTCCAACCACACCATCACTACCATCTTTAGTGTAACATATATGAATTCCTTCATTGTCCGGATATAGAATGCAGTCTTTCACACAACGTGCAGTAATAGGGACCAAAAAGATGCATATATATTAAATCTTTTGAGAGATTTTTTTTATTTCCCTTTTCAATATGGTTCATATTCTCACAACCACAATATATTTCGTGACTCACTTTTTTATCGCAATCATTAAGCAAAGCTTCCCCCATTGACTGAGAATATTTCAGCTGATCACTCAACTTTCACAGTTTTTATGGTAATTTGGTTAAAAATTCAAAAGAGTGTTTATTTGAAGATCAGCTTATCCACAAGCCTATAGAGCAATACTAACAAGAATAATAGGCTATTGTACAATGCTACTGTAATCAATGCTAGTATATTATACCAAGAAGTGGGGATGAGGTCCTTGTGAAATCCAGCCTATTATAAAACAAATAGGAGTCTTGAAATCCACAGGAGATATGATTGCAAATGGTCAAATGGTATGATGCATGGAAATTATGATGTATGAAAATGAGGTTCAATCCTGTCCTCTGGGGAGACAAGGGGCATCAGGGTATCCTTTAAATATTCCTAACAATAACTACATTCCTATTGGAATTACTCCTGGAATTTCAGGCGATGCTTCAAAGGAGTGAGTCTCAAGTGGGTGGCTGTGGTTACATGCAAAAGGAATAACAGAAAAGACTTCAAGGGAATTAGAGATGTTAAATGAATATCGACTTACTGATGTTAGGCTACTAAGTACTCCAGGTAAGTTCTGTAAGAAAGATAAAAAATAAAATCCTGGCTTTGTTATGCTGTGTGGACCCTCTCATACCTTGTTATTATGATTCATTTCATGCTTTCTGTTCTTTCAATTGTATATTTGAATGTTGTATGCAATCTAGGGCTTTTTATAGTGGATGGCCATTACATCTGAGTCATACCCAGGACACTCGCAAATAAACAGGAAATGCTCCAAAATAAATCTCCAAATTTAGATTCTGCTACTCCTGGAATACTACAACCTGTTTTGGTCTCTACATTACAAAAAAGATGTTGAGACTTTATCAAAAATGCAAAGAAGAGCAACTAAGATGATCAAAGACCTGGAGACTAAAACATATGAAGAACAGCTGCAGGACTTGGCTTTGGCCAATATTGTTCCATATTCTTAAAACCACAATATGTTTCGTGACTCACTTTTTTATCGCAATCATTAAGCAAAGCTTCCCCCATTGACTTTTCTTTTTGTAGGCTGGCTGGGCACATTGCAAGTCAGGATCACACGACTGCGGAATACTGCAGCCGTGATAAATGTGAGCCAGTTGCCAAGCACCTAAATCCCAGTCACAGTGCAACTATCATAACTTTGAGGATAGGTCATAGGTCATGTTGTTCAGCATTGTCATAACCTGGACCCATGCCATGCAGGGTTTTAAAGGTAATAACCAACTCCTTGCATTGCAACAGGAAGCAAACCAGCAGCCAGTGAAGTCCCAGATATTGAAGCTCCATGCACCTAAAGCCATTTGGTCATGCCAAGGTTCAGCCAAAACCAGATGTTCCCCCCTCCAGGACCCCACAGCCTCAAGACACAGAGAGAGGGCAGCGCAAGCATCACTTGGATCCCCAGGGGTGGAGATATAAAGTTGAATATAATCAGCATACTGATGACCCATCAACACTCAACCCATGATTGCAAATGACCTCCCCCAGCAGCTTTATATAGACCAGTGGTTCTCAACCTGTGGGTCGCGACCCCTTTGGGGTGTCGAACGACTGTTTCACAGGGGGCATCTAAGTAAGGGCTTTTCCTCCCCCCGCCGCTTCCCCCATAGCGTAGCCTTCCTCCCCCACTTCTTCACAGCTCGCTTGTTGAATACAAGCTGCTTGGCGACAGCAGCTGTTATTAAAGGCTGACGAGAGGTTAAGGAGAACAAGGATGGTTGCACTGTCCCAATCCTGCTCTCACTTCTCCAACCACACCATCACTACCATCTTTAGTGTAACATGTATGAATTCCTTCATTGTCCAGATATAGAATGCGGTCTTTCACATACCGTGCAGTAATAGGGACCAAAAAGATGCATATATATTAAATATTTTAGAGATTTTTTTCTTTCCCTTTTCAATATCGTTCCATATTCTCACAACCACAATATGTTTCATGACTCACTTTTTTATCGCAATCATGACGCAAAGCTTCCCCCATTGACTTTGCTTGTTGTATGCTGGCTGGGCACATTGCAAGTAAGGATCACACAACCGCGGGACACTGCAGCCATGATAAATGTGAGCCAGATGTCAAGCACCTAAATCCTAGTCACAGTTCAACTATCATAACTTTGAGGATAGGTCATAGGACTCCTTATTCAGCATTGTCGTAACCTGGGCCCATGCCATGCAGGGTTTTAAAGGTAACAACCAACTCCTAGCATTGCAACAGGAAGCAAACCAGAAGCCAGTGAAGTCCCACATATTGAAGCTCCATGCACCCAAAGCCATTTGGTCATGCCAAGGTTCAGCCAAAACCAGTTGTTCCCCCCTCCAGGACCCCCACAGCCTCCAGGCACAGTGAGAGGGCAGCGCAAGCATCACTTGGATCCCCAGGGGTGGAGATATAAAGTTGAATATAATCACCATACTGATGACCCATCAAAACTCAACCCAAGATTGCAAATGACCTCCCCCAGCAGCTTTATATAGACCAGCGGTTCTCTACCTGTGGGTCGCGACCCCTTTGGGCATCTAAGAAAGGGCTTTTCCTCCCCCCACTGCTTCCCCCATGGCATCGCCTTCCTCCCCCACTTCTTCACAGCTCACTTGCTTGTTGAAAAAAAAAAACTGCTTGGTGACGGCAACTGTTATTAAAGGCTGACGAGAGGTTAAGGAGAACAAGGATGGTTGCACTGTCCCAATCCTGCTCTCACCATAGATCTGCTATTTCTTCTCCTGTTTCTTTTCCTGCATTTGTCTGTTTTGGCAGTTCATATTTGGCAATTTTACATAGTCACTTACATCGTCCCTCTCTCCTATTCTTCCTCCACCTCCATCTCCTTCTACTCTCCAAGTAAGTTAGCAAATTACAGAGTGATTGCTGTATAAACAAACAATTGCCTCTGAACATCACTATCCATCGAGATTTCTTGTGCAGCTATGAGAAGCAAAGTGGTCTTTGAAATGTCAGAGAAGAATCTCATCTCAGAAGAAGACCCAAAATGGACCAGGCGATCCTGAGTCCTCATGAATGTCTTCATATAGACCGCAAGCTAGGGGAATAGTGGGGTTCCCTTGGGAAACAAAGAAGAAATTAGGAATCGGCATATCCAAAAGAGATATTCAGAGGGCAAATGGCAAGATGTGAAAAAAGAGGTGCAGGGATTTGTTACCCCAAGAAGTTTGGAAGTTTCACTCCCTCCCTATGATCCTCTAATGAATTGGGCAAGAATAACTCTCAGCTTTTTTCTCATGCTTCCAGTTTCCTGAGATTAAAATGTGTTTTTCCAACAGCCATCTCTGCCTAGCTTCCCCATGCTCATATCCATAGCTCTCTACAAACTTTATCCTTTCAACATTCCTTACAATAGTCAAATTCCTGCTAGAATTCCTGCAATATCAGATGTTTCATGGGACTGGCTCTCAAGAGGTGGCTGTGGTTATGTACACAAAGAATAACATTGCAAATATCATGAAAATAAGAAGCATTAAATGTATATTGATTCACCCCTAATAAATCCAACATTCCACCACCAGATTGGCCATTCTGCAAAAAAGGAGGAAAAAAAATCATCCAGGATTATGGATGGTTTTGAAACTATGTTGTTGTGGTTAAGGTTTTTGGCATGTTTGTGAACCTGGGCCTCTGTTGTTTGTTCAAGTAAAATGGAGCCCTTCTGGAAGGTAACTGTGGTTCAAAACAGAATAGCAGAAGCAGAAATGGAAACATGTGCTTAGGTCCATGTGTCATCAATCCTATTCAACCTGCATTGAGGACTACCTATCATAGGAAAGCAAAGGGGTCCTGAAATCTACAGGAGATGTTGTAAGATTGCATAGGGTATGATGCATGAAAATGAGGTTCAACCCTGCACTTCGGGGAGATAAGGGGCATCAACACCTCCTGAAGGTGCAAAAACAATGTTGCCCATACTATCGTATAATCACCTAAATGGTGAAATTACTTCCTTACTGACACAATTCACCACCACAAAAAAACATCATCCTCTCTCGTGTCATCTGTCACATTACCCACGTGCACATCTATGGTCAATATCTGAATTCCACCTTTTGCTGCTCAGTCCCCAGGAGGAATTTTCAACCCAATGTGGCGCTAAATCTATTTGTAAGGGGTTTGCTTGTTTGTTTATTTGTTTGTTTGTTACATATATTTGCTGCCCCTCTTGCTTCAAACCTAGTCTGGGAAGCTGACAACGTCAAAAAAGCAATTAAATCATAAAGGCTAAATATTTATAAAAACAATAAAAATAGAATTACAACCAAAAGTAAAGTTACAATTAAAAAATGGGGAAGAAGCAGGATGTGTGGCAGGAAGAAGGGATTATTCTTTAATTCATCAACCACCTCCAGGGTGATGCTCTGCCCTTGGGAGTATCTGCAGCTGGCAGAGCCAGGTCTTCAGGCCCTTATGGAAGGTTAGAAGAGCGGGAGCCAATCTCATCTTCGGGGATAAGATCTTCAAGAGGGTAGGAGCCACAGCAGAGAAATTCATTCTCCTGGGTCCGGCCAACTGAGATTCCCTGACTGATGGGTTCTGCAGCATGCCTGCTCTGCCGGCATGGATGGGGCAGGCCAATCCTAGTGGACTGAGATGCTTCATTTATTAACCTAGACCCATGCCATGCAGGTTTTTGAAAGTAATAACCAACTCCTCCAATTGCACCCGAAAGGGTCCAGAAATGTCCCCTCTTGCAGTGAAGAATTTATATCTGCTTGAATCCACCTGGCAGTCATCATCCAGAGGGCTTTCTCCAACCAGCCAGGTCACTGATCTATTTGACAGGTGGATGCACTAATAGCATTAAAGACTCTATCCATTTCATTGGGTCCAACAGGATCAAACTGTTCCCAAATAACTGGGCAAGATCTTCCCACATGTATCTCACACGGACTGCACCATGCTTGGGTTTCCAACTGGGAACAAATATTAGCAACCTCATCCATCAGGTAAGAGTATGCTCTGGGGACTTTACATATGCTTCTGGTGTAGGTGGAAAAAGATAAAAGGGGTGCTTGTTCAAATGGAAGAGCATTCAGAATAGCACAAAATAAAAAAGCTACTTACCTCTCCACCTCCACCACTGAGCATGCTCTAAAAGGGAAACAAAAGATAACTATTTTCATAACATTCATGAATTGTCCAACCACACCATCACTACCATCTTTAGTGTAACATGTATGAATTCCTTCATTGTCCCAATAGGGACCAAAAAGATGCATACATAATAAATCTTTTGAGAGATTTTTTTTCTTTCCCTTTTCAATATTGTTCCATATTCTCACAACCACAATATGTTTCGTGACTCACTTTTTATCGCAATGTTTAAGCAAAGCTTTTTGTAGGCTGGCTGGGCTCATTACAAGTCAGGATCACAAGACCGTGGGACACTGCAGCCATGATAAATGTGAGCCAGTTGCGAAGCACCTAAATCCCAGTCACAGTGCAACTATCATAACTTTGAGGATAGGTCATAGGTCACATTGTTCAGCATTGTCGTAACCTGGACCTATGCAGGGTTTTAAAGGTAATAACCAACTCCTTGCATTGCAACAGGAAGCAAACCAGCAGCCAGTGAAGTCCCAGATATTGAAGCTCCATGCACCCAAAGCCATTTGGTCATGCCAAGGTTCAGCCAAATCCAGTTGTTCCCCCCATCCAGGACCCCACAGCCTTCAGACACAGTGAGAGGGCAGTGCAGGCATCACTTGGATCCCCAGGGGTGGAGATATAAAGTTGAATATAATCACCATACTGATGACCCATCAAAACTCAACCCAAGATTGCAAATGACCTTCCCCAGCAGTTTTATGTAGATGTTAAAAAGGAGTGGAGAGAGTACTGAGCTCTGTGGCATGCTACAAAAGAACAGTTGTGTGCTGGACCTCTCACTCCTTATCAGCACTGATTTGGATCAGCCTTGGAGAAAGGAGCCAAGCCAGTGCAATACTGTGCTGCCCAGCCCCAAACCCTGAGGCTGGCCCAAAAGGATACCAAGGTTAATGTTATTAAAGTCTGACAAGAGGTTAAGGAGAACAAGGATGGTTGCACTGTCCCAACCCTGCTCTCACCATAGATCTGCTGTTTCTTTTCCTGGGCCTGAATATTGACTGGAAGGGATCTAGATAATCTCCAAGATCCTCTGGAGATGCCAATCAATCAGCTCTTTTACCACCTTCCTTTTTAAGTGAAGATGGGAAACTGGATGGAAATTATCCAGGCAGGTGGGATAAGGTGATGTTTTTCTAAGAAGGGAGCGAACCAGGGCCTCCTTAAAAGGCCCCAGAAATGTCCCCTCCTGCAGTGAAGAATTTATCTCTGTTTCAGTCCACCTGGCAGTCATCATCTTGGGGGTTTTCACAACCAGGCGGGTCAATGATCTAATTGACAGGTGGATGCACTAATAGCATTAAAGACCCTATCCACTTTATCGGGCCCAACAGGATCAAACTGTTCCCAGATAAATGGGCAAGATCTTCCCCTGGGCATCTCAAACAGACTGCACCATACTTGGGTTTCCAACTGGGAATGAATACTAGCAACTTTGTCCCTCAGGTAGAAGCATGCTCTAGGTACTTTAGATATACTTGTTTGTTTGTTTGTTACATATGTTTTCCTGCCCATTTTGCTTCAAAGCAAGTCTGGGCAGCTGACAGTATCAAAAAAAGGAATTAAATCATAAAGGCTAAATATTTATAAAAACAATAAAAATAGAATTACAGCCAAAAGTAAAGTTACAATTAAAAGATGGGAAGAAGCAGGATGTATGAGGGAAGAAGGGATTATTCTTTAATTCATCAACCACCTCCAGGGTGATGCTCTGCCCTTGGGAGGATCTGTAGCTGGCAGAGCCAGGTCTTCAGGCCCTTATGGAAGGTGAGAAGAGTGGGAGCCAATCTCAACTTTGGGGATAAGATCTTCCAAAGGGTAGGAGCCACAGCAGAGAAATTCATTCTCCTGGGTCCAGCCAACTGAGATTCCTTGACTGATGGGTTCTGCAGCATGCCTGTTCTGCTGGCATGGATGGGGCAGGCCAATCCCAGTGGACTGAGAGGGTTCATTAATTAACCTGGACCCATGCCATGCAGGTTTTTAAAGCTAATAAACAACTCCTCCAATTGCACCCAAAGGGGTCCAGAAATGTCCCCTCTTGAAGTGAAGAATTTATCTATGCTTGAATCCACCTGGCAGTCATCATCCTGGGGGCTTTCACAACCAGATGGGTCAATGATCTAATTGACAGGTGGGTGCACTAATAGCATTAAAGACTCTATCCCCTTCATTGGATCCAACAGGATCAAACTGTTCCCAAATAATTGGGCAAGATCTTCCCCTGGGCATATCACACGATCCTGCACCATGCTTGTGTTTCCAACTGGGAACGAATACTAGAAACTTTGTCCCTCAGGTAGAGGTATACTCTGGGTACTTTAGGTATACTTTTGGTGTAGGTGGGAAAAGATAAAAGGGGTGCTTGTTCAGATGGAAGAGCATTCAGAATAGCACAAAATGAAAAAAAAGGCTACTTACCTGTCCACCTGCACCACCCTAAAAGGGAAACAAAAGATAACTATTGTTGTAAAATTCATGACTTCTCCAACCACACCATCACTACCATCTTTAGTGTAACATATATGAATTCCTTCATTGTCCGGATATAGAATGCAGTCTTTCACACAACGTGCAGTAATAGGGACCAAAAAGATGCATATATATTAAATCTTTTGAGAGATTTTTTTTATTTCCCTTTTCAATATGGTTCATATTCTCACAACCACAATATATTTCGTGACTCACTTTTTTATCGCAATCATTAAGCAAAGCTTCCCCCATTGACTGAGAATATTTCAGCTGATCACTCAACTTTCACAGTTTTTATGGTAATTTGGTTAAAAATTCAAAAGAGTGTTTATTTGAAGATCAGCTTATCCACAAGCCTATAGAGCAATACTAACAAGAATAATAGGCTATTGTACAATGCTACTGTAATCAATGCTAGTATATTATACCAAGAAGTGGGGATGAGGTCCTTGTGAAATCCAGCCTATTATAAAACAAATAGGAGTCTTGAAATCCACAGGAGATATGATTGCAAATGGTCAAATGGTATGATGCATGGAAATTATGATGTATGAAAATGAGGTTCAATCCTGTCCTCTGGGGAGACAAGGGGCATCAGGGTATCCTTTAAATATTCCTAACAATAACTACATTCCTATTGGAATTACTCCTGGAATTTCAGGCGATGCTTCAAAGGAGTGAGTCTCAAGTGGGTGGCTGTGGTTACATGCAAAAGGAATAACAGAAAAGACTTCAAGGGAATTAGAGATGTTAAATGAATATCGACTTACTGATGTTAGGCTACTAAGTACTCCAGGTAAGTTCTGTAAGAAAGATAAAAAATAAAATCCTGGCTTTGTTATGCTGTGTGGACCCTCTCATACCTTGTTATTATGATTCATTTCATGCTTTCTGTTCTTTCAATTGTATATTTGAATGTTGTATGCAATCTAGGGCTTTTTATAGTGGATGGCCATTACATCTGAGTCATACCCAGGACACTCGCAAATAAACAGGAAATGCTCCAAAATAAATCTCCAAATTTAGATTCTGCTACTCCTGGAATACTACAACCTGTTTTGGTCTCTACATTACAAAAAAGATGTTGAGACTTTATCAAAAATGCAAAGAAGAGCAACTAAGATGATCAAAGACCTGGAGACTAAAACATATGAAGAACAGCTGCAGGACTTGGCTTTGGCCAATATTGTTCCATATTCTTAAAACCACAATATGTTTCGTGACTCACTTTTTTATCGCAATCATTAAGCAAAGCTTCCCCCATTGACTTTTCTTTTTGTAGGCTGGCTGGGCACATTGCAAGTCAGGATCACACGACTGCGGAATACGGCAGCCGTGATAAATGTGAGCCAGTTGCCAAGCACCTAAATCCCAGTCACAGTGCAACTATCATAACTTTGAGGATAGGTCATAGGTCATGTTGTTCAGCATTGTCATAACCTGGACCCATGCCATGCAGGGTTTTAAAGGTAATAACCAACTCCTTGCATTGCAACAGGAAGCAAACCAGCAGCCAGTGAAGTCCCAGATATTGAAGCTCCATGCACCTAAAGCCATTTGGTCATGCCAAGGTTCAGCCAAAACCAGATGTTCCCCCCTCCAGGACCCCACAGCCTCAAGACACAGAGAGAGGGCAGCGCAAGCATCACTTGGATCCCCAGGGGTGGAGATATAAAGTTGAATATAATCAGCATACTGATGACCCATCAACACTCAACCCATGATTGCAAATGACCTCCCCCAGCAGCTTTATATAGACCAGTGGTTCTCAACCTGTGGGTCGCGACCCCTTTGGGGTGTCGAACGACTGTTTCACAGGGGGCATCTAAGTAAGGGCTTTTCCTCCCCCCGCCGCTTCCCCCATAGCGTAGCCTTCCTCCCCCACTTCTTCACAGCTCGCTTGTTGAATACAAGCTGCTTGGCGACAGCAGCTGTTATTAAAGGCTGACGAGAGGTTAAGGAGAACAAGGATGGTTGCACTGTCCCAATCCTGTTCTCACCATAGATCTGCTGTTTCTTCTCCTGTTTTTTTTCCTGCATTTGTCTGTTTTGGCAGTTCATATTTGGCAATTTTACATAGTCCCTTACATCGTCCCTCTCTCCTATTCTTCCTCCACCTCCATCTCCTTCTACTCTCCAAGTAAGTTAGAAAATTACAGAGTGATTGCTGTATAAACAAACAATTGCCTCTGAACATCACTATCCATCGAGATTTCTTGTGCAGCTATGAGAAGCAAAGTGGTCTTTGAAATGTCAGAGAAGAATCTCATCTCAGAAGAAGACCCAAAATAGACCAGGCGATCCTGAGTCCTCATGAATGTCTTCATATAGACCGCAAGCTAGGGCAATAGTGGGGTTCCTTTGAGAAACAAAGAAGAAATTAAGAATCGGCATATCCAAAAGAGATATTCAGAGGGCAAATGGCAAGATGTGAAAAAAGAGGTGCAGGGATTTGTTACCCCAAGAAGTTTGGAAGTTTCACTCCCTCCCTATGATCCTCTAATGAATTGGGCAAGAATAACTCTCAGCTTTTTTCTCATGCTTCCAGTTTCCTGAGATTAAAATGTGTTTTTCCAACAGCCATCTCTGCCTAGCTTCCCCATGCTCATATCCATAGCTCTCTACAAACTTTATCCTTTCAACATTCCTTACAATAGCCAAATTCCTGCTAGAATTGTTCCTGCAATATCAGATGTTTCAGGAGACTGGCTCTCAAGAGGTGGCTGTGGTTATCTACACAAAGAATAACATTGCAAATATAATGAAAATAAGAAGCATTAAAGGTATACTGACTCACCCCTAATAAACCCAACATTCCACCACTAGATTGGCCGTCCTGCAAAAAAGGAGAAAAAAAATCATCCAGGATTATGGATGCTTTTGAAACTATGTTGTTGTGGTTAAGGTTTTTGGCATGTTTGTGAACCTGGGCCTCTGTTGTTTGTTCAAGTAAAATGGAGCCCTTCTGGAAGGTAACTGTGGTTCAAAACAGAATAGCAGAAGCAGAAATGGAAACTTGTGCTTAGGTCCATGTGTCATCAATCCTATTCAACCTGCATTGAGGACTACCTATCATAGGAAAGCAAAGGGGTCCTGAAATCCACAGGAGATGTTGTATGATTGCATAGGGTATGATGCAGGAAAATGAGGTTCAACCCTGCACTTCGGGGAGATAAGGGGCATCAACACCTCCTGAAGGTGCAAAAACAATGTTGCCCATACTATCATATAATCACCTAAATTGTGAAATTACTTCCTTACTGACACAATTCACCACCACAAAGTAACATCATCCTCTCTCGTGTCATCTGTCACATTCCCCACGTGCACATCCATGGTCAATATCTGAATTCCCCCTTTTGCTGCTCAGTCCCCAGGAGGAATTTTCAACCCAATGTGGTGCTAAATCTATTTCTAAGGGGTTTATTTATGTGTTTGTTTGTTTGTTGCATATGTTTTCCTGCCCATTTTGCTTCAAAGCAAGTCTGGGCAGCTGACAATATCAAAAAAGCAATTAAATCATAAAGGCTAAATATTTATAAAAACAATAAAAATAGAATTACAACCAAAAGTAAAGTTACAATTAAAAAATGGGGAAGAAGCAGGATGTGTGGCAGGAAGAAGGGATTATTCTTTAATTCATCAACCACCTCCAGGGTGATGCTCTGCCCTTGGGAGTATCTGCAGCTGGCAGAGCCAGGTCTTCAGGCCCTTATGGAAGGTTAGAAGAGTGGGAGCCAATCTCATCTTCGGGGATAAGATCTTCAAGAGGGTAGGAGCCACAGCAGAGAAATTCATTCTCCTGGGTCCGGCCAACTGAGATTCCCTGACTGATGGGTTCTGCAGCATGCCTGCTCTGCCGGCATGGATGGGGCAGGCCAATCCTAGTGGACTGAGATGCTTCATTTATTAACCTAGACCCATGCCATGCAGGTTTTTGAAAGTAATAACCAACTCCTCCAATTGCACCCGAAAGGGTCCAGAAATGTCCCCTCTTGCAGTGAAGAATTTATATCTGCTTGAATCCACCTGGCAGTCATCATCCAGAGGGCTTTCTCCAACCAGCCAGGTCACTGATCTATTTGACAGGTGGATGCACTAATAGCATTAAAGACTCTATCCATTTCATTGGGTCCAACAGGATCAAACTGTTCCCAAATAACTGGGCAAGATCTTCCCACATGTATCTCACACGGACTGCACCATGCTTGGGTTTCCAACTGGGAACAAATATTAGCAACCTCATCCATCAGGTAAGAGTATGCTCTGGGGACTTTACATATGCTTCTGGTGTAGGTGGAAAAAGATAAAAGGGGTGCTTGTTCAAATGGAAGAGCATTCAGAATAGCACAAAATAAAAAAGCTACTTACCTCTCCACCTCCACCACTGAGCATGCTCTAAAAGGGAAACAAAAGATAACTATTTTCATAACATTCATGAATTGTCCAACCACACCATCACTACCATCTTTAGTGTAACATGTATGAATTCCTTCATTGTCCCAATAGGGACAAAAAAGATGCATACATAATAAATCTTTTGAGAGATTTTTTTTCTTTCCCTTTTCAATATTGTTCCATATTCTCACAACCACAATATGTTTCGTGACTCACTTTTTATCGCAATGTTTAAGCAAAGCTTTTTGTAGGCTGGCTGGGCTCATTACAAGTCAGGATCACAAGACCGTGGGACACTGCAGCCATGATAAATGTGAGCCAGTTGCGAAGCACCTAAATCCCAGTCACAGTGCAACTATCATAACTTTGAGGATAGGTCATAGGTCACATTGTTCAGCATTGTCGTAACCTGGACCTATGCAGGGTTTTAAAGGTAATAACCAACTCCTTGCATTGCAACAGGAAGCAAACCAGCAGCCAGTGAAGTCCCAGATATTGAAGCTCCATGCACCCAAAGCCATTTGGTCATGCCAAGGTTCAGCCAAATCCAGTTGTTCCCCCCATCCAGGACCCCACAGCCTTCAGACACAGTGAGAGGGCAGTGCAGGCATCACTTGGATCCCCAGGGGTGGAGATATAAAGTTGAATATAATCACCATACTGATGACCCATCAAAACTCAACCCAAGATTGCAAATGACCTTCCCCAGCAGTTTTATGTAGATGTTAAAAAGGAGTGGAGAGAGTACTGAGCTCTGTGGCATGCTACAAAAGAACAGTTGTGTGCTGGATCTCTCACTCCTTATCAGCACTGATTTGGATCAGCCTTGGAGAAAGGAGCCAAGCCAGTGCAATACTGTGCTGCCCAGCCCCAAACCCTGAGGCTGGCCCAAAAGGATACCAAGGTTAATGTTATTAAAGTCTGACAAGAGGTTAAGGAGAACAAGGATGGTTGCACTGTCCCAACCCTGCTCTCACCATAGATCTGCTGTTTCTTTTCCTGGGCCTGAATATTGACTGGAAGGGATCTAGATAATCTCCAAGATCCTCTGGAGATGCCAATCAATCAGCTCTTTTACCACCTTCCTTTTTAAGTGAAGATGGGAAACTGGATGGAAATTATCCAGGCAGGTGGGATAAGGTGATGTTTTTCTAAGAAGGGAGCGAACCAGGGCCTCCTTAAAAGGCCCCAGAAATGTCCCCTCCTGCAGTGAAGAATTTATCTCTGTTTCAGTCCACCTGGCAGTCATCATCTTGGGGGTTTTCACAACCAGGCGGGTCAATGATCTAATTGACAGGTGGATGCACTAATAGCATTAAAGACCCTATCCACTTTATCGGGCCCAACAGGATCAAACTGTTCCCAGATAAATGGGCAAGATCTTCCCCTGGGCATCTCAAACAGACTGCACCATACTTGGGTTTCCAACTGGGAATGAATACTAGCAACTTTGTCCCTCAGGTAGAAGCATGCTCTAGGTACTTTAGATATACTTGTTTGTTTGTTTGTTACATATGTTTTCCTGCCCATTTTGCTTCAAAGCAAGTCTGGGCAGCTGACAGTATCAAAAAAAGGAATTAAATCATAAAGGCTAAATATTTATAAAAACAATAAAAATAGAATTACAGCCAAAAGTAAAGTTACAATTAAAAGATGGGAAGAAGCAGGATGTATGAGGGAAGAAGGGATTATTCTTTAATTCATCAACCACCTCCAGGGTGATGCTCTGCCCTTGGGAGGATCTGTAGCTGGCAGAGCCAGGTCTTCAGGCCCTTATGGAAGGTGAGAAGAGTGGGAGCCAATCTCAACTTTGGGGATAAGATCTTCCAAAGGGTAGGAGCCACAGCAGAGAAATTCATTCTCCTGGGTCCAGCCAACTGAGATTCCTTGACTGATGGGTTCTGCAGCATGCCTGTTCTGCTGGCATGGATGGGGCAGGCCAATCCCAGTGGACTGAGAGGGTTCATTAATTAACCTGGACCCATGCCATGCAGGTTTTTAAAGCTAATAAACAACTCCTCCAATTGCACCCAAAGGGGTCCAGAAATGTCCCCTCTTGAAGTGAAGAATTTATCTATGCTTGAATCCACCTGGCAGTCATCATCCTGGGGGCTTTCACAACCAGATGGGTCAATGATCTAATTGACAGGTGGGTGCACTAATAGCATTAAAGACTCTATCCCCTTCATTGGATCCAACAGGATCAAACTGTTCCCAAATAATTGGGCAAGATCTTCCCCTGGGCATATCACACGATCCTGCACCATGCTTGTGTTTCCAACTGGGAACGAATACTAGAAACTTTGTCCCTCAGGTAGAGGTATACTCTGGGTACTTTAGGTATACTTTTGGTGTAGGTGGGAAAAGATAAAAGGGGTGCTTGTTCAGATGGAAGAGCATTCAGAATAGCACAAAATGAAAAAAAAGGCTACTTACCTGTCCACCTGCACCACCCTAAAAGGGAAACAAAAGATAACTATTGTTGTAAAATTCATGACTTCTCCAACCACACCATCACTACCATCTTTAGTGTAACATATATGAATTCCTTCATTGTCCGGATATAGAATGCAGTCTTTCACACAACGTGCAGTAATAGGGACCAAAAAGATGCATATATATTAAATCTTTTGAGAGATTTTTTTTATTTCCCTTTTCAATATGGTTCATATTCTCACAACCACAATATATTTCGTGACTCACTTTTTTATCGCAATCATTAAGCAAAGCTTCCCCCATTGACTGAGAATATTTCAGCTGATCACTCAACTTTCACAGTTTTTATGGTAATTTGGTTAAAAATTCAAAAGAGTGTTTATTTGAAGATCAGCTTATCCACAAGCCTATAGAGCAATACTAACAAGAATAATAGGCTATTGTACAATGCTACTGTAATCAATGCTAGTATATTATACCAAGAAGTGGGGATGAGGTCCTTGTGAAATCCAGCCTATTATAAAACAAATAGGAGTCTTGAAATCCACAGGAGATATGATTGCAAATGGTCAAATGGTATGATGCATGGAAATTATGATGTATGAAAATGAGGTTCAATCCTGTCCTCTGGGGAGACAAGGGGCATCAGGGTATCCTTTAAATATTCCTAACAATAACTACATTCCTATTGGAATTACTCCTGGAATTTCAGGCGATGCTTCAAAGGAGTGAGTCTCAAGTGGGTGGCTGTGGTTACATGCAAAAGGAATAACAGAAAAGACTTCAAGGGAATTAGAGATGTTAAATGAATATCAACTTACTGATGTTAGGCTACTAAGTACTCCAGGTAAGTTCTGTAAGAAAGATAAAGAATAAAATCCTGGCTTTGTTATGCTGTGTGGACCCTCTCATACCTTGTTATTATGATTCATTTCATGCTTTCTGTTCTTTCAATTGTATATTTGAATGTTGTATGCAATCCAGGGCTTTTTATAGTGGATGGCTATTACATCTGAGTCATACCCAGCACACTCGCAAATAAACAGGAAATGCTCCAAAATAAATCTCCAAATTTAGATTCTGCTACTCCTGGAATACTACAACCTGTTTTGGTCTCTACATTACAAAAAAGATGTTGAGACTTTATCAAAAATGCAAAGAAGAGCAACTAAGATGATCAAAGACCTGGAGACTAAAACATATGAAGAACAGCTGCAGGACTTGGCTTTGGCCAATATTGTTCCATATTCTTAAAACCACAATATGTTTCGTGACTCACTTTTTTATCGCAATCATTAAGCAAAGCTTCCCCCATTGACTTTTCTTTTTGTAGGCTGGCTGGGCACATTGCAAGTCAGGATCACACGACTGCGGAATACGGCAGCCGTGATAAATGTGAGCCAGTTGCCAAGCACCTAAATCCCAGTCACAGTGCAACTATCATAACTTTGAGGATAGGTCATAGGTCATGTTGTTCAGCATTGTCATAACCTGGACCCATGCCATGCAGGGTTTTAAAGGTAATAACCAACTCCTTGCATTGCAACAGGAAGCAAACCAGCAGCCAGTGAAGTCCCAGATATTGAAGCTCCATGCACCTAAAGCCATTTGGTCATGCCAAGGTTCAGCCAAAACCAGATGTTCCCCCCTCCAGGACCCCACAGCCTCAAGACACAGAGAGAGGGCAGCGCAAGCATCACTTGGATCCCCAGGGGTGGAGATATAAAGTTGAATATAATCAGCATACTGATGACCCATCAACACTCAACCCATGATTGCAAATGACCTCCCCCAGCAGCTTTATATAGACCAGTGGTTCTCAACCTGTGGGTCGCGACCCCTTTGGGGTGTCGAACGACTGTTTCACAGGGGGCATCTAAGTAAGGGCTTTTCCTCCCCCCGCCGCTTCCCCCATAACATAGCCTTCCTCCCCCACTTCTTCACAGCTCGCTTGTTGAATACAAGCTGCTTGGCGACAGCAGCTGTTATTAAAGGCTGACGAGAGGTTAAGGAGAACAAGGATGGTTGCACTGTCCCAATCCTGTTCTCACCATAGATCTGCTGTTTCTTCTCCTGTTTTTTTTCCTGCATTTGTCTGTTTTGGCAGTTCATATTTGGCAATTTTACATAGTCCCTTACATCGTCCCTCTCTCCTATTCTTCCTCCACCTCCATCTCCTTCTACTCTCCAAGTAAGTTAGCAAATTACAGAGTGATTGCTGTATAAACAAACAATTGCCTCTGAACATCACTATCCATCGAGATTTCTTGTGCAGCTATGAGAAGCAAAGTAGTCTTTGAAATGTCAGAGAAGAATCTCATCTCAGAAGAAGACCCAAAATAGACCAGGCAATCCTGAGTCCTCATGAATGTCTTCATATAGACCGCAAGCTAGGGCAATAGTGGGGTTCCTTTGAGAAACAAAGAAGAAATTAAGAATCGGCATATCCAAAAGAGATATTCAGAGGGCAAATGGCAAGATGTGAAAAAAGAGCTGCAGGGATTTGTTACCCCAAGAAGTTTGGAAGTTTCACTCCCTCCCTATGATCCTCTAATGAATTGGGCAAGAATAACTCTCAGCTTCTTTCTCATGCTTCCAGTTTCCTGAGATTAAAATGTGTTTTTCCAACAGCCATCTCTGCCTAGCTTCCCCATGCTCATATCCATAGCTCTCTACAAACTTTATCCTTTCAACATTCCTTACAATAGCCAAATTCCTGCTAGAATTGTTCCTGCAATATCAGATGTTTCAGGAGACTGGCTCTCAAGAGGTGGCTGTGGTTATCTACACAAAGAATAACATTGCAAATATAATGAAAATAAGAAGCATTAAAGGTATACTGACTCACCCCTAATAAACCCAACATTCCACCACTAGATTGGCCGTCCTGCAAAAAAGGAGAAAAAAAATCATCCAGGATTATGGATGCTTTTGAAACTATGTTGTTGTGGTTAAGGTTTTTGGCATGTTTGTGAACCTGGGCCTCTGTTGTTTGTTCAAGTAAAATGGAGCCCTTCTGGAAGGTAACTGTGGTTCAAAACAGAATAGCAGAAGCAGAAATGGAAACTTGTGCTTAGGTCCATGTGTCATCAATCCTATTCAACCTGCATTGAGGACTACCTATCATAGGAAAGCAAAGGGGTCCTGAAATCCACAGGAGATGTTGTATGATTGCATAGGGTATGATGCAGGAAAATGAGGTTCAACCCTGCACTTCGGGGAGACAAGGGGCATCAACACCTCCTGAAGGTGCAAAAACAATGTTGCCCATACTATCGTATAATCACCTAAATTGTGAAATTACTTCCTTACTGACACAATTCACCACCACAAAGAAACATCATCCTATATATAGGAACGACAGTGAAGAAGGCGTAAAGAGCATGAGAACTATTACATGCATATTATCTTACCGACATGCCCATCCATCCACCATTTGATTTCTTAGAATTATGGCCCTACAAGGAGAAAAACCACCACAAAGAAACATCATCCTTTCTTGTCTCATCTGTCACATTCTCCACGTGCACATCCATGATCAATATCTGAATTCCATCTTTTGCTGCTCAGTCCCCAGGAGGAATTATCAACCCAATGTGGTGCTAAATCGATTTCTAAGGGGTTTGTTTATTTGTTTGTTTGTTTATTACATATGTTTGCTGCCCATCTTGCTTCAAGGCAAGTCTGGGCAGCTGACAACATCAAGAAAGCAATTAAATCATAAAGGCTAAATATTTATAAAAACAATAAAAATAGAATTACAGCCAAAAGTAAAGTTACAATTAAAAGATGGGGAAGAAGCAGGATGTGTGAGGGAAGAAGGGATTATTCTTTTAATTCATCAACCACCTCCAGGGTGATGCTCTGCCGTTGGGAGTATCTGTAGCTGGCAGAGCCAGGTCTTCAGGCCCTTATGGAAGGTGAGAAGACCGGGAGCCAATCTCACCTTCGGGGATAAGATCTTCCAAAGGGTAGGAGCCACAGCAGAGAAATTCATTCTCCTGGGTCTGGCCAACTGAGATTCCTTGACTGATGGGTTCTGCAGCATGCCTGTTCTGCTGGCAGGAATGGGGCAGGCCAATCCCAGTGGATTGAGAGGGTTCATTAATTAACCTGGACCCATGCCATGCAGGTTTTTAAAAGTAATAACCAACTCCTCCAAGGGCAAGATCTTTCCCCAGGCATCTCGCATGGACTGCACCATGCTTGGGTTTCCAACTGGGAACAAATACTAGCAACCTTATCCATAAGGTAGGAGTACACTCTGGGGACTTTAGATATACTTCTGGCGTAGGTGGAAAAAGATAAAAGGGGTGCTTGTTCAGATGGAAGACCATTCAGAATAGCACAAAATTAAAAAAGCCTACTTACCTGTCCACCTGCACCACCGAACAAGCCCTAAAAGGGAAACAAAAAATAACTATTGTCATAACATTCATTAATTCTCCAACCACACCATCACTACCATCTTTAGTGTAACATGTATGAATTCCTTCATTGTCCCAATATAGAATGTGTTCTTTCACACAACATGCAGTAATAGGGACCAAAAAGATGCATATATATTAAATCTTTTCAGAGATTTTTTTTCTTTCCCTTTTCAATATTGTTCCATATTCTCGCAACCACAATATGGACCTTGTTTTCTGACCCACTTTTTTATCACAATCATGAAGCAAACCGCTAGACACTTCCTATTTTCTGTTTACAACACACCCATTTTCACTCTTATTCAGGTGACTCTCAGGATACAGGTAAACCCCCAAGTGACCCGAATGTTTCTCAGAGAGCTAATAACTAGATGACTCAAAGAACATAAATCCTTCCATTCCCCACTATTCAGTTAGAACTGAAGAAGTCTCTTGGATGAGAAATGAAATGTTTTCAAGGAAAAAAACAAAAATTCAGCTGCCTTTTGGAAAAGTAAATTTGGGACAACCATGTCCTGGATGATTGGGAATCTCTATAGGCAATTGTAAAAATGAAAACTAAGAACATTTCAGCTGATCAGTCAACTTTCACAGTTTTTATGGTAATTTGGTTAAAAAATCAATTATTTGAAGATCAGCTTATCCACAAGCCCATAGAGCAATACTAACAAGAATAGTAGGCTATTGTACATTGCTACTGTAATCAATGCTAGTATATTATACCAATAAATGGGGATGAGGTCCTTGTGAAATCCAGCCTATTATAAAACAAATAGGAGTCTTGAAATCCACAGGAGATACGATTGCAAATGATATGATTCATGAAAATTATGATGCATGAAAATGAGGTTCAACCCTGCACTTCGGGGAGATAAGAGCCATCAACACCTCCTGAAGGTGCAAAAACAATGTTGCCCATACTATCGTATAATCACCTAAATTGTGAAATTACTTCCTTATTGACATAATTCACCACCACAAAGAAATGTCCTCATGCTCCTGTCATCTGTCACATTCTCCACCTGTACATCCATGGTCAATATCTGAATTCCACCTTTTGCTGCTCAGTCCGCAGGAGGAATTTTCAACCCAATGTGGCGCTAAATCTATTTCTAAGGGGTTTATTTATGTGTTTGTTTGTTTGTTTTGCTGCCCATTTTGCTTCAAAGCAAGTCTGGGCAGCTGACAATATCAACAAAGCAATTAAATCATAAAGGCTAAATATTTATAAAAACAATAAAAATAGAATTACAACCAAAAGTAAAGCTACAATTAAAAGATGGGGAAGAAGCAGAATATGTGAGGGGAAGAAGGGATTTTTCTTTTAATTCATCAACCACCTCCAGGGTGATGCTCTGCCGTTGGGAGTATCTGTAGCTGGCAGAGCCAGGTCTTCAGGCCCTTATGGAAGGTTAGAAGACCGGGAGCCAATCTCACCTTCGGGGTTAAGATCTTCCAAAGGGTAGGAGCCACAGCAAAGAAATTCATTCTCCTGGGTCCGGCCAACTGAGATTCCTTGACTGATGGGTTGTGCAGCATGCCTGTTGTGCTGGCATGGATGGGCCAGGCCAATCCCATTGGGCTGAAATGGTTCATTAATTAACCTGGACCCATGCCATGCAGATTTTTAAAGGGAATAATCAACTCCTCCAATTGCACCCAAAAGGGTTTAGAAATATCCACTCTTGCAGTGAAGAATTTATCTCTGTGTCAGAATCCAATTATATTTCATCTTTAGTTATCGACTATGGAAAACCCCATTTCTGCCTTCTCTGGATTCTGTCATACAATGAAGGGGAAAGGGAGTGAACAAAGGCATTTTATGGTCCTCACTTCCTTCGGTACAACTTCAAAGGAATTGAATGTGGATACCACCAAAAGGACTAAGTCATAACAATAAGGCCATCAGCTTTCATCTACTCCTCTCTGAAGTCTCCCTTCCACCGACAGTGAGGTAAAAGGGGGTGGAAATGTAACGCCTGGGATTGTCGCTGGAAAGATGGGGGGATGGGGCTGCTGGGGACCTCTTAAAATCTTGAACCATAGAGCTTGGGCCCTAGATCCTGTCTAGAACACCTGCTACCATTTTCTCTTAATAAAGGATGCCTGTTGGAAGAAATATTCCAAGAGTTCTGTCTTAAGATGCAAAGTGGGGTGGGTCCTTACATTAGACAGGACCTGCAGAATTAGTCCACTTGGAAGGGAAAAGGGAGAAACTTGCCTGGGGACTTTGCAAAAATTACCATGTCAGACGACCGAGCAAGGAAGGGAGAAAACTCCCCGGAAAGGGAGCCACTGCTCCGACTGAAACCCTGCCAGATGTCGGGATCTGAGAGGTCAGATTCCTCAAGAGAAGAGGTGGTGGAGACACGGGACCACAAATCTCAGTGGTCAATGGGCATTGGAAAGAAAGGTAAGTGGGAAAAGAAATCACCAAAGGTGACCCTGAGACAGGGGGCCAACCAATCAGAATGGAAGCAGGAGATGGAGAGATCCCTGCATGCAAGTGAAGAGGAAGGGAGCTGGTCACCGTACTCGGGCTGGATCCTAGAGAAAGCTATTGACCTGATGAAGAGAACTCTCAGCTCCCTAGGAGAGGAGAATTCTGAGCCCTACGGCCGCCCCAGCTCCTGGAGCCGCAAAGGGAGAGACACCGAGGAGGAAGTGGAATCTGCAGCCCCGGGGACATCTGCTGATCCAGTAGTCCCCACTCCCCGCTGAACCATAGATGGCAATCTGGATGGAAGACACTATCACCTACAACGAAGGCATCAGTCCATTCAAAGACTCCTGCTGCTGGACATGAAATTCAAAAGGGGCCAACACGCTTGGGGTTTTTCCTAACCCAAGTCCTCAGCTGCATGGAGGAATACAGGCGGGACATCCCCAGCGACAAAGCCCATATCGGATTGTGCAATCTGCCCTGGACGGCCGCAGATTGGGTGATGAACTTGCATGACTCCAATGCCCCAGAGCTCAATGACTTCAACAGTTTCATGTCCTCTCTGAGAAGGTGATTTGAGGACCCCCTGGCTCATCGCCAAGCCCACAAAAGGATAAAAACAATGAGGCAAGGCAAACGGCCAGTAGCCAAATATACGCAAGAATTCTGGGCCATTGCCAGCAAACTGAACTTATTAAAGGCTGAAGAGAGGTTAAGGAGAACAAGGATGGTTGCACCGTCCCAATCCTGCTCTCACCATAGATCATTGACAAATGCAACCTATGCTGTTTCGTTTCTTGGGCCTGAATCTTGACTGGAAGGGATCTAGATAATCTGTTTGCTCCAAGATCCTGTGGAGATGCCAATCAATCACTGATTTTACCACCTTCCTTAGAAAGAGAAAATGGGAAACTGGATGGAAATTATCCAGGCAGGTGGGATCAAGTGATGTTTTTCTAAGAAGGGAGCGAACCAGGGCCTTCTTAAATGGCCCCAGAAATGAGCCCTCCTGCAGTGAAGAATTTATCTCTGCTTCAATCCACCTGGCAGTCATCATCCTGAGTTTCAAGAGGTGGCTGTGGTTATGTACACAAGGAATAACATTGCAAATATAATGAACATGGGAAGCATTAAATGTATACTGATTCACCACTAATAAACCCAACATTCCACCACCAGATTGGCCGTTCTGCAAAAAAGGAGGGAAAAAATCATCCAGGATTATGGATGCTTTTGAAACTATGTTGTTGTGGTTAAGGTTTTTGGCATGTTTGTGAACCTGGGCCTCTGTTGTTTGTTCAAGTAAAATGGAGCCCTTCTGGAAGGTAACTGTGGTTCAAAACAGAATAGCAGAAGCAGAAATGGAAACTTGTGCTTAGGTCCATGTGTCATCACTCCTATTCAACCTGCGTTGAGGACTACCTATCATATGAAAGCAAAGGGGTCCTGAAATCCACAGGAGATGTTGTATGATTGCATAGGGTATGATGCAGGAAAATGAGGTTCAACCCTGCACTTCGGGGAGATAAGGGGCATCAACACCTCCTGAAGGTGCAAAAACAATGTTGCCCATACTATCGTATAATCACCTAAATTGTGAAATTACTTCCTTACTGACACAATTCACCACCACAAAGAAACATCATCCTTTCTCGTGTCATCTGTCACATTCCTCACGTGCACATCTATGGTCAATATCTGAATTCCACCTTTTGCTGCTCAGTCCCCAGGAGGAATTTTCAACCCAATGTGGTGCTAAATCTATTTCTAAGGCATTTATTTATGTGTTTGTTTGTTTGTTGCATATGTTTTCCTGCCCATTTTGCTTCAAAGCAAGTCTGGGCAGCTGACAATATCAAAAAAGCAATTAAATCATAAAGGCTAAATATTTATAAAAACAATAAAAATAGAATTACAGCCAAAAGTAAAGTTACAATTAAAAGATGGGGAAGAAGCAGGATGTGTGACGGGAAGAAGATATTATTCTTTAATTCATCAACCACCTCCAGGGTGATGCTCTGCCCTTGGGAGTATCTGCAGCTGGCAGAGCCAGGTCTTCAGGCCCTTATGGAAGGTGAGAAGAGTGGGAGCCAATCTCACCTTTGGGGATAAGATCTTCCAAAGGGTAGGAGCCACAACAGAGAAATTCATTCTCCTGGTTCTGGCCAACTGAGATTCCTTGACTGATGGGTTCTGCAGCATGCCTGTTCTGCTGGCATGGATGGGGCAGGCCAATCCCAGTGGACTGAGAGGGTTCATTAATTAACCTGGACCCATGCCATGCAGGTTTTTAAAAGTAATAACCAACTCCTCCAATTGCACCCAAAAGGGTCCAATAATGTTCCCTCTTGCAGTGAAGAATTTATCTCTGCTTGAATCCACCTGGCAGTCATCATCCTGGGGGCTTTCTCCAACCATCTCCTAAATATGAGCCAGCAGTGTGCTGCAACTGCCAAAAAGGCCAACACAGTGCTAGGCTGCATTAACAGAGGGATAGAATCAAGATCACATGAAGTATTAATACCACTCTTCAATGCCTTGGTAAGGCTACACTTGGAATACTGAATCCAGTTTTGGTCACCACGATGTAAAAAAGATGTTGAGACTCTAGAAAGAGTACAGAGAAGAGCAACAAAGGTGATTAGGGGACTGGAGGCTAAAACATATAAGGAACGGTTGCTAGAATTGGGTATGTCTAGTTTAACGAAGAGAAGGACAAGGGGGGATATGATAGCAATATTCCAATATCTCAGGGGCTGCCATAAAGAAGAGGGAACTAAGCTATTTTCCAAAGCACCTGAAGGCAGGACAAGGAGCAAGGGCTGGAAACTAATCAAGGAGAGAAGCAACCTAGAACTAAGGAGAAACTTCCTGACAGTGAGAACAATTAATCAGTGGAACAGCCTGCCTCCAGAAGCAGTAAATACTCCAACACTGGAAGTTTTTAAGAAGAGACTGGACAGCCATTTGTCCGAAATGGTGTAGGGTTTCCTGCCTGAGCAGGGAGTTGGACTAGATGACCTCCAAGGTCCCTTCCAACTTTACTATTACTAATGATCTAATTGACAGATGGATGCACTAATAGCATTAAAGACCCTATCCACTTCATGGTGTCCAACAGGATCAAACTGTTCCCAGATAACTGGGCAAGATATTCCCCCAGGCATCTCGCATGGACTGCACCATGCTTGGGTTTCCAACTGGGAACAAATACTAGCAACCTTGTCCATCAGGTAGGAGTATACTCTGGTGACTTCAGATATACTTCTGGTGTAGGTGGAAAAAGATAAAAGGGGTGCTTGTTCAGATGGAAGACCATTCAGAATAGCACAAAATTAAAAAAGCCTACTTACCTGTCCACCTGCACCACCGAACATGTCCTAAAAGGGAAACAAAAGATAACTATTGTCATAACTTTCGTGAATTCTCCAACCACACCATCACTACCATCTTTAGTGTAACATGTATGAATTCCTTCATTGTCCCGATATAGAATGTGTTCTTTCACATAACATGCAGTAATAGGGACCAAAAAGATGCATATATATTAAATCTTTGTGAAATCCAGCCTATTATAAAACAAATAGGAGTCTTGAAATCCACAGGAGATATGATTGCAAATGGTATGATGCATGAAAATTATGATGTAAGAAAATGAGGTTCAACCCTGTCCTCCGGGGAGACAAGGGGCATCAGTGCATCCTGAGGCTACAAAAAAGATGATTAGCAAGCTAGGGTATCATCACATAAATTCCCATCAACATTTCTTACAATATCCAAATTCCTACTAGAATTGCCTCTGGAATATCAGGAGATGTTTCTGGGTGTGAGTTTCAAGAGAGTGGCTGTGGCTATGTACAGGAACGACAGTGAAGAAGGCGTAAAGAGCATGAGAACTATTACATGCATATTAACTTATCGACATGCCCATCGATGTAGCATTTTTTTTCCTTAGGACTGAAGCCCTACAAGGAGAAAAAAAATTCCTGCATTATGGATATCTTTGTAATTCTGTTGTGGCAGTTCATATTTGGTAATTTTACATAGTCCCTCTCTTCTATTCTTCTTCCACCTCCATCTCCTTCTACTCTCCAAGTAAGTTAGAAAATGACAGAGTGATTGCCGTATAGACAGACGTCAACATCACTATCCATGGAGATTTCTTGTGCAACTAGGAGAAGCAAAATCCCAGAGAAGTGGGCAAGATATTCTCCGGGCATCTCACATGGACTGCACCATGCTTTGGTTTCCAACTGGGAACAAATACTAGCAACTTTATCCATCAGGTAGGAGTATACTCTTTAGATATACTTCTGGTGTAGGTGGAAAAAGATAAAAGGGGTGCTTGTTCAGATGGAAGAGCATTCAGAATAGCACAAAATAAAAAAGGTTACTTTCCATTCCTCCTCCACCTCCGCCCAAGCGCTTAAAGTGAAAAAAAAGATAACTACTGTCATACCACTCATGACTTCTCCAACTACACCATCACTACCATCTTTATAATAATGCACCTTGGAGGTCATCTAGTCCAACCCCCTGCTCAGGCAGGACATCCTATACCATTTTGGACAATGGCTGTCCGGTCTCTTCTTAGAAACTTCCAGTGTTGGAGCATTCACCACTTCTAGAGGCAGGTTATTCCCCTGATTAAATTTCTAACTGTCAGGAAGTTTCTCCTTAGTTCTAGGTTGATTCTCTCTTTGGTTAGTTGTAAGGACTTTGTTGTAAACAGGAGATGCAGGTAGGTGGTGTCATATCCCCTCCACTCTTTTGAGAGAGGGCTGTTTACTTTTAAGATAGATGACCTCTTTGACCCCTCTTTCAAGCCAGTGTTCCTCTCCATCCAGAATGTGAACTTTGCTGTCTTCAAAAGAGTGATCTTTCTCTTTCAGATTCAGATGGTCTGCTGAATCCTGTCCTGATGGGTTTGTTTTTCTGTGTTGTGCCATGCACTTCTGTTTTGTTTCCCCAATGTACAGATCTGCATGTGTCTGAATATGCATATATCACTGCATATATCACATTGCTTCATTTGTGTCTGGGTGTTTTATCCTTGGGGTGGACAAGCTTCTGCCTTAATGTATTCTTGGGTTTAAAGTGTGCATGTATGTTGAAAATCCTCCTGGGGTTTTCATGTATTCCTGCATCGTACAGAATGGCAGATTTCCTTCACTTGTTTTCTCCTCTTTGTCTGTTATGTAGGAGCTTCTGTTGGACACTATCTATTTCGTATTTACAACAAAGCCCTTTCAGCAGTTCCAAGTAGGTCCCATTTTCACTCTTATTCAGGTGGCTCTGAGGTTACAGGTAAGCCCCCAAGTGACCTCAATGATTCTTAGAGAGCTAATAACTAGATGACTCAAAGAACACAAATCCTTCCATTCCCCACCACTCACTTAGAACTGAAGAAGCTTCATGAATGAGAAATGAAATGTGTTCAAGGAAAAAAATCAAAAAGGCCAGTTGCTGTTTAGAAAAGCACATTTGGGACAACCATGACCTGGATGATTGGGAATCTCCATAGGCAATTGTGAAAATGAAAAGTAAGAACCTGAAATAAGAACCTTTCAGCTGATCACAGTTTTTATGGTAATTTGGTTAAAAATTCAAGATTCAGTTTATAAGATCAGCTTATCCACAAGCCTATAGAGCAATAATAATAAGAACAATAGGCTATTGTACATTGCTACTATAATCAATGCTAGTATATTATACCAATAATGGGGATGAGGTCCTTGTGAAATCCAGCCTATTATAAAACAGATAGGAGTCTTGAAATCCACAGGAGATATGATTGCAAATGGTATGATGCATGAAAATTATGATGTATGAAAATGAGGTTCAACCCTGTCCTCCGGGGAGACAAGGGGCATCAGTACATCCTGAGGCTACAAAAAAGATGATAAGCATGCTATGATATCATCACATAAATTCCCATCAACATTTCTTACAATATCCAAATTCCTACTAGAATTGCCTCTGGAATATCAGGAGATGTTTCTGGGTGTGAGTGTCAAGAGAGTGGCTGTGTCTATATACAAGAACGACAGTGAAGAAGGCATAAAGAACATGACAACTATTACATGCATATTATCTTACCGACATGCCCATCCGTCCACTATTTGGTTTCTTAAAATTGAGGCCCTACAAGGAGAAAAAAAATTCCTGCATTATGGATATCTTTGCAATTCTGTTTTGGCAGTTCATATTTGGCAATTTTACATAGTCCCTCTCTCCCATTCTTCCTCCACCTCCATCTCCTTCTACTCTCCAAGTAAGTTAGAAAATGACAGAGTGATTGCCATATACACAAACTGCAACATCACTATCCATTAAAGTTTCTTGTGCAACCTTGAACTTCGGGGAGACAAGAGGCATCAATACCTCCTGAAGGTACAAAAACAATGTTGCCCATACTATCGTATAATCACCTAAATTGTGAAATTACTTCCTTACTGACACAATTCACCACCACAAAGAAACATCATCCTATATATAGGAACGACAGTGAAGAAGGCGTAAAGAGCATGAGAACTATTACATGCATATTATCTTACCGACATGCCCATCCATCCACCATTTGATTTCTTAGAATTATGGCCCTACAAGGAGAAAAACCACCACAAAGAAACATCATCCTTTCTTGTGTCATCTGTCACATTCTCCACGTGCACATCCATGATCAATATCTGAATTCCATCTTTTGCTGCTCAGTCCCCAGGAGGAATTATCAACCCAATGTGGTGCTAAATCGATTTCTAAGGGGTTTGTTTATTTGTTTGTTTGTTTATTACATATGTTTGCTGCCCATCTTGCTTCAAGGCAAGTCTGGGCAGCTGACAACATCAAGAAAGCAATTAAATCATAAAGGCTAAATATTTATAAAAACAATAAAAATAGAATTACAGCCAAAAGTAAAGTTACAATTAAAAGATGGGGAAGAAGCAGGATGTGTGAGGGAAGAAGGGATTATTCTTTTAATTCATCAACCACCTCCAGGGTGATGCTCTGCCGTTGGGAGTATCTGTAGCTGGCAGAGCCAGGTCTTCAGGCCCTTATGGAAGGTGAGAAGACCGGGAGCCAATCTCACCTTCGGGGATAAGATCTTCCAAAGGGTAGGAGCCACAGCAGAGAAATTCATTCTCCTGGGTCTGGCCAACTGAGATTCCTTGACTGATGGGTTCTGCAGCATGCCTGTTCTGCTGGCAGGAATGGGGCAGGCCAATCCCAGTGGATTGAGAGGGTTCATTAATTAACCTGGACCCATGCCATGCAGGTTTTTAAAAGTAATAACCAACTCCTCCAAGGGCAAGATCTTTCCCCAGACATCTCGCATGGACTGCACCATGCTTGGGTTTCCAACTGGGAACAAATACTAGCAACCTTATCCATAAGGTAGGAGTACACTCTGGGGACTTTAGATATACTTCTGGCGTAGGTGGAAAAAGATAAAAGGGGTGCTTGTTCAGATGGAAGACCATTCAGAATAGCACAAAATTAAAAAAGCCTACTTACCTGTCCACCTGCACCACCGAACAAGCCCTAAAAGGGAAACAAAAAATAACTATTGTCGTAACATTCATTAATTCTCCAACCACACCATCACTACCATCTTTAGTGTAACATGTATGAATTCCTTCATTGTCCCAATATAGAATGTGTTCTTTCACACAACATGCAGTAATAGGGACCAAAAAGATGCATATATATTAAATCTTTTCAGAGATTTTTTTTCTTTCCCTTTTCAATATTGTTCCATATTCTCGCAACCACAATATGGACCTTGTTTTCTGACCCACTTTTTTATCACAATCATGAAGCAAACCGCTAGACACTTCCTATTTTCTGTTTACAACACACCCATTTTCACTCTTATTCAGGTGACTCTCAGGATACAGGTAAACCCCCAAGTGATCCCAATGATTCTCAGAGAGCTAATAACTAGATGACTCAAAGAACATAAATCCTTCCATTCCCCACTATTCAGTTAGAACTAAGCTTCTTGGGTGAGAAATGAAATGTTTTCAAGGAAAAAACCAAAAAAAATCAGTTGCCTTTTGGAAAAGCACATTTGGGACAACCATGTCCTGGATGATTGGGAATCTCTATAGGAAATTGTAAAAATGAAAACTAAGAACAATTCAGCTGATCACTCAACTTTCACAGTTTTTATGGTAATTTGGTTAAAAATTCAATTATTTGAAGATCAGCTTATCCACAAGCCTATAGAGCAATACTAACAAGAATAATAGGCTATTGTACATTGCTACTGTAATCAATGCTAGTATATTATACCAATAATGGGGATGAGGTCCTTGTGAAATCCAGCCTATTATAAAACAAATAGGAGTCTTGAAATCCACAGGAGATATGATTGCAAATGGTATGATGCATGAAAATTATGATGTAAGAAAATGAGGTTCAACCCTGTCCTCTGGGGAGACAAGGGGCATCAATACATCCTGAGGCTACAAAAAAGATGATTAGCATGCTATGGTATCATCACATAAATTCCCATCAACATTTCTTACAATATCCAAATTCCTACTAGAATTGCCTCTGGAATATCAGGAAAAATTTTTCTGGGTGTGAGTTTCAAGAGAGTGGCTGTGCCTATATACAGGAATGATAGTGAAGAAGGCGTAAAGAGCATGAGAATTATTACATGCATATTAACTTATCAAGATGCCCATCGATCTAGCCTTTTGTTTCTTAGGACTAAAGCCCTACAAGGAGAAAAATAATTCCTGCATTATGGATATCTTTGTAATTCTGTTGTGACAGTTCATATTTGGCAATTTTACATAGTCCCTTTCTCCTATTCTTCCTCCACCTCCATCTCCTTCTACTCTCCAAGTAAGTTAGAAAATGACAGAGTAATTGCTGTATACATATACTTCAACGTCACTATCCATCGAGATTTCTTGTGCAACTATGAGAAGCAAAGTGATCTTTGAAATCCCAGAGAAGTAGCTCATGTCAGTTTCAAATTCCTTCAAGAATCTCAGGTTCAAATATTTGCTAGTCAGAAAAAGGCCCCCAAAGGCCCTAGGCCATCCTCGGTCTTATTCCATGTCTTCATATGGACCTCATGCTAGAACAATAATGGAATTCTCTTGGGGGAAATAAAAAAGTCAATATGAGCCTGGAGAGCAACAGGGGATATTCACAGGTCAAACAGTATCATGGAAAACAATAAGATGCAAGGCTGTGGTATGCCAATGAAAACCTGACTGGGTTTTCCCCTCTTTCCCTGTGATCCTCTATTGAATGAGGCAGGAATTACTCTTAACTTCTTTCTCAGGATATCTTTATTTTCAAGGCTTAAAATATATATTTTCAAAGCATCTTCTCAGCCTAATTTCTCCAGGGCCATGTCCATAGCTCTTTACAAGGTTTTCCTTTAACTATTCCTAATAATATCCACATTCCTATTGGAATTACTCCTGGAATTTCAGGCGATGCTTCAGAGGAGTGAGTCTCAGGAGGATGGCTGTGGTTACATGCAAAAGTAATAACAGAAAAGTCTTCAAGGAAATGAAAGACATTAAATGAATATTAACTTACTGATAGAGGTCCACCAAAACGGTTCTGCAAGAAAGATAAAAAACAAAATCCTGATTTTGCCTGGCTTTGTTATGCTGTGTGGACCCTCTCATACCTTATTATTATGATTCATTTCATATTTTCAGTTCTTTCAATTGTATATTTGAATATTCTATGCTATTGCTTTTTGTAGTGGATGACCATCACATCTCAGTCATACCTGGCACACTTGCAAATAAGCAGGAAATGCTCCAAAATAAATCCCCAAATTTGGATTCTGCTACTCCTGGAATACTACATCCAGTTTTGGTCTCTACATTACAAAAAAGATATTGAGACTTTAGAAAAAAATGCAGAGAAGAAAAACTAAGATGATCAAAGGCCTGGAGACTAAAACATATGAAGAATGGCTGCAGGACTTAGGTTTGGCTAGTCTAAACAAAAGGAGAAACAAGGATGACACGATAGCAGTGTTTCAGTATTTGAGGGGCTGCCACAAAGAAGAGGGTGTCAAACTATTCTCCAAAGCACCAGAGGGCAGAACAAGAAACAATGGTTGGAAACTGACCAAAGAGAAAGCAACCTAGTACTAAGAAGAAACTTCCTAACAGTGAGGACAATCAACCAGTGGAACAGCTTGCCTTCAGAAATCATGGGCATTCCATCACTGGAGGTTTTTAAGAAAAGACTAGACAGTCACTTGTCTAAAATGGTGTAGGGTCTCCTGCTAGGGAAGGGAGCTTGACTATAAGACCTCCAAGGTCCCTTCCAGCTGTTTTCTATTCTGTACTTCGTCCACCTCCATCTCCTTCTACTCTGAGTAAGTGAGAAAATGACAAGAAAGCCATTGTTTTATATATAGATTTTGCTGTCCATTTCAATCTCTTTTACGTGATTTCTTGTGCAGCTATAAGAATCAAGGTGATTCTTTTAAATCCTGAAGTAGAATATCTTATCTTCTTCACGTTTCCTCAAGAATCTCAAATCAAATTCAGGTACTTGCTGGTCAGAAGAAGACCCAAAATGGACCCAGGAGATCCTGAGTCCTAATGCATGTCTTCATATAGACCACAGGCTAGGGGAATAGTGGGGTTCCCTTCCGAAACAAAGAAGAAATAAAGAATCTGCATATCCACAAGGGATATTCAGAGGGCAAATGGCAAGATGTGAAAAAAATGGAGTCCTTCTCGAAGGTAACTGTGGTTCAAAACACAGTAGCAGAAGCAGAAATGGAAACTTGTGTTTAGGTCCATGTGTTGTCATTGCTATGCAATCTGCATTGAGGACTACCTATCATATGAAAGCAAAGGGATCCTGAAATCTACAGGGAGATGTATGATTGCATAGGGCAGACATGTCAAACACAAGGCCCCCGGGCCAGATGCGCCCTGGGGAGGGCCCAGATTTGGCCCCCCGGGCTGTCCCAGAAATGGCAAGGGACCGCCCCTCCACTCCCCCAGCCCTGGCCCACCTCAACTCAGCTGGGTGCCTTGGAGCACGTGCAGGAAACAGCTAGCGCTCAGGGGCTGGTGGTGTGCAGGAGCAGCTCATTTGCTTTAGCTTGCCCTCCCCTCCCAGCTTAACCTGGCCAGGCCCGGTCAGGAGTGGAAGAGGAGGAGGAGGAGGAATCTTCCCCCATTTTTCCACCCCTTCTCTTTTTTTTAACTTCCTCCCACTCCATTCAGGTGCAGCTGAGGAAAAAGACGAGGAGGAGAAAACAGGAAGGGTGTGTTTGTGTGTGTGTGTGTGTGTGTGTGTAAGAGAGACAGAGACACAGAGAGAGCAAGTAGGGGAGGAGGAAGCCGAGGTTTTACAAAAAAGGAGAGCTTCCACCTCTCTCCCCCCCTCCTCTTTTTTATTAACCTGTCTCTGTGTGTGGTGTTTATGTGTGTGTGTGTGTGTGTGTGAGAGAGAGAGAGAGAGAGAGAGAGATTGAGCCAGCAGGGAGTTGCAGAGTAAGCAAACTTACAAAAAGGGGATCTCTCTCTCTCTGTCTCTCATACACATACATTTGTTTCTTCTGCCTAATTTATTAAATCAACATCTAATTTAAAATTAAAAGTTTCTGAGAAATCCAGGGTGGTTTACAAGAAAACTCTCAAAGACAGCTATTGTAAAGCATCACTAGCACTGCTTAAAACAATATTAAAAGTATGTATTTTAAGAAAGAAAAATAGTAGTAGTAATTTACTTAGTGCTGTTTGGTCATAAAATGTGTTGTTGTTTTACATATACCTGGCTGAACAGTGTGTTTGGAGTTGCCTCTAAATGGGTGAGGGTTGCACTGTTTGTATTTTCCTTGGGAGAAAGTTTTATAATGGGGGTGCTGTCTCTGAGAAGGCTCTGCTTGTGGCCACTGTTCTATAAACCAAACCAGGGGGACCATCTGGTCTAAATGGATGGTAAACATAGATGATTAGGGGGCTGGAGGCTAAAACATATGACAAAAGTTTGTGGGAATTGAGTATGTCTAGCTTAGTGAAAAGAACTAGGTGTAGTGACATGATAGCAGTGTTCCAATATTTGATGGGCTGCCACAGAGAAGAAGGGATCAACCTATTTTCCAAAGCATCAGAAGGCAAATACAGTAATAGATGGAAACTAATCAAGAAGAAAACCAGCCTAGAACTAAGGACTTGTGAAAACAACTAACCAGTGAAAAGGCTTGCCTTCAGAAATTGTGGATGCTCCATCACTGGAGGCTTTTAAGTAGAGACTGGATATTCCATTGTCTGGAATGGTATATGTCCCTTGCATGAGCAGGAGCTTGGACTAAAGACCTCAACGGTCTCTTCCAACTTTTATTCTTTGAGAGAAGGGCTGCCAACCTCTCCCCCTCTCCTCGTCCCCTCCTGGGCACAGAGAGAAGGAGGGAGGGGAGGAGGGGAGGGAAACAGGAAGAAAGTTAGGGAAAGAAGGAAGGAGATGGGACTGAAAAGGAGGGAGGCAGGGAAGAAGGGGAGGGAGGGAGAAAACAAGGAAGGAAGGAAGGAAATTAAATAAATAAATAAATAAATAAATAAATAAATAAATAAACAAAATTTACATGACACCCAAAGACCAGGTCCCACACACATAATCCCCAAACACAGGAAGGAAGGAAGGAAGGAAGGAAGGAAGGAAGGAAGGAAGGAAGGAAGGAAGGAAGGAAAAAGGGAAGGAAGGAAAAAGAGAAGGAGGGACGGAGGGAGGAAGGAGGGAGGAAGGAAGGAAGGAAATAAAATAAATAAATAAATAAACTTTATTGTCATTGTGTGTGTATACACAGTATACACATACAACGAAATTTACATGACACCCAAAGACCAGGTCTCACACACATAATCCCCAAACACAGGAAGGAAGGAAGGAAGGAAGGAAGGAAGGAAGGAAGGAAGGAAGGAAGGAAGGAAGGAAGGAAGGAAGGAAGGAAGGAAAAAGGGAAGGAAGGAAAAAGAGAAGGAGGGACAGAGGGAGGAAGGAGGGAGGAAGGAAGGAAGGAAATAAAATAAATAAATAAATAAACTTTATTGTCATTGTGTGTGTATACACAGTATACACATACAACGAAATTTACATGACACCCAAAGACCAGGTCCCACACACATAATCCCCAAACACAGGAAGGAAGGAAGGAAGGAAGGAAGGAAGGAAGGAAGGAAGGAAGGAAGGAAGGAAGGAGGGAGGGAGGGAGGGAGGGAGAGAGGAAGGAAGGAAGGAAGGAAGGAAGGAAGGAAGGAAGGAAGGAAGGAAGGAAGGAGATTGCAATAAGAGGGAGGGAGGGAGGGTCTGAGGGAAGTCCTGCTTTAGCACTTGGCCACCAGCAGCCCTGTTGCCCTTTTGCCATTCCCTGGTGGTCTCCCATCCTATTGCTGAGGATGCTTTGGTTACGAAGCCAGGTTTCCTTGCATGGAGAGGGAGTGGGCCTCCCTTTGTCCTCCTGCACCCACCATGAGCAACCTGGCCAAGGAGAGTGAGCATAGCAGAAACAGCATTGAGGAGGAGGTAAGTGCAGCTGGGCGCCCCCTTGGGGAAGTGTGGCTAGACTAGGCAGGGCTGTGGCGTCCTGATGCCGTGGGACCTCAAAAGCCTGGCTGGGCACTTGATCTCTGCTGCCCAGGGCTCTGGGCAGTGCATGCCACTGTCCAGGGGCCCTGGCACAGCCTGAGGCTCAGTGAGCCTCCTCCAGTGGACCATGCCCTGGCGCTCGCCCCGTGTCCCTCCCACCCACCCTTCCCCATCCTCGGATGCGCCTCATTCCTGCCCAGGTCCACAGAGGTGCCCCTGACATGAGTGACATGGAGCTGGCCACACCCACCCAGTGGGCCACGCCCATGCCAGACACACCCACCCGGCCCCCCAGTGGCAACCACAATGCTGATGCAGCCCTCAATAAAATTGAGTTTGACACCCCTGGGTATGATGTATGGAAATGAGGTTCAACCCTGCACTTCGGTGGGATAAGGGGCATCAACACCTCCTGAAGGTGCAAAACAATGTTGCCCATACTATCGTATAATCACCTAAATTGTGAAATTGCTTCCTTACTGACACAATTCACCAGCACAAAGAAATATCATCCTTTCTCATGTCATCTGTCACATTCCCCACGTGCACATCCATGGTCAATATCTGAATTCCATCTTTTGCTGCTCAGTTCCCAGGAGGAATTTTCAACCCAATGTGGCGCTAAATCTATTTCTAAGGGGTTTGTTTATTTGTTTGTTTATTACATATGTTAGCTGCCCATCTTGCTTCAAGGCAAGTCTGGGCAGCTGACAATATCAAAAAAGCAATTAAATAATAAAGGCTAAATATTTATAAAAACAATAAAAATAGAATTACAATCAAAAGTAAAGTTACAATTAAAAGATGGGGAAGAAGCAGGATGTGTGAGGGGAAGAAGGGATTATTCTTTTAATTCATCAACCACCTCCAGGTGATGCTCTGTCATTGGGAGGATCTGTGGTCTTCAGGCCCTTATGGAAGGTTAGAAGAGCGGAAGCCAATCTCATCTTTGGGCATAAGATCTTCAAGGGGGCAGAAGCCACAGCAGAAAAATTCATTTTCATGGGTCCAGCCAACTGAGATTCCTTGACTGATGGGTTCTGCAGCATGCCTGCTGTGCCGGCATGGATGGGGCAGGCCAATCCCAGTGGACTGAGAGGGTTCATTAATTAACCTGGACCCATGCCATACAGGTTTTTAAAGGTAATAACCAACTCCTCCAATTGCACCCGAAAGGGTCCAGAAATGACCCCTCTTGCAGTGAAGAATTTATCTCTGCTTGAATCCAGCTGGCATTCATCATCCTGAGGGCTTTCTCCAACCAACCGGGTCAATGATCTATTTGACAGGTGGATGCACTAATAGCATTAAAGACTCTATCTACTTCATTGGGTCCAACAGGATCAAACTGTTCCCAGATAACTGGGCAAGATATTCCCCCGGGCATCTCACACGGACCTGCACCATGCTTGGGTTTCCAACTGGGAACAAATACTAGCAACCTTGTCCATCAGCTAGGAGTATACTCTGGGGACTTTAGATATACTTCTGGTGTAGGTGGAAAAAGATAAAAGGGGTGCTTGTTCAGATGGAAGAGCATTCAGAATAGCACAAAATTTAAAAAACGCTACTTACCAGTCCATCTCCACCTCCACCACCCTAAAAGGGAAACAAAAGGTAACTATTTTTGTAAAATTCATGACTTCTCCAACCACACCCGCACTACCATATTTAGTGTAACATGTATGAATTCCTTCATTATCCAGATATAGAATGTGTTCTTTCATACAACATGCAGTAATAGGCACCAAAAAGATGCATACATATTAAATCTTTTGAGAGATTTTTTTTCTTTCCCTTTTCAATGTTGTTCCATATTCTCACAACCACAATATGTTTCGTGACTCACTTTTTTATCGCAATCTTTAAGCAAAGCTTCCCCCATTGACTTTGCTTGTTGTATGCTGGCTGGCACATTGCAAGTCAGGATCACATGACCACGGGACACTGCAGCCGTGATAAATGGGAGTCAGTTGCCAAGCACCTAAATCCCAGTAACAGTCCAACTATCATAAATTTGAGGATAGGTCATAGGTCACGTTATTCAGCATTGTCCTAACCTGGACCCATGCCATGCAGGGTTTTAAAGGTAATAACCAACTCCTTGCATTGCAACAGGAAGCAAACCAGCAGCCAGTGAAGTCCCAGATATTGAAGCTCCATGCACCCAAAGCCATTTGGTTATGCCAAGGTTCAGCCAAATCCAGTTGTTCCCCCCATCCAGGACCCCACAGCCTCCAGGCACAGTGAGAGGGCAGCGGAAGCATCACTTGGATCACCAAAAGTAGAGATATAAAGTTGAATATAATCAGCGTACTGATGACCCATCAACACTCAACCCATGGTGGGAAATGACCTCCCTCAGCAGTTTTATGTAGATGTTAAAAAGGAGTGGAGAGAGTACTGAGCTATGTGGCATGCCACAAAAGAACAGTTGTGTGCTGGACCTCTCACTCCCTATCAGCACTGATTTGGATCAGCCTTGGAGAAAGGAACCAAGCCAGTGCAATACTGTGCTGCCCAGTCCCAAACCCTGAGGCTGGCCCAAAAGGATACCAAGGTTAATGTTATTAAAGGCTGACGAGAGGTTAAGGAGAACAAGGATGGTTGCCCTATCCCAATCCTGCTCTCACCATAGATCTGCTTTTTCTTTTCCTGAGCCTGAATCTTGACTGGAAGGGATCTAGATATTCTCCAAGATCCTCTGGAGATGCCAATCAATCATCTTTTTTACCATTTTCCTTAGAAAGGGAAGATCGGAAACTGGATGGAAATTATCCAGGCAGGTGGGATCAAATGATGTTTTTCTAAGAAGGGAGCAAACCAGGGCCTCCTTAAAAGGCCCCAGAAATGTCCCCTCCTTCAGTGAAGAATTTATCTCTGCTTCAATCATCCTGTTCATAACAGTGCAATGTTCACAACCAGGCAGGTCAATGATATAATTGACAGGTGGATGCACTAATAGCATTAAAGATCCTGTCCACTTCATTGGGTCCAACAGGACTGTTCCCAAATAACTGGGCAAGATCTTCCCCCGGGCATCTCACACGGACCTGCACCATGCTTGGGTTTCCAACTGGGAACGTATACTAGCAACTTTGCCCCTCAAGTAGAAGCATGCTCTGGGTACTTTAGATATACTTTTGGTGTATATCTAAAGATATACACCAAAAGATAAAAGGGGAGCTTGTTCAAATGGAAGAGCACTCAGAATAGCACAAAATTTCAAAAAGGCTACTTACCAGTCCACCTTCATCATCCTAAAAGGGAAACAAAATATAACTATTGTTGTAAAATTCATGTCTTTTCTAACCACACCATCACTACCATCTTTAGTGTAACATATATGAATTCCTTCATTGTCCGGATATAGAATGTGTTCTTTCACACAACATGCAGTAATAGGGACCAAAGAGATGCAAATATATTAAATGTTTTGAGATTTTCTTTTCTCTCCCTTTTCAATGTTGTTCCATATTTTCACAACAACAGTGCAATGTTCATAACTTTGAGGATAGGTCATAGGTCACTTTTTCAGCACTGTTGTAGCTTCAAACTATCATTAAACAAATGGTCATAAATGTGTCAAACAGATGTCAAGGTATAGATGGATAGAATATCTCTCTCCTCTAACAACTTGAGATTTCTCTTTTCTGTGCAAGTGAAATGATCAGCCTATTATTGGCCAGGTATCAATGAAAACTAAGATAACTCCTTCTTTCCCCCAAGTCTCCTTCAGCTTCTTTCTTTTTTTAAAAAAAAATGGGCCAAACCAATTAATTTTGGATATGAAGCACTGGGGAAAATGAATCTGGTAGCTATTGAGAATTTGCCACATGCTACTCCTAACTCCACCTGTACCAATTAGTCCACTGCAGAATAAAAACCACAAGAAGGTATCTAGCCTCCTCCAATACTTCAGCCCTTCTTCTAAGCATTGCCTCAAAGTTTTTGTTGAAGTAACCAGGTAAATATATAAAGTTTTGGGTGATTCCAATAAGTCTTCATACAATAGGTGAATTAAATATCAAATATTAAGCTTCCTCAGATGTTTACATGTCATAAAAGCATATATATCATGCATCTTAGGTGCCAGTGAACCTGTGAATTTTCCTCTAACCATTAGTTTTATTCCCCTCAAACTCTTCTCACACTTTTCATACTTACTAATATTTTTAACACCCCCCCCCCAAAAAAAAAACATTTAGCCTTCTTTATTGGACCAACTCAGTAGGTCCAGCAAGAGGTTATTTCTGACTCTAGTGCTAAAGGGAATGCTGAGAAAGCCAAGGCAGAGAACAGGGTGCCAACCTGAACTCAGAACCACTGATACAGTTGAATTCCCAATGATTAAATAATTAAGTACTCAAAGCCCTCTGTCTGATTTTGGAATCCCTTCATGAAGAAATGCATTAATTAAAGAACGAGGACGAGCTCAACAAAATGCTTCCTTATTTCATCTGCAGGCACCCAACTGAAAGGCTCTTGCAACCCACAAAATGTAGCCTTACCTGCTGGGCAGAAAGTGTAAAAGTCAACGCAAAGATTAAAAGGAGAAGCATCTTCTTGCAGCTCTTCAGCTCTTCTGGTCCTTGGTTTTCTGCTAAGTGACTTTACTCAGCTCCACTGCCACATTTTAATACCTCAATCTGCAGGCTTTGTTGCCCAAACCCAATTCCTCTATTGTTTCTTGATTTACAAGGAAATGTTAGGCTTCCATTGCATCATGCACAATTATTCCATCATCCATGATCAAACTGAAGCTAAAGGGCAGAGGTTGTGTAAAGGTCTAACATCGTAGAAGAACTACGCAAATGGGCCTCTTTCTCTAAGGTCTACCAGAGCTGAGCTTTCATACATCCAGATGACCACTTTAATGGCAGCACAGAATTAACAAGAGAATAACATGAGTTGAAAGGGACCTTGGAGGTCTTGTAGTCCAACGCCCTGCTCAGGCAGGAGCCCCTGTGCCATTTCAGAATTGGAATTGCTCCAGAGAGCGTCCAATCTTTAAATTAGATCTTTAAGTATTCTGTATTTTAGAGTAGGCATTCTTGCTGCTGGCAACATAAACAGAGAGTCCTCTCTCTTCCTTTAATTGACGCCTGAAAACATGCCTCTTTCATTGTCCATTTGCAGGGTAAAATCTTCTCCAGCAGCTGCTCGCTTTTCAGACTTCTTTTTTTTAAAAAAAACCCTTCCTCTTCATTTTTGCACTGATATTATTTGTTGGTTTGTTTAGATTGGTAATTTACTTGTTGATTGTTTCATTTCTTAATTATTTTACCTGTCAGATTTAGGTCCAAGGTATCTAACAGATCCTATTATTTTTCCATACAAAATTCTGCTGAGCGATTGAGCCAAAGCCACTGATGGAAACTACATGGTTAAAAGTGCCCCATAACCTATAGCTGTCTGACCCTAGTCCAACATTTAACATCTCGCCCTATTATTTTTATAAGATTGTTTTTATTGGATCTTGAGTGTAGTACTGGTTCTGAGGAGAATGAGATAGAAATAATTAACCAGCATGGAATTGTGGTTGATCATTTTAATTAAATGTTTTGCCCCACTGAGATGACTCTATGCTTAGAAAGCATTGGAGGAGAATCAGCTTCTTCAAGCGGTAAATTCAGTACAAAAAAAGAAAGAAAAATATGCCAGGCATATCTAATCTTTCTATCTGTATCTTCTGGCTAGGAATCAGAAGAAAATGTTCCCTCAGAATTATCTACAGAAAATGATAAGAATAAGAATAGTTACATTGATCACCAGCAGGCACATCATGACCAGATTCATCCTATTTTTGATTCTTCACACATATGGTAGCCAGATATTATTTCATGGGGTTGAAACCTGAATTAGGAATTGATCCCATGCACAACTGCATTTTAGACCACTATATACCATACATTAATACCACTTTACAAGGCCTTGGTAAGGCCACACTTGGAATACTGCATCCAGTTTTGGTCACCACGATGTAAAAAAGATGTTGAGACTCTAGAAAGAGTACAGAGAAGAGCAACAAAGATGATTAGGAAACTGGAGGCTAAAACTAGTGCTTTTTTTCTAAAAAAAAAAAAAAAGTACCGGAACTCACACATATCATACAACCTGCCTTGCTTATCCTACATGGTTCCATCCAAAAAAGGTGCCGGAACTCTGTTCTGGGTGTTCTATGAGAAAAAAATAATAGTTTAATAATAATAATAATAGTTTCTAGTTTAACAAAGAGAAGGACGAGGGGGGACATGATAGCAGTGTTCCAATATACTCAGGAGCTGCCCCAAAGAAGAGGGAGTTCAGCTATTCTCCAAAGTGCCTGAAGGCAGGACAGGAAGCAATGGATGGAAAGTAATCAAGGAGAGAAGCAACCTAGAACTATGGAAAACTTCCTGACAGTTAGAACAATTAACCAGTGGAGCAACCTGCCTCCAGAAGCTGTGAATGCTCCATCACTGGAAGTTTTTAAGAAGAGACTGGACAGCCATTTGTCTGAAATGGTATAGGGTTTCCTGCCTGAGCAGGGGGTTGGACTAGATAACCTCCAAGGTCCCTTCCAACTGTATTATTATTATTGTTATTATTATTGTTGTTGTTGTTGTTATATTTTATATCTCTATATACATAAAACAGGATAGTCAGGCAAACAGGAACATCATGAGGTAAATTAAAGAGCACACAGGGCCTATAGAAGGAAAAGGCGGGAAAAAAGGGAAACTCCTCCTCCACACCCACAGCAACCAATCACAGTGCAGATTGCCTCACCCAGGAGCCAGCGCTCTTCAACCCATCAACCTTTTTGAATATCATCTGGCTCCTATATCTGAAAAGTCCAAAATAGGATGAAGCCAATCGCATAGTCAGTCCTCCTAGTAGTTAAGGTAACAAAAACAGGATATGCAATGTCTAAAAATAAAGAAACAGAGAAATCCTTCTCCCTCTAAGAGTCAGGATGGAAGTCATATAAAACACATACATAGGGAGCATGGCTTAATGCAATTTTTGTGTTTTTCTGCTCTTAGAGTTCAAGGGAAGATGGACTGTGTATACAATGCTGATAAAGAATAAGAAGGGTTTCCACTACTTCAGTTAAACTCCTGATGCCTTCCGGGACTTAGCATTTTGCATAGCGGAGAGCAAATTTATAGCTCACAGTTGATTGTTACTAGTAGGTCCTTGAGCTTCTCTGAGTCTGCTTTTCTTCTTGAAAATGTTGCATTACCAGGATAGTTCACCCAGAGCCAAGCATACCGTTTTCTCAGCAAGGATATTGAAGTGGCTTGTCATTGCCTTTTTCCAAAATGTGCGCAAATATTATTGTTTGACCTGCAAGGTAATCCAGACAAATTACACAACCAGGAGTACTAATTCCATCTTATTGTCAAGTTACATTAACAGAATCTGGCAAAACTGAGATTACCCCCCCCCCTTTTTTTTTTCCCTTTCCTTTTACTCTTGGGGAAACTAGGGAGGGTGCCTTCTCAAGTGCTTCCAGTAACTTTCTTTCTACTGTGGGCTGAGACATCTTTTAATGCCAGTTTCCAATCTGCAGCTCTCCCAAGGTCTTTCCCTCATACCATTAACATAAAATGAATTATCCTTTTTTAAAATTGGGAAGCAAGAAAGAAGGTGGATGCAAAAGATATTTTTGGAAGAAAGACATTTGTATTTTTTGTTTAAATGCAGCAAATACCAAACAAAAGGTAAAAGATAAAGACTTCCCCTGTCCACTCTAGGAGATGGTATTTTAAAAGTTCGCAGGTTGGAGGCATTAAAAGGAGATGCATGGTGTAACAACAAGCCTTCTTTATTGTTCCCTTCCACAACCAAGAACAACCAAAACGACATGCAGGCCTTTTATAGTGTCCAAGACCCGGACAACGTCAACCAATGATTGCAGGGGCTGTTTCCCACCTTACGCATGTGCACAAGGCTTGAGACAGCCAGTCTGGTCCCAGGCAGCTTTTGGTCTGCCCAGGACCCTTTGCAACATTTCTGAGCCTGCTGAATGCTTCAGCAGGCTCAGGACATAACACCCCTCCCCCCTGGATGAAACAATAATATCTTACTATGTAGCAGCACAGGTACATGCATTCAATGGATTGGATGTTATTGTGAAGCACAATATGCCTGCACACAGGCAGGGCACTCTACTTTTATAATTATCAAAGAAAAAAAACACAACAAAATAATATGCTGGGAAAATATCCCTTTACTGAGTGTTTATTCTGCATTTGTTTAAGGACTAGTAAGGTTCCCTTGACTTCACAGAAACCTCACATAATCCCCAAGATGTTTGGGTGGGCCCTTGGCCCGCTGTGACTTTCTGATGGCCGGTGAATGTGCTTGGCCTTCCAGATCTTCTGCCAGGCTAGGCAGACCAGGATTTTGATGTCCCAAAGACTATGGTGCCCCACCCAGCTGCTGACTGGCTGGATCCTCTGAATCCAAGCCAGGTTTCCTTGGGGGGTGGAATTCCCCAAGTCCAGTGATGGGGTGAAATTCCCCAAATCTACAATGGACTCCTCTTGGGAGCACTATCCCTCGAGCCCAAGACCAGCAGCTGGAGTGGCCTGAGTGACTGATGTGCCCCAGTACCCCATTGACCCCGTATGCATGCCGGAGGGGCCAGAGTCAGGAGCCACCTCCATGGCAAACCCCCTTTCTGGAGACTCCCTCATTGGAGCACTTGCTGAAGCCTGGGATGACCCCCATTCTGGAGCAATAGCTGAATCTTGTGAATGCTCCTGTTCTGCCATGCGTGTGAAAACCCACTGAATCCTGTGAATGCTCCTGTTCTGTGCTGCAGCATGTGAAAACCTGTTGGAGCTGGAAGACTGTGGTCCAGAATAAAGATTATGGTCCTCCCCCCCCCTGAGAGCAGAGCCAGGAGCGGAAACATTGCTGGGTAGCCTCCAGCGCAGTTGGTCTATGTGCCGTCGGATGACATGCCCATCGTCCAAGGCCACTTTGTATGACAGCGGCCCAAAGACCTTGCATACTACTGCTGTGACCCAGAGATGTCCAGGACCATAGTTCCTTGCCCAGACCGGATTGCCCACCTGTAGTCTCTTAGGTGCCTGCGACTGTGAGACCTGTGAAGCCAGACCCAGTAATACCACAGAGCGTGCACTCCATTACACTTTGGAAGATGCAAGGGGCTACATTAACCCCAAGCTGCAGTCTTTTGACCTTAAAGGCTCCCCTGTGAGTTACGATTGTTTGAGCCTCAGCTGTTGCCTCATCAACAGGGAACTGTTGGTAGGCTTGTGCCAAATCAAGCTTTGCAAAAATTCGCCCACCCCCCTTGAGGGAGGCCAGAATATGGCTCACCACAGGCACTGGATATGCATGCTGCTGCAGTGCTTTGTTCAGTGTACATTTATAGTCCATGCAAATTCGGACCTCCATTAGCCTTTAGAGACATTACAATGGGGGTTTCCCATAGACTAGAGTCCACAGGTTCTAAGATGCCCTGCTGGAGCAGCTTGTCCACCCTGTATCAGTTTTGCTTTTGAGAGCAAAAGGCACCCTTCTAGGCTTAATCCTAATAGGTGTGATAGCTGGGTCTAAGCGTAGGGCAATGGGAGGCCCCTTTGATAAACATATAGCAAACTCCTTGCAGACTTCTGCAAGGCCTAATGTTTGCAGGCTGTGAAGCCCAGTCACTTGGATCCCAAAGGCCTCAAACCAATCGAGTCCAATGAGACCCGTGCAATCACCCCCAACTACCACCACATCTAGTAGGCCTTCAAAAGCATTACGCTACACCTTGAGCATAGCCTCCCCCTTCACACTGATTCTGGAATTCTGGAAGTCAGTGAGAATTAAGATTGATGGCCTGAGTTTGACTTGAAGGCCACTACTGCTGCAAATCCTTTTGAAGGTGTCATGTGAAATGATCGATAGAGCAGACCCTATGTCCAACTCCATTGACAAGGGAACCCCTTGCAGCTTCACGTCAATGCAAAGCTTTTTCTTAAAGGGCTTGTGTTTCCCTGTTCTCAAAATGCTTCTGCACGACATGTAGAAACCCACCCTGTGTTGGCTGGGGACCCTGGTACCTTTCTGAAGCAATTCTTCCCGAGGTTGAAACTTCTGGTGACCCAAACAGATGGAGGCAATGTGGCCTTGCCTGCCACATGACCGGCAAATGGCAGAGAGGAATCTGCAGTCAGCTCGCTTGTGACGTCCTCCAGACCCAAAACACTGAGGAGATGTCTGGATGCTCCTTCGGCCTTCTCTCTGCTGGCTGGTGCAGCCTGTCCACCTCCACTTCAGGATCCTGTTCTGGATCTTCTTGAGCGACCTCTTGATGGATGGTCACGGTGGCTGGAGGAGTTCTGGTGAGCTGCAAAGCCTTCACAATGCCGCCCACTGCTTCTTCAGCTGCAACCTCTCTCAAGACATCTTGGAACAAAACATCTTCCTTGGCGAAGATCTTCTGCTGCAGCTCACGACTCCTTAGGCCGCAAACGAAATGATCCCACAGCCTCTCTTCCAGGTCCTTGAATTCACAAGGCCTCACTGCTTGCCTTAAAGCAGCAATAAAGTCCACAGCACATTGCCAAGCAATTACAGAAATTTTAGGGTGGAAATGTTCTTTCAGCATCTTCTTCAAGTCTGCATAAGACACTGACTTCAAAAGTGCCGGGGCCACCAGATTCTCTGCTATGTCAAATGTTTCCTGCCCACAGACACATAGCAGGGTAGCCGCTTTAAGGCCGTCTTCTCTTATCTGATTGACCCTGAAATAGTTTTCCACCCATGCCACATACAAATTCCAGTGCTCCGGGTGGGCAATCTTAAACTCTGACAAGCGGCCAATCATAGACATCTTCTGTAACCATCGTTAACCTCTTCGCTGCAAACCTGTTATCTGGGGAAGGGGTCCCTTAGCCGAGGTCACCTTCAGTGATGCTGTACTGGCAGGCAGAGTCGCTGTGCTGGGCGCCAAACTTCCCAGGACTTCTTGGCAAGTCCTCTTTTCTTCGTTGTTAATTGTGGCTTACAGCGATCCCACCTTCGTCGACACTGTTAAGTTCGCAGGTTGGAGGCATTAAGAGGAGATTCATGGTGTAACAACAAGCCTTCTTTATTGTTCCCTTCCACAACCAACAACAACCAAAACACCGTGCAGGCCTTTTATACTGTTCAACCAATGATTGCAGAGGCTGTTTCCCGCATTGCACATGCGTGCAAGGCTGGAGACAGCCAGTCTGGTCCCGGGCAGCTTTTGGTCTGCCCGGGACCCTTTGCAACATTTCTGAGCCTGCTGAATGCTTCATCTCTGTTTCCTAGCTGAGAGAGACAGTGTTGTCTTAAGACATTTCCATGGTAATGTGGCCAGCATGACTATAGGCAAAGATGCACAGAATGTGCTGCTGTCTTCCCTCCAAATAGGTACCTACCAGTGTGTATTAACTTACATTTGCATGCTTTCAGACTGCTAGGTTGGAAGGAGCTGTGGGAAGAACAAGGTACTTGGGTCTGAAACTGTTTGTTGACAAACCCAGCATCTTAACCACTAGGCCACTAAGGAATTATTAATAAGTATATCCACTGTGTTTATGACTAGTACAGACTTTATTACAGGAAGTAATCTTACTCATTCTGCTTCATCTTGGTTCATTTTAAGTATTTTCTGGGATTTTCAAATGCTATTTTATCATATGACAGCACCCAGCAATTTAAACCACTACCTATCCCGTTCAGTTGTTGAACGGGACCTCACAGTTCTGCTCTGCACCTTAGAAAACAGCAGCTTGTTCCTGCCTTGGAAATATAAAGCAGCATGAAAGAAAGTTGTCATTTATGTCCTTACATAGAAAATTGACACGCAAAAAATTTTGGATGCTAGTGCTCAATTGTTTCCTTGCCACCTGAAGATTTTTCCTCAAATATGTCACTTATTATAAGAAAAATTGTGGTCATATTTATTAACAATAAAATGGAGAGGCTTTCTCAGAGAAGCTGATATAAACCAGAGAAGGTGTGAAGAAAAGTCTCAGAATGAACAAAATGGGCAAGACAGAAGGACAAACAGCCTGTGCTAACTGTTCAGCTACTGACCCCCAAATCTTGGAATTTTTGTTACCTAGTATGATAATGAAATCTCTGCAACCCCAAAACCAAGCTAGGAGGACTCTACTAATGGAACCTGCACCCTGAGCTTCATGTATTTGCTATCATCAGCAAAGTCAAATTTGCCAGAAAGTTTTGTGTACACTTTTTCTTTTTGCTAGAAGGTAGGAAATAGTTAAAACATGAAAGAGAATATTAATTATCAAAATGTTAATTTGTAATATCGACAGGTGCCTGTATTATCACATCCTTATTTCCCTAATTCTGTTTCATTCTGTTCCCTATATGGACAAGATCTAATCTAATCTAGGTTCCCCTGGAAGGATATTTCTTCCAAAAGGAGAGGAATTTTACAGCTCTTTATTTGTCCTTATAGTATGTCAAAACCCTGATTGTTTGATTCATCAATCTTTTCCAAATAGTGTTATGTAAGATGTTGTTCTTTCCATCATAAGCTTTTTTATAATTCTTTGTCAGAGGTTAGGTCACTTTTGCAAACAAGAAGATAATCCCTATTGAAACACTTCCAAGAGTACCAAATGACCTTTTCGTGGAAATCAGTGTGGTGGCCTTAATTGATTGGCTTGATAAAATCTAAGGAGGCGACATAAAAGATTATATCTAGTACTGACAACATCATCAAGATAACCCTGCGAGTCCCATGAACTGTTTATAGCTGATATAATCTTTGCCAATACCGCACATACAGTTCCCAGAATGGCACTAAACCAGAATCGGCAAAAATAAATAATAATAATAACAAAAATTGCACATAAATGTGGCCAAAAAACCTGGATAAGTGAAAGGAAAAGAAAGATTTCAGGTCTTGGGGCACCTCTTTAAAATTTATTACTTGGAACTGACAAGATGTAATTTTGGTACTCAACCTGCTTTGTTATCTCTTTCTGACACTAGCAAATCAAAACCCATCAAGACCCAAAGCATCCACGTCATTATTATCAGCAGCTCTCTCAGCCTGCAGATTGCATACTGCAATGTAAATTAGGTTAAGAACAATGTGTAAATTCTGGAGGTCTAGAAATTTTCTTGATTGTTCAAAGTCTCCCTTATCTAGTGGTGACCTGGACTGGCCTGATGGTGAGGGTGACCATATCTGATGACCTTTACTTATCAAAAAGTCTTTTATTCAACCACTTCCTCCTTTGACAGTAGGGCCATTGGTTTGGACTCACTGAAGCATACCAGGTGAAGTATAAATGACTTAAAAGCCAGTGTCATCAGGACAACTTCATTACTTGGAAGAGCAAAGAGTAGAAGAGAGGCAAGATGTTCCATCCATTGGTTGCTTGTTTTTTTGTGGTGGCATTCGGACAATTTCTGGTAAGAGGGGATCAGTTTAGAGTGTTGGGCTTAATGACTTACATAAACAACCTTGAAATCATCTCTCCTTATTTTCTCGCCCAGCTTTCCTTCTTTCATTCTTTGGATGAGATACTGTCATCATTTCAGTACCAATGTAACTGCCATGTTTTCCCACTATATTTGCACATTGCTCCTATCTGCAATTATCTGCAAGAGTGGGAGAAGTAGGGGTGGAGAAATGTCAGCTTGATGTCCAGACACACCAGGTCAGTCTTTCCAAGAGAAGTGTAAAGTTACATTATAGATACCAGGGAAATATAAATTGCTAGTGTCTTCGTTTGGGCATCTCTTAGAATAAAAAAGGGCTCACCTTTTAAATGCGAAAACACCCACTCCCAGTTGTTCAAGATACACTTTTTCTGTTTTTGTTACAATCATTTTTGAATTTTTATTTAATGAATTAACAATTAATTGGTTTAGATCTGTTTTCAGCACTGAAAATAAATGGGTATGCCTAAACATGAAAATGAGTACCATAGCCTTTTTTTTTTTTTTTACATTTCTCCTTCCCATTCTATTTGTCTTTCTCCTGTTTGCTATTTTGCTAATTATCATGATAACGTTTTTCTTTCGGGAGGTCCAGGCCAAGTTGAAGATAAGCACTCCATGTTTCCAACATTTGCATGCCATATCTGGCATCCATAAGACTGATATCTCTTTGCGGAACCATGGTTTTGCTAGTGTCCCTTTTTAAATTAATTACAACAAGGTTTGAAACATAATGATGATGGTTATCTATCCATATAATGGCAGAACCAAGTTCTCAATTCTAATCTAATATTTAAAAAAATAACCAGAAGCAGCAGTTACCAATATGACTGATGGTACATTAATACCAAGATAATAAAATAAAACATATTTATAAGGACCACAAATCATGGTTAGATATGTTTCCTTCCTTCTTTCCTTCTTTCCTTCCTTCCTTCCTCTCTCATCTCTCTCATCTCTCTCTCTCGCTCTCTCCCGCTCTCTGTCCCTCTCCTTCTATCTAATCTGTCCTTCCTTCCTTCCTTCCTTCCTTCCTTCCTTCCTTGCTTCCTTCCTTCCTTCCTTCCTTCCTTCCTTCCTTCCTTCCTTCCTTCCTATATTTCTATATATAGGCACCATGGCAAAGATACTTCTTGTGTTCCAATTCATGTCCAGGAGAAAGAAATTAGCCTAGGTGTTCATGCACAGTGTATCTCTTTACCAGAGAGAAAAGATCTGCAATTTCTTTAGCTGATTTTTTTTAGTCCAGAATTTGGCCCTTTTAGCAACTTTTCCCCCCAAGAAGTTTATTATGTCACTTGTGATGTCCAGTTCTCAGTCAGTCCCTTTCACTGAGAAATGGCAAACATGGGCACCATTTCTAAGTCTATTGTATTTTTATTGTAAACCACCCAGAAGTGAGATGGTTAGTGCAGAAATGTGATAAAACAAATAAAGCTCTCAATACTTGTTACACCTCAGAATCAAGGAACATTCTGCCCTGATTCTGAGGTGCCTTTTGCAAATCATCAATGTTTTGCTTTTATTCTCGAAAAGCGAATTTTAATTATCCTCCAAATCCTCCGGATATGGTCCAATATTGCAGTATCTGAATGTTCCAAAAAGACTCACCCAGAGAAATCCATGCTTTTTGCACACAGGACACACAGGAAAATCCAGGCCATGAGGTGGAACTTAAAACAATAATGTTTCGTTAATTTTATTTTCTTTAATTTAGATACCATCATCATCATCATAATTGCTATTTCTCTTAGGAACTTGCTGAATGTTAGAAAGGGTTGTCTCTTGCCCATATCCCTCCTTCCCTCCATTTCCCTCCTTCCCTCCATTCTGTGCTTAATCTTTGGCCAAATGGGATAGATTGCCAAATATTGCTCTTTACTTCATATCACATTTTCGGTTTTGCATTCTTCCCCAGGCTGCTGTTGAGGAGGTTTCTGACTTGCTAGATTCAGCAAAAAAGGACCTTAAGGTGAGTGTCAGAAAATATTATACTAATATTTTAGTACAATATTATACTAACTTCCCTTAATGCAGTGGTTCTCAACCTGTGGGTCGGGACCCCATTTGGGGTCGAACGACCATTTCACGGGGGTCGCCAAACAACGCAGTCCGCCATTTTTTCCCCCTTTTCCTTAGCTGTGCTACTCCCTTTTATTCTATTGGCTTTTGAAAGCCAATAGAATAGACTCTCTTGAATAGAGTCTAATTCTATTGGCTTTCAAAAGCAACAGGAATTGTCCAGGCTGTCTCTGCCCTGCTGAGCCTGCCAAAAGTCCCATTCTGCAAACGGTGCTGCACCAGTTGAGTAGTCCTCAACTTATGACCGGTTGAGTAGTCCTCGACTTATGACTGGTTGAGTAGTCCTCGACTTATGACCGGTTGGGGGTTGCCACATTAAAAAGGTTGAGAACCACTGCCTTAATGGAAGTCCTATAATTGGACACACACTGAGGACTATTTTTTTCAGACAGCTTCTGGGGCCAGACACACACTAGAAGGCTGATATTTACCCTTTGGCCTGCTCTGCAGGGCAACCTGTCCACTTCCCACAATTCCTGAGATATAACTTGCTGCGTAGCTTGGTGGGAATCTCAAGAGGGTTGATCAAAATGTTTTATTGTCCTATGGAACACCTTATCAACACCTCCTGCTTCTTTTTTAGTCTATCAGAACCAACTGAAAAAGTTTAGAGTATAATGAGAAGTCAGGAAAGCACTAGCACTAGCCCTTAGACTTATATGCCGCTTCACAGTACTCTACAGCCCTCTCTAAGAAGTTTACAGAGTCAGCCTATGGCCCCCAACAATCTGGGTCCTCATTCTACCAACCTCGGAAGGATGGAAGGCTTAGTCAATCTTGAGCTGGTCAGGATCGAACTCCAGCCAGTGGGCAGAGTCAGCCTGCAATAGCAATAGCACTTAGACATATATAATGCTTCCCAGTGCTTTGCAGGCCCCTCTAAGTGATATACAGAGTCAGCACATTGCCCCCAACAATCTGGATCCTCATTTTACCTACCTCAGAAGGATGGAAGGCTGAGTCAACCTTGAGCCAGTGAGAATCAAACTGCAGAACTGCTGGCAGCAGAAATAGCCTGCAGTACTGCTTTCTAACCACTGTGCCACCACACCCCCCCCCAAAGGTGGTTCTATAATGAAAGACAGAAATTTAACAAGCACCTTCCATCTACCTTTTATCTAAAGTAAATTCAAGACCTCACTGCTAAGAATGACTCGCACTTTCACATACAACTTGGCAATAACAGGGAGTGGGGTGGATGAAATGCAGGGGTGGGAAAATGGTATTCAAGCATCCGTTGGCTTCTGTGAGGCATTGCTGTCATCCCAAGGACACACATTGCAGATGTCCCGGTGTGGCTGGCTGTTTCCCATAACAAAATGAACAGAAGAGATTGGTGGACGTTTTGGACTGTGGGTGGCCCACAGGGAAAAGGGGAAATTACCTACGCTTGCTTTTGCAAGGGAAACTCAGAGCTGGTTTTGCTTCTTCTGTGCCAAAGTACTTTATTCATGATTCTTGGTAGAATAATGTCCCAGGAGTTCCTTTTTCTGGATTCCCCAACTGGACAATTGACACTCACTCAGCTCGTGAGAATTTCTCCTGGAATCCTTCTCCCTTTGAAAGAATTTGGAAAAAGAAACAATCTTGCTTTCAACCAAACTGATAGAGGGAAAACTAGAGCAAACTTCCTGCAAGGCATTTACAAAAACTATTTAACTCTCGGCAACTAACAGCAAAACTTTTCCGTGTTTCCATGATTAGTAGGGGAAAGCAGAATGTTTTAACTCTTCTTTTTATTATTCTTTCTTCAGGAAAAACATGAACTTGTGGAGAAAAAAGGAGCTGTGAGTATGTTGGAAGGATGCTACATTGGCAAATGACATAGAAGGATAGCTCTATCATTAGATAAAGGGAGACAGGAGGGAGAATGATGGCAGGTTTTTAAGCTTCTTATCCAGTAAGCCATCCTTTTCCTACTTGATGCTCTGCTGGGAATGCAAGTCTCCAAAATTCAACCTGGCATGGCTTATTTGAAGTCATTAGATAGTGATCAGCTATTCCCAATCTGCTTAACCTCCGAATGTGTTGGATGGGCTAAGTTCATTGTAGAGCAGTGGTTCTCAACCTGTGGGTTGGGACCCCATTTGGGGTCAAACGACCATTTCACGGGGGTCGCCAAACAACGCAGTCCGCCATTTTTTCCCCCTTTCCTTAGCTGTGCTACTCCCTTTTATTCTATTGGCTTTTGAAAGCCAATAGAATAGACTCTCTTGAATAGAGTCTAATTCTATTGGCTTTCAAAAGCCAATAGGAATTGTCCAGGCTGTCTCTGCCCTGCTGAGCCCGCCAAAAGTCCCATTCTGCAAACGGTGCTGCACCAGTTAAGTAGTCCTCGACTTATAACCGGTTGGGTGGTTGCGGCATTAAAAAGGTTGAGAACCACTGTTGTAGAGGCAGATGGGACTTGTAGTTTATCACTTGTAGTTGATTCCCCCTCCCCCTTTCTACAGGAACTCCAAGAGGTTGCTAGCCCGCATCTTCTAGCATTAAATAATCGTCTGGTGAGTGTCAAAAAATATATACTCATATCTCTTTAAGTTCTATAATTGAGTATAAACCAAGGAGTATTACTCTGAGGTAGCTTTTGGGACCACCACTTCCAGAGAGATGCTAACAGGACTCGTATTTATCTTTTGATCTGTTCTGCAAGGCAACCCACCCACTTCCCTCAATGCCTAGGATGTAACATGCTGCAAAGCATGGTGGGAATCTCAGGATGACTGATCAAAGTATTTATTGACTTCTGCAACACTTTATCAATGCCTTCCTGCTCCTCCTTCCTTCCTAGGAAGTCTGGACTATAATGAGAAGTCAGGGAGGCCCCCACAAGGATGATTGTATAATAAGAGGCAGAAAGTTAACAACCACCATTTCATCACCTTTCATCTAAAGCAGGGGTCTCCGAACTTGACAACTGTAGGACTTGTGGACTTCAACTCCCACAATTCCTCAGCATGGCTGTCCACAAATCTTAAAGTTGCCAAGTTTGGAGAGTCTTGATCTACAGGAAATTCAAGACCTCACTCAATTCATGACAATTTCTCCAGAAATCTCTTTTCCTTTGAAAGAACTTGGAAAAAGAAACAAACTTCCTTTGTACCAAAACACTAGTGGAAAAGAAGGACAATTTTCCTGCAAGGCCTTTAAAAAAACTGATGAACTCCCAGCAACCAGCAACAAAACTCTTCTGTTTCCAGGATTAGTAAGGAAAACCAGAATGTATTAACTGTTCTTTTATTATTTTTTTTATTCAGAAACATATGGTGAAAAGAGCTGCTGTAAGTATGCTGGAAAATGTTACATTGGCAAATGATAAACATGTTTACCCCTGTCATTAGGTAAAATGCGTCAATCGTCTCAGCCAGGAGAAGGAGAAAGATGGCACAATTCTGATGTTCTCCCCCATTAAGCCATCCTTCTCCTACTTGATGCTTTCCAACCAGACTGGGAATACAAGTCTCCAAAATTCCATCTGTCGTGGCTTATTTAGAGTCATTAGATAGTGAAAACCAGCCATTCCCAGTCTGCTTATCTACCAGTATGCTGAGTTCACTGTGGAGTGAACCAAGTGATGTAGTTTACCACAACTGAAAAATGGTAAGTTGGAGAAGTCCCAGAAGTGCTTTTTCAAAAGAAAACTGGACTTTCCTGGCTCTTCAGTTCTTAGATAAAAGGCAAAATGTTTTCGAGGAGGAAAAAAAAAACTAAGAAAGTCCATTTGCCTTTTGAAAAATAACACTTTTGGAACCACCGTGACCTTGAGGATTGAGAATATCCACAGATATTAAGTTGAAAAAGGTTCACATGACTCTAAAACAGAAGTGCTTAATTAGATCCCAATCCTACCCCCTAAGATTCTTGGTGATCCCAGAGCTCTCCAGAATTACTTGCTTTATTTGGTAATTTTTACTATAGAGGAGGAAGTGATCAAACCCCCTGATTAGAGAGCAATGACATTGATTCTATTTATTTTTAATCACCTACGGTATACATGTAAATAAAATGGTTCTTGTTGTGTTTGCAGGTTAGAGACACTAAGAGGCAATGCATGGTGTAACAAACAAGCTTCTTTTATTGTTCTCTTCTTACAACCAGCAGCAGCAAAATGGCACGCAGGCCTTTTATAGTGTCCTAGACCCGGACAGTATCAGCCAATAAAAATCCGGCTGTTTTTGCGCCCTGCGCATGTGGGCAAGGCTGGAGACAGCCAGTCTGGTCCCAGGCAGCTTTTGGTCTGCCCGGGACCATTTGCAACATTTCTGAGCCTGCTGAATGCTTCAGCAGGTTCAGGACACAACAGTTCTGCTTTGTTGCCTTGGTCCAACTACCCGTTTCTCTTTCAAATGTATTCCTTGGTGCATGCGTGCAAGGCCAAATGTGGCTTTTTCCCCCGAGGAAAAAAGATTGCCTTTTTATTTCAAACAAGTGCAAATCTCATTGCAAATGAATACTCTTCCCTGTTTGTTTTTTAGGACGAGGAAATGGGACAAGGACAAAACGAGCAGGAAGCAGGAAGAGGAAAAGGAAAGGGGAAAGGAAGAGGAAAGGGGAAAGGAAGAGGAAAAGGAAAGGGGAGAGGGAAAGGAAAAAAAGGGAAAGGAAATGACGCTCAGGTAAGAAAAGGGATTAAGTCCAAAAATTATCCATTTATCTATCATTCCGGTATCTTCTACCTTTGATCCTCTGCTGTGCCACAAAAACCCAGAACCAATGTTTAAAACAAACTCCCAAATGTAGCCTATGCTTTAAATGCAGCCACTAACTGACCAGGTTAAATATGTTGAGCAAACCCAGTTGGACAGCAAGCTGCTGGTACAGTTTATTGCATTCCCCTCCCCCTGTTTGACATTATGCTTCTTTGCGGGCATTGTAATTCTAAGCTTGTCTAGCAGGCATGACTGAACTGCTATTACATAGTTAGGGAAAGCCAGGTTTGTCTGATCATAGGCAAGTCTCAGGATGGACTAATGCCTGTATTTTTCTAGGGTCAAGAAATGCAACAGCCTGATTCCCAAGAGTAAGCGCTTCGGGTAAGTTTTCTAATGCAATATCTGTTTCCAAACATTCATGTGCAAGCAACATCTGGTTTTCTCACTGAAGGTCAAGTCTGAATTCCAGTCCCCAATTTCCAGGATGTTGATTTGCAGACCTGTCACACCATGGGGGGTGCTGGGTAAATTACGTCCCATGTATAATAACATTGTCTTCATCCAAATAATATGAATTGCATAAGCGATGAAATTGTGACACACAAGAATTCTTTTTTATTATTATTTATTTATAACAACAACAACAACAACAACAACAACAACAACAACAATAATAATAATAATAATAATAATAATAATAATAATAATAATAAAGTTGGAAGGGACCTTGGAGGTCTTCTAGTCCAACCCCCTGCTCAGGCAGGAAACCCTATACCATTTCAGACAAATGGCTGTTCAATCTCTCCTTCAAAATCTCCAGTGATGGAGCATTCACCACTTCTGGAGGCAGGTTGTTCCACTGGTTAATTGTTCTAACTATCAGGAAGTTTCTCCTTAGTTCTAGGTTGCTTCTCTCCTTGATTAGTTTCCATCCATTGCTTCTTGTCCTGCCTTCAGGCGCCTTGGAAAATAGCTTGACTCCCGCTTCTTTGGGGCAGCCCCTGAGATATTGGAAGGCTGCTATCATGTCCCCCCTCGTCCTTCTCTTCCTTAAACTAGATATATCCAATTCCAGCAACTGTTCCTTATATGTTTTAGCCTCCAGTCCCCTGATCATCTTTGTTTATCAAATTTATACACCAGCCATCTTACTGCAGGCAGTCCTCGACTTACCACAGTTTGCTAGTGGCCGTTCAAATGGCACTGCAAAAAAGTGACTTATGACCGTTTTTCACACTTACGACTATTGCAGCATCCTTATGCTCATGCGATCAAAATTCAGATGCTTGGCAACTATTTCATATTTATAATGGTTACAGTGTCCTGGGGTCATGTGATCCCCTTTTGTGACCTTCCGACAAGCAAAGACAATGGGAAAGGGATTCACTTAACAACTGTGGGCAGAAAGGTCTTAAAATGAGGCAAAACTAACTTAGCAAATATCTCCCTTAGCAAATAAAATTGTGGTTGTGGTTGCAAGTTGAGGATTACCTATATTTAAGTGACTCTGAGCAATTTACAAATAAAAAACATAAAATCCACACAAAAGATATCATTCTGATATCGTTGTTTCTTCTACCAGATGCCTATGAATGTTGGCATCTGGTTTAAAGGAATAATTTACCAAGTTTCTGTTAATGATGTTAACAGATTAATGATGTTATTGATTTTTCCTGGTGGCTTTGCTTTTTATAAGCTTCTATTTCCACAAAGCTTTGGGCATAATTTTTTCCCTTTTCTCCCCATTTAGTTGGGATGACTCCAAAATACCAACCATTTTCAAGGCTAATCACCGGCATACCACATTCCCTCAAAACTAGGCAAAAATTAGGTAGAAATATGAAGAAACCTCTGTTGTCCCAAAACTGGGTCTTAGCCTCGTATCGAAGCCAATTGATCACCAAACCCAAGATATGGAAAAAGACTTTTATTTTGGTACCAAGATGAAAGTAGCCTTGGCTTTGAAAGCTACCAAGGCCCTGATTACAGTTTAACAGCAGTTTTTATAATCAAAAGTCATTCACATACACCCCTGTGCCCTCCCCTAATAATACATGCATAACATATAATATTGATTGGTTACCTGGATTTCAGCCCCCTCAAGCTTTCTCGCTTGCTATGCCAAATAGCTAAATGTCACACCACCTATTGCCCACCTCAGGTCACAGGTATCTTGCAAAGCTTCTAGTTTCCTGTGCCAGCTATGTGGTTTTGGGTTTTCTTGCAAGTGAGCTAGCTATTCATGGACCCAACATCCTGGCTAAGTGGTTGAATCTCTCTTAGTAATAAGTAATAATAATACAGTTGGAAGGGACCTTGGAAGTCATCTAGTCCAAACCCCTGCTCAGGGAGAAAACCCTATACCAATTCAGACAAATGGCTTTCCAGTCTCTTCTTTAAAACTTCCAGTGTTGGAGCATTCACAACTTCTGGAGGCAGGTTGCTCCACTGATTAATTGTTCTAACTGTCAGGAAGTTTCTTGCTTCATTGTCCCTGCAGCCTCCCCCCCACCCACACACACACACCCGCAGCCCCCCTTGCAATGTTATCAAGTAGCAAGCTTGCGCTGCAAATCTCTTAGTGAGCAGAAGAAAAAAGTTGTTAAAGAAAAAGTTGTTTAAGAGCAGGGCTTTTTTTGTCATAGAATGCCCAGAATGAAGTTTCAGCCACCTTTTTTGGATGGAACCTTGTAGAGTAGGCAAGGCGGGTTCTATGACATGTGTGAGTTTCAGCACCTTTTTTTTTTTTTTTTACAAAAAAAGCACAGTTTAAGAGTAAATATTTCTCTCAGAATTCATCTTTCTCGCTGACATATTCATCACACCCACACCGGAATCCTATCGCCACATATGGCCCATCTTCTGGGCCTCATCTGCACGTATATTCTTTCATCTGACCCTTCTTACAATCCACCCCTCTCCATTGTTCCCTCCTGCCAAAGTCCCACTGAACCTTGACACTCATATAGCACCAAAACTTTATGAATGGAGAAGAACATTTCTATAGCGAGCCCAGCCACCGAATTCCTTTGATGTCTGAGGTGGATATTTGGGGGTTTCCCAGAAATAGAGTCAGGGGCCACTTGTGCGCTGAGCTTGCCCCATGCTTTCGTGGCACTAAAATGTTTCAAACTGCAAACAGAATCTTTAGAAAATAAGTAAACTAGCTGAGGAATTGTGGGCTCATGAAAAAGGGCCTTCAGCTCTTTTGGAATCCTGAGCCAGGCCTGGACTAAATTTGCCCCCTTTTATTGGCTGTGCCCTCAGTCATCTGATCCTTCTGCTCTTCCAGGTGTTGCCAGTGTGGGAAGGAAGACCGAGCTGCTAGACAAAGTCCTCCTCTCCTCCAAATTAGAAGCAAGAACTCACCTGGTGAAATGCATCAAAAAATAGGGGTGGTGGTGGGTGTAGTGACTGTTTATTTTCTGTCTGCTGGGTTTGGGGAGCTTTCAATGACAATAAAGTCAGAGTAGCATCCGTTCTTGTCCTTCTCTGATTTTCAAGGCATAAAAATGATCAAGACTCAGTCGCATCAAATGCCTACATGACCAGCCTTCTCTGTCTTGTAAGCCTAGCATCAGCCTTGGGGTTTATGATATGATATTAATAATAATAATTAATAATAATAATAATAAGAAGAAGAAGAAGATTGCACAGACTGACTACAAGCAGCGGCATGACAAAGTAGCAACAATGGTGCATTGGAAGATCTGCAAAAAATATCATTTGCCTGTAAGCAAAAACTGGTGGGATCATAAAATAGAGAAAGTCATAGAAAATGATAAAATTAAACTGCTCTGGGACTTCAGAATTCAAACAGACAAGCACCTGCAACATAACACCCCAGACTTAACAATTGTCGATAAGAAAGACAAAAAAGTCTGGATAGTGGACGTGGCAGTGCCTGGAGACAGCAGAATAGACGAGAAAGAACTGGAGAAGATAACAAAATACAAAGACCTACAAATAGAAATAGAAAGACTGTGGCAAAAGCAAGCAAGGGTAGTACCAATAGTAATAGGCTCCTTGGGTGCAATCCCAAAACAAATGGAGCACCATTTGAACACCATTGGCATTGACAAATTCACTATTAGTCAATTGCAAAAGGCAGCCTTACTAGGAACTGCTTCCATCCTACGACGATATCTTTAATACCATCAAACATCCACATCTGCCTATCCCAGGTCCTGGGTAAGGACTCGATAAGTAGACAAAATGCCAAATCCAGTCTGAACATCTGGCTGACTGTGCGATGATCCATAATAATAAAAATTACTTCCTTACTGACACAATTCACCACCACAAAGAAATATCCTCATGCTCGTGTCATCTGTCACATTCCCCATGTGCACATCCATGGTCAATGTCTGAATTCCCCCTTCTGCTGCTCAGTCCCCAGGACGAAGTTTCAACCCAATGTAGTGCTAAATCTATTTGTAAGGGGTTTGCTTGCTTGTTTGTTTGTTTGTTTATATATTTATTACATATATTTGCTGCCCCTCTTACATCAAAGCAAGTCTGGGCAGCTCTCAACATCAAAAAAGCAATTTAATCATAAAGGCTAAATATTTATAAAAACAATAAAAATAGGATTACAACCAAAAGTAAAGCTACAATTAAAAGATGGGGAAGAAGCAGGGTGTGTGAGGGAAGAAGGGATTATTCTTTAATTCATCAACCACCTCCAGGGTGATGCTCTGACATTGGGAGGATCTGCAGCTAACAGAGCCAGATCTTCAGGCCCTTATGGAAGATGAGGAGAGCGGGAGCCAATCTCACCTCCGGGGATAAGATCTTCCAAAGGGTAGGAGCCACAGCAGAGAAATTCATTCTCCTGGGTCTGGCCAACTGAGATTCCTTGACTGATGGGTTCTGCAGCATGCCTGTTCTGCTGGCATGGATGGGGCAGGCCAATCCCAGTGGACTGAGAGAGTTCATTAATTAACCTGGACCCATGCCATGCAGGTTTTTAAAAGTAAAAACCAACTCCTCCGAGGGCAAGATCTTCCCCCAGGCATCTCGCATGGACTGCACCATGCTTGGGTTTCCAACTGGGAACAAATACTAGCAACCTTATCCATCAGGTAGGAGTACGCTCTGGGGACTTTAGATATACTTCTGGCGTAGGTGGAAAAAGATAAAAGGGTGCTTGTTCAGATGGAAGAGCATTCAGAATAGCACAAAATTAAAAAAGGCTGCTTACCAAATGGTCAAATGGTATGATGCATGGAAATTATGATGTATGAAAATGAGGTTCAATCCTGTCTTCTGAGAGACAAGGGGCATCAGGGCATCCTTTAAATATTCCTAACAATAACCACATTCCTGTTGGAATTACTCCTGGAATTTCAGGCGATGCTTCAGAGGAGTGAGTCTCAGGAGGGTGGCTGTGGTTACATACAAAAGGAATAACAGAAAAGACTTCAAAGAAATGAGAGACATTAAATGAATATTGACTTACTGATACAAGGTTCTGAACTTCACCAAGATGGTTCTGCGAGAAGGATAAAAAACAAATTCCTGATTTTGCCTAGCTTTGTTACGCTGTGTGGAGCCTCTCATACCTTATTATTATGATTCATTTCATATTTTCAGTTCTTTCAATTGTATATTTGAATACTGTATTCAATCCAGGGCTTTTTGTAGTGGATGGTCATCCCATCTCAGTCATACACGGCAGACTTGCAAATAAAAAGGAAATGCTCCAAAATAAAATCCCAAATTTGGATTCTGCTACTCCTGGAATACAAATCCAGTTTTGGTCTCTACATTACAAAAAAGATGTTAAGACTTTAGGAAAAATGCAGAGAAGAGCAACTAAGATGATCAAAGGCCTGGAGACTAAAACATATGAAGAACGGCTGCAGGACTTGGCTTTGGCCAATATCGTTCCATATTCTTAAAACCACAATATGTTTCGTGACTCACTTTTTTATCGCAATCATTAAGCAAAACTTCCCCCATTGACTTTTCTTTTTGTAGGCTGGCTGGGCACATTGCAAGTCAGGATCACATGACCGTGGGACACTGCAGCCATGATAAATGTGAGACAGTTGCCAAGCACCTAAATCCCAGTCACAGTGCAACTATCATAACTTTGAGGATAGGTCATAGGTCACGTTATTCAGCATTGTCCTAACCTGGACCCATGCCATGCAGAGTTTTAAAGGTAATAACCAACTCCTTGCATTGCAACAGGAAGCAAACCAGCAGCCAGTGAAGTCCCAGATATTGAAGCTTCATGCACCCAAAGCCATTTGGTCATGCCAAGGTTCAGCCAAAACCAGTTGTTCCCCCCTCCAGGACCCCACAGCCTCCAGGCACAGTGAGAGGGCAGCGCAAGCATCACTTGGATCCCCAGGGGTGGAGATATAAAGTTGAATATAATCAGCATACTGATGACCCATCAACACTCAACCCATGGTGGCAAATAACCTCCCCCAGCAGCTTTATATAGATGTTAAAAAGGAGTGGAGAGAGTACTGAGCTCTGTGGCATGCCACAAAGGAGCAGTTGTGTGTTGGACCTCTCACTCCCTATCAGCACTGATTTGGATCAGCCTTGGAGAAAGGAGCCAAGCCAGTGCAATACTGTGCTGCCCAGCCCCAAACCCTGAGGCTGGCCCAAAAGGATAATAAGGTTGATGTTATTAAAGGCTGACGAGAGGTTAAGGAGAACAACAGTGATTGCACCGACCCAATCCTGCTCTCACCATAGATCTGCTTTTTCTTTCCCTGAACCTGAATCTTGACTGGAAGGGATCTAGATAATCTCCAAGATCCTCTGGAGATGCTAATCAATCAACTCTTTTACCACCTTCCTTAGAAAGGGAAGATGGGAAACTGGATGGAAATTATCCAGGCAGGTGGGATCAAGTGATATTTTTCTAAGAAGGGAGCGAACCAAGGCCTCCTTAAAAGGCCCCAGAAATGTCCCCTCCTGCAGTGAAGAATTTATCTCTGCTTCAATCCACCTGACAGTCATCATCCTGGGGGCTTTCACAACCAGCCGGGTCAATGATCTAATTGACAGGTGGATGCACTAATAGCATTAAAGACCCTATCCACTTCCTTGGGTCCAACAGGATCAAACTGTTCCCAGATAACTGGACAAGATCTTCCCCTGGGCATCTCACATGGACCTGCACCATGCTTGGGTTTCCAACTGGGAACAAATACTAGCAATGTTGTCCCTCAGGTAGGAGTATGCTCTGGGTACTTTAGATATACTTTTGGTGTAGGTGGGAAAGGATAAAAGGGGTGCTTGTTCAGATGGAAGAGCATTCAGAATAGCACAAAATTTAAAAAAGGCTACTTACCAGTACAGGTCGACCACACTAAAAAGGAAACAAAAGATAACTATTGTTGTAAAATTCATGACTTCTCCAACCACACCATCACTACCATCTTTAGTGTAACATGTATGAATTCCTTCATTGTCCAGATATAGAATGTGGTCTTTCACACACCGTGCAGTAATAGGGACCAAAAAGATGCATATATATTAAATCTTTTGAGAGATTGTTTTTTCTTTCCCTTTTCAATATTGTTCCATATTCTCACAACCACAATGTGGACCTTGTTTTGTGACTCACTTTTTTATCACAATCATGAAACAAAATGCTAGACACTACCTATTTCTTGTTTACAACACAGTTTTTTCATCAGTCCCAAGAAAGTTCCACATCCATATGCAATCTGATTTGGGTATCTCTCAGGATACAGGTAAACCCCCAAGTGACCCAAATGTGTCTCAGAGAGCTAATAGCTAGATGACTCAAAGAACATAAATCCTTCCATTCCCCACTATTCAGTTAGAACTGGAGAAGCTTCTTGGGTGAGAAATGAAATGTTTTCAAGGGAAAAAAAACAAAAATTCAGTTGCCTTTTGGAAAAGCATATTTGGGACAACCATTTTCTGGATGATTGGGAATCTCCACAGGCAATTGTGAAAATGAAAACTGAGAATATTTCAGCTGATCACTGAACTTTCACAGTTTTTATGGTAATTTGGTTAAAAATTCAAGAGAGAGTTTATCTGAAGTTCAGCTTATCCATAAGCCTATAGAGCAATACTAAAAAGAATAATAGGCTATTGTACATTGCTACTGTAATCAATGCTAGTATATTATACCAAGAAATGGGGATGAGGTCCTTGTGAAATCCAGCCTATTATAAAACAAATAGGAGTCTTGAAATCCACAGGAGATATGATTGCAAATGGTATGATTCATGAAAATTATGATTTATGAAAATGAAGTTTCAACCCTGTCCTCTGGGGAGACAAGGGGCATCAGTGCATCCTGAGGCTACAAAAAAGATGATAAGCATGTTATAGTATCATCACATAAATTCCCATCAACATTTCTTACAATATCCAAATTCCTACTAGAATATCAGGAGATGTTTCTGGGTGTGAGTTTCAAGAGAGTGGCTGCGCCTACATACAGGAACGACAGTGAAGAAGGCGTAAAGAGCATGAGAACTATTACATGCATATTGTCCATAGCTCTTTACAAAGTCTTTCTTTAACTATTCCTAAAAATATCCACATTCCTATTGGAATTACTCCTGGAATTTCAGGCGATGCTTCAGAGGAGTGAGCCTCAGGAGGGTGGCTGTGGTTATATGCAAAAGGAATAACAGAAAAGTCTTCAGGGAAATGAAAGACGTTAAATGAATATTGACTTACTGATAGAGGTCCACCAAAACAGTTCTGCAAGAAAGATAAAAAACAAAATCCTGATTTTGCCTGGCTTTGTTACGCTGTGTGGACCCTCTCATACCTTATTATTATGATTCATTTCATATTTTCAGTTCTTTCAGTTGCATATTTGAATATTCTATGCTTTTGCTTTTTGTAGTGGATGGCCATCACATCTCAGTCATACACGGCACACTTGCAAATAAAAAGGAAATGCTCCAAAATAAATTCCCAAATTTGGATTCTGCTACTCCTGGAATACCACATCCAGTTTTGGTCTCTACATTACAAAAAAGATATTGAGACTTTAGAAAAAATGCAGAGAAGAGAAACTAAGATGATCAAAGGCCTGGAGACTAAAACATATGAAGAACGGCTGCAGGATTTAGGTTTGGCTAGTCTAAACAAAAGAAGAAACATGGATGACACGATAGCAGTGTTTCAGTATTTGAGGGGCTGCCACAAAGAAGAGGGCGTTAAACTATTCTCCAAAGCACCAGAGGGCAGGACAAGAAACAATGGTTGGAAACTGAACAAAAAGAGAAGCAACCTAGTACTAAGAAGAAACTTCCTAACAGTGAGGACAATCAACCAGTGGAACAGCTTGCCTTCAGAAATCATGGCCACTCCATCACTGGAGGCTTTAAAGAAGAGACTAGACAGTCACTTGTCTAAAATGGTATAGGGTCTCCTGCTGGAGAAGGGAGCTTGACTAGAAGACCTCCAAGGTCCCTTCCAGCTCTTTTCTATTCTGTACTTCGTCCACCTCCATCTCCTTCTACTCTGAGTAAGTGAGAAAATGACAAGAAAGTCATTGTTTTATATATAGATTTTGCTGTCCATTCCAATCTCTTTTACGTGATTTCTTGCGCAGTTATAAGAATCAAGGTGATTCTTTTAAATCCTGAAGTAGAATCTCTTATCTTCTTCATGTTTCCTCAAGAATCTCAATTCAAATTCAGGTACTTGCTGGTCAGAAGAAGACCCAAAATGGACCCAGGCGATCCTAATGCATGTCTTCATATAGACCACAGGCTAGGGGAATAGTGGGGTTCGGAAACAAAGAAGAAATAAAGAATCTGCATATCCACAAGGGATATTCAGAGGGCAAATGGCAAGATGTGAAAAAAATGAAGTACTTCTAGAAGGTAACTGTGGTTCAAAACACAGTAGCAGAAGCAGAAATGGAACTGAACAAAAAGAGAAAATGGAAACTTGTGTTTAGATCCATGTGTCCTCATTGCTATACAATCTGCATTGAGGACTACCTATCATATGAAAGCAAAGGGATCCTGAAATCTACAGGGAGATACTGTATGATTGCATAGGGCAGACATTTCAAACAAAGAAACATCATCCTTTCTCATGTCATCTGTCACATTCTCCACATGCACATCCATGATCAATATCTGTATTCCATCTTTTGCTGCTCAGTCTCCAGGAGGAATTTTCAACCCAATGTGGCACTAAATCTATTTCTAAGGGGTTTGTTTAGTTGTTTGTTTGTTTGTTACATATGTTTTGCTGCCCATTTTGATTCAAAACAAGTCTGGGCAGCTGACAACATCAAAAAAGCAATTAAATCATAAAGGCTAAATATTTATAAAAACAATAAAAATAGAATTACAATCAAAAGTAAAGCTACAATTAAAAGATGGGAAGAAGCAGGATGTGTGGGGGGAAGAAGGGATTATTCTTTTAATTCATCAACCACCTCCAGGGTGATGCTCTCTCCTTGGGAGTATCTGCAGCTGGCAGAGCCAGATCTTCAGGCCCTTATGGAAGGTGAGAAGAGTGGGAGCCAATCTCACCTTCAGGGATAAAATCTTCCAAAGGGTAGGAGCCACAGCAGAGAAATTCATTCTCCTGGGTCCGGCCAACTGAGATTCCTTGACTGATGGGTTCTGCAGCACGCCTGCTCTGCTGGCATGGATGGGGCAGGCCAATCCCATTGGGCTGAGAGGGTTCATTAATTAACCTGGACCCATGCCATGCAGATTTTTAAAGATAATAAGCAACTCCTCCAATTGCATCTGAAAGGGTCCAGAAATGTCCCCTCTTGCAGTGAAGAATTTATCTCTGCTTGAATCCAGCTGGCAGTCATCATCATAAGAGTATTCAAAATAGCACAAAATAAAACAAAGGGTACTTACCACTCTACCATCGCCCAAGTCCTAAAAAGGAAACAAAAGATAACTATTGTCATAACATTCATGACTTCTCCAACCACACCATCACTACCATCTTTAGTGTAACATATATGAATTCCTTCATTGTCGAGATATAGAATGTGTTCTTTCACACAACATGCAGTAATAAGGACCAAAGAGATGCAAATATATTAAATGTTTTGAGATTTTCTTTTCTCTCCCTTTTCAATGTTGTTCCATATTTTCACAACAACAGTGCAATGTTCATAACTTTGAGGATAGGCCATAGGTCACTTTTTTCAGCAGTGTTGTAACTTCAAACCGTCGTTAAACAAATGGTCATAAATCACGGTTACCTGTATGCATGTGTCAAACAGATGTCAAGATATAGATGGATAGAATATCTCTCTCCTCTAACAACTTGAGATTTCTCTTTTCTGTGCAAGTGAAATGATCAACCTATTATTGGCCAGGTATCAATGAAAACTAAGATAACTCTTTCCTTCTCACAAGTCTCCTTCAGCTTCTTTCTTTTTTAAAAAAAATGGGCCAAACCAATTAAATTTGGATATGAAGCACTGGGGAAAATGAATCTGGTGGCAATTGAGAATTTGCCACATCCTATTCCACCTCCACCTGTGCCAATCAGTCCACTGCAGAATAAAAACCACAAGAAGGTATCTGGCCTCCTCCAATACTTCAGTCCTTCTTCCAAGCATTGCCTCAAAGTTTTTGTTGATGTAACCAGGTAAATATATAAAGTTTTGGGTGATTCCAATAAGTCTTCATAAAATAGGTGAATTAAATATCAGATATTAAGCTTCCTCAGATGTTTACATGTTATAAAAGCATATATATTATGCATCTTAGGTGCCAGTGAACCTGTGAATTTTCCTCTAACCCTTAGTTTTATTCCCCTCAAACTCTTCTCATACTTTCCATACTTACTAATATTTTTAACACCCCCCCCCCAAAAAAAATTTAGCCTTCTTTATTGGACCAACTCAGTAGGTCCAGCAAGAGGTTATTTCTGACTCTAGTGCTAAAGGGAATGCTGAGAAAGCCAAAGCAGAGAACGGGGTGCCAACCTGAACTCAGAACCACTGTGTAAGGACCCACCCCACTTTGCATCTTAAGAAGACAGAACTCTTGGAATAATTCTTCCAACAGGAATCCTTTATTAAGAGAAAATGTTTGCACGCATTCTAGACAGGACTTGGGGTCCAAGCTCTCCAATTCAAGGTTTTAAGGGGTTCCCCATTAGCCCCACCCAATCAACCCCCTCTTTCAGTGACAGTCTCAGGCATTACACTTCCACCCCGTTTTCATTACTGCCCGCTGGATGGAGACTTCAAAGAAACTACATGAAAGGCAATAGCCCCATTCTTATGGTTAGTTCTTTTTGCAATGCACACATTCAGTTCCTTTGAAGTATACTGAAGGAAGTGAGGGCCATAAAGCCCCTTTGTTCACCCCCTTCTCCTCCTCGTATGGCAGAATCTAGAGAGGGCAGAATTGGGGTTTTCTATATTTGTTAACTAGAGATGAAATATAATTGGATTCTGACATCCAGCCCCCTCAAAAATAAGACCGATCCACCTGAAAGAAAACAAAACAGGCATAAAAGTTAGTCAGGCTTGTTAGGATACTCTGTGTGAAACTTTTTTATTAGCTTCGGGGCTCTGACATGACATTTATGGACCCACTCATTTTGTGAGGGAGGAAGGTGTTTCCAGGCAACTAGGTACTGAGTCGCTCCATAATATCTCCTAGATCAAGGATTTCATTTATTTCGAAGTGTTGTTCGCTTTTCACCATGATTGGAGGGGTGGGGGGGGGATTTTTGGCCATAAAGCTGACTGATGCTCTCTTTTCAGCAAGCTGCAATGAAAAATTGGGTGTATTTGCCTGAGATTTTTTGGTAATTCTAATTCTACTGTTACTGGGTTTATGATTCTTTTAATTGGAAAAGGCCCTATATATTTTGGTCCAAGTTTTTTACAGGGTTGTAGGGACTTTAGGTATTTTGTAGATAGGTACACCATTTCACCTATAATGAATGGTGTAGGCTCAATCCTTTTTTTATCGACTTGTGCTTTGTATGCCTGCCTAGCTTCATCTAGTGCTTTTCTAACTATTGGCCAGGTGTTTTGTAGTTTTTCCATCCATTCTTTCAGTGATGGGATCGTTGGTTCATTTGGGGTTAACTCTGGCATGGGGTTGAAACTTTGACCAGTGGCTATTTGAAAAGGAGTGTAACCTGTGCTGGAGTGGACTGCATTATTGTAGGCAACTTCTGCAAAAGGGAGTAAGTCTGCCCACTCGGTCTGCTGGAAACTAAGAAAACATCTTAAATATTGCTTAAGTACGGAGTTCATTTTTTCAGCCCCCCCCCATTCGATTGTGGATGATGGCTAGATGTCAGTCCCTGAGTGGTTCCTAAGAGGGATAAAAATTCCTTCCAAAATGCAGACGTAAATTGCACTCCCCTATCAGAGATGATGCGTTGGGGTGCCCCGTGCAATCTGTAAATGTGCTGGATGAAAAGTTTTGCTAAGGCTTTTGCAGTGGGAATCTTTTGGCAAGGGATAAAGTGCACCTGTTTGGAAAACAAGTCCGTGACCGTCCAGACAACAGTATTCCCATTGCTTTCTGGCAATTCCACTATAAAATCCATGGCTATTTCTCTCCATGGGGCTGAGGGACTTGCCACTGTTTGTAATAGTCCTGGCGATTTCCCTTGCAACCTCTTTGCAGTGGCACATTTTGGACAACTGGCTACATAACTTTCTATGTCCTTTTTCATGGATGGCCACCAAAATTGCCATTTAATTAAGTGTAAAGTTTTTACAAATCCAAAATGCCCTGCTGATTTTGTGTCATGGCAAAGCTGCATGAAAGTGACTCTTTGGGATGTTGGTATATATAACTTTTCCCCTACCCAAGGCAACCCGTCTCTCATTGTGCACACAATTTTGTTTTTCTGGAACCATTCATCTGTTTCCAAACTTTTTTTGAATTCAATTCCAGTTTGGCTGAATTCAATTCCAGTTTGGTTTCAATTTGGCTTGGGTTCTTGTGGTTACTGGTGCTGCCAGTTGTGACTCTGCCATTATTGGTTTAGAGTCTGTGGTTCGTGCGCTGTTATATTGAGGCATGCGATGCAATGTTCTTTCTCCCTGGTAAATGTTTGAGCTTAAATTGGAACTGGTGAAAATGCTGGGACCAGCGGGCTTGTTTGGGATTGAGTTTCCTGGGCGTTTTCAGGGCTTCCAAATTTTTGTGATCAGTCCACACCTTGAAGGGGATTTTGTTGCCTTCCAGGAACTGTCGCCACATGAGTAATGCCCAACGTATCCCATATGTCTCCTTCTCCCATACGGGCCAGCGCTGTTCTGTTTCCATGAGTTTCTTGGATGTATATGCACAGGGTTGCAATACTCCATCATCATTTTCTTGTAATAGAGCAGCCCCCACTGCCACATCACTTGCATCTGCCTGTATTACAAAGGGCTTGTCCATGTCTGGGTGCCTTAGTACTGGTTTGGCAGAAAAAAGTCTCTTTAGTCTCTCAAATGCTGCTTGGCACTCCATTGTCCATGTTAGTGGCTGGCTAGGTTTTACTGAGGATGCTCCCTTCATTTTTAGTAAGTTAGTGAGGGGCAAGGCTATCTGGGCAAATGAGGGGATGAATTGGCAGTAAAAGTTTGCAAAGCCCAGGAAACTTTGTAGTTGCTTTCTTGTGCAGGGTGGTGCCCAATCTAATACTGCTTTGACCTTCTCTGGGTCCATTTCAATGCCCTGTGGGGATATGCGATAACCTAGGTAGTCTATCCTTTCCTGGTGGAATTCGCATTTTGAGAGTTTGGCATATAGGTGGGCAGCTCGCAGCTTCTTTAAAACTGCTCTGACAAGGTTGACATGTTCCTCTTTTGTTTCGGTGAAGATAAGAATGTTGTCCAAGTAAACAAGGACCCCCTTAAACAGGTGCTCCCTTAGAACGTCATTGATTAATTGCATAAAGACTGCAGGGCCCCCTTGTAATCCAAATGGCAAGACTTTGAATTGATAGCACCCCATGGGGCAGTTAAAAAGGACCGGGGGAGCCACTTTAGGCTTGGCTGGCTCAATGAAACCTCTCTCTAGGTTTTTTTTAATGAATCTTTCCATTTCCTCCTTCTCCTTTGGGCTCATGGAGTATAATCTGGGCTTCGGGAGTTTTGCCCCAGGCTTGAATTCAATGGTACAGTCTGTGGGTCAGTGGGGGGGAGCTCATTCACCCTCTCCTCACTGAAAACTTCAGCAAGGTCTCTGTATTCCTCTGGTATTTCTGTTAGTCTTTTTTCCTCTCCTATGGATGCTTTTTCTATTCTTGATTCTGGTAGCCTCCCTTGGAGTTTTAAGTCCATAGGGTCCCCCTTCGGGAATTTGATTTCTGTCGTCCTCCAATTTACCCAGGGGTTCCATTTTTTCAACCATTCCATCCCTAGAATCATTGGGCATTCCATGCCTGGGGTCACCACAAACGTTATGTCCTCCTCATGTTTGCCCAGGGAGAGGTGTATTGGTAGAGTGACTAGGGTAGCTGGCACCCCCCCTGCTATGGACCCATCTAACTGGCCAAATGAGATTGGTTTTTCCAGTCTCCTGGATGGGATGCCCAGATTCCCCACTAGTATTGGGCTAATGAGGCAGCGGGTGCAGCCAAAGTCTATTAAGACTTTCACCTTCACAGCTTCGGTCATGGGGGGAATTAATATAGTCACTGTCTTGAGGATGGGTGTGATGTGTCCACTTACCAGGGGTTCGCCCTCCGAGCTGTCATCTGAGGCATCCACCGGCCTGTGGTGTAGGCTAGAGTTCTTTCCCATTGGTGAGCAGAAGTGGGGGGTTCCGCAATTTCCATCATTCTCATGGCAGTTTCTTTTGGCTTAGCTGAAGACTTTTCAGATTTGTTGATTGGGGATCCTTGGCGGTGTCTTTTCAATATGTCGATCTCTGCTTCCTCTGCCAAGATGTACCATTCCTCAAGTTGGTGTGGGTCCCCTCAGGGCAGGCAAGCATCATATAGATCATAATTTAGTCCGTCTTTGAAATGGCTAAGGGGGATGTCTTCTGGCCAATTCAGTTTGCTAGCAATGGCCCAGAATTCTTGTGTATACTCAGCCACCGGGCGTTTGCCTTGCCTCATCGTTTTTATCCTTTCACGGGCTTTGTGATCAGCCAGGGGGTCTTCAAATCGTCTTCTCAGAGAGGACATGAAACGGTTGAAGTTGCTGAGTTCTGGGGCATTGGAGCTGTGCAAGTTCACCACCCAATCTGCAGCCGGTCCATCCAGGGCAGATTGCACGATCCGCATGCGGGCTTTGTCGCTGGGGATGTCCTGCCCGTATTCCTCCATGTAGCTGAGGACTTGGGTTAGGAAAAATCCCAAGCATGTTGGCTCCCCTTTGAATTTCACCTCCAACGGCGGACATCTTGGAATGGATCGGTGCCTCCGTTGTTGGTAGTGTCTTCCGTCCAGATTGCCATCTGTGGTCCACTAGGGGGTGGGGACTACTGGATCAGCAGATGTCCCCGGGGTTGCAGGTTCCACGTCCCCCTCGGTATCTCTCCCTTTTTTGGCTCCAGGAGCTGGGGCGGCCGTAGGGCTCAGGATTCTCCTCTCCTAGGGAGCTGAGAGGTCTCTTCATCAGGTCAATAGCTTTCTCTAGGATCCAGTCTGAGTACGGTCCCCAGCTTTCTCCCTCTTCACTTGTGTGCAGGGATTTCTCCATCTCCTGCTTCCATTCTGGTTGCTTGGTCCCCCGTTTCAGGGTCACCTTTCTTGATTCCTTTCTCCACTCACTTTTCTTTCCAACGTCCATTGACCAGCGAGGCTTGTGGTCCCATGTCTCCACCACTTCTTCTCCTGAGAAATCTGACCTCTCGGATCCCAACATCTGGCAAGGTTCCAATTGGGTCAGCGGCTCTCTTTCCAGGGAGTTTTCCCCCTTTCTTGCTCCATTGTCTGATATGGTAATTTTTTGCAAAATCCCCCGGCAAGGGTCTCCCTTCCAGGTGGATTAATTTTGCAAGTCCTTTACTGCAGGCTGGATGGAGACTTCAAAGAAACTACATGAAAGGCAATAGCCCCATTCTTATGGTTAGTTCTTTTTGCAATGCACACATTCAGTTCCTTTGAAGTATACTGAAGGAAGTGAGGGCCATAAAGCCCCTTTGTTCACCCCCTTTTCCTCCTCTTATGGCAGAATCCAGAGAGGGCAGAATTGGGGTTTTCTATATTTGATAACTAGAGATGAAATATAATTGGATTCTGACACACTGATACTGTTGAATTTCCAATGATTAAATAATTAAGTATTCAAAACCCTCTATCTGATTTTGGAATCCCTTCATGAAGAAATGCATTAAGTAAAGAACGAGGACGAGCTCAACAAAATGCTTCCTCATTTCATCTGCAAGCACCCAACTGAAAGGCTCTTGCAACCCACAAAATGTAGCCTTACCTGCTGTGCAGAAAGTGTAAAAGTCAACGCAAAGATTAAAAGGAGAAGCATCTTCTTGCAGCTCTTCAGCTCTTCTGGTCCTTGGTTTTCTGTTAAATGACTTTACTCAGCTCCACTGCCACATTTTAATACCTCAATCATCAGGCTTCATTGCCCAAACCCAATTCCTCTATTGTTTCTTGATTTACAAGGAAATGTTAGGCTTCCATTGCATCATGCAGAATTATTCCATCATCCATGATCAAATTGAAGCTAAAGGGCAGAGGACAATAATTTGTCTAACTTTATTCTTCATATACCTCCCAGTTATAAAACCAGTCTGGTCTGTGTGTATAATTTGACTCAGTACAACCATGAGTCTATTCACCAAGTTCTTTGAAAAAATTTTATAATCTGTATTCAAAAGAGATATAGGTCTATAATTCTTAGGTAGAGTAAGATCTTGATCCTCTTTTGGAATCAAAGCCCTTCTCCAATATGGAGGTACCTCCGAGCCTAATAAAATTCTATTAAAAAGTTCCTTTAAAGGCTCAATCATCTCCTCATTTAAAGTTTTATAATAAATTGATCTCAATCCATCCGTGCCAGGTGCTTTACCAACTTTTAATTGTTTAATTGCCTTAACAATTTCCTGTGAGGGGATTAGCCCATTAATCTCTTCTCTTTGATCATTTGTTAGTCTAGGAAAATGAGTGTCTTGTAGATATTTATCTATATCCAAACTCTGAACCTTCTGGCCCATATATAATTTTGTATAAAAATCTAAAAAGATTTTTTTTATCAATTCTTTCTGAAAGACCACTTTACCATTATAATTTATTTTATCTATAATTCTCGACCTCTGTTTTTTCCTTAATTGATAAGCTAACCACCTACCCGGTTTATTTGCATTGCAAAATGTATTATGTTTCATAAAACTTAAGTTGGTTGCAACCTGGTCACCCATTAACATATTAAATTGTGATTTAAGGAAATTTATAGAAGCCTTTACATTCTTATCCGAAGGATTCGTAATTAGTGTTTTTTCTTTTATTTTAATCTCCTCCTCCAATTCTTTACGGTTTTGCATTTGTTTAAATGTTTTGAGATTTTCTTTTCTCTCCCTTTTCAATGTTGTTCCATATTTTCACAACAACAGTGCAATGTTCATAACTTTGAGGATAGGTCATAGGTCACCGTCATTAAACAAATGGTCATAAATCAAGGTTACCTGTATGCATGTGTCAAACAAATGTCAAGGTATAGATGGATAGAATATCTCTCTCCTCTAACAACTTGAGATTTCTCTTTTCTGTGCAAGTGAAATGATCAACCTATTATTGGCCAGGTATCAATGAAAACTAAGATAACTCCTTCTTTCCCCCAAGTCGCCTTCAGCTTCTTTCTTTTTTTAAAAAAATGGGCCAAACCAATTAAATTTGGATATGAAGCACTGGGGAAAATGAATCTGGTGGCAATTGAGAATTTGCCACATCCTATTCCCACCTCCACCTGTGCCAATAAGTCCACTGCAGAATAAAAACCACAAGAAGGTATCTAGCCTCCTCCAATACTTCAGCCCTTCTTCTAAGCATTGCCTCAAAGTTTTTGTTGAAGTAACCAGGTAAATATATAAAGTTTTGGGTGATTCCAATAAGTCTTCAGACAATAGGTGAATTAAATATCAAATATTAAGCTTCCTCAGATGTTTACATGTCATAAAAGCATATATATTATGCATCTTAGGTGCCAGTGAACCTGTGAATTTTCCTCTAACCCTTAGTTTTATTCCCCTCAAACTCTTCTCATACTTTCCATACTTACTAATATTTTTAACACCCCCCCCAAAAAAAATTTAGCCTTCTTTATTGGACCAACTCAGTAGGTCCAGCAAGAGGTTATTTCTGACTCTAGTGCTAAAGGGAATGCTGAGAAAGCCAAGGCAGAGAACGGGGTGCCAACCTGAACTCAGAACCAATGATACAGTACTTAAATAATTAAGTACTCAAAGCCCTCTGTCTGATTTTGGAATCCCTTCATGAAGAAATCCATTAAGTAAAGAACGAGGACGAGCTCAACAAAATGTTTCCTCATTTCATCTGCAAGCATCCAACTGAAAGGCTCTTGCAACTCAAAAAATGTAGCCTTACCTGCTGTGCAGAAAGTGTAAAAGTCAATGCAAAGATTAAAAGGAGAAGCATCTTCTTGCAGCTCTTCAGCTCTTCTGTTCCTTGGTTTTCTGCTAAGTGACTTTACTCAGCTCCACTGCCACATTTTAATACCTCAATCTGCAGGCTTCGTTGCCAAACCCAATTCCTCTATTGTTTCTTGATTTACAAGGAAATGTTAGGCTTCCGTTGCATCATGCACAATTATCCATGATCAAATTGAAGCTAAAGGGCAGAGGTTGTGTAAAAGTCTAACATCGTAGAAGAACTACGCAAATGGGCCTCTTTCTCTAAGGTCTACCAGAGCTGAGCTTCATACATCCAGATGACCACATTCACGGCAGCACAGAATTAACAACATGAGTTGAAAGGGACCTTGGAGGTCTTCTAGTCCAACGCCCTGCTCAGGCAGGAGCCCCTGTGCCATTTCAGAATTGAAATTGCTCCAGAGAGTGTCCAATCTTTAAATCAGGTCTTTAAATATTCTGTATTTTAGAGTAGGCATCTCTTAGGGGTCTTCTTGCTTCTGGAAACATAAACAGAGAGTCTTCTCTGTTCCTTTAATTGACACCTGAAAACATGCTTCTTCCATTGTCCATTTGCAGGGTAAAATCTTCTCCAGCAGCTGCTCGCTTTTCAGACTTCTTTTTTTTAAAAAAAAAAACCCTTCCTCTTCATTTTTGCATTGATATTATTTGTTGGTTTGTTTGGATTGGTAACCTACTTGTTGATTGTTTCATTTCTTAATTATTTTACCTGTTAGGTTTAGGTCCAAGGTGTCAGAATCCAATTATATTTCATCTCTAGTTATCAACTATGGAAAACCCCATTTCTGCCTTCTCTGGATTCTGTCATACTACGAAGGGAAGGGGGATGAGCAAAGGGGTTTTATGGCTCTCACTTCCTTCCTTACAACTTCAAAGGGACTGAATGTGGATATCACCAAAAGGACTAATCATAACAATAGGGCCCATCAGCTTTCATCTACTCCTCTCTGAAGTCTCCCTTCCACTGGCCATGAGGAAAAAGGGGGTGGAAATGTAACGCCTGGGATTGTCGCTGGAAGGACGGTGGGGTGGGGAGGCTGCTTGGGACCACTTAAAACCTTGAATGGGAGGGCTTGGGCCCCAGGTCCTGTCTATAATGCCTGCAACCATTTTCTCTTAATAAAGATGCCTGTTGGAAGAAATATTCCAAGAGTTCTGTCTTCTTCTTTTTTTTCAGTTTCCAGTTTTTTATTAATTTTACAATATTACATTTACATATTTGAAAAGTAGTGTGGTGGCTGAGCACAGTAATTCTGTTACATTTGAATATCATCAGCACAAATCTCAAATTATTACAACAAACTAATTCCCTCTCTTTCCCCCATATCTACTGTCATGTTCAAATCAATACAGTTCTTATTCTATTAATCAAACAAAAAAATACCTTTCTAATATTCATCAATAATCTTCAGTCTATACATATCTTAATTAATTTGACATTCCACCTTTTAGACAATAACCTAGTAAGTTTTTCTTAACTTTAATTTGCCATTGATATTTAAGTTTAATGTTTAATCTTTATCATTTCCAGGGTTTAAATGATCCCAATTTCTAAGTCTCCTATCTCACATTTGGAGCTAATATATTTTTTTTTCTTCCTTTCACTTCCTTCCTTTCTTCCTTTCCAGAAAGAGAAAAAAAATTGAAAATAATCCACCAACATTTATACCACAAACCCATATACAAATTTAATTATTAGTACTTATATTTTTAAGTTTTACTTAACCTTTGTCTCAACTCATAACAATATCTTAAATTCAAATCTTAATTATTTGTAGATGTTCAGATTACATTTAATATTTAATTTTTCCAAATTTTAATTAAACACAATTCCTTTATCCCAATTGCTCATACATTCTAATATTTAAAATACACACCTTATATATAACTTCTACCCTCTATCTTACCCATCTAATGACAATATAATATTCTTATTTCAACATATTTCTAGATTTTATATGAACAAAATTTTCTTTATCTCAAATCGTTACAATGTCTTGTGTTCAGAATACATATTCTATCTATTTAGATATATTCTATTTTAGATCTCATATATAAATCAGAAACCCAATCTTTTTCAATCTTATTCTAGCTTTTTTCCTCTGCCAGGTCATTTTTCGTATTTTTGCCTTTAAATCATCAAAAAAAATATCCTTGTATTGTTGTGGCTATTGTTTGATGTTGATAAGAGCGTCCAGTTGATGTTTTCTTAAGAGGACTTGATTTAGCCAGTAGTCTCTTTATTTTACGAGTTTGATGCAGTTGTCCCGAAGTATTTATCTTCTCTTTCATCTGTTTTTCTTGTTTATCTTCAAATTCCTTCTGGTTTATAAGAAACACCCTTTCCTTGTTCTCTATTATCATTTTTTTTGTGTGTTTTCTATTGTCTGTATTTGTTGAGTATCTAAGTCTTCTGTCATAACATTTGGTTGTTTCACTTTCTCTATAGAATTCTGTATAGATAATTCTTTGATTGAAGTCATAGTTTGAGTTTGTATATCTAGAGCTTGCATACATAGAGTTTGAATCATCGCTTTTAACATACAAAGAATTTGTTCCTGCACTTCCTCTGTAGAAGAAATCCTTTCCTGTTCTCCTTCGATTATAAGACCATATGTTAAACTCAAGAGAAAGAAACTGACAGTCAGAAAGTCCACCAAATAGGGAGCTGAGCTGAATTTTGCAGATGGTGTTTTAAGGTTATTTTTTATCTTCTCTATTTTCAAAACTGTCAACAAGTCTCTTAGAGAATAGCAGGTTACGTCTTAGAGTTAGTTGGATCTTTTTAGGTTTTTTTTTCCACTCTATTTTAAGGGGGGAAAAAAACCCAAATCTTCAATAGTAATTAGAATAAAAATCAAGGAAGAAATATATATATATAGAGAGAGCAGAAAGTTGCAAATCTTATAATCCACCAATTTTAGGAAATAGGATTCCAATTAAGATCTCAGTATTTTTCCAATGTTTTAAACTCCCAAGTGGTTGATAGCTGCTGTTTCTGGAGGGAGGATTAGAATCCCCCTTCTCTCACCACAGGGGCGAAAGTACTTAAGCAGCTTATGCAGGTAATTAAGTAGTTTGGATGTAAGAGAGGCAAACTTCACCCAGTCCTGCCCACGCTGCTTTGAAGTTGCTAGATGGTAGTGTGACTTCGGCTGTTTGCAGCCTAGGGATGAACCATATTTCTATGGCCAGTCCTTTTGTTCGCCAATTTGGAGGGATCGCCTGGTCTGACGGAAGAGTTGCTGCTTTCCTGGGATCCAGCGAAAGCCCCTCCTTGGTGGTTGCCTTTTCGGGGCAACTTTCGGCCCTTTTCAGGGCCCCCCAGTGATGCAAAACTGAACGGGGGAGAGAGAACAAGTCTCCCAACAATCCATGGAGACTGTGTGACAAACTGGAAATCTGAGTTATGTCTTCTTAAGATGCAAAGTGGGGTGGGTCCTTACACAAGGTATCTAACAGATCCTATTATTTTTCCATACAAAATTCTACTGAGCAATTGAGCCAAAGCCACTGATGGAAACTACATGGTTAAAAGTGCCCCATAACCTATAGCTGTCTGACCCTAGTCCAACATTTAACATCTCACCCTATTATTTTTATAAGATTATTTCTATTGGATCTTGAGTGTAGTTCTGGTTCTGAGGAGAATGAGATAGAAATAATTAACCAGCGTGGTATCGTGGTTGATCATTTTAATTAAATGTTTTGCCCCACTGAGATGACTCTATGCCTAGAAAGCATTGGAGGAGAATCAGCTTCTTCAAGCGGTAAATTCAGTACAAAAAAAGAAAGAAAGAAAAATATGCCAGGCATATCTAATCTTTCCATCTGTATCTTCTGGCTAGGAATCAGAAGAAAATGTTCCCTCAGAATTATCTACAGAAAATGATAAGAATAAGAATAGTTACATTGATCACCAGCAGGCACATCATGACCAGATTCATCCTATTTTTGATTCTTCACACATATTGTAGCCAGATATTATTCCATGGGGTTGAAACCTATATTAGGAATTGATCCCATGCACAATTGCATTTTCGACCACTATATACCGTACATTTTAGGAACTATCCAAGTTCTCATCCTCAATACCATAATGGAGGGTATGAAAAAAGTCAGGATCTACATTTAGGCAAGAAAAACCAAATGCACAGGTGCAATATAGGTGGTATCTCACTCAATAGTAGTAACTGTGAGAGGGATCTCGGAGCCTTAGTGGACAATCACTTAAATATGAGCCAGCAGAGTGCTGCAGCTGCCAAAAAAGCCAACACAGTGCTAGGCTGCATTAACAGAGGGATAGAATCAAGATCGCGTAAAGCATTAATACTACTTTACAATGTCTTGATAAGGCCACACTTGGAATACTGCATCCAGTTTTGGTCACCGCAATGTAAAAAAGATGTTGAGACTCTAGAGAAAAGCAACAAAGATGATTACGGGACTGGAGGCTAAAACTAGTGCTTTTTTTTCTTAAAAAAAAAGGTGCCGGAACTCACACATGTCATACAATCCGCCTTGCTTACCCTACATGGTTCCATCCAAAAAAGGTGCCAGAACTCTATTCTGGGTGTTCTATGAGAAAAAAAGCCCTGGCTAAAACATATAAGGAACGGATGCTGGAATTGGGTATGTCTAGTTCAATGAACAGAAGGACGAGGGGGGACATGATAGCAGTGTTCCAATAACTCAGGGGCTGCCACAAAGAAGAGGGATTGAAGCTATTTTTCAAGGCGCCTGAAGGCAGGACAAGAAGCAACAGATGGAAACTAATCCAGGAGAAAACCAACCTAGAACTAAGGAGAAACTTCCTGACAGATAGAACAATTAACCAGTGGAACAACCTGCCTCCAGAAACTGTGAATGCTCCAACACTGGAAGTTTTTAAGAAGAGACTGGACAGCCATTTGTCTGAAATTGTATAGGGTTTCCTGCCTGAGCAGGGGGTTGGACTAGATGACCCCTTCCAACTGTATTATTATTATTGTTATTATTGTTGTTGTTGTTGTTGTTGTTGTTATATTTTATATCTATATATACATAAAACAGGATAGTCAGGCAAACAGGAACATCATGAGGTAAATCAAAGAGCACACAGGGCCTACAGAAGGAAAAGGCGGGAAAAAAGGGAAACTCCTCCTCCACACCCACAGCAACCAATCACAGTGCAGATTGCCTCACCCAGGAGCCAGCGCTCTTCAACCCATCAACCTTTTTGAATATCATCTGGCTCCTATATCTGAAAAGTCCAAAATAGGATGAAGCCAATCACATAGTCAGTCCTCCTAGTAGTTAAGGTAACAGAAAATGCTATACAGGATATGCAATGTCTAAAAATAAAGAAACAGAGAAATCCTTCTCCCTCTAAGAGTCAGGATGGAAGTCATATAAAACACATACATAGGGAGCATGGCTTAATGCAATTTTTGTGTTTTTCTGCTCTGAGAGTTCAAGGGAAGATGGACTGTGTATACAATTCTGATAAAGAATAAGAAGTGTTTCCACTACTTCAGTTAAACTCCTGATGTCTTCCGGGACTTAGCATTTTGCATAGCGGAGAGCAAATTTATAGCTCACAGTTGATTTGTTACTAGTAGGTCCTTGACTTTCTCTCAGTCTGTTTTTCTTCTTGAAAATGTTGCATTACCAGGATAGTTCACCCAGAGCCAAGCATACTGTTTTCTCAGCAAGGATATTGAAGTGGCTTGTCATTGCCTTTTTCCAAAATGTGCGCAAGTATTATTGTTAGACCTGCAAGGTAATCCAGACAAATTACACAACCAGGAGTACCAATTCCATCTTATTGTCAAGTTACATTAACAGAATCTGGCAAAACTGAGATTACCCCTCCCTTTTTTTTTCCTTTCCTTTTACTCTTGGGGAAACTAGGGAGGGTCCCTTCTCAAGTGCTTCCAGTAACTTTCTTTCTACTGTGGGCTGAGACATCTTTTAATGCCAGTTTTCCAATCTGCAGCTCTCCCAAGGTCTTTCCCTCATACCATTAACATAAAATGAATTATCCTTTTTTAAAATTGGGAAGCAAGAAAGAAGGTGGATGCAAAAGATATTCTTGGAAGAAAGACATTTGTATTTTGTTTTTTTTTTAAATGCAGCAAATACCAAACAAAAGGTAAAAGATAAAGACTTCCCCTGTCCACTCTAGGAGATGGTATTTGTAAAGTTCGCAGGTTGGAGGCATTAAGAGGAGACGCATGGTGTAACAACAAGCCTTCTTTATTATTCCCTTCCACAACTAACAACAACCAAAACACCGCGCAGGCCTTTTATAATGTCCAAGACCCAGACAATGTCAACCAATGATTGCAGAGACTGCTTCCCACCTTGCGCATGTGCGCAAGGCTGGCGACAGCCAGTCTGATCCCAGGTAGCTTTTCGTCTGCCCAGGACCCTTTGCAACATTTCTGAGCCTGCTGAATGCTTCAGCAGGCTCAGGACATAACAGTACTCATCTCTGTTTCCTAGCTGAGAGAGACAGTGTTGTCTTAAGACATTTCCATGGTCATGTGGCCAGCATGACTATAGGCGAAGATGCACAGAATGTGCTGCTGTCTTCCCACCAAATAGTTACCTACCAGTGTGTATTAACTTACATTTGCATGCTTTCAGACTGCTAGGTTGGTAGGAGCTGTGGGAAGAACAAGGTACTTGGCTCTCAAACTGTTTGTTGACAAACCCAGCATCTTAACCACTAGGCCACTAAGGAATTATTAATAAATATATCCACTGTATTTATGACTAGTACAGACTTTATTACAGGAAGTAATCTTACTCATTCTGCTTCATCTTGGTTCATTTTAAATATTTTCTGGGATTTTCAAATGCTATTTTATCATATGACAGCACCCAGCAATTTAAACCACTACCTATCCCATTCAGTTGTTGAACGGGACCTCACAGTTCTGCTCTGCACCTTAGAAAACAGCAGCTTGTTCCTGCCTTGGAAATGTAAAGCAGCATGAAAGAAAGTTGTCATTTATGTCCTTTCATAGAAAATTGACACGCAAAAAATTTTGGATGCTAGTGCTCAATTGCTTCCTTGCCATCTGAAGATTTTTCCTCAAATATGTCACTTATTATAAGAAAAATTGTGGTCATATTTATTAACAATAAAATGGAGAGGCTTTCTCAGAGAAGCTGATATAAACCAGAGAAGGTGTGAAGAAAAGTCTCAGAATGAACAAAATGGGCAGGACAGAAGGACAAACAGCCTGTGCTAACTGTTCAGCTACTGACCCCCAAATCTTGGAATTTTTGTTACCTAGTATGATAATGAAATCTCTGCAACCCCAAAACCTAGTTAGGAGGACTCTAATAATGGAACCTGCACCCTGAGCTTCATGTATTTATTGTCATCAGCAAAGTCAAATTTGCTAGAAAGCTTTGTGTACACTTTTCCTTTTTGCTAGAAGATAGGAAAAAGTTAAAACATGAAAGAGAATATTAATTATCAAAATGTTAATTTGCTAATATCGACAGGTGCCTGTATCATCACACCCTTATTTCCCTAATTCTGTTTCATTCTGTTCCCTATATGGACAAGATCTAATCTAATCTAGGGTCCCCTGGAAGGATATTTCTTCCAAAAGGAGAGGAATTATACAGCTCTTTATTTGTCCTTACGGTATGTCAAAACCTTGATTGTTTGATTTATCAATCTTTTCCAAATAGTGTTATGTAAGATGTTGTTCTTTCCATCAGATGCTTTTTTATAATTCTTTATCAGAGGTTAGGTCACTTTTGCAAACAAGAAGATAATCCCTATTGAAACACTTCTAAGAGTACCAAATGACCTTTTCGTGGAAATCAGTGTGGTGGCCTTAATTGATTGGCTTGATAAAATCTAAGGAGGCGACATAAAAGATTATATCTAGTACTGACAACATCATCAAGATGTTGTGGGGAAGGAATGTGTGATAGAAATTTAAGAGTCCCAGAAAAGCCTGAAGCTCGGCTTTTGGACTTGGGACTTGGGGCCTGCTGAGTCACTTGAAGCTTAGATTCAGCAGGATGGATGCCTTGAGCATCAATTCTGAAGCCTAAGAATTCAGTGGAAGTGACTCCAATTTTGCATTTATCTTGCTTTAGTTTCAGACCCGCTTGGCGGAAACGAAGCAAGACAGCCCTTAATCTTTCAGCTAAGATAAGAGATGACTCCCCAGCAATGAGGACATCTTCAAAGTACGGACAGACCCCATGAATACCACACAGTGTGTGTTCCATTACACTTTGGAAGATGCAAAGAGCTACATTAACCCCAAACTGCAGTCTTTTGACCTTAAAAGCTCCCCTGTGAGTTACGATTGTTTGAGCCTCAGCTGTTGCCTCATCAACAGGTAACTGTTGGTAGGCCTGTGCCAAATCAAGCTTTGCAAAAATTCCCCCCCCCCTTGAGGGAGGCCAGAATGTGGTTCACCACAGGCACTGGTTATGCATGTTGTTGCAGCACTTTGTTCAATGTACATTTATAGTCCACACAAATTCGGACTTCTCCATTAGCCTTTAGAGGCATTACATTTGGGGTTTCCCATGGACTAGAGTCTACAGTTTCTAAGATGCCCTGCTAGAGCAGCTTGTCCAGCTCTGTATCAATTTTGCTTTTGAGAGCAAAAGGGACCCTTCTAGGCTTAATCCTAATAGGTGTGATAGCTGGGTCTAAGCATAGGGCAATGGGAGGCCCCTTGTATGAATTAAGCTCTGTGCTAAACATATCAGCAAACTCCTTACAGACTTCTGCAAGGCCTAACGATTGCAGGCTGTGAAGCCCAGTCACTTGGATACCAAGGGCCTTGAACCAATTGAGTCCAATGAGACTCGTGCAATCACCCCCAACTACCACCACATCTAGTAGGCCTTCAAAAGCCTTACGCTGCACCTTGAACATAGCCTCCCCTTTCACACTGACTCTGGAATTTTGGAAGTCAGTGAGAATTAAGTTCAATGGCCTGAGTTTTACTCAAAGGCCACTACTGCTGCAAATCCTTTTGAAGGTGTCATGTGAAATGATCGATAGAGTGGACCCTGTATCCAACTCCATTGACAAGGGAACCCCTTGCAGCTTCACATCAACGCAAAGCTTTTTCTTAAAGGGCTTGTGTGTCCCTGTTCTCAAAATGCTTCTGCGCAACATGGAGAAACCCACCCTGTATTGGCTGGGGACCCTGGTACCTTTCTGAAGCAATTCTTCCCGAGGTTAAACCTTCTGGTGACCCAAACAGATGGAGGCAATGTGGCCTTGCCTGCCACATGCCCTGCAGTCAGCTCACTTGTGACGTCCTCTGCACCCAAAACACTGAGGAGATGCAGGGGCCCTGTCTGAACGCTCCTTCGGCCTTCTCTCTGCTGGCTGGTGCAGCCTGCCCACCTCCTCTTCAGGATCCTGTTCTGGATCTTCTCAACAATAAAGTGGAGAGTCTTTCTCAGGGAAGCTGATATAAATGAAATCTTGGAATTTTTGTTACCTAGTATGATAATGAAATCTCTGCAACCCAAAAACCTAGTTAGGAGGACTCTAATGATGGAACATGCACCCTGAGCTTCATGTACCATACCTTCCAGCGTATAAGACAACTTTTGAAAGTGTTGAAATTGGCGCAGAAATTGGAGGTCGTCTTATACGCCGAGTCATCTTATACGCCGGAAATAACGGTAGTTTCTGCCATATAAGATGACTTTCTGGGCATGCATCTCGGCGTCGAATTCGGGGGTCGTCTTATATGCCGGGTTGCCCTATACGCCAGAATATACAGTATTTGTTATCATCAGCAAAGTCAAATTTGCTAGAAAGCTTTGTGTACACTTTTTCGTTTTGCTAGAAGATAGGAAAAAGTTAAAACATGAAAGAGAATATTAATTATCAAAATGTTAATTTTCTAATATTGACAGGTGCCTGAATCATCACACCCTTATTTCCCTAATTCTGTTTCATTCTGTTCCCTATATGGACAAGATCTAATCTAATCTAAGTTCCCCTGGAAGGATATTTCTTCCAAAAGGAGAGGAATTTTACAGCTCTTTATTTGTTCTTACGGTATGTCAAAACCCTGATTGTTTGATTCATCAATCTTTTCCAAATAGCGTTATGTAAGATGTTGTTCTTTCCATCAGAAGCTTTTTTATAATTCTTTGTCAGAGGTTAGGTCACTTTTGCAAACAAGAAGATAATCCCTATTGAAACACTTCCAAGAGTACCAAATGACCTTTTCGTGGAAATCAGTGTGGTGGCCTTAATTGATTGGTTTGATAAAATCTAAGGAGGCAACATAAAAGATTATATCTAGTACTGACAACATCATCAAGATAACCCTACGAGTCCCATGATCTGTTTATAGCTGATATAATCTTTGCCAACACAGCACATACAGTTCCCAGAATGGCACCAAACCAGAATCGGCAAAAATAAATAATAATAATAACAAAAATTGCACATAAATGTGGCCCAAAAAACTGGATAAGTGAAAGGAAAAGAAAGATTTTAGGTCTTGGGGCACCTCTTTAAAATTTATTACTTGGAACTGACAAGATGTAATTTTGGTACTCAACCTGCTTTGTTACTCTTTCTGACAAACCCATCAAGACGCAAAGCATCCACGTCATTATTATCAGCAGCTCTCTCAGCCTCTAGATTCCATATTGCAATGTAAATTATGTTAAGAACAATGTGTAAATTCTGGAAGTCTATAAATTTTCTTCATTGTTCAAAGTCTCCCTTATCTAGTGGTGACCTGGACTGGCCTGATGGTGAGGGTGACCATATCTGATGACCTTTATTTATTTATTTATTTATTTATTTATTTATTTATTTATTTGTGAGACTTATATACCGCTTTAAGTGCAAGCACTCTCTAAGCCACGGTTCTCAACACGTGGGTTGCGACCCCATTTGGGGTCGATCGACCATTTCACCGGGGTCACCAAACAACGCGATCCGCCATTTTTTTGTCAGCCGGCGCAGGGGGTGGCACCGCACATGCGCACCGCGCAGGGGGCGGCACCGCGCATGCGTGACACACAGGGGTCGCGCCGCACATGCGTGCCGCACAGGGGTGGCGCCACGCATGCGCACCTCCTGCTTATGTCCGGGGTCGCCGTATAAAAAGGTTGAGAACCACTGCTCTAAGCAGTGTACTTTACTTATCAAAAAGTGTTTTATTCAACCACTTCCTCCTTTGACAGTAGAGCCATTGTTTTGGACTCACTGAAGCATACCGGGTGAAGTATAAATGACTTAAAAGCCAGTGTCATCAGGACAACTTCATTACTTGGAAGAGCAAAGAGTAGAAGAGAGGCAACATGTTCCGTCCATTGGTTGCTTGTTTTTTTGTGGTGGCATTCGGACAATTTCTGGTAAGTGGGGATCAGTTAGTGTTGGGCTTAATGACTTACACAAACAACCTTGAAATCATCTCTCCTTATTTTCTCGCCCAGCTTTCCTTCTTTCATTCTTTGGATGAGATACTGTCATCATTTCAGTACCAATGTAACTGCCATGTTTTCCCACTATATTTGCACATTGCTCCTATCTGCAATTATCTGCAAGAGTGGGAGAAGTAGGGGTGGAGAAATGTCAGCTTGATGTCCAGACACACCAAGTCAGTCTTTCCAAGAGAAGTGTAAAGTTACACCATAGATACCAGGGAAATGTAAATTGCTAGGGTCTTTGTTTGGGCATCTCTTAGAATAAAAAAGGGCTCACCTTTTAAATGCGAAAAAACCCGTTCCCAATTGTTGAAGATACACTTTTTCTGTTTTTGTTACAATCATTTTTGAATTTTTTTTAATGAATCAACAATTAATTGGTTTAGATCTGTTTTCAGCACTGAAAAAAATGGTATGCCTAAATATGAAAATGAGTACCATAGCCTTTTTTTTTTTACATTTCTCCTTCCCATTCTATTTGTCTTTCTTCTCTTTGCTATTTTGCTAATTATCATGATAACGTTTTTCTTTCAGGAGATCCAGGCCAGGTTGAAGGTAAGCACTCCACGTTTCCAACATTTGCATGCCATATCTGGCATCCATAAGACTGATATCTCTTTGCGGAACCATGGTTTGGCTAGTGTCCCTTTTTAAATTAATTACAACAAGGTTTGAAACATAATGATGATGGTTATCTATCCATATAATGGCAGAACCAAGTTCTCAATTGTAATCTAATATTTAAAAAAATAACCAGAAGCAGCAGTTTGATATTCAGTTACCAATATGACTGATGGTACATTAATACCAAGATAATAAAATAAAACATATTTATAAGGACCACAAATCATGGTTATATATGTTTCCTTCCTTCTTTCCTTCTTTCCTTCCTTCCTTCCTCTCTCATCTCTCTCATCTCTCTCTCGCGCTCTCTCCCGCTCTCTGTCCCTCTCCTTCTATCTAATCTGTCCTTCCTTCCTTCCTTCCTTCCTTCCTTCCTTCCTTCCTTCCTTCCTTCCTTCCTTCCTTCCTTCCTATATTTCTATATATAGGCACCATGGCAAAGATACTTCTTGTGTTCCAATTCATGTCCAGGAGAAAGAAATTAGCCTAGGTGTTCATGCACAGTGTACCAGAGAGAAAAGATCTGCAATTTCTTTAGCTGAATTTTTTTAGTCCAGAATTTGGCCCTTTTGGCAACTTTTCCCCCCAAGAAGTTTATTATGTCACTTGTGATGTCCAGTTCTCAGTCAGTCCCTTTCACTGAGAAATGGCAAACATGGGCACCATTTCTAAGTCTATTGTGTTTTTATTGTAAACCACCCAGAGGTGAGATGGTTGGTGCAGAAATGTGATAAAACAAATAAAGCTCTCAATACTTGTTACACCTCAGAATCAAGGAACATTCTGCCCTGATTCTGAGGTGCCTTTTGCAAATCATCAATGTTTTGCTTTTATTCTCGAAAAGCGAATTTTAATTATCCTCCAAATCCTCCGGATATGGTCCAATATTGCAGTATCTGAATGTTCCAAAAAGACTCACCCAGAGAAATCCATGCTTTTTGCACACACGACACACAGGAAAATCCAGGCCATGAGGGGGAACTTAAAACAATAATGTTTCGTTAATTTTATTTTCTTTAATTTAGATACCATCATCATCATCATAATTCCTATTTCTCTTAGGAACTTGCTGAATGTTAGAAAGGGTTGTCTCTTGCTCATATCCCTCCTTCCCTCCATTTCCCTCCTTCCCTCCATTCTGTGCTTAATCTTTGGCCAAATGGGATAGATTGCCAAATATTGCTCTTTACTTCATATCACATTTTCAGTTTTGCATTCTTCCCCAGGCTGCTGTTGAGGAGGTTTCTGACTTGCTAGATTCAGCAAAAAAGGACCTTAAGGTGAGTGTCAGAAAATATTATACTAATATTTTAGTACAATATTATACTAACTTCCCTTAATGCAGTGGTTCTCAACCTGTGGGTCGGGACCCCATTTGGGGTCGAACGACCATTTCACGGGGGTCGCCAAACAACGCAGTCCGCCATTTTTTCCCCCCTTTTCCTTAGCTGTGCTACTCCCTTTTATTCTATTGGCTTTTGAAAGCCAATAGAATAGACTCTCTTGAATAGAGTCTAATTCTATTGGCTTTCAAAAGCCAATAGGAATTGTCCAGGCTGTCTCTGCCCTGCTGAGCCCGCCAAAAGTCCCATTCTGCAAACGGTGCTGCACCAGTTGAGTAGTCCTCGACTTACGACCAATTGAGTAGTCCTCGACTTATGACTGGTTGAGTAGTCCTCGACTTATGACCGGTTGGGGGTCGCCGCATTAAAAAGGTTGAGAACCACTGCCTTAATGGAAGTCCTATAATTGGACACACACTAAGGACTATTTTTTTCAGACAGCTTCTGGGGCCAGATACACACTAGAAGGCTGATATTTACCCTTTGGCCTGCTCTGCAGGGCATCTTGTCCACTTCCCACAATTCCTGAGATATAATTTGCTGCGTAGCTTGGTGGGAATCTCAAGAGGGCTGATCAAAGTGTTTTATTGTCCTATGGAACATCTTATCAACACCTCGTGCTGCCCCTTCTTTTTTAGTCTATTAGAACCAACTGAAAAAGTTTAGAGTATAATGAGAAGTCAGGAAAGCACTAGCACTAGCACTTAGATTTATATGCTGCTTCACAGTACTCTACAGCCCTCTCTAAGCAGTTTACAGAGTCAGCCTATGGCCCCCAACAATCTGGGTCCTCATTCTACCAACCTCGGAAGGATGGAAGGCTTAGTCAATCTTGAGCTGGTCAGGATCGAACTCCAGCCAGTGGGCAGAGTCAGCCTGCAATAGCAATAGCACTTAGACATATATAATGCTTCCCAGTGCTTTGCAGCCCCCTCTAAGTGATATACAGAGTCAGCACATTGCCCCCAACAATCTGGATCCTCATTTTACCTACCTCAGAAGGATGGAAGGCTGAATCAACCTTGAGCCAGTGAGAATCAAACTGCAGAACTGCTGGCAGCAGAAATAGCCTGCAGTACTGCTTTCTAACCACATGTTTACCCCTGTCATTAGGTAAAATGAGTCAATCTTCTCAGCCAGGAGGAGGAGAAAGATGGCACAATTCTGATGTTCTCACCCATTAAGCCATCCTTCTCCTACTTGATGCTTTCCAACCAGACTGGGAATACAAGTCTCCAAAATTCCATCTGTCATGGCTTATTTAGAGTCATTAGATAGTGAAAACCAGCCATTCCCGGTCTGCTTATCTACCAGCATGTTGAGTTCACTGTGGAGTGAACCAAGTGATGTAGTTTACCACAACTGAAAAATGATAAGTTGGAGAAGTCCCAGAAGTGCTTTTTCAAAAGGAAACTGGACTTTCCTGGCTCTTCAGTTCTTAGATGAAAGGCAAAATGTTTTCGAGGAGGAAAAAAAAACTAAGAAAGTCCATTTGCCTTTTGGAAAATAACACTTTTGGAACCACCGTGACCTTGAGGATTGAGAATATCCACAGACATTAAGTTGGAAAATGTTCACATGACTCTAAAACAGAAATGCTTAATTAGATCCCAATACTACCCCAAGAGAGTCTTGGCGATCCCAGAGCTCTCCAGAATTACTTGCTTTATTTGGTAATTTTTACTATATATTTTGGTCCAAGTTTTTTACAGGGTTGTAGGGACTTTAGGTATTTTGTAGATAAGTACACCATTTCTCCTATAATGAATGGTGTAGGCTCAACCCTTTCTTTATCGGCTTGTGCTTTGTATGCCTGCCTAGCTTCATCTAGTGCTTTTCTAACTATTGGCCAGATATTTTGTAGTTTTTCCATCCATTCTTTCAGCGAAGGGATCGTTGGTTCGTTTGGGGTTAACTCTGGCATAGGATTGAAACTTTGACCGTTGGCTATTTGAAAAGGAGTGTAGCCTGTGCTGGAGTGGACTGCATTATTGTAGGCAACTTCTGCAAAAGGAAGTAAGTCCATCCAATCACTCTGTTGGAAATGTAAAAAACATCTCAAATATTGCTCAAGTACTGAATGGCACCGTTCCGTTTGTCCATCTGTCTGAGGGTGATGGCTAGATGTCAGTCCCTGAGTGGTCCCTAAGAGGGATAAAAATTCCTTCCAAAATGCAGACGTAAATTGCACTCCCCTATCAGAGATGATGCGTTGGGGTACCCCGTGCAATCTGTAAATGTGCTGGATGAAAAGTTTTGCTAAGGCCTTTGCAGTGGGAATCTTTTGGCAAGAGACAAAGTGCACCTGTTTGGAAAACAAGTCCGTGACTGTCCAGATAACAGTATTCCCATTGCTTTCTGGCAATTCCACTATAAAATCCATGGCTATTTCCCTCCAGGGGGCTGAGGGACTTGCCACTGGTTGTAATAGCCCTGGCGATTTCCCTTGCAACCTCTTTGCCGATGCACAGGTTGGGCAGCTGGCAACATAACTTTCTATGTCCTTTTTTATTGATGACCACCAAAATTGCCGATTAATTAAGTGTAAAGGTTTTACAAATCCAAAATGCCCTGCTGATTTTGTGTCATGGCAAAGCTGCATGAATGTGATTCTTTGGGTTGTTGGTATATATAACTTTTCCCCTACCCAAGGCAACCTGTCTCTCATTGTGCACACATTTTTGTTTTTCTGGAACCATTCATCCGTTTCCAAACTTTTTCTGAATTCAATTCCAGTTTGGCTGTCCAGTTGTGGTTTTAATTTGGCTTGGGTTCTTGTGGTTACTGGTGCTGCCAGTTATGACTCTGCCATTATTGGTCTAGAGTCTGTGGTTCGTGCGCTGTTATATTGAGACATGTGAGATAGTGCATCTGCCAGGAAGTTCTTTCTCCCTGGTAAATGTTTGAGCTTAAACTGGAATTGGTGAAAATGCTGAGACCAGCGGGCTTGTTTGGGATTGAGTTTCCTGGACGTTTTCAGGGCTTCTAAATTTTTGTGATCGGTCCACACCTGGAAGGGGATTTTGTTGCCTTCCAGGAACTGTCGCCACGTGAGTACTGCCCAACGTATCCCATAAGCCTCCTTCTCCCATACGGGCCAGCGCTGTTCTGTTTCCGTGAGTTTCTTGGATGTATATGCACAGGGTTGCAATACTGCATCATCATTTTCTTGTAATAGCACAGCCCCCACTGCCACATCACTTGCATCTGCCTGTATTACGAAGGGCTTGTCCATGTCTGGATGCCTTAGTACTGGTTCGGCAGAAAAAAGTCTCTTTAGTCTCTCAAACGCTGCTTGGCACTCCATTGTCCATGTTAGTGGCTGGCTAGGTTTTACTGAGGATGCTCCCTTCGTTTTTAGCAAGTTAGTGAGGGGCAAGGCTATCTGGGCAAATGAGGGGATGAATTGGCAGTAAAAGTTTACAAAACCCAGGAAGCTTTGTAGTTGCTTTCTTGTGCGGGGTGGTGCCCAATTTAATATTGCTTTGACTTTCTCTGGGTCCATTTCAATGCCCTGTGGGGATATGCTATAACCTAGGTAGTCTATCCTTTCCTGGTGGAATTCGCATTTTGAGAGTTTGGCATATAGGTGGGCGGCTCGCAGCTTCTTTAAAACCGCTCTGACAAGGTTGACGTGTTCCTCTTTTGTTTCAGGAAAGATAAGAATGTCGTCCAAGTAAACAAGGACCCCCTTAAACAGGTGCTCCCTTAGAACGTCATTGATTAATTGCATAAAGACTGCAGGGCCCCCTTGTAATCCAAATGGCAAGACTTTGAATTGATAGCACCCCATGGGGCAGTTAAATGCAGTTTTCCATTCGTCCCCTTCCTTAATTCTCATGCAATAGTAAGCTTCCCTTAGGTCTAGTTTAGAAAAAAATTTCCCTTTCGATAGGTGTGACAGCATGTCTTTCATGAGGGGCAGAGGGTATAGGTTGCTTTCAATGATTGTATTCAGGGCCCTATAATCCATGCACAAACGTAAAGAGCCATCTTTCTTCTCTCTAAAAAGGACCGGGGCAGCCACTTTAGGCTTGGCTGGCTCAATGAAACCTCTCTCTAGGTTTTTTTTTATAAATCTTTCCATTTCCTCCTTCTCCTTTGGGCTCATGGAGTATAATCTGGGCTTCGGGAGTTTTGCCCCAGGCTTGAATTCAATGGTACAGTCTGTGGGTTGGTGGGGGGGGGGAGCTCATTCGCCCTCTCCTCACTGAAGACTTCAGCAAGGTCTCTATATTCCTCTGGTATTTCTGTTAATCTTTTTTCCTCTCCTATGGATGCCTTTTCTATTCTTGATTCTGGTAGTCTCCCTTGGGGTTTTAAGTCCATAGGGTCCCCCTTCGGGAATTTGATTTCTGTCGTCCTCCAATTTACCCAGGGGTTCCATTTTTTCAACCATTCCATCCCTAGAATCATTGGGCATTCCATACCTGGGGTCACCACAAACGTTATGTCCTCTTCATGTTTGCCCAGGGAGAGGTGTATTGGTAGAGTGACTAGGGTAGTTGGCACCCCCCCTGCTATGGATCCATCTAACTGGCCAAATAAGATTGGTTGTTCCAGTCTCCTGGATGGGATGCCCAGATTCCCCACTAGTGTTGGGCTAATGAGGCAGCGGGTGCAGCCAGAGTCTATTAAGGCTTTCACCTTCACAGCTTCGGGCATGGGGGGGATTAATATAGTCACTGTTTTGAAGATGGGTGTGATGCATTCACTTACCAGGGGTTCGCCCTCCGAGCTGTCATCTGAGGCATCCACCGGCCCTGTGGTGTAGGCTGGAGTTCTTTCCCCTTGGTGAGCAGAAGTGGGGGGTTCTGCAATTTCCATCATTCTCATGGCCGTTTCTTTTGGCTTAGCTGAAGACTTTCCGGATTTGTTGATTGGGGATCTGTCTGGGTTGTGCTGAGGGGCCTTTGAGCGGCATTCTACAGCTCGATGCCCTTCTCTTCCGCACTTGAAACACCCCATTTGCTTCTTGGCTGTAGCCGATGATTTCACCGGTTCGTGTTTCAGCTCAGGCAGGGGGCGGCTCCATTATTTTCCTTGGCGGTGCCTCTTCAATATGTCGATCTCTGCTTCCTCTGCCAAGACGTACCATTCCTCAAGTCGGTGTGGGTCCCCTCGGGGCAGGCAAGCATCATATAGATCATAGTTTAGTCCGTCTTTGAAATGGCTAAGGAGGCTGTCTTCTGGCCAATTCAGTTTGCTGGCAATGGCCCGGAATTCTTGTGTATATTCAGCCACCGGGCGTTTGCCTTGCCTCATCATTTTTATCCTTTCACGGGCTTTGCGATCAGCCAGGGGGTCTTCAAATCGTCTTCTCAGAGAGTACATGGAATGGTTGAAGTTACTGAGTTCTGGGGCATTGGAGTCATGCAAGTTCACCACCCAATCTGCAGCCGGTCCATCCAGGGCAGATTGCATGATCCAGATGCGGGCTTTGTTGCTGGGAATGTCCTGCCTGTATTCCTCCATGTAGCTGAGGACTTGGGTTAGGAAAAACCCCAAGCGTGTTGGTTCCCCTTTGAATTTCACCTCCAACAGTGGACGTCTTGGAATGGATCGGTGCCTCCGTTGTTGGTGGTAGTGTCTTCTGTCCAGATTGCCATCTGTGGTCCGGTAGGGGGTAGGGGCTACTGGATCAGTAGATGTCCCTGGGGTTGCAGGTTCCACGTCCCCCTCGGTGTCTCTCCCTTTGCGGCTCCAGAAGCTGGGGCGGCCGTAGGGTTCAGGATTCTCCTCTCCTAGGAAGCTGAGAGGTCTCTTCATCAGGTCAATAGCTTTCTCTAGGATCCAGTCTGAGTACGGTGCCCAGCTTTCTCCCTCTTCACTTGTGTGCAGGGATTTCTCCATCTCCTGCTTCCATTCTGGTTACTTGGTCCCCCGTCTGAGGGTCACCTTTCTTGATTCCTTTCCCCACTCACTTTTCTTTCCAACGCCCATTGACCAGCGAGGCTTGTGGTCCCGTGTCTCCACCACTTCTTCTCCTGAGGAATCTGATCTCTCGGATCCCAACATCTGGCAAGGTTCCAACTGGGTCAGCGGCTCTCTTTCCAGGGAGTTTCCCCCCTCTCTTGCTCCATTGTCTGACATGGTAATTTTTTGCAAAATCCCCTGGCAAGGGTCTCCCTTCCAGGTGGATTAATTTTGCAAGTCCTGTCTAATGTAAGGACCCACTCCACTTTGCATCTTAAGAAGACAGAACTCTTGGAATAATTCTTCCAACAGGAATCCTTTATTAAGAAGAAGTGGTTGCAGGCGTGCTAGACAGGACTTGGGGTCCAAGCTCTCCAATTCAAGGTTTTAAGGGATTCCCCAGTAGTTCCACCCAATCACCCCCCCTTCCAGTGATAGTTTCAGGCATCACAATTCCACCCCTTTATTCCTTTCTTCTGTCTGGATGGAGACTTCAGATAAACTACATGAAAGGTAAATAGTCCCCTTTGTTATGGTAAGGTTCTTTGGTGCTAACTACATTCAAACTCTTTGAGGTTGCAATAAACACATTCAATTCCTTAGAAGTATACTGAAGGAAGTGAGGGCCATAAAGCCCCTTTGTTCTCCCCCTTCTCTCCCTCTTATGGCAGAATCCAGAGAAGGCAGAATTGGGGTTTTCTATGTTTGATAATTAAAGATGAAATATAATTGGATTCTGACAATTATGCTATTCATGCAAAACTTCTTGAAATAAATCCTTTTCTAAATTCATTACAGTGAACCATAAATAGATCAAATGCTTTGAGTTCTCCTGAAATAAAAATACTCTAAGTATATCCAGGGTAACAAGTAAATAGGTTTATCTTTTACAAATACAACCTCTAATTTTTGAAATGACCTGCTCAAACATCTTGTGGAAACATGGGCTGTTTGTCTCTTTTCTCCAACTTCTCCTTTATTCGTCTGTAGATTATAGTACATTTTTGGACAAACACTGTCATGTGAACATTTTTTGCCTTATATATATATGTTTGCTTTTAAACAATTTTCTGTAGCCTTGATAAAATGTATGCACAGGACATTATGGTATTTTTTACATCGAGAGGAGGGGAAAAAAGTATGAAATAAAAGTGTTTTTGTTATTTAATCTCATGTTTGTTTTAGGGAGTTTTTTGCCCATTTTTATTTATGTCTGCTGTGTAAACAATGTATTAACCCTTAATTAGAAATGTTCAAATCAGGAGTCCTGAGGAATTAAATAAGAACAAAAGAGATCTGGTCAAACTACTTTGGTTTAAGAGTTCAGTGAAGCAATGTTAAGTTGTTGTGGATGATTAAAAGATAAAAACCATTGCATGGAAGAAATAACTGTACTATTTTAATGTTCAATTTAGGTTCTAGAAAATGTGGTAAGTATTGCAAAGCTCTGCTAATCCTTCCCATGGTGGGACATGTAATAAAATGAATCACAAAACACCTAAGATGGTTGTATATGCACAAATAGATAAGCAGGCAAAAATAACATAAATATTAAAGCTAAGTTAGCTTTGTAGGTTGTGTCAATATGCCTGTAAATTCTTTACGTGAGTTTTGTAAAAATGTTGGGTGAACACAGTTAAGTACTAAATCCTCTTACTCATAACTGTTACTGAATTCTTTGCATCTCTAAGTGTCTTTTCTGCTGCATTATATCTATATAGAAAGTTAACCTTTCTGATTAGTCTCAGACCTCAGTTTTATCCTTAGGTTTCCCCAGCTGCTTAAAGAATTTATCAGTTTTTCATTCCCGGTATAGATTTACCCTGTGGTGGGATTCAAATATGTGAACAACCAGTTCTCTGTGTTCATGCCACTTCCGGAAGTCCATTTTGGGCCTGGGCAACAAAAAATTAACTACCATTTCTGCTGAAGTGGTGTGAACCAGCTGAATCCCACCACTGGATTTACCAGATTGTATATCATACTTAGATTAAATGAAAAATACACATGCAATACATTTTTTATTCATTTTTATAGTAGCCCTTTTTCCTTTTTTTCTTTCTATGCTCATTGTTTCCCTATTGATCACCCTTGAGTAATCTTTTCAGTATCCACAGTAATCTAAAGAGCCAGTAACCAATTACCCACTCAGGAACGAATGAGAACAAAAATAACTATTTCTAAAAAGACACTGACCCAACAAGTCAGTGTGTCTAGTTAACAAGTAACTACCAAATATGAGCAGCTCTCTCTACAAAGACATTGATTTGGCTCAAAATCACTTTAGCATAAACCTGCTTCCTGAAATAAGCCATTTTTGGGATTCACATACTATAGATATAAATAGATCAAGTGCTTTGAGTTCCCCTAAAATGTCAAACCGTAAAGATATCCTAGGTGACAAGTAAGCAGGTTAATCATGCACAAAACACAACCTCCATTTAAATTTACCCATTTAAATATCTTGTAGAAACACAAACTGTTGTTCTCTCTCTTCTCCACCTTCTCCTTCTTTGATATGTTTCTGAACAAACATGATAATGTGAACATGCTTTGCCTTATACACATAAGATTGCTTTTAAAAAGTTATTTATATCCTTGATAAAAGGTCTATGTAGGTCAGATAAAATGTCTACAGACAATATATGCACTGAAATGAGGAAAAAGTGAAAATATAAGGTGTTTTTTTAATTGATTGATGGGTTTTTTTAAGGGGGAGAGACTTGGTCAAAAACCTAGTAATTTCAACAACTGTGTAAATATAGGAAAATTGCTCACTTCTATATACTGATTTGAGAGATCCGCAGAGCAGTGTTACATTTTTGTGGATGACAAAAAATAAAGAAAAGATTGCATGGAGGAATAACTATAGAACTTCATTATTTAATTTACCTAGATAAGTGTTCTCAATGATTATCACAAAACTTTTTTGTATTTAGAAATTGTGCACATTGGTGTATTTTGGGAGTGCAACAAATATGACCGAATATCTATTTTAAAAGTATACATATTTTCAAATTTCAATTTTTAAACCATTACACCATAATTTACAGTAAATTTCTAAATAACATCTCAGTTTGCTTTCCCTTATACACAAAAGATAATCTTCATTCCTCTGAAAAAGCTCTCTGTATTGATGATAAAATAAATATGCATATCAGTTATGGCATTACACATAAATAAGAGAAAAAGGTGAAATAATATGTTTTTTCTTCATTAATTCTTCTGGCATTGGCCAAAAACTTGGTAATTTTTTACAAGTCTTTCAATTTAGGAAAATGGCTAACCGTGCTACTGTGATTTGAGATATCTGCAAAGGACTGATAAGTTTTATAGATGAGTAAAGGTAGAGAAATAATTCCATGAAGAATAACTATACTCTTTTGTTGTTCAATTTAGGATCCAAAAACAAGAGAGGTGAGTATTGCAAACTTCTGCTAATAACTCCCATGGCAGGACAAATAATGTAATGAATCACAAAATGACTAAAGAAGTTGCATTTGCCGAGATAGATAATAGATCATAAAACCAACTTAGTTTTTCCCATTGAGTCAATATGGCTGCTAATTCTTTACTTGAGATTCTTGAAAATGTTGGGTGAACACAATAAGTTCTCATATAACTATGGCTGAACCCTCTGCATCTCTAAACATTTTTTTTCTGCTGCATTATATACTTATAGGAAGTGAAGCTTTCTGATTGGCTCCCAATATTTTCTTCTGCAGCTGAAGGATAGGGCAGATATGGAAACAACAAAGGAATTATCTTATTGCCTTCCTTGAAACAACCCCTCCTCCTGACACACATTCAAACATTATCTAGTTTTGTGTTCGAGGAAAATCTGCTGGTGGATCCAAACAACAAAAGCAATAAACATGGGGGGGGGGGAACCTGTGAAGAAAGTTTTCCTTATGGGGTATATTAGTGGACACCAATACCATCCCCCTTTTCAAACATTCTATACAAAACAAAGCTACATCTCCCAATTTGCTCAAGGAGTTCAGGGTCAGAACTAGAACTATGTACAAGACACTCAAGTGAGGATTTGACTCCAGATAGGTCAGAAACTGCTAAGAAAGGGTTCTGAAGAGTTCAGTTGGGCTGGCTGGCCAGGGAAAACTTCTTTGGGTTTCAGAATGCAATAAGTGTGCAAAAACGTTGATAGACAAGGAACCATAAAGTAACTTTATGCCCCTGCATTTCTCAATAGAATTCTTGAAGACCTTATTCTGGGGTTTATTCATTTCCAAATTGTCAAGGCAATTGAGAAGAGATTAGCAGCAAGATGAGAATTAGAGAAAGGAGGGCTGTGAACATGTTGTATGGAAATTGTTAAGCTAACTTTTTAGGGTCCAGTGTAAAGAGAAGAGAGCGTGGATTCCCTATTACTGGATGTTGATTTCTACATCCTAGAATACTAATGTACCAGGGGAGTTATTAATGTCCTTTATTAACCTTTTAAAACAAAACAATAATTCTATGTTTTCTTTATTCCAGGCTCTTCTGTGTATTATTGATGCTGTAAGTTTTACTATTAGTTTTGCAATGGTACTCTCCAAAATGAAGGTTCCTTTCTTTGAATGTCTGAGCTGAGATTTTTGATCATAACTAATTGCATCATTATCCCAAAGGACACATTTTTCCCATGTGTTTAAATAATAAACACGATTACCCATTTCATAGGTTCAAGTAATACACTGTACCACGGCAGCCACAAGAGATGATGTAATGTTTTTGACAGCATCTTGTGTAAATCAATGATAGATTACTAACTTGCTGGATGACACAATCATCAAATTTAGTGTAAATCAATAAAATAAAAGAGATTTAAGAAAGAGCAAAAGTTAAAAAAAACCTGTGTTTTATATTTATTTGTTTTTTACTTTGGATAATTTCCTCCTAGTTTCCTAATGTTTGCATGTATAATTGGATTAATAATTACTCAAAGGTGGAGGGGAAGGATTTTGAAATCTGATTATTTAATAAATGTATCTGTTCCTTTCATTGCCATGACTTATAGACATCTATTACCCACTAGAATCTCCTTGCTAGGAGAAAGTTAATCATCATAGCATCCTTGGGTTTCTCCAGATGCTTAAAGAATTTATCAATTTTTTGATTACGCTATGGATTTACCAGTTCATACCTTCTCCAGTTAATTAGAGAATATATATACAATAACTTATTTTTTTCATGATTTTGGATAGCAGCTCATTTTTTCATTTCCAATTTTCTTTCTATGCTCACTTTTTGCCTCTGATTAAACCTGAGTAACCTATTTTAGTAAACTGTCCTATCTATAAATCCAGTGACCTATTATCTATTCAATAACCTATTAGAAGAAATATAACTATTTCTTTCTTCTACTTTAGTTCCTAGAAAATAAAGACTTGAGTGTGTTTATTTACCAATTAATGAAATAAATATCAAAGGGGAACAATCTTCTATACCCACTCAGAGTTCCATTCCCTGTATATGTTCTTAAATTTAAAAAAAAGGGGGGATCAGATCAAACTGCTTTGGTTAAGAGACGTGGAAAGCACCCAAAGGTAAAGAAACAATTACATGGAAGAATAACTGTACTGTTTTATTATTCAATTTAGACCAATATCATGGATACGGTGAGTATTGTTAATCTTCTATTTATTTAGAAAATGTGCAAATTATGATAAATTTGGGGGGGGTAACAATTATGCCGGAATTTCCATGTTGAAATTAAATGCCAATTCCCATGTGTCAAATTTTATTTATTTATAAGATTTTTTTTGCTGCCATTCTCACCTAGAGGCGACTCTGGGCAGCCTAGAAAGTTTAACTTTCATTACACGGCAGCCTTCTGTATGTTTCTGAACAGACACCATCGTGTGACTATGCTTTGCCTTACACACATATGATAATCCTCATCCCCTTGAAAAAATTCTCCACACACTTGATAAAATAAGTTATCGCGTGTTATGCATCAAAAAGAGAGGAAAAAGTGGAATTATAGGGTTTCCTGCATTTCTTCATATATTTAGTTTAGATAATATTAGTTAAAAATCCTGATTGGGGTACTAGAAGTCCTACATAAATTTAGAAATCTTTTGTTAGATAAGAATGCTATTTGGTCTGAGGGAATTAATGCTCAAAATGCATCTCTTAATGCGTAGAATTAATCTGCACAAAGCATTTCTTAACTCCTCTCTTTCACACATAGAAACAAATATATCTGAGTTTCTATTTTGAAATTAAATATCCATTTACATGTGTCAAATATGCAGGTGAGTTATGGCATTTCATGCATCAAGATGAGGAAAATGTGTGAACTAAGAGGTTTTTTAAAAATTTATTCACATATTTATTTTAGGGAGTGTTGGCCAAAAAGTTGATGATTCCTATAAGTGTGCAAATTTAGGAAAATTGTTCAGCTCTCTAGAATGATTTAACTGATCTGCAAAGCAGTATTAATTTTTGTGGCTGGCTTAAAGGTAAAGAAACCTTTATTATAGCAAATCTTTCTTACTTAGAAAATATGGTTATTAGTGTACTTCAAAGAGCTGGTTAAGGAATTGAAACCTTTTTTGGATTCTTGATTTGGATTCTTTTTTTTTATTCATTTTTAATAGTGGCTCCATTTTTTAAAACTTCCTATTTGTCTTCCCATATTATTTTTCTCCTGTTGATGAACCTTGAATAACCTACTTCAATAATATCCGTAATTTATAGATCTAATAACCTATTACCCTCTCAGTAACCTGTAAGAAAGAAAATAACTATTTCATTTTTCTATTTTAGGAACAACTGAAAAATCTGGTGAGTTTGTCTGATTAACAAATAATTAAATAAAATATGAACAGCTTTACGAAGGACATTGGTTTGGCTAACAACTACATCAGGGTTGTGTTCACCACTGATGCTAAACATGCTTCCTGAAAGAAGCCATGCTCTGGAATTACACTCTAGAGTAAACTATAAAGGGAACAAGTGCTTTGGGCTCCCCTAAAATATAAAAAACCCTCAATATCCTATAAACCCAATAACCTATTGCACACAGAGTAAAACAAAACAAGGAAAATAACTCTTTCTTTTTTCCATTTTAGCTTTCAATTATTGATCAGGTGAGTGTGTCTAGTTAACATTTAACTAAATAAACATTACATGGGAACAGTCCTCTATGTGAAGGGCATTGCTCTGACTAACAACTATGTCAGGATTGTGTTCACTGCGCATGTTAAACTTGCTCCATGAAAGAAGCCATGCTCTGTTTCACATACTACAGCGAACCATAAATAGATCAAGTGGTTTGAATTCCTGAAATGTCAACAACCAGAGTAATCCATAGATCCAGTAACCTATTACCCACTCACTAATGTATAAGAAGGCAAATAACCATTTTTTTTCCATTTTAGTTTCTAGAGGACAATAAAGATATAGTGAGTGTGTCCAGTTAACAATTAACTAAATAAGCACCAAGTATGAACAATCCTCTAGATGAAGGACATTTGTTTGACTAACAACTATTCAGAGTTATGTTCACCGCACATAAACGTAGCCTACAGAATGTCTGAACATACTTTCTTTACATACAAAAGATTGCTTTTTAAAAAGTTCACTATACCCCTCATATAAAGTACACACAGAGCAGTTATGGTCTCTTATACATCAAGGAGAGGGGGGGAAACATGAAAATAAAAGTGTTTTTTTCATTTGTTCATTTAATTTAGAGAGTTTATTGATTATTTACATTTATACCAGCTGTGTAAACAATGTATCAAGCTTTGCAAGCAGATAGATGTTCCAAAAAAGTTATTCATGTCCTTTGTTAAACTTTTGAAACAAAACAATAATTTCACCCTTTTATTCTAGAATCTTCCAGACCTTCAGTTCGGTGTAAGTTTTACTATTAATTTTCCAAGGATATTGTGTAAATCAGGGCTTTTCAACCTTTTCACCAACTGTACCACTTTTAGGCTATGGCAATATTCGAGTACCACCTAGCAACGTGTCAAAAACTTGATGACCCAAAAAAACAAAACAAAATACCTGTTCAAAGTCGCAATTGCACTGAAATGACTTATGACCATTGCAGCATGCCCAGGGCCATGTGATTTATATTTGGATGCTTGGTAACTGTTTTACATTTATGATGATTACAGTGTTCCAGGGTCATATGATCCCTTTTTGCAACCTTTTGACAAGCAAAGTCAATGGCAGGGCTGCTAGTGGCCAAGTGCTAAGGCAGGACTTCCTTCCTTCCCTCCCTCCTTCCCTGTCTCCCTCTTTCTCATGCCCACCTCCTTCTGAAGGAAGAATTTGAACCCTCCCCCCATATTTTCCCTCTTCCATATATTCATCAAACAAGGAAAAGCCTCCAGAGACAGAAAAGTGAAGCTGCTGAGGGAACTAGCTTAAAAAGGCACATTCCCCTTTAAGAATTAGCTACTGGCTAGAAAGGAAAGTTAACGAGCACAGCAGGCACTTAAGAAAAAAAATGTAGTAAGTATTGGCTGCCAGCTAAGACAGCCTCCCCAAATGGCTCCATTCATAAGTAAAGGAATGCTACAGGTAAAATCTATTCAGGAGAAAAATACTTCAAAATCTCATGCAGCAAAACTTACAGCTAACAATAGCAGAACAACAGAAGCTAACAGGAGACATCAGCCATCACCCAAATAGAAATTGCCAAACACTCCTTAAGAACACAAAGCCCACATTGCACAAATCCCAGTACTTCAAAGTCACAAAAGCACATAAGAATCATTCCATTCTCCATCTCTCCCTCTATGTCTTACCTCCAGCTGATGCTACCTTTATTCATTCCTCCTGGAGGGCAATCCCTCCCCTCCTGCATTTCTTGCCTGTTTGTTGCTGCCAGCACAGGTGGCTGCCACAGAAGTTGTAGATCGGCTCATGGCCAGACTGCTCGGACTCCTTGATCTCTTCTCTTCTCTTCTCTTCTCTTCTCTTCTCTTCTCTTCTCTTCTCTTCTCTTCTCCCCCCCACCCTCCTCCACATCCTCCTGAAGCTGCTTCTTTTTTTCCCTCTCCGCCCAAACTGCCTCCTTTTATAGCCTCTCCTGTCTCCACTCCCCTCCTCCTCCTTTCTCCTGGGGGAGGGTGAGCCAGAAGTAAGCCTGGGTGAGCCTCAACCTCAGCCACTCTGCAGCTCCAGAGGACTCTCTTACAGTAAGTCCTTGCCTGCACTGGCTCTTTCCCTCCCCCACTACACTTGGCTAGCAGGGCTGCGTACCATCTGCCACTCCTTAATGTATCACAAGTGGTATGCGTACCACCGGTTGAAAAGCCCTGGTCTAAATGACCTGCTCAAACATCTTGTGGAAACATAGGCTGTTTGTCTCTTTTCTCCAACTTTTCCTTCGTTCATCTGTAGATTATAGTAAATTTTTGGACAAACACTGTCATGTGAACATTCTTTGCCTTATACATATATGTTTGCTTTTAAACAATTTTCTGTAGCCTTGATAAAATATATGTGCAGGACATTATGGTATTTTTTACATCGAGAGGAGGGAAAAAAAAGTATGAAATAAAAGTGTTTTTGTTATTTAATCTCATGTTTGTTTTAGGGAGTTTTTTGCCCATTTTTATTTATGTCTGCTCTGTAAACAATGTATTAACCCTTAATTAGAAATGTTCAAATCAGGAGTCCTGAGGAATTAAGTAAGAACAAAAGAGATCTGGTCAAACTGCTTTGGTTTAAGAGTTCTGTGAAGCAATGTTAAGTTGTTGTGGATGATTAAAAGATAAAAACCATTGCATGGAAGAAATAACTGTACTATTTTAATGTTCAATTTAGATTCCAGCAAATAAGGTAAGTATTGCAAAGCTCTGCTAATCCTTCCCATGGTGGGACATGTAATAAAATGAATCATAAAACATCAAAAATGTTTGCATGTGCAGAGATAGGTAAGCATGAGAAATCATATCAACATTAAAACTGTGTTCTGTAGATGGGGTCAGTATGGCTGCTAATTCTTTATATGAGATTCTTAAAAATGTTGGGTGAACCCTCTGCATCTCTAAACATTTTTTCTGCTTATAGGAAGTGAAGCTTTCTGATAACAACAACAACAACAATAATAATAACCTCTCCTCCTGGCACACATACATAAGATTGTTTTTTAAAAAGTTCACTATACCCCTCATATAAGGCACACACAGAGCAGTTATGGTCTTTTATACATCAAGAAGAGGGGAGGAAATATGAAAATAAAAGTGGTTTTTTTTTCATTTGTTCATTTAATTTAGAGAATTTATTGGCTATTTCCATTTATACCAGCTGTGTAAACAGTGCATCAAGCCTTGCTAGCAGATAGATGTTCCAGAAAAGTTATTCATGTTCTTTGTTAAACTTTTGAAACTAAACAATAATTTCACCCTTTTATTCCAGGATCGTCAAGTCATTTATGACAAAGTAAGTTTTACTATTAATTTTGCAAGGATATTGTCTAAAGGGGAGGGTCATTTCTTTGAATGGCTGAGCTGGGATTTTTTGCTCATAACTGTAGCATCATTAACACAATGCATGTTGTGTGTTTAACCTAAGAAATGCATTTGCAAAGCATGTTATATTTCTCCCATCCCACCCAAAAAACTAGCAAAGATAAACCTAACCAACCTTTGTATCTTCAACAAGTACAGCAATTCAACCTTTAACAGGCCTGCTTTTCTGATTAGTTTCAGAGCTTCCCATACTTTCTCCTGCAGCTGAAGGAAAGGGCAGATCTGGAAGGAATAAAGGAATTATCTTTTTACCTTCCTTGCAACAACCTCTCCTCCTGGCACACGTTAAAACAAATGTAGTTTTGTGTGCAAGAAAAATCTGCAGGTGGATCCAAACAATAACAACAACAAAAAAAACACCTTCCTATAAAGCAAGATTTCCCAATGGGGTATCTTAGCGGTCAATTCTACCAATCCCTTTTTCAAGCATTCTGTGCAAAGCAAAGCTATACTTCCCAATTGCAAAAGGAGTTCTGTGTCAGGGCTAGAGATACATCCAAGACACATGAGGACAGACTAATTCCAGATAGATAGATTGATCAGAAACTGCTTAGAAAGGGTTCTTGAGATATATCGATTGGACTAGCCAAAGAAAATTTGCATCCTTCTTTCAGTTTCATAATTCCATGAATGTGCAGAACCGTTGATGGATGATGCAACATAGAATAACTTTATGCTTCCGTATTTCTCAAAAGTGTTCTTGGAGTCCATATGCTGATTTTATTGATCTCTGAGTCGTCCAGGGAATTGTCCTACTCATAAAGGAAAGCAAATTGGTTTGTCTTGAATAATTGACTTTCATGGGGGATGTTTGCTTACATGCAGGTAAAATTGAGACTAGGAAATGAGGAAGTGAAGAGGATTATCTCAATCTTTGGATCATTTGGTTGATTTTTTTTTTCTAAAACTCCAGACAAACCTGGAAGTCTTTTCAGAATTATCACTTCCTGGACCACAACAGTAACAGTCTCTAATTGAAAAAAAAATAACTGCAGGAGAATGAGAATAAGTTGCACAAATATTTGTCTAGGAACGAGACCTTCCTATGGGCCATCCTTTTAGTGACACTTCTAAGTTATGGCCAGAATGAGTTTTGTTTTAAGTCCCTTGGTGAATAAGAATCAAAGCCAGAGACCTGTTGAATGGGCAAAATTCCTCTTGGGTTTACTACTATATATGAATCTTGCTGCTACTGCTATCTTTCTTCAGAGTACTCTATTTAATTCCCCAAATTAATCCTTTGTGGAATAAAAACTGGCTGCTGGCTACTATTGGGGTCCATCTTTTATTTGGAGAAAGTATAACCTTCTTCCTATATTATATACCACAGCTGGTTGTTCTTTCGTTGATATTGGTTCTGTTTGTGAGAAGACGTGAGCAGTAAGATGATAATTGGGAAAAAGGAGGGATAGGAATACAAAGTATGGAATTTGTTGTGCTAATTTTTCATGGTCCGGTATAGAAGAGAAGAGAGCATGGAATCTCTCTATTGGGATCAACCAGATGTTGATTTTTACATTGCTAGTATACTGATATGCCAAGGAAATTATCATTATCCATTATTAAACTTTTGAATTCCACATTTTTATTTCAGAATGTTCAAACTGGTGCCAAAGTAAGTTTTACTATTCATTTTGTTATAGTACTATCCAAAAGGGAGGTTTATTTCTTTGAATGACTTAGCTGAGAATTCTACTCATAATTAATTGCATCATTATCCCACAGGATACATTTTTACCGTGTAATTTAAACTTATAAATACAATAACCCATTTGTTAGGTTGAGACAAGGCACTGTCCCATGATTTGGATAGCAGCTCACTTTTTTTTCTTTTCCAATTTTTCTTTCTGGATTCACTTTTTTCTCTGTTGATTAACCTTAAGTTATCTACTTTAGTAACCTCAGTAACTTACTGATCCAATACCTTATTACCCATTCAGTAACCTATAAGAAGAAATATAACTATTACTTTTTTTTATTTTAGTTGATGGCAAAACAAATGGTGAGTGTCTCTAGTTACCAATTAATTAAATTAAACCAAATATGAACAGTATACAAAAGGTATTAGTTAACAACTGTGTCAGGATTGTATCCATTGCACATGTTAAGCTTGCTTCCTGGCATAAGGCATTACTATAGGGAACCATAAATCATCAAGTGTCTTGAGTTTACTGGAATAAAAATATCATGAAGAAATCCTAGATGATAAGTAAGCAAGTTTATCATGGACATACGCAGCCTCTATTCTTGAAATGACCTGTTTAAACATCTTATAGTGACAATGGCTATGGGTCTCTCTTCTCCCTTCATCTTTAGTTTACAAAATGTTTGTGAATTAATATAACAGCATAAACATGCTTTGCTTTACAAACCTAAGATTGCTTTTAAACTGTTTTGGACCAAACAAGGTATCTGCTTTAATCCTGCTCTTCTCAAACAGATAAACGCCAAAGAACGGGATAATATTCAGATTATTTTGTTCCTCAGGAATCTCAAACAATAACTTACAGTCAAGAAGAGTTCTTCTGATGAACATATCATAATCTTTCTCCATTCTTCTGGGTGAAAAAATAATGGTAGACTCACCCCATGGCTCTTATGGGACACATCACCTTGTGTCTATCTTCACAAAGGCTTCTTTAACAACTTGGCATGTAGCCAGGATATCCTGTGATGAACTTAATGGCCCCTCCCACTGACTTGTTAAACATAGGATTTACTGAACAGCTAAAACTACATTACCCATAAGCCATCTCTTAAGGAAATAGCATCTAAACCTTTAAATGCCAAACATTCTAACATACAGATCTCAAACTAATATGTGCTTTGTCCAGATGATTACATAACTGGTCCAGCACATAAACAGTTCTCTATATCTTTGATAAAAGATATCTGCAAGGCAATTAGAGCCTCTTATATATCAAGATGAGGGGGGAAAAGTATGAAAATAAAAGGTGTTTTTTCCCCATTTGTTTGCACGTTTATTTTAGGGAGTATATTAACCATTTTCTTTTATATCTGCTGTGTAAACAATGCATCAGGCCTTTATTAGAAATGTTCAAATCATGTATCATGAAGATTTCAATAAGAACAAAAGAGGATCAGGTCAAATTGCTTTGTTTAAGAGATCTGCAAAGTCACATTAAGTTATTGTGGATAATTAAAAGAATGAAATAACTGTACTCTTTTATTGTTTAATTTAGGGCCTAAAACAACCCACTGTGAGTATTGCAAACCTCTTTTAATAACTCCCATGGTGGAACATGTAATAAAATGAATACAAAACAGATAAGAAGGTTATATATGCACAAACAGATAAGCAGGCAAAAATAAAATCAATATTGAAGCTAAGTTAGCTTTGTAGGCTGTGTCAATATGCCTGTGAATTCTTTACATGAGTTTTGTATAAATGTTGGGTGAACACAGTAAGTCCTCTTACTCATAACTGTTACTGAACTCTTTGCATCTCTAAGTATCTTTTCTGTTGCATTATATCTATATAGAAAGTGAATCTTTCTGATTAGTTTCAGACCTCAGTTTTATCCTTAGGTTTCTCCAGCTGCTTAAATAATTTATCAGTTTTTCATTCCCGGTATAGATTTACCCAGTGTTGGGATTCAAATAAGTGAACAACCAGTTCTCTGTGTTCATGCCACTTCCGGAAGTCCATTTTGGGCCTGGGCAACCAAAAATTAGCTATCGTTTCTGCCAAAGTGGTGCGAACCAGCTGAATCCCACCACTGGATTTATCAGATTGTATATCCTTAGATTAAATGAAGAATACACATGCAATACATTTTTTATTTGTTTCTATAGCAGCCCTTTTTCCTTTTTTTTGTTTCTATTGTTTCCCTATTGATCACCCTTGAGTAATCTTTTCAGTATCCTCAGTAATCTAAAGAGCCAGTAACCAATTACCCACTCAGGAACGAATGAGAACAAAAATAACTATTTCTAAAAAGACACTGACCCAACAAGTCAGTGTGTCTAGTTAACAAGTAACTACCAGATATAAGCAGCTCTCTCTACAAAGACATTGATTTGGCTCAAAATCACTTTAGCATAAACCTGCTTCCTGAAATAAGCCATTTTTGGGATTCACATACTATAGTGAAACCATAAATAGATCAAGTGCTTTGAGTTCCCCTAAAATGTCAAACCATAAAGATATCCTAGGTGACAAGTAAGCAGGTTAATCATGCACAAAATACAACCTCCATTTAAATTTACTCATTTAAATTTACCCATTTAAATATCTTGTAGAAACACAAACTGTTGTTCTCTCTCTTCTCCACCTTCTCCTTCTTTGATATGTTTCTGAATAAACATGATAATGTGAACATGCTTTGCCTTATACACATAAGATTGCTTTTAAAAAGTAATTTATATCCTTGATGAAAAGTCTATGTAGATCAGATAAAATGTCTACAGACAATATATGTACTGAAATGAGGAAAAAGTGAAAATATAAGGTGTTTTTTTAATTGATTGATGGGTTTTTTTAAGGGGGAGAGACTTGGTCAAAAACCTAGTAATTTCAACAACTGTGTAAATATAGGAAAATTGCTCACGTCTATATATTGATTTGAGAGATCCGCAGAGCAGTGTTAAATTTTTGTGGATGACAAAAAGTAAAGAAAAGATTGCATGGAGGAATAACTATATAACTTCATTATTTAATTTACCTAGATAAGTACTCTCAATGATTATCGCAAAACTTTTTTGTATTTAGAAATTGTGCACATTATTGGTGTATTTTGGGAGTGCAACAAATATGACCGAATATCTATTTTAAAAGTATACATATTTTCATATTTCAAATTTTAAACCATTACACCATAATTTACAGTAAATTTCTAAATAACATCTCAGTTTGCTTTCCCTTATACACAAAAGATAATCTTCATTCCTCTGAAAAAGCTCTCTGTATTGATGATAAAATAAATATGCATATCAGTTATGGCATTACACATAAATAAGAGAAAAAGGTGAAATAATATGTTTTTTTTCTTCATTAATTCTTCTGGCATTGGCCAAAAACTTGGTAATTTTTTACAAGTCTTTCAATTTAGGAAAATGGCTAACCGTGCTACTGTGATTTGAGATATCTGCAAAAGAATGTTTGTTTTATAGTGTTATAGTGAGTAAAAGTTAGAGAAATAATTCCATGAGGAATAACTGCACTCTTTTGTTGTTCAATTTAGCCTGAACAAATTGGAAAAGTGAGTATTGCAAACCTCTGTTAATAACTCTCATGGTGGAGCATGTAATAAAATGAATCACAAAACAGCTAAGAAGGTTGTATATGCACAAATAGGTAAACGGGCAAAAATAACATAAATATTAAAGCTAAGTTAGCTTTGTAGGTTGTGTCAATATGTCTGTGAATTCTTTACATGAGTTTTCTAAAAATGTTGGGTGAACACAGTAAATACTAAGTCCTCTTACTCATAACTGTTACTGAACTCTTTGCATCTCTAGGTATCTTTTCTGCTGCATTATATCCAAATAGAAAGTGAACCTTTCTGATTAGTCACAGACCTCAGTTTTATTGTTAGGTTTTCCCAGCTGCTGAACGAATTTATCAGTTTTTCATTCCGGGTATAGATTTACCCAGTGGTGGGATTCAAATATGTGAATAACCAGTTCTCTGTGTGGATGCTGCTTCCAGAAGTCCATTTTGGGCTTGGGCAACCAAAAATTAGCTACCATTTCTGCCGAAGTGGTGCGAACCGGCTGAATCCCACCACTGGATTTACCAGATTGTATATCCTTAGATTAAATGAAGAATACACATGCAATACATTTTTTATTCATTTTTATAGCAGCCCTTTTTCCTTCTTTTCTTTCTAGGCTCATTGTTTCTCTATTGATCACCCTTGAGTAATCTTTTCAGTATCCTCAGTAATCTAAAGAGCCAGTAACCAATTACCCACTCAAGAATGAATGAGAACAAAAATAACTATTTGAGAAAGACACTGACCCAACAAATCAGTGTGTCTAGTGAACAATTAAGTAAATACTCAATATGAGCAGCTCTCTCTACGAAGACATTGATTTCGCTCGCAATTACATTAGGATAAACCTGCTTCCTGAAATAAGCCATTTTTTGGATTCACATACCATAGTCCAGGACTTTTCAACCAGTGGTACGGGTACCACCTGTGGTATTTTGGCACCTGACAGATGGTACGTGACCATCCTAGAAAAGTGGTAGCGGGGGGGGGGGGAATGAGCTGAACCGGTGGCAGCACCACACAAGCCTGAGCAAGAGATGGCTGGAGCTGCACAGCTGTCAGGGCTCAGCAGGAGCGCAAGGATCAGCTTTTATTCAGGTCTGTCAGGGCTCAGGAAGCACCAGGATCAGCGCCAGGCTCCAGCTGGAGCTTGGCACTGATCCTGGCACTTCTGCTGAGCCCAGAAGAAGCGCCAATCAGCTAGAATGTTGCAGCATCTCCAGGATCTTGTGATTTACATTCAGATTCTTGGCAACTGATTCATATTTATGATGGTCACAGTGTCCCAAAGTCATGTGAAGTGACCAAAACCTGCTACAACCACCCAGCAGATGGGCAAATAAAAACCAAACACCCCCATCGCCGCTGCCAATCCTCAACAGAAATGCTCCCAACAATGAAAATCTTGGACAGGAAAAAGAGTGCCACCGGGTGGGCAGGGAGGTGTCTTGCTCGGCTGTGGGGGGCATTTTTTTCAGTGCCATTGTAACTTTGAACAGTCACTAAGTGAACTGTTGTAAATCGAGGACTACTTGTACTTCATAACTTTTTTTCTTTTTTTTTTTCATCAAGTTTTTGACACATTGCTAGGCGACTGGTGGTACTCGGATATTGCCATATCCTAAAAGTGGTACAATGGGTGAAAAGGTTGAAAAGTCCTGCTATAGTCAAACCATAAATAGATCAAGTGCTTTGAGTTTCCCCTAAAATGTCAAATCATAAAGATATCCTAGGTGACAAGTAAGCAGGTTAATCGTGTACAAAACACAACATCTACTTCCTAAATTTACCCATTTAATATCTTGTAGAAACACAAACTGTTGTTCTCTCTCTTCTCCATCTTCTCCTTCTTTGATACGTTTTTGAACAAACATGATAATGTGAACATGCTTTGGCTTATACACATAAGATTGCTTTTAAAAAGTTATTTATATCCTTGATAAAAGGTCTATGTAGGTCAGATAAAATGTCTACAGACAATATACGCCCTGAAATGAGGAAAAATTGAAAATATAAGGTGTTATTTTAATTGATTGATGGGGTTTTTTTAGGGGGAGAGACTTGATCAAAAACCTAGTAATTTCAACAACTCTGTAAATTTAGGGAAATTGCTCACTTCTTTATAATGATTTGAGAAATCTGCAATAATATGTTTTTTTCTTCATTAATTCTTAAGGCATTGGCCAAAAACTTGGTGATTTTTTTACAAGTTTTTCAATTTAGGAAAATTGCTAACCGTGCTACTGTGATTTGAGACATCTGCAAAGGACTGTTAAGTTTTATAGATGAGTAAAAGGTAGAGAAATAATTCCACGAGGAATAACTATACTTTTTTGTTGTTCAATTTAGGCTAAAGAAATAGCAAAGGTGAGTATTGCAAACCTCTAGTAATAACTCCCATGGCAGGAGAAATAATATAATGAATCACAAAATGACTAAAGAAGTTGCATTTGCAGAGATAGATAATAGATCAGAAAATCAAATCAACTTTAAAACCAACTTAGTTTTGCCCATTGAGTCAATATGGCTGCTAATTCTTTACCTGAGATTCTTGAAAATGTTGGATGAACACAATAAGTTCTCATATAACTATGGCTGAACCCTCTGCTTCTCTAAACATTTTTTTTCGCTGAATTATATACTTTTATTAAGTGAAACTTTCTGATTAGTTTCCTAGCTCCCAATATTTTCTCCTGCAGCTGAAGGATTGGGTAGATCTGGGAAATAACAAAGGAATTATCTTATTGCCTTCCTTGAAACAACCCCTCCTCCTGACACATATTCAAACGTATCTAGTTTTGTGTTCAAGGAAAATCTGCTGGTGGATCCAAACAACAAAAACAATACACATGGGGGGGGGAAACCTGTGAAGAAAGTTTTCCTTATGGAGTATATTAGTGGACACCATACCATCCCCCTTTTCAAACATTCTATACAAAGCAAAGCTACATCTCCCAATTTGCTCAAGGAGTTCAGGGTCAGAACTAGAACTATGTACAAGACACTCAAGTGAGGATTTGACTCCAGATAGGTCAGAAACTGCTAAGAAAGGGTTCTGAAGAGTTCAGTTGGGCTGGCTGGCCAGGGAAAACTTCTTTGGGTTTCAGAATGCAATAAGTGTGCAAAAATGTTGATAGACAAGGAACCATAAAGTAACTTTATGCCCCTGTATTTCTCAATAGAATTCTTGAAGACCTTATTCTGGGGTTTATTCATTTCCAAATTGTCAAGGCAATTGAGAAGAGATTAGCAGCAAGATGAGAATTAGGGAAAGGAGGGCTGTGAACATGTTGTATGGAAATTGTTAAGCTAACTTTTTAGGGTCCAGTGTAAAAGAGAAGAGAGCGTGGATTCCCTATTACTGGATGTTGATTTCTACATCCTAGAATACTAATGTACCAGGGGAGTTATTAATGTCCTTTATTAACCTTTTAAAACAAAACAATAATTCTATGTTTTCTTTATTCCAGGTTCTTCCGTGTATTAACGATGCTGTAAGTTTTACTATTAATTTCGCAATGGTACTCTCCAAAATGAAGGTTCCTTTCTTTGAATGTCTGCGCTGAGATTTTTGATCATAACTAATTGCATCATTATCCCAAAGGACACATTTTTCCCATGTGTTTAAATAATAAACACAATAACCCATTTCATAGGTTCAAGTAATACACTGTACCACGGCAGCCACAAGAGATGATGTAATGTTTTTGACAGCATCTTGTGTAAATGCATGATAGACTACTAACTTGCTGGATAACACAATCATCAAATATAATGTAAATCAATAAAATAAAAGAGATTTAAGAAAGAGCAAAGGTTAAAAAAAAACCTTGTTTTTTATGTTTATTTTTTTTTTTTACTTTGGATAATTTCCTCCTAGTTTCCTAGTGTTTGCATGTATAATTGGATTAATAATTATGCAAAGGTGGAAGGGAAGGATTTTGAAATCTGATTATTTAATAAATGTATCTGTTCCTTACATTGCTATGACCTATAGACATATACTACCCATAGAATCTCCTTGCCAGGAGAAAGTTAATCATCATAGCATCCTTGGGTTTCTCCAGATGCTTAAAGAATTTATCAATTCACTTTTTGCCTCTGATTAAACCTATTTTAGTAACCTCACCTATGTATAAACCAAGTGACCTATGATCCATTGAGTAACCTATTAGAAAAAATATAACTATTTATTTGTTCTACTTTAGCTCCTAGAAAATAAAGAGTTGGGTATCTATTTACAATTAATGAAATAAATATCAAAGGCGAACAGTTTTCTATACCCACTCAAGGTTTTATTCTCTGTACATGTTCTTAAATTTTAAAAAAGGGGGATCAGATCAAACTGCTTTGGTTAAGAGATTTGGAAAGCAGTGTTACGTTTTTGAGGATCACTCAAAGGTAAAGAAACAATTGCATGGAGGAATAACTGTACTGTTTTATTATTCAGTTTAGACCAGTTCCAACTCCCTGTTGAGTATTGTTAATCTTCTATTTATTTAGAAATGTGCAGATTATGGTTAAATTTGGGGGGGGGGGTATAACAATTATGCCTGAATTTCCATGTTGAAATTAAATGCCCATTCCCAAATGTCAAATTTTATTTATTACTATCATTTTTTTCATTAGATTTTTTTGCTGCCATTCTCACCTAGAGGCGACTCTGAGGAGTCTAGAAAGTTTAACTTTCATTACATGGCAGCCTTCTGTATGTTTCTGAACAGACACCATTGTGTGACTATGCTTTGCCTTACACACAGAAGATAACCCTCATCCCCTTGAAAAAGTTCTCCATACACTTGATAAAATAATTTATGGACTGTTAGCATCAAAAAGAGACAGAAAAAGTTAAATTATAGGGTTTTCTGCATTTCTTCATGTTTTTAGTTTAGATAATATTATTTAAAAATCCTGATTGGGGTTACTAGAATCCTACATAAATTTAGAAATCTTCTGTTACATAAGAATGCTATTTGGCCTGAGGGAATTAATGCTCAAAATTCATCTCTTAATGCAGAGAATTAATGTGCACAATGTGCACATTATGAATTATGGTATTTCATGCATCAAGGAGAGGAAAATGTGTAAACTAAGAGGTTTTTTAAAAATCTATTTACATATTTATTTTCGGGAGTGTTGGCCAAAAACTTGATGATTCCTATAAGTGTGCAAATTTAGGAAAATTGTTCAGCTCTCTAGAATGATTTAACTGATCTGCAAAGCAGTATTAATTTTTGTGGATGACTTAAAAGTAAAGAAACAATTGGATGGAGAATAATTTTTCTGTACTTAGAAAATAGTGTACTTCAAAGAGCTGCTTAAGGAATTGAAACCTTTTTGGATTCTTGATTTGGATTCTTTTTTTTAATTCATTTTTAATAGTGGCTCCATTTTTTTGAATTTCCTATTTGTCTTCCCATATTACTTTTCTCCTGTTGATGAACCTTGAATAACCTACTTCAATAATATCCGTAGTTTATAGATCTAATAACCTATTACCCTCTCAGTAACCTGTAAGAAAGAAAATAACTATTTCATTTCTATTTTAGGAACTACTGAAAGAACTGGTGAGTTTGTCTGATTAACAAATAATTAAATAAACACCAAATATGAACAGCTTTACGAAGGACCTTGGTTTGGCTAACAACTACATCAGGGTTGTGTTCGCCACTGATGCTAAACATGCTTCCTGAAAGAAGCCATGCTCTGGATTTACACTCTAGAGCACACCATAAAGGGAACAAGTGCTTCAGGTTCCCTTAAAATATAAAAAAAACCTCACTAATCTATAAATCCACTAACCTATTGCACAGGGAGTAATCCATAACAAGGAAAATAACTCTTTCTTTTTTCCATTTTAGCTTTCAATTATTGAACAGGTGAGTGTGTCTAGTTAACATTTAACTAAATAAACATTACATGGGAACAGTCCTCTATGTGAAGGGCATTGCTCTGACTAACTATGTCAGGATTGTGTTCACTGCACATGTTAAACTTGCTCCATGAAAGAAGCCATGCTCTGTTTCACATACTAAAGTGAACCATAAATAGATCAAGTGGTTTGAATTCCTGAAATGTCCACAACCAGAATAATCTATAGATCCAGTAACCTATTACCCACTCAGTAATGTATAAAAGTCAAATAACCATTTTTTTTCCATTTTAGTTTCTAGAGGACAAAAAAGATATAGTGAGTGTGTCTAGTTAACAATTAACTAAATAAGCACCAAATATGAACAATCCTCTAGATGAAGGGTAACAACTATTCAGAGTTGTGTTCACCGCCCATAAACGTAGCTTACACCATGTCTGAACATACTTTGCTTTACATACATAAGACTGTTTTTTAAAAAGTTCTCTATACCCCTCATATAAGGCACACACAGAGCAGTTATGGTCTTTTATACATCAAGAAGAGGGGGGAAATATGAAAATAAAAGTGGTTTTTTTCATTTGTTCATTTAATTTAGAGAGTTTATTGGCTATTTCCATTTATACCAGCTGTATAAACAATGTATCAAGCCTTGCTTAGCAGTTAGATGTTCCAGAAACATCATGTCCTTTGTTAAACTTTTGAAACAAAACAATAATTTCACCCTTTCATTTCAGCGTGAACCAGGCTTTCTGGACAATTTAAGTTTTACTATTAATTTTGCAAGGATATTGTCTAAAGGGGAGGGTCATTTCTTTGAATGGTTGAGCTGAGATTTTTTGCTCATAACTGTAGCATCATTAACACAATGGATGCATTTATGTTGTGTGTTTAAACCAATAAATGAATTTGCAAAGCATGTTATATTTCTTCCATCCCACTCAAAAAACTACCAAAGATAAAACTAACCAACCTTTGTATCTTCAATAAGTGCAGCAATTCAGTCTTTAACAGATCTGCCTAAAAAATGTGTGACTGCAACCAAGACTAACGACTTGATAAGTTCTGAACCCCGTCCACCTAAAAAATCTGCAACTTTTCAGCTCTCTGACAGAAAACATAATGTTTCTAATAGGACACTCTGAAAGAGAAAATTGCTTTCAATTTTGTATAGGCCAGTGATGGCGAACCTTTTAGAGACTGAGTGCCCAAAAACTGGCCCTGCCCCCGCTTCACCCCGCCTGCCCGCAGGGCCACTCACCGCCTCCAGGGCCCACTGCCGATAGTCCAGGTAGCCCAACAGCGCCATGGCGGCCACGCCCTCTCCCTGGACCCTGCAGCATCAACTGTGCACAATGGGGCATGAGGGTAGAGTCTTATCTATGTTGCCTGGCTGCCATGTCCTTGGTTGTGCTGCTCCATGTGGGCCACGCTTGGGGGCAACTCTCCTCCAGGGCATTGCAGGGGGAGGCAAGGCTGGAGCAACAGCACATGTGCCCACAGAGAGGGCTCTGAGTGCCGCCTCTGGCAGCAGTACCATAGGTTTGCCACCACTGGTATAGGTATTTCAAGTCGCCCCAGCAAATCCTCACTGAATATTGACTGTTGATATAAAGAGTGGCTTTTAAATGAAAGTTTGGTGGTGACTATATCAACAAACCAGTCCCCTTTCAAAGGCTGAATTTTGCTTTTGCTTCCCATAGATAATACTCAGTGGCTGGTCACTGAGGGGTCAAAACTGCAAATGGGTTGTGTCTACTGCACATGCTAAACTTGACTCTTCTTTCCTGTTTAGTCTACAGCATGGTTGAACAGATTTTGCCTTACACACATAAAATTGCTTTTACAAAGTCTCTATACCCTTGATAGAAGCAAAGCAGTTATGGTCTTTTATACATGAGGAAGAGAGAAAAAATAGTATGAAAATAAAATTATTTTTTTTCATTTGTTCATATATTTAATTTAGAGGTTATATTGCCCTTTTTCATTTATACTTGCTTTGTAAACTATACATCAAACCTTGCTAGCAGATAGGTGTTTCAGAAGATTGTTCATGAATTTTGTTAAAATTTTGAAAAAACAAACAAACAATAATTTGACACTGATTATTCCAGCTTGGTCAAAACATAAAAAAATGTTAGTTCTACTATTAATTTTGCAAGGATATATTGTCCAAAAGGGAGTGTCATTTTTTGAATGATTGAGCTGGGATTTTTGCATCATTAACACAATGGATGCCTTTATGTTGTGTGTTTAAACTAATAAATGTCATAACCTATTTCATAGCTTCAAACAATCTATTGTACAATCCACAAACAAAAAACTGGTTTTGCAAACATGTTAAATTTCTCCCATCCCACCCAAAAGACTACCAAAACTAAATCTAAACAACCTTTGTATTTTCAACAAATGCAGCAATTCAGTCTTTAATAGACCTGCCTAAAAATGTTTGATTACAGCCAAGATTGTTGATTTTACAAGTTCTGAGCCCCTTTCCACCTAAAAAAAATCTGCAACATTTTGGCTGTCTGACTGAAAACTTAATGTTTCTAATAGGACACCCTGAAAAAGAAAATTGTTTCAATTCTTTGCAGACATTTCAAGTTTCCCCAGCAAATCCTCGCTGACTATTGACTGGTGATATAAAGAATGGCTTTTAAATGAAAGTTCTGTGCTGAATGTATCAACAAACCAGTCCCCTTTCAAAGGCTGAATTTTGCTTTTGCTTCCCATAGATAGTATTCAGTGGTTGGTAAGGGGGCCAAAACTGAAAATGGGTTATGTTCACAGCACATGCTAAATTTGCTTCTTCTTAAATGTTTAGTTAACAGCATGTTTAAACGTGCTTAGCCTTACACACACAAGATTGCTTTTAAAAAGTTCTCTATATTCTTGATAAAAACAGAGCGGTTATGGTCTTTTATATATCAGAAGAGGAAAAAATAATATGAAAATAAAAGTGGTTTTTTTCCCATTTGTTCATACATTTAATTTAGAGAATATATTGCCCAATTTCATTTATACCTGCTGTGTAAACAATATATCAAGCCATGCTAGTAGATAGATGTTCCAGAAAATTATTCATGAACTTTGTTAAACTTTTGAAACTAAACAATAATTTCACACTTTTTATTCCAGCTTCTTCCTCGCCTAAAAGTTGTAAGTTTTATTATTATTTTTTCAAGGATACTGTGCAGACATTTCAAGTTACCCCAGCAAATCCTCACTGAGTGTTGACTGTTGGTATAAAAAGTCACCTTTAAATGAAAGTTCTGTGGTGAATATATCAAGAAACTAGTCCCCTTTCAAAGGCTGAATTTTGCTCTGGCTTCCCATAGATAGTACTCAGTGGTTGGTAAGGGGGCCAACACTGCAAATGGGTTATGTTCACCACACATGCTAAATTTGCTTCTTCTTACATGTTTAGTCAACAACATGTTTAAATGTGCTTAGCCTTACACACGCAAGATTGCTTTTAAAAAGTTCTCTATATCCTTGATAAAAACAGAGCAGTTATGGTCTTTTATATATCAGAAGAGGAAAAAATAGTATGAAAATAAAAGTGTTTTTTTTTTATTTGTTCATACATTTAATTTAGAGAATATATTGCCCAACTTCATTTATACCTGCTGTGTAAACAATATATCAAGCCTTGCTAGTAGATAGATGTTCCAAAAAATTATTCATGAACTTTGTTAAACTTTTGAAACTAAACAATAATTTCACACTTTTTATTTCAGGGTGCTTCTAACCTAGAAAGCGTAAGTTTTATTATTATTTTTTCAAGGATATTGTGCAGACATTTCAAGTTATCCCAGCAAATCCTCACTGAGTGTTGACTGTTGGTATAAAAAGTCACCTTTAAATGAAAGTTTTGTGGTGAATATATCAACAAACCAGTCCCCTTTCAAAGGCTGAATTTTGCTCTTGCTTCCCATAGATAGTACAGTGGTTGGTATGGGGGCCAAAACTGCAAATGGGTTATATTCACCGCACATGCTAAATTTGCTTCTTCTTACATGCTTAGTCAACAACATGTTTAAATGTGCTTAGCCTTAAACACACAAGATTACTTTTAAAAAGTTCTCTATACCCTTGATAAAAACAGAGCGGTTATGGTCTTTTATATATCAGAATAGAAAAAAATAGTATGAAAATAAAAGTGTTTTTTTTATTTGTTCATACATTTAATTTAGAGAATATATTGCCCAATTTCAGTTATACGTGCTGTGTAAACAATGTATCGAGCCTTGCTAGTACATAGATGTTCCCAAAAAGTATTCATGAACTTTGTTAAACTTTTGAAACTAAACAATAATTTCACACCTTTTATTCCAGGATCTTGCTGACAACGGAAAAGTAAGTTTTTTTTTTTTCAAGGATACTATGCAGACATTTCTAGTTACCCCAGCAAATCCTCACTGAGTGTTGACTGTTGGTATAAAAAGTTCTCTATACCCTTGATAAAAACAGAGCGGTCTTTTATATGGTCTTTTATATATCAGAAGAGGAAAAAATAATATGAAAATAAAAGTGTTTTTTTTTCCATTTGTTCATACATTTAATTTAGAGAATATATTGCCCAATTTCATTTATACCTGCTGTGTAAACAATATATCAAGCCTTGCTAGTAGATAGATGTTCCAGAAAATTATTCATGAACTTTGTTAAACTTTTGAAACTAAACAATAATTTCACACTTTTTATTCCAGCTTCTTCCTCGCCTAAAAGTTGTAAGTTTTATTATTATTTTTTCAAGGATACTGTGCAGACATTTCAAGTTACCCCAGCAAATCCTCACTGAGAGTTGACTGTTGGTATAAAAAATCACCTTTAAATGAAAGTTCTGTGGTGAATATATCAACAAACCAGTCCCCTTTCAAAGGCTGAATTTTGCTTTTGCTTCCCATAGATAGTACTCAGTGGTTGGTAAGGGGGCCAAAACTGCAAATGGGTTATGTTCACCGCACATGCTAAATTTGCTTCTTCTTACATGTTTAGTCAATAACATGTTTAAACGTGCTTAGCCTTACACATACAAGATTGCTTTTAAAAAGTTCTCTATACCCTTGATAAAAACAGAGCGGTTATAGTCTTTTATATATCAGAAGAGGAAAAAATAGTATGAAAATAAAAGTGGGTTTTTTTTCATTTGTTCATACATTGAATTTAGAGAATATATTGCCCAATTTCATTTATACCTGCTGTGTAAACAATATATCGACCCCTGCTAGTAGATAGATGTTTCAGAAGATTGTTCATGAATTTTGTTAAACTTTTGAAACTAAACAATAATTTCACAGAAATAATTTCACTATTTCACAAAATAGTATGAAAATAAAAGTTTTTTTTCATTTGTTCATACATTTAATTTAGAGAATATATTGCCCAATTTCATTTCTACCTGCTGTGTAAACGATGTATCGAGCCTTGCTATTACATAGATGTTCCAAAAAATTATTCATGAACTTTGTTAAACTTTGTTAAACCAGTCCCCTTTCAAAGGCTGAATTTTGCTCTTGCTTCCCATAGATGGTATGGGATGGTATGGGGGCCAAAACTGCAAATGAGGTGGGGAAGGAGGCAATTTGACTATGAGGCATCTCTCACAATGTTGGTTTTAGAATGGTCATTGTAGATCTTCTGCATGGAGTCTCAGAAGCATTACAGAGGCTGTAAATCTTTTTTTAAAAAAACTTTGGATAGCTTCCTCAGTAGTCTGCTTATGTTTGCATGAATAATTGGATTTAAAATCATGCAGAAGTGTAAGAGAAGCCTTTTGAAATCAGATATATCTGTCCATTCTTGGGGCCTGAAAAAGAACTTTCTGGGGGGAACAAAGCAGAGCCCTTCAACCCCCAAAGGCAGAACTAGGAAGAACTTTTCTGAAAAAAATAATTGCATTCTTTAAATTTCCAATAAGAACTATGAAAATGGTACAAGCTATGACCTGGCAATGATTGAATAAGGAGGCAGAATAATAATAATAATAAAACATTAAATAAATATTACCTAGACCCCAATTCTTTTACTTTTTCTGGCTTTACAACTCAGATTATGACCACTGTGGATTATGCAAGGAAAAAGAACGTAATCCAGGGGCTCTGATTACTGCTGATTACTAGTAACCTATTCAGTAATCTGTTTACTCAGCAACCTGTTCAGCAATAATCTATTTCAATAATCTTTAGACAACTTCAATAACCTCAGTAACTTATTAGCCATCCAGTAACTTAATAGATGGAAAATAACTATTGTTTTATTTTATTTTAGCTTCTAGGTTAAAAATAGGTGAATGTGTCTAATTAACAATTAACTAACTAATAACCAAATATGAACGGTCCTCTTTAAAGAATTTTATTCACCTCACAAGCTTGAAAGAAGCCATGTATTAGATTCACACCCTAAAAGCCATTAAGCAAAGATGGGGTATCTGGATCTGCAGAAAGCTAATGCATTTCTACAATTTTAAACTACAAATCTTTGTAATTGTTTCTTTGTTTGTTTGCTTAGTGATTGAAGATCGGATATACCTGGACGGTTGACCCAGGTTTCCAAGGACTGCCCGCTCGTCGCTTTTTACACTGCCACCTCAACCTTATTTAAGAATGAAGTTCACAAATCTCAGTAGTATAATTTAGATATAAATTTTGAAAGTTTGATTTTCCTATCTTTGTAGTAGAAGGCAATGGCAGTGAGAACTGCCCTTTGCTACTCTGGAGGATGGCAGCAGCTTTGCTAAAATAAAAATAAATTGCATTTGCACCAAAATCGTTTGTTTGTTTTAAAAAACCAAAAATAATGTTCTGGTTAAAAAAAAAATAATAACTTTGAATGATGAGATAAACATTCAGTTTTGAAAAATGGCATGTCAGCTGGGCATGAGATGAATAGACCTGATTCGACCTGGACAGGGGATTTTTGGAAATCCCATAGCAGAAGTTTTAAAAAAGCAAAAGAAAAAAAAGGTATTGTCGCCATGGAAATTACATGTCCACAAGAATCAAACTTTACCTAAGGGAGTTTTATTCATCTAAACAGAAGAAACAAAAATAGGAGAGAGCTAGTAGGAAAACCCAATGAGACTGAACTGGAAAGGAATGATGGTTCATTGTCCTGAGCATGAAGCCAGCTTCAGGATCATTGACCCATAAGAACTTCAGCAAATAATATTCAGTGAAATGGTCACAAGTCTAGGTGCAGGTGGGGTCAGCATTCAACAACAGTTGTCTTGCTTCTAATTTAAGTATGGTACACTGGGATATTGGGAATTGCATAGTCTCAAATGACCTGAAGGGCAACCATTTTTGGAAAATTCCCGTCATATGTGGACACCAGCATGACTCTCATGCACACTCTTGAGCCTTTGGAAAAGGTTGCAATTAAAGGCAAACAACTATGACACTTTGGCCAGAGAAATTACATCCCAACGAATTACCACTTTATAAAACCTTAGTAAGACCACACCTGGAATACAGCATCCAGTTTTGGTCACCACATTACCAAAAAGATGTTGGTACTTTGGAAGGAATGCAGAGAAGAGCAGTTAGGATGGTTAAAGTCCTGGAGACTAAAACATATGAAGAACAGTTGCAGTAATTGGAATTGCTAGTCTGGAAAAAAAGGAGGGAGGGAGAGAGAGAGGGAGAAGGGAGGGAAGGAGGGAGCTGGGAAAGGGAGGGAGGGAAGGAGGAAAGTAGCTGGGAAAAAGAAGGAATTAATTTATCTGGTCTTGTTTCTCTCAGGCTGACAGCAACCAGGTAACTGTACACAAGGATTAGACGAAGGCCCAAATTAAACAGTGCTAAAACTGAATGCCTGATTGCTCTTAAAATATTCTCTCTATTCATAAATAGCAAAAGCTGCACATGTTTTTGCTGAATATTCGCAGGGTAATACTCAGAAGCTGAAATTCTGCAGCAAAGGCAATCTTCTCCAGATGAAATAGTGTAGTTAAGGCTGGTATAGCCATACAAAGCAGGGGAGATGCTTTTTAACAACTCTATCATATAATTTCTCCATTCTATTATTTGTCTTTATTTTAATCGTTCATTCCTGCCCTTCAGATCAGTTTTCCTACGAAACCAAGGTATACACGTGTGGTCTAGTTTTTCTCATAAAGAAGGTATAAGGAAAATAATACTTTTTTTTTCAAAATCAAAGTTTATTAATCTTTTCAATTAAATCAATTTACAAGAGGTTGTAACAATTGTAAAACAATACTGCAATTATTGCTTCCCTGGTGGCAAAAAAAAAAAAAACACCCACATTTAATAGGAGCATTGAAATGACCCCACCTTGACTGTTGGGTGACAAATACCTACGCAAATCTGTGAATGCCATTCATGCTCTGTTGATTGGGCCAAATGAAAGATTGGGGCAATTGCAAAGGTTGTGACATACAGTCCTCGGATTGTTATTCAGCATTTTGTGGCAACAGCTTTAAGCAAGTAAACAATGCAACAGGAGAGGTGAAACCATTCCTTTGCTTAATCGTCCGGAGTTCCTGGATTTTGAGGATAGAAGGAACACAAAAGGGGGAGGGAGGGAAGCAGCTGGGGGAAGGAAGAAGGAAGGAAGGAAGGAAGGAAGGAAGGAAGGAAGGAAGGAAGGAAGGAAGGAAGGAAGGAAGGGAGGGAGGGAGGGAGGGAGGGAGATGGAGGGAGATGGAGGAAGGAAGGAAGGAAGGAAGGAAGGAAGGAAGGAAAGAAAGAAAGAAAGAAAGAAAGAAAGAAAGAAAGAAGGAACATGAAGGAAGGGAGGTGGAGGAAGAAGGAGGGAGGGAGGGAGGGAAGGAAGGAAGGAAGGAAGGAAGGAAGGAAGGAAGGAAGGAGGGAGTGAAAGAAGTAAGGGAGGGATGGAGATGGAGGAAGGAAGGGAGGAAGGGAGGTGGAGGAAGGAAGGAAGGGAGGGAGGGGGAGGAGGGAGGGAGGGAGGGAAGGAGGAAGGGAGGGAGATGGAAGAAGGAAAGAAGGAAGGAAAAATGAAGGGAGGTGGAGGAAGGAAGGAAGGGAGGGGAGGGAGGGAGATGGAGGAAGGAAGGAAGGAAGGAAAGAAAGAAAGAAAGAAAGAAAGAAAGAAAGAAAGAAAGAAAGAAAGAAAGAAGGAACATGAAGGAAGGGAGGTGGAGGAAGAAGGAGGGAGGGAGGGAGGGAAGGAAGGAAGGAAGGAAGGAAGGAAGGAAGGAAGGAAGGAAGGAAGGAAGGAAGGAAGGAAGGAGTGAAAGGAGGAAGGGAGGGATGGAGATGGAGGAAGGAAGGGAGGAAGGGAGGTGGAGGAAGGAAGGAAGGGAGGGAGGGGGAGGAGGGAGGGAGGGAGGGAAGGAGGAAGGGAGGGAGATGGAAGAAGGAAAGAAGGAAGGAAAAATGAAGTGAGGTGGAGGAAGGAAGGAAGGGAGGGGAGGGAGGGAGATGGAGGAAGGAAAGAAGGAAGGAAGGATGAAGGAAGGAAGGGAGGGAAGGAAGGAAGGAAGGACACGGCAGTCTCTTGATGTTATTCTTGCTTGAACATAATCACAATAATATTAGAATATTAATTAAAATATGAATTCAAATATTTGGTATTTGAAAACTGTGGCTGCCCACTCACTTAATTCTCTAGAAGTCTTGGGTATTTGTGGAAGAACCAATTCAATCACATAGCTAGTCAATTGGCTGCCCAATTCTACCCTTATCTATTCAAAAGCAAAACTCACTGAATCCAACAACTGAGTCCCTCTATCCTGCTCCTCAGCAACACAGACCTTGAAGCAGCAGAAATAACATCCACTTCCAAATACCAAGCTTGATGAGCAGCCCCTGTAATTATTTTTTTTATATTTTTTATTTTTTAAACCAACAAAACAAGACAAAACAAAACATAACACACACACACGCACACACACACACAGTGTGTGCTCCTCCTTTTTTTAACAGCAATTTCATAACAGTAATCTATTATTTACATTTTTCCCCCTTATTCTTCTTTAGATATATTTGTCCTTGTTGTCCCGTTGTTTCTTGTTTGCATTTTTCTTCCTTCATACTATACTTCATACTAAAAATAATACATATTATTTTTACTATACATTATTATACACACATTTTCCACTTTTGACCTTTCCACATTTATTCTCCTCTATTATTTCTAGTCTCCAACCAATCATACCACTTATTCCATATTAGATAGTACTCTGTGTCTTCCTTTTCTTTTATCTCTTTTGTTAATTTGTCCATTTCAGCACAGTCCAGGATTTTCCTTATCACTTCTTCCTCTGATGGTATATTCTCACTTTTCCGGAACTGTGTGTATGCTACTCTTGCTAATGTTATTATATGTAGAATTAAATACTGTATTTATTTACTATATTTTCTGTTTAAAATACCCAGCAAAAAGATCTCTGGTTTCCAGTCTAGGGGTTGGTCTATTATTTCTTTGATCCATCTTCTTATTTTAGTCCAGTATTTTTTTGCAACTGGGCATGTCCACTATAAATGATAATACTGTATGTTCCATGTGCTTTTTTACATTTCCAACATGTTGACGAATTGTTCTGAACAACTTGGCAAGCTTTGCTGGTGGAAGATGCCATCTGTAAAACATCTTCAACTGGTTTTCCTTGAATGCCACTGACATAGTCAATTTTATGTTTATTTCCCATATTTTTCCCATTTCTCCAATTCTATATTAGTAATTATTTTGATAACAGGAAAATGAGGGAAGTGGTTTGGCGTTCCAGAATGGATGGATGGTTCATTTTTTACCTTTTAAATTTAACCTACAGTAATTGGGTTTTGTGGTGATTTCCCATCAGTGTATTAATCAGTTCTGGTTCTCTTCACCAAGGTCAAATAATTGTAAATAAAATGAGCAAAGCCGATATAATTATTTCTATTTTCACACTTCAGGAAAACATTGATTTGTACATAACCAAAACAGATTATTGATATACAGTGGGAGTTCATCATTAATAGGGCTCTGACAGTTCAGGAAGGGGAAAGATGGAGGGATAATATGGGAAAGAGTGCCTCCATACTAAAAAATGCTTGGTGAAACCACATTACATGTATCTGATTTCAAAGAGAAAAGGCTATCACAAAAGACAAGGAATGAAAATTTGACATCATGGAAATTTAAGCCTTAGTTGAAAGATGGAGACCTGGAAAATTTGGGACAAGGCTTGTCCCACCATTGTTCAGGCTAAAAAACCCAACTCAGCTGATTTTGAACATGATAAAAGAGGTAGTTAATTTATAACGAGGGTACTTTTAGAGCAGTGGTTCTCAACCTTTCTAATGCCATGACCCCATAATACAGTTCCCCATGTTGTGGTAACCCCCAACCAGTTATACATCACCGGGTGCCAGGGGTGTGGCCAAAGAAAAGGGGAAAAAATGGCGGACAGCCTTGTTTGGCGACTCCCATGAAATGGTCGTTCGACCCCAAATGGGGTCCCGACCCACAGGTTGAGAACCACTGTTTTAGAGCTATGTGAAACTGGTGCTGAATATGCATTTGCTTTCTAAATAATGTTCCAACTTTGCAAAATGTTCTTTTACCTGCATCATTTGTTGTTCTAGCCTGGCCTCTTCAATTGGGTTGAAGAGAGAAAATCTGGAAAACATCCACCTGGATAGGTTTGATCTAGCAACTTTATTTGTTAAAGGTCAAATTCAGCTTATTAGTCTATTGAAATTATAGACTAACACAGTTTTTGTTTACACCAAGTTGTCCTCTCCTTTGGAGAGAACAATTGTGTTTCAGACGATGATGTCAATCCCACTTTTATCTCACAAGAGGATTGGATTGGTCACCTTGACCATCCAGACTGAATAACCATAAATACAGAAACTCAGGAGATTCACTTCTCACTTTGGTGGATTCACGCCTGAATGGTACCAAGAAGAAGTAAAGATGAAGCTCCATGTTCTGATTGCTCTCCTTCTTTGTCTGCTTTGTCCAAAGGAAAGCATATCGACAAGGCACTTCTGCTTTTAAAGACATGAGGTGGTTTCATTTCTGATTGTCTAGCATTTCAGTTCTATTTAGTGAGGCTTTCTTAGGTCAGCTAGGATATGAAGTAGATCCAAGAAAATTGGATTAGATCAAAAATCCATCTAGCAAAGGGATGTGGTGGTTTCATAGAACAGAATGCACACATACTCCAACTCAGTGCTTTGCTTCCCATGGCTGTGAGGAAAGTTAAGATGATGTTGCTATAAGACAAGGCTGAAGCTTGTTGAGAGTTACAGATTGGGATGACTTCTTGGGTAGCTGTGATATTGCAGCTTTTGGATGAAGGTTGTTTTCTTTTGAAAGATTGTCCCAGATTCTTCCCTATATTTATATCAATAGATGATTGCTATTAGCAGGTCCTGCTATCTTGTGTGTTGATAGTTCATGAAGAAGCAACATGTACTCTTTCTCACTAAGACTTGAGAGAAGGTTGATCCTCTTCAACCAGAAGTTTTGTCTCAAGTAATGGTCCTCAGAGTAACAAAATAACAGATTTGGAAGGGACCTTGGAGGTCTTCTACTCCAACCCCCTGCTCAGACAGGAAATTCTATACCATTTCAGACAAATCTCTTCTTAAAAAATTTCAGTGTTGGAGCACTCACAACTTCTGGAGGCAAATTGTTCCACTGGTTAATTGTTCTAACTGTCAGGAAGTTTCTCCTTAGTTCTAGGTTACTTCTCTCCTTGATCAGTTTCCATCCATTGCTTCTTGTCCTGCCTTCGGGTGCTTTGGAGAATAGGTGAACCCCCTCTTCTTTGTGGCAACCCCTGAGGTATTGGAACACTGCTATCATGTATGTCCCTCCCAAAACTGCATGCTTAATGGAAGAGGACAACCACCCCAAATGAATGAGATGTATTTGGGAAGTTGATTATTCTTTGGTCAATAATTAACATTTCTCTTTACTAAGGTCTGGCCATAATCACATATTCAAAGTTCTGTTTCTTAAAAGCATCCTCTGTTTCATCACTTGCCTCATCCCACAATATTTTAAGTGCCCCTCTTGAAGGCCTTTCAAATGTTACCACTAAATTATAATTTTTAACGGCTCACAGGGGAAACTTAGGAAACATTTGCTTTTATACTTAATTTAAACTAGACTTAAATTGAAATCAACTTTAGTTTTTGCCCTGTTTTTATGGATGGTTGTGAGATGCTTAGAATCATTATATGAGAGTGGGGGTAAATTAATAGGTTTTGTAAATAAACGTGTGATGAAGTCATGATGATGGTGATATTTCTTGCCTCCTCCTAAAGGATTCCATGTAAGCACCATGATTCTCTACTCACAACTCTTCCTGCTATGGATCAGTGCAATAAAATGTCCTATCTCAGTTTAGAATCGTCTTCTCTTTCAGATGAGATGAGATGAGATGAGATGAGATGCTATTCTGCCTTATCTTTTTTTTTTATTGAAAATTTTTTAAAAACTTTTACAAAGACAGAAAAAAAACAATGACAACTACAATAAAAAACAAAACAAAACAATACAACCCTCCCCCAACCCCTCCCAAATCACCCCCTCTCTCCCCCCCCCCGAGCTTCCCAGAGCAGAATATAGGCTTAATTAAAAGAAATTAACAAAATTATAAGATAATTAAGAACAAAATATATATGAATAAAGAATTATAAACCTTAAAAAGAAAAAATATTTAAAAAAAAGCAAAAAAAAGAAAAAAAAGTAGAGTTTTTATACAAGTTATAAAAAAGCTAAATGGTATTTTTTCATATCCAATTTAAATTGTATAAAATTTATCCATTTTTCCCATACAGCAAAAAATTTCTCTTGCATTTGCTCTTTTAAGAAAGCTGAAATCTTTGCCATTTCCGCCAAATAAGATACTTTAAAAAACCACTCTTGCAAAGTAGGCAAAGATTCCTTCTTCCAATATTGACCTACTAGCAGCCTTGCGGCTGTAATCAAATTCAACATCAATATAACCTCCTTAGCATCACAATCAGTAACAATACCAAGCAAAAACAATTGTGGAGTAAATTTTACCCTCTTTCTAAAAATTCTCTGAATATTCCACCATATCTTAATCCAAAAAGCTTTTATATTTTTACACGACCACCAAATATGATAATAAGTGGCATCCAAACAGCCACATCTCCAACACTTAGGCTGTAAGTCAGGATACATGAGAGACATCTTTTGTGGATCAAGGTGCCATCTATAAAACATTTTATAAAAATTCTCCCTTAAATTCTGGGCTTGTGTAAATTTAACATTCCTCACCCAGATAGTTTCCCAGGTATCCAGTAGAACTGGTTCACCAAAATTCTGCGCCCATTTAATCATACAATCTTTAATTAATTCTGATTCTGAATCCAGTTCCACTAGCACCCCATAAATTCTTTTAATATGAGTTTGTCTTTGATCCTTTGCTTGCTTGAAAAGATTTTGATCTTCTCTAAGCAAACCTAAATTACGATCCATCTTCCATCTATCTAATAGTTGTCTATATTGAAACCAAGAATAGGTAATATTTTCATGTAACAAATCTTCCAAGTATTTTAACTGCCAATTTAGACCATCCCATCTAAGTAATTGTGTATAAGACACCGTATCCATTTTAACACCTCTCTTTATCCCCTCTATCGCATGCCAAGGTATAGCCCATAATGGTATTTTAAAATCACTTTTATAATATTTCCTCCAGACTCTAAGTAGAGAAATCCTTAAAATATGAGATTTAAAAACCCGATCCACTTTTTTATTAAATATTAAATAGGCATGCCAACCAAAGAGTAAATCCCATCCCTCCAAATGGAGTATCTCTGAATTTGTTAAGTTTACCCAATCACTAATTAACGTAAAAACCACTGCATCATAATATAATTTCGAATTCGGTACCTTGAATCCACCTCTCTCACGGAAGTCCTGCATAATTTTAAATTTTACCCTTGGTTTTTTTCCCTGCCCAAATAAATTTGTTAATACCTTTCTGCCATTCATTCAAATTAACCTCGTTCTTTAAAATAGGTAACATTTGAAACAAAAAAGAAATTTGGGCAGGACATTCATTTTAATCACTGTAATTCATCCCATGAGAGATAATTGTAACTTCTCCCAATTCCTCAAGTCCTTCTGTACACTGGCCCACAGCCTTTCATAATTATTCTTAAACAATTTTGCATTAGATACAGATAAAATGACCCCCAAATATTTTGTCTTATCAACAATTTCAAAACCAGTCAACTCAGCCAAAGTCTGTTTATCCTGAATAGTCATATTTTAGCTAATATTTTAGTCTTATTATTATTAATTTTAAAGCCCGAAACAAGTCCATATTGACGAGTCAGCTGTAATAAGTTAACTACAGAATAGGTAGGTTGAGATAAAGTAACCACCAAGTCATCTGCAAAAGCTCTTAACTTGTACTCTTTTTTATTAACTTCTATTCCTCTTATTTCCTGCGATTCTCGGATTTTAATCAACAAAATTTCCAATGTTAAAACAAACAGCAAAGGTGACAGAGGACATCCCTGTCTAGTACCTTTTTCTATTGTAAAAACCTCTGACAAACCCCCATTAACAATAAGTTGTGCCGTTTGCTTTTGATATATAGCAGTAAAAGCTTGTAATATTTTCCCTCCAAAATTCATCTCCTCAATTGCTCTTAACATAAAATGCCAGTTCAATTGATCAAAAGCTTTTTCAGCATCTAAAAATATCAGCCCTGCAGGGACTTGGTTGTTCTTATCTAAATATTCTAATATGTTAATAATTTGTCTAGCATTATTTTTCATGTACCTGCCAATTATAAAACCCGATTGATCCTTATGTATAAGCTGATGCACAACCTTCATAAGCCTATTAGCTAAAATTTTTGCAAAAATCTTATAATCTACATTTAAAAGAGATATAGGTCTATAATTCCTTGGTAAAGTAAGATCTTGATCCTCTTTTGGAATCAAGGATATAAAAGCAGTGCGCCATGATGGAGGGACCTCTGCACCCTGCAATATATTATTAAAAAGCTCAACTAAAGGTTGAGTCATCTCTTCAACTAAAGTTTTATAATAAATAGATGTCAAGCCATCCGTACCTGGCGCTTTACCTAATTTTAATTGCTTAATAACCGTCACAATCTCCTCATTGGTAATTGGACCATTAATTTCTTGCTTCTGATCTTCTGTCAATTTAGGAAAGTTAGCCTCACTTAAATATTTATTTATATCTGAAATTTGTACATCAGTAGTCTTATATAATTTTTGATAGTAGTCTAAAAAGATTTCTTAATCAGTTCCTTCTGATACACTAATTTACCATTATAATTTATTTTATCTATTATTCTCTGTCTCTGTTTCTTTCTTAATTGATAAGCCAACCATCTCCCTGGTTTATTGGCATTACAAAATGTATTTTGTTTCATAAACAAAAGATTAGTTGCAGATTGATCAGCCATCAACATATTAAATTGTGCTCTTAAAAGCTTTATAGATTCCTTAATCTTTTCATCTGAAGGATTTATTGGAGCCACTGAACTATATTTTTCAAAGATCCTGGAACACAGGGGAACTACCAGAGGACTGGAAAAGAGCTGATGTAGTTCCCATCCTCAAAAAAGGAAAAAAAAATGGATACAGGAAATTACAGACCTATCAGCCTGACCTCAATACCTGGGAAGATCCTGGAAAAGATAATCAAACAACGAATCAACGAACACCTAGAGGCAAACAAAGTCATTACTAAAAGCCAACATGGGTTTGTCAAAAATAGATCATGCCAGACAAATCTTATTGCATTCTTTGACCAAGTGACAAAATTAGTGGATCAGAGGAATGCTGTGGACATAATTTACTTGGACTTCAGTAAGGCATTTGATAAAGTAGATCACAACCTACTACTTGACAAGATAGAAAAATGTGGGGTAGACAGAACCACCACCAGATGGATCCGTAGCTGGCTGACCGGCCGTACTCAGCGAGTGGTCCTCAATGGAACTGCATCTATATGGAGGGAAGTGTGTAGTGGGGTGCCCCAGGGCTCTGTTCTGGGCCCAGTACTCTTCAACATCTTCATCAACGATTTGGATGAAGGGATAGATGGGGAACTCATCAAATTTGCAGATGACACCAAGCTGGCAGGAATAGCCAACACTCCAGAAGACAGGCTTCAGATACAGAAGGATCTGGACAGACTTGAACACTGGGCACTAACTAACAAAATGAAATTCAATGGTGAAAAAAGCAAGGTTCTACATTTAGGCAAGAAAAACCAAATGCACAAGTACAGCATAGGTGGCACCATGCTCAATAGTAGTAACTGTGAGAGGGACCTCGGAGTCCTAGTAGACAATCACCTAAATATGAGCCAGCAGTGTGCTGCAGCTGCCAAAAAGGCCAACACAGTGCTAGCCTGCATTAACAGAGGGATAGAATCAAGATCACGTGAAGTATTAATACCACTCTTCAATGCCTTGGTAAGGCCACACTTGGAATACTGCATCCAGTTTTGGTCACCACGATGTAAAAAAGATGTTGAGACTCTAGAAAGAGTACAGAGAAGAGCAACAAAGATGATTAGGGGACTGGAGGCTAAAACATATAAGGAACGGTTGCTAGAATTGGGTATGTCTAGTTTAACGAAGAGAAGGACAAGGGGGGACATGATAGCAGTATTCCAATATCTCAGGGGCTGCCATAAAGAAGAGGGAATTAAGCTATTTTCCAAAGCACCTGAAGGCAGGACAAGAAGCAACGGGTGGAAACTAATCAAGGAGAGAAGCAACCTAGAACTAAGGAGAAACTTCCTGACAGTGAGAACAATTAATCAGTGGAACAGCTTGCCTCCAGAAGCAGTAAATGCTCCAACACTGGAAGTTTTTAAGAAGAGACTGGACAGCCATTTGTCCGAAATGGTGTAGGGTTTCCTGCCCGAGCAGGGGGTTGGACTAGATGACCTCCAAGGTCCCTTCCAACTTTACTATTATTATTATTATAAAATCAAAAACTTTTCTTTTAATTTAATCTCCTCTTCCAATTCCTTACGCTTCTGAATCTGCTTTTGTCTATGAACGTTATTCATTTTTATCAGAATTCCACGCATAAAAGCTTTACCTGCATCCCATACCATTGATGTTGATGTCCCCTTATGCATATTCAAAACAAAATAATCCTTTAAACAGTCCTTTAACTTTTGAGCATTCTTTTCTTGTCTAAATAAGTTCTCATTCACCCTCCAGGATCTCCTCTCCTCTTTTTCATGAATCAACTCCATCCAAACCAGACTATGATCCGTCAATGTCCTAGGAAAAATTTTTACGTTCTTTACCCTATTATATAAGTCAGTTATAATCAGAAAAAAATCAATTCTTGAAAGAGATTGATGTCTATCTGAAAAAAGGTAAAGTCTCTCTCCTCTTGATTACGTTCACGCCAGTAGTCTCTCAGTTCCCAGTCCTCTTTCAGATCAAAAAAAGCTTTAGGTAGTTTAGCCTGTTTGAAAAGGGTAGAAGAATCTTTTTTGTCCCTTTGTGTATCTAAGACACCATTCCAGTCCCCCATTAATATAACGGATCTATAGTCCAGCGAAATTATTTTCTGATGTAACAGTTTATAAAATTGTTCTTGTTGCTGGTTTGGTGCATACAGTCCCACAAGAAGTATTTTCTTACCATATAAACCAAGTTCAACCATTACATATCTTCCTTGGGGATCTGATTCTACCAGACAAACTGGTAAATTTTGCTTAACATAAATAACCACTCCCCCTTTTTTCCCAGGGGCAGGAGATACAAAGTGTGAGCCCAAATGACCATTAACTAAATATTTTTGATCTTTAAGTAAAATATGAGTTTCTTGCAAGCAGATGATATCATTGTTATGTTGTTTTAAATAGTGAAAGATTTTCTTTCTTTTCTGAGGGGAGTTAAGGCTGTTAACATTCCAGGTCAGGAACTTTGCCATCTCCCTTAACCAGGAGCCTGGAGAAGACTGCCTGAAGGTCTGCCATTGATGAATGTGTTGCAGAACTCTTGGGTCTTGCTCCTCCCACCGGCAATGAAGCACTTTCATAAGTAGATTCTTTAACTTCTTTCTTCTGTTGTTCCTTCTCTTTACGTCTATGTGCTGCACGGGTCATCCTTTGCTCTTTAACCTCTGTTTGACGTTGCCATTCCACTTGTGACTTCCCAGCAGGAATCAGACCTAGCCCTCCAGATTGCTGTTCCACCTCTTTGCCACCCAAAGATTTCTGAATCATAGGTAAAGATGAGCCTGCTCCCAGGACCGTATTATAAAACTCCTTAGCTTTGGCAACCGTGTTAAGCCTATAACGCATCCCCGCATGGCTCAAAACAATACCCATAGGAATCTCCCATCTGAATGACATCGATCTTGCTTTGAGTTCATTAGCTAAAAAAGCAAAGTCTTTCCTGTTTCTTAAAATTTTGGATGGAATTTCCTTTAAGATAATGACATCTTGGGCGGCAATCTGAAATCTCTTATTATAATAAGCTTGTAAGATTTCATTACGCAGAGACCTCTTAGAAAAATAGATCACCACATCTCTTGGCAAATTCTTTTGTTTCACAATCCAAGAATTGACTCTGTAGACTTTTTCCACTTCTCTGCGTAATTCATCTTTATCCACATTCAAAACAAGAGCTAGATCATTAAGCACCATCTGTGTCAGGTCTTGATTCAAATCTTCTTTCAAGCCCCTGATTCTCAAGGCATACTCCATTTCCCTGTACTGGGACATGAGAATATCCTCTTGTAAAGTTTCCACCTTTCTTTCCATATCCTGAAATTTATCTTCAATAAAATCAACTTTATCATCGACCTCCTCCACTCTGGAATCCAATTTCATGACCACTGAAGCCAGGCCTGACAAAGCTGTTACTATGTCTTGTCTCAAAATGGTGTTATTATCTTCTAACAGCTGCTTCATCTCCTCTTTACTTTCAGTTTTATTCTGCTAAGGAGGAGGTCTCTCATCTCCTCCTTAGTTTCAGATTTAATCTGTTTAATCTGTTTAAGAAGGTCCTTCATTTCCTCTCTGCTTTCAGATTTACTCTGTTCAAGAAGTTGTTTCATTTCATCTCTAATTTGGGATACAGCATTTCCCATTATATCTTTAATCTCTTGTGCAGATGAACCTGGCAAAGGAGGAGAGGGTGGAAGCAATACTGATGATGTAGGTTTAAATTGTTGTTGTACAGTTAAAGTTGTAGGAGAGGAAACCACCTTAGAAAGTATAGAGGCCGGTTGCCTCTTTGAAGCCATTTTTCAAAGTGTTCTTCTCTCTCTCTTTCCTCTTAAAAGGAAAGAGGAGACAAAAAAAAGGAAAAAAAATACTAAAATTCTTAAAGTTTGAAAAAAGCCAAGAAAAGTATCCAAAACACAATCAAAAGATAAAGGAGAAAATTAGAAGCAGTAGATATATTCATTTAAGTCCATATTGTCTTTCCAGGGAAAAAAAATAGAGAACAAAAGAACAAAGAACAAAGTACTTTCAAAACGCCATCTTACTTTCACTTTCCGTACCAGCAAAAAAGAAACAAAAAAATCAGAGTCAACTAAAAAGAAAAATTTAAAATAAAATACTAAACTAAAAAGAAATCCTTTAAACTGCTCTGTCCGCTTTAAAAATTACTCACCAGAACACTTTAAGCGCGGAGCTGGTAGCGGCGTTTCCTTTTGCCTCCGAAGAGGCAAAAACAGCTGGGAGGCGGAGAAAGCAGGAACTCCGAGGGAACGCTCTTTCTGTCCCCTCAAAAGAAAAATCCAGAGGGGGCTAAGAGGTTCTACCTCTATTCTTGCAATCTCTGCCCCTTCCCTTTGCCCGGGAAGGGGATTCCGAGCCGCGGGCCAACTGATTTTCACTGCACACCACGGATCTAACGCCGTCCCAGGAGGACGGCTACAAGGTAGCCGCCATCAATGTCGCTCCCCGGCGGAAGCTCTCCGAGATGCTATTCTGCCTTATCTTGATGGTCTTCCACTTTCTCATACTGCAAGTAGACTTTTCTCTCATTATGCTCTAATTATGTTGTCATGGCTTTTTTCCAACAGAAAAAAATAATGAAGAAAACTCTGGTAAGTATATGTTTAATGTTGGCACGTCTCTAGTTTCTGCTTTCCTTGAGAGTTGTTTAAATTATTTCATGGTATTTGTGCTTACTTTATTTAGTATCCATATCCATATTCTGGTTTACATTTCCTGTGGAGGTGAGAGGCCACAGGCTCCCTCTAGGGCAGTGGTTCTCAACCTGTGGGTCGGGACCCCATTTGGGGTCGAACGACCATTTCACGGGGGTCGCCAAACAAGGCTGTCTGCCATTTTTTTCCCATTTTCTTTGGCCATGCCCCTGGCACCCGGTGATGTATAAGTGGTTGGGGGTCACCACAACATGGGGAACTGTATTATGGGGTCATGGCATTAGAAAGGTTGAGAACCACTGCTCTAGGGTCTATTTTTCATCATTTTGACATCTTCTAGAATGAGAAATGGAGTTGGGGAGTTGTGTATGATTCATTGTACCATGGGGAACAGAAATATTGTCTTAACATAGTGGGCAAACTAGACCATGATAGAGAAGAAGTTATTTTCCCCTTTCCAAAATACTACACTCCAAGGTACTTAATGAAATGGAATCCTGGAAGAATCAGGGCAGATCAAATGAATTATTTAGTTTGGTTTTTTTTACACACAACATGTAATTCAACTTTGGATTTCACTATCATGAAATGTGGTACTGTCTACCAATTTCACTGACTTTAAAAAAGGGTTGAGTAATTCATGGAATCCATAGGGATCTATGACTCAGCCCAGATGGTTGTATGGCTGCCTCTGAAGATCATCAGCTGGAAGACTGGCAGGTTTCCTTGTGCAGTTGGCTGGCCATGGGAGAACAGACTATTGTATTAGATCATCCAGGTGCTGGATCAAATAGAGCATCCCTTCATTGTTACCCCATTAAACCACAACATGATTTATTTTATTGGGGATAGTCCCCAGTGAGACAATTAGATTTGTAAGTTTCCTCACCTATAGACAGAATCTTGCCAAGCTAAAGCAAACTACTTGCATCATTAAAGATATCCTCTGAGGACTTCTGGGGGGGGGAGCTGTCCTGACCCTCCCAATCAAACTATCTATAAACATTGCTGTCTCTTATTCCTGTGGAATGCAGCCTCTCCCTCCTGGGAATCCAGACTACATTCGAGCATGTCACATGAGTATGTTTATAGGACCGGTTAGTTCAGAAACATTGGCAGGATCTTCTGCTTTCCTCAGAATAAAGAAAGCGGTGTTGTAGCATCACACCACAAGATCTGCCCCTTTGGGGCACACTTGCAATCTTGTGATGCATCTAGAAAAGAAGCCAAGCCTGTGTTGTGATGCCAAGATGCTTTTTTTGGTCAATCTGATTTTGCCTCTCTAAGGATGTGCTCAGTCCTGTTGAGTTAATATGAGACTGTGGATACCTCCTTAATCCCAGACGATATCACTTCTTAATTATAGTTAGAAGCCTTCCTATAATAATGAAACATAATATACACATGAGAACTAATTATTTTTGTAGTTAACACTTACTAGAATTGAAACTGACAAATAACAACACCCAGGAAGCATTCTGTATACCAATACATCATCTGATGATGAAGGCTAATAGATTTTTGAACAAGTCAATGTAATAACGATATGAATTAATAACTATTCAGCTTCCACCCATGCAATTGAATATATATATATATATATATATATATATATATATATATATATATATATATATATATATATATATATATGAATAAAACATGATCACCGGGAGAGTTGAAGTAAAAATACTTTACTAAAAATATATTAATACTAAAAAGTTGCCAAGCTTTCGCTGGGGGAACTCCCCAGCATCGTCAGGGCTAAAAGGCCATTGCAGTAAAGGTGGTTTAAGTAGGTTCAAGTAACGTTTGCGCACGGCTCTTAGACCGTGTTACTGGCCCTCATTGGCCAGCTGAAAGCCAAGATGTGTCTATAACGTTATGTTCTTTTCTTCGGATGCCCTTCCCTATCCCTCCACTATTGGTCTTTAGAGGCGTTAGTAACCTTACATCCCCTCCTCTTCCGATAATACCAACGTCTGCCGTGTCGGGGGGAGGACTTGATCTGATGTTTTCTTGTGTTTTACAATGGGGATAGGGCTCCACTAACTGTGGGTTAATATCCCTTCCCAATTGTGTATCTCTCTCCTCCTTTGTCATGTTAACAGCTCCTATCCGGGTATGGTATGCCTCAACAATCAAGTCTTTATTCCCCACCTCAGTCTTCCTTACATACGTTCCCTCCCGTTGTTTGGCACTCAAACCGCTCTCATTACTCCTCCCCTTGCTGATCGAGCGGGTTGTCATTCTATGCTTTCTCTCCCCTCTTCACATGGGACGCTCCTCTTCATTGCTATGGGCAACCGCACACCCCAAGATTTTAGCATTAAGTCTTTTAGGTGTTCCGGCTCCATTAATATCGCCCCCTCCCTCCTGGGGGTGTGTGAGGCTCACATGGGGTTGTTGGGCGGTGCATGGATCGTCCATATCGGGCACCCCCTCCCTTTCTTTCTCCATGCACAGGGAGTCCATAGCCTCTATTCCAGCGTCCACATGTTGGGGTGGGAGACTCTCTCGCCGCACGATCCAGCGCTGGTCACCTGGCAAGGGGGTGTTGATGATATAGTTATTTATGTCCATATGCAGGCGTTTCCGACAGCGGGGGGATGCGGGTTCCTGTCCATAACGCCGCAGGTGTTGGTATGATTGCTTGCGATGTAATGAGTGATGATTTGTATCCCATTTCCGCAGCGCTTGTTGCGCTGGATGCAAGTCAATGCGACGATTAATGGAGCTGTCATTCGAGAACCAGGCCTCTTTCAGTAGCCGGCCTCCCTTCGTGGCATCACTAGCTACGATACGGGTATTAGCAAAGTCAAATTGATGGCCCTCCTGCGCCATATGCATCCAAAGTTGTGAACGCTGCTCGCCCCGTTTTATAGCCAATTGGTGTTCATGGAGACGAGTCTTCAGGCGTTTGGCTGTTTCCCCTACATAGTTGCCTTGGCAATTCTTACAATCGATCTTATAGACAACAGATGATTTCTCCATGGGGGGTAGGGGGTCCTTTGGGCGCATGACTTTAGACCGTAAAGTTTGATTTGGCTTGTGAGCCACCTCTATCCCATGGGGGGCCAGCAATCTGGCCGTGGCCTCTGAGATATTGTTAATATATGGGAGGGAGATGCGTGTTCTCTGTAAGGGGGGTTCTTCTCTATGTTGGTTAACCCGAAGATGGGTTGTTACGCTATGCCGTCTGATGAATCTTAATGGATAACCGTTATAACGGCATATGCGAAAGAGGTGTCTCCTCTCCTCATTCTTATACTCATCCGTACTGCAGTGGGAGTAAACACCCTTAAATAATGTTTTAATGCAGCTGATTTTATGGGAAACTGGATGATTACTCTGATAATGGAGGATCCTGTCCGTGTGAGTTGGCTTACGGAACACTTTTGTATGTAAGGATCCATCCAATTGGCGATGGATAGATACATCCAAGAAGGCAAGGGTGTTATGTTTTTCCTCCTCCACAGTAAATTTTATATCAGAGTAGATGGAATTCAATATTCCCATAAATGCAGCCACATGTTCTCTTTTGACAACAGCGAACGTGTCGTCCACGTACCTCACCCAAAACTTGGGTTGGTATAAAGCCATAGCCTTATGTTCAAGTTGCTATGGCTTTATACCAACCCCATTATCAGAGTAATCATCCAAGAGGAGAGGAGACACCTCTTTCGCATATGCCGTTATAACGGTTATCCATTAAGATTCATCAGACGGCATAGCGTAACAACCCATCTTCGGGTTAACCAAATCATCTGTTGTCTATAAGATCGATTGTAAGAATTGCCAAGGCAACTATGTAGGGGAAACAGCCAAACGCCTGAAGACTCGTCTCCATGAACACCAGTTGGCTATAAAACGGGGCGAGCAGCGTTCACAACTTTGGATGCATATGGCGCAGGAGGGCCATCAATTTGACTTTGCTAATACCCGTATCATAGCTAGTGATGCCACGAAGGGAGGCCGGCTACTGAAAGAGGCCTGGTTCTCGAATGACAGCTCCATTAATCGTCGCATTGACTTGCATCCAGTGCAACAAGCGCTGTGGAAATGAGATACAAATCATCACTCATTACATCGCAAGCAATCATACCAACACCTGCGGCGTTATGGACAGGAACCCGCATCCCCCCGCTGTCGGAAACGCCTGCATATGGACATAAATAACTATACCATCAACACCCCCTTGCCAGGTGACCAGCGGTGGATCGTGCGGCGAAATAGTCTCCCACCCCAACATGTGGACGCTGGAATAGAGGCTATGGACTCCCTGTGCACGGAGAAAGAAAGGGAGGGGGTGCCCGATATGGACGATCCATGCACCGCCCAACAACCCCATGTGAACCTCACACCCCCCCAGGAGGGAGGGAGCGATATTAATGGATCCGGAACACCTAAAAGACTTAATGCTAAAATCTTGGGGTGTGCGGTTGCCCATAGCAATGAAGAGGAGCGTCCCATGTGGAGAGGGGAGAGAAAGCATAGAATGACAACCCGCTCGATCAGCAAGGGGAGGAGTAATGAGAGCGGTTTGAGTGCCAAACAACGGGAGGGAACGTATGTAAGGAAGACTGAGGTGGGGAATAAAGACTTGATTGTTGAGGCATACCATACCCGGATAGGAGCTGTTAACATGACAAAGGAGGAGAGAGATACACAATTGGGAAGGGATATTAACCCACAGTTAGTGGAGCCCTATCCCCATTGTAAAACACAAGAAAACATCAGATCAAGTCCTCCCCCCAGACACGGCAGACGTTGGTATTATCGGAAGAGGAGGGGATGTAAGGTTACTAACGCCTCTAAAGACCAATAGTGGAGGGATAGGGAAGGGCATCCGAAGAAAAGAACATAACGTTATAGACACATCTTGGCTTTCAGCTGGCCAATGAGGGCCAGTAACATGGTCTAAGAGCCGTGCGCAAACGTTACTTGAACCTACTTAAACCACCTTTACTGCAATGGCCTTTTAGCCCTGACGATGCTGGGGAGTTCCCCCAGCGAAAGCTTGGCAACTTTTTAGTATTAATATATTTTTAGTAAAGTATTTTTACTTCAACTCTCCCAGTGATCGTGTTTTATTCTTTTATTTATAATTATGCCCAGGAGTCATATTTTTACCAATATTCTTGAAAATATATATATATATATAAACGTTGCCAAGACACTTCCAATTTTACGCGGGAGAAAACCCGAACAACCATATGTACATACATACATACATATATATATGTATGTATGTATGTATGTAGGTCTTTGGTTATTTGGGTTTTCTGAGGTTTTTGCGGGTGTTTGTATGTAGATCTTTGGTTATTCGGGTTTTCTCCCGCAACGTTTCGACGAAGTCCCATTCGTCATCTTCTGGCTGGTGTTTTCATCGAACAAAACTTCGTCGAAACGTCACCAAGACACTTCCAATTTTACGCAGAAGAAAACCCGAATAACCAAAGACCTACATATATATATATATATATATATATATATATATATATATATATATGTGTGTGTGTGTGTGTGTGTGTGTGTGTGTGTGTGTGTGTGTGTGCGCGCGTGTGTGTGTGCGCGTGTGTGTGTGTGTGCGTGTGTGTGTATGTGTGTGTAAATAATATAATATAATATCTATATATTCTATTTTTTAGCCCCTGGCTACTAAACCGGTGAGTATTGCAATGAATTTTATATGAAGCATTTTGCAGTTTATAGACAGAAACCTAATGCTAAGTGAAAATGATTTAAATTTTTCTGACACTTAAATCAAGCCGACAGCAGTTAAGAAAGTTAAGAAAGCAGAAATAAGAAAGCAGAAATAAGTTTAAAAAATGTTCCACTTTCTATGGCAGGGGTGTCAAACTGCTGGCCCATGGGCCGGATGCATCATAGCAAAACTGCGCCCATCCCATTGCCAGCAATGGCAAAAAGTTGCAATACGTCGTGACACGTCACGTGACATTGCAAGTTTGACACCCCTGTTCTATGGCATGCATTGCTCCTATATGTGTTTTTGAAGTCCTCTTCATTATTTTGAAAATAAATTGTCTGCTTCCAACACACAGAGATAAAAATAATGACAATCCAAGACTAGAAAATAAATCATGGGACTTTTTTTTGTCTGCCATTCCTTCTATAATTAGAATGCAGGAGGCGGAAGCATTCTGTGCATGCAAGTTAATATTTCTGAAAGTGGGAATGTGATCTAGCAATGGCTGGCTTCACAGCTCTAACAGAAATGAGCTTTATTTACAGAAAATATAAATTGAGGATAGCACCTAGCTAACAATATCCTACCAGGAATGTGCAAATGACCATGCTCTGTGCAGGTGGGCCTGTGAACAAAAGCAGAAGGAAATGGCCTCACATTAATAACATCTAGACCAGGGGTGTCAAACTCGCAACATCACAGGACATATCGCAATGTATCGTAACTTTTTTGCCATTGCTGGCAATGGGATGGGTGTGGTTTCGCTATGATACATCCGGCTCCTGGAATGGCAGTTTGACACCCCTGATCTAGATGTAGAGTAGACAAGACAATGAAAAAAAGGGGGGAACAAAGGTAAATCCTTAATTGTACCTTTATGCTACTTGTTGGCATCAGAAGGTCATTAGATGCAGATGTCTAGAACAGTGTATCTCAGCTGGCTGGGGAAGTCTGGGAGTTGAAGTCCACACAGCCTAAAGCTGAGACACACTGCTCTAACATAACTATAATATGCCTGATATCTGCTCACCATATTCCTTTGTGATAGCAACCCAATGTCTAAAGAGCAGGAACTTGTGGATTTTTATGTAAACCTTCAGATGCTGCAAAGTGTGTCTTTTAAAAACAGTAACTTTAGTCCAATGTTACCACTATGTGTAAAGGAGCAGCCTCTGGTGGCAACATTAGGTTAATGACAAAGTCGAATTTTAAAATGTACATTTTTGAGAAAGTCTAATTTAGATGATTAAAATACATTTTCCTCCTTTCTCCATCACAACTGACTGAGGTTTATTTGTTTGTTTTAAATAAGATGCAAAATAACTGTTCATGTCTATTTTTAGAGAGTCCTTGAGGTGCCAGTGAGTATTTTTAATTACTTATTTCAGAAAAGCATGCTTTGTTTGTTTGTGGTTTGCTTAGTTTGTGCAACAATTCAAATAATTTCTGCCATGTCCAGGCGCCTGAAATGTCAGTATAATTGTACCCTGAACTACATAGGACCATGATTTATTATAAAGAATCCATTTGGTATAAGGTCAATTCTTCACAATTTGTTTGTGCCTGTATTAGCTTCTGGATCAGTCCTTGCAGTTTTCTTGGCAATATTTTTGGAAGTGGCTTGTTTTGTTTTGTTGGAATGTTATTTTGTTTGTCCTTTGACAACACTGAAAAAATATTTTAAAGGTTCCATTTAAAAATTTAAACCCAAATCAACATTTGACATGTAATGTGTATTATTTTTCAACTGAGGGGATAGAAGAGGGACTCATCAAATTTGCAGATGACACCAAACTAGCAGGAATAGCTCACACTTTAGACGATGGACTCAAGAGTCAGGAGGACCTTGATAGATTTGAAAACTGGGCCCTATTCAACAAAATTCAATTCAGTGGTGAGACAAGTAGGGCCCTACATATAGGCAAGTAAATCAAATGCACAGATATAGAATAGGTGGTATCTGGCTCAATAGCAACAACTGTGAAAGAAATCCTAGTAGGCCATCACTTAAGTGTGAGATAGCTGTGTGCTGCAGCTGCCAAAAAAGCAAATGCAGTCCTAGATTGCATCAACAGAGGGATAGTTTCAAGATGACATGAACTGATACTACCATTTTATACTGCACCGGTAAGACCACACTTGGTCATCAAGATACAAAAAAAGATGTTGATACCCTAGAAAGAGTACAAAGAAGAGCAACAAAAATAGTAAGAGGTCTAGAGTCTAAATCTTATGATGAATGACTGAAGGAACTAGGCAGTGGTGGGATTCAAATACCTGAACATACAGTTCTCTGCATGGATGCAGGTCTGGACCTCAGAGGCCTAGAATGGACTTCTGGAAGTGACATCAACGCACTTCCAGCAGGCTGTTCTAGGCCTGGGAGACCTCCTCCAGGCCTCCAAGGCTTAGAACACACTTCCAGAAGCATCATGGGTTCAGCCAGTTCTCTGAACTCAACAAAATTTCTCAACAAACCGGTGGGAACCGACTGAATCCCACCACTGGATCTCGGTATGTCTATTCTAATAAAAAAAAGAAGAAGATGTAAGGGCCCACCCCACTTTGCATCTTAAGAAGACAGAACTCTTGGAATATTTCTTCCAACAGGCATCCTTTATTAAGAGAAAATGGTTGCAGGCGTTCTAGACAGGACCTCACCCCACCCCACCATCTTTCCAGCGACAATCCCAGGCGTTACATTTCCATCCCCTTTTTCCTCACTGCCAGTGGAAGGGAGACTTCAGAAAGGAGTAGATGATGGCTCCTTTGTTATGAATTAGTCCTTTTGGTGGTATCCACATTCAATCCCTTTGAAGTTGTACCGAAAGAAGTGAGGGCCATAAAACCCCTTTGTTCACCCACCTTTTCCTTCATCGTATGACAGAATCCAGAGAGGGCAGAAATGGGGTTTTCCATAGTCGATAACTAGAGATGAAATATAATTGGATTCTGACATCAGGACTAGGGTGATATGATAGCAGTCTTAAAGTATTTGAGGGGCTGTCACAAAGAGGAGTCAATTTATTCTCCAAAGGACCTGAGGGCAGGACAAGAAGTAATGAGTGGAAGATTATTAAAGAGAGCTCTAAACTAGAACTAGGGAGAAATTTCCTGATAGTAAGACCGATTAATCAGTGTGATGGCTTGCTTTCCGGAGGTTGTGGGTGCTCCATCACTGGAAGTTTTTAAAAAGAGATTGAACAGCCAGAATGTCCAGAATGATATAAAATCTCCTGCCATGGGCACGGGGTTGAACTAGAAGACCTCCGAGGTCCCTTCCAATCCTATTATTCTATGCTTTATCTTCTACCTTTTTTTCTTATTCTTTCCCTCCTCCCCTTCCCATTTAAAATATTTAAGTTACATCATAGATGTCCACATTTTGGAGGGAGAGGACCACTGGTTTGAAAGAGGGGCAAAAGAATCCATCTGTGTTAGAACTGAAGACCTCAACGGAGGGGGAGGAATAAGATATCTCCAGTTTACAACACAGCCCTTTTACAGAAGTTCCAAGAAGATTCCACAACCAATTGCACCCTGATTCAGGTTGCCCTGAGGCACAGATAAATCCCCAAGTGGCCTCAATGGCTCTCACAGAGTGCTAACGACCAGATGACCGCAAAGAAATACAACCCTTCAATCCCCACCACCACCATCCTTTTAGAACCTATCCTTCCATCCCCCACCATCCAGTCTCAACTGTCAGTACCTATCCTTTCATTCCTCCCCACCCCATCAGAACTGATGACGTTTCTTCTTCTTCCTAAAGGAAAGAAACATCCAGTTTCCTTTTGAAGAAGGAAAAAAAAAAGCATCTTTGAGACAACTATGACCTGGATGACTGAGAATCTCCATAGACATTTAGTCCCTAGGAATGAATTAACTTTTCAGTCTATGAGAAAGAATTATTATTCTTGTTGTTTTGGGCAGACAGTTGCTTTTTTGGGGGTGGGGGTCAAGTGCTGCTGGAACAGTACTGTAACTACATCAAACAATTTTCTTATTTCTGCAACGAGGTGAAGGAAGGCTTATAAGCTTGTCTGGCCTACAGCAAATGCCACATAGCTATTCTAACAATGCAAGACTCCACATTCAGTTATTTGGTTACTTGTTCCTGAATTTCAGATGTTTGATCTGTTTTTGGGATGTGTCAAAGGCAGGAACCTCTTGTGGACTTTTGAGTAAGTCTTTAGATGTTGAAAAGTGTGCCTTATAAAAACAGTAACTTTAGGTGTTACTACTGTGTGTAAAGGCTCTGGTGCAACATCTGATTCATGACAAAGGCAAATTTTAAAACATGCATTTTTGAGATTTAGATGATTAAAATACGTTGTCCCCTTCTTTCTCCATCAGAATTGGCTGAGGGGTATGCTTATATTGAAAAAAAAATGAAATATAACTGTTCATGTCTATTTTTAGAGCATTGCTGACAGAGTTGAAGTGAGTATTTTTTAAAATTACTTTTTTCAGAAAGAAAAGCTTGGTTTATTGTGGTTTACTTAATTTGTACAGCTACTCAAGTAATTTCTGTTCTAAGATACATATAATATGCCAGGTATTCACCATATTCCTCTGTAATAGCAACCCAATGTCTAAAGAGCAGGCTTTTTATGTAAATCTTTAGATGCCAAAAAGCATGTCTTTTAAAAACAGTAACTTTAAAGTTACCATTATGAGCAGAAGAGGAAACTCTAGTGACAACGTCTGATTAATGACAAAGAAGAATGTTAAAATGTACATTTTTGAAAAAGTCTAATTTAGATGGTTAAAACACGTTTTCCCCTTCTTTCTCCATCAGAATTGGCTGAGGGGTATGCTTGTTTTGGAAAAAAAATGAAATATAACTGTTCATGTCTATTTTTAGGGACTTATTGAGAGACTTGAAGTGAGTATTTTTTAAAAATTACTTATTTCAGAAAAGTTTGATTTATTTGTTTGTGGTTTACTTAGTTTGTACAGCTACTCAAGTAATTTCTGTTCTAAGGCACATATAATATGCCAGGTACTCACCATCTTCCTCTGTAATAACAACCCAATGTCTAAAGAGCAGGAACTTCTTGTGGCTTTTTATGTAAATCTTTAGATGCCACAAAGTGTGTCTTTTAAAAACAATAACTTTAAAGTTACCACTATGAGCAAAAGAGGAAACTCTAGTGGCAACATCTGATTAATGACAAAGAAGAATTTTAAAATGTACATTTTTGAAAAAGCCTAATTTAGATGGTTAAAACACGTTTTCCCCTTCTTTCTCCATCAGAGTAGCAGAATAGCAGAATTCAATATGTGGCTAAAGGAGTGGTGTAAAGGGGAAGGCTTTGGATATATTAGTCATGATGTCTGTAGCTGGTCCAATGAAAAGATGTACAAAAGAGATGGTTTTCATCCATCAAAGAAAGGGACTGAATTACTTGGCTATAAATTCACAGATTTTCTGGAGGAAAATTTAAACTAAACATTGGGGACAGTGAGTTTTTGATACAGAACAACCCTGTCCAACCCAATCCAAAAATTATTGGGCTATCAGTGCATGTAACATAGATGTGTGTGTGTGGACAAGAATACCAACCTTGCTATCAAGCAAAATCAAGCCACACAAAGTGCACTAACCAAATAGGTGGTAAGACAATAGGGGAATTCAGGCACACACAGGTTATGTAGAAAGTAAACACAGAGTCAGTCATAAAGGACTCAAATGTCTATACACCAATCCACAGAGTATGAACAGCAAACAGGGTGAACTAGAAATTCAGGTTAATGAGGGCAGAGATGATATTGTTGCCATTACGGAAACATGGTGGGATGAAACCCACACATGGAACACACAGCTAGAGGGATTTAAATTATTTAAAAGAAATAGACCAAATAAAAGAGGAGGTGAAGTTGCTCTCTCTATAAGAAATGACTACATCTCTACAGACGTAGAGCACAACAATGATGAAAACTCTCTTGAATGCATTGGGTCAATATAAAAGGGGGGGGGAAATGACATTACCATAGGTGTATACTACAGGCCACCCAACCAAACAAAGGAAATAGATGAACTTTTTGCTAATCAGCTAACTAAGCTATGTAGGAAGCACATCACAATAGTAATGGGGGACTTTAACTACCCTGACACTCAAACAGGTTCCTGGCAAACCTAGCAGACAACTTTGTCTCCCAAAAAGTAGAGAAGGGAATTAGGGAATTAGCCATTCTGGATCTAATTCTCACTAACAGAGATGAAATGATAGAAGATGTTGAAGCCATAGGAACCTTGGGGGGAAGTGATCATGCAATATTGGAATTCAACATTATGGAAGCACAAGCAATAGAACACAGTCAAACTAGAGTCTTGGACTTCAAGAGAGCTAATTTCAATAAACTTAGAGAGGGCTTGGGAAGGATTCCATGGATGAGAATCCTCAAGGGGAAAACAATTCAAAAAGCTTGGGAAATTTTGAAAAATGAGATAATAAAAGCCCAGTCTAGCACAATACCAAGAAATAGGAAAAGTAACAGCTCTCAAAAAAAACCAGCATGGCTGCATAAAAAACTCTCTGATAAATTGAAAGATAAAAAGGACAAGTATAAAAAGTGGAAAGAGGGGCACATACCTAAGTCAGAATATCAGCAAATAGCCCGAGACTACAAAGATGAAATGAGAAAAGCTAAGGCTCAAAATGAACTAAGGCTTGCGACCAAAGTTAAAAATAACAAAAAAAAGCTTCTTTCAACATGTAAAAAAACAAGAAAAAAGTGAAGGAAATGATTGGTCCATTTGTGGGTGAAAGTGGCAAGAAGGTGACAAGCAACAGGGAGAAAGCAGAACTATTTAACTCATTTTTTTGCATCTGTCTTTACACAAAGGGAAAAAACAGACCAACAGACCAACCTATCAAAAATAGTGCCATAAAAAAACAAAATAGAAACACAAGTTAAGATACACAAGAAAATGGTAAGTCCAGCCTAGATGAGTTCAGATTGCCAGGACCAGATGGATTACCACTATGTGCAAAGGAGGAAACTTTGAGAAAGCCTAATTTAGATGATTAAAATATATTTCCCTCCTTTCTCCATCACAATTGACTGAGGTTTGTTTGATTTAAAAAAGATGCAATATAACTGTTCATGTCTTTTTTTAAAAGAAAATTTTATTAATTTTCTAGTTTTACATTTAAACATTTGAAAAGCAATGTGGCGGCTGAGTTGATCAATAATTCAATAACAGGCAAATATCTTTAGTATAGATTTCAAACTATTACATTAAATATTTCTCTTTTCCCCTTGGTATTTACTGTCTCATATTTAAACTAATACAATTCTTATTATATCAATTAAATAAAAATAACTTTCTTTCATTTATCAATAATTTTTAGTTTATACATATCCTAGTTATTTTAACATTCAATCTTTATAGACAATCAATGTCCTAATTAGTTTTTCCCAATTTTATTTTCCCATTAATATTTAAATTTAACATTTAATATTTATAATTTCCAAGTTTTAAATAACCCCAATTCCCTTTATCACAATTCATCACAAGATCTAAAGTTCAGGATACATGTCTTATCTATCTGAATTCTCACTATTTTACATCAACTAATTAATAATACAATATAACATTCTTATTTTCTGGTAATTTCCAAATATCTTAAATTTAATAACCAAAATTTCTCTTATTTCAACATTTAATACTTCCTCTCTTTTTCTCTTAATATCTACTATCTCATATTTAAGCTAGTAGTTTTTATTATTACCACTAAGTAAAACATATTTATTACATTCATCAATAGATTTTTAGCTTATATAAATCTTAATTACCCTTACATTTAACCTTTATAAGCAAATCAATGTTCAAATTTAACTGTTAATATTTATACTTCCAAGTTTTAAATGACCAAAGTTTTCTTTATCTCAGCTCATAACACTATCCAGTATCCAACATACACACCTTATCTATCTGAGTATGTTTTATTTTAATTCTCATTGATAGATCAAAATCCCGATTTTCTTAAGTCTTATTCTAGCTTTTTTTCTTTGCCAAATCATTTTCCATGTCCGTGCTTTTGAGTCATCAAATAAATCTCCCTGTGTTGTTATGCATATTGTTTGATGTAGAAAAAGCCATCCAGTCGCCATTTTTTTTATTGAAAATTTTTAAATATTTTTACAAAAAGCAAAAAACAAAAAACACAATCCTAACCCACCCACCCCAACCCTCCCTCTCCACCCCCCCCGACCTTCCCAGAGCTGAATAAAGGCTTAATTAAAATTTATAAGAATCTTAAAAAAATTAAAAAAGTATAAATCATAAATATATCTAAATACCTTACATAAACAACTTTAAAGTAATTAATAAGATATATGTAAAAAAGCATAAGTATTAAAAAGAAAAAGTACTTAAAAAAAGAGATAATAGAAAAAAAGAAAAGAGAAAGAAGAAAAGAGATATAAAAAGAAGTACAATCTATAAAATATTAAAGTTTATATACAAGTTATTAAAAAGCTAAATAATATTTTTTTATATCCAATTTATATTGTATAAAATTTATCCATTTTTCCCATACCGCAAAAAATTTCTCTTGCGATTGTTCCTTTAAGAAAGCCGAAATCTTTGCCATTTCCGCCAAATAAGAAACTTTAAAAAACCACTCTTGCAAGGTAGGCAAAGATTCCTTCTTCCAATATTGCCCTACTAACAGCCTAGCGGCCGTAATCAAATTTAACATCAATGTAACTTCCTTAACATCACAATCAGTAACAATACCTAACAAAAACAATTGTGGGGTAAATTTTACCCTCTTTCTAAAAATTCTTTGAATATTCCATCATATCTTAATCCAAAAGGCTTTTATATTTTTACACGACCACCAAATATGATAATAAGTAGCATCCGAACAACCACGTCTCCAACATTTAGGCTGTAGGTCAGGATACATAAGAGGCATTTTTTGTGGATCAAGGTGCCATCTATAAAACATTTTGTAAAAATTCTCCCTTAAGTTCTGGGCTTGTGTAAATTTAACATTCCTCACCCAGATAGTTTCCCAGGTATCCAGTAGAACTGGTTCACCAAAATTTTGTGCCCATTTAATCATACAATCTTTGATTAGTTCTGATTCTGAATCCAGTTCTACTAGAACCCCATAAATTCTCTTAATATGCGTTCGCCTTTGATCTTTTACTTGTTTAAAAAGATTTTCATCTTCTCTAAGCAGGCCCGTATTACGATCCATCTTCCATCTATCCACTATTTGTCTATACTGAAACCATGAATAGGTAATATTTTCATGTACTAAATCTTCCAAAGATTTTAACTGCCAATTTTGACCATCCCATCTGAGTAGTTGTGTATAAGAAACCCTATCCATCTTAACTCCTCTCCTTATCCCCTCTAACGCATGCCAAGGTATAGCCCATAATGGTATTTTAAAATCACTTTTATAATATTTCCTCCAAACCCGAAGTAAAGAAATCCTTATAATATGAGATTTAAAAACCCGGTCCACTTTTTATTAAAAATTAAATAGGCATGCCATCCAAAAAGTAAATCCCAACCCTCCAAATCGAGTATTTCTACATTTGTTAAATTAACCCAATCACTAATTAGTGTTAAAGCCACAGCATCATAATATAATTTCAGATTCGGTACCTTGAGTCCAGCTCTCTCACGGAAGTCTTGCATAATTTTAAACTTTACCCTTGGTTTTTTCCCTGCCCAAATAAATTTGTTAATACCTTTCTGCCATTCATTTAAGTTAACCTCATTCTTTAAAATAGGTAACATTTGAAATAAAAAGAGAAATTTTGGCAGGACATTCATTTTAATCACTGCAATTCTTCCCATAACAGATAACTGTAAGTTCTCCCAATTTTTCAAATCTTTTTGTACCCTGACCCACAGCCTTTCATAATTGTTTTTATACAATTTTACATTAGAAACAGATAGGGTAACCCCCAAATATTTTATCTTATCAACAACTTCAAAGTCTGTCAGATTAACCAAAATCTGCTTATCCAAATTAGTCATATTTTTAGATAATATTTTAGTCTTATTGTTATTAATTTTAAAACCCGAAACCCATCCATATTGGTAAATCAGTTGTAATAAATTTACTACAGAATAGGTAGGTTGAGACAAAGTAACCACCAAGTCATCTGCAAAAGCTCTTAATTTATATTCTTTTTTGTTAACTTCTATTCCTTTTATTTCCTGCGACTCTCAAATTTTGATCAGCAAAATTTCCAGAGTTAAAACAAACAATAGTGGTGACAATGGACATCCCTGTCTTGTACCTTTTTCTATTGTAAAAACCTCTGACAAACCCCCAATAACAATAAGTTGTGCCGTTTGTTTTTGATATATAGCACCAAAAGCTTGTGATATTTTTTCTCCAAAATTCATTTCCTCAATTAATCTTAACATAAACTGCCAATTCAATTGATCAAAAGCCTTTTCAGCATCTAAAAATATCAGCCCTGTGGAGATTTGGTTATTCTTATCTAAATATTCTAATAAATTAATAATTTGTCTAACATTATTCTTCATATACCTACCAGTTATAAAACCCGATTGATCCTTATGTATAAGCTGATGCAAAACCCTCATAAGCCTATTAGCTAAAATTTTTGCAAAAATCTTATAATCTACATTTAAAAGAGATATAGGCCTATAATTCTTTGGTAAAGTGAGATCTTGATCCTCTTTTGGAATCAAAGATATAAAAGCTCTACGCCATGACGGAGGAATCTCTGAGCCCTGTAGTATATTATTAAAAAGCTCACATAAAGGTTGAATCATCTCTTCTACCAAGGTTTTATAATAAATGGATGTCAAACCATCCGTACCCGGTGCTTTACCTAATTTTAATTGCTTAATAACTGTCACAATTTCCTCATTGGTAATTAGACCATTAATTTCTTGTTTCTGATCTTCTGTTAATTTAGGGAAGTTGGCCTCACTTAAGTAGTTATTTATATCTAAAGTTTGTACATTAGTACTCTTATATAATTTTTGATAGTAATCTAAAAAAAGATTTCTTAATCAACTCCTTCTGAAACACTAATTTACCATTATAATTTATTTTATCTATAATTCTCTGTCTCTGTTTCTTTCTTAATTGGTAAGCCAACCATCTCCCTGGTTTATTAGCATTGCAAAATGTATTTTGTTTCATAAACAATAAATTAGTTGCGGTTTGATCCGCCATCAACATATTGAATTGTGTTTTTAGCAACTTTATAGATTCTTTAACCTTTTCATCTGTAGGATTTAAAATCAAAGACTTTTCTTTTAATTTAATCTCATCTTCCAGTTCCTTACATTTCTGAGTCTGCTTTTGTCTATAAACATTGTTCATTTTTATCAAAATCCCTCGCATAAAAGCTTTACCTGCATCCCATACCATTGACATTGAAGTTCCCTTGTACATGTTTAAAACAAAATAATCCTTTAAATACTCCTTTAATTTTTGAACATTCTTTTCTTGTTTGAATAAGTTCTCATTCACCCTCCACGATCTCCTCTCCTCTTTTTCATCAACCAACTCCATCCAAACTGGACTATGATCCGTCAACGACCTAGGAAAAATTTTTACATTCTTTACCCTGAAATATAAATCAGTTGTAATCAGGAAAAAGTCAATTCTTGAGAAAGATTGATGTCTATCTGAAAAGAAGGTAAAGTCTCTCTCCTCTTGATTACGTTCACGCCAATAATCACACCATTTTTTTTTTAGAGGACTAACAAATCGTCTCTCTATTTTTCCATCTGGACGTAGTTGTCCTGAACTATTGATCTTCTCATCAGTCTGTTCTTCTTCCTGATCCTCAGGTTTCTTCTGATTTATATAGGAAGTCTTTTCTCTTTTCCATGTTGTCAGTCCCTTTTCTGGGTTTTTCATTAACTGTGTTTGTTGATCAATTGAATCTTCTGTCATAATATTTGATTGTTCCACTTTTTCTATTATATTCTGTGTAGTTGATTTTTTTTAGTTGTAATCAAAGTTTGTATATCTGGGCTGACATCTTGTTTTTTTCTGTAACTTCTTATTTCATCAGGAGCTGTAAGAATAGTTTCATAAATTGATTTCAACAAAAAGAGAGTCTGTTCATGGTCTTCATCCATATTCTCTTAGTAGTATATTAAGTTAAAAGCTTTACAATCAGAAAATGCAAAAAGAAAATTGTCACTGAACATAGAACACAGCTGGGCTTCTCACAGCTGATATCTCAAGGTTACAAAAATCTTATCTATAGTCTGGGATACTGGCCAAGTCTCTTTTAAGCAATAACAAGTTATAATATCAGGTTTAGCCACAAGATGTCACCCCTACCATTTAAAGTTTTCTTTTAAATCCAAAATTGTTATAATCTTTTCAATTTTACTTCTTTTTTGTAAGTAAAAAACCAGCTCTTCAGTGAAAATAAAAAAAATCTTTTAGTCCACAAATTTTAAAAAAATAAAATACCAATTAAGATCAAGTTATTCTTGCAACACAGAGGATGACGAACAATGTCTGAGAACCCCCATCACCCCCACAATGTTGACGTGTTCCCAAAAGACCAGGAGGGCGATAAAAACTAAAACCCAGAATCCCCATACTATGAACACCAGGAACTTTCCAATTGATACGGCAGAAAGCAATATAGACGGAGATGGGGGGAGATTGTTAATAGGATGATCGATCCGAAGAAGATGGGACGACTCCTCCGTTCTATAATGCCGACTGAGTTGAGGATGTATGGGGTGTGGGATAGCTCTAGGAGCGACTGCAAGTCGATGGACACTCTGGAGAGCGGAGAGAAGAGCGAACCCGGATGGAGGAATGCGTGAGAGGGCGGAGCTTGCGGGATCAGCCTACCGCGCCTCACATCAACAGCACCCATTGACTCCAAAGATCCTTGTCACAGGCACGCAAGAATGAGTGGCAATGGAGCGAGGAGGGGGATGAAAGAGGAATGCTGTGACGTTCGGAAGGATCGTAACCCCACCTCCCCCCAGACCGAGAGCTTTGTTTATAACCGGGGAAAAAGAGCACAGGAGATGAAAGAAAGGGGGGGAGCATGTTAACTGGGTTTGGCCGCATCTACGAGACTGGCTGCATAGACAAACAACTTATTGAATCATCCCAGCTTACTACCACACCCCAGTTAACCCAGAGTGGTACATGTGACCATCTTGACAGCAGTTGGGCACAAGGGGGAGGTACTAGGGATGAAAGGGAAAACATTCAGAGAGAGAGTAGTCGTGCAAATGTGGATTGGGAGAAGGAGAAGGAGAAATGCAAACCACTAGATAAACCCGAGGGAGAGAACAGAGACAATCAGAGAGACAAGGAGGCTGCTCCACCTACTTTAGAGCTCAAAGAAAAGAAAACAAATGAGGACACACGCGAAAAAAAGGGGTGCAGGAAGAAACGAGTCACCGGAGCACAATCCAACCAATTAGGTCCGATGATGAGATCGAGGAGCCGGGCGCAGACTTTGGCTTGCTTATAAGAGACTCTCTCACTCCCTGGCGTTTTAAGCCCTGAGGTTGCCGGCAGATGACGGCGAAAGCTTGGCGTTTTTAAATTAAATTAAACTTTTATAGTTTTATCACCCTGGTGCTCACCTTATTTCAAATGTATATATATATATATATATGTTGGTCTTTGGTTGTTCGGGTTTTCTCCCGTGTAAAATTGGAAGTGTCTTGGCAACGTTTCGATGAAGTCCCATTCGTCATCTTCAGGCTGGTGTTTTCAGCTTCGTGCTTCAAGGAGCAATGTGTGGTCTTAGCTGTTTCTTCCTTTTAACTGCCAGTATGAACTGATTGGGTGGGAGCTTGGCTGTGTTCTGATTGGGTGGAGGTGTGTTCTGATTGGTTAGGGGCTTGGCTGTGCTCTGATTGGCTGGGGGGTTGGCTGTGCTCTGATTGGCCGGGGGGTTGGCTGTGCTCTGATTGGCTGGGGGGTTGGCTGTGCTCTGATTGGCTGGGGGAGTGTTCTATTTGGGTGGGGGCTTTGTTGTGCTCAGGTTAGTCTGAGTTGCAGAGGAGTTTAAGATGGTGGGCTGCCTTGCTATTTTTGGCTTCGCGTTTGTGGTCGTGCCTCATCTTCATGGAGGGTGTCAGTTTGCTTCATGTATGGATTGGAGGGGTTTGAAGTGGCTAATGATGCAGCTGTGGTCTGGCTTCTGGTTTGTGGTCGTGCCTCATCATTGGTGTGGCTTTAGGTTTGCTTTTTGTGTGGATGTGTGGTGGTGACATCCTGTGTGGTTTTTATGAGTGTGGGTCTGGTGTCATTTTTTGTGTTAGGGAGTCATTTGTCAATAAGGGCGGGTTTCCAAATGGCTGGTAGGCGGGATGTATCATCTCGTTTGTTCATGCTGTGTGGGCGTTTTTCTATCTTGATAGCTTCTCTGATTATTCTGTTATTAAAATGTTCAGTTTTGGCGATAGTTCTGGTATTTTTAAAGTCAATTTTATGTCCTGTGGCTTTAAGGTGTTGGACCAGGGAAGATGTTGGTTCCTCTTTTTTGACTGAGTTCTTATGTTCTTCAATGCGTGCACTTATTCTTCTGTTGGTTTGGGACAAGCAGTGCATGGGATTTTTGGATATCACACACACACACACACACACACACACACACACACACACACACACACACATATATATATATATATATATATATATATATATATATATATATATATATATATATATATATATATATATATATATAATATATAGTATTTGGTTGGGTCGGGTTTTCTCTCCCGTAAAATTGGAAGTGTCTTGGCAACCGTTTCGACGAAGTCATTCGTCATCTTCAGGCTGGTGTTTTTTAGCTTCTTCATCTTCCGCCATGTTGGCCTCCGCCGTTTCTCGGATAGCTCTATCCGAGAAACGGCGGAGGCCAACATGGCGGAAGATGAAGAAGCTAAAAACACCAGCCTGAAGATGACGAATGTGACTTCGTCGAAACGTTGCCAAGACACTTCCAATTTTACGCGGGAGAAAACCCGAACAACCAAAGACCTATATACAAATACCCGCGAAAACCTCAGAAAACATATATATATATATATATATATATATATATATATATAAATCTAGCAAATGTTGGATTTTAATTGTGATAAATGAAACATGTTGGAAGAATGGGAAAAATCCTGAAAAATCTTCAGATAGTTTTGGGGTTATTATTAATTATAATATCTGTGAAAATGAGTGGCAAATAAATTTAATAATAAGAATTAATCTGGGCCTTTCTGTGCACAAAATTTATTCTTTGCCACTAAACTACAAATTTTCCTCCCCATAGTGAGTGAAGGCAAGACAGATATTCTTCTAAACTGCTGCACTTTCCATATGGTCATTTTAAAATAGTAAACAGATTGTCCTGGACTTGCCACCAAAATTGAGCCCCAATTTTTTGTTGCTAAGAGAGACATTTGTTAAATGAATTTTTCCCCATTTGACGACCTTTCTTGCCACAGTTCTTAAGTGAATCGCTGCTATCATTAAGTTAGTAAAAACGGCTGTTTAGTGAATCTAGTTCTCCCATTGACTTTCTTTGTCAGAAAGTTGCAAAGCTGATCTCATGACACTGCAATGGTCATAAATGCTCCAACCCTGGAAGTTTTTAAGAAGAGACTGGACAGCCATTTATCTGAAATGGTATAGGATTTCCTGTCTGAACAGGGAGTTGGAGTAGATGACCTCTAAGGTCCCTTCCAACTCTGCTATTCTGTAGTGAGATGAGCAGCAAGCAAAATAGATAGAAGACAGATAGATAGATCTGTTAGAATAATTAATCAGTTAGAATAATTAACCTATGGAACAACCTGCCTCCAGAAGCAGTAAATGCTCCAACCCTGGAAGTTTTTAAGAAGACACTGGGCAGCCATTTGTCTGAAATGGTATAGGGTTGCCTGCCTGAACAGGGGGTTGGACTAGATGACCTCCAAGGTGCCTTCCAATTCTGCTATTCTGAGCAGCAAGCAAAATAGATAGAAGACAGATAGGTAGATCTGTTAGAACAATTAATCAGTTAGAAAAATTAACCTGTGGAACAACCTGCCTCCAGAAGCGAAGCCTTTATCTACTCCTCTCTGAAGTCTCCTTTCCACCTGCAGTGAGGAAAAAGGGGGTGGAAATGTAACGCCTGGGATTGTTGCTGGAAAGGTGGTGTGGTGTGGTGGGGCTGCTGGGGACCCCTTAAAACCTTCAACCATAGGGCTTGGTCCCCAGGTCCTGTCTAGAATGCCTGCAACCATTTTCTTTTAATAAATAAATGCCTGTTGGAAGAAATATTCCAAGAGTTCTGTCTTCTTAAGATGCAAAGTGGGATGGGTCCTTACATTAGACAGGACTTGCAAAAATAATCCACCTGGAAGGGAGACCCTTGCCGGGGGATTTTGCAAAAATTACCATGTCAGACGGCGGAGCAAGGAAGGGAGAAAACTCCCCGGAAAGGGAGCTGCTGTCCCAATTGAAACCCTGCCAGATGTTGGGATCTGAGAGGTCAGATTCCTCAGGAGAGGTGGTGGAAGCACGGGACCACAAACCTCGGTGGTCAATGAGCGTTGGAAAGAAAGGCAAGTGGGAAAAGAAATCAAGAAAGGTGACCCTGAGACAGGGGGCCAACCAACCAGAATGGAAGCAGGAGATGGAGAAATCCCTGCAAGCAAGTGAAGAGGAAGGGAGCTGGGCACTCTGCTTGGGCTGGATCCTAGAGAAAGCTATTGACCTGATGAAGAGAACTGTCAGCTCCCTAGGAGAGGAGAATCCTGAGCCCTACTGCCACCCCAGCTCCTGGAGCCGCAAAGAGAGAAACACTGAGGGGGAAGTGGAACCTGCAGCCCTGGGGACATCTGCTGATCCAGTAGTCCGCACACCCCACCGACCCACAGATTGTGCCATTGAATTCAAGCCTGGGGCAAAACTCCCGAAGCCCAGATTATACTCCATGAGCCCAAAGGAGAAGGAGGAAATGGAAAGATTCATAAAGAAAAACCTAGAAAAGGGGTTCACTGAGCCAGCCAAGCCTAAAGTGGCTGCCCCAGTCCTCTTTAGAGAGAAGAAGGATGTCTCTTTACACTTATGCATGGATTATAGGGCCCTGAATACAATCAGTGAAAGCAACCTATACCCTCTGCCCTTCATGAAAAACATGTTGTCACACCTCTCGAAAGGGAATTTTTTTTTCTAAACTAGACCTAAGGGAAGCTTACTATTTCATGAGAATTAAGGAAGGGGATGAATGGAAGACCGCATTTAACTGCCCCATGGGGTGCTACCAATTCAAAGTCTTGCCATTTGGATTACAAGGAGGCCCCGCAGTCTTTATGCAATTAATCAATGATGTTCTAAGAGAGCACCTATTTAAGGGGGTCCTGGTTTATTTAGACAGCATTCTTATCTTCACCGAATCAAAAGAGAAACATGTCAACCTAGTCAGAGCGGTTTTAAAGAAACTGTGAGCCGCCCATCTATATGAACTGTGAATTCCACCAGGAAAGGATAGACTACGTAGGTTATCGCATATCCCCACAGGGCATTGAAATGGATCCAGAGAAGGTCAGAACAGTATTAGAATGGGCACCATCCCGCACAAGAAAGCAACTGCAAAGTTTCCTGGGCTTCGCAAACTTTTACCTCCAATTCATCCCCTCATTTGCCCAGCTAGCCCTACCCCTCACGAACTTACTAAAAATGAAGGGAGCATCCTCAGTAAAACCTAGCCAACCACTAACATGGACAATGGAGTGCCAAGCAGCATTTGAGAGATTAAAGAGACTTTTCTCTGCCGAACCCGTACTGAGGCACCCAGACATGGATAAGTCCTTTGTAATACAGGCGGATGCAAGTGATGTTGCAGTGGGGGCTGTACTATTACAAGAAAATGATGAAGGAGTATTGCAACCCTGTGCATATACATCCAAGAAACTCCCGGAAATTGAATAGCACTGGCCCGTATGGGAGAAAGAGGCATACAGGATACGTTGGTAATTACTCACATGGCACCAGTTCCTTGAAGGCAACAAAATCCCCTTCCAGGTGTGGACTAACCATAAAAATTTGGAAGCCCTGAAAACATCCAGGAAGCTCAACCCCAAGCAAGCCCGCTGGTCCCAGCATTTTCACCAGTTCCAATTTACGCTCAAGCATTTGCCAGGGGAAAAGAACTTCTCGCATGCCCCAATATAACAGCACGCAAGCCACCGACTCTAAACCAATGATGGTAGAATCACAACTGGCAGCACCAGTAACCACCAGAGCCCAAGCTAAATTGAAACCACAGCTGGGCAGCCAAACTGGAATTGAATTACGGAAAAGTTTGGAAACAGATGAATGGTTCCAGAAAAACAAAAATGTGTGCACAATGAGAAATGGGCTGCCTTGGGTGGGGATAAAGTTATATATACCAACAACCTAAAGAGTCACATTCATGCAGCTTTGCCACGACACAAAATCAGCAGGGCATTTTGGATTTGTAAAAAGATTATACTTAATTAAACGGCAATTTTGGTGGCCATCCATAAAAAAGGACATAGAAAGTTACGTGTCCAGCTGCCCAAAGTGTGCAACTGCAAAGAGGTTGCAAGGGAACTCACCCAGACTGTTACAAACAGTGGCAAATCCCTCAGCCCCCTGGAGGGAAATAGCCAGGGATTTTATAGTGGAATTACCTGAAAGCAATGGGAATACTGTGGTCTGGATGGTCACGGACTTGTTTTCCAAACTTTATCCCTTGCCAAAATATTCCCACCGCAAAAGCCTTAGCAAAACTTTTCATCCAGCATATTTACAGATTTCATGGGGCACCCCAACACATCATCTCTGATAGGAGAGTGCAATTTACATCTGCATTTTGGAAGGAATTTTTATCTCTCTTAGGGACCACTCAGGGACTGACATCTAGCCATCATCCACAAGGGGATAGACAAACAGAATGCTGTCACTCAGTACTTGAGCAATATTTAAGATGCTTTCTTAATTTCCAACAGTCCAATTGGACAGACCTACTCCCTTTTGCAGAAGTTGCTTACAATAATGCAGTCCACTCCAGCACAGGTTGCACTCCTTTTCAAATAGCTACTGGCCAAAGTTTCAACCCCATGCCAGAATTAACCCCAAATGAACCGGCGATCCCATCTCTGAAAGAATGGATGGAACAATTACAAAATACCTGGCCAATAGTTAGAAAAGCACTAGATGAAGCTAGGCAGGCATACAAAGCACAAGCCAATAAAAAAAGGGTTGAGCCTACACCATTCATTATAGGAGAAATTGTGTTCTTATCTACAAAATACCTAAAATCCCTACAACCCTGTAAAAAACTTGGACCAAAATATATAGGGCCTTTTCCAGTTAAAAAGAATCATAAACCCAGTAACAGTAGAATTAGAACTGCCAAAAAATCTCAGGCAAATAAACCCAATTTTTCATTGCAGCTTGCTGAAAAGACAACACCAGTCATTGTTATGGCCAAAAATCCCCCCCACCACCTCCAGTCATGGTGGAGGGTGAACAACACTTTGAAATAAAGGAAATCCTAGACTCTAGGAGATATCATGGAGCGACTCAGTACCTAGTTGCATGGAAACACCTCCCTGCCTCACAAAACGAGTGGGTCCATAAACGTCTTGTCAGAGCCCCGAAGCTATTAAAGAAGTTTCACACAGACTAACTTGTATACCTGTTTTGTTTTCTTTCAGGTGGATCTATCTTATTTTTAAGGGGGCAGGATGTCAGAATCCAATTATATTTCATTTCTAGTTATCGACTATGGAAAACCCCATTTCTGCCCTCTCTGGATTCTGTCATATGATGAAGGGGAAGGTGGGTGAACAAAGGGGTTTTATGGCCCTCACTTCCTTCGGTACAACTTCAAAGGGATTAAATGTGTATACCACCAAAAGGACTAAATCATAACAATGGGACCATCAGCTTTCATCTACTTCTCTCTGAAGTCTCCCTTCCACTGGCAGTGAGGAAAAAGGGGGTGGAAATGTAACACCTGGTATTGTTGCTGGAAAGGTGGTGGGGTGGGTGGGGCTGCTGGGGACCCCTTAAAACCTTGAACCACATACTCTGGTTTCTCTTCAGATCGTATAAATCTTTCGCCTTTTACTAAAGATTTCCGTGGAGAGGAACATTTATGAGTTTTCATGAATGGCAGAAAGGTATTAATAAATTTATCTGGGCAGGGAAAAAACCAAGAGTAAAACTTAAAATTATACAAGATATTCGCGAGAGAGGTGGACTCAAGGTACCGAATTTCAAATTGTATTATGAGGCTGTGGTTTTAACATTAATAAGTGATTGGGTTAATTTAACAAATGTAGAAATACTCCTCTTGGAGGGTTGGGATTTACTTTTTGGATGGCATGCCTATTTAATTTTTAATAAAAAGGTCGATAGGGTCTTTAAATCTCATATTATAAGGATTTCTTTGGTGAACCAGTTCTACTAGATACCTGGGAAATTATTTGGGTGAAGAATGTCAAATTTACACAAGCCCAAAACTTAAGGGAGAATTTTTACAAAATGTTTTATAGATGGCACCTTGATCCACAAAAAATGTCTCGCATGTATCCTGACTTACAGCCTAAATGTTGGAGATGCGGATGTTTGGATGCTACTTACTATCATATCTGGTGGTCGTGTAAAAATATAAAAGCTTTTTGGATTAAGATATGGTGGAATATTCAAAGAATTTTTAGAAGGAGGGTAAAATTTACCCCACAATTGTTTTTGTTAGGTATTGTTACTGATTGTGATACTAAAGAGACCACATTGATGTTAAATTTAATTACAGCCGCAAGGTTGTTAGTAGGGCAATGTTGGAAGAAGGAATCTTTGCCTACTTTGCAAGAGTGGTTTTTTAAAGTTTCTTATTTGGCGGAAATGGCAAAGATTTCGGCTTTTTTGAAGGATCAATCGCAAGAGAAGTATTTTGCGGTATGGAAAAAATGGATAGATTTTATACAATATAAGTTGGATATAAAAAAAATATTATTTAGTTTTTCAATAACTTATATTTAAAATTTAAAATATTTTATAGACTTTATTCTTTTTTATTTTATTTTTTATTATACTTTCTTTAATCTTTTTGTTTTTTCTTTTTCTTTATTCTTTTTCCTTTTAAGTATTTTTCTTTTGGTATTTATGTTTTTTTATATATATATTATTGTTAATTATTTTATAATTTGTTCAATTAATGTATTTAGATTTATTCATGGTTTATATCTTTTTTAAGATTTTTTGAAGAAATTTCAATTAAGCCTATATTCAGCTCTGGGAAGGTCGGGGGAGGGAATGGGAGGGTTGGGGAGGTTTGGGGAAGGGTTGTTTTGTTTTTGTAAAATTTAAAAAAAAATTCAATAATAATAAAAAAAAAACCTTGAACCACAGAGCTTTGGCCCCAGGTCCTGTCTAGAACACCTGCAACCATTTTCTCTTAATAAAGGATGCCTGTTGGAAGAAATATTCCAACAGTTCTGTCTTCTTAAAATGCAAAGTGGGTGGGTCTTTACAGAAATCTTGAAATAGAATCTAAGAATGAATCCCCTCTGGATATATTTTTCTGACTAGCAAAATTTTTGGAATTTGAGATAAAATTGCCATATCACAGTAGAAGGGTTACACTTTATACCTCTTTTTGGAAGTAGCTAGTAGTCTTCTAGGTGCAGGAAAGGTAAATAGCTTTTATTTATTTTCTGCCATCCTTTTCTTCCTATTCTTCTTCCATCTGAAAAAGTATCCCTTTTATTCTTCTTCCTCCTTCACCAAAAACCTCTCTAAGCAGAAACAGAGCAGACATGGTCAAATGTTGGCCTCTTTTGACCTGCATTTCCAATAATAGTTTAATACATGTGCATCTTTTTGGTCCCTATTACTGCATGTTGTATGAAAGAACACATTCTATATATGGACAATGAAGGAATTCATACATGTTACATTAAAGATGGTAGTGATGGTGTAGTTGGCGAAGTCATGAGTGATACAACAATAGTTATCTTCTGTTTCCTTTTTAGGGTGCTGGAGGTGGACTGGTAAGCAGCCTTTTTTATTTTGTGCTATTCTGAATGCTCTTCCATCTGAACAAGCACCCTTTTATCTTTTCCCACCTACACTAGAAGCATATCTAAATTCCTCAGAGCACAATCTCACTGAGAGACAAAGTTGCTAGTAATTGTTCCCAGTTTGAAGCCCAAGCATGGTGCAGGTCCGTGTGAGATCCAGGGGGAAGATCTTGCCCATTTATCAGGGAACAGTTTGATCCTGTTGGACCCAATGAAGTGGATAGGATCTTTAATGCTATTAGTGCATCCACCTGTCAATTAGATCATTGACCCGCCTGGTTGTAAAAGCCACAAGGATGATGACTGCCAGGTGGATTGAAGCAGAGATAAATTCTTCAGTGCAGGAGGGGACATTTCTGGGGCCTTTTAAGGAGGCCCTGGTTTGCTCCCTTCTTAGAAAAACATCACTTGATCCCACCTGCCTGGATAATTTCCATCCAGTTTCCCATCTTCCCTTTCTAAGGAAGGTGGTAAAAGAAGTGATTGATTGGCATTTCCAGAGGATCTTGGAGATTATCTAGATCCCTTCCAGTCAAGATTCAGGCCCAGGAAAAGAAAAAGCAGATCTATGGTGGGAGCAGGATTGGGACAGTGCAACCATCCTTGTTCTCCTTAACCTCTGGTCAGCCTTTAATAACATCAACCTTGGTATCCTTTTGGGCCAGTCTCAGGGTTTGGGGCTAGGCAGCACAGTATTGCACTGGCTTGGCTCCTTTCTCCAAGGCTGATCCAAATCAGTGCTGATAGGGAGGGAGAGGTCCAGCACACAATTGCTCTTTTGTGGCATGCCACAGAGCTCAGTACTCTCTCCACTCCTTTTTAACATCTACATAAAGCTGCTGGGTGAGGTCATTTGCCACCATGTGTTGAATGTTGATGTGTCATCAGTACACTGATTATATTCAACTTTATATCTCCACCTCTGGTGATCCAAGTGATACTTGCGCTGCCCTCTCACTGTGTCTTGAGGCTGTCCTGGACTGGGACTTCACTGGCTTCTGGTTTGCTTCCTGTTGCAATGCTAGGTTGGTTATTACCTTTAAAATCCTGCATGGCATGGGTCCATGTTACGACAATGCTGAACAACGTGACCTATGACGTATCCTCAAAGTTATGATAGTTGCACTTTGACTGGGATATAGGTGCTTGGCAACCGGCTCACATTTATCATGGCTGCAGTGTCCCACAGTCTTGTTATCCTGGCTTGCAATGTGCCCAGCCAGCCTACAACAAGCAAAGTCAATGGGGGAAGCTTTGCTTAATGATTGCGATAAAAAAGTAAGTCACGAAACATATTGTAGTTTTGAGAATATGGAACGATATTGGCCAAAGCCAAGTCCTGCAGCCATTCTTCATATGTTTTAGTCTCCAGGTCTATTCTTAGTTGCTCTTCTCTGCATTTTTCCTAAAGTCTCAACATCTTTTTTGTAATGTAGAGACCAAAACTGGATGTAGTAACAAAATGCAAATTTGAGGATTTATTTTGGAGCATTTCCTTCTTATTTGCGAGTGTGCTGGGTATGACTCAGATGTAGTGGCCATTCGGTACAAAAAGCCCTGGATCGCATACAATATTCAAATATACAATTGAAAGAACAGAAAGCATGAAATGAATCATAATAATAAGGTATAAGAGGGTCCACACAGCATAACAAAGTCAGGCAAAATCAGGATTTTGTTTTTTATCTTTCTTGAAGAACTTACCTGAAGTACTTGGTAGCCTGACATCAGTAAGTCAATATTCATATAACATCTCTAATTCCCTTGAAGTCTTTTCTGTTATTCCTTTTGCATGTAACCACAGCCACCCTCTTGAGACTCACTCCTCTGAAGCATCGCCTGAAATTCCAGGAGTAATTCCAGTAGGAATGTGGTTATTGTTAGGAATATTTAAAGGATGCACTGATGCCCCTTGTCTCCCCAGAGGACAGAGTTGAACCTCATTTTCTTACATCATAATTTTCATGAATTGTACTATTTGTAATCATATATCCTATGGATTTCAAGACTCCTATTTGTTTTATAATAGGCTGGATTTCACAAGGACCTCATCCCCATTTCTTGGTATAATATACTAGCATTGATTACAGTAGCAATGTACAATAGCCTATTATTCTTATTAGTATTGCTCTATAGGCTTATGGATAAGCTGATCTTCAAATAAACTGTCTCTTGAATTTTTAAGCAAATTACCATAAAAACTGTGAAAATTGAATGATCAGCTGAAATGTTCTTAGTTTTCATTTTTACAATTCCCTATGGAGATTTTCTGGGCATGAATTCCTCAGAAGAAATGGAGTCGCCTTCACAGTCAATAAAAGAACAGGAAAAGCAATACTGGGATACAATCCCCAAAATGACAGAATGATCTCAATTCGAATCCAAGGCAAACCATTCAATATCACAATAGTCCAAATCTATACCCCAACCACTGGTGCTGAAGAGGATGAAATTGACCGGTTCTATGAAGCCCTATAGCACCTTATAGAATTAACACCAAAAAATGATGTCCTATAATAATAATAATAATAATAATAATAGTATTGATGGGGGATTAGAATGCTAAGGTAGGAAGCCAAAAGATAACCAGAATAACAGGCAAGTTTGGCCTTGGAGTACAAAATGAAGCAGGGCACAGGCTGATAGAATTTTGTCAAGAGAATACGATGGTCATAACAAACACTCTTTTCCAACAACCCAAGAGACGGCTCTACACATGGACATCACCAGACGATCAACATAGAAATCAGATTGACTATGTGCTCTGCAGCCAAAGATGGAGAAGCTCTATACAGTCAGTAAAAACAAGACCAGGAGCTGACTGTGGCTCAGATTATGAGCTTCTCGTTGCAAAATTTAGGCTTAAATTGAAAAAAGTAGGGAAAAGCACTAGGCCACTCAGGTATGAACTAAATCATATTCCTGATGAATATACAGTAGAGGTGACAAATAGATTTAAGGAACTGGATCTGATAGACAGAGTGCCTGAAGAACTATGGATGGAAGTTCGCAACATTGTACAAGAGGTAGCAACTAAAACCATCCCAAAGAAAAAGAAACGCAAGAAAGCAAAATGGCTGTCTGAGGAAGCTTTGCAAATAGCTGAGGAAAGAAGGGAAGCGAAAGGCAAAGGAGAAAGAGAAAGATACACCCAATTGAATGCAGAATTCCAGAGAATAGCTAGAAGAGATAAGAATGCCTTCTTAAATGAACAGTGCAAAGAAATAGAAGAAAACAACAGAATAGGGAGGACCAGAGATCTCTTCAAGAAAATTGGAGATATGAAGGGAACGTTTCATGCAAAGATGGACATGATAAAGGACCAAAATGGCAGAGACCTAACAGAGGCAGAAGAGATTAAGAAGAGATGGCAAAACTACACAGAAGAACTATACAAGAATGAGCTTAACGTCCCAGATAACCACAATGAGATGGTCACTGACCTCGAACCAGACATCCTAGAATGTGAAGTGAAATGGGCCTTAGAAAATCTGAGCAACAACAAAGCTAGTGGAGGTGACAGTATTCCAGCTGAGCTATTCAAAATCTTAAAAGACAATGCAGTAAAAGTGCTACACTCAATTTGCCAGCAAATTTGGAAAACTCAACAGTGGCCACAGGATTGGAAAAGGTCAGTTTACATTCCAATTCCAAAGAAAGGCAATGCCAAAGAATGTTCAAACTATCGCACCATTGCACTCATTTCACATGCTAGTAAAGTTATGCTTAAAATCCTACAAGCTAGATTCCAACAGTATGTGGATCGAGAACTACCAGAAGTACAGGCAGGATTTCGAAGAGGCAGAGGAACTAGAGATCAAATTGCCAACATACGCTGGATCATGGAGAAAGTTAGGGAGTTCCAGAAAAAATCTACTTCTGCTTCATTGACTATGCTAAAGCCTTTGATTGTGTGGATCACAACAAATTGTGGCAAGTTCTTAAAGAGATGGGAATACCAGACCATCTTATTTGTCTCTTGAGAAACCTATATGCGGGTCAAGAAGCAACAGTGAGAACTGGACACGGAACCACTGATTGGTTCAAAATTGGCAAAGGAGTCCGGTAAGGCTGTATACTGTCGCCCTGCTATTTAACTTATATGCAGAGCACATCATGAGAAAGGCAGGGCTAGATGAATCAAAAATTGGAATTAAGATTGCCGGAAGAAATATCAACAACCTAAGATATGTAGATGATACCACTCTAATGGCAGAAAGTGAAGAGGAACTAAAGAGCCTCTTGATGCGGGTGAACATTAAGAAAACCAAAATCATGGCATCTGGCCCTCTCAATTCCTGGCAAATAGATGGGGAAGAAATGGAGGTAGTGACAGATTTTATTTTTCTGGGCTCCAAGATCACCTCAGATGGGGGACTGCAGCCAAGAAATTAAAAGACGCTTGCTCTTGGGGAGGAAAGCTATGGCAAATCTAGACAGCATACTAAAAAGCAGAGACATCACCCTGCCAACAAAAGTGCGTATAGTCCAGGCCATGGTTTTCCCAGTTGCAATGTATGGCTGTGAAAGTTGGACCATAAGAAAGGCTGAGCGCAAAAGAATTGAGACCTTTAAACTATGGTGCTGGAGAAGACTCCTGCGAGTTCCTTGGACTGCAAGGCATTCAAACTGGTCAGTCCTAGAAGAGATTAACCCCGACTGCTCTTTAGAAGGCCAGATCCTGAAGTTGAAACTCAAATACTTTGGCCACCTAATGAGAAGGAAGGACTCACTGGAGAAGAGCCTAATGCTAGGAAAGATTGAGGGCAATAGAAGAAGGGGATGACAGAGAATGAGATGGCTGGCTGGAGTCACTGAAGCAGTAGGTGTGAACTTAAATGGACTTCAGAAGATGGTAGAGGATAGGAAGACCTGGAGGAATGTTGTCCATGGGGTCACGATGGGTCAGACACGACTTCGCAATTAACAACAACAACAACAATGGAGATTCTCAGTCATCCAGGACATGGTTGTCTCAAAGGTGCTTTTCCAAAAGGCAACTGACCTTTTTGGTTTTTTTCCTTGAAAATATTTCATTGAATAAGAAGCTTACTCTGCACTGTATAGCTCTATGTAACCTTGTATAGCTCTATGTAACCCTAACTAGAGAGCATGAATCAGTATGTTAGAATATCTGGCAGTTAATGGGTCAGTGGGAGACTTCCTGGACACAAGCCAGAATGGAATGTCTTTGTCTGAAAGAAGCATGGGCCATCAGATGTCACTCCATGAGCCTGCGCCATTATAAAGATGGTATGGAAGAGAGCATCATCCCTTTACCTATAGGAATGGACAAAAGTAGCAGAAGTAGCTACCACAGTATGCAGAAGTATTTTCCAAAAGTAGCAGCCACAGTATGTATGCAAGTGATCTTTCTAATTAAAATATATTTTTTGTTATGAAACCATTTCTATTGAGTTATCTATCTGACTTGATTTAAAAGAAGGCATTTTTAACTCAGAGCCTGAGCCATTATAAAGATGGTATGGAAAAGAACATCATCCCTTTACTATTCTGACTCTAAGTTAAAAAACGCCTTCTTTTAAATCAAGTCAGATAGATAACTCAATAGAAATGGTTTCATAACAAAAAATATATTTTAATCAGAAAGATCATTTGCATACATACTGTGGCTGCTACTTCTGGAAAATACATCTTTTGTTCATTCCTATAGGTAAAGGGATGATGCTCTTTTCCATACCAACTTTATAACGGCTCACGCTCATTGGGTGACATCTGCTTCTTTCAGACAAAGACATTCCAATCTGGTTTGTGTCCAGGAAGTCTCCCAATGGGTTGAGCTTGGGTTCAAAATGCTCTCGAAGCATCCAATTCTGTGTAGGTAATTGATTCCAGTGGTGCTGAGGCGACCAGATTCTCCACAATCTCGAAGGTCTCTTGCCCACACACACACAGCAGCGTGACAGCTTTGAGGTCATCTTCATGAATTTGATTCACCCGGAGGTAGTTCTCCACCCGGGCCACATATGAGCTCCAGCGTTCTGGGTGAGCTGTGTCAAATTCTGAAAGCCGGCCTATCTTCGCCATCGTTTCAGCCCAGGAACTTTGTCCATGCCTCTTGCTGCAAGGATTGAGAAGGGGCTCCCTTTTCTGAGCTCACCTCCAGTGTCTCAGCGCTGGCAGGCTAAGGCAATCTCCAGGAACCACACTTCTCCAAGCTGCAAGCACCCCTGTGGTGAGTCAGCTTGGCTTCTTAATCTGTTTGCCTTGCAAACCAGTGGAACAACCTGCCTCCAAAAGATGTGAATGCTCCAACACTGGAAGTTTTTAAGAAGAGTCTGGACAGCCATTTGTCTGAAATGGTATAGGGTTTCCTGCCTGAGGAGGGTGTTGGACTAGATGACCTCCAAGGTCCCTTTCAATTATTATTATTATTACTATTACTATTATTATTATTATTATTATTATTATTATTATTATTATTATTGATCATCGCACAGTCAGCCAGATGTTCAGACTACCCAGGACCTGGGATAGGCAGATGTGGATGTTTGATGGTATTACAGATACCGTCGCAGGATGGAAGCAGTTCCTAATAAGGCCGCCTTTTGCAATTGACTAACAGCGAACCTGTCAATGCCAATTGTGTTCAAGTGGTGCACCAGTTGTTTTGGGATTGCACCCAAGGAGCCTATGACTATTGGTACTACCCTTGCTTGCTTTTGCCACAGTCTTTCTATTTCTATTTGTAGGTCTTTGTATTTTGTTATATTCTCCAGTTCTTTCTCTTCTATTCTGCTATCTCCAGGCACTGCCACATCCACTATTCAGACTTTTTTGTCTTTCTTATCGACAATTGTTAAGTCTGGGGTGTTATGTTGCAGGTGCTTGTCTGTTTGAATTCTGAAGTCCCAGAGCAGTTTAATTTATCATTTTCTATGACTTTCTCTATTTTATGATCCCACCAGTTTTTGCTTACAGGCAAATGATATTTTTTGCAGATCTTCCAATGCACCATTGTTGCTACTTTGTCATGCCGCTGCTTGTAGTCAGTCTGTGCAATCTTCTTGCAACAGCTTACCAAGTGGTCCACTGTTTCTTCAGCTTCTTTGCATAGGCGGCACTTACTGTCTGTTTCTGTCTTCTCAATTTTGACTTTGTATGCATTTGTCCTTAAGGCTTGGTCTTGTGCAGCCAGAATTAGTCCCTCGGTCTCTTTCTTCAATTTTCCTGCTCTTAGCCATTGCCAGGTTTTATTGTTATCTGCTTTCCCAGCTATTTTTTTCATGTATTGGCCATGTAGTGCTTTGTCTTCCCATGCCTCTATTCTGTTCTTCATTTGGTCTTTCTTGTAGGCCAGTTTGGTCTCTCCAGTAGTTAGTAAGCCTTCCTGATATACTAATTTCAGTGCATCTTCATCATTGTTCTTCAGATATTCTTCCAAAGCCATTTTTTCTTCTTCAACCATCTGATGTACTTGTAGCATTCCACGCCCACCTATTTGCCTTGGTAGATAAAGTCTATCAATGTCACTGCGTGGATGAAGGGCATGATTCATTGTCATTATTTTTCTGGTCTGCCTATCCATTGCTTTTAGTTCTGCTTGAGTCCAGTCCACTATTCCAGCTGTGTACCTAATGACTGGGATTGCCCAGGTGTTGATTGCCTTTATGGTATTTCCTCCATTGAGTTTGGACTTTAAGATCTTCTTCACTCTCTTGATGTATTCACCTCTAATCTTTTTCTTGACTTCAGTGTGCTTGATGTTGTCAGCTTGAAGGATACCCAAGTATTTGTAGTACTCTTCCTCATCCAGACTCTTAATGTTATTTTCGTGGGGCATCTTGATTCCTTCAGTTTTCATTATTTTTCCTTGTTTGATAGTAAGTGTGGCACATTTGTCCAAGCCAAACTCCATTACAATATCTTGGCTATATATACGGACAGTGTTGAGCAGCGATTCTATTTCAGATGATGTTTTTCCATACAGCTTCAGATCATCCATGTAAAGGAGGTGGGATAGTCTAGCAGATGTTTTTGATGTTTGATAACCATGTCCTGAGTTATTCAGTATTGTTGACAGAGGAAACAGTGCAATAACAAATAGTAATGGTGATAATGAATCTCCTTGAAATATTCCTCTCTTGATATTAACCTCTCCCAGCTTCTCACCATTGATCTGCAACCTGTGTCTTCCATTGTGCCATCGATTTTTGCACAAATTTTCTGATGTTTCTACTGACTCCTGTTATTTCTAGGCACTGTTTTATCCAATCATGTGGCAGAGAGTCAAATGCCTTTTTGTAGTCAATCCATGCCACATTCATGTTGGTCTTCCTTCTCTTGCAGTTTTCCAGATCATTTTGTCTATTAGGAGTTGATCTTTTGTTCCTCTGCTATTGGGGCGGTTTCCTTTCTGCTCAGGTGGAAAGAGATTGTTTTCAACTAGATGCTGTTGTACTGCATCAGCTACCACACCAGTTAGTAATTTGAAAGTTGTTGGTAAGCAGGTAATTGGCCTGTAGTTACCTGGTGTTGCCCCTCTTGCTGGATTTTTCATTATTAGGTAGGTTTTCCCAGTTGTTAGCCACTTTTCAATTTCTCCTCCTTGTAGTATATTGTTGAACTGCTTGGCAATGAGTGGGTGTATAACAGTTAGATGTTTCAACCAAAACCCATGCAGTTCATCTTCACCTGGTGCTGACCAATTTTTGATTTTCTTTGCTCTTTTTTCTACCATTTTTGTTGTTATTACTAGTTCTTTCATTTCAACTTCTGTTTTATTTGCATCCACCTCTTTTAACCAAGCTGCATCCTTGTTGTATTTCTTTGGGTTATCCCATATCTGCTTCCAGAATTGCACTGTTTCTTCCTTGTCAGGTACTGACTGATTCCTTGCAGTTTCTCCATTGATGGATTGGTAGAAACGTTTCTGATTGGATTGAAATTGGAGGTTATGCCTATAGTTTGCAATTCGAGCTTCATATCTACTGATTTTCCTGGCTATAGCTGTTATTTGTTGCTTTATTATTTCCAGTTCTTCCTTGATCTTCCTTGTTTCTAAGTGGTATTTCTTGATTAGGTATTCTTTGGTCTTCTTGTTCTTCAGCTTCTTTTCTTTCATCTGTTCTAGCTTGCTTGCATGTGATCTTAACTTGCTGATCTTATTTTCTAGTCTAACCTTCCATTTTTCTGGTGCACTGTTTGTTTGTTTTTCTTTTTTGTTGATTTTACATCCCAGGTAGTCTGTTATAACTGCAGCTGTGCTGTACATTAATTGGTTTGTTTCTTGCAGTGAATTGGTGCTTATACTTGCTATTGCAGTATTTGCATCTTTTAATGCTTGTGCTAGCTGTTTCTTGGAAACAAGCTTCAATGCAGGCAGCCTTATTCTGTTGTTTTTGTGCTGTTCTAGATGCTCAGTTATTCTTTGTTTCAATTCTTTTATTTCTTTAGTTAGAGGGTTTTGTTCTGGATTCTTTCACTGCCAACTCCCCCTGGTGTGCCTCTACATTCTGAATTACTTCTTGTAAGGCTTTGATTTCTTTGCCCTGGGTAAACCTTTGCAGTTCGTCTAATTCTGTTTCTGTAAATACTTTATTTCGTGTTATAAATCGGCGTTGATCTGCTAGTCTCTGTTCTGTTATTTCTGATTCTGGATGTTGTTATTTCCAGAATTGGTGCATTCGTTTTAGATATCCTCGTCTTGTTGGACTTGATCTGTAGTAACAGATCATTATTTCTTTGTTTTCCATCACTGTGTATCTGCGACGGGTAAACACCTTTTATTCCAGTAGTTCTGCAGCTGCTGGCCCTGGTTGCTCAGCCAACAGTCCTGAGTCCTGTAACCAATTTTTCACCAGATATCCAGGAACTCCAATATCTAGTGCGGACCTTGTTAACCCGGGCGACGTCCGAGCCGGTATGGCATTCTGCAATTTACGTCTCACCATATTTTTTATGGGAGAGACACTCTTTGTCTGACTCCTCTGATGAGACCTGTCCAGTATGGTTGAACCTCTGGCATAGCTCTCATCTTCCTCAGAGTACACAAGCCCACAACCACGTCAAGGTAGTGCCTCACTGGGGGATTATTATTATTATTATTATTATTATTATTATTATTATTATTATTATTATTATTATTATTATTATTATCGATCATCGCACAGTCAGCCAGATGTTCAGACTACCCAGGACCTGGGATAGGCAGATGTGGATGTTTGATGGTATTACAGATACCGTCGCAGGATGGAAGCAGTTCCTAATAAGGCCGCCTTTTGCAATTGACTAACAGCGAACCTGTCAATGCCAATTGTGTTCAAGTGGTGCACCAGTTGTTTTGGGATTGCACCCAAGGAGCCTATGACTATTGGTACTACCCTTGCTTGCTTTTGCCACAGTCTTTCTATTTCTATTTGTAGGTCTTTGTATTTTGTTATCTTCTCCAGTTCTTTCTCTTCTATTCTGCTGTCTCCAGGCGCTGCCACATCCACTTTCCAGACTTTTTTGTCTTTCTTATCGACAATTGTTAAGTCCGGGGTGTTATGTTGCAGGTGCTTGTCTGTTTGAATTCTGAAGTCCCAGAGCAGTTTAATATTATCATTTTCTATGACTTTCTCTATTTTATGATCCCACCAGTTTTTGCTTACAGGCAAATGATATTTTTTGCAGATCTTCCAATGCACCATTGTTTCTACTTTGTCATGCCGCTGCTTGTAATCAGTTTGTGCAATCTTCTTGCAACAGCCTTACCAAGAGGTAACTGTTCTTCAGCCTCTTTGACATAGGCGGCACTTACGCTCTGTTGCGTACTCTCAATTTGACTTTGTAGCATTTGTTCTTAAGGCTGGTCTTGTGCAGCCAGAATAAGTTCCTCGGTCTCTTTCTTCAATTTTCCTGCTCTTAGCCATTGCCAGGTTTTATTATTATCTGCTTTCCCAGCTATTTTTTTCATGTATTGGCCATGTAGTGCTTGTCTTCCCATGCCTCTATTCTGTTCTTCATTTGGTCTTTCTTGTAGGCCAGTTTGGTCTCTCCAGTAGTTAGTAATCCTTCCTGATATACTAATTTCAGTGCATCTTCATCATTGTTCTTCAGATATTCTTCCAAAGCCATTTTTTCTTCTTCAACCATCTGATGTACTTGTAGCATTCCACGCCCACCTATTTGCCTAGGTAGATAAAGTCTGTCAATGTCACTGCGTGGATAAAGGGCGTGATTCATTGTCATTATTTTTCTGGTCTTCCTATCCATTGCTTTTAGTTCTGCTTGAGTCCAGTCCACTATTCCAGCTGTGTACCTAATGACTGGGATTGCCCAGTTGTTGATTGCCTTTATGGTATTTCCTCCATTGAGTTTGGACTTTAAGATCTTCTTCACTCTCTTGATGTATTCACCTCTAATCTTTTTCTTGACTTCAGTGTGCTTGATGTTGTCAGCTTGAAGGATACCCAAGTCTTTGTAGTATTCTTCCTCATCCAGACTCTTAATGTTATTTTCGTGGGGCATCTTGATTCCTTCAGTTTTCACTATTTTTCCTTGTTTGATAGTAAGTGTGGTACATTTGTCCAAGCCAAACTCCATTACAATATCTTGGCTATATATACGGACAGTGTTGAGCAGCGATTCTATTTCAGATGATGTTTTTCCATACAGCTTCAGATCATCCAGGTAAAGGAGGTGGGATAGTCTAGCAGATGTTTTTGATGTTTGATAGCCATGTCCTGAGTTATTCAGTATTGTTGACAGAGGAAACAGTGCAATAACAAATAGTAATGGTGATAATGAATCTCCTTGAAATATTCCTCTCTTGATATTAACCTCTCCCAGCTTTTCATATTATTATTATTATTATTATTATTATTATTATTATTATTATTATTATTATTATTATTATTATTATTATTATTATTATTATATTGCTGAGTGCTGGCAACATTTTTTTTTGTTCTGGCAGATTATGAAACAACTTAGTTATTTGTTTCCAACTGGTGCATTGAGATGTGCTGGAATCACCATTTTGGAAGTTTGAGGTCAGCATCAATAGAATTCATGATACACTTCTCATGGTGAACTGAACAATGGTTAACTCAGTTTTAAGCCAGTGTTCTAGCTTTGCAAGACACCTTGGACCATAAACCAACATGCTAGGCTAAAATATAATTGTTTCTGCTTAACACTATGATTAGCATGTGTATTAAATATTTATTTACTAAATTTACATGCCACCCTTCTCATTATTGAAGCAACTCTTAGCTGTAGGTCTTCAATTGACTCACTTAAACATGCTGTGTGACCAACAGCTTTATACATCATTTGCTTGAGAAATAATCCATTGAGCTGAGAGTTACTTCTACACATATCCATATATTCAGATGGCTTGCCCTGTATGTGGAAGACACCAGATTGGGAAAGGCTGAACTAAGATTTAACTAAAGAATTAAAGATAGGAGGAAAGTTTGGGATGGGGAAAACTGTGTTTGTCTCAGAGGAAGGGTGTCTAACACTGTAACAGCATGCCACAATGGATGAACTTTCTTGATTGCAAGAGAATTTCCCTTCTGAATTCTTCAATAGGCAGGACTGTTTCACTTCAATTGCTCTAGCTGTCAGCCTCTATTTGTGATTCCTCATCTGTTCCAGCACCCACTGAAAACTTTTTTTTTCATGATGCAGGAAAGTTCTGTTTCCTCTCATCCAGAAAAAAGGAAGATGTTTTGAGTCAATGTTTTCCTGTCTTGTTATGTTATGGCAGCAATCAGTGCTTTTGTTTCTTTTCCCCTCCTCTCTTTCTCTGGAGGAGAAAGGAGAAGCTTTAGCATGAAAGATGCAACAGATGGAAAGAAATGTTTTTATACCCCATTTCTAGATTGGTGGGGGCACTCACAGGGCTGCAGGAGATGTTTTAATTTAGATTGGAATTGTACTGTTAGGTCTTCATACACAAGAAGCTGATTACTGCATTCACTCCTTTTCTTGATCCCATAATTCACTGAAGTAATTATTTATGTTACATAACACCATGAGCCAAAGCAAAGTTAATTCTAGGCTTACATTCTTTTTGAAAATCACTGCAATGTTATTAATTGACTTAATTAAGCAAACTGTTCAACTGTGACTTTTTATTAACCTATTACTACAACCTTATTCACACTTGCATGGGAATAAGCTCATTGAATCAAGATGCACATTAAAATAACACCGACAGGTATTACTTAAAGCAAATTGGCAATGTTAAATATCAATGTAAAACATAATGGTAAAAGTAATGTATTATTCAACTATAAACCAGTAAAAAAGGTTGCAAAGGAATTTCTAAAAGGCCTTCAGAGTGTGGCTTTGATATAATTCTAGCATAGGCTTAATGGCAATAAGTATGGAGAAATGTTCCTCTGAAAACTATGTATGGAGAGGATAAAACATAAGATTCCTAAGAATATTTATCTACAGTGGTCAAAAGCTTGAGGTGATCAATGACTATATTACTAGGACACAGTAATACTGCCAAAGGCAAACTTAGAAAATTAAGTTGGGCCATGCAGACTTAGCTTATAGGCTTCTCAGGCTCACTCAACAGCAATTTGGACTTGAATCTACAGCTATGACAGATTATCACATAACTATTGTTAGATTTTTCATCTTCAAACCATTTCCTTCTTCTCAACATATGGGCCCATAGGTTTTCCAGGATGCCTGCTGGAAATTACTGGAAAGTGGTATGATAAATTCAGACTTATCTGAAGTGTATGAGAACCTCATCACAACATAGTCACTTTGAGAAATGGAATGGTATTCCATTTTATTTTATTTTATTTTATTTTATTTCTATCCATTTTCAGATTTCAGGCATTTGAAAACAGCATATAAATGGAAAAACAATACATCAAAAGCAAACAATAGCAGAAACCATAAAAGTCATCCAAAGCTCTCTTATCTGGGTGAGAATTTTTTTCTATGTGGATGTTAGAATTCCCCTGAAGTACAGGCTTCTCAGAAGTTCAAGTGATATGGTGCCACTCCCAAGAAGGCTGTGTCATAGCAAATTAGAGTACTTCAGATATTGGCCTCCATCTCCATAGTCTGCCTCAGTTAAGCAGGAGAGGAAATGAGGGAAATAAAACATTAGATATGTATAGCAATAGTGCTTAGACTTTTATACCACTTCATAGTGCTTTACAGCCCTCTCTAAGTGGTTTACAGACTCAGCATATTGCCCCCAACAGTCTGGGTCCTCATTTACCAACTTCAGAAGGATGGAAGGCTGAGTTAACTTTGAGCCGATCTTGATCAAACACCTGACAGTGAGCAATGAGTTAGCCTACAATATTGCATTGTAATCACTTTATCCCTACAGCTCCTAGATTTTATATGCTGCTTTTCCTGCCACGTACTTAGCTATGTGCCCTCAAATCAGTGTTGACTCTTAGCAGCCACATAGTTTCTTCCCAAAAATCAATTCTTAACCTGATTCTTCAAGTCTTCCAATAATGTGGGTAGTCCTCTTCCCTTGCTATTATCTTCTTGAACAATCCACCCTTATGAAATTAAGCAAAGTTCTTCCCACATTCTTTCATGCTCCTTCAAAGAGAAGAAAATATTTTTGCAGGCATAGCTAAGGGTAATTATAGAATCAATATGAGAATGTATGCTTGCAGTTGTTCAATGTGGTACACAGCGCACCCTCCGAAACTGGTAAAGCAACAGCAAATAAAGAAAGCCCAGTGGCCGCAAGAGCAGGAAAGGAGCCTCAGACCTTCTGCTAGTTAGTACATGTTCTTATGACTCCATGTGGCAGGTGGACCATTATCACTTGCCCACAGACTTAATGTTTTACAAGAGATGGGTCTGTTTCTCATTAGCATACAATGAAAATGAACTCATTTATATCACTGTGAATAGGCTGGGGGCCACATCTGAGTTATATTTTTGGGGAACATGCAGATGGAACATAGATCAGAGCCTTGCAACTAGTAATGCATGTTTGATCAGAAGTAAAATGAGTACAATAGAACTTCCTAAAGAAAAGGAGTGTAGAGTTTCATTTATTTTCACTTTCTTTATAAGTTGGTGAGAGAAAGAGTTTAATCTGGGGAATACATTATAGCCTAAAGCCTGGTGGTTAATTAGGCAGCAATTTTGTCAGTTTTTTTTTTTTAATGGGAATATCATTGCCCTCTTCAACATTGTAACATCATGAGCTTGTGATGTTTACCTTGAGAAAGCAAAGTTAGACACTGACCAGAAGTTTTTCAAAGAAAAGTCTTATGATGGTGAGAAGAATAGGGATAAAGTGCTATTCCTCCAAGGGGTTTAGGTTTGTCAAGAGAATCCTAGTGATAGCCGCTGTGTTCATACAACAAGGTTAAACAGGCCAGGTAGAGGCTGAAATATTGCATTTGCAGTGTGCAAAACTTGTTAAGTATTAAGTATGATTATTTTTTTCTGACTTAGAATTTTATGTTAACCCCAACTATTTTTTAGTTCCAGGTATCATGTCAACCATCATGGAAAACAAAGAATAGTAACTGTTTGCCACTTCTTAGTGAACATCTGGATTTTGGCAGCCCACATCTAGTAACTCTAGATGGCTTGGATAGATGTTCAATAAGTTAATAATAAAATATTAAGCAGTACAGTTCTGCAATTTTTGGAATATGCCAGCTGTCATTCATTGACTGCAGTTATAGTAATACTCTTCTTTCATTTATCAGATATCAACTTCTAAAAAAGGATGTCAAAATTCATTAATTTAAAATATTGGATGTTTCCCATGCAATAGCCAATCACGCAAATCATATTCCCAGTATATCTGCAAGGGGTAGGTAAAAAAAAGTCAAACTGGTGGTTATAACTGCATGATTGAAGAACATTGTTTTAATGAACATCTCTGGGTACCTAAGATTCAAACCCCTGTACCTATTTACCTGAAAGACAGCAAGTTTTACTTTCTCAAAACTGTATACTTTGCCTACCAACTGCATCTAGTCCCACTAAAGTTTAAAACACACAAATTGGATTTATCATAGTAGTCAGTAGGTGACATAAAGCTTCCAGTTTCTAAACCTTGTTTGGGGACATTTGAATCAGATTAGGTAGGTTGCTTTCAAGTTCAGTGTGAGTCACATTATTTTTCAAATAATTACATTAGAATCTGAGCTAGATAATAAGCACATAATATCAGTAGTACATTACTTTAATATAGAAATAGAAGTATTGATTAATACACTGTATATATTACTGATCATGTTTAATGAATAAAATTGCACTGTCACAATTTTTCTCTGAACAAACTATTCTCATGCCAAGTATTAAAGTTTATTGTAGAAACTGGGAGCACCTAGTGTTATTTATATTGGAACAATATATTTAGGTGCCATAGCAACAAAATGATGTTTGTAAAATTTACAGCAGCCAAGACCTCTTCATAAAGAGAGATAACCAATACAGATTGGTTTTGATTTGGATTAATAAAGAACAAGCCACACTTCCCTTGCACAGGGCCAAACTTCCCATTACTAAAGGGATGAAACATCTCTATACGAATTAGTGGTTGGATAAGAAATTTTAACTTGGAACAAATCCCTAACTGTTATATAAAAATGATATGGTTTTATTTCAAAGAATGACTAAGAATCTTAAGACTTGTAAAGAAATCAACAAACCAAAACAGGGAGAATAGTAACCAATGATGCCTGGCTGCATCTTGCTTCTGAAGCTTGGCTGCTTCAGCACATACGACCAGTGATGAAGTTCTTTTAACCCAGTGGTTCTCAACCTTTCTAATGCCGTGACCCCATAATACAGTTCCCCATGTTGTGGTGACCCCCAACCACTTATACATCACCGGGTGCCAGAGGCGTGGCCAAAGAAAAGGGGGAAAAAATGGCGGACAGCCTTGTTTGGCGACCCCCGTGAAATGGTCAATCAACCTCAAATGGGGTCGCGACCCATAGGTTGAGAACTGCTGTTTTAACCGGTGGGGTCATCCTTTCAGGTTTAAATAACATCCACTTCAGCTCTAGAATGGTCATTTGGTTTATGGAAAACTTGTTGCAGAAAATAGACTGAAATACCAATCTCTATAATATGGTTCATCGTACAGTTGACCAGATGTTTAGACTGGACTTGGCAATTGTATACACCTATCAAGCCCTTTCCAAAGTTTTGGGATAGGCAGTTGTTCTTGTTTGATGGTGTCTCCATATTATTAGTATGGTTGGTCACAGATTTTTTTTTTTACCTTCAAATCAAGTGTTGATGTCTGGTGACTCTTTGGACAGACCTTACAGTTTTCTTGGCAAGATTTCAGAAGTGGTTTTCCATTGACTGGTTCATAGGCCTGAGTGAGACTGATCCAAGGTCACCCAATTGTCCTTTGTGTCTGAGGCTGTCTCCCAGTTTCCAACACAAATCTGGCTGTCCTCCATAATCTAGCTCCAAGAAAATTCCCTAATTCAGCTTAATTGAGAGATGAAAGAGAGCTTTTCTATCTGATGTGACTGAGTTACTGATATGCTTTCAGCAGTCAGAAACTAGTTTTTTGGGATGTGGGTACCGCAACTCCTCAACAGTCCATCAATCATTACTATTACTCTGTAGCAATAGCAATAGCACTTAGACTTATATATCACTTCATAGTGATTTACAGTCCTCTCTAAGTGGTTTACAGAGTCAGCATATTGCTTCCAACAATCTGAGTTCTCATTTTACTGACCTTGGAAGGATGGAAGGCTGAGTCAATCTTGAGCTGGTGAAAATCAAACTGCTGGAAGTCAGTAGAATTAGCCTCTGCATTCTACCGTATTCTAACCACTTGCACCAACATGGCTCCTGGAGCTTGTCCAGTATTTTTACCAAAGTTTGGCAATCATCTGAATGGCAGACATCATTGCAAGCAGTGCTGGTGGCTTCTGAAGGCCACCACAGAATACTCATAAGTGAATGGCTGAATAATAGAAATGTGCCTAAGTTATCTGTCCACCTGTGATAACCCAGCTTTCTCAGACCATTTGCAACAGTTTAAAAAAAAAGATAATATAAGAAACATACATTAATGTAAAGAGATATAAACTACACCAACAAAGCACATGAAAGAGTCGAATAATGGCCACAAGTGGTCAAATACCAAGGGAAATAAATGCCAAAAACAAAGCATTTTCAGCATGCCACTGAATTGTGAAAAAGTTTCTTTTGAGCATTTATACTTGGTTCTACAACTTGGAGGGCCGTTTGTTTGTCTTCCTGCCTGCAAGAAACAAAATATGGAAAGAAAGAAAAAGAGATAGGGATGGAAAAAGATAAATGTGATAACATGAGGGCTGGTTCTTAATTTTAGGGTGTCTGACACAGTTATGATAGGATTAGGGTTGCCTAGTGAGTTGCTTAGAAGAACCTTTTGAGATAGTCCTTTTGTTCTTCCTTATTCCTTCAGTAAGGAGTTCTGTCAGGCCAGCCAATAACAGCAGTGAGGGGATATTGACAGGTCATTGTAACCTGCTATGTCTTTTCTTCTGCATAGGGCAGTGGGTACAAAAAGGAGTAGCAGTCTTTACTATCAAGGATCATTAGATCCAAAGAATAGATAGCTGTAGAGAACTGTGAAGATAATATGAGATGTTTTAGTGACAGGGTGGTATAAAGTCCCTTCAGTAGCTCAGGATACAATAGAGAGGATAGGGATGATGGGAGTAAGAAAAAAAATTGCACAAATACTCTGCAGTTGTGAAATAGGCCACTATTTTCTGTCAGGAATTTCCAGGACTCTGATTACCATAGATGAGGTCAGTTTTAATAGAAACTTAGTAAAACTGACTTTAGGACAGAACCTATTACTTTATTCAATGATTATAGAAGGCAGTGGTGGCGAACCTATGTGTGTCAGAGAGGGCACTCAGAGCCCTCTCTATGGGCACGCGCACCGTCACCCCAGCCCCACCTCCCCCAGGGCCTCCTCCTCACCAGTAGCCCCCAGAGGAGAATCACCCCCGGGCATGGCCCATGTGGAGCAGCACAGCCAAGAACATGACAGCAGGGACAAGACTTTGCCTTTGCGCCTTGTTGTATGCAGATGATGCTGTGGGACATGGGTGGAGGGCATGGCCGCCATGGCGCTGCTGGCTGCCTGGGTGATCTGCTGTGGCAGGCCATGGAGGCGGTGGGTGGCCCTGAGGTGGGATAGGTGGGGAGGCGGGGGGGGCGGTTTTGAGGCACTCAGTCTCTAAAAGTTTCGCCATCACTGATATATGGTATCAATAACCACATTTGCTGGCAACCGCAATGAATCTTTGAAAAGAATAAGTTTCTAAATTCTAAATCATAAATCAAACTCAGATGATGACAGTTGATTTTAGGGTGGATTTGACGATTGGTAGTTCCTTTACCACATGCCCTTTTCTCTTCTGAAGGCCAATTCCTGCTTAGTGTTCTTGCTATATGTATGGCTATCTCTCCTGCATTGAAACAATTATTCAGCTGCAGAACCGCAGTTCCTCCGCTAGAAATGGGACTTGTAAGATTCTTCAGTCAAATACACACACTTAGTACATATATTTTTTTGATCTGTACAGTCTACTCCAGTCACAAATTTGGGACATTTTTTAAACCAAATTACAGTTTCCTGAATATCAAAGGAAGAAAAAGAAGAAAAAAACAAAGCAAAGCAAAGCACATCACTTTTGTTTTGTATGAAATTTCTTGTATTTCTCCAGACCACAATTTAGAGCTGACTACTACAAGTCCAAGAGCTGTGCCTGAATAATATCATTTTGATAGCCTAAGAGGCTCTGTGTCTCCTTTTGTTAGACTAGCTAGGGTCAGCTTACCATTTGCAGGTCTTCTGGGGAGAGGAGGGGAGTGGGGAATGAGAGCAAGAGATGCAATTTGGGACTATCAAAGTGAATGACTGTAGCTTTTAAGGAGCTGGGGTTAGGAGAGATTGTTTCCAGCTGACTCTTGACTGACTCAAGATTCTGTCTCTTATAGAGCAAATCAGTCTGGTGGGGATTTAAGAGAACAAGATGAAAGGGATGGATCAGTGTCTTGTGTTAGTACTGGACTATAGGCCAAGTAGCTTAGGAGGAACCTGTAACATAATTGGAACAATTATCTCCTTCCCCCAATCTCTCTTTCAATTATATAATAGGAATACCACCAGGAAGCTTATATCAAATCAGCACTGCCCCTTCCTTTAGAATAGAGCTGCTGAAAGAATACAATAAGAAGCAGTTTTAAGGGATCTCCTGCACGTACATAAATCAATGAATAAATGTTTTAAAGAATGTTTTATGTTGCCTAAAGACACCCTCCCTCAACCAAGTGTTCCTAGATATATCAAACTATATTTCCTTTATCCCTAATCAGTGAGGGGTACTGAAATCATGAGCTTTGGAATCCAGCATACCAGGGTACTCCAAATTGGGAAAATAACCTTAAAGAGTAATAGAATTGTTTCAAATAATTTTTATTCCATAAGACTTATTGTCATTTTAAAGCTGATTAAAATTGCTTTCAATATTTAGTGACAAAGCCAGTGAGAAGATTGGTGGAAAAAAGAGAGAAAGGAAAAGGCAAATTGGCATATTTTCTCATAGCGCCTGGAGGATATTCAAAACCCCAATAAAGTGATGATCAACTTGAATATATTCCACAGTGTAAGAAAGGGTCATCCAAATTAAGGGAAAGGTCTGCATGATTTTCTAGTACTATCCAGGAAGCTTTAAGAGTTAAGAAGGTTTTGATAGAAGACAAAAGTCTTAAGAAGGTTTGGAAATACTGTCTTAATGAGGAGAACAAAGAAGAGCAAACCATCTGGCAGAAAAAGTGCAAGTGATAATGCAAATACAACCTATTAGAAGTAAAAATCAGTCAGGGAGACAATGGATTGAAAGAAATCCTCAAGGAGAATATGGAGATCACAGAGAAACCAATTGGTGTTTGCATCTGTCTTTACAACAAAAATAGACAGATACCTGAGCCTGCTTGGGCTTTCTCAGGAAAATATTCAGATCAAGTAAAGCAAGCTGAAGTAACAAGAATATATATTCTGAGACATCTTAAAAGCTACCCTGTAAAAATCATAGGTTCTGATGGCAACCACTCCAAGCCTTAACTAATTCCAATGCAAAGTCATTAGTCTCCCAGCAAGAATTAGTTAATTAGTCTCCTAGTCTAATTAGACTCCATATCAGAGTACTAGAGGGTAGCCAACATCTCACCAATTTTTAAAAAGGAATAATGGGAAGTTCCAGGAGATTATGGATCAGTCACTAAGATACGGTATCCTTTTTGGTCTGATTGGTAAAATGGTTTAAAAAAAATCTAGTCACTTAGAGGGGGAAAAAAAAAGTGCAAGCAAAAGCAAATCCTGTCCCAACCTTTTAGTAATAATACTTTTTAACTTGTCCATAAATGAGCTTGATTTAGGGTTAAGTAGAAAACCGACTAAGTTAATTAGCCAAAATAAAAAAGCCATCATTGTAATACCCTTATACAAATCCACACTATGGCTATACATGGAATATGCTTAACAGTTCTAGTTGTCAAACTTGAAAAAGAATGTCATGGAATTGGAACAAGTACAAAATAGAGAACCAAAATGATTGGGGAATAGGAACCCTTTAGCATGGAAAAAGGCAAATAAAGTAGTAACAATCAAAATGTATTAAAGCATAAATGGCATGGGAAAGGTGGACAGGGAGAAGTAGGTTTTTTCTTCTCTCAAAATACTAAAACCACAGATCATCCAATGAAGTTAACTGGAAGAAGATTTAAAACAGACCAAAGGAAGTACTTTTTCACCCACACATAATTAACCTGTGGAATTTATTACCACATAATGTGGTGATGCCCACTAACTTGGATGGCTTTAAAAGGGAATTGAATAAAGTCATGTTGTGTCAAGGACATTTCATCTTGAAGTCTAATTGTTACCTCTGGGGTGATGGCAGCAGGCCTTCAAATGCCAATTATAGGGAACAGTGGTGGGAGTGTAATATGTCTCCATCTCCTACTTTTGAGTATCCCAGCAACATTTGGTTAGCCACATGAAAAAGGAAATGTTGAACTAAGATGGGACTTGGTTTGATCTTGAATGGCTGGTCTTATGTTCTTAAATGTTAATGTTAATTGGAGGATTTAAGGTTGCTTCCTTGTCATGGGCAAATCATTACATGGCAGAAAATAGGTTTTTACTAAGGTGTATACTAAGTGGATAATGTATCCCTAGAAGCAATTATACCTTAACATTTTCTTATTACATGGCTAAATATTTGGTATTAAGGGTTGGCTGACAAAGATAATAAGTATAATCTACCTGGCATTTTTCTGCCTGTCCTTTTCAATATACTCACATTTTTCAATCTACAGCACTGCAGATCAGTGGCTGAAACACTGATGGTGATATTGTTTGTCTTGCAATCACTGAAAATAATCAGGAGGCTTATTTGTTGAAGCTGAAGGCTACCTTTAGTAATTAGGCTTCAAATGATATATTTTTTCATCTAAGAATGGAAGCAGAATCTAGAAACTACTTTAACTATTGCTTGGGAACATAGACCAATGAAACTATGTTGTTGATCTAGCTTTCATTTCTCTTAAATTCATTTCCAGTTAGGATTACTGGCTTTTAACATCCCAATTATGGACAACCAGGCCATTTACAGAATGAATGGAACTTCAAGAAGAAGAATAGTTGAGCAATCTACTATTTGTAAATTGCTGCTGCACAGAATAACTAAGTCTGCCCTGTCAGAAGGTAGAAGTTAGCTGTTCCTCAGATTTTTGTACTTCTCCAAACATCATAAAGCTGCAGGATCAGAACATAAAATACACTTATAGAATTTCAGGTAGAATAATTAGATGTGTGCTGTAACTAGCAAGCTGTAGAAGTTAGACTTGACTTACTGTAGGCCCAGGAAGACTTATTTTCAAGTCTTTTCATAGCTATGAAACTTGTACAAAAATTTGGAATGATCACTAAGGGTAAGTGAGATGGCAAGAAAAAAAATATTATATACTAGGATTGGGCAATGCTTTGTATTTGATTACCAAAATACTTCTCTGTATGTATGTAGCACCTGTCAGCAGCTCTTTAAAGCATCTATAGAGTGTAATTTTTGTAAGCAAACGAAAAGATATGGTTGCTTTATGGATTTCCAGACTTGTGCTATGCTTGGAGTCTTATGTGCTCCAAAGCTTTATTTTGATATTAAATCTGAAAGATTCTACACCTTATCCTAGTGGACAATTACTTAAATATGAGCCAGCAGTGTGCTGCAGTTGCCAAAAAAGCCAACACAGTGCTAGGCTGCATTGATAGAGGGATAGAATCAAGGTCACGTGAAGTGTTAATGCCACTTTACAATGCCTTGGTAAGGTCACACTTGGAATACTTCATCCAGTTTTAGTCACCACAATGTAAAAAAGATATTGAGACTCTAGAAAGAGTACAGAGAAGAGCAACAAAGATGATCAGAGGATTGGAGGCTAAAACATATAAGGAACAGATGCTAGAATTGGGTATGTCTAGTTTAATGTTGAGAAGGACGAGGAGTGACATGATAGCAGTGTTCAAATATCTTAGGGGCTGCCACAAAGAAGAGGGAGTCAAGCTATTCTCCAAAGCGCCTGAAGGCAGGACAAGAGGCAACGGATGAAAACTAACCAAGGAGAGAAGCAACCTAGAACTAAGGAGACATTTTCTGACAGTTAGAACAATTAATCAGTGGAACAACATGCTTCCAGAAGCTGTGAATGCTCCAATACAGGAAGTTTTTAAGAAGAGACTGGACAGCCATTTGTCTGTTATGGTATAGGGCAGGGATGTCAAACTCATAATGTCACATGACGTATCACGATGTATTGTGACTTTTTTTCCAGTGCCGGCAATGATTTGGGCGTGGTTTTGCCATGACGCATCTGGACCACAGGTTGGCAGTTTGACACCCCTGGTATAGGGTTTCCTGCCTGAGCAGGGGGTTGGACTAGATGACCTCCAAGGTTGTTGTTGTTGTTGTCGTCATCATCATCATCATCATCATCATCATCATCATCATCATCGTGTTGCTCTCTAAATTTTACAGGCTACAGAAACCTACAACTTGACACAGTGATCACATACTGTACATATTTACTAGTATGGCTTTGGCTGGTTTAATATAGATAAAGGCACAGAGATATTAACAGTACATAATAAAAATTCACAGATGACACCAGGGAAGCATCTCATACTTGAGTATTATCATCTTTAGGGTAAGGACAGCCAGCCTATTTTCTAGTGCAAGATGCTTTCCCGTACGAACAATGTGTTAGGGTTGCACTGCATGTCAGCGTTGGGTCTGAAGCAAATAGGAATAAGTTCAGAACAAATTTTATCACTGCTCCTTGTTTCTGACATGCACTTTTCTTTTACTTTTTGGCATTCTTTTTTCCCCCTCTCTTCTTCTTTCCAAAGCAAACTATTAGAAAAGGGTATGGATAGTTCTTTCTAAACTTATAAACTGCTTATTTGCAAAAAAAAAAAAAATCTTTTGAGCATAGCTTGATGGCTACAAATAGCTCTATGACTGCAGGTTGTCTGTCCATTTTAATACAAAGTCTTTTCATGTGCTTCTCGTATTTCTGGATTCAAGGGGCCTTGGCTGCTCTGCTTTGTATCTTAGTTCTTTTCAGTTTGCTTATTGGAATGACATTTGTTTCTTTCCATCATAAACAAAGATACCTGTTCAAGCGACCTCCACAGACATTTTACATACATATTATGATATATTTGTTATTTTGTAATTGTTTTTGCTGCAGCCCTCACTTGAGATTTGTTCTCTCTTTTATCCTTTGTTTTGTATTCATTTACCCCTACACCAGTATGATTAAACTGCAGAAGACTAGATAGTACTCAAGTGAGCTTCAACAATTGGTGTTTGCTTGGCTTTAAAAATCAGAGTTAAATCCTATGCATAAAAGATGAATGTTCTCACCTTTTACCACCCTCCAAATCTGTATTTAAATTGCATAAGGCACAGAAAGGACAGTCTGGACCAAAAAAACAAAAAAAGTGTGAGGCAGATTCTGCTGTGTCACAAACTGATCTTTCGCAGACGCTGACAAGTTAGGAAGTGTAATTATGGGGAAATTGCACTAAGGCAAACAAGTACATGCCAAGGGCTGCCATTTCCCATTATTTACCTGAATCTACTGATTGTGGCAGACACACAACATCTGTATGTGCTTTATGGGGGGGGGGAATATTCTCAAAAATGGCAATTGGATGAAGAAAAAGGAGATGAGAATGAGTTATTTTCAAAAATAGAAGGTACCTCTATCACAAGGGAGCTGTTGATGGATTTAAGCTAAACCTGTACAGCAAATGACCACCTAGGTTAACATGGCTCAACAGCCAACCATTGTCTTCTTGGTGCTGTTTTTCACAAGTTCTGGTTCTTCTGCACAAAAGGGCTTAGGATGTATGCTAGGAAGGCTGTGTTTGGCTTGGTTCATAGCAGGTTGTGCTTCTATTTGATAGCAATAAGTTCTGCCAATATGATAAGGGTTTGTCAAAAGTCATGTAATATAGTTCTTAGAAGAATTCTAATGTTATTTGTGAACACTGGGATTTCTGAGAATTCCCCATTTCTAGAAATGAAAGTATTTTCCCCTCAATGACTGTAAGAAGCGTGCTTTATTTTTAACTGGCCTTGAAACAGTCTTGGCTCAGCAGTGCTTGGTGTGCCCAACCTCATGGTCAATAAAATGCATCTGCTGGATACATAAATTCAGTACTAATAGGAATAATATTTACACTGAATTAGAACTGATCCATTGATCTGCAGTCATGATAAATGACAATGTGTTGATTGACATGAATTTACAATATAATTTTGAACAATCATACTTTAAGTAGGTAAATAAAACTATATTAATATAATTTTTGCAGAAAAATATATATTTTAGATTCTTAAAAGAAGCATTTGTTTAAGTGCATACTGTGTATCATAAATACATAATTTATAAAGTGGGAGGGGGCCTCTGAGTCAGTGTTGACTCTTGGTGACTGTCTGGACTGGTCCCCACAGTTTTGTTAGTAAGAGTTTCAAAATTGTTTGCCATTGCCTCCTTCCTAGATTGAGAGAAATTGACTGGTCCAAAGTCACCTAACTCAGAGGTCACCAACCTTTTCATGCTGGTGGTCCAGAGGGAAAGGGAGAAGCTGGAAAATTTGTGCACTAGCATCCCTGTTTGCTCATGCATGCAGGCACTAGCCGCTACTGCTGCTAGCCCTGAGCACATGCATGAATGAGCTGCACAAGCCACATGGTGCTAGCAGACTGTTTCCACAGACACTAGCCACTGCCACTGCTAGCCCCGCACACATGTGCAAATGGGTCTGCGGGCTCTAGTATGAGTGGGGGTGGGGTTGAGTGTGCGCATTGGCCAGTCTGTCCTGCAGCCCAATGGCCAGTAGGCCACGGCCCGGCAGTGGCCCATGGACCATAGGACCCCTGACCTAGCTGGTTTTGCACCCAGGTTGAGACTAGAATTCCCAATTTCTGCTTGATGCTTTAACCACTACTCCAAAGTGGCCTCTAATTTATAAGCTCATAATGTATAAAAATGCACACTGGAAACATTGCTATTTTGGAACTTTTTTCAGTAATTTCATTCATTCTGTGCATCCCATTTTTATCTTGCCACTGTAATGCCCTATTATGTACAGTGATCTTCAGAACATCACATATATCCTCTATATTTACAAGAAGTGTACCCCAAAGTACTAATTCCAACTTTATTGTAAAGTATGAAAATACATCTCTCCTTCCTTGCCTTTACAATCCAACAAAACAACAGAATAACAGAATTGGAAGGGATCTTGGAGGTCTTCTAGTCCAACCCCCTGCTCAGGGAAGAAACCCTATATCAGGCATGTCAAACTGCTGGCCCGTGGGCCAGAGCATCATGCCAAAACTGATCCATCCCATTGCTGGCAATGGGGAAAAAGTTGCAATATGTCGCGTGACATCAGATGATGTCATGAGTGTGACATGCCTGCCCTATACCATTTCAGATAAATAGTTGTCCAATCTCTTCTTATAAACCTTCAGTGTTGGAGCACCCACACATTCTGGAGGCAAGTCATTCCACTAATTAATTGTTCAAACTCTCAGGAAATGTCTCCTTAATTCTAGGTTAGTTCTCTCCTTGATTAGTTTCCATCTGTTACTTCTTGTCCTGCCTTCAGGTGCTTTGGAGAATAGCTTGACTGCCTACAACAAACTAGGGAGGGTCCCTTCTGAGACATTTGCCATGCCCCCATTTCTTCTGTGGTTTCAGCTGATGCTTGTCTCACTGTTCTTTAGTCTGTGACTCTTCCTTTCTCTCAAGGTCATTCCTATATGTCATTACACTGCTGGGATCATCTGTTCATTCAAGGTGAGCTTTGTGCCCAAGGTAAGACTAAAGTTCATGGTCTCTAGCTTCATGCTTTAACCCCTACACCAAATTGGCTGTTCCTCAGTAGTAGCCGCTATCTTATGGATACTCTCCCCTGAAGGTATGGATGACCCCTACTCTATAAACATTCTGAAAACAAATCAAAGCAGTGTTGTTCCACCAGGTATTTAATAGGGTGCATATGATAGGTTAGATTTTTTTTACTGATGATCATTATCTGCATATAATGTCTCCTTTTTTATTCTCTTGTTGTACCCAGCCCACTGTACATTGGGACTGGGGTACACTCTAAATATTACAAACTAAATAAAATAGAATTTAAAGTATGCAGATTTTAATAATAATTAGTAACAATAATTTATTAAATTTATATACCACCTGACTCCCAGCAGTTCTTTATAGTTAATTTGAACAACATTTGCGAGGTTTCTCATGCTCTCAAGGCATGATAAGGTTATTTCCTAGCAAAGTCTTCACAAATTAATGTTAACTTATGGGTAGGTTATAGATATACTGTATGTGTGTATATTTTATGTAAAGATTGCAAGACTCCCTCTAAAGGGCAGTTCACCTGCATGTTTTATGCCCATTGTTTGACCTCAATCCAATTTGTTTTTAGGATTAAAATGAAAGTTCTTAGCACTGGATAGGAAGAAGTCATTGGAGCTACTGTATATATTGTCTACTTTGCTGATAAAAGTAGTCCTAGTAGACTACTATTAGGTTACAAAATGTCAGTTTGCTCTTGGAATGGCTTGCTTTGACAGGATATTTTCTTCTCCTTTACTTGGCTACAGCATTTGTGGAATTTTGTTAATGCAACTACCATTTCCCTTCACAAAGAAGTAAGCAAAGAATAGATGTCAAGTGAGAATTAATTCCCATTGACACAGTACCCTTCGTCCTGAATACCCTGAATTGAACATAGATTTCCTCTACAGCATAGTTACAAAAAGGTTGTTAGGTCTCCTGAATAAGCAAAAGAAAATAGGGGAAGATGATACCTTCTTCTTTTAGACAAGCAATCAAAAGAAGAGTAAAAAGACAGCTGAGCTAATAATGCTTTTTTTTGTCCCTGCTGATGAAATTATCAGAACATCATTTGTCTGCACCTATATCAAAAATATTTTTGAGAATGGGGGGTCATTTCCCTTCCTGTTGCTATGCTGATTCTGCATGAAAAAGGAGCAGACTAAGTCAGGTTATACCTATTTGGGAGATGATGTCAATGTTCTTTCAGCTGTGTTGGAAATATGTGTGAAAAAGGAGCTCCTGTATAGCTGTCCAAATTCACAAATCCTATATCCCCTAAAAGATTAACATATACACTTTCCTAGGATCCAATCCAAACAGGCAAGCTTTGATATTTAGTAATCTTCCTAGATTAAGATTATATGTATTATGGGCCATCAAGCTAAATATATGTACTTGTTTAAAACTATGTTTCTATTTCAAAATTTGAAAAGTGTTTTTCTGAATTGGGATGCTTGAAAATGAGTCCCGCTGATATAAAGAAGCCTGAATCGATGAAAAATTGCAGCCTTTTTGTAGCCTTCTTAAAAGTGCCTTGAGTGGTTGCCTTGCCTTAATAATGGACAACTCTCTTTGTTTATTTTTTAGTTTTTAATTCCTTTTATTTGGGCTCATTTTTAATAATAAAAGGAAATTTAAAAGATTCCAATGATTTGCAGGATTTTTCTTTTTTACAATATTAGAATAGGAAATTAGGTTTTACGGCACAACCTCAAGATGAAAAGGTTGAACGTTGACGATTGAAAGATGGTTTATCAAAAAATTTACAGATGTTAAGCGCACAGTTTGTTATACTCCAGTGGTTCTCAACCTGTGAGTCAGGACCCCATTTGGGGTCGAATGACCATTTCACGGGGGTCGCCAAACAAGGCTGTCCGCCATTTTTTTCCCCTTTTCTTTGGCCACGCCCCTGGCACCCGGTGATGTATAAGTGGTTGGGGGTCACCACAACATGGGGAATTGTATTATGGGGTCGCAGCATTAGAAAGGTTGAGAACCACTGTTATACTCTGTCCTGTTATAGAATGTATTTTAAGTTTCTGTTTTTCTTTCTGTAACGTAAGGTAATACTAATAGCACTGCTGAAGCCAGGGAAGTTGAATCATATCCATTTTTGTTTTTAAAATGTACATTTAATAAAATTTGTTTTTTAAAAAAAGATGAAAAGGTTGAAGCTTCAACATTAAAATTACTGAAAAATTAGTGCACGGTATTTGTGAAGGGGTTGCATAGTGATAATTGCCTGTAATTACAGTAGTAACAAGGATATCATGGATGTAACCGTATATATTACACACTATTATTGTGCGACCCTTTTGCTTTGAAAAGAAAAGAGGGTACACATGTAACCGTACTAGCAAAAAAGAGCCTCTGTTGTTTTGCCCATGGATTCAGCAAAATCCTGGTCAAACCAATGCTTACGGTTTAAGAAGCACTTACAGGGGCTACAGGTGCCCTTCCCTTATACTTTTCTTTTGAACTTAAATTGTTACATTACCAAGAAAACTTTTTAACTAAATAAAGATGCAAAGAAGCGAGCTATAAAGAAAACATGGAAAAATTGGGAAAAACAGTATTTTATCTGCTCTTTTCTATTTTCTGAAAAGCTGAAATAAGTGAAGGAAAATCCAATCTATTTTTTATTTATTTATTTAAAACATGGATTTAAAAAAGGGATTTAAGTTGTTTTCACATTTGTGAAAAGTTTGGATCTTTAGACTGAAAACTGATACCACAAATGGAGTAGGATGAAATATTTCAGGGAATGCATTTTACCCTTTGTTTTCTTTTTGAAAAAAAAAAACCCTGATTAGAATGCATTGTGTGCCTAAAAACACACTGTACCAAAACAACATCACAAGTTACCTAGAATTGTCATTGTTGCTGTCTGCCATCCAGTCTTGCCTGACCCTCAGCCACTCTAGGGCATGGGCTTTTCAACCTTTTCACAAATCGTACCACTTTTAGGACATGACAGTATATGAGTACCACCAGTGCTTAGCAAGGTGTCAAAAACTTGATGACTGAAAAAAAGGAGGGCAATTTGGGCTTTACTTGTTAGATTCATTTGTTATTATAGAAATGATATACCAAATAATAACACTATCTAGTGCAGTGGTTCTCAACCTTCCTAATGCCGCGACCCACACCCACCCACACATGACTCACACACATGCAAGGATGCGGAAAAGGAAATAACTCCAACCAAGGAAACGGACAGAAAGTCCTGGCGTTTCTACGAAGCAGCAGCAGCAGCAGCAGCAAATCAGGGCTTCCCAGTTCCTGGCTCCGAGCAGCCCTAGTGCAAAGAGGCCTTTCCTCTTAGGCAGCCCTTGGAAAAATGCACTTTCTTTCTGTCTTCCCCCTCCCTCCTTTCGTGGCCCCAGCGGGAAGAGGGGAGTGGAGAGCCAACCTCTTCCCTCCCCTTGCAAGAACCCAGTTCGCCGGTGACCAGAAACTGAAAGGGAACCTGTGACAAGCGCTCCCGCGGCGGCTGAACCCTTTCGCCCTCATGCACCCTCACACACTCACTCACGACCCTGCTCTGTTTCCTCCACCCCACTGAGGAGTTCAGCTGCCTGTCTGCCCAGCTCTTTCTCTGCCCTCTATGTGAAGGGAGCCTGGCCGCCCTATCCTGCTGCTGCTGCTCTGCTCCACCCATCGTCTGCTGAGCTCGAGCTCGCCTTCCTTCCTTCCTTCCTTCCTTCCTTCCTTCCTTCCTTCCTTCCTTCCTTCCTTCCTTTCCTCCCTCCTTCCCTACTTCGTCCATTCCCGAGACCGCTCCGACCTTCGTGCGCCAGTCTGATGTAACATTTGGATGCCTGGAGCATAGAGATGGCTCTCCTGCTCAAGCTAGAGTGACCCCCTCAGCCGGCCGAATCTTGCCGCTGTGGCTCGAGGCCTTTTCGGTGGAGTTGCGGCGAGTCGAAGGAGAAGGTTCTCTGCGCCCCTCTTGCACACCATGTTGCCAGGAATTGCTAGTTTGGCGGCTCAAGCCCAGCTGCGCAAAGGGAGAAGGCGAGGGATGTCAGCTTCTTTCTTTTCTGGTGACTGCTTCCCAGTGTTTGCTTTATTTGCTGAATCCCTCCTGTGGTCTTGGGAATGCTTTAGGATAAGACCATCGGAAATATGTGTTTGCTGATGGTTTTAGGCGACCCCTGTGAAAGGGTCATTCGACCCCCAAAGGGGTCGCGACCCACAGGTTGAGAACTGCTGATCTAGTGTAGTAAACAGACAGTAAATCTAAAATTAAAGGGCAGGGCCCAGAGATTTGTTGATTAATAGCTGTGAACTCATCAAACAGAACAGAGCTGGATTTTATTCTAGCACTGTTAGATTTTATCTAACTCACTATTCAAAGGCTATATCCACAGCCTATCATCCTGGACTTATTTTGCCTCCCTGTGTTACTGCCTATGTTTATGATGATACTTTAGGGTATCTGCAGCCCGTTCATTCTGATCAACCAGGAGTGATCAGTTTCCAATATGGAAGGTGAGAGAAAGCTTTGTAAGACAGTTGTGACTAATAGGAAGAAAGACAACTAGGGGATGAACAAGGACTGCATCAACTTAAAATACTTAGATACTTTTTTTTCAGCAGCTCAGAAATCCTCAGGGCTGTTGGACTGAAGGAATGTTTATAATGTTTGTTTGACTTGGCAAGCATAGCAGATCAATATGTATTACTCTGAAATAATAAAATTGCTTGTATACTTGGAGGGAAGTTTATTACTTTCCCTTGGGAAAGCAATTCTCCATATGCAGATTCTGCAAGGGCTTCACAGCAACCCAAATGTGTGGGGCACTTGTGGTGAAATTCTTTAAAAACATCCTACTTTTTCCAAACCTGCTTTGGTAAGCAGCTGCTGCTCATGCTGTGAATACATGCAGATAATCTACTACTATGTGCCCACATTTGGATGGAGCAAATACCACAACTATGTTGCCTTAATTAAAGGGGCTCCAGGATCGGTCTTGCACAGAGCTTATGAAAGCTTTGGGTTGCTGTTTGTCCCTGTCTTAATTCACTATATTTTGGAAGTATAAAGAATGTTGCTGGAGGGCAGGAGGGAGAGGAGGAGAGGCAGGGAAGGATGTTGCAAGTTGAAGTTTGTGACAACTGTCAGGATTCACAAAGTCACTGCATTTCTGTCTTTTTATGTTGAGATGTTATACACTATTCACATATGCTTCGTAGCCAGGAATCTTTAAAATCAATAATTGGGGATCAATGAATGAAACAGTTTGCTTGATAATGCTTGCATGTTTTGAAGCTTCTGGAAAATGATATTCACTACAAGAAGGGAAACCACTGTTGTACCTTGTGCTAGAAAGCATTGACAAATCAAATGTTACCAGCTTGGCTATGTGTTAAACTTCTATAAGAGAGACAGCAAGTGAAACAAGAAAGATAAGAGATAAGAACCATGGACTATCTGGATCTCAGGGCTGTTTGTCTTTCGTCTGCTGCACTTTTGACCCATGCCCCCCTCCTTGGGAAGGGGCAGTTTTTCTTTATTCTTGTTTTGGGGGGCTGAGCCTTGGAAGGCCTCCATCCAATCTGTCAAAATCTCTACCTTGGCCAGAGGAAACTCGGCACAGCTTTCCAGGGGCGCTTGGTGCTTTCCAAGTGGATTGGAAGTGACATTGACTCCTCCATGAATGAAACAGGAAACAACAGCACATTGAGTCCAGAGTGTTGTTGCTTTCCCCCCCTGCCTGTGCAGACTGTCATCACAGATACCCCCAGGGTAAGCACAGACGGCAGACATCTGTAATGGGTAATTCCAGAGCATGTTCTAATGCACAGTTTTGTTTATGATAAAAAAAAAATCACTACATCACTCAAAACTACTACTTCTTCTTCTTCTTCTTCTTCTTCTTCTTCTTCTTCTTCTTCTTCTTCTTCTTCTTCTTCTTCTTCTTCTTCTTCTTCTTCTCCTCCTCCTCCTCCTCCTCCTCCTCCTCCTCCTCCTCCTCCTCCTCCTCCTCCTCCTCCTCCTCCTCCTCCTCCTCCCCTCCGTGTTTCCCAGTTTAAATCAGTCTTCTGGGCACCACAGATATAAGGGGCTGTGTAAAACTTGATTTTCACTTTGAAAAATACTAGTCAGATAGTAAACTTATGGTAAACTGGCCCAATACCTCTGCAGAAACGTAGTGTGTCCATTCAGAATAAGCCAAAAAGGCCATTGATGGCACTGCTCAAGGATCTGCTATAGTAGCTTAAAGTGTTGAGAAGTGACAAATTATGGGCATCCTCATCAGCTACATCACTGAGAATGTTTTCTAGCTAACATCATAAATGTTCATCAATGTTTTATGTATCTCTTCTAATTATTATATGTAATACTTATTTAGTGACTGCCTCAGTAAATGAACAATTGTTTGTAATGTTGACAGTGATGAAAAAGTAACCGAAGTACTCAGAACCTTCACAGCATCTCTCTATCAGTCACACATTGGTCAGTACAGTCAGTCAGTATCATTGTTCTATGTCTGACCCATTTTTGTTTTAGTCCCTTTGTAGCGCAGGGAGCATAAACAAGCTAACCCTTTCTGAGCTGTTTTTCTCTGCAGTGCAGTTTATCCCCAGAAGAAGTGCTAACCACAAGTTATCAAGCTCAGTTATGTGACCCTGATTACTTGGTTAGAACCCTGCCTATAACTGACAAGACCCATACATTTCACACCTTTTGCTTTTGTTGGGAACTGCAAGCCTAGCCAGTATCAATGTGCACTTCCCATTGTGTGCAAGCTTATTCTCTTGTAATCCCTTCCTCTCCAAAAAATGGAAGTATAAATCTCTATTCCCTTCTTGCTAATTATCTCAGTACCCAGTGAACATTCTGAAAGGCAGGAAAGTGGGGAAAAGCTGTTATAAGATTTGACCTTTTACTCATCTTCCTTGTGAAGCTTCCAGGTTTTGGGGCTTACTTGGCTGTCTGGGATTATATCCTTCCAATGCTGTAAAACAAAGATGAAGTAAAAATGTAAGCACAATTGCAGTCATGAAAGTTTCATTTTGCAAACATTTTCCTTAAAGACCATGTTACCAGTCCCAACTGTAATTGCTGAACAAGGTCTACCTCTATTGAATATTGCATATCAGCTATAAAGAAAATGTAACTATATAATCACTAAGTCTCTACACCAATTTAATGGCACATAATCAACCCACCCATCATTTATGACATCTGTCAGTTGTAAAACACCATTCTATCTTATCTTTTGATTATTGTTCAGTAAACTTCAATTGAAACATCTTAAACTGCTTCCAGAATCTGCTGAAAGGCATGATCTACTGCAGGGGTGTCAAACTGCTGGCCTGCGGGCCAGATGCATCATAGCGAAACTGTGCCCACTCCATTGCTGGCAATGGCAAAAAAGTCGTGATATGTCACAACATGTCACGTGACGTTGCAAGTTTGACACCCCTGACCTACTGTAAGAGGACGTTCAGCGTAGTCTGAAAGTATGTAGAATCAAAAGGTTAGATCTTCTAGTCCAAACCCTGCACAATTCAAAAATCTTCAAACAATTCCTGACAAGTGGCTGTCAACCTTTGTTTGAAAATCTTGTGATACAGCATTAATGATTCCAGAAGGAAGATTGTTCCAATGCTTATAAATCCCTATGTGTCAAGAAATTCCTCTTTATTTCAAATTCGGGTCTCTTTTTGTAAAGTTTCCATAGCCTGGTTTTTCCCCTAGCCTTGGACATTATGGAAAACAAATCCATATCTTTTCCTCTGGAGCAGTAGTTCTCAACCTTTTTAATGCCGCGACCCCCAACTGGTCGTAAGTCGAGGACTACTCAACCGGTCGTAAGTCGAGGACTGCTCAACTGGTGCAGCACCGTTTGCAGAATGGGACTTTTGGCGGGCTCAGCAGGGCAGAGACAGCCAATAGAATTAGACTCTATTCAAGAGAGTCTATTCTATTGGCTTTCAAAAACCAATAGAATAAAAGGGAGTAGCACAGCTAAGAAAAAGGGGGAAAAATGGTGGACTGCGTTGTTTGGTGACCCCCATGAAATGGTCGTTCGACCCCAAATGGGGTCCCGACCCACAGATTGAGAACCACTGCTCTGGAGCAACCCTTCAAGATCTATGGAATATTCCATTTCTTAATTGGTAAGCTTTCCTGTTTCTTAATAATAATTCTAAACACAAAACCTATAAATAGCAGCTTCTGAACACTAGAGGATATTGGTAGGTATACTGGAATGGGGAAAATATATATCAAGCAATTTGAGAAAGTATTATTTTCCCCAGAGGGAATGTAATTTGAAAGGCAAAATAGAATTTATATGTGGGTATATTGATACCTTAAGAAAGGATCAAACTTTGGTGGGAAATATTTACTGAATTATATCTTTTGGTAAGATAAAATTTCTATTCCCCCCCTCTTTTAGAAGAAACTTTAAGTGGGATAGAGGATAGACATTTTAAAATAAAGCAATACTGCTTTGCTTCTTTTTTAATTTGTCACAGTGAAGGGTAACAAAGCCCTCTGATTAACAAGAAGGTTAGGGAATGGAATGGAATGCTTGATCCCTTGAGTTTGTGCATTCATCTTCTTGCATAATTAAGTCTGAGCAGATGAATCCTTTTAACAATTCAGAATCTTCTACCATATTCCTCAGCTGCAGCTGAAAGCCATACACATTGGCAACAAAGCTACAACAGGGAAGAAAAAGAAGGGCAATGGACTAACCGCAGAAAATTGTCTGGTTTTAATGCTCTATTTATTCATTCCAAAAGAATGCACACTCAGATGATATTCAGAATCAAGACAACATTTTGACATTTAATAGCTGTTCTAGAAGTGAGAATCCTACTGGGATCCTCACAAGCAACCTTTAAGGATTTGTCTTTCTGTTTTGAATTTGCTATTTATAAGATTGCCTATTTATACAAAAACATATTTCCCCCCTCCATTAAAAGAGTCTACTTTACAAAAATAGTCACTATATTTGCCCTTCAATGTAGCCATGCATCATTTTACACCATAGGACAAAACAAAATGAGCATTTCGAATTTGTTTTGCATTTTTATTTTAATTTGTTCTAAACTTGATTCTAGATTTTTTAAAAAATCATTTCTGCTGAAAAACCCTTACTTTGAATCTACTATATAAACAGTACTTTCAGGAGAAAATAGTTTTGTGAGCACGTCACAAATCTGAAGAAATTCACAGCCTAGACCGAGCAGTATAAACAGATAATTAGTGATCCTCAAATTACTGGCAATGTTTTGTTAGTGAAAACTTTTATATGCATTGTCCATTCAGATGGTTGAAATATTTTGAAAGGCTACTATAAAATACTTCCTGTATAGGAAGATATGTGAAGGATTTCTTTTTCTGAAATTTATTGAACATCACCAAGATTTATTTTATTCTTCCTAGACTTTAATTGTTCTCTGATTGTAAAATCTGGTGTATTCCTTGACTCGGTTTCTGCTTTTATTCTTCTGCCCAAGTTACCTCTTTTGTCGTTCTGATTTTCTTTTTGTTTATTTCTCCCAAGTTTGTCCTTTGAGTGATTCTCTACCCTTACTATACTACCACCCCTGGCATGACTCCCAGGATCATGGCATATTTGGACTATTCCCTATGGCACAGGCCAATTACTTTTTAAAGCTACTCTATGAGCCCTACACAGGAACAAGAAGGATCCCACTTTGATATAGCTGCCCTTGATTCAGCCTTCATGGCCATTTGGCTTACCTTTACATTCTATGAGTGAGAAGCTATGAATGCTCCAACACTGGAAGTTTTTAAGAAGAAACTGGGCAGCCATTTGTCTGAAATGGTATAGGGTTTCCTGCTTGAGCAGGAACTTTTTTATTTTTATTTTTATTAATAATAATTTATTATAAGCTGGGGCAGAAAGAAGTTACTGCACTGTCAATCATTTCTTCTTCTAGCTAAGAATAATTGACAACCCTCACTTATCAACATATTCAATTTGTAACCTCTATCTTCAGCCTGAATTTATAATAATCATAATGCTAATTTATTAAATATATATACTGCCTGACTTCCAGCAACTCTGGGCAGTTTACAAATTGTTAAAAACATTTAAAAACAAGGAACAATACACACAAAAACTATTTCACATCTTTCTTCAAATTGATATTCTTTGTTTGTGTTGGAGCAATTCTTGTAACTTCTTTCCCCCCAATTTTGGAACATGAACTCTAACTCACTTGGACCCTGAGAAAGAATGAAAAATAAAGGATAAAACCAAGAAGAATTAAATTCCTAGCTTCCAAACATTAACAATCATGTGTTACATGTAGCTGGATAAAACCAGAAATGTTCAAAAGGCTCTCACTGTAACTAGTCACGGTCTGGCATAAGTGCCTGAATCAAATGCTGCGACAAGATAATAACATTTTGCTACAAAGTAGTACATCACAGAATTGAAAAACTTGACTTTTTACTTTTAGTAATTCTGGCCACAAATTTATTCAAAAACTTTGCCCGGCTGGGTGATTTTCGGCCAGCCACTCTGTCTTAACTGAACTCACGTGACAGAGTTATTGCTTTGCAGGAAAATAGGAAGACAAATGAGTATTGTGTGTGTTTGCCACTTTTGTTATTTATAAAAATAACAAAGGTGGGATAGAAATTTTAAAAAAGTATTCATTTTTATTGAATATTTTTATTTATTAAAATCAATCAATCAATCAATAAAGTAATGCAAAAGATTTTTTTTAAAAAACAATTCTGATATTTTTTTTAATCACATACAATTACTGTAAAAATTTTAAAACTGCAAAATATCATGAAGAGCCTGAATAATATAAAAATTTAGTAAGTTTTAAAACAATAAATTTTTACATTTAGGCAAAACTGTGAAGGTAATTTCATAGAATCTCAATTAAGAAAAAAGTATTGTAACATATTTTTAATACTCTACTGTCATATTTACTACCATACTAATTATAAGAATCTGCCAATGTTAAATAAGAAATAAAGTAGATTTTGGAATAACATGAAACTTTGCTTTGCTGGGTAAAATATAATACGTGCAGAATAAAACATTCTTGGCAAGAACATGCAATGCTTATAAGCATATTTTTAACAATTTAAATAGCAATTCTTATATATGGATGTCACTGGATCTGTTATGGACATCCCTGGATTTCTAATACTGCCACTGAATTGGCAGAATACAACTTGCAAGAAAAGGTGAGAAGACCAAGAAGCAAGGGCTGATCTCTAATTAAGCCGTGCAAAAATACTGGGGATAAGTATTCACTGGGAAGGACTATAAGAAATGTATGACCAGAAGAAATAGAAAATGGGAGATATGTCGGTATCATGTGGATTGCTTGAAGTGAAGAAGGCAAGATAACAGAATAACAGAATAACAGAGTTGGAAGGAACCTTGGATGTCTTCTAGTCCAACCTCCTGCTCAGGCAGGAGACCCTATACTATTTCAGACAAATGGTTGTCTAATCTCTTTTTAAAAACTTCCAGTGTGAATGCTCCAATGCTGGAAGTTTTTAAGAACAGATTGGATAACCTTTTGAAATAGTGTAGGGCTTTCTGCCTGAGCAGTGGTTTGGACTAGAAGACCTCAAGGCCCTTCCAACTCTATTATTCTGTTATTCCATTATTTTGTTATCCCTTAGTAAAAGTTAAAAAGAGTGCAAAAGCCAATGTGCTGTTCAAAAGTAAAAGAACAACAAACAAATAAAAAACAACAATACAAGACTATACCAACAGACCATGTAAACCCAATGCAAATAGGCTGAAAAGAAGTTTAAGTCTTAACAGACCTCAGTTTCCTAGGCTCAAAAATTCACAAAGATAGTAACTGAAACCATGAAAAGATAATATCTGCCATTTGGGAAAAGGATTGTGACAAATGTATATAAAATACTGAAATGCAGAAATATAACATGTATAAAGTTCAAGTTATGATCTTCCCAATTTTAAGATACAGTTGTGGAATGCGTGGATTCCACAAAGAAGAAAGATGGTTTTGAACTGTGATGTTGTAAAAATGGTCGAGAACACTTTGGACTACAAGAACAAATCATTCAACAGTAAATGAAATAAAATCAAACTGTGATGCTTGGAAAAATCAAAGGCAATAAAAATGAGGCTACAGACGACAATGTGGTTAAATATTGGTGAGGCAAGCATATGTTTGAAATAACTCAAGCCATTACTACTGACAAGTCTGGTGAAATGGTCAGGTCATTCTGGACAATTACACAATGCAATTGTCCAGCTGTTTCTTCAGCCAACTTTAGAAATTCTGGTCCAGGCTGCAGTGGGAAGGCAACAGAGCAGGGCTTGTGCTTATTGTGGATTTGGCCACTACAAGACCTGAGTGGACATTCCGTTGCTTCTTGTCCTTCCCATCCACTAAGCAAAGGCAAGGTCAAGGAACAGCAGAATGACTGTCTGATGGACTCCTTCTCTGAGAAGAGGGACTTTTTGAATGTTCTGTTTCCGCCACAGAACATTTTTTTTTTTGCTGTCCACTTAGTTTCACATGCATTGCTGAAAAAATACCTTGGAATTTGGTTGTCTTATACATATATGGACTTTGGGGAAAAGCATAGTAAAAGTTTTTAGAATGCTGACAATATTTTTTCCTCAAAAATAAAACAGGGTTACTCAAGAATATTTAGAGAATAAAACACATGTCTTAATAGTTCACCTGCAATTTTTTGTAGACCTTTCAAGGTAGATTGGATTGTTTTTTGTTTTTGTTTTAGCAATGGCAGGAACTTACCCTCTTCCCGTGTGTAGTATGACTTGTGGTAAGTGTAAGCAATTACTTACAAGGAAAAGCAATGTTTGGAAAGAATGTAGTATATTTTTAGATGATTTTAATACAATTAAGCAGCTGGAAACAGGGAGAAAAGCCAACACCATGTGATCTCACAGCTTTCCAAGGACCACTAGTTAACACTTCACAAACTTTTGTAGAAATAGCGGTAGAGTCACTAATCGTAAATTCTGCCCTTTGATTTTTACACTCTTAAAAAGCTATGTAAATGAATTCTTATACCAGAAGAATTTTTGCTTTCAAAACCAAAGAAAAGAGAGAAAAATTGGTAGTCAATTCATACATTCTGGGCATGCTATCATTATTAATTATTAATAGAATCCTTGCTTGGCCATTATATTCTTACCTCTGTGGTAAAACTCCGCACATATTTAAGATAATATATGGATGCTTTGATTTGGCAATAGTGTCTTGCTGATACATTCATCCTGTAGACACCGTTCTAGATTAGTCTTTTCTATTCACTCATCCTTTGCATGTGGCAGTTGCAACAAATTATTCTGGGAGGTAGCAATCTCAACACATCTGGAAGGCACCAAGCTGGGGAGAACTGTTTTATAGCCTTGTGGTGTAGAAATGGAATCATTAAATTGTGATTTTGATTCTATTTTGAGTTCCTTGGTGTTTGTGTATGGATGTGCATGTCTCTCTTTGTGTGTCTTCAATTTGGTTCTGATTAAGTGTGTGTGTATCTGTGTGTGTGAGAGAGAGATGGAAGAAAAGAAGAAATAGAAGAAATTATAAAGTATAGAAGGGCTAAACTATAAAATTACATCATTTGATTGATGGCGCCAGAACATGCCCACTCTAGCGTACCTCACTAGACAGACAGGGACAGGCAGTCCCTAAATTAGAAAGCAATTTCTGTCAGAAAGTAGGAAGTAGTTACAGAATTTGTCTGTTGGCCTAAGAAGTGATAGAATAAGAATGTTATGAATAGCTGGGTAAAACAGCCAATAAAGACAGACATGCTTGATAATTGCTTTTTTTTTTTTTAACTTCTCCATCAACTCAAGGACATCAGTATTAAAGATGAGCATCTTCTTATAGCTTTCATCTAATATGGGCAAAGAAAGACTCTGTGGTGAGCCAGGATAAAAATTGTATAATTAGGGCTTCTGATTGTGAGGCATTGAGATTCTTTTAAAGGTTAGCAGCAGGTTATAAATAATGTTCAAAAAATGACTGGTCAATAAGCTATCTCAGAAATCTGTTTGCTATTGTCATCAAGCTGGCCAATCTGTACTTATATGAATCCTTTCTTCCACTTGTTGGGATAGGCAAATAACCCTATAATGCTGAATAAAATTGAGCAATCTTTCTATTATACTTACAATCTTTCTTTCTTTCTTTCTTTCTTTCTTTCTTTCTTTCTTTCTTTCTTTCTTTCTCTCTCTCTCTCTCTCTCTCTCTCTCTCTCTCTCTCTCTCTTTCTTTCTTTCTTTCCTGCCTTTATTATTTTTACAAATAACTTAAAAGCAGATTTTATTTTGTTTTTTATTTATTTGTCAAATTTATTTGTGGCCCATTTTGTGATTCAAGGCAATCTCAGCGGCTTATAAATAACTAAAGCACACATTCAACAATTATAAATATAAAAACTGATTAAAATTACAAAAATTAAAACAAATTAACAAACCAGGATTTGGAGGGGAGAGGTGGGATGCCTTTTTTTAAATTAGTGCACCAATCACTTCCAGCCAGTAGCTTCTCCTTCAGGATACTAGCATATCCAAGTTTTAAAACTTTTAAGGCTAAAAGAGCTCCTGTGACAAGATGTTCCAAAGGGCAGTATTTATATTGATGAAGCCTAAAAATTGCATTTGTCTTTTTAACAACTATATTAAACTGCTAACTGATGCTTAGTTTGTAACTGATAAGTATTCTAAGATCTTTTTCATCACTACTCATGTTAATGCGGGCATCACTCATTCTATAACTATGCATTTTTTTGGCTCCTATAAGCATAGTTTTTCTCTGATAAATTTCACCCCATTGTTTTAAATCTATCAAAAACATTTTGAATCTTTTCTCTGACTTACTGTTTATAAGCTATTTCACTGTGTTTGATCTTCTGCAAATTCAGTAAGATTCTCTCCATCTCCACATCCAAGTAACTGGATAAAAAAAAGGATGAATCTCATGATACCATACACAATACCTCTGTCCAATTTTGATGAAGAACCGCTAATGAGTTTTCTTTTGAAACTGCCTGGCGTTCATTTGAATGTCATGCATTCTAGCCAATACTAATCTCCTAATTAGAATGTCAGGGGAACTTCAAATAACAAGAAGTAGTAAAGCCAAATTAGCAAAATCATAATTGCAGTCCAGGTGACATTCAAATGAAACAGAATTTCTTATCGGTGGCTAAGCTTTAGGAGAAAAAGAGAAAACCAGCAAATATTGACATTTCCAATATGGATATTTAATATAGTACTAAAGATATTTGCAAAAATTCTGCGAGATGGTTATGTTGGAAGTTTGTGACTGGTTCAGTGTCACATGGCGTGTAAAATGGGGTCTACAATCTATATTTTCACAGTCTTAATTAAACACATTAATTGTTAAATCCTCCATCCAAACTTGAGCTCTTCCATCTACGTAACATTTTCAGACAGGCTGAATTTTGAATTCCAATCTTCTGCAATCTAGAGCTTACTTTATAAATAAATAGGTGGCTTACCCATGCTATCGTACTGCTGATATCAATGTTTCTTTTCTCATTATAAGTAATGGTTTTTATGTGTGAAGGAAGCAACAGAAACGTTCCAATTTTGTCATAAATGTAATAATTTTCTGTGGCTCATTTGTTTGAATGAATCAGCTTTTCCCTCCTTTGTGTCCCTAGCCTTTGCTTAGTAAACCTTTTAATTAGACAGGCTACTGATGTAAATCTATTTGGCAGTAAGAAATATTTGTCACATTCCAGAAGGAACCTTAATATGAAACAGCAAAACAACTGAATTTTTGCTCATGAAAATTGTTAAGGCAAAAGAAAACAACTGGGCAAAATAATTTCAATCCTTCCTTTCTTTACTTTTCGTAACTCTTCCTGCCCCAGTTTGAATACCGTGGTTTTCGTGGTGGGATTCAGCCAGTTCGCACCAGTTCGGAAGAACCAGTAGCTAATTTGTTGGTTGCCCAGGCCCAGAATGGACTTCCGGAAGCGGCATCCACACAGAGAACCAGTTTTCACATATTTGAATCCCACCACTGTGTGGTTTCCAAACACATGCTTTTTCTAATGGCAAATCCCACAATGTAGGTAATGCAACTGTGCAATTGCATGGTTAATTAGATTCTACTACATTATATTAAAATACCAAAATAAAATCAGAGTGAGGACTAAGTTTTGTGCATAACTATGAACAGATGAAAAATGGGTGAATATTCCTGTTCCTGAAATGTTTTGCTTTCACCTGTACAAGCACATATACCTCCCAACTTCATAAGGCTGTGTAAATTCTTGCAAAAAGAATGTTCAAAAATTTGCAACACTGTATGCAACACTGTTTCTGGAACTATAAAAGCAGCAGACTCTTTTTCTGATCTACTTCAGAATCTGTTCCCAGATGTCTTCATATGCATGTATGCACAGCCAGTTCATTTCACATTTTCCCATTGTTTCTGAATAATTAAAGCAGCCACATCATTTTCCACCCTAAGGTTGCTGCTTTGGAAATAGCTCCTCCATATCTTCACATGGATGTGCATGGAGAAATGCAAAGTAAACCAATGCACTTATGCAGAGGCAGCCAGCAGCAGCTCTCCGTGAAAACCTGGAAAAAGATGCAGCTACTTAAACTATTCTGAAACAGTGCTTCAGATGTGTTTTTGTACGTTTTGAAGCATTATTTTGGAGGGAGCTGCACAACCCTATCATTTTGATGAACAAACCATTTTGGAAGAATCCTACTTGTGAGAAGGGGAGGAGGAAAATGTTCCCAGAACTAAGAGAAGTCTGCACCATGTGGCTTACAGACCACAGAGAGCAAAAATTATTTATCATTATGAAGCTGGAAGAAATAATGAATTAAAACAAGTATCTGTTATGGAAAAGTTGGGGGGGAGGGCGCGGAGGTTTTAATCCTCTGGCTATTTTATGATGATTTCAATGAAAAAGTCATGGTGGCCTTCAAAAATACTGGATGTGTTATTTAAATTATAGACAGAAATTCTAGCCAACTAATGCTTCTTGAAAATGCTTAGAATAAAGCATTGTGGTAAGATATTTATTGAGCTGTCAAAACTCATCTCCTCAGAGAAAGCTGTTGTTCCTGTAAGAAGGTAGACCTTGTGAAATGGCCAATGAATTTAAATATAGAGATATATACATTCCCAAAAAATTTAAGAGACAAAATACTGGAATCACTTCAGTTGTGAATCAAGCTGTTTGCCATGGAAATAATGGGATTCATGGCAAAAATGATTCTAGTACTTTAAGTAGAGTTTAGGTTGACAAGATGGTGCCCTTTAATTTTGTAAACTTTATTTTTGTCTCCAAGATTATCTTTGGGTGGTAGAAGGAAAATATTTACAGGATTTATATGGCCATTCTTTGAATTCTGAAATAATGTATAAGATTAACTCATTGTTAAATCTGTTCCTACTCCCTTTTAAGGATCGGGATCTTGGAAAATAGGGCATCCCTGGTTTGTGCAATACCACTTGGAAAACCAAGGATTCTTACTTCCAGCTGACCTGTTTTTCATGGAAAAAAGGCCATGGTCATTTCTCAGCACCTCCAAGAACTAAGCAGTACCCCTAAGGAGCAGGAAGCATTTCAGACGTGGGATTCCACCTCTATTTATTTATTTGTCAAATTTATATCAGTGAGTTACAATGAGCTCTTCAGTCACAGATGGGAATGGGATGGGATGGGATGGGATACATGAAACCTCTTTCCTAAATAACCTGGAAAAAATGGATCCTGTTTCTGTCTCTATCTCTCTCTCTCTCTCTCTCTTTCTCTCTCTCTTTCACTTTTCATCAGGCATGAAGTTGGTCAAAGGAATGGTGTGTGATTAATGCTGCCAAGTAACAACACATAAGACCACCCACTTAAGGTCTTCTTCAACTGCTTTCCCTTATGTGAGGTTGATCTGCATTTCTTATATGCCCACCTTATTTCCTTCATTCCTGCAGATGCAACCAGACTGCTCTGAATGAATCCTTCATTAGGTCTCTTCTTCTTTCTCAACTTTCCATGGTCACAGTGTTAAATATGACCAAATAATTCTTCTAATAAGGAGATCTGATAAATCCCAGAAATGTAATAAAGGTCTGCTTCTCACACATCTGAGAATCATTATTGGTTGGATGACAGTACATTTATGTTTGATAGACCAATGGCCTAATGCAGTGGTGGTGAATCTTTTAGAGACCGAGTGCCCAAACTGCAACCCAAAACCCACTTATGCATTGCCAGGTGCCGGATGGGCGTGGCCACCCAGTGGGCATGGCCACCAAGCTGTCAGCTCGTGCTTGCTTGCTCGCTTGCTGTCCGCAGCAAATGCTGCTTCTGCCGAAAGTTGCCCCTTTTATAGCCTCTCACTTATTCCCAGACTGCGCATGTGCGGAGAGCTGCGCATGCGCAGAGAGGAAGAGGGAACAGCTCAGCCCAGCGATGGCTCGCGTGCCACCAGAGATGGCTCCACATGCTGCCTGTGGCACGCGTGCCATAAGTTTGCCACCACAGGCCTAATGTGATATAGGACCATTACTAAATAAATATAGGAAGGTGGATATTGTTTTCCTGTCTGGAATTTATTCTTAGAATATTCTGTTGATAGCTGCAATATAGCTTTTTTTGTGCCTTAGAGTCAGTGTTGACTCTGACAACTGCCTAAGCAGGTCTCTGCAGTTTTCTTGGCAAGATTTTAGAGGTTGTTTGCCATTGCCTCTTTCCTAGGGCTGATTGGCATTTTGCCTAAGGCGGGACTAGAATTCAAGATCTTCTGGGTTCTAGCCTATAGAACCCTATACCAAACTGGCTGTTGCAAGAGGGCAATAAATGGGGTATAAGATTGGTGGAATAAAATAGATGTTTGTACATTTTGTTTTCCAGAGAGTCTTTGAAATTAGCCAAGGATGATAAGAAATGAGGTGGAAGGCCACAGGATGCTCTGTGCAAAAGACTGCAACATAATGGTGAAAGTAAAAGCTTTTATGTATAGACTATTCCCTCATTTAGTAAGGAAAGATCATTCAAAAAGTCAAAGTCAAAATGGAACAACAACCAAGAATTGCAGCCAGCTTACCCACCTTGGTAAGGGATTTAGCAGCTCTTTGTGACATGGCCCAGAGCTAATTTCTTCAAATCCAATTAAATTTAAATCTTAGGTCACAATACATTTGTTTTTGGTTACTTTATAATATTTCTGCAAGACATTAATCCAGATCCTGGATCTTGCTCAAGAAGTGGCTTTCTGGGGCCTCTCTTCTTTCCTTGATTATTGTTCGTTGGTAGCAACCAGAACTACTGCATGTGACTATTGCCCATGTACACAAAAAGCTTGCCTGTGAGTGCTCTTGTAGAATGAATATTTACAAAATAAAATAATAAAAATAAATTATATAATAAAAATAAATTAAATTGAAAGCAGAGAGAGTCCTAATAAACTCTAACTCAACTTGTATGTTTAAGATTTGAGTTCAGCAATTTGGTCTATATAAACCACAAATGTCTTCTGTCATTTAAAATGCAGTTCTCAGGTTGTAGACCTAAGCAAAAATAAAACATTTCTGGGTTAATGCTCAACTCAAGAGGCAACTCAAGGTAAGAAACCTGAGTGTGATTGTTGAGTCCTTGCCAAATTCATTTTAGCAAGGATGGGAAATGCCTCTTTTTATTCCCTTTCTCCTCCCTGGCCCCAAAATTGCTTTGTTCCAGTTTATGTTTCCTTATGCTGTCTTCTAACATAATCACTAAACCTGATTATGAAAAAAACCACCTCATTTTGTATAATACAATGAATCCTAAACCAGCCAAAATAGCCTTCAGACACAGGTCAGATTAGGTCATCAAACAGCAACACCAATAAAAAACAATTAAAAAAATGATCAAGTTCTGAATTCTGTGGCAAGCTTGACCAAGCTTGTCATTAACTTATTTCAGTGTGGTGTGTGAAAATAGTTTAGAATTGATTAGTGATTTGTCCAGGAATACTTACAAGCAGCTCTCTTTCTCCTTTTGCTCCCTTCCTCCTTCCTGGTTGGTGGGTGAGAGAAATTGGGCATACCATTTCTGGGCTGGAAAATCTGTATAATCATTATACGACAGGGCAGAGATGCCAAAAATTCTACCTCTTTGTTGTCAACTAGTAGTTTTCCAGATTTAGGCAGTCAAGACATGGTTTCACCCAAGAAAGAAAAACGTTCAGGCAGCTGAGTAAAAGGTAGTCTTCTGAACCTTCCAAGCAAACGGTTTGCCATAGAGCACATAAAATGTTAGCTTCCCCCTATTAGGATCACTTATGAAATCCCAAGGTTTAGGATTCCTTCCGTGACATAAGAGCCGTGGTAATTCAGTAATATACCTGTAGTTGTAGGGATCAAATAGATATGATAGATATTCTCTAATGTTTTTTTGAAAAAGAAATTTTGGAACGTTGCCCTTTCCAAAAATATATTCAACGATGCCTGATTATTCAACGAGTTTTTCTTGTACACTTAAAAGAACTCTATTGCTTCCTGATTTTATTTATTTATTCAAGTTTGTTATAGCTGTTCAACTCCCACGGACTTTGGGTGGCATGCAAAACAAAACAAAACAAAAATCCATATAAAAGTAGATCAATCTAGAACCACACAGACAGCCCAGACCAAAAATGATCTAAAATTGACATAAATCAAATAAAACAGAATAGCCTTCCATCCAAAACAATATATCAATCCAAGGCCTGGGACTAAAGCCAAATTTTAAGAACTTCCTGGAACCCTGGAAGAGAAGGCATCATTTTTATCTGTAGGGCAGCAACTCTCAACCTTTTCTATACCCCGTACCCCTAGAACGCTTCTGATATATTCTCGCACCCCTTGGAAAAGTTCAAAATAATGGCAACATATACCCTATAATTTTGAAAAGTTTTCGCACCCCCTGGGGTTGCGAGCACCCCCAGTTAGGAACCCCTGCTCTAGGGCAGTGTTTCCCAAACTTGACAATTTTAAGGCATGTGGACTTCAACTCCCAGAATTCCACAGCCAGCGTTGCTGGCTGTGGAATTCTGGGAGTTGAAGTCCTCATGCCTTAAAATTGTCAAGTTTGGGAACCCCTGCTTTAGGGGATGCTGCTCCAGAGAATGGGGGCCGCAACAGAGAATGCATGCTTCTTTGGTCCCACAAAATGGCAGCATTTAATAGAGGGGATATGGGGCATACCCACTGTGCTGAAATGTGCCATGCAGGAAGAAATGATTGGATATATTCTATTTTATTTTAATTTTACTATTTTGATGCTAATTACAGAACATTAACAGTAGATAGCTAAGAACTGAGTAAATCTCTAACTTTTTCCTGACAAATATGGTCACTGGTAATGTTGGTTTTTCCATTTCCTTTTTTTTTTGTTTTTGTTTTAATAAGCTATAGGCTATCACTTATTATATTTAGTCAATGGTCATAGCTAACCCAGACTGACAGGTTTTATAAACATTTAAGATCATCTTAAGCCTTTCTTTTAGAATCAACCCATTTCCTGAAAGGACAGAGCAGAAAAACAACTTGCTACCCAACTAAGAGGAGCATTTCCCTCCTTTGAGATCCAATTTTGCTGACAAGGAGGACTTTAAGATGATGGGAAGTCCTGTAGCATTTTCCTTCAAAGGAAAGAGAATATGTTAGCCCAGGGTGAGATTCTAGGTACCAGAGTGATCATGGCCTGCAGCACTTGGCCTCCCGTTTATCGTGTCTTTGATGCTAAAGCAGAACTAATGCAAGAGGTCCATGATCTGAGCACATCTGACTTTCATTAAAGGCTTATTTCCTTTCAGGGAGAAGAGAATTGGGCTGCAAGGTAGTTCAACGCCCATGCTGCAGACTGGGCTGGTGATGGTAAGAAGAAAAATTTCCTATGCAATAAAAAGAAGATCATGAGAGAGGAAGAAAGGGTTTTAGGTATGTTAGGAAAGAAAAAAGAATTGTTTGGAGCCCTGGATTTTATTCGCGATTACCATGGTATTTCCACAGTACATCAAGAGGAAAATCTCAATAGAGCGGGGGTATCTGGAACTCTACAAGGCCTTAACATTGTTTGACACATTCAAATTTGTGGGAGTACATTTCCAAAGTGAGTGTGCTTTCTGGGAATTTGGGACGTTGTAGTCCCAGAGAAGGGCAATTAATTGGGGGTCCATACTTTTAACATATAGGACTTGTCCAGCTGTCTAGACCGAATGAGTAGAATAGGATAAAACTAACAGTTCTAGAATAGAATACAACTGGAAGGGACCATGGAGGTCTTCTAGTCCAGCCCCCCACTCAAGCAGGAGAACCTATACTATTTCAGACAAGTGACTGTCCAGTCTCTTCTTAAAAACCTCCAATGACGGAGCACCCACGATTTCTGAAAGCAAGCTGTTCCATTGGTTAATTGTCCTCACTGTTAGGAAGTTTCTTCTTAATTGCTTCTCTCTTTGATCAGTTTCCAACCATTGTTTCTTGTCCTGCCTTCTGGTTCTTTGGAGAATAGTTTGATCCCCTCTTCTTTGTGGCAGCTCCCCAAATACTGGAATACTGCTACCATGTCACTCCTATTTTTTCTTTTCTTTAGACTAGCCAATCCCAGTTCCTGTAGCTGTTCTTCATGTTTTAGTCTCCAGGTCTTTGATCATCTTAGTTGTTCTTCTCTGAATTTTTTCCAGAGTCTCAATATCTTTTTTGTAGAATGGTGACCAAAATTGGTTGCAGTATTCCAGGTGTGGTCTTACTAGAGTTTTATAAAGCAGTACTAATACTTCACATGATCTTGATTCTATGCCTCTGTTTAATACAACCCAGGGTTGTATTAGCTTTTTTGGCTGCTGCTGCACACTACTGGCAGTCTACTACAGTACATAAATCTCTTTAGTTAGTCAGTTAGTCTTTGGCCCTTTACTTACTTAGTTTTACTTAGGTTTCATATGTCTTTCCAATCCAAAAGCACTGTGAGTGATTTACATTCCCTTATTACCATAAATTTTACAAAATAAAAACACAACAGCTACAGTGGCATTTGCAAAAATTCCAGCACCTAAGGAAAGCTATCTTTTTGTAGTGTTCCGAAAAACTAACAGGATGGCAGCCAATATGATTTTGGTTAGCAAAAAATACATATTGTGATTCCCATTTTTCCTGCTCCTTAGAAGCTTCCTGCAGATTCCCATTCTGCTCATTATTGGAGCTAAGCAATCCACATTAATTGCTGTAATTAATATGCCTTGTCCTCTCCTCTCCCGTTTGAAAGTTGCTCCTTGATATTGACTGGTTCTTTGCTTGCTCTCTTTTGTATATATCAGTTCTGTGTGACTAACACAAGTGGCATCAGGGTGCAGAGAGTGCCCAAGTCTTGTGCCCCTCTTTGCAAAAATGCAGAGTAACCAGGTTGATCAGATTGAATTCAGGCCTTGAAGAAGAAAATCTGTCTCTCTTACTCTAATAAATTGAACAGACTGATCACTGTCCTTGTATGGCAACATCCACTCTTTGTGGCAATGCTTTTACTTTGCTCAACAGTAGGGCTCGTCAAAACCTTTCTCAGAGGTAGCCACTTCCATCAGAAAGGGTTGATCTTTCTTTTAAAGTCAGTTTAAGGACATGTTCAATGTCAGTGTTAGGGAAACTAGTGAAAATATTTGCATTTTCAAATATAGCAAAGCAAATATGTGCATAGTGTAAACAGGGGGTTCTCCTTTTCTGGCTCAAGGATGCTTTGAAAGGGAAAAGGTATCCTTGGGGTTTTAAAAGTAAGTGGGCCTTCTGGTAGTCTCTTGAAGTAAGAGAGGATATCAAGCATTAATATTGCCCCACCCCCCCAATCATAGTGACAATGAAAAATTTCTGACAGTTGATAAGAATCATATAAATTTAATAAATTACACTAGGTTGCACAGTCAGCCAGATGTTTAGACTGAATTTGGTATTTTATCCACCTACAGAGTTCTTTCCAAGGACCTGGAATAGGCAGATATTGTTGTCTGATGGCATTGTCCCAGGATGCAAGCTGTTCTGAGTGAAGCTGCCTTTTGGCATTGACTGATGGTGATTTTTTCAGTGTCAATCGTATTCAAGTGGTGCTCCAGTTGTTTTGGGATTGCAATCAAGGTGCCTATTACTATTGGTACCAACTTTGCTTTTATTATTATAGTCTGTCAGATGTTTAGACTGGATTTGGCATTTTATCCACTTAATAGGTCCTCCTCCTGTTGTTGTTTTGTTGTTGTTGTTATTGTTATTATTATTATTTGGCTAAATGAATCATAGTTCATTATGACTACTTTTTAATACAATAGGAGTGGGGTGGGAGAAGTATATTACATTAATGCCACATTCTTGGTACATAAAATTGGGTTATGAACAAAACTAGCCATGTGCTAACTACTTTTGCTGCTCTTACTATACACAGAAATGGACAAAATATTAAAGAAATGTGTTTACCATGGTATCTATTGATTAATCATAAGACATAGTGGAGATGGCTCATTTCATACAGAATTTTTAGCAGCATGATTATATTTAAGCAGTTCATCAATATAGCAGTGCTGTATTTTTTTTTCCTATATCAAATAGTTTATACCACCACTGGAATATCAAAGCTCAAAAAGATACTTTAATTATTGTCTCTTCAATGAAGGCTATTGCCGTTTCATGCCTCATGTAACAAATAACAGGTTAATAGTGTAAATGCTTTGGCATCAATAATTTTAAAAACTACTTGAATACTAATTTAATTTCAAAACATTCCCTATGTCAGTGTGATGCCTTCTTCTAGGACTTCACTTTACTCAAGTGGTTTGAGCAAAATTTTGGTTTGGTTGATCCATTGCTCAGAATGAAATGCTTTCAAGGTACTATAATGACTAATTTGTAAATTTTTCAACACTGTTATCTTTTACCACCTTGCAGAATTATGTACAGAAGAAAAAAGAAATATCTGCTTTTAAGAGAAATAAATCGCTTCTTCGCTATTTTGGCTCAAAAAAGTCATGTAATTGTATTTTTAAGCTTTCAAAATAAAAAAGGCATATGTTAATAGTCATGTGTGCCCAGTAAGGATAGAAAAGTAAGTAAGAGCAAAGATCAAGCCAGAGAAGGCATGCATTTCTCAGTGCCTGTGACCTGAGCCCTTAGCTGATCCAAGATTAATAGTAATAGTAATAAAGTTGGAAGGGACCTTGGAGGTCATCTAGTCCAACCCCCTGCTCAGGCAGGAAACCCTACACCATTTCAGACAAATGGCTGTCCAGTCTCTTCTTAAAAACTTCCAGTGAGTAAAGGATAGTCATATAGGGAACCAAGAATATAATAAAAGTCCTGTTGGCCCTGCTAATCCAGCATCTTGTTTCACATCATGACCCACCAGATGTCTCTGTTTGGGAAACTGAGAGACTGTCATTTTCTTCTGCTGTTCTCCTGTAATACATATTTAGAAACATCCTACTGCTCAACTATGGAGGTGATCTGCAATCATCAACTGATGTGTCTTCCATGGATTTGAAGCCAGTGTTTTAAAACTATTCAAGTTGGAGTCAATATCACATCTCAGAACAGGATACTAGACAAGGCAGGCCTTGGGCATAATCCAGAAGGTTTTTGTAATAAGACTATGTAATAATTGAAAATTGTTCATTATATTACATCTTTATGCCAGATGGGCCAGCTGAAACTTCCCATCTCACTTTCCATAAGGGAGCAGACAGGCAGCAGAGAAGACTAGGTAGAAGAAGACAGGTAGATGGCTTCCTCTTCTAAGTCATCAAGTTATCAAGATGCAGTAAAGCTCTCAATTTGGTTTCAAATAACACAGAAAGCCTTAACCTGAAAAGCCTTAACATGAAAAGTCATTTGACTATTTTATTAATTTACATAAATTCTGGACTCTCTAACTTGCAATAGCAATGATCCTTCTTTGAACCAACTTACTTCAGCTTTGCTTTGTCTTCTTTTAATCATATGACTGCATTCCTGAATTCTTCAGTACACGGAAAAGACTAAAACTAACCAAAGAGAGAAGCAACCTAGAACTAAAGAGAAATTTCCTGAAAGTTAGAATAATTAATCAGTGGAACAATCTGCCTCCAGAAGCTGTGAAAAGATTGTTTTTTTTTTCCTCACACACACCATGAGGTCCAACTATAAAACTATGGTTTATTTTCTATGATTGAGCAATAATTCTTGTTGTTCAGCCACTTTTTGAGTAGATGCACCTTCTATGCTTGGCCAACTCTGTCATTTCCTCCTCTTATCCCTGGCCCACTGCAAGGTGTAGTCCACACCCATGATTCCCAGCTTTAACTCAAAATGCCTGTTTTCTGACCCAAGCTGCCTTAAGCCTTCAGAATAGACGTTCTCCAAAGCTTTGTTCCATTATAGTAACAGCTTCAGCTCAGATTGGCTGCAGTCCCTGACATGTCCTCTCTTCCCCAATGGCTCCTCTGGGTGACCATTTTATCCTGGGCTTCTGGACTGACCTGATCTCTGGTAGGCAATGGTTGATTTTTTTTTTTTAATACAAGTTTTATTGAGTTTTTCAGTTTTTACAACAAAGTGCTTAGGAAACAGCGTGGTGATGGGGTAATCAATTATCCAAAAACCAAGACATTTGTATATAGCTAAGGTTAACTCGTTAAAAATTCTCTCCCTCGTTAAAAATTCCCTCAAATAATATATCATATTCAGATTAATACATCTCTAGTGAAATTCAATCAATCAATAAAATTATCAATAACAATTTAACTATACAAATCCCAATCCTGTATTTAAGCTTTACAAAATTCCAATTACCATATTTCAATTTAGCTGTAAATGGACATATTATTTATACTTTGGGTATCCCTAATTTCCCTCTTTTCATAATAATTATATCTAAAAATAAACATATTATTCCCACAATTACATATTTCCTAAATTTATTCTATTCTTATTCTACTAGCTCCTCATTTACTAATACCATGTCTTCTATTAGCACAATCAATTTTCTTATTCTCATTCCATTACAAAGTAGTTATCATACATAAGATAAACATATTATTTCAAAAAATACATTCTTACTCTGTTTCACATATTTATTCTACTAACCGAGAATTTTCCTCTCACTTATAAGTCTGAGTCTTAAACCTTAAGTCAATCCATATCTCTAAAAAGCCTTTTTAACCCATTACATATAATTTTAAATCTCATTTTTAAGAGCCCTTATTCTGGCTTTCTTTTTGTGTCAAGCTGGTTTCCATAACAGAGTCTCTATATCAACAAATAAGTCTCTCTTTATTCTTCATAATATCATTTGGGTCAAGGGAAAACGTCCTATCCTCTGTTTTAGGAACCTGACTCCTTAGTGATTAATCCCTTGTTGTTTTAAAAATTCAAGTCTCAATGTTTAGTTCAGCTGAGTAACACACTCAGTTGTGTCCAGTTTTGTGATTAATAGTTGATTATCAAAATTGTCATAGTTCTCAATAAATCATATTTGTACATCAATTCCTGTTGCTTTTGAAATTATATATGGTTTAGTTAAAGTTACTTTTTGATCATCAAAAATCTCAATAGGTTGTATATAATGTGGTATAAAGTCCTCTTTGGTGTTGATTGATTCCTCTTCTGTTGTTTTTTGGCCTGTAGGATAGTTAATTGAAGTCTGGAGGTCAGTTTGTAAATTTAGAGTAGGGTTTCTGATTTTTATTTCTGTAGTAATCTCTTTTATTTTGGCACATACTTGCTCAGTGGCTTTATGAATTTTTTCCAGTATAAGTTTATAGTTAAGTTGTAAATAGGGTTTCTCCATTTCAGTAATAGTTAGAAGCAGTTCTTTTATCTTTTAGTGGAGGCTATATTTAATAACAGCCAATGTCCACCCCCATAGTTTCTAGCAGCTGTTTCAACTTCTTTATCTTTTCCCTTTTATGATGCTTTGAAGGTCAAAACCAACCTCAGCATCAAACAAGAAAAAGCAGTTGCAGTTTTAAATTTCACCACAAGGTGTCCTCAGTGGATTATACAATCTTTTCCCAGACACCAATAAAATAACATTTAAAAATAGGAGAAATAATATTCTCTACTAGATCAGGTAGTAGAGTTCAGTAATAGGGGTTTTTTTGGGACCCCAGAGTAGATACAAGTAAAAATAGTCATTTTTAGTTATTCTTTCCTTATATTCAAAGCTTCTCTTCCCATGCAGACAGACACCGCTCTCTCAAGGCAGGGAAATAATTCCCAAATAGGCTTTTTACTGGAAAAAAATAGGGTAAAGACAGGAAAGAAAAGATCTCACCCGGATCATCCACAGTGGTTCTTTACACTTAGATGTTCTTGTGACTTTCGGCTGGTGCGGCTTTGTGATTGGCCATCTTACTGGGTGATCTTTGCTCTGTTGGCCCTAAGGAGTAACTCGAGCTGCGAGAGGAGCTGCTCCCCTCCGCAGTCAACGAGAAGCCTCCTCATTAGTGGTCACCTCTCCAGAGTGATTTTCAATTTTTTTCAGGGTCTACTGGCGAAGAAAAACTGGCTGGCAAAGAGACGACTCTTTTCGCATGACCGTTAACACTGTGAACTGGAACCGGAAGCCGGCAATGGTTGATTTTTGATAATGTTGCGGTTGTTCCACCGATGACGGTTGAATTGATAAACTATCCTCCCCACTAAAACTTCTGGCTCCATTCATATGTTACATCTCCCAATGAGCACTCTTTTGGTCTCTGACTAGGCTAGGTAAAGCAGCTCCCCTTGCCTTCCCAGTCTCTATCTAGTGTCCACAGTGCAATCAATTTACGACTACAATTGAGCCCAAATTTCTGTTGCTAAGCAAGACAGTTGTTCAGTGAGTTTTGCCCCCATTTTACGACCTTTCTTGCCACAGCTGTTAATTGAATCTAGCTTCCCCATTGACTTTGCTTGTCAGAAGCTTGCAAAAGTTGATCATATAACCCAGGACTCTGCATCCATCCTAAATGGGAAACAGTTGCCAAGCGTCTGAATTTTGATCATGTGACCATGGGGATATCATGTGACTATAGGGATGTTGTCAGAAGTGTGAAAAACAATAATGCATCACTTTTTTCGGTGCCATTGTAACTTCAAATGGTCGATAAACAAATGGTTGTTAAGCTGTGGACTATATGTACTGCAAAACGTCCATTTATTTTAATTTTGTAACAGAGGGCAATGTGGGAATGTTGCTGTTTTGTCTGCATGATCCCCAACAATCAATCTTCTCCCATTAAGGAAAGTACAAGCTTTCTTGATGCCTGAACTTTTTTGTCCCTGCCACTTACTTCCTTAGGATGCTATTGAAAAAGAGGGAATATTAATTGTGGCTTGAAGGCAGTAGAACCAGTAATTCTTCCTGATGCTGTGCTTGCTTACTTGTTTGTTTTAAAGCATATGTAGCCAGACACAGTGATTCTACCTAAGTCGCAACATGCCTTTATGCCTGTCAGGTTCTTTCCATTTGTCTATGTGAAGATAGCAGCTCTGAATAACAGAAATACTTGCGGAGGTGTTGGAAATGTAAATGTAAAGAAGGGACTTTTTATCACTTATGGTGGGCATGTGATAAGGCAAAGAAATATTGGAGTAGGATTTATATATTAATGCAGAAAATTCTTAAAATTAACGTAAGATTAAATCAGAAACTTTCCTTCTGGGTCTAATGGAAAGAGAACCAGAAAAAAAATGGAACTCTGATTTTATATATGGTGATGGCAGCAAGATTGCTTTATGCACAAAAGTGGAAGGATGCCTCGATTCCTGTCATGGATGAATGGTTACAAAAGCTGATGGAATTAGCAGAGATGGCCAAATTGACTGTGCTGATAAAAGAAAAGAACATAAGTACTTTTGTTTCCGTTTGGAAACCACTTCTGGACTTTGTGCTTTAGGTGGAAAAAATGATTTTATGGTTTTGGGTTTTACTGATTAAACTGATTTGCCGATATAGAAATGGCTAACGCATACTACTATAAAAATGTAAAAAGTTGAGATTTGATTTTAATGTCTGATTTTAATGCAACAGAGGTCAATGCCTTTTGTTGCTTCCCCTCCCTTTCTTCACACCTTTTTTTTGTTTTCTCTTTTTCTACTGTTGTCCCCTACTATTTGCTTTTGTATTTCCACAATTTATGTTATAAATGAATAAAACTAATAATAATAAAAAAGAAATACTTGTAGATGGAGCTTTTGTCTGTCTTGAAATGAATAGAAAAAAATTCAAATAGGCCAAAGCTCTGAAAAGAGTTTAGCAACAGAAATTAAGGCATATTCAACTGAAACTCGAAATGGAGAAAAAACAAATTAGAACTTCCTGAAAGACATGAACTTGTAAAGGAAATGATATCAGGGAAGCAAGTAAAAATAAAAAGGATACAGTGACTTTTATGTCTACCTAGGGAGAAAAATCAGGATGACTGGGTAATGGAGTAATAAAGGTAGATATTTCACTAAGTGGTGTCTATTTAAATCTGATCCCAGCTTTTTTCTTCTTTCTGAATAAAAAAATTGAGATACTCAGCTTGCCTTTGCGATATCAATAGATACCTGCACACACACTCACAAATATACATGCCATATTTATCCCCCTTTCATGGTTTTAGTTACAATGGTTTAATGACTCCTATCAGTAGAACCAAAACCATAAATAAATTGAAGTAAGTAAAAGGTACAACACCTCATAAAACAGCGGGAACTGGCACTGGGAAAGTTACTGGAATCATGTCTTTCATCTAGTGTCATTAAAGCATTAGCTTCACCCAGACTAAGTTTGGGCTCTTTATGCCAGATGGGCCAGCTGAAACTTCCCGTCTCACTTTCCATAAGGAGCAGAAGGCAGCATAGAAGACTCGGTGGAAGAAGACAGGTAGATGGCTTCCTCTTCTAAACCATCAAGTTATCAAGATACAGTAAAGCTCTCAATTTGGTTTCAAATAACACAGAAGCTATGAGACAGACAGAAGAATAGAATAGAATAGAATAGAATAGAATAGAATAGAATAGAATAGAATAGAATAGAATAGAATAGAATAGAATAGAATAGAATAGAATTGGAAGGGACCATAAAAGTCTTCTAGTCCAGCCTCACCCTCAAGCAGGAGAACCTATACCATTTCAGACAAGTGATTGTCTAGTCTCTTCTTAAAAACCTCCAGTGATGGAGTGCCCACGATTTCTGAAGGCAAGCTGTTCCATTGGTTAATTGTCCTCACTGTTAGGAACTTTCTCCTTAATTCCAGGTTGCTTCTCTCTTTGGTCAGTTTCCAACCATTGTTTCTTGTCTTGCCCTCTGTTGCTTTGGAGAATAGTTTGATGCCCTCTTCTTTGTGGCAGCCCCTCAAATACTGGAATACTGCTATCATGTCACCCCTGTTTCTTCTTTTCTTTAGACTGGCCAAACCCAAGTCCTGCAGCCGTTCTTAATATGTTTTAGTCTCCAGGCCTTGGATCATTTTAGTTGCTCTTCTCTGAACTTTTTCCAAAGTCTCAAAATCTTTTTTGAAGTATGGTGACCAAAATTGGTTGCAGTATTCCAGGTGTGGTCTTACTAGTGTTTTTATAAAGTGGTACTAATACTTCATGTGATCTTGATTCTATGCCTCTGTTTATACAACCCAGGATTGTATTAGCTTTTTTGGCTGCTGCTGCACATAGTCAAGTGATCGTCCACTAGGACTCCAAGATCCCTCTCACAGTTACTGTTTTTGAGCCAGGTCTCACCTAATCTGTTCTTATACCTTTGATTTTTTCTGCCTAAATATAAAACTTCGCTTTTCTTCACATTAAAATTTATTTTGTTGGACAGGGCTCATTGTTCAAGTTTGTCAAGATCTTTTTGGATCCTGAGCTTGTCTTCTGGGGTGCTGGCTATCATCTGCAAATTTGATTCTATTCCCTCATCTAAGTCATTTATGAAGATATTAAAGAGTACTAGGCCTAAGACAGTTGTACCCCACTGTTTACTTTTCTCCATGTAGTACCATTGAGGACTACTCTCTGAGTATGGTTGGTCAGCCAGCTACAGATCCATCTGGTGGTGATGTTGTCTATCCCACCTTTTTCTAGCTTACTAAACAGCAGGTTGTGGTCTACTTCGTTAAATGCCTTACTGAAAACTAAGTATACTATGTCCACAGTGTTTTGATGGTCTACTAATTTAGTCACTTTATCAAAGAATGAAATAACATTGGTTTGCCATGATCTAGTTTTAATAAACTAGATCATGCCAAACCCGTGCTGGCTGCTAGTTATAACTTTGTTTGCTTCTAGATAAGTTTTTTGATTATTTTTTCCAGGATCTTCTCAGATATTGATGTTAGGCTGATTGGTCTGTAGTTTCCTGGGTCTGTTTTTTTCCCTTTCTTGAAGATGAGAACCACATCAGCCCTTTTCCAATCCCCAGGTACTTCCCTGGTGTAAGAAAGTAAACCAAAAACTTGGATCCCATTTTAAATAATCCCATCAATTAACAGAGGAAAGCTATGGATTCAGTGGCAGCCTTAGAAAATCTGAGATCTTGCATTTTATGCCAGAAATTACTCTTCAGCAGATCTCTTTGGTAACTTCAGGAAAAAGACACACTGTGATTCATGCACAATGACATCATGATGCAAATTATATTACTTGGTATTTGCATAACCATCTTAAAAGTTCTGCATACAGAACTTGTTTTAATAAACATTCTACCAATATATACAAATTAATATGGGTTCAATATTATAATAATTAATATAAAATTTGCGGTCATTCATTCCATTTTCTCTGCCATAAGACAGAAGATACTAATGTTAATGTCAATGTTAATTTGTAAATGTTAGATACATTTTCAGATTCATACTCATAGCATCATATTATTTATTTAAACTTTTGACTTTCTAACCCACAACATAGTGTTTCTGCATACAAATGTACATATATACTCACATACTACCCATCCTCTGTCTAATGCCATCCAACCATATAATTTTAAGAGAAAGAAAATACAACTATCAATTAAAGAAAGAAAAGTTAACATATTCAGCTTTGCAAATGTGATGGAAACCATTTTCTTCTGGGATAAATAATAGCAAGACATCAATTATCACAGAATACAGTTTTTATTTACAAAACTGAGTTGCAAAACAATTGGCATTAACTAATAACACAGTTGAAACACATGACAGAAATAAAAGATGATACAAAAAACAAGGGAATAATCAAGCTTGCGTTCTGGAATTATTTATACTGAAATGAAAGGCAATAGTCGAAGACTTGAGTTTACATTACATTTTATGACACATTTCAAAATTTCCAAAGGTCTTGAGAAACAACTTGGTGGACTTCAACTGCCATTCTGGGTTTCATAATACTAATAAATGTCCAATTTTATAATAACAACTTTTCCAATAGGTTAGAAAATACTTAATGAAAGTTTATAAGTGAAGGTTTTGGATGTGACGTATTAAAAGACCAAGGACAATTGAAGTTTACATATTATATAGTACAAACATAGGAGGAGCTGCCTCAGAATAAACATATACATACACACATATGTGAGTAGGTTTGCATTTCTGTGAATCCTTAATAGAGAGCTATTTGTGGTTCCTAAGGAATATATAAGATAAGTTAAGATAACATTTATTGTCATTTTTTTCTGTGAACACACTGGCACATATTAAAAATGGAATTCTGATGCCCACTTTCAAAAGAAAAAATGTTATACTCAACACACACACACACACACACACACACACACACACACACACACACAGACATTAATCACTGTCCATTTTGAATACATAGCCGAAACAGGAAACTTGGGAGTTCACAAGGTTGATACTACATGGAACAAAGCTGTGACTGAATCTAGATGCTCTGCTTCAGATACCACAAAGGCTCCTCCCAGAATGTAACAAGGAAAACTGGTCATGGAGAAGATGTGTAGCGTCCCTGACAATGGTTACAGGAATTGGGTATGTCTAGACTAATGAAAAGAAGGACTGGGGGAGACAGGATAGCAGTGTTCCAATATCTGAGGGGTTCTTACAAAGATGAGGAGGTCAAACTATTTTCCAAAGCACCAAAAAGCAGGATAAGAAACAATGGAAAATAATGAAGGAGAGAAGCAACCTAGAACTAAGGAGAAATTTCCTAATGGTGAGAGCAATAAACCAATGGAACAGCTTGTCTTCAGAAGTTGTGGGTGCTCCATCACTGGAGGCTTTCAAAAAGAAATTGGACATCAATTTATCTGAAATGGTATAGAGTGTCCTGCTTGAGCAGGGGGTTGGACTAGAAGACCTCCAAGGTACTGTCCAATTCTAGTCTATGTTCTAAATCAGTTCCTGCACATGTTTCTAGTGGCCTTTCTGTAAAAGAGTTTTGTGTGTGGTCATATTTCCCTAATATGGAAAGAAAGATAGGTTACCTTTAATTACCCTCCCAACAATTAGTTGAGAGACTCACTGAAGTGAGGTACTCACATTTAATGAAGATAAGAACGAGGGGGGGGGGGACATGATAGCAGTGTTCCAATATCTCAGGGGCTGCCACAAAGAAGAGGGAATCAAGCTATTCTCCAAAACACCTGAAGGCAGGACAAGAAGCAACGGGTGGAAACTAACCAAAGAGAGAAGCAACCTAGAACTAAGGAGAATCTTCCTGACAGTTAGAACAATTAACCAGTGGAACAACCTGCCTCCAGAAGTGGTGAATGCGCCAACACTGGACGTTTTTAAGAAGAAACTGGACAGCCATTTGTCCAATGTTTCCTCCCTGAGCAGGGGGTTGGACTAGATGACCTCCAAGGTCCCTTTCAACTTTATTATTATTATTACTTTGCAGTTTGGATTGGGTTGGGTTGATTCTTATGTGTCAGTCTAAGCCTGATGGAGAATGAATACATGCATGCATATGTATAGAGATGTAAGAGCCAAAACATATGTGCCACTAATAATCAACCTGAATACAATGGATCATGCATTCCAGATGTCAATGCACAAGACACTCTTGAATTAGATCACATGTAAACATTGATGAAAAAAGGAGACTTAAAAGAAAAATGCTATTTTGAGATTAGAGAAACAAATTGTGTGATCTCTGTATGGCAAAGATACCATATTTTAGAGGAAAAATTTATATGCAATAATAGCAATAATTGGATAGATTTCTTTAGGCATGACATATTCATTATTTATAATATTTTCATAAAGATCTTGTGTGGTATACATTTGTCTCTACATAGTGATTTTGATGATGTTATATTGATGAATATTGAGCTTTTCTAAGGAAAATTGATGATAGAATTGGATGCTTCTTTGTGAAAGTATCTTACCGAAGAACATTAAATTCCAATAAAAGAGAATATTTGCAGCTCAGGGTTGGAACGAGGGGTCCATCTGTTTTCTTGCAGATGCTTTATTCCCCAAACTAGGTAACATCATCAGTGATAGTCCCCTCAGAATTAAATTCATTTTATATATTCATTCCTTTTCATTCATGTGGAATAGGTTTCCCCTTTACTTTCTTTATCTCTGCCCCACTCCCAGCCATGCTAGAACATAATATGGAATTTTATGGTGATGGGACAGGATAACAAGGTCCAAAACAGGTTGTGAGACACTGAAAGCTACAAGGGAAGGCTGGAGGCTAGGAGAGTGAGCTTCCTGAAAAATAATCTAATCCTCTTCAGATGAGAATCTTTAACCTCTTTGACCTATGAGCCATGAATCACCTATTAACAGCCTGTTCCCTCTACATACTTTGCTTTATTATCGATTTAGCAGCGGAGAGAAAAGATTCTTTTCTGCATTTTCTTCAGCTGCACCTCATCTGCTCCGGCTTCAGCAGAGGCATTAGTCATAAGCAATGCGAGCTCCTCTTTGTGGCCAACAGAGGGAATGACACGTTTTGAAAGTTGATGGGATGATAAGAATTCCTCCGAAATGTGCAAGGAAAAATGATGTTGAACACACACACACACACACACACACACACACACCCTGAATGCAAATGATGTTTAATTCTTTTGCAAGATCTCATCGGGACCTTTATCTAATATTGCTGAAAAAGTGATAGATCCTGATTCAATAGACTGTGTATGAGCTAGGCTAATATTAGGGCCACCCAGAAAGGGCAATCCCTGTCCCCTGCTTTAATTCAGTCCTGAAGTAATACATTTCCTAAAGTCTAACAGGAGTAAATTGATAAATTATAGGAGTTTCATAGTTCAGCTCTGCCTTCCCCAGATTTCCCTCAGCTAGCATGGCTCTTAGCTGCATTGGCTATGGATTATAAGATGCAAAATCATATTAGAAAGCCATAGATTGAAGGAGTATTACTCCCACCATCACTGGGATTATTTATAACATCCATGCCATGAATTTTCATTATTAATCAATCATTCTTTTCTCCAACAGTGCTTCTTTTCCAATAACCTCTTCCTCCACATTTTCACCCAAAAAAATCAGTTTCTGAGCATTGCAGATTCTCCTCAGAGTCTTTCTTTTGCTAAAATGTTTTGTCCTTCTCCAAATCTTGAAACTTGCTCTTTTTTATTGCTCACCACATAAGTATGTCCTTGTATATATGATATAGATGTATATATATTTGGACTATCTATAAAGAACTGGCAATTTAGATAACTGGGTTTGCTGTGTACATATTAGGATGTTTGTTTTCTGTGTACATATTAGGATGTTTCTCTGAAGTTATTATTAGTTGATGGCTTATCTTTTTTCTTCAGATTTCAATTAGATTGAGCTTCTTGCAATATTCACTATATGGAATTCTATTTATCCTGTAGTTTTTCTGAGTTTCTTTGAACCCCCATATTCACACCTAAGAATTTGTTTTGGGGTGGGTTGTTTTTTTTGTCCAGTGCCTGTTCTTTGCTGATAACTCATATTCACTTTGAGTTCACTTGGAGTTGCCTCTTTTTGTACTGGAAAGCATACATTTGAGGCTTTTCTAGAATATCAGAAATAGCCAGGAACAGCTGAGCCAATGGGACATCTGTGACCCTCCAGATGCTGGATTTCAACTTTTTCTTATCCATTAAGCAACCTGAGGGGGACTGAAGTCCAGCAAGATCCAGTGGGATCCTCATTACTGCAACAGAGTATGAGGAAGTGACAGAATAAGACTTTGCTCATTCTTCAGAAATGGAAGACAGCTACTGTATATAGCATCTTCCTCTGACCTGTTTAGAGGATGTTCTTATCACAATATTGGCTTCATTAGTCGTAGCCAAGCAACCTCTGCCAACAAGGCAAAATATGGCAGTCCAATGTGTGCAGGGGCTCAACCAAACCAAAAGAATGAAGTATATCTTTGTAAGATACCATTTTTGATTGAGGCAATGGATAGCCACTTCTAACTACACTGAGAGAAAGCAGAAAGAGAAAAAAAAAGTCTGAATATGTAGACTGAACACATATGCAGACATGTTTTATTAGGGAAGGGCACTATTGATTTGTGTGTAAGTTTCTTCCACGTCTGGATTTTGATTTCTGGTTTTCTGAGCAGAACTACATCAGTGCAGCTGGCTTTGTAAACAGAGCCAGCATTTGGGAAGCAAATCACACATGCTTTGTGTTCCTTTGGGCAAGCTCCTTGCACACAATACTTAAGAGGCCTCCTCCATGTCCTCTCCTGATGCAAAGACATTTAGCATGGACAGTATCTGCTGAATGTTACATTGAGCTGATACTTCCTGTGTGATTGCCAGTTTTCCACATATGATTTAACAAACTGGTCTTCTTTTAAGCCCTCCCCCCAGTATATAAATAAACAGCTGAGTTTTTGTTTAGTTTATTCTTATAGAGAGATCTATGCTCCCTGATCTGTTTTTATTGTTCACCCGATATGCAGATCGGATTAAGAATTATCATTGACTTTGTAGATTAGATTAAATATATATTGATAAATAATTATTACTTAAGTAATTCAATAATTAAGCTAAATATTCTTCTAGAGCAGGGGTGTCAAACTGCCAGGCTGTGGGCCAGATGCATCATGCCACACCCACCCCATTGCCGGCAATGGAAAAAAAATCACGATACATTGCGACACGTCATATGACGTTGCGAGTTTGACACCCGTGTTCTAGAGAAAGGAATTGCATCCTCTTAATGCCCTCATATTCTCTGTAGGAATATCTATACTGAGAACAGACTTTAGAAAATATTAAGAGTTGCTCCTGATTAATATTAGAGAAAGCAATGATACATAGCATAGTCTTATCTGGAGCAGGAAATTAGGTACAGCACTTACCTAGAAAGGATTGTACACACATCCCAAAAAATATGACAGTTTTAGCTTTAGATGTGTGTGCATATACTCCATAAAAGAGATTTGGCTAGGAAAATGTATATATTAATTGAAAAAATGTATTTATTAAAAGTAATTGCCTATAAAATAATCTATGTTTACATAATTAATAGATTTGCATCTATGTATTCTTTATTTTCTATTTTATACTTAGATCATTCACACCATGAAAAACAGAAATAAACTCTCTCTCTCTCTTTCTCTCACTCTCTCTGTCTTTCTGTCTCTCACATACACAAATACATTCCTTCCAGAATCAGCCCCCCTGCAAAAAAAAAGAAGAAAAAAAAAATAGGAAGAAATAGAAGGAACACAGAGAATGACTGAGTGTCAACATCCAGCTCAAGAATCCAAATAAAACTCCAGGTTTATTCTGTCTCCAAAAATCTTACTGTTTATTGAATACACTGCATGGGTATGTCAAAGCAAAACTAATTCTGAGATTCCAACCCCAATTCATAGACTTAAACAATAATTTCCCCAGCCAAACCCCTAACATCTTTCATATAAACAAGTTCTCTTTTTATGGGAGCTATCTGCTTCAAGTCCACACCTAGTCTGGTGTCCTTGAAAAAGTTTTAGGCTGCAACTGTCTTCAGCTGAATCGTAGAAGTTTTGTTTCTCCATATAACTCAGGGGTACCCAACCCCTGGTCCATGGACCAGTACTGGGCCATGGTATGCCAGCAACCAGTCCGCACAACAAGGAAAACCCCATCCACAGGATGCAGGCAGCACACAAAGCAATGCTCCCTCCAGTTCGCGGAAAAACTTCTATCCACATAACTGGTCCCTTTTGCCCCAAAGGTTGGGGACCTCTGATCTAACCCACTTGAAAATAATACCTTCACCCCCTCCTTAATCTAAAGGCAAGTTGAAATACAGAGGCACATAGCTGTTAAAGTTTCATCCTTGACACTGAGACTGCTGTATAAAGGAAAAGCTATGGTGAACAGACAGGATGGAAATGAGAAGAGGGAAGTGAACAGAGGAGAGATGAAAAGAGAGATTGCAATAGTTAAATTAACCAGATAAAGAGACTTCCCAATCATTAGTTAATCTTCAAGCTAATCTTCAAAGGCAAACCCGCTTTGCAGGACTCAGGTGTGCAGACTCTGGTATTGCTTGAGCCTTCCTGCATTTTCAGCAGCTAATTTTCAAGGGGGAATTCCTACGTGAATAGGTGGGGGAATATGCAGACTCCAGGGTATTGTATTCTCCTCTGGACTGAATCTCCTCCTAGCCCTTACATTTTCTGGAGTAGTTCAGTGGTTATTGGAATTCAAATACATTGACGAGCTTCTGAAGTGGCAGAAACTTTCAGAACCGTATTGCCCTGAGCTGGATTTTGCATCTTTTAAAATATGCCAAATCCAGCCCAGAGCAATATGATTCTGGAGATGGCTTGCCATGGCCAACAGCAGGAACTGAAAGTTTTACACATACTTTATAAATAGGTGTATAACATTAATAGAATAGAGAAGATGGCATGAATCTATGAGAGACCTAAAACATTATGTAATTCTTCATTTTCATATACTGTATTAGTGCAGTATATACAAACATGTCCAAGTGAAACCTCATTTTACTGGACTAATTTGTTTCTATTATTGATTTATGATTAGATTAGTAAGTCAAAATACATTCAATGTAATAGTAAACTGGCTTTGTTTTTAAAAAAGCACTATAACAGGTTTTTTAAAAAACCATGAAGTAAAAATCACATCATATTCCTAAAGAGACTATTTTTCAGCCTCAGTCTCACATATTCCAAAACTAAAATGTGAATGCAACAATTTGCTTGGATCCATTTTGAAAATAGTTTTATTTGCATTTTCTGGCCATGGAATATTTTTTATGTACCACACAAATCTAGTATCATCAACTTTACAGGAATTTAATTTCTTCTCAATAAGAAGCAGCTTACCTATAAAATAGAATGAAATTGCACTTGATCAAAAAGAGGTAGACTGGATCTGGGGGCCAAGGAAAGGCTATGGATCTGAGAAGTGGAGCCCAAGTTAATAGTGGTATATTAAGTCCCATTACCCATGTGGTCATGATTATAATAAAAAACCTGAGTTATAGCTAGTGACAAGTATAAGTTTTATTTTATATACTATAACTCCCTCTCTCTGTCTCTCTCTGTCTTGTCTGCCTAACTCTCTCTCTCTTTCTCTTTCTCTCTCTCTCTCTCTCTCTCTCTCTCTCTCTCTAGAGAGAGAGAGAGAGAGAGAGAGAGAGAGAGAGAGAGAGAAGAAGAGAATTATAGTCTTTAAGCACAGCAATTACATCCAAGAATAAGGGAGAAAGTTATCAGTTCATTATATAATGTCAGCCCAGCTATCCTAAACAAGTTGTAATTTTCTCTTTTCTCTTAAAAACTTTCTCTGTATCCCATTTCTTAGCTGAGCTCTGGTTTTAACATTCTGAAGAATGACAACATAACTAATTTAGAGCCACAGCAATGTAGGGACAGTAGTTTTTATCATATTTCAAAAATTACCGATTTTTTCAATAGAATACAGTCAAATAAATAATTCAACATTATTTTAAAAAACACTATGATTCATTTGATTTTTCCCAGTGTATCAACGAATTGTAGTTTAATGAATCTGAAAACTAACAAATACGTATATAAAAAACATGCTCAGAGTTTTAATATTACTAGTTTGTTACCTTGTAATATATGGTTTAAATGATTCGCATGTTTACAAGGATACAGAATATTAAAGTTCCAGCTAAAAAAGTTCAGATTTTAATATTTCTGGTTTGTTTTTCGTTTGTAATAAATATGATTCAAGATTGTACTACCTACAATCTGCTGGGATCTCAAACAAGTTATATAAAACTGCAGAACCATGAAACTTTTCTAACAGCTCAGTTATCAGTACCAGAAATCTAACTGGGATCTGAGATGGAAGAGATGGGAGTAGTAATAGCTGATGGAACTGACTGAATAGCCATTCCATGATAGGATCAGGGTAATGACAGGAGCATCAAACATGCCAGCTGGGATATTTCACCAGAATTCTTCATATTCCGTTAGTGATTATTTGAATTGGTTCCCCATCCTGCAGACAGAAACAGCCACTGTAGATCAAATTGTACCTAGCATACATACAGCTCAACAGACCACAATTGTGCCCAAAGTTTCTGTTTTTGAGACATTTGTTAAGGGAGTTTTGCCTCATTGTATGACCTTTCTTGCGACGGTTGCTGAGTGAATCACTGCCATTGACAAGTCAGTAAACCAGTTGCTAAGTGAACTTGGCTTCCCTATTGGCGTTGTCAGAAGGTCACAAAAGGGGATCCGCATGACCTTGGGACACAGCAAGGGTCGTAAGTATGAACCAGTTGCCAAGTGTCTGAATTTTGATCACCTGACTATGGGGATGCTGCAACGATCCTAAGTGTGAAAAATGGTCATAAGTCACTTTTTTTTCAGTGCCGTTGTAACTTTGAATGATCACTAAATGAACTGTTGTAAGTCAAGGACTACCTATATAAATCTCCGATGTGTGCTCATTGCTCTATTTTAGCTCAGAAGTTTAGTTTGAGTTAGTTCTTTACTTGGTACCGTCCAGTGGTGAGATTCAGCCAGTTTGCACCAGTTCGGCAGAACCGGTAGCTAATTTTTTGTTGCTCAGGCCCAGAATGAACTTCCAGAAATGGCATCCACACAGAGAACTGGTTGTTCACATATCTGAATCCCACCACTGGTACCATCTCTAAAACAGGACCAGGGATGGAACTTTATGGCAGAGGAACATGTGCTTGGTATGTATGCTTTCTAGGCCATCAGCATGCAGGACTCGGCTGAGAAGATCCCTTCCTGAAATCCTGGAAAGCAAAGCAAATCAATGAATATTGTGGCACTGACTGGATTAGGCACAGATCTGAGTCAGTATAAAGCACTTTCTCATGGTCCTCAATATGGAACATTCTGAAAATATTTTAAAGATTTTCTTTGTTTTGCTTTTCTTTTCATGGTCAAAACTGCCTCTGATTATTACTGTTAGACACATATGGGACAGGTTTGTGATTCCCTAGGGAATTGCATTTGCCAAAGGTTTGTTTGTTTTAAATATTTCTGTCATTAGAGTGGGCTCTTCCTCATAGCCTCCTGAATGCGCTCTCCTCCGTTTTCTTAAAAATAGGAGAAAAGTTGATAGCTAGTTATAGGCAGTCCTTGCATAATGACAATTGAGATAAGCAACTCTATCACTAAGCAAATCGCTGTGGTTGGGAAGTGAGACGTTGCATGATTGCAAGTTGTGATTTCATGGCCAACTTCTCCATGCACTCTGCTTGGTGGAAGCCAGCTGTGAAGCATGAGCCTATTGGTTGAGAAATGCCAAAAATTTTGATTATGTGACAGTTGTAAGCATGAGAATCAATCATAAAGTTAGTTTTTCAACACTGAAAAAGGCCAGTTGAGTGAGGACTACATGAATTATTGTAATTTTGTTTATGCGATTCATTTATTTCATCTATCTTTGTAGACTCTAGGAGGTTTGCAGGTGCTAAAATAATGAGAATAAAATATGCTTTATAACCTAAAGAACAATATTCATGTCGATTAAAAAAAATGCTTTCCCTGCTATCTACTTTTACTGTACATCAAGAATGAAACCTTCACACAAAGTTGCTGCCCTCAAAGTAGTATGGAACAGTTTCAAGGTGGCAATTCATGGATTCTCTGCTTCCCTTCTCCTCCCACTCAGCATCACCAACTGGCAGGAAAACCAACCACCAGCCACTTTCTTGAATATGTGGTAGGGCAGGGATGAGTATTTGAGCTGTCATTTTGATTATATATTTGATTTTTCCTTAGTTGTATGAATTCATTGTGTGCTTATCATGGCAAGAAGGAAGACCACCCAGTGAGTGGATCACTCGCCAAGCTGGATGTTGCTCTGGCTGAATGAAAATGAAGTACAACTGATCCCTGCATTCAAATTTACTGCCCCTTGCCTAGCGATGATCTCCTTACAGCCTCTGAACCGACGGGAGCCACATTTGTACAGGCTGGGCTGGAAAGAAGTGTCCAGACTTTCTCCCCATCAGCCAACCCCAAACTTGGCACTGGAAATCACACTGGGAGGAGGGACATCCCACAAAATGAAAGTAAATACTTTTGCACAATCAGAGAGCAGAGCTCCCATGTGAGTACTAAAAAAGTGTTTATTTTTTTGCACTAATGGGAATATTAATCTGAGTCTTGAAAGGCAGAATGTTCATGGAGGAGCAGACTCTTATTAACTGGATGCAAGAGGACAATCCCACAGCTGATCTGCCAGCCAACTGGTGCCTGGATGTTCAGAGGCCCCTCCTTATGTCCCTTCAAATATTTTCATGGGAACTCTTGGATCTGAATAGAAGGGAAAACATTTTATGTCAGCTTCAGGCTACCTTGGGAACAGGGTGACATTGAGATGGATATGTTATGAGGACATGTTTTTTTTTTTTTTACAAAAGGATAGTGGAATGTCTTTGGGCCATAGCAAGCAGGACCTGTGGATGACACCAGAGTGTCACTGAATATGCCTACAGCATTGTCTCCTGAAGTTAATTTTGCTTACGCTTCTTGTGATAAAAGGTGGATGCTGTGAAGCATACACAGCAGCCCTTTTCTTTGCTCTATTTTTAAAATGGACCCCAAAATGGTGACTCTAAGCATATACAACCAACACTGTTGGGAAGCAACTCTTTGTAAAAATAAATGTTTGCCAACATGACCTCTGAAAATGTCGAGGAAAAAAAACACCCAAGAAGAGTGTGGGATAAATTATTTTACAGTTGTCAACTGATAAACATTAATTGAATGATAACCAAGTTTATACAGCCCAACCTTAAACATATTTGTTCAGGAATAAATGTTCCTGAGCAATCAAATCAGCCTTTCCTAATCTGGGTCTTTCTCAGTTTTCAGCTCCTGTCATCATTGTATCCCTACATACTGGTCACATTGGCTGAGAAGTTGTTATTCAAACCATTTGGAAAGATCCCAGTAAAGGAAAAAGCTGTCCCAGTAAATCTATTTAAGATTGCACTATTAACTAAATTTATTGTATTTCTGTTGATTGCCTAAACTGTCAGTAAAATCTTTCATGGGGATAAGAGGCTGAAACTGAATATTTCATTTTACCTCTAATCTAGTTGATCTGATAAATGATTGTTCAGGGCAATGTGACACTAGTTGGGTTATCAAATTCTGGCTGAATGACAACTCTATCTTTGCCTCTCATTTGTCATTCTGTTTTAAAAAAATACACTGTGAGAAAACAGTCGGTCTTTGTAAGTATATCACAAATATTGGAAATTATCCCCTATAAGGTAAACTAGAGAAGAGTGCCAAGATCAGAAATGAGGAGGTGATAAGCTGCCTGGGAAAGCCAAGGAAAATCATCAAAACAATTAAAAAATGAAAATTAGAATATTTCCGACATGTGATGTGACACCCAGAAAAATACGGCATTTAATCCTCCAGCGAAAGATTGAAGGCAAATGAGGTCCAGGCAGAAGAAGAACATCATGGCTTCAAAACCTAAGGGACTGGTTTGGACAAAACTCAGCAGCACTTTTATCAGCAGCTGCTGATAAAAACAGGATCGCCAACATGATCGCCAACATCCGATAATGGATATGGCACAAGAAGAAGAAGAAGAAGAGAAGAGTACATAAGTTTGATATTTTGGTATTCACTGTTTCTCCCTTTAGGGACCTCAAAACTTGTTTCTAATTAAAAACAAAGAAAGATGAGGATTGGGAAAACCGGGAGGGATAAAATATTTACCATTAATACTCTGCAGAAAATGCACCCATCCCTGAAAATTCCAACAGAGGGGAGTTTGGGATCAAGCAAGATAGCATGAAATTCTACCCATCACTGCTCAGTGTATTTCTTCCAACACACATTTTCTTCCACATTTAAGATGCTCCAGCTGCCTTCTGTTGCCTTATATCCTCTTTGAAAATAAAACTGCAGATTTTGTTTCGTGACACTCTTTCCCCCAAGGCATTTGCTGTTGTTCCATTCTCACTTTTGGGTGATAGCAAGAGAATCACAAACTTTGGAAAGAACCTGCTGTTGAACACTTAACAGACTGAATTTGGTAAAGACAGCTTTGGAAAATGCCAGCCAAATACCCTTCCCCCTCCACTCTGGTGCCCTAAAATGTTGAAAATAAATAAAACAGCTTGTGTAATCCATGTGTTCATTGTAACAACAAAAAGAACAGTGTGGAACAGGGACTTTAAAAGGCTTCTCCACTACAAAGATGAATGTTTTGCCTGAACACTTTGGATTCCCTTACAAGGGGTTAAATATGAGTAATAGAGTGCTAGAAGTGTTTGCTCACAACAAGATGCAATGTGCACCAGGCCAGGGCTAGAAAACATGTAATGATGGTTTCTGTGTAATTTATTGTTTCTCTTGCTTATTGGCTTGGCTTCATCAGAAGTTTTCAGATCTTGCACATGATGTCTTTGGATTGGAAACCTGGGAAATGTGATGCAGGGTTTTGACGTGTGCTCCACAGCTCCTGTAGGATTCTTCTTCTTTGCTTCAAGCAACTAAACCGTCTAGAGATGGATAAATCATTCTTTGTTTCTTGGAACAAGTTTGATTTTTATGGATTATATCTGTCATTGCAAGTTCTGGATAAGTATAAGCTTACCATCTTTTAACAACCAGAGTAGGCTTTTCTTTGGCTTTGAAACATGGGAAGTTGGAAACTTGTGACTTGCCTCATCATATCTGCCTTCTGCCAGAAAGGATGTTGACCTGGAGACTCGCCACAAGCAATTAATAAATATGCTCTATTTTAACCCTAAGGATGACATCTCAAGGATGCAAGCTTCTAGTTTTAATACCTTTTACAAGCTGATAGCAAATTCACTTTGTCTGAACCGAAAGACAAACTCATGGCAAAGAGCCAGTATGATTGAAAAATGATGCTGAACACAGAAGATCAAAGTTCAATTCCCAGTGCATTATCACAGAAGACAAACATGTCTCAGCATCATCAACTTTTGCACGGAAATTGCTGTCAAGAAGCATTATTTACTTCAACATTTCTGAAGTGAAAGTTCCTTAACTAAGATAGCAATGGGGATTTTTGTAAGCGTCCACTAATGAGAGCTTTTGAAGGATAATTTGTCCTCCTGCAAATCAGATCTCTTAAGAAGTAGGTGTTGGATGACTGTAAAAGAGAACTGTTATCTTACAATGGTATGATGGTGAAGTACTAAAGAACTGGCCAAAGAGTCATGTGAACAGACAATAAAAAGATTTCATACCAGTACTATGCAAATTGTACTAGAGATATTTGGCAGATGGCCCCATGTTGAATAACTTATCTGATAGTAAACAGTTTGAAAACATGACTCTTTTTCATAATATGCTTGCATAAATGACCACACTGTAACACTTATTTAGCAATTTCAAATATAAAAAGATCACTATCTGATTCAAATGAGATTATTAATAAATTCAAGTAATCTGCCCATACTGTATTCATGATTACTTATAATCACATTTGAATCATATGGTGGTATTTTTTAATATTTGAAATTATTAAAGAGGCTTTATAGGGTTCATTTATATAATATTTATATAACATTTTATATAACATTTTGACTGAGTTTTACTTTGGGAAAAAGCCAATACAACAGGGCTATAACTTTGGTGTGTTCTAAATATGGTTAAGAAGCCACTCAAGTTCATGGCAACTTATTCCAAAGATTGACAGTGATGTTGACAAGCACAATTGTATACCCCCAAATAACATCAGTAAGTCTTCCAAACACTGCTTGAAATATACACTGAAAAATATCCAAGTTGGAACTATGTTGAGCTGGAAAAGGATGGTGAAAAAAGGAGCAAATATGTTAAACTTAGGTGGAACATTCTCTGAGTTTTGAAAGTTTCTGAGTTTTGAAAGTTTCAATGACCTTAATACTGGGATAAAATTGTGAAAAATAAACTGATTCCCAAACAAAGAAAAAAGATTTTTGAAGACCAAATAGTGCTGTAACGTACGTACGTACGTACATACATACATACATACATACATATGTTGCACAAAGTAGGAGGACAATTTGGCTTAAAAATAAACCTGAAAATGAGCCAGGTTATGTTTCATAACTTCACCAAAGAAAGAAATATATCTATATTTATATTTATATCATCTATATCTATATCTATTTATATATCTGGAGAAGAACTAGATGTAGTAGACCACAACATATAACCTGGCCAATGGATCTCAGTAGTAGGTGATACAATAAAGGAAATTGAATGGTGTGTTAAATGTGGTTGGCAGGCATTCAGCAAGCAAAGCATGATTTTCAAGAACAATCTCCCTCTATTCCTGAAGAGAAAAGTTTTTGATCAGTGTGTGGTACCTGCTCTAATATACGTGTAAATTTCTGAAATGAACTTGGCTAAAGCTGGCGAAACATGGACACTAACCTCACAATCGATACAAAAGCTACAAATGGCACAAAGAGTGATAGAAAAGATACATGCTCGACATTACAAGTCAAGATAGAAAGACCTGTACATGGATTAGAGAACAAGCGGAAGTATACAATATCAAGAGAGTAAAAGAATTGAAATGGAAATGGGCTGGTCACATAACAGGAAGAACTTAAGGCAGTTGGACCAAGGCAGTCATAGAATTGATCCCACTTGATAAAAAGCGTCCACAAAAGAGACCTAAAACTGGATGGATCTATGACATCATCAAGTGTTACAGGTCCAATTGGCAAAAGAAAACCTTATTGGTTGGAAACATGTGGAAGAAGCCTTCATCCTGCAGTGGATAGACAATGGCTAAAATGATGATACATATTTTTATTTTATTTTATTTTATTATTTAAAATAGAGAAATATTTCCCCAAAAGTAATATCTATAGATGAACAGATAATTACTGAGATTATATGATAAATACTCAATATAACATTAATAAGAGATACTAAACGGAGGATATGTTTTCATGATATTAACAGAAACGTATGAATTTTTGAGTTTAATAACAAAATTTCCAGATTAATATTATTCATAATTTTTTAAAATAGAAGACAAAATGAAAAAAGAAAAGACCTCTCACTCCCCCAGTATGGGTAACTATTTAATTTCTGATTTCCACCTTCTTTGTTCTCCAACTGATTTACAGCTCTATTGGTGTAAATTTAAGGAATCATTTTCTAAGTGTTTGTATTTACCTTGCTGCCTAATATGTAATACACTATATATGGAAGCCATTCTTGTTTGAATTTAATTTTTTATTATGTATATATACTACTAATTTAGCCATTACTACATATTCTCTAAGTTTTCTTACCCAGTTTTTATATATATATATATATATATATATATATATATATATATATATATATCCTTAATAACATTAAAAATGTGAATCCTGGATATACACATATCAATAAAAATATAGAAAAACGAACACCAGGATAAAAATAAACAAGACTGTTTAATATAAACAAGCTTGTAAGTAAAAGAGTTACTGAGCTTTCATCGGCCAGACTGCTGACATCAACAGAGTTGGAATGCTAGGTGATTAGGGAGCTTGCCTATACAGCTGCCTGTCTCTGCGCCCAGCTTCTCGAGTGCATCATCGGCCCATTGATTGTATTAATCTGCAACATGCTAAGTTGATTCACATCCGGCAGCCTGTTGGTGGATTCGATGGTTGTGTTCAGATTCTCCATTGCTTTTCTAGTGCGCATGCGGGTGCCTGGGGGGCAGCTGTCAAGCTGCTCCTTATCTCTCTCCCCTCTCATTTTGGAGTGATCTCTCAATCTGCATTTCAAATGCCCTGTAGGGCTGTCATCCTCCCCTAAGGCCACCATTGTTTCACCCTTAGCTCCCTCTCCCCAATCCTGCAAAGAGCAGCTGTTTGAATGTTCCTGCTCCCTATTCCCCCCTTATGTCTCTCCTTCTGAGCCGCTTCTGCATGTCCATTTCCAACACCCGATCTTGACACATCGTTAGTTTGTCATCTCCTCCCATAGCAGCCATTGCCGCCCCACCTGTAGCCCTGTCACTCCAATCTTGCCAGTTGCTATCTTGTTGTGGTGTCCCCTGGCCCCCCTCCCCTTTTTCTGGTTCACTGTCCTCCCTAGGGATTGCAGCTGGCCCCCCACAATGTAAGCATTGCCCATAGACCAGAGCAGACCCTAAGAACCAAAATTATGTGTCCCAAAGAGCCGCTCCCCAACGGTGAACAGTTTTCCATAGTCTATAGAATTAATTGAGGAACTGCCCCTGCAATTACATTGGGGAAACAGCTAAAAGGCTCAGGACTAGGGTCCATGAACATGAACTGGCAATTAAAAGGCAGGAGCAGTGTCACAATTGTGGGCCCACATGGCCAACTTGGACCACACATTCGATCTGGAAAATGCACAGGCCATATCCTGTGAGACCACTAAGGGTGGCTGTCTTCTTAAAGAAGCCAGGCTTTCAGATGAGAATTCCATATAGACCTCCTACTGGCATACCAGACTCTTAGAAGGTGGGAGAGACAACGTTGCAATCCATGGAGCAGATGGCCACCCGCATGGTGCAAAAGCAGGACCATGGCTGTACAAATGGGGAAGCTGCGATCCCTAGGGAGGACAGCGAACTGCAAAAGGGGAGGGGGGTCATGGGACACCACAACAAGATAGCAACTGGCAAGATTGGAGTGACAGGGCTACAGGTGAGGCGGCAATGGCTGCTATGGGAGGAGACGACAAACTAACGATGTGTCAAGATTGGGTGTTGGAAATGGACTTGCGGAAGCGGCTTGGAAGGAGAGACAAAAAGGGGGGGAATAGGGAGCAGGAACATCCGAACAGCTGCTCTTCACAGGTTTGGGGAGAAGGAGCTACGGGTGCAACAACGGTGGCCTTAGGGGAGGATGACAGCCCTACAGGGCGTTTGAAATGCAGATTGAGAGATTGCTCCAAAATGAGAGGGGAGAGAGATAAGGAGCAGAGACAGCTTGACAACTGCCCCCCAGGCGCCCACATGCACACTAGAAAAGCAATGGAGAATCTGAACACAACCATCAGATCCACCAACAGGCTGCCGGATGCGAATCAGCTTAGCATGTTGCAGATTAACACAATCAATGGGCCGATGATGCGCTCAAGAAGCCGGGTGCAGAGACAGGGAACTATATAGGCAAGCTCCCTAATCACCTAGCATTCCAACTCTGTCTTGTGGGATTTTCAGCATATATTATACTATATGATTTATCTATTTTGACAATTATTAACAGGGTTGAATGCCATCTGTAAAACATACCAGTTCTCTCTCAAGCGATAGCTTGGGTTAAATTTATATTCTTTTTCCAGAGTTCTTCCCATTGTTGTGTTAGAACGGTTTCTTTGAAGCTTTGCACCCAGTTTATCATACATGTTTTTATTTACTCTGTTTTCGTACCATATCTAAGCAGAGGTTTTTTTTAATATATGGTGTCTTGATTATTCATAAGTATTGCAAATTCAAATCTGATTTTTTTTCTTAATGTTTCTTCCTCATTTTAGAGGTCAGACTACTTTTCCAACAATGTGTAGATACATCAGCCATGTTATGATCTGGCCTTCGCTAAGTAATTCTTGCTGTGTTCTTAATCTGTTCATGGGGTTTGGGTGGACCATGTTTGCATATGTAAATTGTATTTTTGTTACTGTATCTTTAACCAGAGAAGCATTTAGAGAAGAGGCTAATGGTGAAATTGTTGACCTTATTATTTTCCATAATTTTATTGAGCTTCGACTTATAATGTGTCCCTTTAGGCTTGATTCTCTTTTGTTTCCTTGTATCTTTATCTACGGTCCCCATTAACTAGGACAGCTCCTTCCATTATTGATATCCTACTGTTTAGGGATTTAATCAGCTCTATTAAAAAGCTTCATCTATAACGCAATCTGAAATTTGGAAGAGTAAGCTCTGTAGTATTTCTTCATGAGTAAAACAGCTAAATATTTCTAACGTGTTTTCCAAAAATCTTGTCCTGTTGGCAGAAATTGGACTGTCCTGCAAAGACTCTCATCAGTGAAGAACAAATAGGGGATTCTACCATTCAGAAAGCAACCTTCAGTGAATCGACAAGGGAAGATTCTTTGAGTATAAGTGGTTTCACCAGAACTAGTGTTTTTGTTTAATGATGGATTTGCTGTACAGCCGCTTAGCTTTTTCAGAAGAGTTATTTTCTACTTCCAACAGCATCCTCTGCTATTCATAGCAATGTCAGATGTCCTACACATGTGCTAAATCCCTAGGGTTTCATCCCAGAGTGACAGATGTGTGACATGCAAAGATGTGTTCAGTCATGTCTTGGAGTAGTTTATATATTGGTTTGGTTTCAATGCACCAAGGACTTGAATGTTCCTGTCATACTCCTGGGCTGGGACTAGTAAGATCATCCTAAAGATACAATTCAATGCTAATTAGAACAGCTTTCTTATGGTTGGTTTTGTGCAAATCACACAAAACATATTTTTAATGGATGCACCCTGGTAATCTAATCTCCCTCTAAGATGAAATTTCTTGAGTGGCCTCTGGAATAGAACATTCCATTAAAAGAATCCCTCCAAACTTAAATGCACCTCTGCAGGGCAGAATGACAGACATATTAAAGTCTTTGATTGTGACTCCTTGCATCCAGATGCCTCCTTTCTAAGCCCAGCCAAGAACTGGCTCAGCATGGAGTTTCTACCCTGTTTCCTAAAGATGTCAGTCAAATGCAGATCCTTGAAAGTTCAAGCGTGGCCAAAAGGAAGCAGATTTCAAAACACCCCCTTCCCTCCTACTCCCCATCACACTCTATCTCTCTCCTCTTGGTCTTTCATTTCTTCCCTTCCCCTGCAATCATCAAAGGAAGAAAGAAAAGAAGTTTGGAGAGTCATCAAATTATAATCTGTCACTCCTGTGATATTAATGCAGGCAACCCTCACTCAACTCCTCTGCTTCCCCAGGGATCAGCTGCTCTAGATGGGTATTGCAGGTTTCTGAAGAGGTTGGGGGGAAATTCCTTAGTTTTTTCCTGGCAGTATTGGATTATAGTTCAGACCACTGCCAGATTTTCAAGGATGTTAGAAGATTAATGGCTTTCTTTCACTTACAGCCATATTGCATTAATGAATAAAGGAGATGAAGTTCTTTCTCATGATACTTACATATATATCTTATGTATGTCATTCCAATTAAACAGACCACTATCTCATTTTTGGTTCTGCTTCTATATTAAATGGTACTCTATGAATTCCAAGTTTCCCTCTGTCTGAAGGATCTTCCATGGTGACCTGAAGAGAGACGTAGGCCAGAGCTAACCTATTCTTCACTTCTTGGAGAGGATTTTTGGACAACAAGAAATAGGACATAGAGTGACCCTTGTTTGTTTGTTTTTTTAATCCTGGAGCAATGTTTTTCACCTTTGACAACTTTAAGAGGTGTGTGGACTTCAATTCTTAGAATTCCCAGCCAAGGTTGAAAAATACTATTGTAGAGCAATAGCTCCTCTGAATCTGCAACTTGAGGGGGGGAAAAAACCAGTAAGCTATGTTACGATGAATTGGTTCATCCATCTAGTTGGTTAGTGCACCCTTGCTTTCTTCAACTTGCTACCTTCTGGAAGGACTGGGATTACAGCTCCCATAATCCCTCACAGTCATGTTAATAATATTGGTTCTTGAGTTATTTATGCATTATTACAGGGATAGGCATGTCAATAAATCATTCTTATTTTTTAATATTTCAGCACTTACTTGAAATGCTTATAGCAAGAGTGCTTCAGTTAATTGACAAATTTTGGAAAATGTATACTATTTTTACTGCATGACAATAATACATGCATTTTATAAACATACTTTAGAATTGCATGCAATGACTTCCATAAATGATATCTGAAATTTTCAAGGTCTCACCTCTGTATCTTTTGGCAATATGTTTTATTTTCATGGCTAAAGGAGAAACTGGACATGCTCTTGAAATGTTACATATACTGTAGCTACATTATCTTTTCCATTACTTAAAGGGCTTTTTCTAAAAACTCAGTGATGGGAGTAGGAGATTTATCTCCTCTCCCCTCCCCAGTGCAATCAACTTACTGTACCCCACCTGGAAGACTAGATCTGGTAAGCTGATAGATGCCTTAGGAAAAATTGGTTTTCAGTGGTGACCTAGGTGGCCTTGGCTGATCTCAGAAAGATAAGCATGACAGATATTAGTAGAGTCTCCTGAATATCAGTGGATGTCTAGAATATTGCAGAGCATGAAAGTGTGGTAGTTAAGGAAACATTTACATAAATCAGATGCATAGAACTATCAGTACAAATTGCTAAAAGCAAAATATCTGTTTAGTCTTTATAAATTCCTTTTGGCTCCTTTAAACATGTTCAAAGCCTCGTAGTATTCTCTAGTCAGGCAGCATCGGCAGAGTGAAGTAACAGTCACAGGAAGGCAGAATGCAGATTTTATATGTAACAAGAAAGTATAGTTTAATGCAAGCCAATATTTGCAAAATAAATTCAGACGATGGTTTCAGATCCTGTTTTGCTAGCAAGAATGAATTTTGACAGGAACAGACTTCAACTATATAAACTGGTATTTAGCATTGTGTCTTAATCTGGTCTACATCTGAAGAAATGTAACATTTTTAACAAACAAGGTCTTTGGATGAGCAAAATTGTGAGCGTCTGCAAAACTCTAAAAAAACCACCCAAAATAAAAAACAAATGTTCTAAGCCAGGTTTTGTTTCCATTATCATTTGATGTGTGTGTGTACATATACATATACATATTGCAGATTACATATGCAATCAACAAACTTCTTTATTTATTTCTTTTTTAAGCGGTATAGGCAGTCCCAAGAGTGCTTTCTTTTAAGAGGAAGAATTCTGGAATGGTAAAAAAGAATCTTGCTGCCAACATTTTTAATATATTCCTTATTATATAAGACAGTTCGGCTGACAGCCTTCTGAATTATGTGGTTAACTGGCTACAGGCATGCATCATTATACTATATTAATGAGATGTGAACATTATTTTGCTGGACACAATTCTCTAATATAGCCTTATGGAATATCCTTTTCTCTAATGTTTCTCTGAAGCCCCAGTTGGGCTCATTCCTAGTCATTTAAAATTTGGTACTGATTGGAAGGAAAGAGGGTAGTTTGTTTTTGAATTCTAATTTGTTACAATGAGATGCTTCAATAATCGTGGCTTGTGACCATGTTTAGAATAAGAAGAAACAGCAAAGCTAAATTCTGGGTTGGGAAAAAAAAACTTTTTAGTAAGCTGATATCTGGCTTTACTCATCATGCAAGCTATTATTTGCCTTAGCCATAGTTTGGTGAACAAACCATAATGGCCTGGCTCACCAAAATGCTAAGCCATAAAGTATGACTTTCAAATTATAATGGAAGTTGATGGGAAGGAAATAAATCAGAGGTTATACTGTGTTTAGTTCTATCTATCTATCTATCTATCTATCTATCTATCTATCTATCTATCTATCTATCTATCTATTTATTTGTTGTGCAGTGGGTTTTGGTGGAGTCATTAACCAGACCGGTTGAATGCAACGCTATTTATTGTAACAGAAACAAAACTAGCTTAACCGACAGAATGATGGCTATTTATACTTGCCGCCTTTAGGCGGCGACCAATCAAATCAAACGGTCTTTTCCCGCTCAAACTCAAACTTAACTTTCCCTCCAAAACAGTTGGAGACACGTTTAAACTAAAACACATTAACTTTTGATATCAATACATAACACTATCTATCTATCTATCTATCTATCTATCTATCTATCTATCTATCTATCTATCTATCTATCTATCTATCTATCTATCTAGTTGCATATGGTTATATCGAATATGTCTCTAAATTTAAGATTAGTATCTTTTCTCCAGCTGCCAAAGGAAAGTTAGACAGGAAAAAAGGCTTGCATTTCCACTGCCAGCCAATCTAAGACAATTATATCCTTGGTAGGAATAGCCCTTTTTTCAGTTTAAAAAAAAAAAGCAACTACCATTTGCAGATAAAGCCCGCTATATTCTTAGGGATTAGAACAATCAAGAGTCTATTTGGACCAGTATCAAGGGATAATTTTCAGTAAATCTTTATTTTCTCATTTTTTTTTTCTGTTCCAAGTTGCCCAATAAAGTTTAACAAGCAGTATTTTAGCTGTTTGGTGTGTATCTGTTTGTAAACAATATCATCTCTTCCTGAATTGTGCTATTCCAAAGTGGTGTGTAATAGCAACATTTGTAGAATTCTTTAGCTTGAATCCTTTTTAAACCCTTATATTCTTTCTTTGTTCTTAGTTGAAAAATGTTGAATAGTATATACTCCCTTTTAACAACAACAACAACGATAATAATAAAAATAATAAAAATAAAGTTGGAAGGGACCTTGGAGGTCATCTAGCCCAACCCCCTGCTCAGGCAGGAAATCCTATACCATTTCAGACAAATGGCTGTCCAGTCTCTTCTTAAAAACTTCCAGTGTTGGAGCATTCACCACTTCTAGAGGCAGGTTGTTCCACTGGTTGTTCTAACTGTCAGGAAGTTTCTCCTTAGTTCTAGGTTGCTTCTCTCCTTGATTAGTTTCCATCCGTTGCTTCTTGTCCTGCCTTCAGGCGGACATTTTATGGAGGATGAAATGGTCCTGCTAGTATATTATGTTGGTGGACCAACTTATATTTATAAGTTATATTTATAAGTAACTTATATTTGGGATATGAAAATTATTTGAAAACAACCAATAAGTGCATATTTTGGAAACAATATTTTAGTAGGTTAGTCATTTAAATTTTTTGATAAATATCTGTTATAACTTAACCTAATGGGTAAAACCCAGTATTCATTTTCCATCCTTAATGGAGGTAGGAAGATGCTATTTGTCCTTCCTTACTTTTCTTCAAAATTTACTCTGGAGCATAGAGGAACAATCTACAACATAGGTGTCAAACTCGATCACGTTACATGATGTGTCATGACATATTGTGACATTTTTTTGCCTTTCGCAGTCATGGTGGGCATGACCTGTGTGTGACACATCCAGCCCATGGGCCGCCAGTTTGATACCCCTGATCTACAACAAATTTGATGACATAGGAATAATAGCCACCTCCCATTGCTTGAAGTAATTCCATCATCTGGAGGCTTATGTTTACTCCCTCTATTGCAATGAAGTTGCTTTCAATATGTTCCATTTCCATTTTAGAATGAAACAGGATGATTCCCTTGGAAGTGGATGACTTTTAATGATGAAATTATTCACATTTCTTTCCATTTCTGTTTTCTGCTGCTCATCCTTTATTTGTTGCAGATTTTTGAAGACACTTTTTCCATTTTAGCTTCTACTTTGGGGGCTTAATTACATGGACCCACAGCCGATTAGCAGGTACATTGTCTGCTAATGCTGCCAAAAGGTGGCTATATGTGCACTATGAGACCTTGGCACAAGCTGATAAAAAAGCATAACCAATAGAAGAGAATATTTGTAGCTCAAGGCTCAATTGTGAAATCCTTGGTTCTCTCTGAGCTTGATTGGTTCATGCAGACATTTCATTACTCAGCTAGGTAACAAAAGAGTACAGAGAAGAGCAACAAAGATGATTAGGGGACTGGAGGCTAAAACATATAAGGAACGGTTGCGAGAATTGGGTATGTCTAGTTTAACGAAGAGAAGGACAAGGGGGGACATGATAGCAGTATTCCAATATCTCAGGGGCTGCCATAAAGAAGAGGGAATTAAGCTATTTTCCAAAGCACCTGAAGGCAGGACAAGAAGCAACGGGTGGAAACTAATCAAGGAGAGAAGCAACCTAGAACTAAGGAGAAACTTCCTGACAGTGAGAACAATTAATCAGTGGAACAGCTTGCCTCCAGAAGCAGTAAATGCTCCAACACTGGAAGTTTTTAAGAAGAGACTGGACAGCCATTTGTCCGAAATGGTGTAGGGTTTCCTGCCCGAGCAGGGGGTTGGACTAGATGACCTCCAAGGTCCCTTCCAACTTTACTACTATTACTATTACTATCTTCAGGGCTAGAAGGGAGTGGGGCTTGCTCTCTGTTTATTTACAATTGGTTGCCCTATCAGACCTGGTGGAAGTGCTGTTTTCTCCTTCATAGTTCCTTGATTAGGCTGTTGTTTACTGCTTGGTTGTTTGTCTGAGTGGGTAATTCCTGATTAGGGTATTGTTTGATTGTTTCTTGGTTGTTAAGCCTGCTGTCAATCCCTGCTTATCTGGTTGTTGATTGCTGGCGATAAGGTGTTCTAGTCTTTTATTTCCTTTTTAGCTTTTTGATTGTTTCTGTTGAGTGGTATGTAAATGTTGTTTACATACTTGTACATTTATACTGTTATATACGTGCCTGTTGATCGCTGATTTGTCTGAGTTTCCAAGAATTCCCTAGTCATTTTGGATTTAGTTTGGTTTATTCAGTTTCCCAGCTGAAACTATGGTTAAGTCTCTCCATATTTTGTGAAATTAAAGAGTTTTCATCATGTTTTCTGACTGCTAACGGGTGTTCATGGATACGCTCTGCTAGTCTTCTGCCTGTTTGTCCTACATAGTGGCTGTTACAGTCCTTAAACTGTATGTTGTAGAGGATTCCTATTTTTTCTTCTGAAGCTCCTGGGTCTTTTGGTTTACTTAGGATGTTTTGGGGGGCTTTAGTTGGTTTTTGTGCTACAGTGATGCACTGTGCTTGTAATAATCTGTTGGTGCTTCTGATGTGTGGCAGTGTTATCTTTTTCATAGCTTGTGTTAATTGTACTGCTGTGGGTTGGATAATCAGGCACTTTTTGATAAAGTTGTGTGGATATTCATTTTGTTGGAAGATGTTGTATAGGTGAATTGTTTCTTTACTGGTTTTCTAGCTACTATAGTGTATTTGTGCTCATCTGAATAATGTTCTTACATGCCTCTTCTTACAGGATGTTGGGTTCTTACTTTGGTAGTGGAGCACTAGAATGGGTGGCTTTACAATAGACTTATGTTTCTAATTTGCTGACATTTCCTCTAATAAAGAGAATATCCAGGAAAAGTAGTGTGTTGTTGTTTTCTTTTTCCCTTGTGAATGTTACAATAAAATATAATAATAAAAAACTAAAAAGGAAACTCAAAGACTACAACACCTCATTATCAGCAATGATCATGTAAGCAATGATTAACACATGACAATCAAGCAGTAAATAATACCCTAAACAAGGAGTTACCAACTGAGACAAGTAAGCAGTAAACAACAGCCTAGTGAGGGAACTATCAAGGAGAAAACAATAAACCCACCAACACTGACAGGCAAGCTGTCAGTGTTGTATGTAAACAGAGCAAACTCTATTCCTTTCTAGCACTGAAGATGTTACCTAGTCAGGTAATGAAATGTCTGTACAAAAACAACCAAGCTCAGAAACACAGAGACAAAAATAATCAAGCTCCATAAAAAGCAACATATAACGGACCCCAACAATTCTGAAATATTTCTTTTATTTAGTGGTTTTAACAGTCTTATCAAAAGAAGCACCCCCGTGGTTCTGAATGCCTTAATAGTTCTGGAGCTAATGTTTACCTGATGCTGCAGATGCTCTAGCTGCAAAGTATGACACCCACATTGATGGCAACGAATCTCCAGCCATCAATTTACCACACACACCATAATTTAGGAAGACCTCCAGTGTGTTACACCCAAAATGCTGGCACTGAGCCCCGACTCCTTTCGATTTGTACCATAATCTGCATATTTAACACTTCATTGCAGATCCTAGCCAAGCCGTAAATCCCTTTTGGGAGCAGAAATATGAACGCTTCAATTGGCACACTGCATCAACAGCTTGAAGTACTTCTGTTGACCAGAGTAGTTGCAAACTGCCCCTCCTTATTTCCAGACATATAGTTGTACAGTGAATAAAGAGAGAACTGACAGCTTTGTGCCCTACTGTTTTGTCTTCCAACATTTAGCAACTGCACTGAGCAATCCTATCTGGGATAAAGCCATCAACCATACAGGGCAATTTCTTCTTGGTGTTAGTTTGTCCATTTGTTCAGAAGCTGACCACAACATACTGATACAGAGTTCAGCTGATTAATAATACATAAAAAAGAAGGTGAGGAAATATTTCCAAACCACTAATATTTTCTGGATTGAGGCATAGAAATCCAATTATTAACAGCTATTCTTGGAATATTTCAGGTTTGGACCATTAGTTATTGGTTTTATGGCAGTGAGTTTCAGCTGCTCATATTTCATATTATGTCAGATGCAACATGTTGGGAGCTCAAAAAGCACTGCATTGTTTGAAGCTGTCCTATTTTAACCCATTAGTTCATTTTGTTGTTATTTACTTGCAGACATTTCATTACCTGATTAGGTAATATCATATGGGTGTAGTTTTCTCCTTGATCATTCCCTGATTAGGATATTGTTTTCTGTTGCCTGGTGTTAATCCCTGCTTATCTGGGTGTTGAATGCTGGCAAAGAGGGCTTTTGGTCTTTTTGTTTCCTTTTTAGATTTTTTTAATTGTCTTTTTCTAATGGTATGTTGGTCTGAATTCCAAACTTCCAGGAATTCATGATTTTGGGAGATAGTTTGGTCTAGGATACTTGGTTTCCCAGTTGAAACTTGGTTGAGTCTGTATTGTGAGATTTAAGGAGTTTCCTTTGTGTCTTCTGACTGCTACTGGTCTTTGTGGATGCACTCTGCTGATTTTCTACTGAAATTTCCTACATAGTGGCTTTTATAGTCCTTACAGTGTATACTGTAAATGATTCCATATTTGTGTGTTTCTTTTGCATTGCCCTGTTTTGGTGCCAAGTTGCCCCATAGTTCTTCTGATGGCATGCCCATGAAAGGAAAGACCTGATAAACTTTTGTCCTTGAGATGTTGCAACTGTTTTCTACCTGCCAAGGAAATTGCCATCACAACGATTATCCTTCTCAATTTGAGCTTCTTTCAGATAATGTTTGTAAACAAGGTGATTTTTTTTGTATGGCCATTTTCATGTTAATTGCTTATATAAAAAAGCAACTTTCTCAAACAGTGCAACATTGGAATGCAGGCTTTCACACTTTTCTAGATCAATCTCTCTGGGCTGGATCCACTCCTGCAAATGCTGAATTTGTAATGTACAGGTCAATGGCTGAATACAAGTAGTTGAGGACAACTACAACTGAGCCTAAAATTGGAATTTTAACAGTTGCTAAGTGTGTTTGCCCCCATTTTATGACCTTTCTTGCCACAGATGTTAAGTGAATCTCTGCAGTTATTAAGTGAATCATTTCATTGTTAAACAAATCTGGCTTCCCCCATTGATTTTGCTTGTCGGAAGGTCACCAAAATTGATCACTGCAACAGTCATAAATACATGTCAGTTGCTAGGTGTCCAAATTTTAATTATGTGACTACAGGAGTAAGTGTGAAAAAGTCACTTTTTTTCAGTGCTGTTGGAACTTTAAGTGGTCACTAAACAAATGATTTTAAATCAAAGACTACCTGTAGTTTATTTTCAAAGCATTTCAGTGTTAAATATAATTGTCATAATATTGTCAGAATCTAAAATTTAGTATTTCAACTTCCCTAACCATACTCTACTCTTCTGCGTAGGTAACTCTATTTGTCAATTTAGACCAGGGGTCGGCAACCTGCGGCTCCGGAGTCATATGTGGCTCTTTCATCCCTCTGCTGCAGCTCCCAGTCCTCTGTCGTAGTCCTACAAACAAAAGAAGTGGGACTAAAATGTTCAATCAATCAATTCCAACTTCTCATGGGAAAAAAAGATCTCTCGAAGTTGGAATTGATTGATTGAACTTTTTTAGTCCCACTTCTTTTGTTTGTGGGACTGCTCACAAACTTCTTTTGTTTGTGGGACTGCCCACAAACTTCTTTTGTTTGTGGGACTGCACGCAGCAGTGGAGGAAGTGACAGAGGATGGTGGTGGAGCTGGAAAGAAGGTGCCATGTGGATCTGATCGGGGATGCGGGGTATTTTATGCCAAGCATCTTGTATGGAGCCCAGGAAATGGGCTGGGTGGGAGAAGCTGCCAATGCCACTGCCATGACACTTGGCAGATCCCCCCAAGTGGCCATGATCCACCTCCCCAGCCAGCCAGGTGAGGAGTAGGTCGGGCAATGGTGGCTGCTTGCTCATGTGTGCCTGCATTATTGAGAGCCCTGCCATTGCCTCTCAAACTCCACCTTCACCACTGGGTGAAGCAGAGCGATCTGTCCTGGGGGGAAGCAGCAGTGTTGGTGGAGCACTTTGTTGGGGGGAGGGTTGGGGAGAAGCAGTGGCTGGCGGTGGAGCACTTCAAGTGGGGGAAGCAGCAGTGGTGGTGGAGTGCTCTGTCGGGGGTGGGGGAAGCAGTGGCAGTGGGGCGCTTTGTGTGGGGGAAGCAGCAGCGGTGGTGGAGAGCTCCATCACAGGGGGTGGGGGAAGTAGTGGCTGGCAGTGGGGCGCTTTGTGCAGGGGGAAGCAGCAGTGGTGGTGGAGTGTTCTATCGGGAGTGGGGGGGAGAAAGCAATGGCGGCGGGGCACTCCATGCAGAGGGGAAGCAGCAGGGTTTTGTGGCTCCTGGTGTTTTCTTTTCTGTGAGAAATGGGTCTAAATGGCTCTTTGAGTGTTTAAGGTTGGTGACCCCTGATCTAGGCCAAAGGTTCCCAACCTTTTGGGCACCAGGGACCAGTTCCTTGGAGACAGGGTTTTTCTACGGACTGGAAGGTACATGGTTTTGTCTGCTGCCTGCATCCCACGGATGGGGCTTTGCTTGTTTGTGCGAACCAACTGCTGGCATGCCATGGCCTGGTACTGGTCCATAGACCAGGGGTTGGGGACCCCTGGTCTGGGCCATAAAAGTTTGTGCTGTAAATGTTTTTTAGACATAAGGTATCACAATGCTTTTCAGTTTTTTATAAACTATATCTTTTTATCAGATTCCCTACAATTGTTTTAGTCTCTCTTCTTGGTTTACTTATCAAATGCTTCACATGCTTTGTCTTCTTTAGATCACATATTTATTCTTTCTTTTTTCTTGGATGAATTGCTTTTTCTGGTTCAAAATGAATCTCCCACTCCAGCTTTCTGAAAATGTTCTGAATCAAGCTATTCTTTTTTCTTTTTTGCAGAATACAAAGCAAAAAGTTTCTTTCAATCTCCCTTCATCATATTTTAAAGGAAAAGTGGAAAAATGCAGACTTTGCTTCAATTAGTCTTTTTCAGCTGGCAAAAGAATTCAATCAACTAAAAAAAATGTTGCTTGGACCATGATAATAAGGATGGGAATGCAGGAAAATTGTTAAATGAGGATGTCATCATATGAAAGATATCTATTATTTATTGCAAAGTAGGGATTGTACATAATAATATTATTAGCTTTAATTAAGGAAAATAACTTTTTTTTAAATGAAAACCACTTTTATGAGCTCTTTACACTCCACACAGTTTAACATAAATTTGCAACCAGCTGAAATGAATAGAATATTTCACTTGGGTGGCCTTTAGTAAGCATTGGCACGGATAATATCTATTGTGTGATTTCCTCATCCTTGATTATTTTTCAGGTGTTTTACAAGAAATTTCAATTGTTACTTGTCCTATTGCTTGGGGCCCCAATGAGGGAGTATCACAGTGAAGGTGGTTGATCGTCCAATAGCAGCTCCCATGTCCTCCTCCCCCCACATTGTTCTCTTTTCCTCCCCACCTTTTACATTTAGTTATAATTTGTAGATTTTTATTTTTATTTTATTGTGATTTTATACATTTGTATGCATGTATGTATGTGTATATATAATAGCAATAGCACTTAGAGCAGTGCTATTACAATGCTGGCTGTGGAATTCTGGGAATTGAAGTCCACATGCCTTAAAGCTGCCAAGGTTGAGAAACACTGACTTAGACTTACATACTGCCCCATAAGGCTTTATAACACTCTTTGGGGGTATACAATGTCAGCATATTGCCCCAAATAATTTGGGTTCTCCTTTTACCACCCTTGGAAGGATGGAAGGCTGAGTTAATCTTGAGTCAGTCAGGATCAAACTCCTGACTGAGGCAGAGTTACCCTGCAATACTGCATTCTAACTGCTGTGCAACCAGGGCTGTTTAATATTAGAATAAATAACATTTTCCTCTGCCATTCACTGTCCTCTTCCTCTCAATATGATAAACTGGAAACTTTATCATATGCATTTTAATGTGGAAATAATTGATTGAAAATTAATTTTCATAGAAAGCCCAAAAGCAAAAGCCCCCCAAAAATGAACACAGAGAGAGTATTAACAACAACAACAAAAATTAAAAAAATTAGAGTACGGAATGGACATGAGGTACATCTTCAATGGCTCATCTCCTCTGCTGTGTTCCAGTTGTTACTGACTCTAGTTTTTAACTTCATATATAATTGGAGAAAGCTATGCCAAAATGTCTGGAATATGGTTTATGCATTTAAAATAAAAGCCACTGAAGCCAAATTGGAGATGGTAAAGAATGATAACAATAGTAATTATTTTTATCCCTAGCCAAAAGAGCACATATCCCATTAAAAAGAAGGGGGACTGATTGCAAATACAGATCTGAAACCCTTGTAATTTGTTCTTAATTGTATATATTTCAAAGAAAATCTTTTCTTATTTAAGGTGGCTCTTGTTATTATATTGAGAAGTAGTAGGTTGAGCAAAATGGCATGATTCCGGTTTGTCAAGATGCTTTCTCCTGATGTCCTGTGGCACTCTGCCTTACCCAGGGATTAAAGTGAGATTGATTTTCATGGCTGGTTCCCTCAGTAAACAAGGTTTTTCTGCGTCTACTTTGCATTCAGGAAACCCTTCAGAACCCTTAGACCAGTGTTTCTCAACCTTGACAATTTTAAGGCATGTGGACTTCAACTCCCAGAATTCCACATGCCTTAAAATTGTCAAGGTTGAGAAACACTGCCGTAGACTATCCAGTTTTCAGAGGAGAAAGACCATTCACCTTGTCAATATGCTTTGAAAGATCATCTGAAAGATTATTTGAAGCTGTGCAAATCTCTCTTATGTAGCAGTTGTACTAACAGCTGTTCATTAGTTGCTGGGCTGCCCATTCAACTACATGGCTAGGTCTGTGTTATTCTGGAAATGCAACAACCCATTCTGATTCCTAGAGTTTGCGTCTGAAAAAATTTAGTGCCGTCTTCTGTTCTCTAGCACAAGGGAAATTTAAGTGCTTAATGGTGCCTTTAGTCATTCCAGCTTTTTTTTTTTTTTTTAACCAAAAGCAGGCACCATTTGCTAGGATGATTAAATACTGAGATGATAAAATTTCATAGCAATTGATGCTAAATTGACATACATTCCTTCAAATTCTGGTTTATTCAAGTAGCATAATTGGTTTTTTCTTTCTTTTTTTCTTTTCTCTCAGAACATAAAGAATATTGCAGGACATTATGAGGGGATGATTTATGCCAAGGTTCATAGAATTCAATGGTTTCAAACAGCATGGCATTTTGGCTGCTACAATCTTATCTTGCACAGCATTCTCAAAATCGATCAGTAATCTTTTGCTAGCCCAATTTGAGTTACATGTGCAATTCTCACTCTCTCCAATTACACTATGCATGCATGGACAGACTTACATACATACACACTTTTTAAAAACAACAACAACAACAAGCAAACTAAGGAATTATCTGTGAGAATGATTAATGAACAAGGGAAGTCATGCAAGAAAAAAAGAGTTATGCAACTCCAATTATTTCTACTCATCCAGGGAGATTAGGCACAGGTTCCATGTCCCTTTGATTAAATTGTGTCACCTGTTGGGATCTAGGAGGTGTGCCTTCTCTGTTGTGGTCCCTGTCCTCTGGAACACCATTTCCCAGTGGTAGAATTCAGCCAGTCTGCACCACTTTGGCAGAACCGGTAGCTAATATTTTGCTGCCCAGGCCCACAGTGGAGTTCCAGAAGTGGCATCCACACAGAGAACTGGTTGTTCACATATTTGAATCCCACCACTGCCATTTCCCCAGAGATCTGTAGGGCTCCCATCTTGATGACATTCTCCCAGGCCTTGCAGAAGGTGGGTTGCTGGGCCTTGCTTGGTTGTTTTTTGTTATAGTGCATGTTTTTTTTTCTGGATATGCCTTTTTCCTTTCAGCTTTTACAGACCTCTCTTAATTGTAATTTAGAAGCTGTCAGAATCATCTGGAATTGAATGGCCTCTAAATAAACACCAAATAAATACTATCTCCTCCCCTCCCCAAAACCTGGAATACAATATATTGCAAAAAGAAGAGAAGGAAGAAAAACAGAAGAAAGAAGAATGAAAGTTAAATAAAGAAACACACTGAAGGAAGATCAAAAATAAACCAAATATGTTCATCAGACACACACACACACACACACACACACACAGAGAGAGAGAGAGAGAGAGAGAGGGAGAGAGAGAGAGAGAGTGAGTGTCTGGGAAGGCATCAATGAGAAGTACTGCACTGAACATAGACTTAATTCTCCTTTCCTGTGCCTCTTCTGATGTTATCACCCATCCGATTACAACTGGGGCATCCAGTTACAACTGGCAGTCGGATCATCATCATCATCATTATCATCATCATCATCAATAGCACTTACATTTATATACTGCTTCATAATGCTTTACAGCCCTCTCTAAGTGGTTTACAGAGTCAGCATACTGCCCCAACATTCTGGGTCTTCATTTTATCAAATTCAGAAGGATGGAGTCAACCTTGAACCGGTCGGGATCAAACTCCTGGCTGTGGGCAGAGTTTCCTGTAATACTGCGTATTAATCCAATATTCTTCTTTCCTGTCCTCTCCACTAAGTTGCTTGCTTCTTTGCTTTCTCTCCTCCCGTTAAGATTTTTCTATACCAAAGTGCCTCTGTTGTGGCAACAGCATAGTTATACAATAGGCAAATATGCAACATTGCTGGTTCAAAATGATGGCAAAACTGTTAAGAGGCTGGCATTTCAGATTAGCAGGGGTGGCAGGCAATAGTAATTAACACTGGCTTTATCCCTGAAGGAAAAATTCTCTCTCAACTTTTGGATCCAGCATTTCCTATGGTCCTTTAGATGTTTTTACAGAAGCCACACAATTGCAAAACTTGTCTACATCCAGCTGAGTAATTACTGGAGATTCTTGCTGAATACACCCTCCAACAAACCTTGGCTTGATGCTATCAAATGATTTTGGAAGAAGAAACAGTGATGGATGGATTTGCTAGGACAGTTAGACTACTGAGATTAGAACCAAAGACAAGTTTTCTCACTTTTTGCTAGTACTTTGGAAATATCATGGAGGGATGAAAGATAGCTTGCCCTGCAACTATGCCTATAATGGGAGACGAAAGGCAATCCAAAACCATGAGCTACATCAGCACAACTGATTCAGCTGCGGGAGAAAGCATTTCAAAGTTTCCACAAGCATCAGTTGCTCTTTAACCAGAGTTGTGCTTGCCAGGCATCATCCCAGTTCCTTTTCCATTGTGGGAACTGAGCCTTTCAAACTATTTTGACTGTAACCAAGGAATTAGGGAGATGGATGAAGGCAGCCGAATATGTGACAGTTTCCTAAAGAATCACAGATGGAGAGCAGGCTGTAGGACTAGAATCATCCAGGCACATCTTGGGCAGAATTCATCAGGAAAAAAAATGACATGGAAGAACTCACTTCTGTGTCTGAATCCTGAGAAATAAAATAGCCTTTCCTTTTCCTTTTGCACAAGACTGGGATAAGTTTATACATTTTTTCCTCTCTCCCTGATACAACCCATAAATATTTACAGCATTTTCCCCTAACCTTGTGCTCTCCAGATGGGAGAACAACTCCCAGAATTCCTGACCACAATTTAGTACCCCTTTATATTTCTACTTTTAAACACCCCACTTTAAAGAAGCATCCATCCCTGGACTCCAGATTGTGATAGTTCCCAAGTGAGTCACTGCCTCAGAAATTGCAAGATGGGGGAGAGCCTTCTTGGTGGTTCCCATTCTTCTTGAACTGATACATGGGAATGTTCCAATCTAGCTGAGCAGAAGGTTTGTAGAAATAGTGTGAAATACAATAATTGCTCCTCTTCTGCTCAGGGGCCTCTACTGGTGGCAAGGGGGTGGTGGCAAGGGGGTGGTGGTGGCTGTTTCACCACATCTAAAGACCTATGCTTTGCAGTCTCAGTGCAGTGAAGAAATGTTAACAACAACTGTTTGGTATATTTGAAGTATAGAAATGCAAAGGAAGGAGAGGAGAAAGTAAATGCATAGAGTGATCCAAGTGAGCTAAAACAAGGTGATGTAGAAAAAAAAAGAGGCATAGAGGCTGGATTAAGGGAAGAAATTCTGCACAGGAGGGCAACAATCATAGTCACCTCTGGAACACTTCCGACTTTCGTATAGCATCAAATTTAGTTCACTTCAATTCTTTCATAAACAAGTGGGACTTGTAGCAACCAAGAAGCTTATGTACTTATGGCCAGCATCAACATCTAAGATAATTAGGTCATTATTAAATTCATTCACTTCAGTTTTGCAGAAGAACAGGGTAGAACGATGACTCATGACCTTCTTCTACCGGTATTCTCAAATATTGTATTGTGGTTTTGTATGCTGGCCTGACAGCCGCAGACAGGAAGGTATTGCAGAGGGTGGTGAGCACGGCACAAGACATCGTGGGTTGTTCCCTGACTCCACTGGATGACATCACCAGGGCCCGTTGCCTTGGTAGAGTGAGGAAAATTCTCAGGGATGACTCACACCCTGGTTGGTACCTTTTTACTCTCCTACCATCGGAGAGGAAATACAGAAACATAACCAGCTGTACCAACAGGCTGAAGAATAGTTTTTATCCATGGGCTGTCAGGCTTCTGAATGGGACATAACTTTATAATTTTATGCATGACAGACTAGTGAGGCCGACGTGATGTGCAATTAGTTCACAGAGTGAAATAAGTTGGGAGTTTGTAGTCACCGCGAGTTTGTGGTGAGGGGGGGGGCACAGAGGGAGGCTCAGCCAATTTCACTGTATACATGTTATACTTTGATAATAAAGGGTTTATTATTATTATTATTTGATAACATCCATAAACAATTTCTTGGTACCTGATTCTCTCACCTGGGCTGAACTCAAATCCCACCAATACCAATATGGCCTGTGAACATACATGTATTCCCTGATGATCACTAAGTTGTTATTCCAGACAGCTAGAAAACATCCAGTTGAATCTATTGATTCTAGAGCAAAGATTGGCAACCTGCAATCTGTGGGCTATAGGTGACTCTGTTTTGCAGTTCTGTGAATTTCTCAAAATTATAGACTGAAATTTGGTGCAAGCCGTTGAATAAGTGTAATACTCTTTCTTAACAGTTTTCAATAGGAAATAAAATAAATGTATCTATCTACAATAGATTCAGATTCTGACCCCAAAATGATCTCCCTCCCTCATGATAATGCACCCTCCAAGGAACTAGTAATAATAGTAAAGGAGTAATTGTAACAGTAGTAATGCTATCTGTACTCCTAAAAATATTGGCCCCTTTCCCCTTGAGTGTTTGTTTCTTTATCAAACTTATTTGTTGCCCATCTCACTGAAGAATTCTAGATTACAACCAAACTCACCCTCTAGTCCCTTGATTTTAATAGATCCACGCCCTTAATTCTGCATTGCATTATAGCTTTTGACAATTATCCACATAATATTTACAGAGTTTCAACTGGGACTAGGATGATCCTAGCCCTGTTAGCCTTTCATAAGACCATAAATACTTGTTTATGTGCCCAGGCCTGGGGGCCCCAAAGCTGCTAAGACCCTGTTTCAAACAAACAAGTAAATAAAAATCCCTATATCACTTAGTCAGAATAGTTCTAGAAAATTAAGTCTTCAAAATTAAGATTTTGAATGGCTTAGGAGGCCAGAACTTAAAGGTTTCAAACTGAGCAAGTAAAAGTTTGACTACAGAACATGACAACATCAGGTGAGAGCATAAGTAATGGTGAAAAACAGAACTATTACACTTCTGCCTTAACATTTCTTCTGTTACATTTGCTCCAAAGATCAGTCAGCACAATGTATAATTATCTGCCTGAAAAGATAAAATGAATATCAGAAATGAGAAATGTTTGTACTTAAATGTTTGAACGCATTTTAAATTTCCTTTTCTGCTACTATTTGGTTTTACTAGAGTCTGAAACCAGGGCAATTTTCAGATGTTTAAAACAACCTTTCTTTGAAGTTGAGCAGTTCAGCTTGAAATATTTGAACATGCCATGATGCAAGTTCCTTATTTCAGTAAATGCTCTTTTAGCATCAGGCCTTTGGTCTTCTGTGAATTGCTAAACATTAAGCAAATGCATATGGTTGGAGGAAAAGTGAAAATATGGAAGCAAAATAAGCTAATATTTTCTCTATAATGCTATGGAACTTGCAGGTAGCCTGATCCTCTCTTTTGTTGGAGGTCTTGCCTTTCTGAATCTCTTTTGTTGGGGGGAGGGTATTGCCTTACTGAATTCATTTCAGCTGCCATAGCAGGTTTCCAATGGGCAAGGTGGCTTCTCAAATATCTTTGCATAGAACCAAAATCAGAGAATATATAGAGAAGATTATAAACCCTTTATTTTCCCTTCGGCATGAAGTGTGGTAGAGGGTAGGATGTTTTTTTAATTGCCACAAGACCTGGGGAACTATCTTGTGCCTCATTCTCAGTGAAAGAGAAGAAGATAGTAGATCAAACTATTTCATTATTTTTATATTTTAAAAATAAAAAGCCACAAGCTAAAAAGTTGCAGAATTAAAAATACTATAAAACCATAATAAAACGGAAACTTAGAAAGAAACAGAACATTGGGTATGTACACACACACACACACACACACACACACACACACACACACACGGTATTATAGATATGTATATATACATATACAGATAATCAGTGAACTACAGAAAAATATAAATATTTTAATCCTTCACATTTCTTATTGTGAATGTTCAGAATGACATTTCAATTTAATTTGTTATTTTGTCAACGTAGATATGAAATAATGAGAACAATTTCCTTCAGCATAAGAATTTTCAAAATCCCTTAGTGCTATATTAATTTTTCAGCAAAAGTAGTTTCCTACATGTTGAAATTCTAGGAATCTCATAAAAAATGTATTTTACTTTTCCAATGTTTAACAGTAACACTTCTGCATATAACACCAAGAAGTGAATCAATATCTTATATAGTAATGCATACCAGCAAACAGAATAAATTATGAAAGTTTGTTAATTTTTCCATTTTTTTCAGATGTTAAACCAAAATGAGGAATTATGCATGCTCACAAAATATATATGTAATACATCCTATCCTACCTACAACTGCATCAATAGAATCTAGAATGATCAAAATTAATGTGGTACATTTTTAGTGGACTTTCACACCCCCTATAGGTCATCTTTATGATAAATTCCTGATAGCTTGTTAAAATAGATTTAAAAGGGCTTGAGTGAGACTCTTATTCAGAATTCAGATCATTCTCTCAAGATAATTTAAAGATTTCCAAGAGGACCTATTGCGATTAATATATGAAACTGCAAAATATGTTTGCTCATAAATCATAGAAATATACACAATTCTAGGTCTGTATCAAACATTGTTTCAACGATAGTTTTGAAACTTTCAGAAGCTACATCATGAAGCAACATGCCTTCTTGTTTCCAGAATGAAATAAAGCTGTTTTGTTTTTTCGATTCACTTCACACTGAGTGATTGTCTCCTCGAGCATTTCCAGTAACTGGAAATTGTCTCCTAGTGCTATGAGGAAATTTCTGGCAACACAGTATCACAGTAAATCGCTCTTGCTTTATACAGGCCTACACTAATCTTCAAAGGCGGTTAATGTCTTTCATAGATGTGACTCCAAACTTGATTCATTTGAAACCTTATTAGTATTTGTGTTTATTTGAGGGTTTGGGTAATAGAAAAAATGATGCTGTTGAAGGAAAAGTCTTCATCAGGGTCGAGTCCAAGCCAGGAATACTGTAAATAACATGGTGACTGATTCAGAAAGAAGGTTGTAGTTTATTGAAGAGCAGAGCCAGACAGAAGATGGCTCTGGAAGAAAAGAGAGAGCACATGTAGTACGGAGTGGGTTTTTATACCTTCTTGGGCTTTTGTTTGAAGTTGTTCCTGTGTCATGAACTTTGACCTGAGTCTGAGTGTGCCTTTCTGATGGTGTTGGGTTAATCCTATTATATCTTGTCTTAGAGTTTGGGTGGGGTATGTAGATTTTAAGGGTCTTTGTCTTCCTGATCTCTTCAGTTTCTAGCTGGAGGGCTCCAACTTTCTGAATGAATTATTACCTCTGCATTTCTAAAAGCTGGTTTTTGCTGAGTTGTCTGGCTGTGCGTGTGTGTTTGTGTGTGTATGTAGAGAAGTGTCTGCCTTTTAAAAGATCTTCTCCATTATTCCTTTGGGGAAATATATTCTGCCTTTTTAATATTCCCCAAAACATTTCTTTTCTCTGGATTGTTCCCACAATGCTTTAGAACAGGAATGTCCAACTTTGACAACATTAAGACTTGTGGGCTTCAGCTGGGGAATTCTGGGAGTTGAAGTCTTAAAAGTTGCCAAGACTGGACACCCCTATTTTAGAAGCATTCCTAGAGGTATTCTGGTACTGAGGTATTGTCAAAAATAGTAGCTACAACTGCATGATTGATGCCTTACCATTTTTTACATATAGAACTTTCATCACGTGGTCTGCTGCCATCCTGACTTTTTTGACCATCTCTCTATGGACACTCTCTGCACTCTTAGAGGGAAAATTAAAAGTGTTCTGTTCACCATTTGAATCTGTATTCTGTTTATCATCCAGTGAGCAGAGGGTGTGTTCTGTGTGGTTTTTATGTTGTCTGATAGAAATTCTAAACCTAGTGGGTTAGACCAACAGAAAATGTATGCCAAAAGTAATTTGCTGATCCAACTCAAAAAACCTGAGAGTACCATTTGCAAGGCCAACGTTTTAGCCACACCATTCTACTACAAATACCAATCAGTTGTTATAATTCCTTCTGTGATTTTACAAAAAGGATTCATAACCATACTTATATCATTCTGTTCCTGTTTGTCACTTGAATTAAGGTCTCAAAATGAATGCAATGTATGCTTAGGATTACAAAAATTTTTTTAATAGTATACACTGTCTTATTGTAAGTTGTGTTGAAAAAAAACCACTTACTTAAAAGGCAGGAAAAAAACTAGATAGATAAATAAAAAGATAAAGCCAGTTTGATCTGGTGATTAAATCACCAAGCTGGAAATGATGAGTTTTAGGCCAGCCTTAGGCATGAAAGTTGACAGGGTGACCTTGGACCAGTCACTTTCAGCACAACTCACCTCACAATAATAACAATTACAGTCTGAGATGGGCTTACAGTTTGGAGTTGATTTCACAGCTCAATATATATAAAACACACACAGAGAGAGACACATATAATGTATTTTTATATGTATGCATATATTTAGTGGGTGTAAATTGCAACTGATTAGAAACAGACCTGTATAAATTATTGTAAAGGTTATTCTAGTGTTTTGTAATATATTAATGTGTAGACAGTGTAAACACTGCCTACCCAAATTCCTTATTTTATTAAAGGGGGAACCTAGTTGTTTAAGATAACATTTGAGATTACAGAGTGACACCCAGTGAATTTTGAGCAAATTGCAGCTACTTGTATAATTTGCTATTAAAAAAAAAAATCTCAGCTATACAGTACATAACCTTAAAAGCTTTTCAACCCGTTCAAAACAACATAGCAAGAGATAAGCAGATGTGGAAAATGCAGACTTTATACTTGACTGAATAGCTTGTAGTGATAATTATATTTATAGTATTGAAATATTTTAACCATTAACTGGGAAAACTTGAAGACCAAAAGAGAAGGAAATAGATTGAGAGGGGAAAAAAAGGTTTCTGGGCAGAATTCCAGTAGCCTCTCTTTTACAATTAGATAAGTGCACTTCACTGAAGAATGAAGCATGTTTTTCTCTATTTTTTCTCTCCATTCATATGATTATAAATATTTTAACACATGTGCAAGTTAAATTTGACCAGAAGGTGGCATACATTGCTATCTGAAAACAATTGTGTTATAGTACTGATGAACTTTGAAATGTTCCAGTTGTCTATGGGGTGGAAAGCAAAGCGAAAGGAACCAATCAAATGCTTTAGTTAGTATGAGCAGCACGTAAAGATACCTGGAGCACAGGTATCGGTAGGGAGTAAGAACAAATTCCTAGAGGCAAGATAAGGGTTAGGAGGGAAAAACAAGAATGAGCAGATGAGTTCTATTAAAGCCTTCACATTTCAGCCCCTTTTTGGTTTGAACAGTAAACACAAATGATCACAGTTGAACAACAGGTGTGAACAAAAGAAGAATACGTGAACCATAGGACTTATTGATCTTACTCTACCCTCCCATGATATTATGAGGAGCTAAAAAGTACTAAAGACTTCTACATCTTTCAAGAGATCCAAGTCTTTATGGATAAACACAGAAAAGGAGATAAAGTCTGCAGTAATGATTAAAGAAAAAATGAGATTATTTTTCCAGAACGCTCACGAAAGTATTGTAATGATTTTCTGCCATCTGTAGGAGCCTAACTCCTTAGTGACTCTAAAATTATTTTATGATATTAAAATACCTCTACTGGGAAATTCCTGGGGAAAAAACAGAAGTAACTATCTCAAAAGTACAAGAAAAGGAAGCCCTGTGGCTTTTTAAATCTCTGTCGGAAATATAATAGATCATCTGCAGTTTTTTACTGAGCATATAGTTGGATGGTTATTAATGTAGTGAGGAGAAATCCAGCACTAAGATTGAAAATATGTTTTCCTCCATTATCCAACAAAGAACAAATTCCACAGTGCAATAAATATTAACACTTTTATTACTGCTATTCATTGACAAGGATGTATGTGTATAAGCTGTAATTTTCCATCCACTGAAGTCTCATTCCTTCATAAAACATAGAATAACAGGATTGGAAGGGCTCTTGAAAGTCTTCGAGTCTAACCCTGTTCATACCATCCTGATCAAATGGTTTTACAGTCTATTTTTGTAAACTCCAGTGATGGAGCATCCACAACTCCAAGAGGCAAACTATTCCACTGATTAATAGTTCTTACTGTTGGAAAATGTTCTCCTTATTTCTAGGTTGGATCAGTCTTTAACAAGCTTCCATCCATTACTTCATGTCCTACCCTTTGGTGCTTTGGAGAATAAGTCAATCCACTCTTTTCTGTGACAACTCCTCAAGTACTGGAAGACAGTTATCATGTTTCTCTCCCCCCCCCCATTCTTCTTTTTGATAGGCTAGATATACCTAGCTTCCTCAACCATTCTTCATATGATTTAGCCTCCAGATCCTATATCATCTTTGATGTTCTTTGCACACTTTCTAGGGTCTCAATGTCTTTTTTCTACCATGGTTATCTGAACTGTACTCAGTATTCAAAGTGTTACTTCATTCAGGCGGTATAAAGCAGCATTATCACATCTCACGATCTTGATGTTTTCCCTCTGTTGATGCAGCCCAGGATTGCATTGGCTTTTTTGGCAATTGCAGCATATTGCTGGCTCATACTTAAGTGGTGGCCCACTAGGACACTTAGATCTCTCTCACTGTTAATAGTGTTCAGCCAGGTACCATCTATTCTGCACCTCTACATTTGTTTTTTCCTGCCTAAGTGAAGAACCTTACTTTTCTCATCAATGAACTGCATCTTATCGGATAGGGCCCAATGTTCAAGTTTATGAAGATTGTTCTGAATCTTGAATGTATTTTCCAAAGTGTTAGCAATTCCCCCAGCTTGGTGTCATCTGCAAACATGACAAATTTCCATTCTAGCTCCTCATCTAGAAAATTTATGAAGATGTTGAAAAATACTGGGCTTAAGACAGAACCTTGAGATACCTCAGTGGATACTTCCCTCCTTGTAGAGATAGTTCAATTGAGGACTACCTGCTAATTGGTCAGCCAATTGTGAATCCATCTGCTAATGATGCTATCTACTTTTTCAAATGCCTTACTGAAGTCTAAGTAAACTATGTCCACAGGATTTCTCTGATTCACTTATTTTAAATATTTTATCAAAGAAGGCAATATGGTTAGAATGGTATGATCTGTTTTTAACAAACCAATACTGGCATCTAGTAATAATCTTGATTGTTTCTAGGTGCTTCATTTATCTCAGGTCATATTATAATTTACAAGATGGATACACCATAGTATCAGATAACTTAAACATACCAAACAGTCAACATTATTTTAAATTATGTAAAGAAGAAGACATTCACTGGCAAAGGTTGATGAATATCCAAAGGAAAAAAAATACCAAGGATCACAGAAAAACAGAAAAAAATAAGGAATAGAACCCTGTGTTTGTGAAGCCATAATAGAAGTAAAAATAAGGAAAATGTCTGGTGAGATTATCAACCTCATTATAAATATTTTAAATTATTACATCTGCATTATGAATTATATTATAAATTTTATTTTACAGACTGAAGAGACACCAGACAGTTGAATATAAACTAATATACTATTAATACGTAAGGAAAGCCAGCATCTTACTTTACCAAAAAGCCCAATATCATTATTAAATAATGACAATAAGTTATTTATGATGATTTTAGCTGAGAGGATGAAAATAGTATTACAGGACCTTATTGGTGAAATTAGTGTGTATTTTTACTCAAAAGCTAATTGAGAGACAATAGTAGAAATGTATTAGATAGTTTGGAATACCTAGAACAACACAATGGGTAGAAGCTGCATTGATTTTTTTTGATGCAAAAAAATCCATTGGCAATTTGAACTGGACACTCTTGTATAAAATTTTGGAAGATATGGACATTGGTAAGGGTTTTATTAAAATCAATTTATGTCCCACAAAGGGTACAGAGAATTGTAAATGGACAATCAACAAATTTTGTGAAATATAGAAAGGGACAAGAAAAGATGTCCCATTAACACTGTTATTCATATTAGTTTGGAAGTATTGAACAGAGACATAAAACATTAGATGAAAGAATTGTTGAAATGAAGATTAAAAGGGAAACATGTAAATTGTTGGTGTTTGCTGATGATTTGGAAGAAATAGAAATGTTAATGGAAAAACTAAAGGATTTTGGTGTATTAGCTGATTTTATAATTAATAACCAAAAGACAAAGACAAGCATGAAAAAAAATTAAAATGAAGCTAATACAACCCCCCTCATTTTTTAAGACTGAGAAAAAAGTAAAACATTTAGGTATTACCATGACAAATATTAATTGCATGTTATTTCAAAATAATTATGTTAAGATGTGGAATGAAATTAAGAAACATATGTTAAGGTGGGAGAAATTATATATTCAGTTCTTAGCAGGACCAGTTGTTGAGAAGTAATTCATTTTTAAATTTGGGGTCACACTTTTACACGAAAAATTTAAAAAATATTTTCAATTCATCAATGATTTTTTAAAATAAAGAAATTATTTACCTTTCGCACGTAGTGAATCACTCCACACACACCCACACATATCAATTGTGTAACGAAACATAACGGTTAGGCGCTCGCAGTAAGCACTCAGTGCGTGGCCACACGACCAATCACAAGCCGAGCAATGCCACAAGCTGAGCAGCGCCATCACAACCAGCGTGGATGAAGTATGCATGTGTCAGACTCGACACACAAGCAGCCCATATGCACTGTTTTAATGATTTTGCTGCCGACCTGCTAGGGTCGACAGGGCCACTCAAGTCCACGTGGACTAAACATCTAATTTTCAAAAGTTACTTTTAAAACTTGGAAAATCCATCAAAAAAAGGTGTCGGAACTCTGTTTCAGTGCGTTCTATGACAAAAAAAAAAAAAAAGCACTGGTAGTAAGATATATCTAGATTTGCATGATAAGAGGAGAAACCAAGGATTAGATATAAAGTCTTGCAAGATGCAAAGGACTAAAAAGTATTGGGATTTCCTGATTTAAATTTAAATGGCTAATAATGAAGGATGTTAGGCGTACAGGCGTCATCACTAATATAAAACATTTTCTGGGTACTATAGTTTCAGACGTAAATAAACATATGACCTGTTAAAGAGTGAGAAATGTTTAGTCTAAACTGGGCTGCATGTATTTAGATGTCGGGCCCTTGATTTTCTCTTATCTTGGTTGTTTTCTTGCAGACTGTTTCGTTTCCTAACTAGGTAACATTTTCAGTGTAGTAGATATCTAGATGTACATTAGATGGCAGCAAAGATTTAGAGCAAGCTATTTGATACTACCTACTGGTGTTCTCCATTTTTGCAGCCCATTTAATGTTTGGGGCCAATATTTCTGCAACCACATATAGGTAAAAAAATTGAAACATCCTTTTTTTTCTTTTCAGTTTTCAAAAAGTACAAATTTATCAGGGAGACTGCTCTGATTTAAAGAAGTGATGAGAAAAAAAAATATTGCCTGTTGAGTGCCTGCTGATTGTGCAGCTGTTAAAGACAAAGGAAGACCGCCAGATGACAGCTGGCAATTCTTGCTTAAACATGCACTTAATGGTAGCACAGCCAGCCAAGCATTTGCCTGTTTGTGTAACAACTGAACAGCTTGATTTTGCCTCCAAAAGGTGGAATCATCCTTTAAGGCAGTGTTTCCCAAACTTGACAATTTTAAGGCATGAGGACTTCAACTCCCAGAATTCCACAGCCAGCAACTTCTGGGAGTTAAAGTCCACATGCCTTAAAATTGTCAAGTTTGGGAAACACTGCTTTAAGGGATGATCTGGAGAGGAAGCCTTGTGGGGAAAGATAGGGGGAGACCTGTGTTAGTCTATTGTAATCAAGGTTCACAAGGAGTCTAGTAGCGCCTTTTCAGGCAAACATTCCTTTTCATTAAAAGGCATTTCTGATATCTTTTTCTTAAAAAGCATCAGCTTTTTTTTTAAAAAGGCATCTATTGAAATTAGCTGCAGTTCACAAAAGCAAAGGCCTTTTTAACCAAATTTGGTAGTCTGAAAACTGCCTGATTCCTCCTAAATTTTACAAAACAAGATGGTTGCCAGCAAGCCAATTACAGAACGGCAATAGCCCTTATCACCTTGATGAAGTAAACTGAAATTTAAAAAAAAAATCAAACTATCAGTTTCTGTAACCCTATTGTGTCTCTTGAATTTGCACTTTAGTTGCAAAGTTAAGTCCTCCAAGCTGGAGAGATGATAAATTGACAACTACTATTATTGCCCTGTTGCTAGGAAGCAGATTTTTCAGCAGAAGATAATGTGAAGTTGCTAGCCTCTAGATGAATCACAAGTGCTGGACTGACAAATAAAGATTAATTGTTCAGAATATTGGTCTGAATTGGTTTTGTTTTGTTTTTTACTTAAAATAGAAAAGGGCATTTTAGCCTGGGGTTCATGGATTCCTTCAGAGTCTGAATAGCTTTCTAGAGGTCTGTGAACCTGAATGGAAAAAAAAAAGTTACAACTTTATTTTCTCTAACCTTTTACTGAAATTTCCCTTTTCATACAATTGAATGTAAATAAACAACCTAATTTATGACCTCCAGATTCCAAAACTGTTAACTTTAATAAACCTAATTTATAATGTTATGTATTCTATCCTATTATAAATTTAAACATTGATTTCCTTTGTAAAGCAATTAAAAACATTTTTCAAAGAAAGGATTCACAGGTTTCACCAGTCTCTCAAAAAGCGGAAAAAGAGAAGCTCTGAAATACCCTAATTAGGGATATAGTAGTATATTAATGGAGAAAGTTTGTTCAGTTTAAATCTTTGCATTTTATTTCAATGAAGCCCCCTAGAGGGAGAATACCTTCTCTCAGGTCTGGGGCATATTAAATTTACCATGTCTGGGTTGGACTCTCAAAATGGTTGCCATGTTTGTTTGAGTTATATCTAAGATCTCACAGCAGCAAGCATAGCCCTGTCCCAAAGGCCTTTTCCAAAAGACAACTGGACTTCCTTTGCTTTTTCCCTTGAAGATGTTTCGCTTCTCATCCAAGAAGCTTCTGAACTGAAGAAGCTTCTCGGATGAGGAGCAAAACTTTTCCAAGGAAAAAAACCAAGAAAGTTCAGTTGCCTTTTGGAGAAGGATCTTTGGGACAACCATGACCTGGATGAGAATCTCCATAGACAAGCATAGCCCTGGACTAAAAAAGGAAGTGTGGCTTCAAAACACCTAATGTATTTCCATAACTGAAGATGGACTTGAACGTGAACTTCCCTCTCTACAATGCTTGTCCAGCACTTCAGCCCCTGTGCTACTTTGTTTTATTTGCAGAAAGCATATGAAAGAGATTGTCCCCAATTACAAGTTTAACTTCTCCTGGACTAACACCAAAGGTCTGTTTCACCATGTGAAGCCTTTACCAATAAGATCCCTCTGGAACTTGGACTTCATGTTGTCTATGGATTCTGGAAACAGAAGACCAATCCATCTGATCAGTACCAAGATGCAGAAGGCTGCTTTGGTGTAAGACAGCTGCAGACTTGAAGTAACTGAGACTGGGCACAGAGGGAGGCTCAGCCAATTTCACTGTATACATGTTATACTTTCATAATAAAGGATTTATTATTATTTATTGTAACCTAAATAGGTTGCCCTTGAGGCCCATAATCTTGATAGCTTTAGAAAACGGATTGTAAATTATTTCCTGGAAGCCTCCCTCCCTCCCTCCCTCCCTCCCTCCCTCCCTCCCTCCCTCCATCCATCCATCCATCTATCTATCTATCTATCTATCTATCTATCTATCTATCTATCTATCTCCATCCTGTTTTTAACCTTGTACGCCGCCCTGAGTCCTTTGGGATTGGGCGGCATATAAATATTTGTAAATAAATAAGTAAATAAATAAATCCATCTATCAATTCATTCATTTATCCATCCACCAGTTCACCTCACTTGCCAGCACTTTCTAAGGTCCAGTTACTGGTAACACAGAAGATGCCTTCTCTTGTATTGTTCCTAAGCTATAGAATACATTCCTTCTGATTTAAAAAAAAAACCCCAAAACATTAAAATCTCCATTATTAACCCGCCCTTTTCAGTCTGATTAAATTCATAGTTGATTTAAATTTTATATTAATTTTTGGAATCTTAAAGTTGGAAGAGGCCATTTAGGTCCCTTTATTCAATCTCCATTTGGGGCATACATTTAAATGAAGGCTAAGCAGAAAGATGGCTATCTATTCTCTGTCAACACTCAGTGAAGGGATCTGACCACCATCCCACTGTCCCTGGATAGTTGGTTCCTCTGTTGACCTTCTCTTTTACCTTTTGGTTGCAATCCCTCTTCCTGTAACATTAACCCATTTTTTACGCTCTCAAACAAGAGAACCTATTTCAACAAACACTTATATGGAAACTTACAATACTTGAATTTGTTTTTCAAACATTTGTGAACAATGATAACACACTCAACCACCCTATACATTTTTGGGTATATACCATATGTAAAGGCATAAAGCCATTCAGATGAACCCATTTAAGGGTAATAAGTAATATACGGTAATAGTGCACTGAAATCACTGCAGAAAGTATGTTTGATAATTTACCAGTTTTGAGACATGTTGGTTCCTTTTTGCGTTACTTCTCTAAATGTCTCAGTTTTTGGAGGCTAACAAATGACTTCCCACCAAAGATTGGAGGTCAGAGGTTTCTAAGGGCTGCAAAAATGGCTTGAAAATGGAAGTTGTTCAAGACAGTAAAAAAATTATATATTAGACAGTAACTGAATAGTGAAAACCAATTCAACAAAAATTATAACACACATCCTGAAAAGAAGAGTTTTTTTTTACACAGTACAATAATTTAGGGAAAACCAGATTCACCTATTTGGGGAAAGGCATGGCAGCCACAGAGAATTCCCAAAATTTATGTAGCTGTGAAGAATCTTCTCTTCCTGGTTTTCTCTAGTTATTTGGACGAAGGAAGATCCCCAGACTGAAGCTTAGATGGAGAATTAATATTTGGAATTCTCTAAAGTGCCACATCCACCACTTATTTGCAGGTGCGAAACCAACCGACCAGAGGAAAATAGGATAAGCAACAAGTGGTTGTTTCGATGAATCATAGCACTTGCCCAGCTGTTGGGCACAGTTGGCAATCAAATACCCACTTGACCCAGAATAGATTTTTTTTTTTTTTGGGATTTGCCACACATCTTCTCTGATGGCAGCTGCTGGTATATTTGTGACCCAAACCAATATTCATGAAATATTATGCACAGGCTGAAAGAAAACAAGGCTGCAGCTGCCATGACCTCCAGCTGGCTGCAGAACACGCCCTATTCATGCATTTTAAAAAACCTCGAGTGCGTCTGTCAGTTTATACTTTATAACAGGGGTAGTCAACCTTGGCTCTTTTATGACTCGTGGACTTCAACTCCCAGAATTCCTGAGCCAGCTAAGCTGGCTCAGGAATTCTGGGAATTGAAGTCCACGAATCATAAAAGAGCCAAGGTTGACTACTCGTTCATAACTACAAGATTATGAAGCGACCATAAAGGTTTTCCCCCCTCCCCTCCAAAAAATAAGCAAGGTTTAGCAAATGTTTAGCATTCCAGAAAGTTAGACGTTCCCATCCCCTGTTGAAACATGTAACTCTCCCCATCCCGGCGACGTGTTCCACAGTGGGGGAGCCAGCACTACGATTCCCAGAATTCTCTGGCATGGCCACTGACAACCACAGGTTGCATCCTCAAGAAGGCTGCTGCGTGTCGCCGTTGGAGCAACTCCAGAGTCTTTTTTTACGCCGATCCTATCAGGCATTCTGGTGCCCATCCATCCACCTACACTCTGGATGACGTGCAGGCATATCTAACTATGCAAAGGGCATTTCTTAACAGTTTGCGTCTCTGCCTGGAGGGAACGTTCAGGATATTAACCAAAGCTGCATGTATAATCGAGGGACAGGAGGACGCCAGGCTGTGACCTGGATCGCAATGCATTTAGATCCTTTTGAATGACCGCCTTGACCTGTATAGCTGTTAATTGAAGTTCTGGAATCTATAAAGATTCTCCTCCATTCCTAAAGATATGAAATAAATGCCCAGATCTCAGCGGGTTTTGGCTGTGGTCTAAACCGCAGAAAAGAGTCCTTCTCGCCTCCAAGGCTACACGGTGCACCTGCAGAGACGCTGCCACGTGATCGAGAAATTTGTATAATTGTTGATGCCTGAGTTCCCCGCCCCTTTCCCCGCACCCCACTGATCGTAACTCCTGGTTATCCGGAAAGACGATTTGTCCCTGGTTTGGTTTGACTTATGGGCGGTGAATCTGGTTCTTAAGCCTGGAAATCCGCGAGTGCAGTGTCGTGTAGCTATCGTCGTGGTTTGTTCTGCACGCGCGTAGGTCAGCGCAAGGTGCGAACGAGGCCCGCGGTGTGTTTGAAGCAATAGGCTTCAAAATGCTCCGAAATACCCACGCGTTATAAAGGGGGTCAGAAATTTTCGTGTAGGCGCCTAGCGGGAGAAGCGAGAAAGCGGCTGTTACCCAACACTGGGAAAACCTGATTGACAAAAGGCAAAAGAGCGGGGGCGGACGGAGGTCCCAGCGGTATTTGTGGCACCCGATCAGCAGCACTTAAAGTCAACGTGAAAGCATAAGGCGTGTGGCTCTCCTCCGTCCCTGGCCTCCAGGTTACGAGCGGAGTTGCTGGCTGCCTTTGCTTCCGGGCAAGCAAGGGTTAAGCGTGGAAGGCGTCTCTGGGCTGCCCTAGAGGTTGGCCCTGGCTGCAGCCACCTCCTCCGCTCGAGCGGACTGAAAGCAGCTGGGACTGAGAAACGAAGCCAAGCGGAGCCGAAGCCACCTCCGACTCGCGTTATTTTCTGAGCCCGCGAGGCTAAGCCAGGCGCTTCATTGCACGGCGGGGCTTCTGTCTCAGGTAACGCTGGCCGTCGTTGCTGCCCCTGCGAGGAGGGCGATTCTCGGCTGCGCGATTGCGGGACTTCGTGGGGAGGGGGGGGGAGGACGGACGGGGTCCGTGAAGTGGGGGCTTTCCTGCCCTTGCTGGCGGCTGCTTCCTTGGGGGGGGGGGTTATCTGGACCGAGGGAGCGTCTCCCCTACAGTTTCCTCCTAAGGATCTTTCGTCGCTTTTGCCCTTTTCCCTTACGTCTTCCCTCTGTTAAAAGCCACTCACCCCACAACTATTATTTTCGACCGGATAGATCTCGTGTCTGAGCATTCTCACATGACGCTGAGTCTTTTTTTTTTTCCCCTGAGCAGAGTACCCCCCCACAGTTTTTTTTTTGCTGCGCGCTGAAGGCAAGATTGTGTAGGGCAACGATTTATGTTTCGAAGGGACTTGGGAATGAGAGGGGAGGGGGAAGAGGGGCCACGTCTCCGCTTCGGAAAGCCAGCTTGAGAACTGATACAAAAAAAAAATAAAGAAAATCCGAAGGCCTCTTTTCGGCTCTTTTGGTCTTTTTGCCTATTTCCGAGGACCCGAAGCTTGGTCGTTTTTTAATTCCACCTCTTGGATAATGGACTGTTTCTTAAGGGAAAAAGGGAAGGGGGTAGGAGGAAGAGAAAATCCCCCTCCCCCCCAGAATAGTTCTGAGGCTGTATTGCTTTGGCTCTGCTCCTTCTGCTTCTGGACAATAGTGACAAGACAAGCAGAAGTTCAGTTGGCGAAGACTATTCCTGGCATCTGGGGCATTGCTAGGAAATGGTTCCACTTGAGAAAGGAAGGGATTTTCCAGGTAAACAGCATGAAGAAGAATTGATGGGAACTTCCTCCCTCCCATGGGCAACTGGTGGATTCCTTTTACACTAATCCTCTCCCTTGACTAGCAAATAGCCTTTGGAAGCTGTCTGGCTGTTATTCAGAGTGTAAGAAGGGAGTGAGTTCGGGGACTGTCAGAAAAGCTCTCTCAGAAAAGCAAGTGTGTGCGCAGGCACACACACATACACACATGAAGGCTGAAGTCCAGCAAATTGCCAGCCCACAAGTTGCTGAAGCCAAAATGTTGGCTTGTTGCTTTCTTCGGTGGTGAATGAAAAGCAAGCAAGTCAGTTTTTTTTGAGGCCCTCATATTAAATAGGTTTTTGAGTTTCTCACACCCTGCTCCTGAAGGTAAAACAGCTGATTGGGAGTGAGAGGCAAACCACTAATAAAGAACAAGGTGCTCCTCTTTGCTGCCAGCTGAGAAGGGCAGGGAGCTTCCCTCTGCCCTAGGCTGGAAATTCCCAGGTTTTTCTCTCTACTCCTGGCTGAGCAAGGAGGGAGGCAAACAATAGATAGTTGTGTTTGCTTGCTCACTCTCTGGGGTCTCTCAGTATGGAGAATCAGTTCTGCATTCTGTAGACATCTCATCCTGCTTATACCCTCTCTCAGCAGGGCATTTTAGAGGTTAGGTCATCACAGAAGTGGCCATCTGGCCTCTTGGAACTGCATGCTAAGCTCAAATTGTCCAGCCCTTCTTATCTCTTGAAAAGGTGAGTCATCAGGTAGAATGTTCAGTTTAACATGGAGGGAGAGTGGGCAACTAAGCAGTCTATTAATTCTTTCCTGTCATTTTCTATTAAGCCTCTTAGAAGCTTAAAGCATGCAGATATTCCAGTTTTCCCAATGTGGTAACCTGCAGTTATGTCAGATACTAATACTCATCATTCAGTAGGGATGGTGGGAGCTTTAGTGCAGCACACCTGGAAAGCAGTGCATTGGGGGAAGCTGCGGTTTATGGCAGAGGGGAGAGGGCAAGTGAGGTAAGCAATTGCTGAACAACATTACTATTCCTCAAGTTCTACTGAGAAGGTCAGAGAATCTCACAAGGACTGAGCAAATGTATAGATGTGACAGTTCTGTTTTTGAAAGAGCAGCTGTTTTCTCTTGCTCACTGCCCTATCAGTAGGAAATAATACAGTAGGAAAGGTTTAGACTACTGGGCAGAATCTCTTCTGCTATCTTGGAACACAGGATAATATGGTTGGAAGGGACCTTGGAAGTCTTCTACCAGTGAGAAAATTGTTGTTTCTTTAGTGGCCACCTTTTATGTTGTGTTGGCTATTTGGTTTGCAAAAGCTAAGTCAGAATGGCTTGATTCAGCTGGAGTTTCCAATTCATAAACCAGAGACCAAGATTTTGAAATCATGGCATTGTAGTTGACAAAATTCAACCAAAAGTAAGCAATCTCCTTATAGTTCCATACAACATGTGAATCCTGCGGGATAGGATTACCATATTATGACTAAGTTAGTTTAGCTGTTTTTTTTGATGGGTGCATCAATGTTGTTTGATTTTGGCACTGTGATTGTAACAGCCTAGTCATGATTGGTAAATCATGGTTTGTAAATAAATGAAGTCATTACTGTATGTTCAACACATTATGGTTAAAGTAAAGGATGGTTTAATATGTAAAACAGCTGCTATGTGGTGGGAAGGTCTAAGTATTTGGAGTAACAGGTAACACATGAGAAAATGAATGGAGGGCCAAATCTACATGCTACTCTTCCCAGAATAAATCAAATCAAGAGCACCTCTTGGCTCTACACCTGCAATTAACAACTTTGATTCTAGTGATGATGGAAACTGTTGCCATCTAATGGTCTTCTACATTTTTGCTTTGCTTGCTGGATCACTTCATTTTTTTGTCTTTAGAAAACTGGAGGAGCTTGGAAAACTGGCTGGGCAAGTTTTTTTCTGGGCAAGAAATTCCAAGGTTTGATGAAAGATCTTGCTCTTGCTTTCTTTTTCAACCTCCATCTTTTTGGGGGGAAGGGAGGGAAGAGACAGAAGAGTCACAATTACAATAGATCATTTCCGCAGTTTCCTCTTTTTCTTTCAGGATAGAAATGAGAAATACACCCATTTGATTGTTTGCTGTCCTGTATAGTTGGACCTTCAGGAGTGTGTATATGTCTGTGGAGAGAGTTAGTGGGTTATTATGCCATAGAGTTGGTAAATGTAGTCAGTCTTCAAATTATAAGTAGGCTGATGGTACTGGTAGCAGACTGGAAGTTCATAAGACATAATTGCCATAATAGCTGGCTGTTGGGAGTCTGAGGATATTTGGAGGGAGTGGAAAATAATCCCAGAAATCATCATTTTAGATGTTGGGGTGGGGTTGGGGGATTGTATGTGATCAATTGAAGAGGAAAAATGAACAAAAAGGCCTGGTCTTGAAACTATACTACTAAAAAAACCTTAGGTGTGACACAGAAGTTGTATACTGAGGCCTGCATCTGTGAATATCTCCATCTGCCCTATCTTCAGCTAGAGGTGTCTCCTGGTGATACTTTCATATTTTGCTAATGAAGTAGCCTAATGTGCATGAGCCTCTGAAATAATAGTGGTAATATTTGGCTTAGATTTGTATGCCATTTGCAACTTGGAGGTATGAAGAAACTGAGGATCTTCAAAATCAGGTTTCATATATAGAGATTTTGTTAAGGTCAACTGGAACGCAACAGCAACACTGTTCTGTGACACTAGGACAGAACTGTGTTATGTTCATTGTTTATTACAACTGAAGCAGGAATGGTTTATAAAGTCCTAACAAAGACAGCTTCTCAGGTGAAGTTCCTCTTGTTCAGAGTTGATAAACCAATTAAGTTAATTGGGCAAATAATTGTATGAGTTAGTACATTTTGTAGCTAAATATGATTGTTCTCCTGATCCAATTTGAGTCACCTCTTAAGTGTTTCCTTATCCATCTTGATTAATGTGCTTAATGAATTGTCCTATGTAACTATAGCTCAGGAAAGGATATCATTCTGTTGATGTACTTGGGGATTGTTGTCATGTTGCTTAGTTGAGTGTCTTGTCATGTTTAAAATTTGGGATAAAATTGGAGTGTTTGCTAATAGAAAAATAGGCTAGGAATACTTTAAATATGTACATAAATGAATTCTTCTGCAAGGAATGAAAAGAATTGGCAGATGCTATTAAGAAATTAGGATTTACTTCCTAAAACATAGCTGTTGTCTTCCTATCTCTAACGTCTATTACTTCCTCTCTTTTCTCATCCTGTGGAATACAAGTCAGCCAATGAGGTATAGTGATTAAGGTATTGGATTCTGTATTGAACTATAGTTCAAGTTTACTATCATATATGGAAGCTCATTGGGTGATTTTTGGCCCTGACATTGTTTCTCTGGCCAATTTACCTCACAGGATTGTTGTTGGGATGAAATGAAAAGCCTTTGTAAGCTGCCTTGAATCTTGGAGAAACATGGGATATAAATCTAATAAATCATAGCAACCTGGATGGTGTGAATAGTTTAATATGGAGAATTGTGGCTTGAAAGAAGTAAAGCATCCTTGCCTAGAATTTTACATGCTTCAGTAGAAATAATACTTTTCCCTGTAGATTTGGATCACCACACATAAATTACATACTTTCATTTGGTAACTCTTGAATGTACTAACTAATCTGTCTCTTCCATTTAATCTTTCACAATGGCTTGCTTTCATTTGTGGGTGCATTTACATTTTCTGATCAAAAAACTTCTGCCCTGCTGTCTCAAATCATAGCAGCAAGAACTAAATTGTATTCCATGAGTATGAGCTTGGCTTGAACTTTTTGCCTTTTGTTTTGTTGCTATTGTAGTCTTGGATGCTTCTTGGCTGGGCACACCAATATGCCAAATAGGCATAACACTGAAATGGAAACTTCAAGAATTAATGGCTTGCAGTTTTATGGATGGACTTAGGCCAGCCTTGGAAGGTTCAAAAGATAGCAAGTAATTTTCTGAAACCATACATGCAAAGGGATCATTAATATACAAGGCAGAAACTAGCTTTCTGCAAAAACATAAAAATATAAGCATTCTCAGCTGACCCATTCCAGAGAAGTTGGTTTGTAATCCTTCAAATTATCTACAGACTGTATAAAGTGGTGAGTCAGAGGCAGTTCTTATGTGAAAAACAATTGCTTTAGAAGCATCTCTGCTTCATCGGAAAGGGAAATAAATCTTTGTTTTTCTTGAGCATTTCAGATATGCCATAGGACAATTATTACCCTGTGGGCCTACAATTTGTATAGCATCATCTTGCCAATTAAGATATATGAGGAATTTTAATGTTAATAGACATGCTGGACACGTTTGTGTTATAATCAGATACCTCATTATTGCATATGCAATAATGAAGCAGTATGAATATTTCAACTTAGTAAGAAAATGTTTATCTTGTGCAATAAACAGACATTAGTTTTTGATATTGTTCAAACTGTGACTTGTGTCTAAATAGAGGGGGGGGGGGGAATCCCTAATACTTCCATGAACTAGTTTGGTGGCTTAAGGCATCAGACTACAAATCAGGAGACTCTGAGTTCTAGTCTTGCCTTAGGCACAAAGCCGGTTGGGTGACCTTGGGGCAGTTGTGCGCTCTCAGCACTAGAAGGTGGCAAGGGCAACCCATTTCCAAAGAACCTTGCCAAGAAAACTGCAGGGACTAATCCACACAACTGTCAGCAGTCAATACTGGCTTGAAAGTGCCGAGAAACAAAACCAAACCTACCTTCCACAGGACTGGATGCTATAAAAAGTAAAGCTTTCCCTGTCAATCATGTCCGAGTCTAAGGCACAGTGTTCATATCTGTTTCTTTGCTGAGAGAGCCAGCATTGTCCGAAGATAATTTCCGTGGTCACGTGGACAGCATGGATATACACCTAAGGCGCACAGAACATTACTCCCTTCCCACTGAAGTGATACCTATTAATCTACTTGCATTTGTATGCTTTCGAACTGCTATGTGGGCAAGATTGCTATTACAATAAGTAAGTGTTAATCTCTCCAATGTTGACCACTACAGTAGAATGAAGTTATGCACCTGGACAAATTTACCGTAATATTCTCCCATCTTTTGTATATCGTTAATAAGGCCATCTATAGTACGCATTGGAAACAACGTATATCAATGGCTCCTGTGCCTGCATGTGCATCTACACTTTACATTCAGTTGTAACAAGACCTATGGGATCTGCATTATTCATGAGGGATGTTTGTTTTCCTTTAATTCATCCTTGTGAATTAAAATCTAAAACCCAAGAGAACAAGCAACGGGTGAATTTGGCAGGTATCTTAATCATAGACAGCATTCATATTGTTAAGATCCTGGCATCCTGCTTGTACCTGTTGCCAAGGCTGCTGTATCTGCCTTTGAGAACTGAGTGGTATTTCAATTCAGATGAGTGAAGGATTGCAGCCAATCCTCCCTGTTTCTCCCAGCACTGAGAAGTGAGTTATGAAATTTTATTATCTTTTCATTGTCAGCTTTCATTTTGCCTCTCCTTACCAATCTTCAGTCTCTGTTCTCTTATCCCCAGCTAAGGATTTTGCTGCTTAGAGATACCTTTCTAGATGTAGTGATTTAGAGTGGAATACTTCGGGAATTGTACTGTAATATTGCATTACTGACTTTTCCTGAATTGCAATCAAGGATTGAGAAGTAGGCAGGAGCTTGGCAGACCAGTGTTCTGGGTACTGGACACCTAAGGATGCCAAATATATGTTCTTGGTTACCTGAAAACAGTGCTGCTTCAGATCAAAAGACTGAGCATTTATTTGATTTTAGCATAGTGTTGTGGGTGAACTCAGCTGCTATGGCTGTAAATATGATGCAATGTAAAGTGTGAATCCAGATACCTGTGGCCTATTCAACAAACCATGGTTATGCAAACCGTGAGTTAGGCATGGTATATGAACTACTGTTTCTTCTCTTCCACCTGAAATTACATTCAACTTTGCCTCACCTGCATGTTGAGATTTCTTGAAGTTTAGACACCCTGAGTTTGAAGATTTTGGCTACTTGCCAGTGTGAGTGGGGAAAATCAGCGTTGCATAAAATTTTCCGCCACAGGTTGCTATTTTGGTCTCAAGTAATTTACCTTATTTTTTTATGTTCACTTGTTTTTCTAGTAGACTAGGTCAAACTGTGTACAGTGTATTCTGAAGAGGTCTCTGCTCTTAAGCCAATGCAGTTCCCTCTAGATACAGTGAGGTTAGAATTCTCAGGCTGACTGGGACAACGACATTAACATTGACTGGGAATTTATGGTCTCAGCACAATTGTTGTCTCAAGGGTTGGGAATAGCTGGCCTATGGTGTGAACGGTATTTCGTAAAATTTAGGATTTCTGCCAACTGTTTTTTTTTTTTCTGTCTCTATTATTACTGTGTTTTTAGGGTTGGTGTGTATCTAACTTCCACTACATGGAAAAGCCATCTAAGGTACAAAAGGAGAGATAATTTCAACTCTTTAGGGTCAGATCTCACGCTGACTTTGGCTGCTTCTGTGACTATTGTGTATTGTGCCCTCTGAAGACCAGCCAAAGCTATGCCTTGTAACATTCACAAACATTTCCTGTGCATGCAGTTCTCTGACTTCAGTCAGCAACTGAGACCAGTGGGGTAAAGGGTATTCATTTTAAGCAATGAGATATACTCATCCATTTAAAAATCTGGTTTGCATATTTACCCAGCTATGTAATTTCTGAGTAGCAAATAACACAAAAAATGCAAAAATTATATAAAGAAGAGACAGCAATAAAGAACATCCAGACAGCAATAAAGAATAAAACCTAACATAAATATTCTATCACCCATCCATGTCTGGAAGAAAAACTATTTTTTTTAAGGAATGTTACAACATATGCAGGCTAGGGGCCTTACCAGATTTCTGGGAGGATACTGTTCCATTGTAGAGGATGGATACTGAAACAGAGAAAGTTCATTTCTTGGGTCCCTTTTAACGAAAGATAACAGTCATTAGATAGGACCTGGGGCATGCCAAGTCTGACTGATTGTACAGGATAGTCAGAAATTATTGGAAATAGATGGAGATAGCTGGATCTATACATTAAAACTGTGTCTAAATTCAAAATGTAATGCATTTGTGCTATTCATATCCCCTTTCTCCTCATAAGTTCTGAACTGCCCTCAAAATGTTTTTGTCATCTCCTTTTTGTATAGACTTCATTTGGCTTGCATGCCTATGTTAAACACTGTGCACTGATAGTGTTATGAAAAAGACAGCCTGCTAAACAAAATGGTAAACTTGGCAGTCTCTGCTCCTAATGACACACCTCTGCACTCTGTTATAAACACCCTTCAGTTTGGTTTCATAGTTGTGCAATTAGGGATGGTTTGATTTAGGCTTAGTAGCAGTTTGAACCTAGTCATTTTAGGTTGTAAAACATGGCTTAGCAAGGTATGTTGGACTCTGCCAATTTTATCACCAAACAATGGTGTGTGAAAGTTGTTTTGGTGTCTGTAGTAGAAGAAATTGTTCTTGTTACAGATATGAAAGTTTAGACAGAGGAGAAAGAGGAACATTTTAAGGAAAAAATTCATGCTGTTGAAAAGTCCAAACAGCAGTGTTTTCTGCCAAGTTACAGATAATTCATTTTAGAGAAAAGTGGGTTTTTTTTTTAAATGTGATGGTTACAAATGAGTGCCTGCATAAACTTCAGTTTTTCAATAGTTCCCCCCCCCCCCAAATGTAAAAAAAAATCCAGTCTGTCACTTCTGGTAATGTTTCATCTCTGCTTTTAAACCTTCTAAGGTTTTGTTTAAGGCCTTGAGGATAGTTCAGATCAACTGCAGTAAACAATGAGTCAAATATGGTGAATCTTACAAAAAGGTAACAGTCTGGAGAAACTTGTTATTCCACATGACTTCAATCTGCTTATGACAAAAAACCTCTCTGGCCACTTAGAGGCTAAGAATGAGGGTGTTCTTCATGCAGACATTCAGCCTAAATGCAGTGTACTTCCCCTCTTTGACAGTGTTTTCCAGAATCTTATCCACGCCTGTTTCTTTTTAAACTGGAGACACCAAAGATTCAGCCTGATGGCCAATATGTCAGAATGTTTTATGCATATATGCAGCATTCCTAGAGTAGCATAGCATAAAAAAAAAAAAGCCAACAACTTCTGATTGAAGACCGTTGTAAATGCACAAATGCTATGTTAGCTTTTGCAAGATCAAAGGAAAGATGAGATGTAGGCTAATTGAAACAAGGTAGGGATTGGCAATATGGTGCTGATGACATCTCTAATGTGGGGCCTTCAGAGCTGAAATAGTGGCTGACATGATTTGAGATGTTATCTCAGACGCATTTTAATTTTGCAATTTGTAATGTTCACATCTAAAAGGAATCTGATGATAGTACAACTTGAAAAGAGAACTGAACACGACATATTGTAAAAAATATGTGGAGCTGTTGAGAGAAAAAATGATATTCAAAAATATTCTGATGCTAAGTATCTATCAAATATTAGCAGATTTTTAATCTTGTGAGAGGGTTGGGGGGAGGGAGTTGAAGAGATTGGAGTCTGCTATCCTAAGCTGACAGGTAATAAATGTTCATACCTTATTTCTTTGTCCTAACCTCCTTATGTGAATCTTCACGGCTGTTTGTATTAAGGGGAAAGAAATATCTGCACCTTCCCATTTTTTAAAAAATGCTATGCTATGATTTTGCTGTTTTCCAATTGTAAAATTTGGGGTTTTCCACGTGGAGCACATAAAGTCTCTAATAGCTGTTATTTCATTTGAGGAAGAATGTTGCTTTGTAGTCCAGGATTGTAAATTTCTAAGCATGTATTCAGCAAGTTTTATTATTATTATTATTTTTTTATTGAAAATTTTTAAATTTTACAAAACAATACGGTTCCCTTCCCCAAACCACCCCAACCCTCCCATGCCCTCCCCCGACCTTCCCAGAGCTGAATACAGGCTTAATTAATATTTTTTCAAAAAGTTTTAAAACAAATATAAACCATAAACAAATCTAAATACATTAATTAAAGAAATTGTAAACTAGTTAACAATAATATATGTATAAAAAAAACAAAAATACAAGGAAATACGAGAAAATAGGAAGAAAGAAAAAGGAAAAAAGTCTATAAAATATCTTAAATTTTAAGTATAAGTTATTGAAAAGCTAAATAATATTTTTTTATATCCAACTTATATTGTATAAAGTCTATCCATTTTTTCCATACCAAAAAATACTTCTCTTGCGATTGGTCTTTCAAGAAAGCCGAAATCTTTGCCATTTCCGCCAAATAAGAAACTTTAAAAAACCACTCTTGCAAGGTAGGCAAAGATTCCTTCTTCCAACATTGCCCTACTAACAACCTTGCCGCTGTGATTAAATTTAACATCAATATAGTCTCTTTAGTATCACAATCAGAAACAATACCTAACAAAAACAGTTGTGGAGTAAATTTTACCCTTCTTCTAAAAATTCTTTGAATATTCCACCATATCTTAATCCAAAAAGCTTTTATATTTTTACATGACCACCAGATATGATAATAAGTAGCATCCAAACATCCACATCTCCAACATTTAGGCTGTAAGTCAGGATACATACGAGACATTTTTTGTGGATCAAGGTGCCATCTATAAAACATTTTGTAAAAATTTTCCCTTAAATTTTGGGCTTGTGTAAATTTAACATTCCTCACCCAAATAATTTCCCAAGTATCTAATAGAACCGGTTCATCAAAATTTTGTGCCCATTTAACCATACATTCTTTAACTAATTCTACTTCTGAATCCAATTCTACTAACACCCCATAAATTCTCTTAATATAGGTTCATCTTTGATCTTTTATTTGTTTTAATAAATTCTCATCTTCTCTAAGAAAACCCACATTACGATCTCTCTTCCACCTCTCCACTATTTGTCTATAATGAAACCATGAGTAAATAATATTTTCTTGTATTAAATCTTCCAAAGATTTTAATTGCCAATTTTTACCATCCCATCTAAGTAGTTGTGCATAAGAAACGCTATCCATCTTGACTCCTCTCCTTATCCCTTCTATCGCATGCCACGGTATAGCCCATAATGGAATTTTAAAATCACTTCTATAATATTTCCTCCAAACCCGAAGTAAAGAAATCCTTATAATATGAGATTTAAAGACCCTATCAACCTTTTTATTAAAAATTAAATAGACATGCCATCCAAAAAGTAAATCCCAACCCTCTAAGAGTATTTCTACATTTGTTTCAGCAAGTTTTATTATGAGAAACGAGTGGAATAACAAATTCTGTAGATGAGGAGAGAAAGCTTGCAATGTTACTTTACATCCAATTACCAATCAATTGGAAAGTATGGACCAACAGTAAAAATGAAATAATATTCTTGAAAGATGCTGAGAAAGTGTATAGTAAAAGAAAATGAGTTTCATGTGGCAGTTGTTAAAAGATGCATGTGGAAAAGACAATTGGCTGAGCAAAATTTCCCTCTTTCCATGCAAGGGAACAGTATGAAACAATTTTAGCTTCTGCTAATTATTTAATAATTCCCAGATTTTGGCTAGTTTATAAATATTTTCCAAATGAAGAACTGATGAAGGAGCAGTGAGTAGCTGCGGCAAGTTGTGGCACTGAGTTCTTGATTTGCACCAACACTGTGAGACTACTGAAATGCTGAAATACTTGGGATGATAGGGTTGCCCCCCTTTTGGCTTTTCAGGTGTCTTTAAAGACTAGCGCTAAATCTAAAATCATTTTACCTTAAGAAAATTACTTAATTTTACAGTTTTTATTTTGAATGTAAACATTGAGCGACTTACCCAGGCAGTGCCCAAGAGTCAATACTGACTCAAAGTCTTACTTAGATGTTTCTTAGCACTAATTTGTAGTTTGTTCCTGATTGTCCAAACTAGATATTTTACACACTGACTGACACATAATGCATGGCAGTAAAACCATTTGTTTTGTGTTTGGTATGATATATCTGTCCATACATCATGGGCACTGCATTATGTGTAAACAAGGCCAATCTGAATTTTTCAGCTAACTTTGCTTTTAAACAATAACTTGGTTTAGGGTTATGTTATGAGTGGCAGATTTTTATTTTATTTACTCCATATTTGTTAGAATACCTCTTAGGATTTACAGAGACTTTCCACTGTTGTCAACATGGTGACAATCTTGCTATTGAACTTCAGACTCTGCCCCTTTGGAGTGTGCATGTGATACATTAATACAATCATAAAATGGGCAAAGATTTTGGCACAGGCTGCCCTCTCAACCTCCCTCTGCAGAAGCTGCCAAAAGCTTATTTTATCTCTCTTCACGTAGATGTTTTGGAAACCTGTTGAACCTCTTGAGTTAGGGGTGGTAGTTTTGTTGCAAGACCGTCCCTCTGTATTGAAAGACCTGGGACTGAAATAGTGTGCGTGCAGTCAAAAAATATTATATTGGTCTGATACTTTTTGCTTTAAATACCTGAACCTGAATATCCTAAGTACCTTAAACCTGAAATCCGATACTTACTGCATTAAATACCTTCTTCACATTTCTGGCAGAAGAATGCACTCCTCAAATCTAGACCAAACTTGCTTGCTTGGAATCACTCAGCTCTCCAATTATACGATCAGCACCAAGTTTTATTTATTTATTTATGAGACTTATACACCGCTTTAAGTGCAAGCACTCTCTAAGCGGTGTACACCAGTAAGCAATGTATATATATATTTACATTGCCCCCAACAATCTGGGTCCTCATTTTATCTACCCCGGAAGGATGGGAGTTTTGCCAGTTTGATTGCTCTTTGCTGGTTTACTTTGAAAGTATTACTCTGGACTGGAGACTTTTATCTGCCGCTTTCAAACCTATTTTTTTCCAAATGTTTATGAAATAGACAACATTTCTTTCTCTCTCTCCTCACTGTTTGTTCCAGGTTCCTACACAAAATGCTGAGGTGTGTCAGATGAAACGTCCACCTTGATGGGCTCTTTAAGGGCCCCTCTACAAGAAAAGACACTCATTGGTATAGTAAAGTCAGACTGTGCTGCTAATTTTGGGGATTTAGTTTGAGCTACTTGAATGAGAAGATAAAAGATAACATAATTAACAGTCCTGCATATGTTTACAAATACCACAAGATAATTTATGTTATCTAGTATTAGTTTCCTCAGGGTTTGAAGCTTGTTTTAATAGTAGTAATAAGATACTTTTTTTAATGTAAGGAAACTAGCTTAATAGAGCCTTGTTTTTGTCATGGTCTGTAATTCCATAGCCAGATGATGAAAAACACTCTTAAGTTATCTGAGGGGGTCATTGGTGCTCTCAAAGCTTGGTTGTTTTTTTGGAGACATTTCGTTACCAAACTAGGTAACATCATCAGTGCTAATCCTCATTTCAATCCTGAACTACAAATAGTCTCCTTTATTGGTCTAAGTTATCTTTCTTTCATGTGAAGAAGAAGAGGAGTACTTATGTCCTTAGAAATCTAAGGTCATAAGAATGTATGAAACACTCAAAGATGGAAGATTAAGAGGAAGCAACCTATAGGGACAGCCCCATTAAAAAAAAGGTATGATTAAGTTTTTCTTAAGGTCATTTCCACTTCTGAAATTTTCTACTAATTCTTACACAATATTCAGATCTTTCTGATCAGCACTGTCTTGTTCTAGGAGCATCAGATAAAAGTATGGTATCAGATTAGCAACGGTTCCAATGTAGATTGGGGCCAGTCTATTCACTTTTGTTGTTTCCCCTTTTCCCTTTCTCTTGTTTCTCTCTCTCTTTCTTTTGCCATAGCCTGGGAGCACTGCTTGCATACATTTCTTGGCACTACAAAAGAATCCTTCATTTAATATGCAGCATGTGTGGTGGTCTGTAGTTTCCCCTCCTCCTGGTTTCCTGATTTTATTGTTACCCTCAGACCCTGAGAATAGAACTTGAATGATGAGCAGGGGATAATAATGGGAGTCAGCCAATGGCCTGGACCCACACCAGAATTTGTCTTGCGGAGTGAATAAGGAAAAAGGAACTTTAATAAAAAGCAAATGGTAAGGCCTGGTAGGCACAAAATAAAGTTCTCTGAACACAAGTTTCTGTTTGTGTTCCCAGGCCAACCAAAATATCAGCTTCTGCGTCTACTTTGCAATGATACAGTGCAAAGTGTAGTCTAGAAAGAGAGAGACCTGCATATTTATCAAGCAATTGATCTCAGCTAATTACACATGTTTTTTGGAGGGGAAAGGAGCTGCAACTTGAGAAATAGGATGAATGAAGAATAACATCGACTTGTTCTAAGAATGAGGGACACATTTTTACAATATTTTTTATTCTAACTTAATAGGAAGGAAAATTAAGTAATTGTCTTCTTCCATAACAGATTTAAGTACCTTTGCAGTAAGTTTAGATTGTTTGTTTATGCTCTGTATTAAACAGAAACACATCTCCTGGTTAGGAAATCAAGTCTTGGTGCCTGAAAAATGCTGATGCAAGAAGGTTGATTTTATTTTGCCTATACTAATCTCCTTTAGTGCTTATATAGTACTTCAGTGCATTTTCATCAACCTCTTCCCTTCCTTTAGAATTGTAATGCATACTGCAAACCAAATATTGCAAAAAGTAAAATAATAAAGAGCCGAGGTGGCGCAGCAGTTGGAGTGCAATACTGCAGGCCACTTTGGCTGACTGTGTTCAGCAGGTCAGCGGTTCAAATCTCACCGGCTCAAGGTTGACTCAGCCTTCCATCCTTGACCCAGAGTGTTGGGGGCAATGTAAATATATATATACATTGCTTACTGGTGTACACCGCTTGGAGAGTGCTTGCACTTGAAGCGGTATATAAGTCTCATAAATAAATAAATAAATAAATAATAGTGTATTTTGAATCTTGTTAAGAATGTTCTCATTCTCTTCATGTGCTAACTTAAAGACTTTGACATTATTTAATGTGTACATTAATATTCTGAATTAGGCCTCTGGTGAGTTAAGTAGTCAGAACTCTTCTCTGGACATACGACCGAGGTAAAGATTGCCTGGGAATTAAAGCACCATAAATATGTTTCAGTGAATCAGTTATTCAAGCATTGAGGAGCTTCAGTTCCATTTCTTTCTCTGTCTGATTTAGGTGAAATGCAAAGAATGATAAGAAAGTACAACCTTCAAATGTAGGCACGATCAGGCATTCTTGGCAGGAAATGGTTTTCATAGATCCATTGTGTCAAAAGTAAATTGGATCATTTCTTATGTATATGCTGTTTATGTGTTTGTGTGTGTGTGTTTATGTACACACAGTGCTGTTTTTGTAAAAAAAAAAAAAGTGCTGGAACTCACACATGTCATACAACCCGCCTTGCCTACCCTACAAGGTTCCATCCAAAAAAGGTGCTGCAACTCCGTCCTATGACAAAAAAAGCCCTGTGTACACATAGATGTATGTACTCTATGTATGTACATATGCATGTATATATACATACACACATACATACTTATTTTAAGCCTCCCAGGGAGTCTGCGTAGAAGGTTGTTGAAGATGAGGACTCTGCTGATATATATTAGCGATCCATAGAAGTAAGCATGCTGTTTTTCCTTATGGCCAGCCAGCTAACTTTGGGAAGCAAAATATGATGGGGAACTATAATCTTTTCCTGCTCATTGTCATAGCATTGAAAATGTCTTGTTACACTATGTTTTAGCATTAGTCTTCTTCCAAGCCTCTTCTCTTCTCTAACCATGAAATACGGTTTCTTATTGTTCAGCCAAAATCTTTTGTGTAACATCCAACAGGCTTAAATTTTTAAAAAGTTAATGTTAAACTGCAGCTGTCTAAATTAAAGTAATTGCAAGAAATTCTAAATGGTGCTTCTGAGTGGCACAGAATAATTGGTTACTATGTGATCAAGAAAAGATAGACCATACAAATATGACGAAGGCTCATTTAAGTAGTATTAAGCTGTAGTTTGGTTATTTGAATGTGACCACTTTTTCAATTTGATTTCCAGAAGAAAAAAGCTATAAACATCACATCCCATATTTTGAACATCCTTTAATATTTTTCGGTACAGATTTAGGCTAATTGATAATATAACTTTTTTAAAAATGAACCAGTGTAACTCCATATTCTGTGCTGATGAGGAGGCTAGTTTGTTTTGCTTTTGCCATCTAATCTAAAATAGTAAAATAAACTGTATAAGCTATATTCCTGCAATACTATTTTTATTTATTTAGACTACTTCCAGGTCTAAACATTGTATTTCATTTGAACTGCTCAAAATGATTACAAATTATTAAATTATATGAATCTCAAGTACTACATTTTTTTTAAACAAACAAATCAGTTTTTAAGAGCTTGATGGTGCAGATTTATTGTTAGTGCCACACTTTTTCTCTCCTATTGTTTAGCTTATTTTGATGACTGTCTTTCTAAAAGAAATTGGGTTGACAGTCTTCAGGGTTGGATTGGATTAGATGATTGATTCATGAATAACTGTCTTTCTAAATAAAATCATTCAACTGTAAGTAACATTAAGACCTGCAGTAAGTTAATAGTTTAGGCTCCTCTTTTATAATTATATCCCTCCCCCATGAAATGTTACATATCTTCTTCTTAATAGCAGAATTGAATTGTGATCCTCCCACCATTTTACTGCCAGCTCCTTGGGTAACAGTTCTTGAAAGAAGGCCAACAGTTATCTGTTTGATTTGAGAAAATGGTTCTACTTCTTCACTCTTCTTACCACCTACATTGTTGCTCTGTTAACACTATAGGAGACAGCTTTATCATCAGATATGTAGAAGCTGGCCCAGACCTGAGACCTGTTATTTCAGCAGTACTGCTGGAAAGGCAGTGCTGAGTAGACTGTATGTGCAGCTCTCTTCCTTCCATTCATAATTTCAACTGAGAATGAAGACATTCCCACAAGCCAGAGTATTTTCTTGAATACTGAGAAATTTGTGCCCTTGATGGTCAATCCAGTCCCATAATGGCCAGCACTTCTGTGGGCAGAAGAATTGGAATTGCAGGTTCATTTAAAACAATTCAGGTTTCTTTCATCTTTTGTAGTGATTTCTCTTAGGCTCACAACAAGGAACTCACCAAGTATGAGTACCCATGGAGTGCATTGTATTTTTAGAGGGAATTAACTTTTTAAAAACCTTTCAAAATAATGCCCTTAGTTATTCTCCCTCCAGCGACTAAGAATTGTGCCACCCAGAATTGCCTTTGGATAACTATATAAATTTGATAAATAAATACAATTATAATTAAGGCTATAAACAGAACTCTTTTTTTTAGATTAAGGCCCACATTTGTTCTTTGAGTACTATGCTGGGGGAGACAAGCTCTGAAAAGAAGGCTAGGCCAGGGCATATATCTAAATTTAAATGTAATGAAGTGAATCTAGTGAATATAATTATTCCTGTATTTATTATTTCCCCCCCTTCTGCCCCTTTAAAAATTATAATTTAATTGGAAGTTAAGAGTTGCTTCCAGTGATTAGGGAGACAAGTTGTGCTCCTCTGAGTTAAAAGGAAGATACAGTATACATATAATAAAGACTGATCTGTCTTTAAGACTGTAGTATGGAGAGTAAGCATGTAGCTTTATTCTCCAATTGCATCATAACACTAGCAACAAGATGCCCAGAAGTTCTTACTCGCTCTAGGGCAAATTCTAAATTACATGTTATGCCATATAAAGTGTAATGTAATTAAACCTTACACAACATGTGTTCTCTTTGGAATGGAAATAAGCAAATATCAAGAGGCTTGAGTTTAACTCAGTAACATTATAATTAATTTCTGCCCCAAACCATGTTAACCGGGATTATCTTTTGCCAACAGAAATCAAAGAATATTTAGGGTTAGTAATGTAACATGTATCATTCAGGTTTCATATACAGATTCTGAAAAATAGTGATGCTAAATTGCCCTGCTCTTATCCATAGGATTATTATATTATTTTATAATATTTTGAACTTTATGAAATATTACTGGAACAACTACAAATTTTAGTACTTTTTGTGGAACCTCCTACATCAAACATTCTTACTTTTTTTAGTTGACACCTCAGGCTTCATGCATCATTGAATAAAACTCAGTCAAAGCAATTTCTGAAGTCTATAGAAAATATTCTGTAACTTTTGACTTCCGGTCCTGCGCATCAGCGCAGCAGTTGAGGGGTTTGGAACTTTGTACCCTTCAACTGAGTTTCTTCCTGTTAGGGGACCCTAAATGGGCCAGAAGCTGTCCCAAAGAGGTGGCAAAGAAGGAAGGAAGTCCCGGGGACCTCGGAGAGATAGTGGTCGACACGATGGGTCCAGAGAAGCCTTCCAGAAACCAACAGGAGAAAGGCTAGCCTAACTTCAGAGTCTAGCCCAAGCTGCAAGCAACCAAAGTCAAAAGCACTATTTTAAGCTGATTGTAAACAGCACATTTGAATCTGAGTAAGAACATCGATTTTCTCTATCTTACTTATCAACTTCCCTGAAGGAAAAAAAAATCCCCAGAAGCAGAAAACCTCTGAAAGTGAAGGAGGGGGATTTTTGTCCTACCCTTTTATTAATGGAAATGGTGAATTAAACCTTTTATGGAGGACCAAAACGTATTGAAATGAAATGAAATGACTATAAAACTTAAATTTGGATAGGTTATAAGTAACTGAATGGTTAAGATTCTCATTTTAAAGGCAATTTGTTCATTTTGAAAATTTGAAAAATAAACCACTGCTGACATATAGTGGTGGATGAAGACTATGACAGCTATGGCTTTCATGCAGGACTTGGCAAAATCTGAAAAAAAAACTAATCTCTACTTGTGAACTTCAAAGCTCTAACAATAGAGAACAGCTGTGACAAAAAAGAAAAGAATCTGGGTTGTAGACAAAGTCAGACTTACAAACTTCAGGGAACAAAAAAATACCTGTTTGGATTACAAGTATCTATTTAACTCTGACCCCAAAGCTATTTGCAGAGAAAAGAAAATTTGGATTCTTGGTCATCATGGAAAATCAGAGATTTATAGAAAAAACCTACAGTATCAAGAAAAAAATAAATACTTTTCAAGAGGAGACATATGATATGTTGCACCTAATTCAAATAATAATTTCAAACCACAAAGAAATCCAAAATAACTTTGAAAATATAAACCAATTCATCTCCAATTTAACTTTACAAAAAAAAAAAAAATCCCAGGAAGTAACAACAGAGAAGGAGCAGATAAAACAGACAACTGAATACAAATTTGAGGATAGAGACTTAAAGATGGAACCTAACAAAACAAAGAGGTATGATTTAACCCAAGTGGAAAAAAAATTACAAGAAATACTGGATTTGGAAAAGACAACTTATACTTTTAACACCACAAAACAAATTTGAGGATAAGAAAAAAGATTGGACAAAATGGATCACAGAGAGGCCAGGGAAAACATTAGAACTGGAGAGACAAAAAATGAAAGTGAAGCAGAAAGAAAAAGAAAGAAAAATATTTTCAGTAAAAATGAATGGGCAAATGCCTTTCACAAAGATATTGTACTTGACTTACCTTTTATATCTACAGTAACACCTACAAGAATATGGAAAGATTCTTTGACCCAGCAGAACATATTGATTAAGAAAGATACTGGGCAAAAGAAAAAGGCAAAAGTGAAAATTAAGAAAATAGATGATGGGGCCTATCAGAAAATATTTAAAAAAGAAACACCTGTTCAAATATGGTTAAAGAAATAGAAACATTTTGGATGTGAATTTGACTTTAAGAGGAAAGAGCCCTTCAAGTAACATAGTACTTTCTTTTTCTTCTTTTTTTATTTTATTTCTTGATATGAGTTGGAATGGCTTATATAAAGGAAAAAGAGTTGGAATGGCTAATATAAAGGAAATGTTTTAGATATCTAAAGGTGATTGACTTTAAGAAAATTACAATGGATTAAAAATGTTTTGAATAAGAGTTAAAAGACTAGAGGACTAGATTTATTAAATGGAATATTTAAAGATTAAATATATTTTTAATTATGGTAAAAAAGAATGAAAATTTTTTGGAAATAAATATGTATTAGCTTATAGGAAATAGGGATTTTAAGTAGCATACTATCTTTTTAATTTTTTTTTATTCTTATTCTTTTTTCTTTTTTTAGTCTTATTTATTCCTTAAGAAAGGTAAAAGTATTGGGTTGGCTTACATGAGAAAAAATAGACTTAAATATTTAAATGTAATTAATTTTGAGAAAATTGTAACCAGTAAGAATATTTTGATCATAATGGAAAAAACAAATGTAAACAATAACTGTAAACAGGATTTATGATGAGACAACCAGAATGACTAGATAGAAAAGAATTATTATATTGATGTGATTATTATCTATAGAAATATTAGAAAACTTTTATACTCAATCATCATTCATTAAAACAACAAGAATTGTATTAACTTAAGGTTGGTAAAAGAGAACATTATGGGAAAACGAAATCAAGTAAAGTTGTTATGTGGATTATAGATTATAGCAGTGGTGGCGAACCTATGGCACACGTGCCAGAGGTGGCACTCAGAGACCTCTCTGTGGGCACGCATGTCATCACTCCAGCCCTGCCTCCCCCTATGGCCCCCTCCTCACCAGCACTCCCCCCGGAGGAGAGTCGCCCCAAAGCACAGCTCACGTGGAGCAGTGCAGCCAAGGACATGGCAGCTGGGCAGCGGGGACAAGACTCTGCCCTCGTGCCCTGTCATGTTCAGTTGATGCTGCGGGGCGTGGGCGGAGGGCATGGCTGCCATGGCACTGCTGGGCACCTGGGTGATCTGTGGCAGGCCATGGAGGCGGTAAGTAGCCCTGCAGGTAGGCAGGGGCGGGGTGGGGGTGGAGCAGGCAGGACGAGGGTGGGGGAGCAGGGCGGGGCTAGTTTTTGGGCACTCAGTCTCTAAAAGGTTCTCCATCACTGGATTATAGAAATCAACTGTTAGTGAATGTTTCTTAATTGTAAACCCAGACAACACACTGTTTACCGACTATTAAGGTGATTATATTAAAAAATTAATAAAACTTTTTTAAAAAAGAAAATATTCTGTAACTTTTGTATTTTTTTTCAGGCAAATTTCATACTTAATGTTATTTAGGAAATTGTACCCTTGGAGCCTAGGAATTAGAATTGTGCGAAGACTCATTTTGAAGCAATGATTTAAAAGAGATTCACTCTCAATGTTTGAAATGATGATTTGATTTGAGGCATTGAATTGAATTAGGTACATTTGAAATGCTTTGGGGAGATTTAAACTAATTCAGTGGACTTTCTGATGCTTCTGGCATTGGCAACAGCTTCTTGTTGTAGCTTTCTTTGCATTTTTTAGCTAAAGGAGAAAAAACACTGACTAGTGTGATGGGCTCCTTGAAGTTGTCATGAATAGCAAGTCCGTGAACAGTCTCTTCCTATCAGAAGATTTCTTTGTTTATCCCACAGTCCTCTCCCTCTCTCTTTTTTGTTTGTTATCTACCTATCTATTATCTTATATTGAATAAAACTTGTGCAAATGAATCTTTAGGTTAGCTCATGTGTGCATGCATTAATCTGTTTTCTTTATACAATAAGCACTACATATAGTGCTTATGACTGTTTTATTTTATTGTTTTATCATTGTTTTAACTTTGTACGCCGCCCTGAGTCCTTTGGGATTGGGCGGCATCTAAACACTGAAAAATAAATATAAATAAATAAATAAATAAAAGCTGTGATGGCACAGTGGTTAGACTGCAGTATTTCAGGCTAATTCTGCCAACTGCCAGGAGTTTGATCCTGACCGGCTCAAGGTTAACTCAGCCTTCCATCCTTCCAAGGTTGGTAAAATGAGGACCCAGATTGTTGGGGGAAATATGCTGACTCTGTAAACTGCTTAGAGAGGGCTATAAAGCACTATGAAGCAAACAGTGCTTTCAGAAATATTCAGACCCTCTTCACTGTTGTCAGTTTTGTTATTCTGAAGCCTGATTCTACAGTGGAAATTGAAATTCATTTTTTCTCATTAATCTACACTCAGTACCCCATAATGACAAAGTGAAAACAGAATTTAAATTTATTAAAAAGAAAAAGTTGAAATATCACATTGCCATAAGTATTTAGACCCTTCATTCAGTATTTTGTTGAAGCACCTTTGGCAGAAATTACAGCTTTGAATCTTTTGGGTATGATATGAAAAGCTTTGGAAACCTGGATGGGGATTTTCTACCATTCTTCTTTGCAAATCCTCTCAAGCTCAGTCATGTTGGATGGCGGCTGTTGTGAGGTAGATGAAAAATTGCCATTAAGAGAAATGATAAAGTACTTTTGAATTATATTTTAATTAACAGGAGTGATGTTTTGAAAGCATCAACTAATATTATAAACTGGCTGAGTGTGGTGACCTGTGTGCAATTCTATGAAGAAAACATTTTACAAGAAGTGTCAACTGAAAGTCACAGATGGTGTAAGATATTACCCTTGTAGGGCCGTGTGATAAGATACTCATTTGTGTGAACTCCTTTTCCTATGTGTGCATGAACTTCTCTCTTTTAGTATGTTAAAGGTAGATAAGAAGTCATCCCTTGGGTAAAAGCGTGGGTGACAAGCTGTATAAAAATGACACCCTGGGAGTAACTCAGGGTTCAGAATTTGTCATATGAATACTCTGAACCTTTGAGCAAATAAAACCTGTTTTCTCCAGCCCTTCATGGTCTTGTCTTCTGATGTAAGTATCGTGGTTTTTCCACTACAGTTGGACAGCCATTTTCAGGTCCCTCCAGATATGTTCAGTAGGGTTCAAATCAGGGGTCTGACGGGGCCACTCTAGGACATTCTGGCTGTGTGCTTAGGATCGTTGTCATGTTGGAAAGTGAACCTTGGACCCAGTTTGAGATCCTGAGTGCTGTAGAACAGGTTTTCATTGAGGATATCCCTGTATTTTGCTTCATTCAGCCTTCTCTCAACCCTGACCAGTCTCCCAGTCCCTGCTGTTGAAAAACACCTCCACAGCATGATACTGCCACTACCATGCTTCACTGTTGGCATGATATTGATATCCTCTGCTCAAGCAGGAGACCCTATACTATTTCAGACAAGTGACTATCCAGTCTCTTCTTAAAAACCTCCAGTGACAAAGCACCCACAGCTTCCGACAGCAAGCTGTTCCAGTAGTTAATTGTTTTCACTGTTAGGAAGTTTCTTGTTAATTCCAGGTTGTTTCTCTTCTTGATTAGTTTCCATCCATTCTTTCTTGTTCTGCCCTCTGATACTTTGGAAAATAAGTTGCCCTTCCTCTTTGTGGCAAGCTCTCAAACACTGGAATACTGCTATCATGTCATCCCTAGTCCATCTTTTCTCTAGACTAGCCAAACCCAAATCCTGCAACCATTCTTCTGTTTTTGTCTCCTGGCCTTTAATCATCTTGGTTGCTCTTCTTTGCACTTTTTTTTTCCCTCAAAGTCTCAACATCTTTTTTATAATACTGGAAGCTCCAACTTTTATTTTGTGGCTTTGTGTGTGACATACATGTAAAAAAGTGGCAAAATTTATCATGCTATTGCAGCTACTATGTTTGCTTTTTAACACTCCATGGGCACCTGTGGTAAAGTGGAAGTGTATGTATTTTCCATATTGCTTATTCATTCATCTATACATTTTCTTGAATTCAGAAGCTACCCATTCCCATCATACTCTGGTCAGCTTACAGTATTAAAAGCAAGACCCAAAGATGGTTTTTCACAAGGCAACTGGACTTTTTTGTTTTTCTTTGAAGATGTTTCACTTCTCATCCATGGGCTGAAGAAGCTTCTTGGATGAGAAGTGACACCTCTTCAAAGAAAAACAAGAAAGTCCAGTTGCCTCCTGAAAAAGCACCTTTGGGACAACTATGACCTGCATGACTGAGAATCTCCATAGACATTAAAAGCAGGAAAACAATGGGAATGAAGATCTTGTGCCTCTGGAAGAGAGAAGGTAAGTAATTTGATAACATTCTACAGGGGCTCAACATTACCCTACCTCAAGGACTAAGAGAACTGCCGTATGTTTTCAAACCTTTCCAAACATCCTCATAAGGGGAGCCATCTCTAGATCTCAGAGTGGGAAGGTGAGATGAGATGGGGTGCTATTCCAATGAGCAAATACTGCGACAGAAAGGGTGCACTGATGCTGATAGGTTGCATTTTGAGCAAAAGGACCTGGAACACAACCACTCTTTTGATCTTGTAGGACTGGCAGAAGCTATTTGAAGTAGACACAACCTCTCCTATGAAAAGTTGTGTCCTGAACTGGCCATCTTTAAAGATAGCCTTCCTATTTTAACTGTGGAACTACATATTTTATATTTTTGAAATTGCATTGTAGCCTACAAGTCCTGTCAAGCTTGCTATTGTAAAATCCTAATAAAGACATCCTTTCAATGATCATTTACATTGTAAAAATCAATTCAGAGGCTTTAAATTTTCTTGGCATTTTGCCCTGACTAATAATTATCTCCCCAGATTCACTTTTCATGCAGCATTTAATCTTATAGCCAAATAAATAGGTGCTTTATTCATTCTTGTACATAATAGAATTTCTTGATTTTTGATGAGTGCATCTTTAAATCAAATAACTAACTCTGGGATTACTCTTACAGCCATTTATATACCTCAGTGATGGCAAACCTTTTAGAGACCGAGTGCCCAAACTGCAACCCAAAATCCACTTATGCATCGTCGAGTGCCGGGTGGGTGTGGCCCATTGGCTGGGTGTGGCTCATTGACTGGATGTGGTCCATTGGCTGGGCATGGCCCACTGGCTGGGTGTGGCTGCGGTGATAACTGCAGACTGGGTGGGACTAAAAAGTTCAATCAATCAATTCCAACTTTGCAAGATCTTTTTTTTTCCACAAAAACTTGAAATTGACTGTGTTGAGTCCTTGGCGAAAAGCAGGCACGAGAAGCAGTTGTAGTTCTCAGGTTTTCTTTTATTCTGTGTTCAGCTTACAGGTGAAGGCTTCAGCAGCGCCCAAAAGCTCCCAGCCTCTTATATAGGTAATTCCCGGGTCAATGTATTACTTTTCCCGCGCCAGCACCCGCGCATGCGCACAGGCGCTGGCGACAGCCTGTCTGGTCCCAGGCAGCTTGCACCTGCCCGGGACTGCCTGCAAACGCCCCGAGCCCGTTTGCAAAGCTCGGGACATAACACCCCTTTCTCCCGGGCTAAGACTACTACCAACATACAATTATTTCTTGATGCAGTGTTCTACCCCCCAGTGCTCCTACTGTTTACTGGCTTTTGTTTAGCCAGCAATGTTATGTAATCCTCTAAGTACTTAGGAGATTTCCTTGCTCTCTGTGACCTTCTCAGCTCTGGGTTTCTGACAGGTGTTCCCTGACTGAAGGGAGACGTGAGCCTGTTCTCCTTATCTTGCCTTGGTGCCTTCCAAGGACTGTGCCCCAATGCCTGGCCTGCTTGCTCGCCCACCGGGCTCGTCAGGCCAGGGCTTCTGTCACTTTGTGACCTGGTTGACCTGCCTAGCTGTAGGCCCTCGGGCCCCTTGAAGTGATAGCCACTGCTGGGCATCTCTGTAGAACCTCCTAGGTCCATCCAAGACCTGTCAGGAGGCTGTCCATTCCCTAAACCCCGTTCTGTGTCCGGGCTCGTGTGGGTTTCTGTACCTTCCCAAAACTCAGTTACTCCCTGATTTGGGCTAGAGGTGTTGCGGTCGGGACTTGGTTCCTCGACCACCTCCCTGTATGTTTGACCCCCTGTAGGACTTGGGGTAAGGTCAGGCCAACTCTGGGGATTATGTGCCAGCTCTCTTGCGGGGTATGATTTATTGGGATGCTCCCGGGTATCCTCCCTGACTGGAGTACTGTGCTGTGCAGGTGAATAGTGATTGTACCCCCGGGGTGACTCCCTGGCTGGAGTAGGCGTGAATGCCTGGTAGTTGGATAGGCTCTTAGAATTCCTGTTTGGGGCACTCGCGGAATCTTGGAATGGGCCGTTTGTGGCTCCATCATTGGAGGTGGGCAGCAGCTCGTGCCTCTCCCTTTGCTCTAAAGGGTCCCCCTCCCCCCCTGGAAAAGACCCAGGAGTCTCATCTGGAAGATCCCGCCTAGGGCGGAGTTGGTCGATGTGCCGACGCAGGACAGGACCGTTGTCCAGGGCTACCTCGTAGGATAGAGGACCTGTGACCCTGGAAATAGAAGCGGGGACCCATGTATAACCAGGCCCGTAATTGCGAGTCCAAACTGGGGCACCCACAAGTAGTTGTCTAGGTGCCCTAGGATGTGAGGTAGATGAAGGCAGTCTGTCCGGATGCAACCGGTCAAGCTTCGTAGTAAGTTTGTGCCCCCAGCGAAGTTCAGCTGGGCTTCTCCCTGTAGAAGTGGACGGTGTGGTGCGGTAAGAAAGGAGAAAGTCAGCCAACCTGTGATGCCAGTCCCCATAGGTGAGTCTTTTCAAGGCGTCCTTTGTGATGCGGACCATGCGTTCAGCCATACCGTTGGTGGACGGGTGGAAGGGTGCAGACGTGGCATGACGAATCATGTTAGCCTGTAAGAAAGCTTGGAATTCGGAGGAAGTAAATTGAGGGCCGTTGTCAGACACGATGACATCTGGGAGCCCGTGTGCAGCAAAAATCCCCCTCAGTACCTGAATAGTCTTTGCAGTGGTGGTGGATGAGACAGGTACAACCTCAAGCCATTTTGAATGACTGTCAACGAGGACCAAGAAGAACTGGCCCTGAAAGGGCCCAGCGTAGTCAATGTGCACCCTAGACCATGGGGACTGTGTATCCTCCCATCTATGCACAGGAGCTTGGGGCATCTCTGGGCGAGAGCGCTGGCACAGGTGGCATGCATGCACCTTAGCCTCAATGTCCTTATCTAAACCAGGCCACCACAAGTGGCTGCGCGCAAGGGCCTTCATGCGAACAATGCCAGGATGACCCTCGTGGAGGGACTCTAAGATCCTAGTCCTCATTGAGGTGGGAATGACAACTCTGTTTCCCCAAAGCAGACAACCCTGAGAAGTGGACAACTCGTTCCTTTTGGACCAGAAACTCTGAAACTCAGGATAGGGCAGTGCTCAGGCCATCCAGACAAAACCCAAGAAAGGACACGTGTGATCTGTGCCTGTTTCAGCGGCAACATCCCTGGCATTCAGAGGGGACTCGGGCAAGGCTTGGATGGAAAGAATGTTGATAGCTGGCGCAGGGTCAGCTTCTACTACTGGCAGGGGCAATCTGCTGAGGCCATCAGCATGGCCCATTTCTTTCCCAGGCTTGTGGAGTAAGGAAAAATCATATGCAGACAGAAAAATAGACCACCTAAGCATTCTAGGGGAGATGATTTGGGGAGTTTGTTTACGTGTGGTAAACAGTCCCAGCAGAGGCTTATGGTCAGTGAAGACTGTGAAATGCCTGCCATACAAAAAATCATGGAATTTTTTAATTCCAGCAACAACAGCCAGAGCCTCCCTGTCTATCTGAGCGTAGTTGTGCTCAGCAGAAGACAGTGTTCTGGAGTAATATGCAACAGGAACCTGAGTTCCATCAGATCTGAGGTGGCTCAGGACGGCTCCTACCCCGTAAGGGGAAGCATCACAAGCGATGCACACAGGAAGGGACTCATTGAAGTGTGCAAGTACACTGTTAGAAGTGAGTAAGGCCTTGACCTCATTGAAACTAGCCTCATGTGTTTGTGACCACTGCCACACTGCTTGTTTGTCTAATAGCCTGTGAAGAGGCTCAGCTACATTAGCTTTATGTGGAAGAAAGGAATTGTAGAAATTCAGGAGGCCCAGAAAGGCCTGAAGTTCGGCCTTAGACTTTGGCCTAGGTGCTTCTAAAATGGCAGTTAGTTTGGATTCAGCAGGGTGAATCCCAGCAGCATCAATTTTGAACCCCAGAAATTCAGTAGAAGGCACCCCAATTTTGCATTTGTCTTTTTTGAGCTTGAGGCCTGTTTTCCTGAACCTTAACAGAACAGCCCTTAGCCTTTCAGCTAGAATGTGTGTGGAGTCTCCTGCAATTAAGACATCATCAAAGTAGGGGCAAACCCCCGGTATGCCCCGTAGTGTGTTTTCCATTACGCTTTGGAAAATCCCAGGAGCGACATTCACTCCAAACTGTAGCCTTTTTACCTTAAAGGCTCCCCTGTGGGTCACAATAGTCTGAGCTATAGCAGCATCATCATCAACAGGCAGCTGTTGATACGCTTGAGCTAGGTCAAGCTTTGCAAAAACGCGCCCCCCCCTTGAGGGAGGCCAGAATATGACTGACCACAGGAACAGGATAGGCATGTTGCTGCAATGCCTTATTAAGAGTGCATTTGTAGTCAGCACAAATGCGAATGTCCCCATTTGCCTTTAGAGGCGTGACAATGGGGGTCTCCCAAGGGCTGGAATCAACAGGTTCTAGAATTCCCTGTTGGATCAGTTTGTCTAACTCAGTGTCAATTTTACTCTTTAAAGCAAAAGGGACCCTTCTTGCTTTAATTCTAATGGGAGTGACAGTGGGGTCTAGTTTTAAGGACACAGGGGGTCCCTTGAATGTGCCCAGCTGGGGGCTGAAGACATCTGCAAATTCTTTGCAGACTTCCTGTAGGTCGAGTGTTTGTAAGCTGTTGAGCCCCGTGACGTGTATCCCCAAGGCTTCAAACCAATCGAGTCCTATGAGACTCGTTCGTTCATCCCCTACTACTAATAGGTCTAGTGGACCTTCAAAATTCTTATACTGTACGTTAAGGGTGGTCTCCCCCTTAACACACACTCTTGAATTCTGAAAATCTGTTAGCACAATGTCAGAAGGCCTTAACTTGGCCTGAGTTCCACTGCCGGAACAAATCTTCCTAAAAGTAGGCAAGGAGATGATTGAAAGTGCAGACCCCGTGTCTAGTTCCATGGTTAATGGAACCCCTTGTAGCTTCACCTTGAGTGACAGCTTTTTCTTAATGGGCTTGTGTGTGCCTGTCCTAAAGATGCTCCTTCGCGAAGCGCAAAAACCTACCCTATTCTGGCTGGGGACCCTGGTACCTTTCAGGCGCAGTTCTTCCTGAGGTTGTACCTTTCGTCGGCCCAGACACACAGCTGCAATATGTCCTTGTTTCCCGCACGCCCAGCAGATAGCGGAGCGGAACTTGCAGTCGGCTCTCCTGTGGCGACCTCCACAGCCGATGCACTTGAGGGGAGCTGAAGAGCTTCCTTTCCAGTTCTCTTCCTTCGTGGGGTGGAGACGGTCGACTTCCTCGTCCGGATCCTCCTCGGAGTTCCCTCGGACTTCTTCTTGGTGCACGGATGCAACATCTGGACTGTTCCTGATCGGCCGCATGTTCTTGATGGCACCGCCTGCTGCTTCTTCTGCGGTGACCTCTCTCAAGGCATTTTGAAAAGACAAGTCCTTTTTGGCGAAAAGCCTCTGTTGTAGCTCTTGATGCCTTAGCCCGCACACGAATCGATCCCTCAGTCGTTCTTCGAGGTCCTTGAACTCGCAGTGCTTGGCGGCTTTCCTCAATGCGGCGATGTATTCTTTGGCCGATTCTCTGGATCGTTGATCCCTCTGCTCGAAGGTGTGGCGCCATGCGATGACGGACATCTTAGGCTGGAAGTGCTCCTTCAGTAGCTTCTTTATATCTGCGTAGTTGACAGACTCTAATGGGACAGGTGCTGCGAGGTTCTCCGCGATTTCGAAGGCGTCTTGACCGCAGACACACAGCAGGGTGGCAGCCTTCAAGCTATCTTCCCTCACTTGGTTCACCTTGAGGTAGTTTTTCAACCTGGCTACGTAGGACTCCCACCTCTCTGGATGTGAGACGTCGAACTCCGAAAGCCTTCCAATTTTTGCCATCTTCAGGAGACGGGTCTATCAGCCAGCCTACCCCCGAATGCGCACTGGATTGGCGGGTAGCTGCCGAGTCAACGCCGTTCCGCCGCTCAGGACTCACTTGGGTAAGCTTACACCTTTTTTTTCTTTTCCGTCGGTGCAAGGCATCCCACCTTCGTCGCCAGTGTTGAGTCCTTGGCGAAAAGCAGACACGAGAAGCAGTTGTAGTTCTCAGGTTTTCTTTTATTCTGTGTTCAGCTTACAGGTGAAGGCTTCAGCAGCGCCCAAAAGCTCCCAGCCTCTTATATAGGCAATTCCCAGGTCAATGTGTTACTTTACCCGCGCCAGCACCCGCGCATGCGCACAGGCGCTGGCGACAGCCTGTCTGGTCCCGGGCAGCTTGCACCTGCCCGGGACTGCCTGCAAACGCCCCGAGCCCGTTTGCAAAGCTCGGGACATAACAGACTGGTTGAACCTTTTTTTTTTCTGCACATGACGGCGGAGGCCTAAAGCGAAAAGGTTTTATAAAACCCAGCTGAAGGCCTAGGACTGGGGCAATGGCGCACGTGCCCATATAGAGGGCTCTGAGTGCCACCTCTGGCACCTGTGCCATAGGTTCGCCACCACTGGTATACCTTATTGAACATGCCTTTCCCTTCCAAGCTATATATAGCTAATTCTGGGGCTAGAAGTTCTTCCCTAAACCTCTTGCTCATTGCTGCATCTTCATTCTAACCTAATAAGCGTGCTCCATTGTGGAAAAGAATTTGCTGACTCAACCAGTATAATTGGTTTAAGTAAATAGCACTTCATCTACAAACTCATACAAGGAAATAAATATGTCACATATTTTTACTCCCTTTTTTTTCTTGTGATGAAGTGGTAACATAAGTAGGTGTTCCTGGATCTCTCAGCTGCCTTGCCCTGCCCTGGTTCTTGTTTTATTCAGTTAATTTTTGATAGTCATTCTGTGTGCCTGTGGCAGTGGTGTGAACCTCTGGCACCCGTGAGCCCTCTCTGTGGGTACGTGTATCGTCGCCCCAGTCCTAGGCCTTCAGCTGGATTTTATAAAACCTTTTCGCTTTAGGCCTCCGCCTCCATGTGCAAAAAAAAAAAAAGTTTCAATGAGTCAATTTCAACTTCTCGCAGGAAAAAAAAATCTTGCAAAGTTGGAATTGATTGATTGAACTTTTTAGTCCCACCCAGTCTGCCATTACCACTGCAGCCATGCCCACCGAATTGGCCACGCCCACCCAATTGGCCACACCCAGACAATGGGCCACACCCACCCAGCACTCGACGATGCATAAGTAGGTTTTGGGTTGCAGTTTGGGCATTCAGTCTCTAAAAGGTTCGCCATCACTGGCCTATGGTTTTGAAACTCTTATCATAAATTTTGAGGCTGTTGATTATGGCCTTGTATAGATATCGTCTTCCAAAACAAAATCTTTTAGTGCTTTTTCATTTAAAAATAGTAAGATGTTTTAAATGGTTGCACAAAAACTATATAAAATCATTTTGAGTGTCGCAACTAATATTCATATTATAACATGAAACAAGTCAGTGGTGGTTCAAAAACTCCATCTTATTGTTTCAACAAAAAAGCAGTTTAAAAACAAAGTAACTGCCAGCCTACCACAGAAAGGAATGCTTCAAATGTCAGACAACTACTGAAAAATCTCTGACAGTTTGTACTAACAGGTATAGATGCAGGCCTCCGTGGCCATGTTTAACCTCTAAGTGGATTCAGTTAGACATTGATCATCTTTCAGTGAATAGTTTCATAGCCATTTATGGGTTCCAAGCTTATCAGCACTTTAATCGAACCTAGAATCAAACTGGTGTTGGTGTAGCTGGTATCAAATTAGTGTAGTATGGTTTCATCCTGCAACTATCCAGATCTCATTTTGTTCTAATGAATGCTTTTAATTCATTTTGAAGGCAGCCTTGCTTAGAACATGGTACACAAACACAAATGTTACTTAGTTCTAGCATCACTAGGTGCTTGGGATATGTTAACTGCGGAGAATAAGAGGTTCTGAAGTTCTTGCCATGGTTTCTTGTGACGCTTTTAAGCGTTTAGTGCTCTCTGTAGAAGAAAACATTCACCATACAGATGGGCAACATAGTTCCAGGCAATAAATACTTTTGCCAACAGATAGATAATAGTTTGGGGAATTGGTTTTGAACATACACAGGAAGTCTTTTATAAAAACTTCTGGATGCTTTCAGACTAGGCTTTTGTTGGCAATCACAGAGGATCCAAATGAGGCTGCTTTCTATGTGTAATCCTTCCATGTCTTCCACTTTTTATGAGCCTCCTTCAGCTCAAGCTGAATTCCTGTGGATTTCATGGATGCATCCATATTTTTTTCTTGGCATTAATAGGGAAGTGATTTGCCATTAGCCTTTTTTTGGGATAATTTTCTGATTCCCGGTCTAGGCTACAGCACTGGAATGTTCTGATGGTCTGCTGTTCCCAAGATCCAAACTTGTTTAGTTTGCCAAAATTGTACCAGTCTGTATATTTATTTTATTTATTTCTAAAAAACAAACAAACCCCAACCTGTCAAAGGGAAGCTGGAATAGGTGTGCAGTGTTTTTTGGTTGTTAGTGCTAAAACCCTGAGTGCAGAATTTAAGTCTATTCAGATGTGGAAAAATGTGGATGTTTCCAGCTATTTATTGACTAGAGGTAGTAAATACAATGCTTGATTTGGATACATACACCAAAAGTTTGTACTAAACATGTTTTTTTGTTTGTTCTCTTATCGCCTCATCCTTCCTTAGAACTCTCCACTCTCTGGCATTCTTGATGGCATCCATTTCCTCAGTGTGAATTGCCAAAGGCTAAATTAGGAACAAATGCTTGAACATGCTTATTTCTTCTTCCTTCCCAATCTCTCTGCCTTTTATGCTAGGTCAATTACATTTTAGCTCGAGAGCAAGAATGTGCCATTAAGTCTAAAAAAACCTCTCTGGTAACCTTTTGGGCTGAAGAGTTATACAAAATGCCTACAATATTTTTTATATTTTATTTTTTGCATACAGTATTCAATTGTAGAAGTTTTTTGCAGCCTTTCCAAGCCATCCTTTGTTGTCTCATGGGTCTTGGGAATCCTAGGTCCTCCTATAGTTCTCTACCAACTTGACTTACTGGCTTATTATTAATTTAGGAGTAATAGAGGGAGCCATAACTTTCTGAGATTACAGTCCTCACACATCTTAAAAAGCCCAGTTTCAAGTTGGAGTTGTGCAAACCTGATTCTATTCAGGCTTGGTGGAAACGTGATCTCCATGTTACAAATTTAACGCATAATGCTTTGTGCAATTGGAAGAGGCCACCCAGCCCGCTTTTGTTTTTGGTTAGCCCTTCTCCAGACGATCTGGACCGAAACACAGCATCACATATGCCTGTCTGCTTGGATTCCCACCCACCCCACCCACCCTGGCTTTCCATATGTATTTCCCTTCTATAAATCCAGCCTCTTCTTCAGCTGCCAAATTCCTGTGGTACTTGACACCATATGTATATTTTTTCCCAGCCCCTTGCTTAGCCAGAGTTCCATCTGCTTAAATTCTTCCGGTCAAAGTGATAAATGCTCTTGTGGCTTTTCGATCATGCTGCAGCAAAATGGTAGAGGAGACTTAGGATACTATCGAAAAATCAGTGTTGGGACTTGGTTATGAAACTCACTAGTTCTTTAAATAACTAATATATTCATGCTGTTCCACTTTAGTACATTAGGATCACCCAACTACTCAGTAATGGGCTCCATTCTGTTTTCATTCCCAGTCCAGTGAGGATAAAAGTCTGTTCGTCAATGTGATGCTGCTAATAAGATTTTCCTTGTTTCCTTTGTTAAAAAAAATAAATCAGAAATTTTCCATTTAGCTTGAGATAGCCTGAACAACATCTTCTGCTCAGCATAGCGACATGACATGTGTTGCTTTAGAGAAAATTGAGTACTGATGTCAGACGTTTGTTTGAGTTAAGGCAGAGAGATGGGGGAAATGAGGATGGAGGCTATTATTAGGAAAGAATGGAAAGAAGTAATGTGGAAGAATCCAGAAATCTAGCGCTTGCAATGTTTTTAAGCTTTTGATTAATATTTGATTCTAACAACATGTTTCCCTTTAAATCATGCAAACTAGAAATATTAAATATATATAGGCTGCACTTGGATTGAGGTTGACATAGATAGCCTTCTGTGTCTTTTGCTGTATATGTGACTCAGTTATTTCAGAGATGGGATGCTAAGAAGCACATTTAACCACATAGAACAGCTAATAGGACTGACTTTAGTCCTGGCTCAGGGATATGGTGCTTCTAGGTGATGGTGTATAGTACCTAGGCGATGGTAACACTACCTATCAGTGCTGATATTTGCATTTTTAAGAAAGCATCCTCTAAGCTTTGGGGACCCGGGCCAATGCTGACATTTAATGTACAACTTCAGTGTCACTAGTTGTAAACCCTTTATGGACTTTTTCATGAAAACATTAAAAAAAATGAAGTTGTGATTTGATAACTAGAAAGTGTAGAAAGAGTGGAAAGAAGGGATCCATGATGTAATCTTAGGATAAAATATAAATGCATTTAAATTGATTTAAATTAAGAAGACACTGGACAGTCATTAATCAGCTTGAAACATGACAATGGACAAGTCATGTTGGGATTTTCCACTGCATTGATAACAGTAAAATTGGAGGATAAAACATCCTATGGGTATCTCGAGGGTATGGAATAAGCCTTTTAATTTTACAATAGTAGTTAAGGAAATGGGGCAAACAAATTACCTCTTGGGTTTAAGCTTTTGTGCATGGGATTAAATCAATTCACATAGCCAACATAATGGTTATAAACTGTGTAGAACATTCTATAGCAGGGTGTCAAATTGCCAGCAGCAGGCTGGATGTGTCATGCCGAAACTGCGCCCATGTCACGTGACATTGCGAGTTTGATACCCTTGTTCTATAGTATTAATGTCTTCTGACTTCGTTCTGTGTGGCTTATGTGCCTTCTTTGAGCAAAACAAATTGCTCAGTGTAGCAATTAGATTAAACTCTTGAGAAAATTAATTCTGAAGAATTAAATGAAAAATTTATGACTTATGAACATTAAATTAGAAAATTTTAAAGTTTAAAGTACAGTTAAAACCAGAAACTTTTTTTTTTGCAGCTAATGGATAAGCAACTACAAAAAAACCTCAAAAACCATGGAACATTTTTTATAACTGCAGTGATATAATTATATGCTCAAAAATGAAAAAGTTCAACACTAACCACAATGGAGAAATTATTGGTGAATATGATTAGAGAAGAATTGATATCTACATTTATGCTTGACTAGAAACCCAATCTTTTTGCATGAAATGGGAAAAATGTATTTATGATTTGTGGGTTTGATGATCAGAAAAAATGGAAAATAGAAAAAAATAGTTTTCTTTTGTAACCACGCAGTAAAAGATAACTTTGTAATTTTATATACATTTGATGGAAAGGAAATTGGAAACTACTTCTATTTTTTTTATTTTTTCCCTCTGTACTTTTTCTTTTTTGTTGTCCCTTCCCTTTTTTCTTTTACTTTTTCTCAGTTTTTAAGTTCTTTGAAGAATTTTCAATAAATATTCTTATTTGAAAATCCTCCCTCCCTATTAATTAGAATAATCTGAAGAATCTCAGTGAAGTCTACCTTTCTATTTTAATTTATGGATGCTTCAGCTATGCATTCCCAGGGAATTACAAAACGTTTTCCTATGTTTTGTAGCTGTGGGTCTGTCTTCCCATGCTTTGGTCTGGATAACTTCCATCAGCTTTGTATATTGTAATTATGTCAGCATCTCCTTGTTACAATTCAGTAGGCAAGTACTGTGGGTTGCCGAACTGAGAAATAATGGTCTTAACCCTGTAAGATTTTTCATATTGACTATTTCTATGTAGTCTACATACAGTAGTTTAACCCACAGGAAGAACCCTTTCTTTATTTACATGTGATAAAGCCATTCCATATTTGAGATTTGATAGGAAACCAGTTCAAACTGCTTTAAGATCTCTGTCAGAAATCTTCATTACTTGCATCAAACCACTGTATAAAGTATCTTCCAGCTGTGTCCTCATGGTGTTTCAGTCATATGATTTTCAGCCCATGCCTGAGACAACCTTAAGTCATCCTTAGCTGTATCTCTGTTAAAGTAATGCTTTCCCTCCTGACACATTTTTTTTTTTTTTACAGTGATTGCAACCTGACATACTTTGACTGATCTGTCATTGGCACAATAAGATGAACTCCCAATGGGTAGGATTGGCCCAGATTCTATTAACTACTTAGTCTGATGATGGCATACCCATTCTATACTGAGCCCTGTCCTCTAGGGCTAGTTTGTTTTGCAGAGCAGGAAAGCTAGTTCTTTCAAATTGGGTTTTCTGTATAACAACTGTGCAATGACACAGGAGGGAAACTTTTTCCCACCAATTTAGTGCTGTTGACAAAGTAGCCCACTTAACAGCTGATAGACCCAGGAGAAGGACTGTAACGTGGGGACAATCTCAGTTCGTGGTGCAACTGATAGGTTAAAAGTGCTCAACCCATGTTTAAAAATAGCATGATGGGCTTCCCATGGGTTGTGTAATGTAGTTTTGGTGACTCTTTCCTGCAGAATCATTCACTGTTTCCCGCTGCCTTTCAGCAGCTGCTCAGTGCAACAGATAATGTTGTTCATCTGACAAGGTCACAGACTGGAGAGATTGCACAATGCAATGAGAAAAACTTTTTGTTTGTTTTTTGCTGCATCACTCTGCTTGATATTGTACTGCAGTGGAAATCTCTTTAATATTGTGTCTCACATTCCTTCTACTTGATCCTTCTGCTTTCTCTCTCCTCTTCCCATGTCTCCCAGTTTGGGGATCAGATGATGGGACCGGGAAAGGTGGTAAGAACTTACTTGAAAATCCTCAAGATGATCAATCTTGGGGCTTTGAAAACCTGCCCTATTTCTATTTCTATTCTATTCTATTCTATTCTATTCTATTCTATTCTATTCTATTCTATTCTATTCTATTCTATTCTATTCTATGTAACCTGATCAGCTGTGGGAAGCAAGTTTTCCTACCTAGTTGCTGGTAAGAAGTTTCCTAAGGTTGTTTCAGTCTCAAACCAAGAGACTGGTTAAGAAGCCTGATTGGTAATTTGTTTTTTGTACTTAATTGTTTTTGTACCAGATGATATTGTTTTACTGGAGGAGAGGAAGCCAGGAAAAATCCACTAGTCTCTTTTATTGATTTGTCCAAATACCACAATTTGGTTCTTCCTGTTGCAAGATAAGAATCGGTAGGGGGAGATGGGCAGAAAGTTGTCTGCCAATATAATTATAAGATTGGTGCGTAGCACTTTAAATGTGCCCTGGGCAAGAACCCTATGTTGGCTGTTCATATCTTAAAGAGAATATGCTTTGGATTCAAGGCTTTGCCTGCCTGCCTATCTATTTAACTTTCTGTCTGTCTCTGACTAATAATTCGCATGGGGGAGTTTCCACAGGGCTAAGTATCTAGGAGTGGGTAGACAGCAGTGGAAGTATGTATTCAGGGTGTGGAAAGATTCCAATTCAGGTCAGGAACAAAATAATTCAAGTTTCCATTTTTACAGTGTTTAAATAGAATTTTTTGATCAAGACGTTCTGCTTGCAAAGAGAAAATAAGTCTGCAATCATCCTTTGCTTTAGAGCAGTTCAGATTCACAATTAACTTTGCAGCTCACTGGAATGAGAAGGTGTGAAAGATCATTATACAGCAAACTTTTCCATTTGTGACACATTATCCATGACAATAAAATTAGCTATGAAGAATGATAAGTATTATTCTTTCCCAATCTTTGTCAACTATTTTTGTTTTTGTTTTAATTTGATGACTCTTGCCCAAACAACTTCATGCAAAAGAATCTAGTTCTTCATATCTACTTCCCATATGTAAAACTTTTTCCTCTTCTTGATTCTCTGTTCAACATGCTTTGTACAATTTAGACTTGGGGATTTACTTTGGCTGGCTCAGGAATTTTGGGAGTTGAAGTCCACGAGTCATAAAAGAGCCAAGGTTGCCTACCCCTGGTCTAAGCTCTACACCTGCTATATTCTTATTTCTGCTTCTAAACAGCTGAACTCAAGTATACATTCAAATTTGTGATGTTTAATTCTGTTCCTTATATAGATTGTGTCAGCTTCTATTCTTTTAGGGATTCAGTGATGAATACAACTTGACCAGGTGCCTAATTTTTTGCATACAATTCTGCAAAATTCTTTTTTTCTCACAAAAGAAAGTGGCATGCAGGAACTGGGTTTTAAAATAGCAGTGGAATTAAGATAGCTGTTATGATCTCTGTGTGTTCCACCAGGTGCCACAGTTCTTGCAGACACTATGCCTTGTGCATTTAGAATTCAACTTGCAAATATAAAATTCAGTTAATTTAAACTAGAAATCTCTTAAATTTCAAAATTCCTGGATGTTTGGCACAATTCATTTTTGCAGTTAATTTAACAGCTAGGTTTCATTGGTAAATGATGAAACAGTTCTGATGTGGTATACTTTTTAATTACCGGAATTGTCTTCGCTTATTTCATTTTGACTATACTTGACAAAGCTAATCTGATTGGTAGCTACAAACTTCCTGGCTGATTGCCCCTAGGGATGTGTTGGCTCCTATTAATAAACAAGGGGATTATTAATTCTGCCACTGCTTATTAGTTTGCTGCAGGTAAAAGGAAAGTATATAGAACGCTTATTCAAAAGATCACCATACTTACTCATTTAGTTGCTTTCTTCCCCAACTTAAAAAAATATAGCTTGGTTACAGAGCTTGGAGATAAATTTATGTTTATAAATCTTTTCTTTGGAGCCCCAGAGAGAGCTAGGACTTTAGGCTCTTACACAAGATCAGCAGGGTTAATTTATATGTAATACAGAAACAAGAGAAATGCCTTGTGCACAATGGGTAAGACAACGCAAGCTCAGACGATCCCTTTATGTAGTAATTTCTTCTTGAGTATACCTAACGTGCACACACTGTAGAAAACAATGTGCAGTTGTGGAGTTTCAGAGAGCGGTTTCATTTTTCCCACTGGCCTAGCTGAATAACTTTCCCAAGGGATTACTGGGACAAGCAGATAACTTGTTTACAGACTTGAAGATTTGAACCACAAAAATAAGTTTTTATTAACACAAGGAGCAATCTTTTTGAATGGAAAAGGAATGTGTATACACACACATATATGAGCAATTAAAGGTTTCCAAAAATTTAGTGGGCAAGAAATGGTATTTTCCCTCTTGATTGGAATCCAGTTTTCATAGTAAAAGATGTAATTATAAGAAATGTGGTGTCCTATCATAAAAACAATTACTTTGAGAAAGGTAATGCCTTTGTGCAGTGGTTTCTCTATTTAGTTTTTTTTTAAACTATAGCTTTTGTGAATGTCTTATTTCTGCATGCAAGCATATATATGCATATAGGCAAATATATGCATCCCGGGATAATGTTGCAGGAACATATTCTGGTAGAGAGAAGTTCTCTGAGGACAGGCTCCAGCATGAGTCCAAAGGCTTGGAAGACTAAACCTTTGGTCCCAGTGACCGACCCAGGTTGGATCCTGTAGTATACTATACCTCTCATATGGGAGGACCGATAATAGTTTGTGTATAGAAGTGTAGTTGTGTTATAGGTTTGCCCCAGTAACATATATCATGCTATTGTTCATTGGTGAATTGATACTATCACGGATTCTGGGCAAGAAAAATCAAGCTATCAAAAAAATAGCCAGCACCTGTGCTGCTGTTATCCTATCACTTTAAGCCAGTTACCAGGATGATGTGCTGTGCTGAGAGAATGTGGTGTGTGTGAGAGAGAGAGAAAAGGAGGGAGGTGTATGTTTGTGTGTGGAAGTGAAGCAGCCTAAAGTAGTTGGAGTAGGAATTAATAGGACTCATGAGAAGTAGTTGGAGTAGCAGGAGTAGAAGTAGTAGCAGTAGTAGTGGGCAAAAGTGGAGCATGAGCAGGTAGTGAAAATAGCTGTGAATGCTTGTTTGTGTGTGTTGTATTGGTTGGTTGTTGTTGTTGGTATTGTGTGTTGTTGTTGGTTCTTTTGGGTGTGGAGCCCAGTAAATTGAATATAGGTAAAAGAACCTGTGACATTCTGGTGCTAGAGATTTGTGATGGTTCTTTCAATAACTTAGGGCTAAAGATAATATGGTTTGTTAAATAAATATGAGGATTTAATTCTGTTTAGGAAAGATTCAGATTCCGGCTGAGTTGAGTTCAGTCTATGGGTAGATGCTTATGCCAATTTCTGTGCAAAAGTCCAAAATTGGCTTTTTGTACTTGTAATATTGTATGTGTTGCAGGATATGATAGCTGGGCATTAACATGTGAAACAGGAATTTGGACTAATAATGCAATGCTAATTCAGGCTTGCTGTAATTTTGTTTAATAGATTTCTCGGGTTCGGGAGGAAGTTTTCAACAGAGGCTTTTGAAATTCTTTAATTTTTTCCATTGAAAAAAAGCTGGAAATTTCCTCATATCCTTCTGTCCCTTTCCCACAGTATCTTTTTACACTTCTTTCAGTAGGCTATTTGGAAATTGAGGCGGTGGAAGAAGAAAGAGGTGGAGCAGCAAAACATGCTATGTGTTTGGTCTTATTGATGTATGCTTTTTTAAAAAGAAGACTAGCTGGGTTTATATTACAAAATTGGAATGAATAGATTGTGAATTTTCTTTCTCTGACCTACAGGAAAAACATCTCTTTTCTGAAAAAGCCCAAATGAACAAGATGTGCATTATAGTGTGCACTCCAAGTATTGAGTTAAATGTGTCCAGAAATCCTGCATTTAATGTCATCCTAAACAAAATAACCTGTTATACCATCTTCCATGGGAAACCATTTTGATTCCCAACCTTGCATCCTCCAGATGTGTTGGAACTTCAATTCCCAGAATTCCAAGCTATTGTTCCTGCTGACTAGAAACTCTGGGAGCTTAGAGTTTTTTTTGCTGAAGGATGTCTGCTTAGAGGAGTCTAGTATGGTGTATTCTTGAAAGTGGCGTTTACAAACTTCACTTGAATTTTGCTCAAGCAGTATCTTGAATGGAGGCTGAGTTCCCAACTGAATTCTGCTTACATAAATAGCAGTTATACTTACACTACTAAAATACATGGAACAATTACTTTTTTGCCATGTGCATATAATTTAAACTTAGGAAAATGTTTCCTAAGTTGTCTTCCTCTCCCTCCCCTTATTTATCTTGGAAAGAAGAACAGTTGTTTCTGAAATGCTTAAGATAGAAAATACCAATTTCAGAAAACAGGCTGACCATACACTACCACATCTTATCTGTCTTCAAGTTTCACTCAGCTACTCTCGGTAATGTGTTTCTGTTTGTTTATCCTGTTTAAATATTTTCATCCTTAATATGGAATATAATAATATGTAATGTAGCATATAAGATAATGGGCAAGATAATGCAATGTGCTAGTGCCTGGGGAGAAAGATTCCATTCTGATCTTGGTATTGGCCTAAATAACCTAACAGGATTAGATGCAGGTTTTAGACAGGAGCATAATATCTAGCTTTATTCCACTATCCTTTGCTGAATTGTTATTTCACACAAGGAAACTCTGAGCTGATCTGCTGCAGGTTGAAGGGCTAGCTGCTCTTAAGACTGTCATGTTTTATTTCCTGTTGCATTGTTAAGGAAGGTCATTAAGGATGTTGTCTGATTCTAGTTGCTCAATACGGATCATGAGAATTGCCAGCTGATTTCCTATTTTAACAGCTAGTGAAAAGGTAAGATTTTTTTGAGTCATAGAAAGTGAAAGTCCGATGACTGACTAAGTGAGGCAAGTACACATTATCTCTATTCAGCATTGGTCTCCAACTCTCAAAAATCAACACAAACTAAGGCATAATGCACAACTATTTTATTTCTGTTTGTGTAGGGTTGGAAGGTTTTTTTTTTTTTTAGTTCCAAACAAATTTTGAATGTAAATAGGAATATAAAAACATTTCCTTTTAACAGTTGAAAGCTACATACCTTTATCCAACACTAAGGAAATCATCTATTGGAAAACAAATACCAAAAAGGGAAGGCTTTTCAGTTTTTCTTTCCTATGTTGTGTTACCTGGCATATCTGGTATGCAATAGGGGTGGGCGAGAAAAGCAGAATAATATCAAGGATGACTACTCATCTAGTTCTTTCTACTTCCTTAGGTCTGAAGAAGAAAAAGAAAGATGGCATCAGGCTGCTTGAAAGTCACAAAATATTTTCTTTTCCTTTTCAACCTCCTTTTCTTTGTAAGTATTTGCAGACAAGCTGAATACTCTGCTTTTAAATTTTAGCATGGAGAGGATTTATGCCAGAAGAAGTGAATCAGTGGCCCTCCAGTTGTTGCTGAAATACCCCTCGCTCATTCCTCACCATTGATGACACACATAGTGAGTCTTCTGGGAGTCGTAGTTCAGCACCATTTGGTGGGCCATAAGTTGCTCTTCTCTCTCCTAGCCTAATAGCATAAGTAAATTATAAGATTTATTATAGAAACAAGGGTTCCAGCTATCACAAAATCATTGCCATAAGGCACAAGCACAAGAATAAAGGCATACATTGAATGTGATGTTTAATTATCATATGGGGAAAAATAAATATGTTTATATTCACTTGAATAGAGGAATATTTAGCAATACTGAAGGTATGGAGGGCTGGGTAACAATTTGGATATTAAGGATTTTTTTCCCCCTAAAAACATTATTTTAAAGAAGAATTAGGCAACATGGTGGTCTCCAAATGTTTAGGAAATAGCCTAAGTAACCATGGCCCCAGCCACTGGGAGGAATAGTTAATGACTTCTAGGACCCCTAAACATTTGGAAGGGTATTAAAATGCTCTTATTCAGAAATATTGTTAACTGAAGTCAGTATACCATCCTACTGGTAGGATGTTTTGTTTTATGATGACCCATATAAAGGGGACATTGCAAATGAAAAATAATACATAATAGAAACATTTTATGCACTCTAAGCTAATCAACTCGGTGAAGATATCTTTAATGGGGTTACAACAATGTAGACTGGATGATTAAACTTCATTAAGAACTTTAGACTTATTTAGCATTTTGATATTATTGAAATCATCAAAATATTATGTTAATGGTCTTATTTCACAACTCAGTAACTTGTTAATTAGCTGGAATAATGAATGCCTTACATTTTTCCCATATAAAATAATTCTCAAAGAAAAAAAAGTGGCTAAAGACATGGTATTAATTGTGTATCATCTGTAAAAGTTTTGGTTTAAATGTTTTGTGAGTTGTACATTCTCTTTGGCACACAGCCAAATTGGTGGCCAATTCATGTTAATCAAGCCCATTCTAAAACGATTTTCTGTTTTATGCAACATCATTACAGTGGCCAAGATGAGCAGTAAATCTATTTCTAGGACAAAAAAAGGGGAAAAAAGGCTAGACATAAAGGTCAACTATTCTTAAAGATGTTGTCTATGTCAAAGCTCTTTATGTTACTTTTCAGTAGCAGAGGGCCATAGTATAGGTAACTGATAGATCTCTGCTGCTCTTGCAGTGGCCTAGTCACAAATATTGATAATTTCCCCTTCCACTCTCTTTTTAGATGGGTTCCTTTGACAAAAGTGCTAGTACCTTGATTTTTTAATTAAGACATAAATTTATGCAAAGGGGCCACATAGGAAATGCATGGAATCTGGGAGTCTCCAAAAGCTGATGAATTATGGCTCTCTGCAGCCAGTACCAATAAGGGCTTGATATGAAAAGTTTGGAGAAATCTTGATATATTATTACCTGTTCACAAGAATGTGAAGTCATAGCTGCCACTTCTTTAGCTGGTGTTGGCCTTCAAAAGCACTGAGTCCTTCTCAAGAACCTAGGATGTCATAATACATTGGCATAATATATGTTCAATCCAAGCAGAGTGGCTGTTTGCAATTGACAGCTACAAATTTTGTCAATGTGCAGATTTTCTAAGGGCCATCAGGATTTTTTTAGTATGGCACCTAACCACCATGACTGGTTTATGCCATAATCTTTCAATATTCAAATCTTGATCTTCTCCAATTCTTTGTCTTCTATTCTACCATTCCTTGGTATTGCCACATCAATTACCCATAGATTCATCTTTTTAAACAGTTATATCTTATGAGCTAAGACTATCAGTCTGTATTCGGAAATCCTACAATATTTTAACTTTTTTGTTTTCTATTACTTTTTTTCAACTGTGTTCAGTTTTTCATTCCTGGCGCCCTTGATATTTTTTACAGATGCTCCAAGGAATAATTTTGGTGACTGTGTTATGTAGTTTTTATAATCGGTTTATGTGTATTATTATCATATTCCTGCTGCAGAAGACTACTAGTCAAATACTACCCATACTGTTGATTTCTAACTTAATATTTCTACATTATTTTAGCTAATTAAAGATTGAGTATATTCTAAAGAAGATTTTGTAACCCTTGCTTTCTCTCCTGGCTATTGATAAGAACAAAATCTTTTAAATGATAATAAGGAAATAAAGATGCTTTCAGACCTATTTGGAACCTCTATTTTATTTCTGCCTTTACTTTTTATTTTTATTTATTTCATCAAGACTCGGGTGAATTATTTTATCTAGATTATAGCAGGACTGCTCTCTTGCATTTGTCCAATCATAAAATATGGTGAATCACAAAATGGAAATAAAAATGAGATGTGAAATGTATATTATTTCTGATTTGTTGTCCGATTTGCATAATAGCTAGATTCAGACCTATATTCTACTAGTTGTTAGGACTGTTAAGATATTTTAATTTTTTTTAAATCATGGTACACCATATTAAAAAATACCAACATCAAAATATTTTTATTGAGATGAAATGCATTCCTTATATTTTAGAATGAAGTGGTTTCTCTGCTTGTTTCCTTTCATCTGTTCAGTCACATCCAACTTTCAGAGACTTTATAGATTATTCTTTCCAATATTTTACAACTTTATTTAACACTAGCTGTACCTGGCCACACGTTGCTGTGGCTCAGTCTGGTTAAATGGAAAAGAAAGAAAAGAGAAAGTGCACGTAGCGTGTGTTGCTTTTACGTCCAACAGATGGCACTGTTTTTCCAAAAAAGCATATTTTTACCTGTCACAGAGGTGACATCTATATAATATAGGTATATAGAAACACGCGTGTATACGAATGCAATATTGTGTCAAAATTTCAAAGCAATCAGTGAAGAACGTTCGGAGATTTAAGGTTTTGAACAAACGAACATTTACATTTTTATATAGATTTCTCGGTTTAAAGCAGTATTTTGCTTGATGGAACCTCTCAAGGATGTTATTTGCTGGTCTTGTTTTATAGTTTCTTCAACTGTTCCTAGTATAATTGATTTTTCTAAGGAATTCAAATACATGACATGATCAAAATAAGTCAGTCTTAGTTTGGTAATCTTAGTTTCTAGTGATATTTCTGGTTCAATGTGGTCGTCTTATTCATCATTTTTGCTGTCAAAGGGATGTAGATAATCATCTCCAAACCCATAATTTGAGGGAGTCCTTTTTTTCAATTTCTTTTCTTATTAGCCAAACTGTGTTTTGCATCTGTAGGTAGTTATAGGAAAAAATCATAGCATTCAATATTCTGCATTTGGTATCAAAATATCGCTTTTTAAAATCATTTCCATGATAGTCATTGCAGTGCTCCCATTGTTTAACTTTGAGGTCTTTGTTTATTCAGTTTTGAATCTGAGGAAAATAAAGTCCTGGACTGATTAATTTTCTTACTGATTTTTATCTTCCAGTTATCATCACTGCTAAATTGTTTTTGATGTTCAAAAGCAATCTAATCTTTTTAATTTCTGCTTTCACTTTTATATCTTACTCAGTTTTACAGTATAGCAATGTCATCTACATATCTTTGATGCTTTTATTTCAATTTTCAGTTCATCTAAATTAAGGTTCCTCAAAACTGCCTCAGTATATACATTTAATAGAAATAACGATAGAATAGTAGTAGTGAATCAAGTGTTTTGGAATGCCCCTTTTAGAGATTTCCATAATTTTTCATAATCAGTACAGTGAAAAGTTTTACTGTAGTTGATGGATAAATATAATTTTGAAATTTACATGCATGTTCTGTAAAATCTAATTTTATTTTTTGGGGGGAGGGGGCTTTTCTGGTTTTATGTTAAACTTCTCCATTTAGCCGTTTTGTTTCATCTCTATTGCCCATAATTTTAGCTTTTTTTTTTGGTTCAGCAATTCGGCTAGTTTCCACTGCCCACCATTTATTTCCTTGTTTTCAGTTGTTTTTAATGTTTATATGCAACATATTTCTGAACTGATTTATTGAGCTGGTTTATTGATGTTTTTCATTTCATGCTTTCTCCTATCTAGCTGTTCTTCCATAGAATTAAGCACATTGATATTGTTCCTTAATTTCAGCTGCATATAAACTTTTGTTGATATCATATTTCCTGGGTGTTCAAATTTGAATCTGAACCAGACTTTGGCTACAAATAATTGTGGTCCAAGCCACAGTCTGCAGCAAGTAAAGAAATATGTTTTTTTCCACTGTTGGCCGTATAATATGTAATTGGTTTGGTTGTAGTACAGTCCATTTTGAGATGCCATGTATTCAAGTGACATTCATCAATTTTGGTATTGAAATTTGGTATTCCATAATGAATACTATATATGTTTTGGAACTCGTAGCACTTCATGAATGTCTGCACAGAACTGTTTTATTTCTGCTTCAAATGTATCTGTTGTTCCTGCATAAATTTTGGAAATTGTGACATTTGGCTGTATATCTTGGACAAAACAACCTGTGACCCATTGGGTCATCCTTTTAGAAACATTTCCTTATTTAAACAGATAAACAGAGTGATTGCTGCTGTTTTGGTTTTAAAATTAAAGAAAATGAAACCATCATTTTCTTAAAGAAAAAAGATCTGTAGCAAGACAAATATAGATGCTTCTTTTTAACAAAGGATGCTTTTGATGACAACAGTTGTGAATTGATCTGCTATATACAGCTGACTATGCTGAAATACTGGTTTCTCCAAATAAATCATCTCCATGGTTTGTTCTCGCTCTTTATATATAGTGACAGCAAAGCATGACTGTATTGAGAACTGTGTCCACTGAAGAGGAACATCTTCACCTTCTGATGAATTGAGTGTAATTCTTGGAATCATGACAATGTCATTTTTGAATGCATCCAAGTTTATCTTTGCTACAGTGATATTATTAGAGTTCTTCCAAAATCATCCATATTCCATTTCAAACTCTTGGAAGAATTCCCTATTAAAGTTTGTTATTAAAATGACAGGAGATTCAATCTTCCATGCTGTGGAAAGTGAGTAGTGTTAGCTCCGTCACTGAGAGCATTAAAGGAACAATATTCTTTCTGGGGAAGCAATCATTGCACGTGGATGATATTTATCATCATTTCATTGAGAGAAACCATGAAAGAGTTTTCTGAGAACAATTCTACAGGATTGTCAAAAGTGGTAAACGAAATTTATACATTCTTTCATACTTTTTGCTGGCAGAACCATATTTTCAGATAATTCTGTTTAACTATTTTGATTTTTCTGAATTTTGTCTTTTCCATCATCCAGTGAGAATATCTTCGTTTTCCCTCACTCCGTCACATGTTTCCCTTCAATTGAAACTTGACAAAACATCTCTATAAGTATGATTTTTTAATGCCTGAATTCTCCATATCGGGACCATTTCTTCTTGTTACAAATGGTAAAGGCTGATGAAAACCACAACAGCAAATGGTTAACATTCTCCCAAAGTCCTTTTTCTTATTGCATATATTGTGAAGAGAATGGTATGGCTTCAAAGCTCTCCCTCTTAACCATGGGACTCTCATCCTAGACAAGAAGTCTCACATGTTGAAAAAAATTTACAGTATTGGAGTTTTCTTCTCCCAATTCTCCTTCATTCCCAGCTCCTATTAGTCCAAACGTAAAATCTTGGAATATCCATATAATACAATATCATTATTCTGTTATTCTGTTGCATAGCTGTATTATCTTGAAAGAATATTGATTCTGTTTTGGAAGGTGCACTTGAAGATAAACAATGGCTGGTTCCCTCTTATGAATTTGAAATGCAAATATTAATGCAACAGCTTCAGAGGGCCCACTATATTTGCCTATCAAGTACTGTGTGATTTTTGTCTTCCCTGTTCAGTCCAAAAATTGCCTGATCATTCCCTGTGTGGTATACTTGATGACATATTTGATGGATTTGACAGATGAGCATATTTTTACATTGAGATGAAAAGGGACATCTTCAATAGTTGTACTTTATAGGGTACCACCCATTGAAAAGAGTAATTGAAGTCTGTCATCCTACTTGATGTCTTTCAAATCCTCCCATTTATGAAGACTGTCTGCTGTAGACAGGATATGAATCATCACCACACCTTATATGCTCATTGAATGCTTTGGGGTACCTGTTACTGCATATACCGTGTTTTCAACATGCTGAGTTTCTCCTGCAATATGGACCATGGATCATAATGCTGGCTAGAAAAGAAAGACTAAGGATAAACATTTGCTAGAAGTTCCCAATATATTTGTTAGAGCAGTGTTTCTCAACCTTGACAATTTTAAGGCATGTGGACTTCAGCTCCCAGAATTCCACAGCCAGCATTGTCCACATGCCTTAAAATTGTCAAGGTTGAGAAACACTGTGTTAGAGTGAGAATAGTAAGGTTTAATCTGGCAAGATTCTGTCTATGGTTTAAGCAAACAAAGAACTGAACTCTGGCTGAATTGTTCTATGTCAGGGGTGTGACCTACTATTGGGCTGTAATCTGTTTGGAACTGGGCCGCATGAGCAGCTTGGTTCTCCTCTCCCCCTAACAGGCCGCCAAGCCATAATGATGTTCTACATCATTCTTGGGCTTAGCCTGATATATGTGATGAGTCAATTCCCTGCTGCTGGGTGAGGGAGGGAATGAAGGATTGCAAGACTGCCTGGAAAAACTATCTTGGAATGTTGAAAATGGGTATCATGTGACTGCTGCAGCAGCAGCCCAGTGGCACAGCAGCCAGTAGCGCTGAAGCAGCCACAACTTTCCCAAATTTCATTTGCTCGAGAGTCATGGATCCTAGGTTTTGAACACATTCTGTAATTTAGCCCATTTGAGGTACCTTGGTTCAAAACGTGTTGCCCTATTTTGCACTGTTTGCCCAGGTAAAGATCATAATGAGAACTTTAGTAGTATACAGATTCAAAGAGTCATTGATCTCCCTTTTGCTGCTCAGAATTGTTCGATTCATTTGACAGTTTTCTTTTTCATTGCCAGTTCCATTTTATTCCTTCTGATGTTGTCATTTCCAGAATATCATATTGTAAACTTATCTAATTGAACATAGATATTTTCAGACATTGATGTTATTAATGCCAAAATGTTCCATGTCATTTCTTTCTTGCTAATATTCAAGTTCCTACACTTCATGTTTAATATATTCCATGTTCTAGCCCTGATTGTTTTTTTTTTTTTCGCAGCATGATTTCTTTTGCTATAGGCTTTATCCACTGTGACACCCAAGCAGAGGTACCTTTTCTGCATTTTATTCTTTAGCTTACCTGTACATGCTTACTTTGTGCTGGTCTTATTCTTGGTTATATAGATCATGTGTGTCAAACACACCACGTCATGTGACATGTCGCAATGTATCGCAACTCTTTTTGCATTGCCGGCAATGGGGTGAGCGCGGGTTCAGTATGATGAAACTGGCCCACAGGCTGGCAGTTTGACATCCCTGATGTAGATTAATGGGGGGTGGAAGTAAGTGTCCTTATACCACAAATCTCCACCAGTCTATTCATATACCTAGTCATTATCTATTGAAATTTAGAAATAGAAAAAGTGCTAACATTTCTAGAGAGTATAAAACCTTTTCTCCATACAATCCCATGTGAAATAAGAGCTACCCCACAGTTTAACAGTCTCTTTTGATTTTTCCCACACTTTAAGTAGTACCTGATCTTAACCTCTTTTTTTTTTTTTCAAATATATGGATATCCTTTCATCTTTTTTTCCCCTTGTGTCAGTCATTATTTAAGGGGTCTAATTGTTTGACTGCACCTGTCATCTACCCTGATTATCTGTTTTCCCACCAGCAGCATAAATGTTAATACAACAGCATGGCAAGTGCTGTGTTTGAGTTATTAAACAACCTTTTGATCCCATTTCTGCAGTATGAGTTGCTAAGCTTTTGTTTCTTGCTTTTCCTTAGGTATTGTTGAATGTAGTCCAGTATGTTTTTATTTTATACATAACAAAATTCAAGCAAATAAAACTCATTTATTAAGACATTTTTTAACAAGGTTTTGTGTACATCATATTCAAAAGTCTCTAAAATTAGGTATTTCAATAGTATCATTCAGTGTTGGCCAGTATATTCAAATGTTAATTTCTGGGAAGTCGAGAATGACAGTATAATTGTCATAAGTTGCCTTTAAGACATTATTTTGAAGTGCTATGTTTGTGCATTAATTGTATTTATAATGACTAGTGAGTCATATGTTGCATTTCAAAATACTATGCGATGAAATGTTTGATAGTAGGATCAAAATTCTTGGCAGAATGACCTATTTTCCAATACCTATTTCTCAGTAAAGAAAATGTCAGTTGCCTTTTATGGACATTTTGATTCGTCTTTCTCTTGCAGTGCTGTGGAATTCTGGGAGTTGAAGTCCAATGCCTTAAAATTGTCAAGGTTGAGAAACACTGATCTAGATGTTTTGATTTTAACTCCCAGAGTTTTGAGCAATGGTGATGCCAACTGGGAAATTCTAGTCTGGACTTGCCAAGCTTGAGAAATATTACTTTCCGTCAATGTAGTTTCAGATACTTCAAAGTATCTGAAACGTCAAAGGGCTGTAAAAATTCTATATGCCCAGAAATGGAAAGAAGCCTTAACTCCTACAATGGAAAAATGGATTGAAAAGACTACGGAACTGATAGGGATGGCAAAGTTGACTGCACTAATTAGGGACAAGAATGAAAATAATTGTATGGCTACACTTGGAAACCGCTTCTGGGCTTTCTGCACGAAAAAGGGGGGAAAATGAAATTCTGACTTTGGGTTTTGACAATTAAGTGGGTTACTGCTATAGAAATGGCTAGTAGTTATTATTTCGTATAAATAGATAGTTGATACTTTATCACGCATCTTACTGCACCAGAAAAAGAAGCTATTTTTTGTTTTGTTTCTTCCCCCCCTTCCTTCACTCTGTCTCCTCTTCCTTTCCCCCTTTTTCCATCGTCTTTATTTCTATTTGTATTTTATATTAAGAAAAAAAGCTTTTAATAAAAATACATTCAAAAAAGAAAAGCTTCAAAGAAGGATTATTACTTAAATGGATCTTAATGGTGGCTTAACATATTACAAGAAACAGCTTAAAAATAGCATAAAATGGTAGAAATAATACTTTTAAAAATTTATATGACCGTCCAATTCACAGTGATGAATAGAGGGACATAGCAAAATGAAAAATAAAGTGAGATTCAAATACCATTTAGAGTTGGTGCACCTTCATTGGAGAAGATGTTGTGCTATTTAGATTTCACTTGAATTGCTTTGAGTTTTGAGCCTCTTCATCCATTTAATTGTACACCCCTTTTACAGGCTTGGCGCTGCCCCGCAACTCTACTAAATCACTAGCTAAAACGAGAGGTTTACTTTCTTAAGTTGTGGATAACCTCTCTGTCTGCCACTTTCTAACTCTGTCCAATGTAGATTCTGCCTACAAGAAAACTTGCCCAGATAGTGCATCTGGCACACATCTGGAACTACTTTTCAATTTGCTTTCTGTATTATTTTCCCCCTCCCCTCCTTTTGCTGTATGCTTTGTTGTTTTTAACTTCTGAGCAATCAGGATTCCATTTAAGGCTGCCAAGGACCAAAGGTCATTTATACATGGTTTTAGCATACAAAGGAAGACACTTTTTAAAGAGAAACTGTTATAAGGGGATAGGACTGAATTTGTGTCAGTAGGCGGTATAAAATTAATTGGATACTCATTTGAACTTGTCCTCAGACTAATGGACGACACAGTTAATTCCTGTATATAGCAAGCCTGTGTTCAGAAGCTCTTTAACAGAGTGTCCATTGTCTTTATGTTTGCTTTCAAAGAAGCATAATGCTTAGTTAAGAGAGTGTGTGTAATTACTGAGTCCTTTTTGTTGTAGCTCCAGTCTGAGCTTCTCAGGATATGAATACCATTCTTATATCTTAAAAGACTTCTAGTGTTGTTGGAATCTGTAATGCTATATTAGTAAACTCTGATTATGGAAGATACAGGAATTAAAGCAAATCTGCAGGCAAAAATTATCTATATGATTACTGGATATTATGTATATTAGGTTAGGGGATAGTTGGGTAATATTGGTCAAGGAGTAGCCTCCTTGAATAACCTGCGGATAAAAAGTATGATGCAAAAGGAAATAAGAGTAAATAATGTTTAGTCAAGTCATCTCTGTGTCACAAAAAACATGCTTATTTCTCCCTAGTTCATCATCATCCACAGGCGAATGGCAGGGAAATGACATACACTGTGTTTAAGATATATACCTTAAATGTTACTGTAGTAAATAGGACATGAAGGTTGGGACGACCCATACATTCCCTTGTAGGGTGTGAGGGACAAAACCAGTAACTTATTTTCAGCATCCTATTTTCAGAACCAGAAGAGCAGGTAATTCATGTTTACTTGATGCCTTAAAATGTTTTGAATGTTGAAGCTTCAGGTGGCACATAACACCAGTCTCTGTGGCAACTTTTTCATAGCAAACAACAAAAGGTGAAAGGCACTTCAAGGAACTTAAATTGAATGTTGCAGGAATAGAAGCTGTCCATCTACAATGGTCTGCAGAAGAGCATTGTCTTCTGATAATCCCTGCTCGTGGTTGGATCACCACAGCGCTTCAGTGAACTAGATATTTTCAGTCTTTCCCTCCCAGCTATCCCTTCCCTCTGACTTTAGCTAGTGAAGCCAAGTATGTTCTCGGAGCTGTGTTGAGATGGCTCTGAACTGACAGGAGGTGGATCAAAGCTGTGTGGCTGAATAACTTCAGAGCTGAGCAGCAAAATATTTTCCCACAGCACGAACAGAAAGAAGTGGGAAGTCTCTTGAGGGCTGGCTGAAGAGGGAAACAAGTAGCAGGGAGGAAGAAGCTGAAGGAGAATAGAAGACTGGATTTTTTTTTCCCATCGAGACTTTTCCACTGGTTAGACTACAGGAAGCAGCTGGTTTCTGGAGTTCTTCTCTTTGGCTCCTAGCACGGCCCTACTATTTGCCTCAGGATTTGGAAATCTGGGCTTTCATCCCATTTTAAGGCATTACAGGCTATGGGAATTTGAACTAGAATCTTGTGGGTAATGATGAAGTAAACAAAGCTAGACTTTTATGTGATATGATACCTTAATAGAACAATGTTGTATTCTTTCAATAGTTAGATTTTATTGAGTTCACAGGCAGGTGTTCATAGGATTTATTTTTTCACCTTGTGATGTTCAAGTGTCTTTGTGAACTACCATATTTTCCGGCGTATAGGGCGACCTGGCGTATAAGACGACCCCTGACTTCGGCGCCGAGTTGCATGCCTAGAAAGTCGTCTTATATACCGGAAACTACCATAATTTCCGGTGTACAAGATGACTCGGCATATAAGACAACCCCCGATTTTGGCACCGATTTCAACGCTTTAGAAAGTCGTCTTATATGCCGGAGAGTACGGTACTCTTTATCACTGCTGGTACAAATCATTTGGGACAATAGCCCTATCTTGGAATTTGTAATGCTTATGGTATAAGAAGCACATCCTAATAAATTATACATATAACTGCTGCCCATTGGGGAAGGCTTTAACAGGAAATAAGGCAAATCTACTAGATCAAATGGATTCATCACTAGTGAGTTTCAGTGTTGATTTTCTGGAAGCCACACCTTGTCTACTGGTCATTGCGATGCAGCTAAGCTATGATCCTTTGCTCAGCCCATTCTTTTTGAGTTGGTGTGTCCTCAAGGCTACCCAAGACATAGTGATAATAAAAACTTGTTTTACATAATCTGGTCTAATGATTATTATCTATCCATAGTTATGGAGGTTTTTAAGTTACTAGTAATTACATTTATAAAAAGCCTCTTGACCATTTAGCTTCTAAACTGAAGGCTGCAGGGCTGGCTAGCAGTTTCAGCTGTACATATGAAGCATTCTGCACATGTTCCAAAGTACAGTTTATATTATCTGGAGTGCCTATGGGCACACGGAACAGACTCTGGAGGACTTGCCAGAATGTTATTTATGAATGTGTAACTTATTTCACTCAACAGTACTGCAAGTGGTGTACAAACACAATCTTGGCAACCAAAGCAATAACAGCATCCAAGTCATTTTAGAACCATGGCTGGAAAGATCTGTCTCTGCATTTTAAAGTGTTGTTGGCACACTGCAACATTAAAAGAAGATTGCTGTTCATATTTCATATAGTGTTTCTAGGATAACTATATCTGGGCTGCAGAAATTCTTACAGTCAGTAGATCCAACAAACAAAATAAAGAAAACTCTCTTTTCGCTGTCATGTAATAATCATCCAGATTTTTGCAATCTAGTTCATAAGCTTTTACTGAACATAATATTGTGTTTCATTAAAGGAACAATACTTCTCATAATTATTCTGCTCACTGCAAAATTAAAGCTGTTCTATTTCTCTCAATTCATTATGAGTAGCTGTGGGGGTTTTTTAAGGGTTTTTTTTTTTTAAGTCATGAATTTGTCCCACTACATATATCATTGTAAGCATGTTTGCAGATTTAATGCTGGTACAGCTTTTCTTATGCTACATTTTTTTTTTTTTTTGCTCGTAAGAAATTTGTTGTTTTCAGAAAGGAAACATTCCCACCCAGCTGTAAACAAAATATAATCCTATAATGCTATAATTTAACTAGTTACTTATTTTCCTTTTTGTAAAATACATTAGTCATGTATTTTTCTCAAATCCTGAATAATTGCCATGACGTGACCAAAATTGTATGATGAAGGCACAAGAGACAACATAGTTAGAGATACCTCAAATTTTGCATTAACATTCTTTATGGAGAAAAAAATGGGGTGGGTGGACAGCAAGAGGGGTAGGAGAGGTAAGTAGAAAAACTAGATGGACCAAAAGAGAAAAGCTTTTAACTATTGCAACATTGTGTTGACGCTCCAACTTATACAGGTAACCCTCAACTTAGGACCACAGTTGAGCCCAGAATTTATGTTGCCAACTGAGAAATTTGTTTAAGTGAGTTTTGTCCCATTTTACCACCTTTCTTGCCACTTTTGTTGAGAGAATCACTGCAATTATTAAATTAGTAATATGGTTGTTAAGTGAATCTAGCTTCCCCATTGACGTGGCTTGTCAGAAGGTCGCAAAAAGATGGCCACATGACCCCGGGGGACACTGCAACCATCATAAATATGAACCAGTTGTCAAATCACGTGCAATGGTCATAAGTGTGAAAAAAACGATCATAAGTTACTTAATTTTCAGTGCCGTTGTAACTTCAAACAGTCATTAAATGAACTGTTGTAAGTTGAGGACTACCTGTATTGCCAAATATAAATTGATTCAGGAGGAGGAGGACATTGTACATTTGGTTTTGTTTCTTTTGCGTGGCAACAATCAGCCCTCTAGGAATGTAATGCAGCAGCCGTTCTCCCTTGTGCCTAAAACAATTAACTTAGTTATTGGTCCAGGATTGTACTTCAAATGACCATAACAGTACCATGTCTTTTCCAACAGTGAAAAATTCTTCATTTGGAATTTTACAATTCCCAGAGCGGAGTCTCCTAATCATGGGAATAAGGAAGGAGAGCAAAATTCGGAAATCCAGGTTGGAGGGAGTAAAAAGGATCAGGGTACACTTTTCTCTTGGTTTCTGTTGAGATGGATCCTTTCTGATGTCTCTTGGAATGCAACAGCACTCTTGTGCTATTAGTTTTGTCAAGCCTATTAAAGACAAGATCTCTCTTATTTTTCTTTACTATTCCTTCTAAGAAATCATTTTCAAAATCCCAATGCCCCTATTTAATCATAAAATAAACCCTGGAATACAATTTAACAGTTGTCAGTTTTGATATTATTCATCCCTTATACAAAAGAGGCATAATACAAAGAAATTCTGACTTTTATCTTCTGGTGAAAGAATTGGGACTCCTCCCTTGTTGAGGTCTCTCTTGTCTTGCAGCCGAACTCTGTTTTGACATGGAAGTCTATAGAATTGTCCAGATTTATTTATCTATCCCCAGGAATGTTTTGTGATTAGCTGAGCAAAGATGGACTATAGCAGCATAATAATTGCTGCCCTGTTTTCAACTGTGCTGATGGCAACTTCTGAGGTTGGGTGGAGATTGCCAGCTAGCAGCCATTTACAGCACACTGCTGCACTGCAGTGTGTTTGCAATCTGCTTGCCAAGACGTGGCACTGTGCCACGGGATTTACTGCTGGTATGACTGTTGTATGATTTGTAGCCTCATTGAATTAAGTTGGTAGGCAAATATTTAGCATATGTATTCTTTGTAAGGGACTGCAGAGCTGCTTCCTGTTTCTATACAATTATACACGGAGGGCCTTATTTAGTCCTCCTTTAGCTGTTTCCTTGTATTCTTATCATTTATACAAAGGCTGTAGCCCTATTGTGTATTTTATTATAAGCATAGTAATTGGTCTGATATTTAATGACATGCTAGAAAGAGAAAGAATGGCCTGATAAACTTGTTTCACTTGCATGCATTTGAGAACCTGTGGAGTGTTGTTAAGCCCGTGCACAAAGCTTGTCATCTAATTTTTCTGTCTTAAAAATAGAGGTGCATAGCAAATTATAAACTTGAATGTCTATGGAGATTCTCAGTCATCCAGAACATGGTTGTCCCAAAGGTGCTTTTTCAAGAGGCAACTGGATTTCCTTGTTTTTCTTTGAAAAAGTTTTGCTTCTCATCCAAGAAGCTTCTTCAGCTCTGACTGTATGGTGGGGAATGGAAGATTTATGTTCCTTGCAGACAGCTGGTCATTTGTCTTCTTTTAAACTTGAATCTGGTTCTCACTGAACATATGAGTTTGTACCTGTGTGACATTGTATGCTGTTTGAGAAGGCTTGCATGGTGAATTGGCTACTCATGTAAAAAAATTAAAGCACACTTCTCCACTCATTTAAATTTAAGTATTGTTTTTTTTTTTAAAAAAATATCTCATTTGAAAAAAACATGATGATCTCAGCAATCAGTTTATACTTCTGTTTAGGCATTCATGTCACTCTTTAAATAGAGGAACAGGGAAGCTTCACTGGCTAAAAAGGCTGAATGGAATGGTTACCCACAGAAATATTCTACCTTTATTGAATTGCACATCATAAACATGGATTTTCCTGAGTGCCCGGAAACATTTGTATGACTCTGGAAGCCAAGAAATGGAGGGGGTGGGGAGTGGGAAGAGAGAAGAACTGTGATATAAAAATAAAAAAATGGCAGGGAGTAATGGTTTCTTTCACCAATTTTTAATTTTATGTTAAAAAGAATGCTTGGCCTGATCTGGTGAGAAAATTGGAAGGGTTCTGGCAGAGTTGTAAGTTTGATTGGTTGATTAAGTGCCAAGTCGGTGATCATTCCTATTTTTAATTATGTCTATGCATCACAGTTCTGCTATGCAAGACGTGACTGGGTTCAATATATTTGTCACATGTATTGGAAAGACCAAATCATTTTTCCGCTCCTTACAAAACAGCACGTTTTCATAGTCACCATCTGTCTTTTACTACTGGAAATGCTTCACCCTGACCCTTCGCAGAAATAATTTTGATAAAGGCATGAAACCAAAAAAGCTATGATTATTTTTGTCCTTTGTAACCTTATTTCCATTTTTTTCTATGGTTCACATTTTAGGTTTTGTTTCTGTGAGCTGTTTTGGAGACTCTTCTCATTAAAACTGTTATACGAATTCATGAAACAAAATTTAAGATTAGCATGATCTTTTTAAGTAACTGATTTTTCTTTTCCAGATCCTGGGTGCTGTCATCCTAGGTTTTGGAATATGGATTTTGGTTGACAAAACAAGCTTCATTTCAGTTCTACGTAAGACAATGTTTAAGTTTCCTATTCATGTATATTTGTCTTTAGTAAATTCTAAAAGGAAGTACTGCAGTCCATCTTTAGATCTTAGTCCAAAGCAGGGATGGCTTCCTGCTAGATTTAGAAAAGCTTTCTAGAGCTAATCAGCTTTTTTGTGTGAGGCTACATCAGGTCAGACCAAGGGCATTATCCTTGAAAAATTCTTTTCATGATAATTTTCACCCTTTTTAGCAGAAATGTGAGGGGAGTTTTGAGAAGCTGGCAGATTTCATGATAATTTAAAAAGAAGCTATTTGTCAGTTAACTCTATATTCTATTTCTGCTTTCTATATTTGCATAGCTAACTATTCTTAGCTGGATCATTTCTGCAATGTAATCTATAAGGAAGAATTAGCCAGAAACAAAAGTGGCAAGTTGAATTAAGCTGTGTCCCTTTCCCTTCTCTCTTTAATACTCGTATACATTTTTAAAAAGTAAAAAAAAAAGAGTTGGAATATGATCTGGTTTTCTCTTGTGATCTGATCAAAGTAATGCAGTTACTGCTACTGTGTTCTTGGAGCCTTTAATATGTGAGCACCTTTTTTTTCTTTTCTTTTTAAAAAAGTTTTCTTCTTCTATCTTGTAATCAGACTGTACATGCAGTGTTTCCTGTTTCCTTCCCAGAGATTTCCAGATGGACTCCTTTTTTTGCAACTCTCTTGATTCCTCCTCCCCCTTTTCCCCCCTGGTAACCTTAATAGAGAGTTTGGGAAGGAACTTGACACAGCAGGGCATTCCATTTTGTTGCCAAAAAGACCTCCCTCTTGTGTTAGTCTGGAATTTTTCCCAGAAAAAAAAAAGTAGGGGGAAGTGCTACAAGAGGGAATAGAAATTACGGTAGTCGCCTTATGCCAGCAAAGTCTGGGAAATTTTTCTCGACAAACCAAGAAGTGCTACAGATCAAGAGCCCAGCTGAGGCACTGTTTTTCTGCAAGGGTGGTCTTGAAAGTTCTGCTTAGGCTGCTTTGTTGAAAAGGCAGCACCATTTGGCGGGACAAACTTTTCAAAGTGTATAGAATTTCCAACTGGGTACTGTTCTAAAGTTGAAGATCTTAAAAACAGAACATTACTGAATATTGCACATGTGTTTTAAGTCAAAGGTGCATTATGTAGTAATCCCACCACATTTGGAATTGGATATTATATCAACCCCAACCAGCATGGCCAATACTTGGAAATATAAGAGTCAGTAAGAATTTATCACTATATAAGATCTGGAAAAGATATGCAACTTCCAACCATAGCTAATAATCCTTTCCTGTTTTATTAAAGTCTAAGAAGCACTAACCAATATTCCCAAGTCAGCAAACCTACCAATTGGGGCCTATGCTTTCACTTCCTGGAACACAAAAATGCATTTTCATCCTCTTCCCATTTTTCTGGGTCAATTCCTTCCCTCTCCCTGGACCTTCTTTTTAAAATACAGCTTTGTGTTCATCTCTTCACTATCACATGACCAATAAGTGAGTGCTCAGTTCCCAGCACAATATGTCCATGTAACAGGATTTAGCTGTTTGTTGTCCAGTGCTTTGATTTCTTGGCTACAGAACTTAAAGTAGAGTGCTTTATCTCTCTTGAACAATTAATCTTACTTTGCTGGAACATAATAAATGTGCATCTGTTACATGCAATTTTTTCCCTTGGGTTTTCACAGAGACCTCATCAACAACTTCAAAAATTGGAGCATATATTCTTACTGGAGTAGGAGCTCTTACTATGTTAATGGGGTTCCTGGGCTGTGTTGGAGCAGTCAATGAGATTCGCTGCCTCTTGGGACTGGTAAGCAGTACATGTAGATGCTGGTAAAGTCTTTCTGTGACAGAGAAGCATGTAGAAAGCACAGAAGACATGCATGTATTGCCACATCTGTGGCATCTCAGTATACAGCATGTCTTTGGAAGTTATTACACAAGAAGCCCATTCTCTGATTGCAACCTGATGGTGGAATACTTTCCCAAGAAAAGCTGTCTGCATACCCTCTCTTATAGTCCTTCTGATGTCCAATTTTCAAATTCCTTGCTGATTTTGATGTTGCTGATTTGTTTATTAATGAGTTCTTGTTGATTTGTTAGGCTTTGCATATTTGCATTTGCCATCTTTATTTTTAAAGAAGATGAAAAAATAGTGTGTTTCTTATAATCATTCCAAGATTGCCAGAATTGCCCTGTCTTTAATTGTGGGGAGGCAGAAGGTTGCAATCCCACCCCACACAATATCTTCCAGGGTTAGACTGAGACTTTCTTCAGAGAAAGACTGAAAGTCTGGGATGTTCAGGGAGGATGGAAAAGATCAATAGAGACTCTTGCACTATTTTAGACCTGTTCAGCTACCCTGTTTAAACCTGTGCCAGGTTTCCATTAAAACACCTCATGGAAGCAAGCTTAGCAAATTCTGTTACCTTATTGTGCTCAGACAGGCAGAAAATGGAAATAAATTTCCTTCAGATACATCAGCAGATACTCACTGGGCTCCTGGCAAGAAAGCATTCTGGCTTTGGAGCTGAAACTTCCTATTACATCTGGTTGTACTGTATTCCGTAAGACACACACACACACCCTTTGAAAAACTTCTCCTCTGAGGTAATACAGAAAGTCCTCAATTTACGACCACAAGCCCAAAATTTATGTTGCTAAGTGAGGCAGTTAATTGTGCTTTACTCCATTTTACGACCTTTCTTGTCATAGTTGTTAAGCGAATCACTGCAGTTGTTAAGTTAGTAATGCAATTGATAAATGAATCCGGCTTCCACATTGACTTTGCTTGTGAGAAGATCACAAAAGGTAATCACATGACCCCGGGACACTGTCATAAGTATGAGTCAGTTGCCAAGCATCTGAATTTTATTCATGTAACTGGGGATGCTACAATAGTTGTAAGTCTGGAAAACGGTTATAAGTCACTTTTTTCAGTGCTGTTGTAACTTTGAATGGTCACTAAACGAACTGTTGTAAGTTGAGGACTACCTGTGTACCAAGTATTAGTGTGCCAAATGTGAGAAATGCTCTCTATTTTGCAGTATTTTACTTGCCTGTTGCTGATCCTCATAGCCCAAATAGCCGCCGGCCTGCTGATCTATTTCCAGAGGAATGCAGTAAGTGACACTTTTCTTTCCCAATTTCATTTCCCTGTTTCCTTGCTAAGGTTGAGTTGTTGTTGTTCTGATTCTTATGCTTTTCCAAGTAATGTCTTAAAAACAAGATTTAGACATGCAGTTTTTCAGCAAATATCACTAGGAGGTCATTGTTCTTTTTAAAAAACACTCTTCTCTAACTTCAATCTGACATTCTTCATTTGGGTTGGGATTGCTACCATTCTTTATTTTTGCATGAAGTAATAACAATAAAACCAGTGTTTTAATGTTAGTATCTGATTTGTTCCTGTTAGATGGAAAAATGTTATATGACTGATAATCTGGTACTTTCTGTTACAACCATTTACAATGGCAAAAATCACAGAACTATAAATATTAGCTGTGATTTAACCAAAACTGACTTTTCTGGTTTATTCTTTGTATAATTTTTAATTTTTTAATATGTACTTAGAAAAATAAGCAAAAAAAAAGGAAAAGAAAAGAAACAAAACATGTAATTTTAAAGAGGGGTAGTTGAATTCCTGTTTTCAAAACAGCTTACCGTCATTCTTAAAATAAGAACTAACATCAATAATTAAATAGCAAATAATAGAAAAAAGAAAATAAAAACAGAGTAGGTGTGAACTTAAATGGACTCCAGAAGATGGTAGAGGACAGGAAGACTTGGAGGAACCAAGGGGTCGCAATGGGTCGGACACGACTTCGCAATTAACAACAACAACAATAGACACCAACTAACTGTAAATACTTTATAGACTTTAAGAAGGGTTTGTTTCAATAGCTAATTTTTACTAATCATCTAGAGTTTAATAATGTTTAACTGCCCAAAGCCCTCTTTGCTTAAAAGATATACTAATAAGCTGAGAAATAATGAATAACTGTTTTTTTGCTTGTTATATACAGTTGCATTGGACAAGGAATCTGGGTAAACATTAATAAAAATACTGGATCTATTTTTTACTATTTATTACATGTTTTAAGTGTTTTCCATTAAAAGTAATATAAGTTCAATTCAACAAGAGGTGAAATTGTACAAAATTCAAATTTAAAATACAAACTCTACAACAGTTCAGACGTGAAAACCACTATAGTAAATGAGATCCTGAGAATTTTAGGTAAGAAACTGATTAAATAAAGTTTAGTTTGGGCAAAAAGGTAGGTTTCTACATGAAGTATAAATGGACAAAATTCACTGCAGGAGTGAACAAATAAAAAGAATAGAATCTGCAGGCTTGAAATATGTGAATAAAGCATTAAGACCACTTTTCTTTCTTATAATATGCTTCTTTCCACTATCCCGTTTCTTAGGAAGAACCTCTAATTTTTGGTTTATAATCTTAGTAATCTCTATACCCATATTTTCTATTTTGAGATGTTATATATAGCTTGTGTAGAATTTAAATTTCCAAACAAGAAAGGAAATGAATTTTGCCTTTAATGTCCAGAGACAACAAAAGACCAGGAAAAATGGATTGCCATTTCACTTATTTGGCTGCAAAACTGTCTTTTGGACTCTTGAATATTGAGTTTACATTTTAATTTTAATGTAATCTTAGTTCATTTGCACTTCGCAAACCATGAAAAGAGATAACAGTATACTTCACTAGTTATACTTTTATGAATGTTGTGCTACAACCTCTAATGAAGAAAGAAATGCTAATATTAATCTGAAAAGCATGCTGAAATCTGAGTAAAAACTGTTTTGGTGCAAAATTACATATAGAATACATAGCAATTTTTGTTCAAAAATGTACTAATTTTTCTACAACCTTTTTTGCAAGTTAACGTATAATGGAGGTAAAGTAAATATCTGATAATAACATTAGAACCAAAGGAGTAATCAGACTTAAACTTTAGTTTAAATTAAAGACATTTTTAGACTTTTAAAGACAATTGTACATTTTTAGATCCTTTCCGTCCAATATCCTGACTTGCAGAACAAAACAATGTGACAATGCAGAGTAATGAATTCAAGTATGTGTGTAGCCTAGTCAGGAGAACTTTCAATAATGCGTAATGTTGGAAAAAGTGAGCAGTCATTGGGAAATTCTACTTGTGGAATCTGGAAGGTTTTGTACGGGTTCTTCCTGGCAGTAGATTTAAATTGCCTCTATCACTCATTTCTTTTCTTTTTTCCTTCCATCAAGGTTTTGGTTTTAGCATCTGTGCAGTAAAGCTGACTGTGGCAGTGTTTCTTCAGGCTTGCTTTAATAACAGGGATTGATGAAGTCTCGTTTTTCTTCTTGTTTTGCCTACTGTGGGGAAACATCTGAGGAAACTTAATGGAGATTCTGTTGGCAGGAGACGTTTAGAATACCCAGACTGTGTGCTCCTTACCAGTCTTCTGGATTATGAAAGTGGGCTGAGTTTCAACTACAATGTGACTGCTGGGTAGGAAAGCAGCCATCTGTCCTCTCTTCCACTGGGGTTGACTCATATTCCACATTTTTGCATTTAGGCTGGATAAATTTACTAAATTCCATATATTGTTTCTTTAGTTTCATCCAGAGATATAGAGGCATTAGATCCCCCCCCCCATAATGCTCGCTTTAAAACTTCATGAGTATGTTTAGTGCTTAGATCGAATGAATTATAAGGTTCACGGGAGATCCCTATAAAATTTTAAACTATATTTGAATTAAGTTTTATCCAAGTAGAGTTTGTACCATTCAGTAATATATGTTACTCTGCTCTTTGAACCCAGATTTAGTCACTTCAATTCACCAGCTGGTACTCAATTTGTGCAAATTACTTCCATTTGTTAAAATAGTTGATGGGAAATTCATTTAATGTAGGATGAACATGTCACAAATTGTCCAGTGCTTCTTGCATATTCATCCATCTGCCCCTGCTCTGATGGGCCAGCATTAGAAGAAAAGATTAATCTCTGGTAGCTCTCCATGTTCCTCAGAAAATACTTTACAGGTTTAATTTATTTAAGATTTTTGTAGGTTGCCTTAACGTTGTCATAGGACACTAGAAAACCAACATTTGTAAGTCATCCTGAAATTGAGAATTGTGACGTCCAACACTTCATTGCGAAAGAAAAATAAAAGCACTGCACTAAATGAAAAAAAAAAGAAGAAATTCTCTCATTTGGTGCCAATAGTGTCTAATGTTAATGCATTTTCAAAAATCAAATAGTCCTGAGTTTGTGTTAATGTTATTAATTTTTCCTGATCATAGTAGGTCTCCGCTGGACAGGAACATTTGCATTTCTTATCATGTTCATTATTATAATAAAGTGGAAAAGGACAAATTTCACCCTGATCAATTAGAATATGCCCTTCTATGTTTAACAGGGTGCAATTTATTTATTTATTTTAAAAAAAATCTTTGCATGATATTCAAGTAACTATAAATTGTATTCTTTTTACATTCTTCTGTGTAACATCAGGTATACCTTAGTTTTTGACACTAGTAGATGAAGTAAAAATTGAAAGCATGGACTTGAACTAGAGAAAGTTAATTTTAAATGGAAAACTTTTTTACCTTTGTGATAATTTCCAGTTTCACTAAGAGGAAATTGTGAAACGTTTTACTGTTCTTGTCTGACATGGTTTTTGCAGTTGGCAGATAGTAATCCAAACACTTGTGCCATTCATCGCTCAAGAAATGAGTTTGCATTTTGCTGACTTGACACTTGCTGGGCTCACACAGCAGGAGGTTTCTGCCATTTGTTCAGACGTGTGTCCTGAAAACAAAAAGGCAAATGGCTGCCTTCTTTCCAAATCTGTAGCATTTGGCAATATTTTGCAGCAACTCTTCTTTTGCAAGAAGAACTTGTTTGTTGTTGCTTGTGTTTCTTTCTTTACTCTGTGGCTGCCATATTGTCTAATTGCCACAATATGAGCCCTGTGAGTTTAGTACTCAGCACCAACAGGCATTCATACTTGTTCTTAAAATACTAATAGAATAGCTAACAGTTATTTCACCACAGCTTAAACATAGGTTGTAGCCATTTTTGCCTTTTCCTTGTGCAACCTGTTGTAAGTCCCACTTTAACCATGAAAGCCAGCTGGGTGAGTCTGAGCCAGACACTCTCTTTCAGGTTGTTGTTGTGGGAAAAAGAGGAAGAAGAAGGTGTGTTGGGTATGTTTACTGCCTTGTGTTATTTATTAAATAACAAAGGTCGGATACATACAAATAAACCTTAGGCCTGTTTGCTGTGCTTGAATTCCACGAGAGCTATGTCACTATTATTTCTTCAAAGCCAAGTAAACTCACCCACTGTTTCAAGGAAAAAAAAAATCCCTAAGGCATCTTAAGGGTGCAGTCTTTGATTTACCATTTTTCCACAAAAGGTGACATCTTTCTGAAGTCCTGAAAAATGTGGCAATACAGCAGATTCGAAGAACAGCCAGCATGATAGCAGACTGTAGGTGTCTGTTCTATGTGCATGTGTGTGTGGGGGGGAGGGGGTATAAGAAAGAGCTGCCATGAGAGGAGATGAAAGGAATTCTCTGGATGGATTACAACCTTTATTCTTTGGAAAAACAGGTTCATATTAAATAAAACATCATTCTTCAGTGTTGAATGAAATGTCCTGACCTGTCCCTTTCTTTCTTTTCATTGATTGAGAAAAATATTGTTGTGGTTGTTCCTCCTTCTCTTTACCTCTCTCCAGTTCTTACTTGCAGGACATGCTGGAAGACACCTCTGGGGCTACAGCAAAAAAGGAAGAGGATTCACTTATTTTGGAATAAAGTTGAAATTTATATATCTTCAAATGTAAGGTGGGATAAATAATTACAAGACCAGTGCTCAGTTAATTTTCTGCATTATTTTTATTAGCTTGAAGCGGAAATGTCTGGGATTGTTAGTGAACTCGTCCAGAATTACGATCCTTATGATGACAACAATAGGACTCTTGAAAATGCTTGGGACTATGTCCAGTTACAAGTAAGTTGCTATGCAAAAGTTAATGAGACAGTTAGTGGTATTGCCAATAATACATATAGTAAGCTTTTTCTTGAATGAGAACATCTTATTCAACAGTGGTCTTCATCTAATTTAATCATAAATTAATACTGGTGTTTGAAGATTGGCTACAGGCAGAAGTAAGTGGGTAGAGAACCTTATCAGCCAAGCAAAAGTTCTATATATAAGGAACAAGTTGCTTTCATATAGTGGGTCATGTCATCAATATACTGTCTTTTTGGTTTCCTCTGGTATTGCTCTTCAGATGTACTGTTGAGGTACTTATTTGTTAAAATTTCTTTTCACCAAACATTGCTTAGAATATGGAGTTCTATATCTGAGGAAGTTATAATCAGTCACTACACTTACAACCTGTCTTTTCTCTAAAGCAGTGTTTTTCAAACTTGGTCTCTTTAAGATATTTGGACTTCAACTTGGGGAATTTAAGATGCATAGAATTGAAACCTATACATCTTAACTGCTTTAGAAGCTCAAGGCAGTACACATGGTTTCCTCTTTGTGACTTAGATTAGAATGAGAGATGAGATCACCGAGTTTCTTACTTGAGCAGAGATTTGAACCTGAATCTCTCAAGTCCTAGTCCAATTCAAATTGAACATGTGTGGAGAATATGGATCCATTGGCATGTGTGAACAATTATGCAATATTTAGTTTGCCAGATGTAAAGTTTGGCATGTCCTGTACATGAGATCTACTTTGGGTGTTACCACAGAAAAATGAAGCATGCCGGAATTGTCCACGTGTTCAATTACTACAGGGTGCAAAGCTGCATCGTGGCAGTGTATTTATATATACATTTTCAACACTGTGACCACATTTACTAGTGAGTTCCATATGTGAAAACTTATTGCCATTCAAGATCTACAGACAGGTTTTTTTTATAAATTCAGGCACAGTTTATTTCATATTTTTAATTGTAGGCTTCACATAAACCAGGAGTCTTGAATCATTCAGTGACAAAGTTAGTATACATTGTTGAGGTCGGTACTGGTGGCCACCATAATCTGCCTACTACTGATGGCTCTTGACAGCAACCATCTCTGTACTCCTGTCATTCTTACCCAAGGGCCTAAACACCAGTTCTTCTGTATGTAGCCTGTAGTGCCATTAATATAGTTTCAGCTTATCACAGCATCTGGTTGGTAAGAAGCCAACAAAAACATAAGACTGGGGCTAGTTAGCTCTAAGAGGTTTACCCGTTATATTGACTTGGTCCAGATATTTGTAGGATATTAAAGAGCTGGATTATGTGCCATCAAGTTGATGTTGTCTTTTAATAATCATATATGATCTGTTCCCAATCTGGTCCTTCAGGTTCTCCGATGGTGCACCCATCATTGCTGTAACTGAGTGCATCTACCTTGTTATTGGCCTTTCTCTTTTTCGCTATCCTTCCTTTTCCAGCATTATAGGTTTTTCAAAAGAACTATAAAGAGTCTTTTGCATAAAGTAGTCAACAAATGATAATTTGACCCAGATCATTTGAGCTCTGAATGAGAGTTCAGAGTTACTCTATGATGCATTTGTTTTTGTTTTTTTCTTCTTCTTTGCTATGGTATTCTCAGGAATCTTCTCCAAAACCAAAGTTCAAATGCATTAATGCTCTTTCTACTCTATCCCGCTTTTTCAAAGTCCAAGGAGATGTTGGCTTTTAAGGCTTTATGTAATCTTTACACTGGAATTAAGGATGAATTTCCCTTAGGAATTACCCTTTTCTGCTGATCAGAATGCCTTCTAATAGGAAAACTGTTTTGTATATCTGTTCCATTCCTTCATCTGAGAATTAAAAAGCACATATATAATTTCTCTTCAGTCAAATAAAGCTGTATTAAAATGTGGTGCGGAACTTGCTTGGACTTTTTAACAAACCTAAGAATAGCTGAAGACTTGTATTAAATGTAGTCAGTGTTTTTCTTTGGGTAAGAGAAGTTGCTTACTCTACATTAGAAACAATCTCCAAATTGATAGTATTATTCTTTGCAGACTATATGATTTGATTTTCTGAAAATTTGTAGCCTTTTTCCAGACCTGCTGCCTCTTTTAGTAGACGTGGCAGGGGTCTGAGGTATTGACAGCATGCACCAGGATTGTAGCTTAAAATCTCTTTTGACACCAATACAGTCGGGTTAATTGGACATTGGTGTTTAATATGTTTTCTATCCACTCAGATTCTCATTGCTTTGTCATAGAGATTATATTGCATTCATTCAACATGAGAGAAACTTGAGTTCGTTTTTCCTTCCTAAACTAATTGGGGATATTTTAATTGAAACTATTAGTTCACAGACTCCACTTTTAAGGTGTGTTTTATCATAAAGAATAAACTTGTAGACTATCTCCAAGTCAGAACAGAACATCAGTTATGGTATTTGTAAACCAGAAAGGAAATAAGCTTGAAATTCATTTTAGCTACTTAGGACTAAGTAAACTCTCAGTTGGTCCAAACGTTGTAATTTCTTCTCACTATTTTGTAGCTATTGTATATCTTACTATTACCATTTTCATCAGGTTTCTATTTATATCCTATTCCCAACAGCAAACAGGATCTTATTTACATATAGTACATTATATTATATAATTAAGCCCTACTTAGTCTTTCTTCACAAATGAAAAGTCTTACCATGTTTTTATATAATCCTATTTCAACCACAGGCTAAGAGGAGAGAATAGTAGAAGAGCTCCATCTTTTGGTGACTGGCTATTCTTAACAATTAGCCTTTTTCATGCTAAAGAAATAACCAACTCCCTCAAGCTGGTGTTTATGAGTGAGGCTGGGAAGTACCTCTATAACAGAGGTCTTCAAACTTGGTCCTTTTATGACTTGTGGACTTCAACTCCTAGAATTCCTCAGCCATGCACGCTGGCTGAGGAATACTGTGAGTTGAAGTCCACAAGTCATAAAAGGGTGAAGTTTGAAGACCCCTGCTGTATAACATACTTCTTCAATGTTTCAAAAAACTAGCAATTCAGGGCACTGCATTGGATCTGGAGATCTTCAAGCAGAATGAAATCTAACTGCCTGTTTTTTCCAGAATACCATTGTGCAGTCTTGTGGAAGAATATGCAACTTTATGAAAGCATCTATTATTTGGTGGTTTTGTTGAGCTTTATAATTGCTACCTTCCATTTGAAACTGGCTAAAAAACTCACAAGCAAATAGTGTGCTGGAAAAGTTGCATCCAGCTTCATTGTACTATAATACCATTTTGGTTATGGAGAATCCTTAATAGACTTTATATGGAGGCAACTTCACAGTCAGCAGCCTTGTCAGCTGATCTGAAAGCCATTTCCATACAAGCCCTTGGGGTGTCCATATAGTTCAGGGGTCTTCAAACTTGGTCCTTTTGACTTATGGACTTCAACTCCCAGAATTCCTTAGCCAGTGTGCCTGGCTGAGGAATTCTGGGAGTTGAAGTCCATAAGTCATAAAAGGGCCAAGTTTGAAGACCCTTGATATAGTTCTTATTAAGAGCACATTTGAAGCTAGCCTGACACAGTTTTATCGCAATGAACTTCTTATACTTCCAAACACGTGAAGTAGTTTCATATATAGGGATGTGCTTTCATATGAAATACCTATTCTGTGTGTAATAATAAAAATTGTAATAATGGCTACAAAATATTACATTCACCTCACATCTTAACAGTGAAAATTATAAGAATTATTTATTAAATAAATGTATATGACTTACCAACCTACAAACCATGACTCCCAAAGTTACCTAAAGGAAAGAAGAAAAAAACCCAAACCAATCCTACTTATTTTTCTAGTATGGCAAGAAAAAAATATTTTAAATCTCTAAAAGAGGGACCATTTTGTTAATTGTACAGACTGAAATGAATTCTCTAGAATTAATACCAAATGCAAAGGTGCATTTGGCACGGCAGCTGTAAATGTAGGGATCCTGCAGATACTGCCTCAATACAGTATTTTGCCTTCAATGTGACTAAGGGAAGGGAATGTAATGGGATGGGGAGGATGATTCTGCTTTTATGAGACTTGCTACTATTTTTTTTCTTCTTCAAATTTATTCCAAACTCACAAAATAGCTAACTTCATATTATTTACTGTTTGAGTTTTACCACCTTAGATTGTAGAGGAAGTGAGTTTTGCTATTTTGTGGTGAAGGTGTGGTTTTTGTTTGTTTTGTTTGTCAGTTTTTACTTTTGGCAACCACATGGGCAAGTCCCTGCAACTTTTGCTGTTTTTTTTTTTTTAATTGTAAGCTGCTCACAGAATTTTATTAAGCAAGATAGTTCTACTAAAGAAAACATAATATTAAACAAAAGAGAGAAGCAGAAGAATCCGCTCAGTCAAAATGGCCCTGTGGCACTGAATAGGAACTAATAAGGTGATGTTTTCCTTTAAACATAGCTGCAATGCTGTGGTTGGACTGGGCCAGAAAATTGGAAAAACAACACTGTTCTTCAGGAAAAAAATCAGACATTCTATCCTTGCTCTTGCTCCAATGGCTCCTTTACCTCGACGGCCGAAGTGGGTTTCTGCTCCCTGGATATTATTTCCAACTCCACAACAGTGGATGACTGGCCAGTTAAAAAGCAGGTGAGTGTCTCATTTAGGAAAGTTCTGTCCAAAATCACTTAATTTTAAAAGAACAGAGAAAGTGCTATCAGCTTTTATTTATCTGCTTTCTCTTTCTCCCTCCACTTTCATTTTGTTTGGCATTTGGTCTGAAAGGTTTTTGGGAGCAAAATATAAAATCTTGCATTCTTTTTAATGACTTTTGAGTTGATCTCAGTTGTCTTCCTGGTTGAAGGGAAAGTGTTGAAAGAAGTATGTGAATATAACCATGGACAATATATAAGGAACGGTTGCTGGAATTAGGTATGCCTAGTTTAATGAAGAGAAGGACGAGGGGTGACATGATAGCAGTGTTCCAATATCTCAGGGGTTGCCCCGAAGAAGAGGGAGTCAGAGCTATTCTCCAAAGCACCTGAAGGCAGGACAAGAGGCAATGGATGGAAACTAATCAAAGAGAGAAGCAACCTAGAACTAAGGAGAAATTTTCTGACAGTTAGAACAATTAATCAGTGGAACAACCTGCCTCCAGAAGCTGTGAATGCTCCAACACTGGAAGTTTTTAAGAAAAGACTTGACAACCATTTGTCTGAAATGGTATAGGGGGTTGGACTATCAGACCTCTAAGGTACCTTCGAACAACAACATCATCATCATCATCATCATCATTATTATTATTATTATTATTATTTGCAATATCAGCAAATAGCCTGAGCCTGCAAATATGAAGTGAGGAAAGCTAAGGCTCAAAATGAACTAAGGCTTGCAACCAAAGTCAAAAATAACAAAAAAAGCTTCTTTCAACATGTAAAAAAAAAAAAAGTGAAGGAAATGATTGGTCCATTAGTGAAAGTGGCAAGAAGGTGACAAACAACAGGGAGAAAGCAGAACTACTTAACTCATTTTTCGCATCTGTCTTTACACAAAGGGAAAAAACAGACCAACCTATCAAAAATAGTGCCATAAAAAACAGATTAGAAACACAAGTCAAGATAGGCAAAAAAATGGTAAGTGAGCACCTGTCCAGCCTAGACGAGTTCAAATCACCAGGACTAGATGGATTACACCCCAAGGTTCTCAAGGAACTGGCAGATGTGATCTCAGAACCAGTAAACTATATTTTTCAAAGATCCTAGAGCACTGGGGAACTATCAGAGGACTGGAAAAGAGCTGATGTAGTTCCCATCTTCAAAAAAGGAAAAAAAATGGATCCAGGAAATTACAGACCTATCAGCCTGACCTCAGTACCTGGAAAGATTCAGCGAACACTTAGAGGCAAACAAAGTCATTACTAAAAGCCAACATGGGTTTGTCAAAAATAGATCATGCCAGTCAAATCTTATTGCATTCTTTGACCATGTGACAAAATCAATGGAGCAGAGGAATGCTGTGGATATAATTTACTTGGATTTCAGTAAGGCATTTGACAAAATAGATCACAACCTACTATTTGATAAGATAGAAAAAATGTGGATTAGACAGCATCACCACCAGATTCGTAGCTGGCTGACCGGAAGGATCTGGACAGACTTGAACACTGGGCGCTATCTAACAAAATGAAATTCAATGATGAAAAAAGTAAGGTTCTACATTTAGGCAAGAAAAACCAAATGTACAGGTATAGTATAGGGGGTACCTTGCTCAATAGTAGTAACTGTGAGAGGGATCTTGGAGTCCTAGTGGACAATCATTTAAATATGAGCCAGCAGTGTGCTGCAGCTGCCAAAAAAGCCAACACAGTGCTAGGTTGCATTAACAGAGGAATATAATCAAGATCACGTGAAGTATTAATACCACTTTACAATGCCTTGGTAAGGCCACACTTGGAATAATGCATCCAGTTTTGGTCACCACGATGTAAAAAAGATGTTGAGACTCTAGAAAGAGTACAGAGAAGAGCAACAAAGATAATTAGGGGACCGGAGGCTAAAACATAAGGAACGGTTGCTGGAATTGGGTATGTCTAGTTTAATGAAGATAAGGACGAGGGGGGGACATGATAGCAGTGTTCCAATATCTCAGGGGCTGCCAAAAAGAAGAGGGAGTCAAGCTATTTTCCAAAGCGCCTGAGGGCAGGACAAGAAGCAACAGATGGAAACTAATCAAGGAGAGAAGCAACCTAGAATTAAGGAGAAACTTCCTGACAGTTAGAACAATTAACCAGTGGAACAACCTTCTTCCAGAAGCGAGTTTTTAAGAAGAAACTGGACAGCCATTTGTCCGAAGTGGTATAGGGTTACCTGCCTGAGCAGGGGGTTGGACTTGATGACCTCCAAGGTCCCTTCCAATTATTATTATTATTAATCATCACACAGCCAGATGTTCAGACTGGATTTGGCATTTTTGTCTACCTATCAAGTTCTTACCAAGGACCTGGGATAGGCAGATGTGGATGTTTGATGGTATTAACAGATATCATCGCAGGATGGAAGCAGTTCCTATTAAGGCCGCCTTTTGCAATTGACTAATGGCGAATTTGTCAATGCCAATGGTATTCAAGTGGTGCTCCAGTTGTTTTGGGATTGCACCCAAGGCACTTCTCCTCCTCCTCCTCCTTCTTCCTCCTCCTCCTCCTCCTCCTCCTCCTCCTCCTCCTCCTCCTCCTCCTCCTCCTCCTCCTCCTCTTCTTCTTCTTCTTCTTCTTCTTCTTCTTCTTCTTCTTCTTCTTCTTCTTCTTCTTCTTCTTCTTCTTCCTCCTCCTCCTCCTCCTCCTCCTCTCCTCCTATTATTATTATTATTATTATTATTATTATTATTATTATTATTATTATTATTATCTCTTTGACATGATTACAGACTGCTCATTCACCCACCCCCCATCATTCTGAGAGTACATCTTGATTGCCTTTTAATCTTTCATTTTAATTCTTGGAGACAATTTTGAAGTCCACTTTATTTGCCTCAGTCTTTCCTGTCTGTCGGTCATGTATGTAGCTAACTATTTGTTCGTACACAGTTCTGATTTTTAAAAATGCATCTATTAGAATAAATGGCTATGTTTACAGACATAGTGTATACTCCAAGACAAAAGTCTTGGCATTGCTGTTATCTTGGCAGTATACTTTGTGAGTTTTCAAAACACATCCTAATAATGGCTTTTGGTGACAAAATCGTGGAATAGATTTTTACAATATGCAGTTCTTAAGTTTAATTTATGTGCTCCAAAATTTAGTTTTTAACTTGGAATATATAAGTGCTGCTGTTTCCCCTAGTACAGAAGTATTTCTGATGGGTATGGTTCAAATTTAGTGTCCAACATCCCTTAGGACTCTAATTGGGCCATAAGCCAGCAATAAGGAAATAAGATATCCTGGAAAAATCCCTGTTTGTCAGAGAATCCCTGGACTAAAGAGAAAAAATAATTAAATTCTTTTGGCCTTATCCAAAATAGCCATTATAAGTAGAAAAGATTTCAAAAGTACTCATGTTCTAACTCGATATTGTTCTCCTGCTTTATTATCCTAATAAATAATATTATCTTAAGTATTATCCATAATCTTACAATCTTGGTAAATCAGATGTGGTACTTATCCTCCAGGGATGTATGAAAGGTGTGCAGAATTGGTTGCAAGACAACCTTGGCGTCATCCTTGGAGTGTGCACGGGGGTTGCAGTCATTGAGGTAGGTGTTCATTTTCCTGCATTTTGTAAAAAGCCTTTTTGTTTGTAATTACAAACAAAACAATATATTCTCCAGATGTATAATATATTGGCTCCTTGGCCTATGAATACGTAGTACTTGGTGGAAATTAATCAGTTTTTCAAAAAAAAAAAATGAGTCACCCTTTCTATTCTTTATTTTTTATTATGTCTTGGCTAAAAATAAATTTAATTTAATTTTTAAAAATCTAGATGGTATCTGACGATTGGAGCCTTTTAAAGAGGATAGCTTTGATTAAACGTTTTCCCCTTGCTTCAATTTATTCACACTAGCAATATTGTTTATGATTTAAAACAAAGATGCAAAAGTGGAAATGAGAGAGAAGGTGAACCAGATGTAAATAGATCCAAACCAATGGACAAAAATATGTGAGGAGGTCTGGTTATTTGTTCCATCTACCTCTTTTCTGTAGTAGTCTTTCAATTAGAATGATGGTTCTATCTCCTGTGGCTGATTGAGGTTTATTTCATCTCAGCAGGTTTCTGATTTCCATTTTTATTATGTATGAATTCCTATCTGTTGATGATGCTGTTTCGTCCAGACATATTCCAACATGATGACAAAACGGCAGGCTGAATATGGTTCATTAGTTGCTTCTCACATTTTTATTTGGAACATTTTATTAAACATATGAAACTAAATGCAGCAGTCCACTCATTCGGTGCCTGTTCAAAGTTGATGCTGAACAAAGGGTACTTGGAAGGGGCCCTTATAGTTGTGTTCATTGCAGCATCTGACAATCTTGTGGTCACTATCTGGGTGCTCAGCAACCTGCACGCAATTACAGAGTGCAATATCCTGTGGTCATGTGATCACTATTTGTGCCAGCTTCCAACAAGCAAAGTGAGAATCTGGCAGGAGATTGCAGATGGCAGTTATGTGACTGTGGAGCGCTGCAACCTCTTAGGCTTCGCTCAACAATTCCCAGCTATTACTGGAACTACTGGAACTATCATCATAAATTGGTGCAGTCATATTGTACCCCACATTATGAATGCATTGCTTAGCAATGGGGCTCCCAGTCCCAATGACCGTCAGTAAGCAAGAACTAACTGTAGCAAAACTCATCCAAGAACAGAAGTGTTTCTCACAGTAATGCTAGCAAAATGTAGCTCCCTCTCTGGAGGAGCTTATAGTTGCAGTTTTGACGGGAGGAGGAGAACCAAGAAGACTGAGAACGCAAAGGGTGTTGAGATAAAACTGAAAATGCACTTAGACTTTATCTTAGGTTCCCTTATAAAAGTGTGTTTGGTCTAAATCTGAACAATCACTGAAAAGCTAAATTCTGTCCAGGGGATTCCCCGTTTCTTTATAAGTGCAAAAGACCAGCCTTTTCACCCTTCCTCCTTTTTCTCTTGCAGTTGCTGGGAATGGTGCTCTCTATCTGCCTCTGCAAGAACATTCACACTGAAGACTACACCAAAGTGCCCAAGTACTGAGAGACTGCTGGTCTTGAGAGCTGCCCCAGAACACATGGAATGTCCCTTTCTTAAACCCAGACTGTCTTCATCCCTCTGGTGACCACTCTGCAGTGTTGCTGCAGTTCAATTAGGTTGTGCTGCATTGACGAATTATTTGAGGGACCAGGGGCTTGGGCAGCCTCCTTTTATCTCCTGACTGTTCTTTTATGAAACAGGCCATTTAAATCTTCTTCTCCTTGTGAGATACCCTGCACCTTTATTGCCAGCACCTCTTCCTTCCCTTCCTTTTATCCACATTTGTCAATTGTGACTTAAGCTTAGAGTATTCCCATATTCCAGTTGTTGCAGCTGTTTGCTATATGTACATAATCCTTATATTGTTCATTGAGGAAGAGTTGGAGGGGGGGGAAGCTTTAGCTGTTGTGGTTTGATATTTTTTTAATCACATGCTTTTAGAAATACACGCTGTAGAGAGGAACGTTCTCTCCTCTAAAATGAACCTGATGCCTCTATCTTTTTTAGCTTCAGTTCCTCTGATCTATTGAATTGACACCAGCCAGATCAAGAATTGGACTGTAGGGCACCAAGCTTAAAATACCACCATTTACCACAGGGATGTATAGTATAGAAAATCTGATATCATTTTTATCATTTCTGCCATACTCCTCCCTTTGGGAGTCCATTACATTAGAGACATTTTAGTGACTGCATCTCCAAGGATGAATCTGTCCTGGCTTTCTGTCATCTACTCCTGGTTTGCCAACTTCATTTGTGGTGATGATGGAGACCATATATATTTCCACTCACATTAACATGAATCTTCTGTAATTTTGTCTTCTCTTGGTTATGGTGAACTTATACAGAATTGATTATTCTTCATGCCTACAGTGGCAGGGAACACTTTTTCTGGCCTTTAGTTTATATGTACCAAGGAAAGTACATAGCTCTTCTTGCCTCCCTGGGTGGGGATCTTGTGACCTTGGAATCACTGTAGTTGCCACCAGAACCTATGTTGCAGGAGTCACTGTGAAGAACTTAACTGTTGATATTTTTACTGGGAGAAGCTTCTCTATTCAAAAGCCATCCGAGCATCTATTCTAAGGTGAATGCAAAGAAGCAACCTGGTTTTGTAAGGGAAATCTCTCCTTCCAGATTAAGGAAAGGCTGCTAGTACATAAAACTGTGAAAAAGAAAATCAAAAATGTAGTCACAGCATGATTAGCATTCATGGAGAGCTTCCTTTTGAGGTGTGCCAAAGAAGGCAACCAGGAAAAGTTACATGTCCAAAACTACAAGTTCCTTACATTAACAATTATTAATGTATAGATCAAACCATGAATGCTATGTTCCATCATCTCACAGCACAGAACATACTTTTTGCAAATAGGAAACTTGATCTTTGTCTATTGAGGGAGAATGAAATAGGTCTGAGATAATCTAGAGACCAAATCTACTTAAGAGCACCTGCATTCCCATGCTTCCCTACCTTTCAAATATTACAATTTCTTAACTATAACAAGAGGTGATTATTATCATTTTGCTAGATTTTGTGCAGTAGGACAGTTGGACGATTTGTGAAGGATGTTCCAGGGTCCATCACTTGAATCATTTCACATTAACATTCTAACAAACATTGGTCATTTTATTGGAAATAATGGTCCAGGTTGGCTCTTGTCCTACTGTCACCATCCACCAGTCTTTGTTTCATTTTTAAATGGATTGTAACACTAGGATGTATAGGCATCACTTTGTGCTTCATTTGATAAACTTCACTGATAAGGTGTTTATATGATGGTTCTTGTTCTCTTGGCTTTAGCTCTGAACAGAAGAACACAGGAGTTGTTTTGGATTTTTTTTGTTTTTTGTTTTTAGAAACCACTTCCAAATGAAACAAATGCATGTACAGATTTAACAAATAATGGGTGGGTATTTCAGTAATAAAACATTTGCTTAAAAAAATAACAAAACACTTCTATCTTCATTATTGTTGTGACGTCCACCTGTCTTTGTTTAGGATGCTAATGATGCAAATGGGGATCTCCTGCCCTCAGCAAGAGTACTTGTGTTAATGAGTATTTATTGGGCAATAGAACTGGATTGGCCACAATAAGTTATAGCAGCATATTTCAAACAATGACTCTTCCCTGATGTTCTCTTATGTGTGGGGCCTCCCTGCTCTAGTCCTAACCTACTGATGCTAAATGAGAAGAAGTAAAAGAGACTTCTATTAATCTAGATAAGTTCAGAAATACCTGCCCAAAGAAAACGTGATATAGTATATCTCATAGGATAGAATCACAATTAAAAGGAAAGAAAAAAGTTTTGATAACTAGTTAACATTTTCTTTATTACTTTTTGCCAAGCTTCTAAATTGAAGTCCACTAGAGGGTGCTGATGATATATATTTCATGATGAAGTGAACTGCAGCTATTCCTAATCCTAGTAAGGTAATGTTTTAGACAACTTTATGTATTGCCTGGAGAATACATAAAATTCTTGCATTTAAATTATTCATGTTTAACTTACATTTTTTTTACTGTGTTCATAATTCCTTGTTCAATTCTTTACAACAAGTTACTTCTTCCAAATCAAGAAATAAATTGCCACAGAATTCAGACTAATACTGTTTTTATTTTACAGAGTTTAAGTGCCACAACAAATTATCTAAACAGTTTTCTTTTAAATAAAAAAAATGAGTTAAATTATACAATGAGTAAAAATATAGAATTTAACTTTACATTTAAATTATGAAAGTTTAAAAATACATAAAGGTACATATCAAAATTTAGACAACTGAAGTATTTAAGGAGAATTTTAATTACCACTGTTTGGGGCTGCTGCAGTAGTATACCTTACATAGGACTGGATTAAGGTTACTGTCAAGTCCAAGTCAACCTGGATTCAACATACAACTTTGTAAGAGGGTGAGGAAAGCTGTCTGGATCAAGGATAGATGGAAAGTAAAAATTGCTATGGATTTCAGTTGGTGAGGTGAACTGCTCAACATGGTTTATAGAAGCAAAAGCAAATAGTGTAGGACTTTCCTGGATTGGTCAGTCTTCAAGACAACCATTAACATCCTTGTCTACTCACTGCCTTATTCTTCTTCTTGTGCCATATCCGTTATCGAACATTGGCGATCATGTTGGCGATCCTGTTTTTATCAGCAGCTGCACGAAAAAGTGCTGCTGAGTTTTGTCCAAACCAATCCCTTAGATTTTGAAGCCACGATGTTCTTCTTCTGCCTGGACCTCGTTTGCCTTCACTCTTTCCCTGGAGGATTAAATGGAGTATGCCGTATTTTTCTGGGTGTCGCATCACATGTCCTAAATATTCTAATTTTTGTTTTTTAATTGTTTTGATGATTTCCCTTGGCTTTCTCAGGAGGTTTATCACCTCCTCATTTCTGATCTCATCAACCTAGCTTATACGTAACAGCCTCCTGTAAATCCACATTTCAAATGCTTCTAGTCTCTTCAGGTGACCTTCTGTACAAGACCAATTCTTATTCCATATAGCAGGATAGAAAAAATATAGTATCTGACAAGCCTGATTTTCAGTCTTAGGTTTATGTCGTGACTGCAGAAGACCTTTTTCATTTTGAAGAATGCTGTTCGGGGCTTTTCTATCCTTGTCTTTACTTCAACGGTCACTGCCTTACATAGAGCAAGGCTTTTCAACCAGTGGTACGGGTATCACCTGTGGTACATTGGCACCTGGCAGGTGGTATGCGACCATCCTAGAAAAGTGGTAGCGGGGGAGGGGAATGAGCTGAACCAGTGGTAGCATTGCACAAGCCTGAGCGAGACATGGCTGGAGCTGCAGGGCTGTCAGGGCTTAGCAGAAGCGCCAGGATCAGCGCTTCGGGGCTGTTAGGGCTCAGGATCAGTGCTTCGGGGCTGTTAGGGCTCAGATCAGCGCTGGAGCTCTGCACTGATTCTGGCGCTCCTGCTGAGCCCAGAAGAAGCGCTGATCAGCTGGAATGTTGTAGCATCTCCAGGGTCTTGTGATTTACATTCAGATGCTTGGCAACTGATTCATATTCATGACGGTCACAGTGTTCCAGGGTCATGTGAGGTGACCAAAACCTGCTGCAACTACCTAGCAGACGGGGGGGGGGGGAATAAAAACCAAACACCTCCCCCACCCCACCCCCACTGCCAATCCTCAACAGAAATGCTCACAACAATGAAAACCTCAGAAGGAGGAGCTGTGGCTTGGGGGGCACTTTTTTCAGTGCCATTGTAATTTTGAACAGTCACTAAGCGAACTGTTGTAAGTTGAGGACTATCTGTATTTCATCACTTTTTTCCTTTCTTTTTTTGGGGGGGGGGGTCATCAAGTTTTTGACACCTTGTTAGGCATCTGGTGGTACTCGGATATTGCCATATCCGAAAAGTGGTACAATGGGTGAAAAGGTTGAAAAGCCTGATATAGAGCACTAAAACATGTACTCTATGTGGGGCTGCCCTTGAAGACCACTCAGAAACTTCAACTGGTCCAGAATGCAGCAACTCAAACAATGATGGCCTTACCTCACTATGCCCATGAGACACTTCTGCTCTACACGATCCATTAATTAGTGTGTTTTGGGAAACAATTCAATAAGCTGATTATTACCTATAAAGCCCTTCGTGGTATAGTATAGGGCCAAGTTATTTGAATGACTGTCTCCTATGGTTTCTGTCTGGTATAATCTGGCACAGTGTTTATGCCATCTTTCAGGATTCAGAACGTTTACCTTCTGTATAGCACACCTAACCTTTGGAATGAGGCTTCCCCCTTGAGATCCATCAGGCTTCCACCCTAATGATGCTCCAGAAGGTGTTGAAAACCTGCTAATTCTCCCAGGCTTTGAGGAAGAGTAGAAGAGACTTTCTGGTTGTTTTGTTCTACCTTTTGATATGTTGCCTGGAGTGCCATATTGTGGTTATTTTGTAGTTATTTTGGTATATTTGGTAAACAAGTTACTTTGTCATATTTTGTTTTTATATTGCTCTATATTTTTGTGAGCCACTCAGTTAAATTCAGTCACAATGAGAATAGAATTAATGTATAAAAGATCAGGTAGATCCAGGCTCCTTTTACTGGTAGGGAAGCTTTTTTCCTCCTCTTCTGCCAAGAGGACTGCATCACTCTTGAGTGAAAGGGGCGGGAGATGCAATCAGTATAAAGCTTCCTGATAGTGGAGGTGGGACTAGATTCAAGAATGGGTGGTTCCATTTCCCCGCCTACCCATACCATTGGATAGTGAGAGGAGCCATATGATTCCTAACAGAATGATAATGTTGACTTTGAGGATTACAGTTTAACCAAGAATTGTAGGTTTCTCATCTTGCTGCAAGGATTGAGAAGTTTTTTTCCCCCATTACTCATTTTGTATGCCATCTCCAACAGCAGGTCATCTAAGACTACTCCATCCCAATGCAGCTGAGCTGGTTGGATTGGCACTTCTGCTTCACTGCAGTGACTGAAATCCTACCAGCAATGTAGGAGACAACTCTTGTGTTGGAATGAGCAAAGTCCTGGATGTCTTGCATTGTCTTTAAAACTCTTTCTTTCCTTTTCTTTCTCCTGAATCTCTCAGTCCATGTTTACACCATTTTGATGTGCTCAGGGGAAGGAATTTAAAGAATACTTACCTGGTCTCCATTTTGTCCTTTGCATACAGTGACCATATTTTCTTGGGGACAAACCTGAAAAGGGAGCAAATCTGAAAGAGCTTCATGGGGATAATTTTTAATTTATTCACAATTGGCTTTTTTTAAAAAAAAACGAAACCAATAAATAAAGGACAACATTCTGAAATACTGTCCTTTATAATATAAGATGTATGATCACTGTAATTTTGTTCTAAATTAATGTCAGTTTGCTTAATTTTTGAGCTGGATACTACATTTTCATGTAGAATATATTTTTTTCAATTTAGCAATTTGCACATATGATATTGTTGCCATTATGGAAACATGGTGGGATGAAACCCACAAATGGAACATACAGCCAGAGGGATTTAAATTATTTAAAAGAAACAAACCAAATAAAAGAGGAGTTGTACTATATATAAAAATAACTACATCTATACAGAAATAGAGCACCCCAATGATAAAAACTGTCTTGAATGCATTTGGGTCAATATAAAAGGGGAGGGAAATAACATTGGCATAGGTGTATACTATAGACCACTGAACCAAACAGAGGAAATAGATGAACTTTTTGCTAGTCAATTAATTAAGGTATGTAGGAAGCACATCATCATAATAATGGGGGACTTTAAATACTCTGACATCACCTGGGAGATAAACCCCACACTAAGTGGAAGATCAAACAAGTTCCTGACAAACCTAGCAGACAACTTTGTCTCCCAAAAAGTGGTGAAGGGAAGTAGGGGATCAGCCATATTGGACTTAATTTTCACTACCAGAGATGGAATGATAGAAGGTGTTGAAGCCACAGTAACATTGGGAGGTAGTTAGCATGCAATATTGGAATTCAACATTATGCAAGCACAAGCAATAGAACATAGTCAAACTAAAGTCTTGAACTTTAAGACAGCTAATTTCAATAAACTTAGAGCTTGGGAAGGATTCCATGGATGAGAATACTTAAGGGGAAAACAACTCAAGAAGCTTGGGAAATTTTGAAAAGAGAGATTATAAAAGACCAGGCTAGCACAATACCAACAAAAAAGAAAAAGGTGACAAAATTAGTCGACAAGAGGAATGTTGTGGATATAATTTACTTGGATTTCAGTAAGGCATTTGATAAAGCAGACCACAACCTATACTTCACAAGATATAAAAATGTGGGTTAGACAACATCACCACCAGATGGATTCATAACTGGCTGACCAACTGCACTCAATGTGTAGTCTTCAATGGAACTGCATCTACATGGAGGGAAGTATGCAGTAGGGTACCCCAAGGCTCTGTTTTAAGTCCAGTACTCTTCAACATATTCATCAATAATTTGGACAAGAGGATAGATGGGAACTCATCAAATTTGCAGATGACACCAAGCTGGCAGGAATAGCCAACACTCCAGAAGACAGGCTTAAGGTACAGAAGGATCTTGACAGACATGAACATTGGCGCTATCTAACAAAATGAAATTTAATGGTGAAAAAAGTAAGGTTCTACATTTAGGCAAGAAAAACCAAATACACAGGTATAGTATAGGTGGTACCTTGCTCAATAGAAGTACCTGGGAGAGGGATCTTGAGTCCTAGTGGATAATCACTTAAATATAAGCCAGCAGTGTGCGGCAGCTGCCAAAAAAGCCAACACAGTTCTAGATTTCATTATCAGAGGGATAGAATCAAGATCACGTGAATTGTTAATACCATTTTACAATGCCTTGGTAAGGCCACACTTGGAATCTGAATCCAGTTTTGGTCACCATGATGTAAAAAGATGTTGAGACTTTAGAAAGAGTGCCGAGAAGAGCAACAAAGATGAATAGGGAATTGGAGTCTAAAACATAAAAAGAACAGTTGGAATTGGGTATGTCTAGTTTAATGAAAAGAAGGACTAGGGGGTGACATGATAGCAGTGTTCCAATATCTTCTTCAAAGCACTTGAGGGCAGGTCAAGAAGCAATGGATGGAAACTAATCAAGAAGCAACCTAGAACTAAGAAGAAATTTCCTGACACAACAATTAACCAGGGGAAGAACTTGCCTCTAGAAGTTGTGAATGCTCCAACACTGGAAGTTTTTAAGAAGAGATTGGACAACTATTTGTCTGAAATGGTATAAGGTTTCCTGTCTGAGTGGAGGGTTGGCCTAGAAGACCTCCAAGGTCCCTTCCAGCTCCTATTCTATTCTATTCTATTCTATTCTATTCTATTCTATTCTATTCTATTCTATTCTATTCTATTCTATTCTATTCTATTCTATTCTATTCTATTCTATCCTATCCTGAAAAGCTGTAGCAAACAATTGGGTACCATTTCATTTTCCCATCTTTCATAAGAATCATCTAATTATATGAAAATGACACCAAAACTACACATACCATGTAAATTTCAGCTGCATTAAATCCAATCCAGTTAGTAGTAAGAAACTGAGCTCTAGATATGCACTAATTTCTTAACAATTAAACACATGGGAATTAGTGCTGATTTAGGAGTTATAATATGTGCCAAAATCTCATATCTTCCCAATATTATCCATCTCTAGTGCAACATTAGCACCACATTGCACAAATAATATGTTTCTCAGACTTAGACATTAGTAAATTCTTCCATTTCAACAACTTCCAAAACTAGTGGTAGTAGCAATCATTATTCTGTGCAGAGAAAAGTTTATGTACAAACTTTACTATAGCTTTTCTTTCTGTTTCATTTTTGCTGAAGAATAGGATCTATTTTAACTGTCTACTTTTTGGTGGGCTTTGGAATGATTTCTCCTTTGGCTCTAATTATAACATAAGCTTAAATTCCTTAAACATGAGCCTGAGCAGGAAGAAAAAAAGGAAGGAAAATGACTAACATTCATTCACTCAGCAATAAACAAGGTGAACATATTGAAAGTTTCCATGAAATTGTACAGCAATGGAGCAGAAAGACAGTAATTTAGCCAAATATCTGGCATTATTGTCTTCTCTTTAAAAGCGCATCTGCTTGCCTCATAGTTGCTTTTCCTAGTTGTTTTCTCATGCAATTAAGAAAGAGTATTGACATAACACAGTGACGGCAAACGTTTTAGAGACCGAGTGCCCAAACTGCAACCCAAAACCCACTTATTTATTGCAAAGTGCCAGGGCCGCATCAGGATTGTGGTGCTCTTGGGCGGAGCAGGGGAGCATGGCCCATTGGGTGGGCTTGGCCGCTGGGGGGGCATAACTGTGGTGATCACAGCTGCGGTGGTCATGCCAGATTGGGTGGGCGTGGCCGGGGTGGGTTGACCAGGACCAGGCTGGCAGAGACCAGTCCCTTGCCATCTCTGGGCCATCCCCAGGGGGCCAATGCCACTTGCTTGTCATTTCCTGCCCCATTGCTTCCAAACGCCACGTGCTCGCTACTCTGGCGAACTATGCTGGGGCGACAGCATGCGTGCCGACAAAGAGGGCTCTGAGTGCCCCTTCTGGCACACGTGCCATAGGTTTGCCACCACTGACATAATATTATACCCCTAATTTTATCAATTCAATTTTCTTTGTTCACATGAGACACTAAACCAGGGGTCTTCTAACTTGGCCCTTTTATGACTTGTGGACTTCAACTCCCAGAATTCCTCAGCCAGGCATGCTGGCTGAGGAATTCTGGGAGTTGAAGTCCACAAGTCATAAAAGGCCACGTTTGAAGACCCCTGCACTAAACTATGAACTAAACACATTGCCTGAGATTTGGTAATGGGCTTTAGTTAAAATGCTGTCAGTCAATAACTCTGTAAAGCCAGATTGTTCTGCAGTGCTGCTTTACGTTGGGTTGAAGGAGTGACGGAAATCCGACTAGTACCTCATTTGTAAAAGCAAGGTGCTTGTGTCTGCCTCCACACCTGCAGATCAAGCACTGATATTGGGAGCTTGGTCAGGGGAAATAGCTTCTGTGTATATGTCCATGTGCATGGAGGATGGTTATATGATCAGGTAAGCAGTGGTCCACAGAACAACTCTAAGGAAAGCTTTGATTAAGGTTTTGGTTTATTTAAAGTTAATTCCTCTTTCTCTGGTTGTTATTTGCTCTCCAAAATGTGGTTTACTTTACTTTAATATCCAGGTGCAATTATCACCTTTCCTGGGATCATAGAATATAGAATAATAGAGTTGGAAGGGACCTTGGAGGTCTTCTAGTTCAACCCCCTACTTAAGCAGGAGATCCTATACTTACATGTATAACACTTACAGGATGTCAGGAAAGAACTTGTAGTTGCTTTCAGATGTTACAAATGAGAGTGCTGGGAGCGCTTGTATATTCTGAAGTCCCTCATAGGGAAAAAAATAAGGAAACAAATATATTTTAATTGGCCACAGTCTCTTTACACAATTAAGAATCAAAGATGTCAGGAGCTGGAACTGCTGGAAGTTGGACTTGAAATAAAAGAAAAGCAGGGTATATGCTCAGCTCAATACAGTATTATTTATTTAACAAGTGATTGAATAGAATCCCCCACTTTGAATGGTCGATCATGGCTACTGATACACAAGAAAGAACATTAAGCCTCTTTGTTACTGATCCAGCATGTCTTAGAAAGCATTCACTCCCTATTTATTTGTAAGATTTATAAACTGCCTCCCTCAAAAGGTTCCAGCTGGTACACAAAATAAATCAAGCACAATACAGAAAAATAATACAGCTGTAAACAGTAACCAAACAATGTTTGGCAGAACTCCTGATTGTTTGATGAGAAGCAATTTTCACAGAAAATGTAAACTTATCTTGGCCTACATGTGGGTTCAAAGTAATAAGATAAAAATTCCTCCAGTGGTATCAGCAGGCTTGAAATACCATCAATAACTCTTCTATTCCCTCAGCTTTAACCTGTGTGAGACAATAGGATGGAAAAGGTATTTTTTTTTAAGCATGCTCAGAACTCTCTTGAATAATTTCCATTAAACAAATCAGGGCAAGTTCAGATAGGAAATATAAAGGTATGAAGAAGAATGCTATGTCCGATGTATAGGCTTTTGGCAAGGGCTGCCTTTAAATGAGGTTATATCCTGGAGCACCTCTCTAGTGTTCTCTTTTAGGAACCCATGTGCATCCTGAGGAAGGAAGCAGCAGATGTACAAAGGCCAGAGAACAGACAAAACAGGAAAAGGACAAATGTTGAGGACCACAGCAAGCAACAGTGGCCTTCAGTCAAGGGCTCTGTTACTTGGCATTATTCAGCCCTGATTTTCTCGTCCCCTCTTCTTCCTGTTGATCCTATTGCACTTTCCACTTTTTGTCAGCAGGGGTCACCCCCAGACACTAAACCTGAAAGGAAGGCCACTTTGTCTCAAGATTAACTTTGAAAATAAGAGGGGTCTTCCTAGATTTTGCAGGAATATATTGAAAGAGGCAGATTAGTTTTTCTTCCCGCTCCTTCCTTTGGCAGGGACATTCATTTCAAATCCAGGCTTATCTTTTTGAGCAGATGCGGTACATGATTTTCCATTCATTTCAGGAAAAATGCAATGTGAGAACTAGCAAGCCTCACAATGAAAGTTGGGAAAACGATACTATATAGCAGTGTTTCCCAAACTTGACAATTTTAAGGCATGAGGACTTCAACTCCCAGAATTCCACAGCCAGCAATGCTGGCTGTGGAATTCTGGGAGTTGAAGTCCACATGCCTTAAAATTGTCAAGTTTGGGAAACACTGCTATATACTATTTAGAATTTTACTCATTCTTTCTTTTGAAATGGAAAGAAAAGAAATACGGGATGCAAATCCCATAAACTGCAGATGCTGGAAAGATCAAAGCTGTGTCCAGAGCTAACAGCGTTTCATCATCAGCCTGTTCTATGCGATGCAAGTAAGGACAGTAATTTGGTGCCTGAAAGCCAATTTTAATGTTTTTAGGAAGGTGGTGGGAGCTGCAGTAAATGTGGCAATGAAGGCAAATAGGGAGGATTTAAAATTGATTTACCTGGATGTCCTATTTTTTTTTAAAGTATACTAAAATTATTTGGGAATTACTTTCTAGGGAGGTGTGTTTTTTTTCTTTTGAAATATACTCCGTCTTAAAATACTGGGAAACTTAAGCTGATAGGAGTAGTAATTAGAGAGGATGAAGGGACTTAAACAGTGCTTGACAATCACAATTGCCAAGATAAAAAAAAATCATAAAAGCCACAATGAATATTTTGCTGATAAAAACTGATTCATCAAAAAAGCATCATATCTTGGCATAATCTAAGTTTAAACCAAAAGACTATTAAGAAAAGAATAAGAATAATTGCAAATGATAGTTCAGATGTTAAGTGTTAGGCAGAGGTTTTTTACTGCTCTCTCTATGAACTGAACGTTCTCAGTCGTCCAGGTCATGGTTGTCCCAAAGGTGCTTTTTCAAACTGGACTTTGTTTTTCCTTGAAGACTTCTTGCTTCTCATCCAAGAAGCTTCTTCAGTTCTGAAGAAGGAAAAACAAAGAAAGTCCAGTTGCCATTTGAAAAAGCAGCTTTGGGACAAGGGGAGGGACAGTGTATGGATTAGAATGGGGAAGAGGGAAAACCTTTGGGTGAAAAAAAATTATCCTTTTACTATTGTACTGAGTTGCTTAAGACTGTATTTCAGCAACATCTGAAAAGCCTCAGATGGTGAGAAGTTGTAATCTCCCCAGGTTTTTTTGGGGGGGAGGTATATGCTGCCCAGAATCCATTGAGGTTGGGCAGCTATAACAAGTTTGAATAAACAAAAATAAATAAATAAAACTTCTCTAGGAAAACGTTGATATAAAACAATACTTGTTCATGTTATGTTTGATTATTCTATGCTATGGATATGAATTGATTATCATTTGTTTTAAACCTAGTGAACTAGTGGTTTAATCTAGAAAGTACCACTGACACAGTTGTTGCTTTTTTTACTTTTTACCAAGAAAGCCATACACACACACACACACACACAAGCACACACACACACACATACACACACACACACACACACACACACACACACACCTACCTGCAGGGATTTATCAGAAGACTGTCTATGTCTCTCATAAATATCTATGGAGATACTTAGTCAACCAGGACATGGTTGTCTCAAAAGTGCTTTTTCAAAATGCAGCTGGACTGGGTTTATTTGTTTGTTTGCTTGCCTTTTGAAAAAGCACCTTTGAGATGTTGCTATCATAGTTAATCACATCAGAATCAGAGGAAAACTGCAATGTCTACATGTGTGTATTTCCTGTATAGTGCCTGCTTAATCACAGGAGCCAGCCCTAGGAAAAGACACGTAATGGCAAGTTTTCCTTCTCTTTTCTCTTGTCACAGCATGGATTCCCCCCACCCTACCCCAAAGCGGTAGTGAAACAGGCAGCAACAGAAAAAAGAGGAAGAGTTGAACCATGGGGTCAATGATTTGCCTTCTGCTGAATGATGGACCTTTGCCGACATCTAGCTGCATCAGTCCTCTGCTCTATGTCTATTAGCAGCAAGATATAATGCAAACATTAAGGGAATAATTAAAAAAGCTTAATATTACTAAAGTTAATGATAGTCAAGGTTGTGAATCTAATACTGTGATAAAAGACAAAGAAGAGTCACTTACTAGATTCACCAGTTACACAATTATGAGAGCCATCTTCTTTCAAAGATGGTAATGCCTTTCTGTTCCTTGAAACTTTGTTTTCAAAGAGCTGCTGGAAAGTGCTGACTATTTCCTATCCTTTTTCTCTGGGTAGACATTTTGGTGAATTCAGCAAGTTTTTCAGGGTTCACAAAACATTGCATGCATCTAAAATGAGGGTGGTTCCTCATCACAGGAAGTAACACAGTAACTGCATAAAGCTGTCCTGTGACCTTCTCATTATAGAGAGATTTGGCCATTTCTAAAATGTAATTTCTTTTTTTAATCTTTTGTTATGTCCAACTTTATTGATTGTTAATAAACTGTCTTTCCACTTCCTATTCCCTGGGATATTCATGCAGTTTTCTGGCTTTAACTCTGCTATGTTAGCAGGCCTAGAAGACTTAATGAAAATTCTGTTGTTGGAAAAAACTTTGGTGCATCCAAAAGCAAATATCCTCAGCTTGGTCATACAAAGCACTTTTAAGTCAGTCATGACCATCTTTCACTAAATCAATAATTTAGATGAGGAAATCAAAGGAGAACTCATCAAATTTGCAGATGTCACCAAGCTGGCAGGAGTAGCCAACACCCCAGAAGATAGGCTCAAGGTACAGATGTATCTGGACAGACTTGAACACTGGGCCCTATCTAACAAAATGAAATTCAGTGGTGAGAAAAGTAAGGTTCTACATTTAGGGTAGAAAAACCAAATATACAGGTATAGAATAGGTGTCTGGCTCAATAATACTAACAGTGAGAAGAATCTTGGAATCCTAGGGGCAATGACTTAAATATGAGCTAGCAGTGTGCTGCAGCTGCCAAAAAAGTCAACACAATTCTAGGCTGCATCAACAGAGGGATAGAATCAAGATCACATGTAGTGTTAATAACACTTTATAATGCCTTGGTAAGGCCACACTTGGAAAACTGAATCCAGTTTTGGTCACCATGATGTAAAAAAGATGTTGAGACTCTAGAACGGGTGTCAAACTGCCGGCCCATGGGCCGGTTTCATCATACCGGAGCCGCGCCCACCCCATTGCCGGCAATGGCGAAAGAGCTCCACTACGTTGCGCGACATCACGTGACATCGCGAGCTAGACATGTCTGCTCTAGAAAGAGTGCAGAGAAGAGCAACAAAGATGAATAGGGAATTGGAGGCTAAAACATAAAAAGAACAGCTGTTGGAATTGGGTATGTTTAATTTAATAAAAAGAAGGACTAGGGACAACATGATAGTAATGCTCCAATATCTAAGTGAAGAAGAGGGTGGGGTCAAAGCACTCAAAGGCAGAACAAGAAGCCATGGATGGAAACTAATCAAGGAGAGAACCAACCTAGAACTAAGGAGAAATTTCCTGACAGTTAGAACAATCAGTGGAAGAATTTGCCTCCATAACTTGTGGGTGCTCCAACATCCACAATTCTAGTACTCTCTAAGAAGATATTGGACAGCCATTTGTCTGAAGTTGTATAGGGTTTCCTGCCTGAGCAGGGGGTTAGACTAGAACACCTTCAGGGTCCCTTCCAATTCTGTTATTCTGTTAAAATAAATAAAAGGATATATTCTTATCCCCATCAGTCATATATCCCTCCATCCCAATGTTTAGAACAGCCCCAAACAGCAATCCCTATAATTTGTTTTCAAATCTATGGCTTCTTATAAATAACAAGCTCGGCTGATTGAGGGAAAATTTGTACATGGAAATGGGGATCCATCCATCCATCCATCCATCCATCCATCCATCCATCCATCCATCCATCCATCCCACTGCAGGACTGCACTCAACCTTTTCCAAATGCTAGGTGGAACTCTACGATTACAAGTTGTGTACCTTGGCTCTCTACTTAAGAAGACACAGTTCCCTAAATTACAAGATTAACATAATTCAAAGAGTTTACTTGTTCTGCAGCTCTAATTAAAAAAAAAATCAAAAGATGGAAAGACCTGTTCTCATTGAAGGCTGCCATCCAGAAACTTCATTAACCTACATGTTTGAATTACTAATAATCTATTTGGATGCCTGAGCATCACCGGGCTGGGTATGGAGAGTGATATTAACTCTTTGGTTCCTGTATTATTTTTATAAGCTCAGTCTCATTTTCTTTTGGAAAGATAGCAACTTTGAGAGTAGTAATTTTCATTAAGAAAATTATGGAGAGTCAAACAATTCCAAGGTTGCTTTCTGCTACTTACATGTGTTTATATTTACAATCAAGTGCATATTTTTTTGGATTCATAGTGAATATTCATATTGTCCCGAGCTGAATTTGCTTCAAAAGAAACAGATTTAAGAATTGCCTATTGCAGAACTATTAGGAGTTAAAATGCAGATGCTTGAAGTAATGTGTCACACATGGGTATTGAATTCAAATAAGCACTTACCCACTGCCCAGAGCAGTTGCTTCATTGTCCTAAAATTGCACAATTCTTGGAATGCAATGTGTGCATTGAGTGACTTGTTGAATGGTCCTGTATGAGACTCTATAGTGGAGGACCAAGGCTTGACAGGTTCTGCCTTTACAATGTAGGAGCCAGTATCCTCTCAGATATCTGCATATGAGGCTTAGAAAAAGCAGGACTTATAAGTCTGAAGTAGTCATCCAATCAGCCATCTATTGTAGAAGCACAGCCACAGGCTAAGTCACTTGACCTAGAGTCCAAGCAAGAAAATATTCTCAGCCCTCACATGCAGAAAGTTTGAGTGAGTAGAATAGGTGGTGCTTTCTGAGTTTGGGTGTTTCATTGTCAGGTAACACATCAGAAGTGGGTGGGGCTTGTTCTCTATTCTTATAAAGGTTGCGGTTCTCTATTCTTATAAAGGTTGCTGTTAGTGTTGGTGGAAGTGGTGTTTCCTTCTTATAATTCTTTGGTAAAGCTGTGGTTTGCTGCTTGATTGTCTGAGTTGGTAGTTCCTGGATTAGGATATCGTTTACTGCTTGATTGCCTGGTGTTAAGCTTGATGTCAATCCTTGCTTATCTGGGTGATGATTGCTGGGGAGGTGTTGATAACTAATTTGTCTAAGTGGCAAGCTTCCAGAAATTCCCTAGCAGTTTTGGATTTAACTTGGCCTAAGATTCTCAGATTCCTAGTTGAAACCATGGTTATAAGTCTATGTGTGATGAAATTAAGGAGTTTTCATCATGTCTTTTGATTGCTAGTTGTGTTCATGAATGTCCTCTGCTAGCCTTCTGCTTGTCTGTCCTACATAATGGCTATTATAGATTTTAAACTGTATGTTAATGATGACTCCTGTTTTTTCTTCTTGGCTGCTGGGTCTTTTGGTTTGCTAAAAGTGTTCTGGAGAGCTTGAGTTGGTCTGTGTGCTATGATTATGTTGTGGGGTTATAATAGTCTGTTGGTTGTTTTTGAGCATTTTTTAAATGTATGGCAATGTTATCCTTTTCATAGCTTGTGTTGGTTGTACTGTAATGGGTTTAAGTGGTCAGGCTCTTTTTTATAAACTTGCATGGATATCCATTTTGTTGGAGACTTTCCTTTTTCTGATGTTCTGGCTTGCTGCAGTCCATTTGTTCTCTTCTGAACAATGTTCTTGCACAGCTTCTCTTGTGGGAGGTTAGGTTCTTGCTTTGGTAGTACAGCACTTGCTTATTGTGGATGGCTTTTCAATTGTGTTTCCAGTTTGCTGCCATTTTCTCTGCTGATGAGAATATCCAGGAAAGTAGTGTGTTATTTTTTTTTTCCTTGTACATTTTATTCCTTTAAACATGTTGGTGATAGTTGCATGTGTCTTCTCTAGTATTTTTAATTATGACAAAGGTGTCGTCTACATAATGGATCCATACTTTTGGTTGTATACGTGGGCGTGCTGTGGTTCTAGACACTGTATTACAGGTTTTGCAATGAATCTTAAGAATGGTAATTCCCTGTAGGTGTTCCTCTGATTAGAATAGATGTTTAGTAAAACTCAACTCTCACTTTTTTTTAAAAAAAAAGAATGCTTTGGCCAGTGCTATAAAAGGAAGAGCCTGGGAACCAGACTTCTGTTGTCAAACTATTTTCCAAAATCATACTTTACTTCCTGAATGTGTGTGGCTTCTAATTCCCTGACTGATTTTTGACAAGTATGCTTGGCTCTAATTCCTGAATTTGTCTAGATGGAACCTTGGTGGTTGGTTTGTTTTTCCAGAGCTCTTGCATTCCTGCTCCATGGTGAGATTTATAGTTATAGTAAACATCTTTGATCTACATCTGCACTTGCAATTGGTAGCATAGGATGTGGAGTTATGGCAACTATCTGTAGATCTGCAGGTAAAGTAGCCAGAAGACTAGAGAAAAAGGCAAGTAGCAGAAGGGATGAGTAATGGTGGTGGGATGGAGGAAGAACAGATTTTCCTCACATTTTAACTGCTGATAATTATGTACATAGTAATAATTATGTACTATGTGGAATTACAATTTTATCTGAGCAGGCAACAAAAGTTTAAGGCCAAGAAAACTAAAGGGCTCTTCTTATACACAATGGACTTTTTATCAGGTGGAATAACAGAACCATGAAAGCCTGGCAAAGTATCTCTTTGCTCCCTCTTATACCAAGCAGAATCAAAGTGGAGTTATCCTGAGTTTCTTTTTCATCCCCAGGCCTAAATTGACAATTATTTAATGGTTCTTGCATTATTTCTTCAAAGCTTATCTTCATATCTAGTCGTTAGTATATATCCGGATGAATTTAACTATTGTCACTGTGGACAATTCAAAAGTCAGCCTATAGGCACGCCTTTTCCTTGAGAGATTTTGTTCCCAAATCAATCACAGGCTTAAAAATTAACTCCTTCCTTCCCATTTGCTTAAATTCAAGGCAACAAAATGTTGCCTTTTCTCTCAAAAGTTTCTTTTGTGTGGAACATCTGTTTGCAAAAGGGTTAAGGCAAAGAAATGGTAGGGTTAAGGAAAAGAGCAGGCAAGTTTGATTTCAAGTCACCAGAGAAAGTTCTTTAGTTGCCAGCCAGCTTGCCTCCCATGCAGCTAATCCTAATTGCAAATGGCAGGCAGCTGTCTTATGATCTTGAGCTGCACTGCTGATCTGTGCTGTTCAGATGAGCCCTGGCAGATGATGGCAGTTCACGCTTGACTGTCATTGCTCACTCACTGATTAGTTCTGGAGGTTTCTCCTCTACCCTGAGTCTGCATTTGATTGTTCTCCCCCAGACATTAGTGTTTTGCTAGAGCAGCATCTTTTCTACGGGCAGCATCCTGCTTGGGTTCTCATTTAATCTAAATGGAGGCTCATTAGCCTCCCAATATGTTTCTTTTCAGTCTTTACAATTAGCCAGTGTTGGAAATAAAAAAATTCTTCTTTCTAGGTGTAGGCTTGGGATTGCAACTGCTCGAAGCAAAGGCATTGTTGAAACTTGGCAAGCACGCTGGTTTGCCAAGGTGCTGATACAGAAATTGCTGTGATTTTACATGTGCTTTACACATATATGCACATACAAAATATTTAGATAGATTGTGTAGCTGGGCTAAAAAATAAGTACAGAAAATATAGAACTTATCTAGAAACATACATGAAAAACATAACTTTTCTAACAATTGTTTTCTTAGGGAGATTGATATTGACGGAGTTTTGGCAGACGTGTTCCTCTAGCTCAGTGGTTCTCAACCTTTTTAATGCCGCGACCCCCAACCGGTCATAAGTCGAGGACTAAACTGGTCGTAAGTTGAAGACTAAACCGGTCGTAAGTAGAGGACTACCCAACTGGTCGTAAGTTGAGGACTACCCAACTGGTCATAAGTTGAGGACTTTCCTTGCCCAGGAGCGCTGTGCATGCATGGTGCCTCCCCCTGCGCCGGCCGAGGCATAGCTGGCAAGTAGCAGAGACAGAGCAGGCCGACCACCGGCTGGGCCACCAGCTGGCCCAGCCAAAGGGAGGTAAGGCACCCGCCAGAAAAGGGAAAAAAAATGGCGGACAGCCTTGCTTGGCGACCCCCGTGAAATGGTCGATCGACCCCAAATGGGATCGCAACCCATAGGTTGAGAACCGCTGCAAGTCTAGCTGGCTTCCTTTTCTTGTCTTGACTAAAATTTCTATGATAGACTGCTGCTTAAATATCATGGGCTGAACAAATACTACTACTGAGGAACATAACTTGGAGCAAAGATGCTGGCCTTCTGAAAATTGGGTATAACTCTCTGTTTCTCCCAGAACACTTAAATTGGTTGGGAGAACTGCAATTAACTTGGGGCTGAAACAAGAACAGCTTGATAGGTTAATCCCAGCATTTTCAATTGCACTTCTAAATGAATAGAAGCTAATGCAAGGCCTGTAATATGGGTCCTACTGACTGTCAGTGCGCATTTGGGCTTTGATATCACTTGAAGGTTCCTAATGGTCTTTAAATGTAGCTCCATGTAGAGTGCAAGGCGGTAATCTAAGTGAAAAATGATGGTGGTGTGTACCACAAAGGCAAGTTCCTCATGTCCAGGAGTGGTAACTAGTACCCCAGGCAGAGATGGACAAAAGCCACCTTGGGTATAGCTTCCATTTGCTGATCCATTAGGAATCTGGAATCCAGGAGTACCCCAAAGTCATTGACTGACTCCAAGCACAGTGCAACTCCATGCAGAGTTGCTGCTGGACCAGTAAAGGAGCTCCAATGTATAGGCAGTCAATCTTGCTAAGGTTCAGGGTTGACTTCTTATCTACCCAGAGACTCCCATCTTCCAGGTACTGGGACAAGACTTCGACACCATTTCCAGTGAGACCTGGAATAACAGTGTAAAGCTGGGTACCATCAGCATGCTGATGACACTTAAGCCTAAGCTGCTGAATGATCTGTCCCAGTGCCTCCAAGCAGACATGAAATAACAGAAGGGAGTTAACAACCCTTGTGGAAACATACAAGAAAGCTACTGATGTATTTTCCCTCCCCATTCTTGTATTTTTCACTGCTTAGAAACCTTGGGAATGGAGCAATTTCTAACTCTTATGTAGTCAATACAAATTTTAAAATAATAGTTATTCTTGATGCATAAAGTATTTTCAAACATAGAGATTTGCTTCAGACACTTTTTTAAATAAAAGCTTATGCTTGTTCTTTAACATTTACAAATAATGAAAGAACAAACCTGTGTATTGTGAGACCTTAAAGATGTTTCCTAATAAAGGCTTAGCACATACAACCTCACATCTTGTAAACCATGACCTGTAAATGCGGTAAGATTTTTTTTTTTACACCTGACTGGGAAGTGGATGATCCTGAGCTTTTTGATGTTTCTTACAGTATTTGAACCATGTTAAATAAGATCAAGCACTTTTCTAGTATGGGGGTAGCAGTGCTTGAGGTATAAGACCAATGTAATTTACAAGAGCTGTTTTGCAAGAAAGAGTTTATTTTCTCAGGGACTAGGGAAATGGCAGGAAACCATGAATATCGCAAAGTGTGATGAATTAATTTGTTTGTCTGTGTAGCATGGCAAGAATTGCCCAAGGACTATCTCATGAACAGAGGTAGAATCCTATATGTGTTGCCAAGGTAAAATAAGGATAATGTCTCTTGGATTGCAACAAGCATTTGTGAAGCCGAATACATAAAACATCATACAGGTTGATAGAAATCTGTTAATCCCCCTCTATAGTTTTCTTTTCTTCTATACAAACTCTGTGAAGTAGTTTGTCTATCATCCAAAAAGAAGAGCTTCTAAAAGGCAAGCTGTTGGAGCTGATTTGAGATGAGGCTCATAGAGCATATATGAGTTACAATTTCAGTCAGAAACATGCTGAAGAATAGGCTCAGAAAAGTTTATTTGCCTTTGAAATAAAGAAGATGCTTACTATTATGTGAGTCATTTTGATGGGGAAATGTCTATCAGCTTGGGAGAGACTGACTGGTGGAAGAACAATGGCAACAAGTTAACTAGTTTTTATAGGAAGAGGGTGGAAAAGATGACTACCTGCCTTCCAAGGATTTGGACTGTCACTATGCCTACACACACACACATACACACACACACACACACACACACACACACACACACACACACACACCAACACACACACATTTTAAATGTGGCATTCTTGAAAGATAAATTGCTGAACAGAAACTGCATGGCCTTCTAGAACTAAGTTCTGGAGGAGAAAGCTGATACGGCATGCTTTGTAGTGATTTGCCTGTACAAAGACTGAGGGAGGCATATGCCTATCAGAAAGAGGCATTTAGAGACCTTTCTCCTATTTTGCTACTTCTGCTAGTTCTGATGCTTGTTCTTGAGGTTTATGAACCAAGACAGAATGGGAACATTGTTTACATATGACCCATCCTTCTGCACAACAGTTTTCTATAGAAGTTAGCCAAATGATTTGGGGTGTAATTGTGGAAATCCCCAATAGTGGTAGTTCTAGATAGTGTTGAGCCCAAAATTTTCTCATCTTCTCTACAGCTCTTGCAATCAAAAACTGTTCTAAGAGTTTCCAAACCCTTTGAAGCATGTTTTCTGCAAGGAGAACAGAGAATCAATTTCAATAAAGGGTGACATTCCAATTTTTACAATCTTTAACATACTATTACTGTTTTTATGCAAAGCTGCTAGGACAGTGGGGTAGGGTGGGGGAAAGTAACCATTATTTTGACTAGTAAAAATTACTTACTTGTGACTTGATTTTCTTTTTTAGGATGACCCCGTTACATGACATAAAAACTATTATGTCCTAAATTGCTTTGCTGATCAGTTTCTTATGTCTTTTACAGCTGTGTGAGAAGCAGGAAAGAAGTACTTCATTTACCAGCTGCATCATGTGACAATTATGGAGAAGACAGCATGAGAGAGTGAGATGAGGATGGCCAAGGATCTGGTAGTTATGATGAGACTTTACAAGATTCAGTGGGTCAGGAGGATTCATAGCTGTGGTTACTGGTGCCAAAGATAGCAGATGCTTGTGTAAGGATGATAAACAGTTTCACCGAAATACTTCTTCATACTTAGTCTGGAGCTATATCTGCCGAGCAAAGGGAATTCTCTGGTGTGTTGAATTTTCTCAAATAAGCTCTTTGCCCTTTCACATTTCTTTAATGCAGAACTAGTTACTTTATGGAAAGAAATGAACTTTCCCAAGACTTAGTAGAGAGAGAATGAGCCTTTTTCATGGCTTCCCTTGGAAAATAAATTAGCTGTTATTATTTCAATTATCATCTTTTGTACTATAGTTTCCTTGGACAGGTGCAAAGAATAATTTGCATTGCTCATCCTAAATATAATATCCAACATGATTTCTCTGGTAGTGTCACAAGCACATAAGTTACAAAATATACACTTGTAGATTTTCTTTATCATTGTTTTTTGGCCCTGGGATTTAGTGTTTTCAATAGAGGAGAATATTTGTAGTTTAGGTCTGAACTGTGGAATCCTTAGTGGTCTTTGAGCTTGGTTGTTTTCCTTTAGACATTTTATTAGCTGATTAGGCAACATCTTCAGTGCTAGAAGGGAGAGAGGTTTTCTCTCCGTTTATATACTGTGGCTTGTCTTATCAGTGTTGGTGGGACTGTTTTCTTCTTGGTATTTTCTTGATTAGGCTGTTGTTTACTGATTGATTATCTGAGTAAGTAGTTCCTTGATTGGGGTATTGTTTACTGCTTGATTGTTGGTTTGGCCTTAATCGTGGTGCTAATCCTTGCCTATCTGGATGTTGATTGCTGGCAAGGAGGTGTTTTGGTCTTTTTTATTCCTTAAGTAAATCAAAAGACCTGGTCCCCCGAAGAAGAGAAAAAAATTCAAGTCATCTACAACATGCAGTGTAAGACCTGTAACAATAGGACAGTAGGACAGACGGCAGAAGCCTAGCAGAGTGTATCCATGAACACCCATTAGCAGTCAGAAGACATGATGAAAACTCCTTAATTGGACACACTTAAAACCATAGTTTCAACTAGGAAACTGTGAGCATCCTAGACCAGGATAAATCCAAAAATGTTAGGGAACTGCTATAAGCTTGGTACTCAGACAAATGAACCATTAACAAGCATATAGAAATAAACAACATGTACACATAATTCAAAAGAGACAATGAGAAAACAAAAAAGGAAATAAAAAGACTAGAACACCTCTCTAGAAATCAAAAGTATGTAACTAAGAATTGTTCCTGGCTGTTTAATCCATTTAAACCTAGAATTTGCCACCACCATATGGATGCTTAGCACTCAGTCTTCCTGAACTTCCCTTATAATTCATGATTTTATGATTCTTCTACAAGAGAGTATCTGCTTTTTTCAGCTCACTCATTTAGCCTTCTCAAGCCTCTTAAAGAAATAGGAAAAAGTTGCTTCTAGAATTTGACTGCCTTTTTCATAATTGGAGAATGGACGGATTAATTCAGTCCACATTTGGATATTTTGGCAGAAAAAGCAAACATCTGATTTCTGTAATAACTACTAAGAGTAAACCAATAAAATGGTTTGGCTAAAATTTAACAACTGGCAGTTTAGATTATTGGCTAGCTATACATTTCAGTGAAGGGGAGGAAATAATATAAAGGAAACTAAATAGTGTTGGTAATACAGCTAAAGACATAAGGTGATAACTAGAATAGAATGGAATAGAGCTGGAAGGGACCTTGGATATCTTCTAGTCCATCCCCCTGCTCAAGCAGGAGAACCTACACCATTTTAGACAAGTGACTGTCTAGTCTCTTCTTAAAAACCTCCAGTGATGGAGCATCCACAATTTCTGAAGGCAAGCTGTTCCACTGGTTAATTGTCCTCACTGTTATGAAGCTTTTCCTTAATTCCAGGTTGCTTCTCTCTTTGGTCAGTTTCCAACCATTGTTTCTTGTCCTACCCTCTGGTGCTTTGGAGAATAGTTTCTTTGTGGCAGCCACTCAATTACTGGAATTGTCACCCCCGTTTCTTCTTTTCTTTAGAGTAACCAAACCCAAGTCCTGCAGCCATTCTTCATGTATTTTAGTCTTCAGGCCTTTTGATCATTTTAGTTGGTCTTCTCTGAACTTTTTCCAAAGTCTCAACATCTTTTTTGTAGTATGATGACCAAAATTGGTTGCAGTATTCCAGGTGTGGTCTTACTAGGGTTTTATAAAGTGGTACTAATGCCTCACATGATCTTGATTCCATGCCTGTGTTTATACAACCCAGGATTGTATTAGCTTTTTTGAATTATTTTCTTTTCCACCTAACTTTGGAGGGTTACATATTGAAGTTTATTAAGGGTGCCCCTTTAAATAAAGGAAGTGCTCTTCTTGGCTTATTTTATTCAAGACTTTGGAGCTGTGTGCTCATGATGTGACCAGCCCTCTGGAATGGCCTTGTGCAGGAAATGCCATTGGCTCCAAAATTCTCCATCTTGCAGAAATGGCTGATGATGGAAGGCAATGAGTGTATGGTGGGGTATAAATGTAATAAATAATGGTAAAGTTCTTACTCAGCTTGGGGTTACAGGTAATCTTCAACTTCAACAGTTTATTTAGTGACTGTTCAAAGTTACAGCAGCCCTGAAAATAGTGATTTATGATCATTTTTCCAAATGTTGACCATTGCAGCATTCCCATGGTCACATGATCAAAATTTAAATGCTGGGCATCTGATTCATATTTATGATGGTTACAATGTCCTGGGGTCACATGCTCCACCTTTTGCAACCTTTTGACAAGCAAAGTCAATGGAGAAGCTGGATTCACTTAACAACTATGTTACTAACTTAATTGCAGCGGTTCACTTAACAACTGTTTTACTTAGCAACAGAAATTTTGGGCTCAGTAGTCCCTGTTGTTGGACTATGATGCTGCTGTAAAAATTCTCTTGCCATTAGGAGAGTGTTTTATTATTATTATTTGTGTGGCAATTATGTAGATCAATTTAAAGTGGACCGTGTTGGTAAATTAAGCCTTTGATTATTATATTTTATGTGGTGCATTTTATTTTATTGAAATGTATTTATAAAATGTGAACATCACCTGCAGAACTCTGCACAACAGATGACCAAGACATGTCCATACATTAATCATTTCTGAGTTAGTTTGTTGATGAAGTATTAGATCTTGGAAAGTTAGTGTACATTTTATGGAGTCCTTTCCCAATACACCTGTCTAATACACAGGATCCTTCAAACAGAAAAGTTTCCTTGCCCTCCACTCCAGAACAACAAATTCTATAGCATTTTTGCCTGTCACACAGCTTTTAAAAGCACAAGAACCCTGCTAGGAAAATTGTACATCAATCCATCCATCTCTCTATCCATAGGGATTTAACTACTCTCAATTAACTTTTATTTCCTAAGGTAGACCTTTCTATTCTAGACAGAATACAAATGGATGGCTGTAGAAATTGAATAAATAAAATAACAAAATAAAAATATGGTCTACAGAGAAATAATACTCTAAAATAAAGCGAGGGTGTGTGGGGAAGAAACAGGATGGGAATTTATTTGCCATAACTAATTATACTACCTGTTCTCCACCTCTTTCTTAGACCTCTTATTGTATACATTTCAACATGCCCATATAGCTGAGTGCATCACTAAGCAGGCGGGGGAAAGGGAAGCAACATTAGGCAGAAGTATACAATTATGGGAAATGATTTTTGCAGATCTGGAGGAAAAGGAGGGAGGTGCTTAGTGTCAATCCTAGCCATTGTTATCCTCCAAAGAACAATTAGAGAAGAACCACCCAACTTTCTGCTAGTCTTTACAATCCTAAAGAGCTGGAGGGAAATCAGAGATTTTGCTTAAGTCTCTGTAAATCCTCCTAGTTGTTAGAAATTGAACCCACAGATGTGTCTAAATGCAGAAATGGATTCAAAAATTTACTTTTAATGGAAATAAGCACAATCAATCCTTGCAGCTCACCTGAACACTTTCATGCAGTATTTAGAGACCTATCAGATTGCCAAAATGGCAATCTGGATGATTTTTTTTTTAAATTCTGTGTTTAATTCAGCCAATGTAACTCAGAGGTTGAGCGTCTAAGGAGTGCTCAGTGGTTGCCACCCACAGCTATTCCATCTTTGGTATTTTCTGTGGATTTCCTATCTTTGTTTATTCAGCTACTATCTCTGCTAAAGGTTTCAAATAGAGGCTAGATGTTTATCTACCAGAGATGCTGATAAATGGGGGTCTACTATCTGTACTGAGCAGAGGGAAGGACTAAAAGATTTTCCAACTCTGTTCTTTTATCATTTATGGATCTATCATCATATTGGTGTCCTTTTGTTTGATATCTCAGCTTTCTTCTGTTTTTTTTTTCAGACCTCATAAAATCCAGTTGTCATGGGGAGGAGCCATTGTTCCATTGCTGCCTCTATTAGAAACCCTCTGACTGGGATTCTTGTTTATGCTTCTGATAAAATCCTACCCTTTCCTAGTCTGTTACCTTTCACTCTTTATTTCAGATTGATCTGAAATTTTGTCTTGTCTTAGATGACACAGAAAAATAGGTGAGATTTTGAAATGTGTATGTGTGAGAGAGATATGTACACGCACTTCCATTCATACGTAAATGTGTGATGAGTGAAAAAAAGTATTTATCTGTCTAAGTGCATACTGTAGGGTGAGCAATTTGATGTAGAAAACAGATTTACTCAAAACAGGAAGGAAGTCTTTCCAGAAGGTTGAAGAATGACCAAGTATTTTTTTAAAATCTGATTTTTGTTTGAAACTAGGAAATCATGAATGAAGGCAAAAGCATGGTAAGGGTGTCCAAAGGTCAAGATGGTGGTTATTATTGCATGACTGTAACCCTGTCTCTCTTTTCACACATCACACATGCAATAAATGGAAAAAGGGAACAAGACTTCGTTTGTGCAGTCACACAAACTTCTGATTTGTTTAGAATTATCCTAACCAGTCGCCTAGCCCCTTCACAATTTCTTTTGTTCATGGGCCTATCCAGTGATGTCACTGCAATCTTGTGATGTTAATGCTGTCCTCAGCTTCTCTTCTGCTTCAAATAAAAATGCAAACTCCCCCACCCTAAAACTGATTTGGTCCTTAATTAAATAAATCCCATTTAGTGTACTGCTATACAGGTTGTCCATATACAAGCATGCCTAAATTAATGCACGTATGTTTCTAGCAGTGCAAAAATAGTTGTTGTTCTTTTAAAAAGACAAATGGATTAAAAAGTTAAGAAAGATGCCTAGTTGACTTGCCCTTTCACTTGCCTATCTGGGCATGTGGTGTTTACTCAAATGGCTAGAATATACTGCTCAGAGTTGCCAGCAGGCATAACGTAGCATTTGGGTTGGTGCCATGCAAGTAGACAGCTGCTGACTTGTGGGGTAGGGAGATATTTGCCAGCGGTCTACTCAGGACCCTGCTGACTGTCTCTCTTGAATGAAAGGCAAAGTATTTATTTCAGGTCATTCCGCTACTGAATTTATATCATTGTTCTTTAATTGGGCATAACCCACCAATTATATAATTAGGAAAGTAGAAATAGTGTCCTTCTATTATTTAGAATGCCAGCCAGTCATGTTCTTTCCAAGAAACTCTGATTCCATCCTGTCTTACCCAATTTTTCAGCCTCCCTCCAAAATTGGTCAGCATCTGTCAGTCCCACTAGGTAGACAAGACCAGGAAATTAACTCTGCAGGAAGGCTAACACTATTTTTATTGAGACTGGTTGCAACAACAGAATCTTGCAAGTCTGATTGTACTGTATCTCCTCCTCCTTCTTATACTCCAGTGAATTAGGGGAGCAGTTACCTGAGGCATTTCCAAATGTTGTCTCATTGATCCTGACTTAAAAAAATACTTCAGCCCCTTCTGCCAAGGTAATAGTTCCTGCATATTTCTGTCAAGGACATTTTCCATACTCTCTATAGCACCTTACAGCTATTGAACATCCTCAATTGTCATTGGAGTGTTTTGGTTTCCTTCTCTTGTAATGTTTTTCTTTATATTCTTGTATTTCTGCAAACCTTAGCCTTCCCTGCTGCTACCTACCTCCCTCTTCTTGTGGGCTCATGATAGGTGTACAAGTTAGACATTAGAACAGAAAATGAACATGACTTTTCTTTGCCTGTGCTGTCCTACAATGAGCTGGTGTGCTTAAAGTAACCTAGAGGAATTCATGCTGTGTCTGGAATTCTAGCGCTGATGCTTCTGAAAATGAAATATCTGTTGGAGAGTCTGGTTCCTTACACCTGGATGTGTACTAGTCTTTTTAGGACCAATGGGAAAAATAATAATTGAAAATTATACTCCCTTTAACTTTAACACCCAAAGGAAACCTCAAAGATGCTTTTTCAAAAGGCAATTGGACTTTTTTTTTCTGTGAGAAAGTTGTTTTGCTTCCCATGCAAAGAAGCTTCTTCAGTTCTGACTGAAATTCATTCAGTCAGAACCTGAGAAGCTTCTTGGATAAGAAGAGAAATGTCTTCCTCGAGAAAAAAATAAAACAAAACAAAATTAAAAAAACTAAAGTCCAGTTGCCTTTTGAAAAACCATCTTTGAGACAACCATGACCTGGATGACTGAGAATCTCCATAGACATCACAAAGGTGAATACAAAGATTCGTTTGTCACCCCAAAGTTTCAGCTGGTTCCATTATGAACCACCAAAGCTCTGCGCCATTCAGAATCCAGTTTGCACAGGCTTTGCTCTAAGAAAATAAAGGGGAGAAACTCACTGATAGTCAGCTTCACCTATTGCTGCCTCATAGCCAACTTCATTCACAGCATGATAGCAAGTCAAGTCAATTGCTTTGAAGCCATCCTCCAGCCACTTCCTTTCACTAGTTGACCTTACTCCAGTTTTCTCGACTTGGCTATTCAAGACTTGTTTAGGAAATGTGCTTTTTAAATGTGGAGTGGGACATAGAACTAAAGCTCTATTTAAAAGGAATGGGGAATGTTCTCTTGAATATGTACATAGCCTAGGTGCAGCCTAGCTATGCTATTGTTCTTAAAACACAGATGCTACAAACTGGAGGACTTAGTTGCCTCAAATAAGCAAGGACACTTATTTTGAAGGGGGTATTTTGGGAAGGGGCATCTGAAAGGAAAAACAGAGGCAATTCCTCTACCATTGTCCTCTTTTTCCCACTCATTCACTAGACTGTTATAAAACTAAAATTAAAATGAAGACCTAACATATTATTACTAATATGGGGGTGGGAACTACATCACAAAGACAAGCAACCACAGACCAAATTTTTCCTAACCGTAGTCATCTAGTGAGGCTAATGTTTCTTAACCTTGGCAATTTTAAGATATACATGTAAGGAAAATTCTGGGAGTTGACGTCCTCACATCTTAAAGTTGTTAGGGTTGAGAAACACTGATTGAAGCCATTGTTTATCCTCCTGTAGTGGTCTAGACACCGGTCTTGCCTTAGTTTTCTTGCTCTACAGAAGAGTCTGCGATGCAGAATCATTCTTCATTGTACTATTGGCTGGTGGAAAGCATGCAGCTCCAGCCCCATTCCCAATCATCCCTGGTAGCCTAAGCTGAGAGAAGCAGGAACATGGCTGATTCTAAGCAACAAAATGTAAAATGAAGCCCTTCAAAGCAAGCTTCAAGGCAATACCCCTGCCCCACATCCCCAAATACTGAAAGAACATAGCTTAAGGTTTTGTTTTGATTGAAGAACGTATTTCAAACCATGTTTGTGAACAACATCTCTCCACCCCAGTAAAACTCAAGCTGAATTTTGAGCACAGATCACTTGAACTGCTTGTTTTGCATTCAAATAATTTTGTATAGTTTAGTCATTCTGTTCTATCAATTGCTAACATATAGACAAGAAAGACTGCTGTCCTTAATGTAGAGAACTTGGTCACTATTTCCTAACTTGCACTTGTTCTGGTTATTTTCTCAAGTTTATTTACACTCTGTAAATACCACTTTTCCTAATATGTTGGTTTGTTTACATATATTTGTCAAGAAATTCCAATCTTCCTGGTGTTGGTCAATCTTGGTCATGCTAGTCTATGACCAAATAACGATTTGATTGATTGATTGATTGATCAATTGAGTAATCAATCTTGAGTTGAACATAAAGTATCTAAGCAAGCAAAGTTCTTCCAATGTTGCAGACTGGGGGATGGGTGGAACACCCCACCTCCATTTATGCCAAGGTTTGCCTTTCACCAAAACTTGTACAATCTTGCACTGATTCAACAAAATAAGTCCCTCTCCCTTCAGCAGCTACTGCTGAATGCTGTATAATAAGTTCAATTCCGCTGAAGCGTAATGAAAATATAGCTACATCCAGGGTTTACATTTCTGGTTCAGCATCCATTTGGGGGCTTTCTTTCCACCTTTGAAGATATGTTCTTTGTACAAAGTGCCATCAGCAAAGGAAAACCACAATATTGTGGTTAGGAGAAATTATCTTTTTGACAAAAGTTCCTCAAAGCCAATATGCAAAGCCATAAAGGAAGTCTGCACTTATTGAAGAAGTCTGACTGCATTTAAACAATACGCCTGGCTGATAATGGAAATGGAGAGACACAAAGCCTCACTGGGTAAAATGTGAGAGAGGAATTGGAATAAAAAGAATCAAATGCACTCTTTTTCCATGTTGCAGTTCAGAAACTGTTTCTGCCTTTTAAGAACTTTTTGCACATAAAAAGAAAAGATCAAAAGGATGGACTCTCTATTTCACAAAACGTCAGATAACACACTAAGAATGATTTAAAAAAGCAGCTGGAAGTAACTTAATTCTTTTTCTGGTATATCTAGCTACCCACCTCCCACCCCAGCTACCTATTTTTGAAATTCTATCTATACTTCTTTCTGATGAATGACAATACTCATTTAAATAACTGGGGAACATAAAACTAATATCTTGGTGTTATGAAAGACACCGTAAAATAGAAAAATTAGTATTAGTTCTCTATTTCATCTATAAAAAGAATTAATTTGCCTGTGCAGGTTAATATTATTCAGCCATTATTCAAATACCTTGAAAATAATACGTTTCAGCAGGAAGATGCAATGCTGCTATTGCTACTATGGTGTGTGTGTGTGTGTGTGTGTGTGTGTGTGTGTGTGTGTGTGCGTGTGTGTGTAGTAAGTGCTTTTATGCCACCTCAGGCACTGTACAGGGAGGTTCCCTTGAAGACACTTGGAAGCTATAACTGGCCCAGAATGCAATGGCACATTTAGTAGCAATAGCACTTATATACCTCTCCATAATCTTTCTAGCACTCTCTGAGCAGTTTACAATGTCAGCATATTGACTCGAACAGTTTCATTTTACCCATCTCAGAAAGATGGACGGCTGAGTCAATCTCAAGCCCTGTGAGGATCGAACTCCAGGCTCTGGGCAGAGTTTGCCTGCAATACTGCATTCTAACCACCAACCAGGGCTCTTAATAATGGGAAGGCCTCAGTATGCTCATGTAATTCCCAGAGTTACCCTCTTGGGGAGATAGGTGATAGAAAAATGAATGAATGAATGAATGAATGAATGAATGAATGAATGAATAAATACCACTGTTACTACAAGAAACACTGGTGGCCCGTAGGCTTCTGGGAAAATGCAAGTTCCTGGTTGTCTTTGATGGAACTTAATTATTTAAGGACCTGTCTATTCTCCAACTGTCTCTGCTCATCCTATGAAATTTGATAGGCAGACTTTGGGTCCCATCTATTAGCAATGCCATCTTGTGAAGACCAGAAGGGATATCATCTCTGTTGTACTACCTGATGCATGGAAGGACCTTGCTGTCCTTCAAAACAGTCTTGAAGAAAAACCTGCCTTTTACTTTAAGCACCGGACTAGGAATAGGATTGATGTGTATCTGCTGTGGTGTATACTATGCTGTGCAACTGGTCAGGAAGTTGTTTTTTTTATCTCTCCCAGTACTTATGAACTTACAGGACTTTTTTTTTTATTGTACTTTACTAATAGTTTAATGTTTCATTCTTGTTCTTAATCCTTGTAGGCTAACCAGTCTTGTTGAGTGGGACTCACTAGAAATTAAAATTATACATTGCTATGCATTGCATTAATTTATTTCTGAGAATGCATCAATACAAATTTATTTATTTATGCTGATGCAATACTTCTTTTAAGTCATCTTCCTGAATAGAATCACATGTCAGTTAGTATCTTTCTTAGGGGATTTCTAATCTCATATGTGGTAGGAAAACAAGAACCACTTTCTTTTTTTAGCACTTTTCTTCTCATGGCCATGAAAGGTTGAACAACTGGAGCTGGGGAAATAGGTTTTATGTCACCTGCAGATTTAAGATCAATTTATGTTGGAAGATTGCTTTCAGACTGCCAGTCCAACTGCAATACTCTTAAATACTAAAGCTCCACAGGGCAGGAAAGAAATAACTGCATGTCAAAAATAGGCAGCTGTTTTTAACTAGTACTGCTTAATGAGGAATTTATCAGAAAGGAAGTTCTAAAAAGAAACTGAATGTTAGGCAGCCACAGGAGGGACTGTAGACATTTTCTCAAAGGAGAATCCATCAACCTGATTTCATGAAAACATCACTGCAAGTTTTAAACGATGGCCAACAGAAGTGTTGACATGTATTCAACATTATCTTTGTTATATACAGTGTAGAATATTAATCATGACCAAACTGGTAAGCTAATAGAGTGAAAAAGCAGATTTGTTTTTCAGTTTCCTGAAAGCTACGCTTATAAATGATCCCATGACCTAGTGAAGGTGAATTATTCTATGATTTGCTTTGATGTATTTTGCTGTTTTTTTTTTCACATTCCTGGTCTTGGATCAAAATCAGAGATCTATCTATCACCTATAGAGAACAACATAGCAACTTATATATTCTGCCCATCAAGTATACTTTGTAGGACCTAGAAGAAAAGTATACCCACCCTTTTCAAATTGAGGAATAACTTTGCTAAGAAATATACTTCTGAAAATTTTTTGAAATGGTCTAGGAATAAAATTCCTCCTCACCTCTGGGGTTAAGATGTTCCAAAGAGCAGGGACAATGGCAATGGCAGAGAAAGCGCTTTTCCTAGATCCCATCAGTCAAAATACTTTAACCAGTGGGATCTGCAATATTCTCTCAACATCTGGGTGAGATAGGTTGAAATAGTTAAGTTAGACAGTTCCTCAGGTAAGTTGATGGCCTGCCATGAAGGGTTTTAAATGGAATAACCAGCACCCTGAATTGAACCTAGAAGCAAACTGGCACTCAATGCAGCTTGCATAGTAGTGGTGTTACATCTGCAACCCCGGGGCACCCCAAACTGCAATTCTAAGGCTGGTTGTTCTACTTGTATCATTAGTCTGGTTGTACATATATTTAATTTTAGTCCCATTTCATTTTGTTTAATTTTTATTGCTAGAACTTGCTGATCCTTTGTATTTTCTGCTGTAGTGCAGGTTATTGATGTTTCTTCCTCCAGTTTCAAAACTATGCTCATACTCTTCCAATCTAGCTTCTCTTCATATATATTCAGCATATAAATAAGGGAAGAGTGTACAGCTTTGTTTTCCTCCTTTGCCAACCTGGAGCCAGTCTGTTTCACAATGTTCTGTCTGTACTGAGACTTCATGACCTGTAATTTATCCAAATTATACACTAATCCTACCAATATGACTGTTGTTTATTTTGAACAAAAACGTAAAGGGATGAGACTGGTTGTTCTCAGAATAGGAAGTCAAATCTGGTGGAAGAGGATTTTACAGGGTATACAAAAAGGTCACCTCCCAGAGCCCTAACTTTTTCAATCTTAACTATGTTTGCTTGCCTACCCTATCACTTTTATTGCAGAAATATGAAACTCACAGTTTCTTTGGGGAGTACTCATCACAGAAACAGGAATGGGGATTGTCTGTACTCACAACCTATTTACTTTGAGGGGGATCTTCCACATAGTTTCTTAGTTCCATCATACTTTCCCATTTCCTCCAAGTCCAGCAGCTGCTAGTCTGTTTCCTGTGCAGAAATGCTCCATGCTCAGCTTATTTTCCACTTCCATGTCAAGAACTGAAAGAAATAAAGCTGAATAGCCCAAGTAGATTGCCTAGGCAAAGATTCAAGGTGAATGTCTTTTTAGTACAATATCATTGCCTGACTTGTGAACCTGAAGCTCTTTTTGTTGCAATTTATATCTTCTGGGAGCTAAGGTAATGTACTTCATGTTCTCATTCCAATTTTATCCTCACAAAAGGCCTTTGAGATTGGGCTACCCGTCTTCATCGCTAAAAGTGGATTGAACCCAAATCTTTTGTCTTAATTTTTAATATGCTAATCGCTGAAAGAAGCTCTGGCTTCTTTCAAAGATGTGTCCTCTTGTCAGGAAGCATCTAACAATGGCATCTTCAGTACTGCAAAGAGATCTCTTCCATGTGACTAACTTTACCAGGTGGCTACTTCAGGCTTGAATTGTTTTTTTAAGGACATACTTCATTATTATTGTTCCAAGTGCTAAACTGGGACAAGAGATGCAAGTGCAAGTCTATCCTCAAGCCTGGAAACTCACTGGGTAATTTGGGCCCAGCCATCCTCTCTATCTAATCTACCTTGTAGGGTTGCGTTGTAGTGAAAAAGAAGAAGAGAAAGGAGAGCTATGAATACTGCCTAGAATCCATCTGTGTTACCCTCCCAAGTAACCCAGACAGTAAATAAGACTAGATTAATTAATTCTACTTTATTGCAGGCTACATTAACAGAATCTTGCAAGTCTAAAAGCATAAACTTTTAAATACTTGATCCATTAGGGCGGGTCCTTCCTAAGTTTCTTTCCCTGACTGTTAAGCAATTCGGGACTTCTGCTACTCCTGTCTGATCATTTTAAAGGAGGCATCTCTTTCCCAGGCTCATCCATACATTCCACTGCAAATTACAGAAGGAACAACAAGATATGCATCCAATAAATAAATAAATCCACCCATTAAAAAAAGTTAAAACTAGTTGCTTGATGTGCTTCCCATTATTTATTTAATGTTTCAGTCTAGCCTACTGCTGTGGGATTTCTGGTGGTTTTCCATCCAACTGCTAACAAAAGCAGAGTCTGCTTAATTTTTACAAGGTCAGCCAAGGTCAGTGAGGTGCCTGTCATACAAAAGCACTCACTGATTATAATTCTTAGCAAACGATGGGAATGCTTTTGGAGAACTAGGATAAAAGAGCTAAGAAAAACTTCACTGTCTAGTGAAATATGGAGATACAGGTTAGATCAGCTATGAAGTATATGGCATGCCATAATCAGAAAATGTATTCTGGCTTCTGAACTTGACTGAAAATAATTACAAACTTGAGGAGATTTCAAATATGACATTTTTACAAATCAAACTTTTTTTAAAAAAAAAACACATGCCTTTTGTGCACTGGTTTCATAATGTATCATTGCCAGGAAAACTGCAGAAAAATGATAAGACTATCCCAGGACATTGGGGTTTTTTTCTTTTTTTTTTCTTTTTTGCAATTCTTAAAGAGCTTGTTAAGCCCCAAAACTTCTCCCAGCTGCAGACCAAAAGAGCAGAGCAAAGAGAGAAGAGCAGAAATGGTGAAGAACAGACTTTTGCATATCATTGCCTTTTTCTATGCTATCTTTCCATATTTAGATCTTCAACCAACTCTAAATATTGAAAGAGGTTGAGGGAAGAATAAAGTCTGAAAGTCCATTGATTATTTATGTCTTTCACTTCATTTCTTTTTTCAACCCCCAACATGGCTTCCAGAAGGAATGAACAGTACAATTGGGGATAGGATTCATAAGAATGATAGATTTTTGTCCATTCTCCAAGTCCAGAGACATAGTTTCAGTCTCAAAGAATGTGAGATTCATTCATTCATCCATCCATCCATCCATCCATCCATCCATTCAATTTATATAGTTGCCCATCTCAGTCAAGTGACTCTGGGCAGCTTACAATTTTAAAACTATAAAACAATTAAAAACAATAAAAACATTTAAAAAATAAATACATAAAGAAGCTGAGATAATTAAGCAATTAATAGAAAGGCCAAGAAACAGGGCCCTTAACGAATTTGGAGCCCCAGGCCTGGGTACAAGGCCAAGTTTTAAAGCCGTATGAAAGGCCAACAGGGTTGGGACTGTTCTAATCTCCAAATACATAATACTTCTTTCAGTGCTTGTATTTGGAGAATCTATATATTCAACCATTTCAACATTAAATAGAACAATAAATGCATCATTCAATAAATATCTTGGCTAAGGGACCATTTCCCACCACATGACTCTGTGTGATTTCTCTTGCCACACTCTGCTTAAGCAGCAATGAAGCTGATGGAGAAATATTATGGATTTGCTTGGCTGTGGTAAAGAGGAGAGGAGGCAGATTAGAAATATTTTTTCTTTGGAAAAATGAATTTTTGAGATTAATGTAGGCCATTTGTCCTTATGCAAATACAATGCTCTTATTCTAAATCCAGTAGCAGGATAGCATTCATCCTTACAACCATTCTTGAAGCTTTTTGGCTCAACATTTCTTCTTCATGTTTACAAATATACAGTCCACTCTGGACAAAATAATTTTTGCTTCTACAGGTTACTGTTTATTGTCATGCTGTGCTTGTTCAAGGTATGGGACTGTGCAGTGGTGGGATTCAAATATGTGAACAACCAGTTCTCTGTGTGCATGCTGCTTCCGGAAGTCCATTCTGGGCCATTAGCTACTGGTTCTGCTGAAGTGGTGTGAACCGGCTGAATCCCACCATTGGGACTGTGTCAGTTTTTGGACCATAAATAATTATTTCACTTTCTTTCCCCCATGATTCTAGTACTGTGGTGGTGAACCTATGGCGCACCTGCCAGATGGGCATTCAGAGCCCTTTCTGTGGGCACACATGCCATTGTCCAAGCCCCCCCTCCCCTCACGGCCTCCTCCTCACAAGCAGCCCCCTGGAGGAAAGTCACCCTGCGTGGAGCAGTACAGCCAAGGACATGGAAGCTGGGCAGTGGGGACAAGACTCTGCCCTCGCACTCCGTCACACAGAGATAATGCTGCGGGGGCAGAGGGCGTGACTGTCATGGTACTGCTGGGCTGCCTGGGCAATCTGCAGCGGGCCGTGGAGGCGGTGGGTGGCCTGCAGATGGGTGGGGGTGGGGGTGGAGCAGGGCGGGGGCAGAGGCAGAGGGGTGGGGGTGGGACAGGGGCAGGGGCAGGGCGAGTTTTGGGCACTTGGTCTCTAAAAGGTTCGCCATCACTGTTCTAGTACATTATCTAAGAAAGTGTTTAAGTTCCTCCTTGTAACTTGTTCCTCATCATTCACACTTGAAATTTCCTCCCCTTCTTTTTAAAGATGCAAAACTGTTTAAAAAATAGTGGAGCATCCAGTTTCACCTGTCATCGATGCCAGTCAATCAGCATTAGGGAAAAGTTTTTGCCTCCGACCATACTTTTCACATTAAAAGAAACACACACGCATATACACACACACACCCAAACACTATTTACTATATAAACTAAGCTTACATATCATTCTAATTGTCTGGTTGAGTAGCTTACAATACTATCATATGTAAATAGAACAGCAAAAAACGGTAATAACAAACTACATGACATAATACAATGTTGCTCTGCTGAGGTATCGTAACCCAAAAACATTTTGAGACTGGGTCCCTTCATTTCACTTAATTTTACAGCTGTAAATGCAAAAGGGATTGATCAAAGGTCAAAATTCATAACGTATGATGTGATATTTTTTTTTTTTTTGGCAACCAACTCTCCATTACTGAAAGTGGAGACAATAAGGCTTCTTTTTGATGGACCCACCTTTCTATTTCTCCCAGGATAGAAAAGATACAGTCTGCCAAAGCATCACTTAACGAAAGACAACTGTACTAGAGTTGTCCTTGGCATAATGTGAGCAATCCCAACAGATAGAACTAATGCAGTTTTTAGGCAGGATATTTTCTATATCTCCCCCCCACCCAGAATAAACCTTATGAGATAGAACAACCAAAGGATGGCAGGCTTTCATTTCTGCAGAATGTTTAGAATGTTTAATAGAATGTTTAATCATTATATTTTGGTCCACAAATCTTTTCTTATAGTTTTTTAGATGCTTTGTCATGGTTTAGTATAGCAATTAAATTTAGGGAAAATAGCCTTTAGATAACACAGTAGTCCTTCATCAAGTATATCAAACCAATGCATTTTAGGAAACTAAACAGATTTCTTCTATAAATCCATTGAACAAAGGCCCAAAGGAAACTGATGTGCTACATCCAGATAGTGGTGAAGCCATGAAATTTCCAACAGCTCTTCAAGGATGGCCCACGGTTCCTTGCAGAAGGTTGCTTCTTTCTGTCTAAAGAAGAAAGACTGGTTTACAACTGGAGGAAAAGAAACTAGACCACATGGTTAAGTATCTGCATGCAGATTGCTATTAAAGCCTCATGTTTTTAATATATATATATATATATATATATATATATATATATATATATATATATAACTATATATATATATATATATATATATAATATATATATATATATAATATATATATATATATATAATATATATATATATATAACTATATATATATATATATATATATTTGTTTTCTGAGGTTTTCGCGGGTATTTGTATATAGGTCTTTGGTTGTTCGGGTTTTCTCCCGCGTAAAATTGGAAGTGTCTTGGCAACGTTTCGACGAAGTCACATTCGTCATCTTCAGGCTGGTGTTTTTAGCTTCTTGCTTTGAGCAGCAATGTGTGGTTTTAGCTGTTTCTTCCTTTTAACTGCCAGTGAGGGTATGAACTGATTGGATGGGAGCTTGGCTGTGTTCTGATTGGGTGGAGGTGTGTTCTGAATGGTGACCATTCAGAACACACCTCCACCCAATCAGAACACAGCCAAGCTCCCATCCAATCAGTTCATACCCTCACTGGCAGTTAAAAGGAAGAAACAGCTAAAACCACACATTGCTGCTCAAAGCAAGAAGCTGAAAACACCAGCCTGAAGATGACGAATGGGACTTCGTCGAAACGTTGCCAAGACACTTCCAATTTTACGCGGGAGAAAACCCGAACAACCAAAGACCTATATATATATATATATATATATATATATATATATATATATATATATATAACTGGCTTAGAGGTTATATATAACGTGGCTTAGAGGTTAAACATCTGCCTAACATGCAGATAGCCCAGGTTCGAATCTCAGAAGAGTAAGTTTGGCTGATGAGGGTTAAAGGAACCCGAAATAGCTATACCATTCTCTCTTTATTCTTTGTTAGCAAAACCTAAAAACCTAATATATATATATATATATATATATATATATATATATATATATATATATATATATATATATATATATATATATATATATATATATATAACTATTTATAACTATTAATGTTACCTGAATCAAATTATAGGAAAAATAGTGAATTATTGGAAAGGGAAAGAAAAAAAATATTCCCTGAGCTGTCAGACATGCCTGATTTGGACAATTTGATGGAAATTCCAGATGTTGTTATCCACTTGTAACCTTCCCATGTATTCCCACTGCCTATTCTGTCTTTTTGTCTGACCGACAGTAGAAAAAGAGCAGAAGAACAGCACAATATGTGCCTGAGGCACTATTGGAACAGTTTCCTTGCAAAACATGAATGACATTTTGGGAATCCCTGAGCTTTTCAAAGTGCCTGTTATCATTTCTGATTTCAAAGCCAAGTAACAAACAGATGCACCCAGGTTGTCAAATTTTCCAGCTAGACTGCAAAATTGGCTAAATAGATTCCTTGACCAAACCCCGTGGTACAGTTGACTAGATTATAAAGTGGCCTAGCCATAGATCTCATGTAACATGGGAAGCCCTGCACCATGATGCACAAATAAGAATAGCTGACGCCGCCACACTATAATTTGGCATGGTCCCATCCATAGATTGGGACTACAATTCAATCTGTGTATAATGTGCACCAGGAGGATCTGTAATTGGGTTTCCAGGCGTGAAGTCATTCATATTTAAAATCAAAGTTGGCAAAAGCTCATGTGCATGTATGGGTTCTTGTTTCCAAAGTGTACATTTTTAGGAAAAGAAAAGAAAAAAGAAAAGAAAAGACTAATTGCAGGAGTGACATTTTCTATTTTTCACAATTCATTTGTTGCTTTCCTGCTCTAGGGCTTTTGAAACAATTTGCCATAGCAGATTTTAAAACCACGATCAGGGCTGCCTAAAGACTGAACAAAAGGATTGATAGAGAGATAGTAGTTACAGGTCAGCATTAGGAACACTGTGTAGTTGGTTTCTCGATTTTAAAACTGGGGATTTATTTTTCCCCTGGCTATGCAAATCATCACTCTTTGCCTCTTGTAGACTTAATCAGCCAGCTAATTAGCAGGCCGATCTGAAAAAATATAAATCAAGGTCTAGCCTAACTTGATAGTCCTTCACATTCCTATTAAAAGAGAGCCCGGCCTTTTGCTGTTTTGGAACTTTGCACTTCTCAAAGCCAAGTTTTGCGTAAAAAGATTGCAAAAGGAGGCTGATAAACAAACCAGCCTGTTTCTACCACTGATACTAAAGGAAAACAAGCAGCCAGCTGGCTTTACACGAGTAAGCTGGCCCTTTGGATGGAAAGGGGAGAAGAAGGTGAGTGGGTTGTTTGAACAGCTGTAAAGAATTTGCAACTCTTTTTCCTCTCCCCTTGCATACCAGCAGCGTCCTTGTGCCAAGCCAAATAGGACAATTCCTAAGAGCAGGCTACTGCAGTGCTGCCATATTGAATGGCAGGAGGGGGAAGACCAAACCAGCTGGTGAGGGCCAAACATGGACATGTGATGGAGCAGTAAGAGACAGCTTCACAGCACAGAGACAGTACTGGGTAAAACAGGGTCCTGACCACACAGGCTATAGACGATTAGACTATAGTTTTGGTGCCAGTTCATGCAACTTATATTTTTTTCAGTGTAACTGGATTGGAAAAACTGTATAAGCCTGGCTTAATTAGGACCTACTATAACAGCAGTTTTTGTTCTTTGCTTTTTCTTCTCGATTTTCTCAAGATTTAGACGAATTCATCTTCAGTTAACTAATTTTTTTTAAAAAAAACTAATTTAATTTTAAAAATAGCGGAAGTGATCACAATTTACAGCAGAGCATTGTATATACGGTATATATCACCGTTCTATTATTAGATCACAGACTCACAGGGTGATTACATTTCAATAGCACTGTTAATGTTTAAGACACTCCCCCATATTCTCACTGTCAAGAAACTATATGCTTTCAGCCTAAGAATGTTAGGCTGTGCCATTAAGTGAATTTAACCTCATTTGTCCTTCCTTATGCAAATTACAATTAGGCTGTCTGTTGCATTCCATGTTTCTTCAGATTTGGCACTGAAGTTCCAAGCTCAGCATTTGCAATGACATACACGTAAATTAGAAAAAGGTGTTAGGGAAAGTTGATAGAAAAATAAATGCAGTAGTCTTTGAATTAAAAATACTGCAGCTTAAAGGAACAAGTTGGGCAAATGTAACTGGCCATGTTTACAGTTGACTAAGGGGGGGGGGAGGTGAGATTGACCAAGTGATAAAATAGGAAAGAAATTCATTCATTCATTCATTCATTCATTCATTCATTCATTCATTCATTCATTTATCTAGAGTCGTGGTGGCACAGTGGTACAGTATTGCAGGCTAACTCTGCTGACTGCCAGCTGCCGGGAGTTTGAGTCTCACCGGCTCAAGGTTGAATCAGCTTTCCATCTTTCTGAGGTCGATAAAATAAGAACCCAGATTGTTGGGGGCAATATATTGACATTGTAAACTGCTTAGAGAGGGCTGTAAAGCACTGTGAAGTGATATATAAATCTAAGTGCTATTGCTATTTATTTATTTATTTATTTATTTATTTATTTATTTGCTTACTTACTTATTTTCCACCTTTATTATTTTTATAAATAACTGAAGGCAGCAAACACACACAATATTCCTTCCTCCTCTTATTTTCATCACAAAACAATCTTGTGAGGCGAGTTGGGCTGAGAAAGAGTAACTGGCCCAAAGTCTCACCGGATTTCATTCCTAAAGTGAGACTATAGCTCATCATCTCCTGGTTTCTATCCTGTTGCCTTAACCACTAGACCAAACTGGCTCTTTCATGTTCTATCTTCTTTACTTCCAGTTTACTACCAAGAAGGTGGTAGCCAGGAACCTCAAAGGAGTAGCCTCTTAAGTCTCGAAGAAGTACAGGACCATTTTTTTTCTTTCATAAATGTATTTATTGAAATATTGATACCTGTCTGTCATGTGCATCCCAATATAGAAACACAATATGCAGCAGGGAGAACTTCCATTAGTTTAACATGAGAATGTTGGAGAGATGGTGGGAGAAAGAAGACAGGATGTCTCCATCCTTTTGATTTATTTCTTTCCATGGTAAGCACCAAAAGGAAATAAAACTTCCAATCGTTCATGCTAAGTCTCAATATCTTGCCAAGCAATACCTTGTTTTCCTCTTATGCATGTCATTATCTATGCCAGGGGTTCTCAACCTTGGCAACTTTAAGACTTGTGGACTTCAACTCTCAGAAATAGCAAAGCTGGCTGAGGAATTCTGGGAGTTGAAGTCCACAAGTCTTAAAGTTACCAAGGTTGAGAACCCCTGGTCTATGCTGTTCTGAATTTATACATTTCTGCCCAGCTAGATTTCTGCAATGGTCAAATTAGACCACCTTCAGCAACTTTTCCTCATAGTTTTTTCTAGATTTTTTTTTTTTTAACATTGTATTTTACCAATACATTGGTGAAAAGTCCAGTACCGCTGCAAGTTTAGAATGGCAATCCATCACCAGGATCATAAGCCCCCCCTTTTTTTCCTTCTGGTTCCCACAAACATGAGTGTGTTACCAAAATCCACTAGCATGATTTGTCATGTGTCGGGGCAAAATTTATAAGAACAGAATAGTGTAAGCCCCAGAGTAGCATTACTAGAACTTAAGCCAACAAAGTAACAAGCCGTAATTCCTGTCTGCAGTCTGAATATTCCAGCTTTGCCCAGATGTGTATGATGCAGCCCCAAATGTTTTGTATCACTGCCTACCCATAGGAACTCTAGAGAGTCCCCAATCAGTTAAATGGGAAAGGTTGTACACCTCTTTACAGCTTAAGATAGGAACTGAAAAATTAAAACAATACCAGAAATACAGTAAAATAAGCAGCAGGCATTTGTTAAGAGGGCCATTGATCATGTTACAGCTAACAAGCTGACTGAAACCCAGTTAAGCATGGTGATTACTGCATGTACAGTCTAAGCCCTTTTAATTGCTCAGCTGATGGCATAATGGTCTCTCTGAGGATTTGGCCTCAGCCTGATAATGATGCAGCTGCCTGACTCACCCAGAGGAATAATTTCTACTTTATTAGAATTATGATTTCCAGCTCAGTAATTCCAGAATATTTTTATCCCTTTGAGGGATAAATACTTGCTGACTGAGCTGGGTATTTTTTTTGCTTCATTTTCCTCTCTTTTCGAGTTGTCAGAAAGGATAATTTCTAAGCATGTTTCCAGAAAGCTTTTCCTCTCAATGTTGTTCGTCCATCGATTTCGATGAAGACCTTGACATCTTGTGGATTATGGGCCATCAACGATGTGTCCATAGGTGGCTAATAAGACCGATGTTAGCATGGAATGTTCTGCCACATACTGAACAAAGAAACGTAGACACTGTTACTTCAGCATTTACAGCTCTGGCTTTGCGGAGTGCTCACTTCTCTTGTGCCAAGATTGTCCTTCTGTGTACATATGTCTGGCAACCTTGGTACACCAAGGTGTGCCATGTCGGTTGATCATGAGTTCCCAAGAGATGGTGTTAATATCCAGGGACTTGAGAGAGGCTTTCAACATGTCTTTGTATCGCTTCTTTTGTCCCCCGTGTGATCGCTTTACTTGAGACAGCTCACCGTAGAGGAGCTGTTTAGGGATGCGATGATCTGGCATCCTTACAACATAGCCTGCCCAGCGCATCTGGGCTTTCATCAACAGAGTGTAAACTGATGATAGGCCTGCTCTGGAGAGGACATCTGTGTCTGGTATCTTATCCTGCCACCGGATCCTCAGAATTCTATGAAGGCAAGTCAAGTGGAAGTAGTTCAGTTGCCTAACGTGCCTCCTGTACACTGTCCTGATCTCACTAGCATATATCAGGGTAGTTAGCATTACTGCCTGGTAAACTTTAAGCTTAGTAGCAAGGCTTATTCCATGACGGTCCCACACGTTAGTCCGCAATCTGCCAAATGCAGAACTTGCCTTGGCAATTCTACAGTTGACCTCGATGTCAATTGTCACTGCATGGGAGAGGGTACTACCAAGATACATAAATTGGTCCACTGCTTGCAGCTTTTGTCCCTTTACTGTGATGGTAGGCTCTTGATATTGGGCTTTTGGAACTGGCTAGTACATCACTTCAGTTTTCTTCATGTTGATGAAGAGGCCAAATTTGTCACAAGCGGTTGAGAATTTATCCATGCTGGCTTGCATTTCCTACTCCGATCCTGCATTAAGGGCACAGTCATCAGCAAAGAGGAGATCTCATAGCACAGTCTCCTTTACCTTGGTGACAGCCTGAAGTCTTCGCAGGTTGAACAATTTCCCATCAGTTCTGTACCTCAGATTAACTCCCACTGAGCTGTTCTGAAAGGTGTCTGACAGCATGGCTGAAAACATCATGCTGAACAGGGTTGGTGCCAGCATGCAGCCTTGCTTAATGCCATTAGTGACAGGAAGGCCTCTGAGGCTCCACCGTTACTCAGAACACGAGCCGCCATGCCATCATGGAACTGCCGTACCATCAGAATAAATCTTTCAGGGCACCCAAACTTCGACATAATGCGCCATAATCCTCCACGACTAACTGTGTCAAAAGCCTTGGTGAGATCCACGAAGGTGGTGTATAGTTCATGATTCTGCTCCTGACATTTCTCCTGGAGCTGTCGAACTGCAAAGATCATGTCCACCATGCCATGCTCTTTGCGGAAACCACACTGTGTCTCAGGTAGTATACCCTGTTCCAGATGGTCAATCAGGCGATTTAGCAACACGTGCAAAGATCTTGCCTGCGACGGAGAGAAGTGATATTCCTCTATAATTATCACAGACATGTCGATTTCCTTTCCTCTTGTAGAGGTGCACGATGGACACGTCTTTCAGTTCCTGAGGAATGGAACCTTGTTTCCAGAAAGATCGGAACAACTGGGTAAGTTTTTCAACAAGCACATCACCACCAGCCTTATAGACTTCCACTGGGATTGCGTCAGATCCTGGTGCCTTACCACTGGAACACTGACTGATGGCCTGTGAGGTTTCAGGCTCTGATGGTAGGGCATCCAGACTATAGTTGATATCTACCTGGTGTATCCTGTCAATCGCCTCATTATTGATGGTGGATGGGTGGCTCAGCACAAGGTGGAAATGCTCAGCCCAACGCTGTAAAATCAGGGTCTTCTCAGTGATAAGAGTTGCACCACTCAAATCCAGTAAAGGAGAGCTTCCTAAGGGCTGAGGTCCAAACAGGGATCTAAGGGCTTCATAGAATCGTTTGACATCTCAATACAGTAAATAGCAAACACTTTGCCATTTTTCTACAGCTTCTTCAAATTTCCTAAGAGAGTTTAATGTTAAATTTAAATTTACCAACAAAGAATTAAAGGGAGACTAGTATAGCTATTTCGGAAGCTCCGTCCTATATTTGGAGTAAACCAGGTTGCCCTGATAGATTGGTCTCACTGGAAAACACTTAAAACCGTTTAAATATACAATTCTTTACAAAATAAGAAAACAGTGAATAAGGCAGGTGCAGAAATTTGGGATGCCCTTTCAGTTATTTCATCTCATTTGGCAGAAATAACAGCTGCCAAACATTCCCAATAGCAAGTTAAGTTTCTACTTTTGCCATTTGAAATGCTTCCCGCTCTTCCTTGCAGATCTCTTCTAGCTTGGAAATATTATTTAGTCCCCTTGCATTATACTGCATATCTGAGGCCTCCCCACAGATAATATTTAAGTCTCAGAGTTGTAAAAGTCATTCCAAAACTTTTTTTTTTAATCTTTAAATCTGATTGATTCTCAATCATCCAGGTCATAGTTGTCCCAAAGGTGCTTTTCAAAAGGCAACTAGACTTTCTTGTTTTTTTTTCTTTGAAAATGTTTCACTTCTCATCCAAGAAGCTTCTTCAGTTCTTCAACTGAAAAAGCTTCTTGGATGAGAAGCGAAACATTTTCAGGGAAAAACCCAAGACAGTATAGTTGCTTTTTGAAAAACAACTTTGGGACAACTATGACCTGGATGATTGAGAATCTCCATAGATATTTAGAGCTTATGTTTTGGATAAATTGTCTTGCTGAAATATCTAAAACCTATTCAGTTTCATTTTTTTAATGACTAGGGAATATTAGCTTCTAGGTTATGTTGATATTAACTTTAATCTATTGTTCCTTTCACCCAAATAATAGCTTCTATGTATTGCATCATACACCTACGTATAACATTGTCAAGGTGTTCTTTTCTTCAAATTCTTCATTTCTTTTTCTCTAAATGTATTTTGCACAATAGCTGAACAGTTCAGTGTCTGAAATGTTATATTCCAAGATATTTCAGGCTTATCGACACCTTCATTCATAAACAATGATTTTTGTAATAGGATCAGGCAAAACGTTGTTTTTTTTCTGAAAATGCTTTCATGAATTTAAAACAAAGCTGTTCAGTGGACCTGCCAATTCCAGCAGATAGAATAGAATACAACTGGAAGGGACCTTGGAGGTCTTCTAGTCAGCCCCCTGCACAAGCAGAAGAACCTATAGTAAACCATCTCAGACAAGTGACTGTCTAGCCTCTTCTTAAAAATCTCCAGTGATGGAGCGCCCATGATTATTTGCTGTGATTGAGGATTCTGTTTTCCAGATCTCACCAATTTACAGCTGGTTCTAGCAGAGATCTTTCATTGCTAGGTAGAAACATTTAGTGATTTTTTTTAAAAAAAAATAGTTTCCCCCTGCTTTATCAAAGTAAATTATCTCAATTTTCCAATAATGATAGCATTATGCTACAATTATGCTAAGACAGACAGCATTGAATTCAACTGAACTATGCCAATCCAACCAACTATCACAGTGTGTCCCCAAAACATTCTAAATATTGCTGAATCCAAATATGACCTTTTAAATTTCTGCAGCAAACCTGTGGGTTGAACATTGCAGTGAATCATTCCTCTTGGTTTCTGCGAGGAAAATAAACAATGAGAAGTAAGAAGATGTCAGTGGTAGCACTATTTCTCGGGGGGGGGGGAGTGGGTCGAGGGAACCAATGGGCATTTTTCTTTTGGATTTAATTGAAACCTAAGCAACCAATAGCCTGCAGACCATAGAAAACTGACCTTAGGCTTGACGTTTACTACTGGGGTTTCCATCGTGCTTCTTTGCACATATAGGCTGTTTTGATCTCTAAAGCAAATGGCAAGAGATAGATAAGGGGAAGGGTCTTCACATGCTGCCCTTGTCTATTTCTCACATGTTAGTTGCACACATTTCTGTGCTTATGAGGCAAAAGGAGCAATAGTGGCGAATATCTGTAGCTTGGGTCTAGGTTGAGGATGAAGGTTCATTCTCCGAGCTTGTGGGTTGGTTTCCGAACATTGTGTTACCAGGCTAGGTAACATTTTCAGTTGTGTTTAAACACCTAAACACCCTAAACGCTGCTGAAGATGTTACCTAGCCTGGTAACAAAACATTTGGAAGCCAACCCACAAGCTCAGAGAACGAACTTTCACCCTCTCTTTCTCTCCTCTGCTTTCCTCTCCAAAAGACATAGGTTTAGATGGAAGACTTTTTTATCTCATATATTTCTTAATAAATGTAACTTTTACTTCAACAACAACAACAACAACAATAATAATAATAATAATAATAAAGTTGGAAGGGATCTTGGAGGTCATCGAGTCCAACCCCCTGCTCAGGCAGGAAACCCTATACCATTTCGGACAAATGGCTGTCCAGTCTCTTCTTAAAAACTTCCAGTGTTGGAGCATTCACCACTTCTGGAGGCAGGTTGTTCCACTAGTTAATTGTTCTAACTGTCAGGAAGTTTTTCCTTAGTTCTAGGTCAGTGGTTCTCAACCTTTCTAATGCCGTGATCCCATAATACAGTTCCCCATGTTGTGGTGATCCCCAAGTGGGTGTGGCCACCAATAAGAGGGAGTAGGACAGCTAGGGAAAAGGGAAAAAAATGGCGGACAGTGTGGTTTGGCGACCCCCGTGAAATGGTCATTTGACCCCAAATGGGGTCCCGACCCACAGGTTGAGAACCACTGTTCTAGGTGCTTCTCTCTTTGGTTAATTTCCATCCGTTGCTTCTTGTCCTGCCTCCAGGTGCTTTGGAGAATAGCTTGACTTCCTCTTCTTTGTGGCAGCCCCTGAGATATTGGAACACTGCTATCATGTCCCCCCTCATCCTTCTCTTCATTAAACTAGACATACCCAATTCCAGCAACCGTTCCTTATATATTTCACTGATAGCCGGGCTAAGCTTTTAGCATACTACATATGCTCTGCACTTTATCTTCTAACAAGGCTTCCTGCTGAGTTCAAATCTCCAGTATTTATATACTGTATGTATTATAGCAAACTTTAAAAAAAAACTACAAAAACAACACATTGCTCTGAAATTTTGGCACTAAGTTTAATTTTGGAGAAATTGTTCTTCATCCCAATTTCTTAAGCATTTTATCTAACAGGAGAAAGGCTCTCCTTTCTCCAACCATCCTTGGATTGACCATGTAATAAAGCAATATCATATTTCATATGATTATTCCAGGAAGCATCTGGAAGAAGTCTCTGAGCTCAAAGCTCAAAATTCAGACCATTTAAAAATTAAACAAAAACTGGCAGAGAGACCCAACTATCTTTTGTATTAAAACAAAAATAGTGAATGTAATTCCCAGTGCCCCAGTCTGCTTTTATGAATATTTCTTCAGATCAAAGGTAATGTTCTTAGATAAAAACAGTTGCTTCCCAAAACTATCTTGCCTAAGTGGGCAGCAAATATCTGTGAAAACACTTATTCTTAGAGAGGGTTAATCACCACCCTTAGCAAAAGGGCAAAGTGAACAAAAATGATAGAATATATTTTTTGGATTAAAACAATATTAAGGTGAAAAAAAAACTACCCAGCACCTCACCAACTCTAAATACTGCTTTTGGGTTCATGCAATGGATGCGCTGTTCCCAAGAGAAAGAGAAAAATGAAAAATGAAACAACCTTGTGACCGTGTGTGAACTAGGTCTTCAGACTACGTACAGGTAGTCCCCAACCTATGACCACAACTGAGTCCAAAAGTTAAATGAAACATTTGTTAAGTCAGTTTTGCCTCATTTTATGACTTTTCTTGCTACAGTTGTTAAGTGAATCATTACAGTGGTTAAGTTAGTAACATTGTTGTTAAGCAAATCTGGCTTCCCCACTGACTTTGCTTGTCAGAAGGTCACCAAAGGTGGTCACATGACTCTGGGACAGTGCAACTATTATAAATATGAATGGGTTGCCAAGCAGCCAAATTTTGATCATGTGACCATGGGAATGCTACAACAATTGGTAAGTATGAAAACCGGTCATAAGTCATTTTTTTTCAGTGGCGTTGTAACTTTTAACGGTCACTAGATGGACTGTTGTAAGTCAAGGACTATTTGTATTCTGTAGCTGAAAGGATATATTGTATAGTACCAAACTCAGCAGGAAAATACTTAATAGGAGGCTTCTCCTAAGCTTTGGAACTTTTCTGACCAGTCCCTTCCTCCTTCAATTTCCAAATACCTCTCCCTCCCTTCCTGAGAGATGGTCTCTTCCTAGCCAAGTTTGCTTACTTTAACTCTCACAAAATAAACATTTATTTAAAGGCGCTTCCTCCAAGCTACTCTTTCCTATTCCCAGGAACACTGTCTCATCCCTCCTTTTTGTTTTCCTTTTTAAATGGTCTTGTCCTTCATTTTTAAGAGCAGATGGAAATAGCAAGCAATTGCTCCTTACAAGTAGCTTCGGAAATGAGGTGACAACATCAGCCCTTCTTGAGCCTTGAGGTTAATTGGGTGGGATCTGGGGTGGGTGGGGTTAAAATTAATAGCCTTCCAAATGTTTGAGGTTAAGCACAGAGAGTGGAATTTTGCATCAGGCGCACACATGTATTCTCTGCAAGGCTGGGTCAGTCTGTAAAATACTGTTGCTGGGCCTGTGCTTTCTGCTTTGAGTGAAACCTAGCAAGGACTCCAGAGGTTGGTGGACAATATGAGGGATGGCTCAGGAGGGTCCTTTGAAGAAACCTCATTTGTGAGAATTGGATCCAACTTACCAGAGCCTGAGTCTGGAGATGCCCCAATTTGTACAACAATAGTTTTGCAGGAAATATATGGCTGCACTCTGGGTGAACAAACAAGAATGTGAACATTCCTGTTTAATTCCTGTATAGCAGAAATCCTTAAATCTGAATGATTCGCCCCTACAGTATGTGGAACTATCAATTTCTCAGATCCAAAGGATTGGCCAACCCTTCCTTTTCACAGATCAGGAACTGCCCCCGGCTTCCAGCAGATTTGGATGTCATTCCTCTATCTGCATAATTAATATCAGTTTTAGATGACTTCAGAGGAAGATCTGAAAAATTCTGATTTCATATCTAATAAATACATGTTTAAATAATGCAAATCTGATATTCAGGAAAGAAGATTCAGAGAGAAAGAAGATTCATATATTTCCTGCAAAACTTGATGGTTTGTGGGTGCTATATATAGAGGGACTTAGGTGGCTAAAAAAAAAAAATTATAGAAGCCTACATGTAATCGGCGTGACTCTAGCCCTCTCAGCTATACAAATTCTGTAAAATGCCTGAACCACGACTCTATTCCAAATATTGTCGGGCACTGATCCTGCAGCTTGGCATCCTCAGCTTGAAGATGATTCAAGGGAATGTTCCATTTGGTGGAACACAGAGTGCCTGAGGGAGACACTTGACAGCCATAAAGAGAGAACTGTATCACCCTTAATGGCAGGGAGAAATCCATCAGGAAATGCTGCATAGGGAAAATGGAATAAGCTGTTTTTCACACAGCCCAACTTCAGTTTGGATTATGAAGCTGGCGAGCTGGTCACAGTAGCAGGATCCTAGGGGATACGATCAGCAGATCACCTTTCTTCAGCCAGCAGAGGCAGGCTCTCATTATTTATTTGTTGCAGGTGCTTTTATGCCGGTTTAATAAAAAAATAAAAAACCAGCATTAATATTTCCTGCAGCTCAGCTTATGTACATTTTACATGTTCTCTCGAGACCAAAATACTGACCTACAGGGCCGAAAAAGCTTCTTCCCTCCATCCCTCCCTCCCAAAAGTCATATAGGGCATGATTAGTGACATCAGTGTCATTGTCAGTGTGGAAGTGAACCCCCCTGAGAAAGAAATATTTTTGGAAATATTTAAAAAGCAGAATATATTCCCCTAAAAGATTTTAAAGACAGAAACCAACCCCCCCCTCCAAGTCTCTCTGTCCCAAACAAAACCAAGTCTGCAAAAATGCAGATGTGATAATCTTGTCAGAAAGACTGGAATCAGATTAGGAAGAAAGATCCCTAGAATCAACACCAAAAATCTAAGAGTCATCAACCACAGCCCCAGGGAAGCAGGATATGAGCCTTGGGACATAACAGGATCAGAATATCAGAAAGGCACACTCAGACTCAGGTCAAAGTTCATGCCACAGGAACAACTCCAAACAAAAGGCTCCAGAGGGTATAAAAACCCACTCCCTACATGTGCTCACTCTCTTTTTCTTCCAGAGCCATCTTTCTGTCTGGCTCTCCTCTTCAATAAACTGCAACCTTCTTTCTAAAGCAGTCACCATGTTGTTTATCCCCAGCTTGGACTGAACCATGATGAAGACTTTTCTTTCAACATCAGTGACACCAGCTTTTTCAGACTGTTTTCTGAACTACAAAAAGCAGAAAAATATATCAAATATTTCAGCCCAGTACTTCAGACAATACTTTGTTTACTTTGTTTTAAAGTAAACAAAGGGTTTCCTCATGTGGCCTGTTACCCTGCCCAGTCCTTCAGTATCTTCATAAGATTGTATCCCGATCCCCAAAATCGTGCCCATGCACACTTTTTGTGGTGCATATTATCCTGTGTGATAATTTTTTTAAAATAGAAACTTTTGTTAAAACAAAGGGAAGATTGCAAACAAGCCATCCATTTTTATTTCCGCACATGCATCTGGGCTTATAGTTTTGAATTCTTAGACTTTCAGGTGGCTGTGGACTAGTGGTGAGTTTCAAAGGGTGCTCCCTTGCACAGCAAAAAAAGACAAAAGTTTATGAAATGGGAGTCATCCAAGAACAAGCTCATAGTCTTGATGAACTGATGTTTTATGTTTGTCCTTGACTGACATTTTTTTTTTGAATGGGCAAAACCAGTTTTATGAGAGCTCCTAAATATTTTTGAAAAGGAGTTTTGCAAGAACCCCATAGAGAAAGGAATTTCTATAATTGCAGAATAGGTAGACAGTTCAATGACTGCCACAATTATTGCCTGCTTGTGCATGTTATATTGTATGTGACTAATTGAAATTATATTAATATTACGGTTTTATTATTGTTGAGCAAGATGCTGGCTGCAGTGGGTTCCTGATGGGATAAGAATCAGCAGCAATTGAAATACTGTAGTCTACTTAAAGTATCAGTGTTAAATAACAAAGACTCAATATTCATTATTAAGGCTTTAAGTTTCTTAATAGAAAAGGGCTGGCCTGGTTGCAAGCAGAATCGGACCAAAATCCTAATTGCAATTTTGGATCTTGATTTTTTCCTATTCAGACAGTGTTGAAGGCTGTCCTGATATTCTAAATATTCCACAAATGCTTATTAAATTCATGGTGCTCACTTTATTTGGTTTTTATTATTTGGCATCTGCAACAAAGATGGGTATTAAGGTGTTTCAGCTGCAACTCAGCTTGGTTCAGGCAAATGAATTTAATCAATAATAATATTAACTTTGAAGTACTTGTTTTTCTGATTTTCGGAATATATATCACGTTCTGTTATTTCTTGCTGCTGCTGTTTTTGAGGATCTAGGAAAAAGGTGTTCCTTGCCCTCAGAAATATGAGAAGAGGAAAAGGACATCTCTAAATGAAAATGCTGTTATTAATATGGAAGAGCAGCTCTTCCTGCATGCTCATGTTAAATCATCATTTTCATGGTGATATCTGATATAATTGGAGATAAGGAAGTTCTGCTGACTTGATGATATGAAAAATAAAGGTCATATCTGGGAAACAGATCTAAAAGAAATAGAGTGATAAAAACAAGAATAAAAGGTGCAGGGAGAGTGCGCATATTTTTTTTTAAATGTGAATCCCGGGCATATTTGTTCAATAACACAACCTTTGATCTCCAGGAGAGGTATAAACCAGTTGTTTATTGCTAAAAAGATATTTAAAAACAACTATTTACAATGTTAAAAGAAACAACTTAGCTTTCGCTGGTCCCCTGCCAGCGTCCTCAGAGTGAAGCTCAGGGGGTGGGGAGATTCTTTTTATACACCTTGCTGGTCTAACTGCTTACTCATTGCCTGTGTGATAGGGCCATTCTTCCTGAGCTGTTTCTTTTAACATTGTAAATAGTTGTTTTTATTATTTTTAAATATCTTTTTAGCAATAAACAACTGGTTTATACCTCTCCCGGAGATTGAAGGTTGTGTTATTGAACAATATCTGTCTATCTATCTATCTATCTATCTATCTATCTATCTATCTATCTATCTATCTATCTATCTATCTATCTATCTATCATCTATCTATCTCTATCTCTCTATATACATACTCTCCCTCTATATATATATATATATATATATATATATATATATATATATATATATATATATATATATATACTGTGTGTATACATACAGACACACACACACAGAAACACACACATACATTTTGAAGGAATACAATATGCTGGTTTTTCATAATTTTCATAACAGGCTGCCGAATAATACACATGATCTCATAATGCTGTATTATTTTAAAGTAAACTAACAATGAATAATAGCTCTGCCTTTATACAATTATACAGTCCAGTGTTTGCTGTCCAGAAATATCTGAACAAAAAATATGCAACACTGTCTGACAAATATGGAAAGTATTTATTCTGAAGTTGGCCTGACTTAAATATGGTGGTGCTTTCTTTATAGGAGAGTCATATCACCTTTCCCATAACTTCTTCCATTTCTTTTTTTTTTCTTAATCCCTCCTTCCTTCTGTGGGTACATAAGAAAAGTGGCATGTTGTGTTACATGATGTTAGTGGCTAATTACAGATATATTTTGCATTTTATTTATAAGCATTTTCTGTGTTTGACCCCTGGATGATGGAGTTAAGAAGCAATTTATTCTATGCTATACATTTTAGAAAGGGTTGATACACATCCCCAGTACATAAATAAAGTTGGTAAAAATAGTTGACACTTTGATGAGGCCCCTTATTTTCAAACAATGAAGATAGGAACCTGGGGTTTATGGACTACATCCCTAAAGCATCCCAGCCAGCAACATTGAAGTAAACCACAGGTTTTCAGTGATGCATTTTTTTACTTAAAAAGAGAGGTATCTTTTAGTCTCTTCTCAGATGGGTTGAGTTTTTCTGATTTTTTTTTAAATGGCATCTTTTAAAAAATGCTGTTTTTGATTTTTCTTACAGCCTTCATCCTTTCTATATTTGGTTCCATTTCTCCACCTGCTTCCCCTTCCTATTCACATACTTTCATAATTGGGGGAGAGGAGTTAAGAGAGAAGAACCACCCTTAGAAACACAAAGAGATATACAGCATTTTACATTTTTATTAATTTGAGGGCCACAAATTGGTACAACTGAATATTATTTTTATGCTATACTATCTTATACTGTGCCCAGAACCACCCTCCAATTCTTAAAATCTGCCTTTATGATACAGCTTCTGCTTTTCCATCTCATTCTTTGGGTAATTTTGAGTTTCCTTTATTGTTATGGGGTGAGGAAGGGTGTGTAATGTGCAATTCTTTTTACATACTACTCCTGAATACCCAGCCTCCTGGCCTGCCCCATTAATTTATCTGAAAGGCCCCATGAGAGGCAACCCAAAATCTTCTGGGGAGATTTAATTGAATGATGGGAAGCCTACGAGGCTTTTCATCTGTTTTCACTTATAGGAGGAAAAATATTTTCTATCACAAAGGATAATAACATTTCACGAGAATTTCTCATAGATGGGAAACGAAGACATGAAGAGACTTGTTTTTTTCATTGTAAGTTTTCAAGTTAGCATCCCATCTCTGAGAACCTAATCATAATGAATGAAGATACATACATACAGAGAGAGAGAGAGAGAGAGAGAGAGAGAGGGAGGGAGGGAGGGAGAGAGAGAGAGAGAGAGAGAGACCAATACTTTATAGGTCTTTATAGGTTTTCACTGTATAGGTCTTTATAGATTTTCATTGTTTTGGATCTTTTGAGCCTATTTTATTTCTGAAGTAATATGTCCAGGTTGGCAAACTCAACAAACATGAGCCACTTGGATTTCTGGAATGATCTTTATTGCTAGTGGTGTAATGAGAGATTGACAAAACAATTTTCCTTATCAATTTATACAAGCATCAGTAACATGTTCTTTTTTCCCTGGACTAAGGAATCCGTCTGTAACAGTCCTCTGTGTTTGTGGGATCTGCTTTCTCTTTTTCTATGCACACTTCCATTTTCTACTCACCAGGATCACTAACTGCGATCTTTCCTCTGCATGCTAGGAAATTTAATAATATCTCATCTGCACAAATGATATATTTTTTTGTAAATTGAGCTTCTTCAAATATACAGAGTTCTGAAAATTACATTTTTTGTGAGTTAACTCCTAGTAGGCCAACAACCGACTGTGTAGCTGTTAATTCATTCCCCTCTTCATCATAATCTTATGATACACGCAGATTGGCTGACACAGAGGAAGCTTTGTGATGATTAGAAGAGGTGTCAGGTTGATGTTAAGTGGATTAGAGCAAGTCCAACTCTTTCAGAGAAATTGCACCTTATCCCATCCCTGCACTGAGCAGAACTAAAGATTTCTCTCAATTCCCAAGGTTTCCTCACTGAAGAATAAAAAAGGAGGATTCTTTCTGCATGATTGCTGCAATACTACCCTGGAGGAACCAATCAGGGGCTTAGTGGAAGCACAAAATGAAAACAGGAATAGCTTTTGACTAATGTGCTTTTCTCATGAGAAATTAAAATCTGTTCTAAATTACTCCATTTTGCCCTGGAAACTGGGCTTCAGCACATTTCCCATAAGCATGTTTAACTTCATACTTTCAACCCTACATGCACAATTCAAGTTTTAAGAGCAGTTTTATTATTTAGAGATCATTACTTTATCCTTGGAATAGAATTGTCTGATCATTTCCTTCTGACATTCCTGTCTGCCAGGGCTTATCTCACTTGGCATCTTCCAAGTCCTCTTAGTGAGTTGAGAGTTACACAGGGCTCTCAAATACTGTGCTGACTTCCTGGGGATTAAAAAATAAAAGTAAAGGAAATAATTTTTTTAGGGGGGTCTAGAACATGTAAATGTAGATTAGAAGATTTTAGTTCTCTTTTGGGAGACACAGAAATCTCACAAGGGATTAAAAAAATAAACTTTTACTACAAAACAAAGAGAGAAAATTACAACCCCTCTTTAACTTTAAAAGTTAAAATGCATACATTCAGTTTTGCAGAAAAGAGGTTCAAGAGTTGCTATGATGAGGATCAGCAAGTAAAAAAGAATATCCACAAGAAAATGTCAAACGGAAACTCCAGGCAGGCCATAAAATCCTATTAGTGTACATAATATTCCACCCAGAGATAGGAATGGGATTCCAATTATCCAGATCTGAAATCTGGTTCATGACTAAATGCAATTTTTCTGAATTTGCACTGTAATTTTTTTCTTGTAGCAAAGGTCTCCCATTTCTATGTTTTTGGATTTTTTTTTTTTTTTTGTAGAAATTCCAAATTTAATCTGAAGCTCTGGAGAATGATGGTACTCATCTCTGTTTTTAATCTCACTCTAATCATTTCTCCTTCGGTTTCCTTTTCCAATTTAGATTTCATTGATTTTTCTGAACAATTTTTTCTGAAGAAATGTAGTTTTTGTGTTTCCAGATGGGGTAGGGTTCTGTATTATTTTATGTCTCTCTCTCTCTCTCTCTCTCTCTCTCTCTCTCTCTCTCTCTCTCTCTCTCTCTCTCTCTCTGAACGCAAGGAGGGTATAATAACTAAACTGTGAATGTAATGCAATTAATTAATATTGTTTGGATCAATCCAAATTTCATATGTTAAAGTAGCTATATAAATGTTCTCATATCTGGATCTACTAGCCTACCTGAACAAACATATATGGCCATCCTGTTTGATTTTAATTATATGATCCAATCATTATAGAGTTTCTGAACAAATTTTCTACCATTCAAAACAATTACAGAGAAAGCAAGAGAAATCCAATAGTTTTTAAGTGACTTGTCAGCAGTGAATTAGCCCATGTTCTTCAGTTTGACCTATTCACTGCCAGCATTATTTCTTTGACTAAGAGGTACGTTTTTGCCAAATAAATATTTAATAATACACAAACATATTATCCAAATATATTTTATTCAATAATAATAATAATAATAATAAAAAGTTGGAAGGGATCTTGGAGGTCATCTAGTCCAACCCCCTGCTCAGGCAGGAAACCCTATACCATTTCAGACAAATGACTGTCCAGTCTCTTCTTAAAAATGTCCAGTGTTGGAGAATTCACAGCTTCTGGAGGCAAGTTGTTCCACTGGTTAATTGTTCTAACTGTCAGGAAGTTTCTCCTTAGTTCTAGGTTGCTTCTCTCCTTGATTAGTTTCCACCTGTTGCTTCTTGTCCTGTTTTCAGGTGCTTTGGAAAATCCCTCTTCTTTGTGGCAGCCCCTGAGATATTGGAACACTGCTATCATGTCCCCCCTCATCCTTCTCTTCATTAAACTAGACATACCCAATTCCAGCAGCCTTTCCTTATATGCTTTAGCCTCCAGTCCCCTAATCATCTTTGTTGCTCTTCTCTGTACTCTTTCTAGAGTCTCACCAGGAACATATAATAATACATATACAGATACCTCCATATATAGTACCTGAAAATCTACAACCTTGGTCTATTAGATCCATAATAGTTCAGAAAAACAATGGAATGGAATGTAAAAATGGATAGGAGACCTCCGATAGTTTTAAAGCACGGGTGTCAAACTCGCGATGTCACATGACATCGCGCAATGTATTGCGACTTTTCCTCCATTGCCGGCAATGGGGTGGGCATGGTTTTGGCGTGATGCATCCAGCCCATGGTCTGGCAGTTTGACATGCCTGTTTCAAAGAGATGTTACCAGTAGCAATGAGACCTTTATAGGGCCTAAGTCTTTCATTCATTCCATTCAGAAGACTGTCTTTCTCTCCATCCTGCAAATGTGATTCTATCTGGATTCTAAATGGTGCATAATTTAACTTACTCCCAGATAGAGTTTCCAGGCCTGGCAACTCAAATTTAGCAGTTAAGATTATAATCTGTAACCTGACATTGCTACTGCCAGTCAATATGGACAGTATATATGCCTGTCTGCCTGCCTCCCTCTCTCTCTTGTCTCTCTTTCTCCAGTGCACACATCTGATTTAATGTGAGGCAATTCTATGCAATCACAGTGAAACATGAAATTAAATAACATATGCATTTACCTGAAGCAATAAAGATTTGCATATCCAACACATACTCTTCAAACAGTCCATAAATAGAGATTGTAACCACAATATGCATAGAAGGAGAACTCAACACTCTCTACTAGCACCACTAGGTTATCTTACTCACACATATAAACACACACTTCTACAATTAGGGATGCTTGTATAGCATTGGCACTATCAGTAGCATGAATCAAGGGACTATTTGCATCCGGACTTCCGCACAGAAATGAGATGAAAAAAATTAAAAAATCCCATTCCAAATTTGCAATCTTAAAATGGCAATTTTAAAGAACAAAAATGTTTACACGCATTTAATGTTGCAACTACTTTGGCTCAAAGATTCTGTTGCATAACTGTATTATTGTCATAGAAATAGTTTGCCTAAATTATAATAAGCTAAGGTTCAAGCATAAAGTATAATATGCATTAATTAGACTTAAATTAAGTATGTTAATAACAATTATTCAGATGAGCTATGTAAAATATGGTAATTGGAATAAATATCCCACCATTTTTATCTGGGTTCTTGCTGCAATTGAAAACATTTGACTCTGTTGTGCAATTTCCTGATTCCTAGTTTCAAAAACCATTTCTGCTTTTCCTGCTCTTTTATAACTTTGTTTTCTTTCACTTGCTGCTTCATTATAATGTTGGATCATTGACTTTATTTTGTATAATATTATAAGTCATATAAAGTGGCTTACACAATATGTATACAGTATATGTATATGTATGTATGTATGTATGTATGTATGTATGTATTGTGTAAGCCACTTTATATGACTTCTTTGAAAGGAAGGGAAAAGCAGAGTATACATTTCTTCAATAAATAAGAACAGCTACCAAAATTCTTCCCTGTGACAATGCCATGGCCATTTCATTAAAATCAGTGGAGCTTAGCTTGTGGGTTTCATTTGTTCTAAAGAAGCGTAATCGCTGAATAAACTGAGCTTATATGAAGGTCAAAGAAACAGGACATTTTAAAGAGAAGTTTGATTTTAAAGCTACTTTAGAATTCTCTAAAGTGACTCTCTCACACACAGCTCCAGCCATTTATAACTATCCTGCTGGGATAGTTTGTTTGTTTGTTTTTATGCAGTTCAACAAAGCAAAGAGACAGTTCCTACTTCTAAGCAAACTTGCCCATATAAAATCCAAATACATAAATAATATTGTGCTTCTGCAATGTTCAGGGTTCAATCTTCTAGAGCCAACTGGCTGAATTCTGTTATGCCCTTAAACATCTCTAATCTTTGGAGAATGCCAATGCAGTGCTTGTAGGTTAATTGGTGACCTCTGGGGAGACAACCTTGGTCTTTTGGCTAATCTATCAATGCTGGATGGACTGAGAGATCAAAGTGCCTAGAGCAAGGTCAGCAAGGTTCTCTCTGGCCACCTGTTCTCATAGTGAGCCCAGATGGTCTTTTATCAGCAAAGCCTATCATCAAAGGCACTTTCTGGCCTCTGCCTTCATGACTTTCCTTCCTCCCAAGTGACTAAAAGTATGAAATACAAATTAATTGCAGTATATTTCAGCACTTTTGATTCAGGACCAAGCACCACTTCATTCAGTCTATATTTGTCCTTCTGTGAGCCTGATACCTCCATCAAATGGAGTAGATAAGAAAACTTGGGATGCAGTTCACAAAAATATTGCAAGGACAAACTTTTCTTTGTTAATGCAAACATTCATCAGGAAACTTTACTCAGCCTAAGATCAGAATAGAACAGTCTAAAGCCACTAACAATCCGGCTAACTGCAGTATCATCTTAATGTAGGCATTAATGGAGACTTGACGAATCAGCTTTTTTTTTTTAAACAAACGTTAACAGTAGGTAAGAAAGAAAAGGGGAAACTGCTAGGCAAAATCCTGATTGTTAGGTTGGATTAAATAAAATTAAAGTACAATTAATGGGATTGCTTCCCATAGATTTAATAATTTTGCACCTTTGGTGGCAAGTTTTGGAAAAGTTCAAGATTTTCTGGGAGATCCACTAGGCAAAATATGTTGTGGTTTATTCCACAAATTATGGTTATATACTGAATCCTCCTCCTTCTTTGAAGACTTCCCTGTTTTATATCTGAAGACTTTTCTAGTTTATACGAGTAACCAAAACCGGACTATGTTTTGGACTGCAATGGAAAAGAATAATTAAAAAGAGTCTGATGATCCTAAATAAGAGGGTGCAGTTTTTCAACAGCCCAAGCACAACTGCAGCTGTGGTGGCTAGGATATCTTTCAAGAATTATGCAACCCACCTTCTATTTAGCTGGGGTTGGATTTAATAAATCAAATATGTTTGTTTTCCATTTTTCTTAAAATGGAACATGCCTGCGTGGAATGCAAGTGACATATAAAACAAAATTAATAAAGCCTCTGGAGGTTTTCCCCTTTGCTTCTTCAGCAGCCTGGGGCAGCAACTCTTTTGTCTTGTCCCCAGTCCGTTGCTTCTAGCCATTCCTGGTGTGCCAAATACAACCTTTTGTTCTGTAGCTCTCTGTAAACAACATCCTGTCTGGTCTCTTGTTGTTTAATGGCATTATAGCTCATCTGTAATATGCTTGCCAAGCCAATTATCTTAAAACTCCAGCCAGCCAGCCTCTCTATTGACAACTGGAGCTAATTCAATCTCTTTTCTCCTCCTACCTCATTCCCAGCCTATGGCTCTTAACTAGAATTATAGACGGTACACGTGAACTTCCATGAATATCATTCAATGTTCTTCAGTTCTGTAGATTTTAGCGCAATTCTTGAGGCCACTTCAGATTTCCAAATTTCCAGTGCTGCTACTCTGTCTACAGTTCCCATAATTCTTTTCTAGGTGTTTAAGAGTAGAATTGAAGTGAACCAGGCCAAGAAAACTATGTGTAAATTTTGCACAGGAAAATTGCTGTAAGTGTAACAAACTCATTTATATTGCTCTGCTGTTGTGTTTGAATGTGTATACAGGCAATTCTATGATATTGGAACAGGTAGCATCTCATAGCACATACCTAATTTGTACATGAAACTGTAGAGAGGGCTTGTCCATGAATGGTAGCAATAAGATGATGAGCTCAGATTTTTACTTCTGGTGAGGTTTTCAGGGATTTCTTTTGGATAGATTGAACATAAATGTGTTTCTAGATCGCAACAGTAACTCTGCCTCCTGACCTATGTGCTCCCCTGGACAAAAGGTACCCCTTTACAGGTGGGATCACTATTTAGACTAGTGTGGGATGGACAACATTCCTTGTATTTTTTTCCTTACCTATTCTCCTTTAATTGGATGATACAGAGATTACTAGTTAAGATAATTTCAGAGAAATTTTCATGGGCAGACTGTGGTGTTCTTGTATTTATTTTAATTCTTATATTCAGAAGTTAAAACTAGAGTGTGAGTTTGAATGCCAAGCTTTTATTTTTATACTCATTAATTTATCTGCAATTTTCCTTGATTCCTACATTTAAGTAAATCCCAATGAAAGACATGAAGCCTTCCTATTGGACCTTTTCAGTAATGGGGCTAATTATTTACACTGCCATTGAAAAATGAATAGAGAAAATCTTATTTATTTATTTACTTACTTTATAGGCTGTCTGTCTCACTATCAAAGTCTTTTTCTTTTTCATGGGAAACTTGGAAAAAAAAATTTTTTTTTGCCTCCAAATGTGATGCAGAATTTCCAAGGGCTATTTGTGCATAGTTTTGTCCAGCTATTCTGCAGTTATATATGAAGACCTGTGTGTCTTCCACATAGAGATCTGAAAAGCTGGCCAAACAAACCTCCATACTGCCAAGGTAGAGACATCCTGGATTATCAAACTCTGAGTCCTTTCTCAGACCTGCTGTTGGGCTTAGTACTTCTATATTATATTCAGGGGATTGTAGCCACATAAGATAGTTGACAGTTTCAGAGTAGGCAGCAATGATAGTTCAAAATTCATATCCATCAAATATCAAGTCTTTTATGCTTTGGTACAGTGCCATAATTTCAGAAGAGAAGGTGTGGATTCTTATCTTTAGATCTCATAGTGTCTATTGCTGATGATGGCACTTATTTACATTCTCTGTGTTCTTCTTCACCATTCAGACAAGTCTATCAATTTGACTGGAATTTATCAGTCAACTGAGCTAGGCTCTCAATATCAAAATCCAGAGATATGAGAGATCATCTTGAATTATAGATTTCATATGAATTACAGACAATACAGATGTAGATGCATCTTTAAATGTTCATAAAAGCAGCTACAGCTTCATGGGTCCTCCAGACTCTATTGCCAGGTAATTTTGGAACAAGACAAATGGTCCCCAGTCAGCAGTTTATATTAAGGACTCAAAATAAGCTCATATTGAGCAATCTTACATTCAAGGGATACTTTCACCCCAACTCAACAAAGAATGGAGACTAAGTCATGCATTTCTTCACTCTCACTTTGAAGTTTGGTGCTGTCATTAATTCTCATGCTTACCCATTTGTTCAGCCTAATATCTCTCAGCAAAATGAGACTGGTAGATTAAAAACTATGTAGTGACTGAGATATGTTCATACATTTATATTAACATAAGCCAGATCAGTTTATGAAAGATAGTCTGGCATGGGAGAATTTAAATTATAAAGGTAGCTGGTGTGAAACAAAAAAAATATGAAAGCATTCCAAAAGCACATCCATTTATAATACTCGTGACATAAATATGATTACATGGAAATATCCTGGTCCCAATGCTTGTATATCTTTTGGATTCACAAAACCATTGTATATTTTGGCACTTTCAGAGTGAGCTTTTAAATTGACTAAATTTGGAATGTTCAAAGGTAAGCAGGGATTTAGTGAATTTTGCCCCTCTGAGGGGGCCATGATGGGTTAAAGTTTTTGAGCTAAGTAGCAGGATGTGGAGAAATAAGTCCTTGAAAATGGTAGGTAAATAGGGATAACAGTTTTGGGGAATGAGATAATCAGTTCTTCCTAAAGTTGATAACTGCAGGTTATCGTTTAACTACTCTTGAGTAGGTCAGATTGTAAAAGGAGAGCATAAGATAGAAGGGGACAAAACTACTTTGGAGAAAGAAGTAGAAATTTTGCTCAGAACTGAAGGCATAAGAGACAAAGAGGGAAAGAAGAAAAGAAGGTTGTTAGGAACTCAGTGGGAGTAAGACTGAGGCTACTCATAACTGGAGACAAGAAGACCCCAAAAATTCCAGAGCATCAATTGGTAGCTTGTGTGTGAAGCTAGAAGTCAACTGAGTAGGCATGAACTGAAGCTTGGGAACATTCAACATTTATGGAAGAGGGATCAAGATGCCAGCTATAGATGGAGAGGGAAATGATGACACAAGCCTTTATGCAGACACTGTGGACATTTGTAAGAGGAGAGAACATTCCTTTGGTTTAGTACATACTGGATATTAGAAATGTGCTGCTTCTTTAAGAAGACTGCTCAGTCTATTGTGTGAGTCACCACAGTAACACAGAGCCTGCTTCCCTGCATGACCATAGGAGATTCATAGCCATTGAAATCAATAGTTTCATGTTGTTGAAAGTTCTTAATGAATGTGAATTGTACTGTTCATACGTATATAGGTTGTTACCTAATGATAAGGGTAAAGATCGAAAAAGTGCACAGCTAGAGGCTGGATATTCTTTTTTTCTTTCTTATTAGATATTCTAAGCAGAAGGGAATTCAGCTTAGCTAGCAGTGCAGGGGAAAATTTGACAAACAAAATGCTATAAATTCTATTGGAGCAGAATGAAAAATCTCTAGAGAGAATCATACTCTACGCTCAGGGTGGTAAAGTGGGAGTCACATATTAATTTGCTGTATAACAAACATCATTTATAGCTGTACTCTCCAAACTTGGTGACTTTAAGATGGGTGGGCTTCAACTCCCAGAAATCATTTGTCGACTGAGGAATTTTGGGAGTTGAAGTCCACACATCTTTAAGCGGCCAAGCTAAAATGCAGATTTATAATGAACTGCCAATTTTCTCTTTTGCAGTTTTCCAGGTTTTTTCCATATGCTTTTTGACTGTTGGATTGACAAGGAGTTATTGGAAATGTATCCTTCACTAGAGGATGGTAAGGAAATGTTAGTCCTCCACTTGTCACCCTGTCTATTGGATCTTAGCTTAGCTTAAGAAAACAAAGCAGAGTCAGAGTGGGTTGATAAATGGATAGGACACTGCAAGGAAATCATAATTCATTAGCCTAGATTGGGAAGTCGAAAAATATATAAGGCAGCAATCACAAATCACCAGTTTTGCTGCTGAGAAAACCGTGTGGATATGTCTACATAGCACCTGGAAGAGCTTGAGAGACTTTACTCTTAATCCTGTAAACTGTTGTAGGCACTGCTTTATGCATGATGCTCAAATACTGCATCCAGTTTTGGTCACCATGATGTAAAAAAGATGCTGAGACTCTAGAAAGAGTACAGAGAAGAGCAACAAAGATGATTAGGGGACTGGAGGCTAAAACATATAAGGAACGGTTGCTGGAATTGGGTATGTCTAGTTTAATGAAGAGAAGGACGAGGGGGGACATGATAGCAGTGTTCCAATATCTCAGGGGCTGCCACAAAGAAGAGGGAGTCAAGCTATTCTCCAAGGTGCCTGAAGGCAGGACAAGAAGCAATGGATGGAAACTGATCAAAGAGAGAAGCAATTTAGAACTAAGGAGAAACTTCCTGACAGTTAGAACAATTAACCAATGGAACAACCTGCCTCCAGAAGTGGTGAATGCTCCAACACTGGAAGTTTTTAAGAATTTAAGAAGAGACTCGACAGCCATTTGTTTGAAATGGTGTAGGGTTCCTGCCTGAGCAGGGGGTTGGACTCGATGACCTCTAAGGTCCCTTCCAACTTTATTATTATTATTATTATTATTATTATTATTATTATTATTATTATTATTATTAGATATAGGTCAATCAGAGAATGGGAAACTTTCAGTGCTCAGGGCTAAACTTCTTTGTAGGAAATGGGTGGGACTGGAAATGTAATGGCATTTGTCATTGTCACAATGTTTTCTTGCCTTCCCTCATGTATAATTTGACTAATTTGTTGTCTCATCTTATGATTTAAAACCAATCATGTCATAGGTTCTCCATAAAGTCAGTGCCTGCTGGGCATCATCTTTAGTTGCACTTTGTGACCTCCCTAGAAATAAACACTGACCACAATAGGCAAACAGGCTGTCAGTCAATAGAGAGCCAAACTAAGGCACCATCTTGCAAGGCTATGTCTCCATGATGAGGCATATAGTTACAGCCATCAGGTTTTTACCCGGAGGGTGAGCAGTAGCTTGTCTCAAGCATAAACTACCAATTTTGACAGAAGCATTTGGATTGCATTTAGCATGTTTACACACTCACACTCATGATGAATCATTCAGGCATATTATTTCCCAGTTGTTGTGCAACAAAGACCTTTCAACATGCACACAGCCCCATGCAAAAAGCTTGTGGTTAATCTGTTGTGACTCAAATACTATATATTGGATTCACAACACCCTAATTCAAGCATGAAGCTATAAACAGAGATGTGCGGATCTAAAAAAAATCCAGACCACTTTTTGGCAGTGCATGCAATATCCTGGCTAAGAGGATTTTTTTAATGGGTTTAAAAATATAGAATATTTTATGATCCTTTATGTCCTCTGTATCTCTATAAATACAGAAACATGAAGCATATTTATATAGCTGTTACTGTAATTGCCACAGAAACCTATTTTAATCCATAGGAACTTTATTTTGTGTCGGGTATACATATATGCATATTTCTGCTTGACAGGCTTTTAAAATATAAATTGTTTATACTTGTTGTTATGAAGGGGTGAATAATGTCTTCATATATTTCTGTTTATTTTATTATGGTATATTCTTATTTTTTATTTTCTGCACTTTCTATTTTTTTTCAGTTTGTAACTTATCTTTTTAATTAAAATGTTCAATAAAATTATATGAAATACTTCAGGATATGTCAGGCTGTGGCAAAATGTACCTTCCTTTCAGAAACAGTATAATGCCAGTCATTTGCACCTATTTGTGAGAATAAGTTGGTGGAAGTTAGACACCCAAATCATGGTTATTGGAATCTTTAGCTGTCTCTTTTACACCCACTAAGTATGAACAAATTTGCTTTTGAATCTAGGTTTTTACACTTTAATTTTTCCTATTATCTTTCCAAATCTATTACAGTGGGTATACAACCCATTTAAAATGGTCATATTGGTTCTAATATAAGAATAATTTCACTTCACAGTTTTGCAGCAATATCTCTCCATTATAAATTTTAGAAATTTAATAAACAAAGAAGTGACAGTGTTATCTGCCCAAAGTGGTATGTAAGGCCTGGAACCTTCTCACCGGGTGGAACTGCAACTTTAAGATAGGAGTTGACAATGAGGGCTGAAGATATGAAAATTATAATTAATCTCAGGGCAGTATCAGTTTACTTTTACCTACCGTGTTTCTTCATAATACCTTGGCTACAAAAATCCAGACTTTCACAATGTGCTAGAATTTTCTGCATCCCTTTCTTATCATCTAGTGGTCAATTGTATTTTTGAAGCGCAGATCATAGTCTGACTGTATAGTGGGTTATTCCTCCAACAGTCCTTTCTAGCTCTGTAAGGCAATCATACAGTTTTCTTGTCTGACTTTCTGCCGCATATTTACTGATTTAGCTTTAATTCCAGAGAAATGCTGGAGAGGTCAGAGAAGGTCAGCTAATAATATCCACATTATTTCGATCATGATCGGGCAAGTGAGAGAGAAAAAGCCATAAAGAGAGGGCATCTGGAAGGGGCTTGAAACTGTCTTTTGAGTTTGATAATGTTTGCTAGGGCTTATGTTCAGTAACACAACAATTGTTTCACATGAAAGTGAGAAGCCAGTCAAGGAACCCCTAAAGCATCTCCAGATGCTTCTAATAATTATTTTCATTATTTCCTACTTATTATGTGTGACAGAAGGGAAAGACATTCTGTGCCAGAGACACGTGAAAATCAATATCCTTGAGCAAACCAACTATACGTAGTCCAGGGTTTTAAATACTAATCCAAATTTTGACTTAAACATAAAATTTCCCTGAAAATAATGATGTTTATTAGGAACATTTGTTGTTGCCCTTTTTAGTAACTTTCATCCCTTCACATATTTACCTGCTCTTGTTTCTGTTTCTGCAATTCTGTCCCCATGAGTTAGACCAGTATTTCCCAAGGTGACCAACTTCCCAGTGTACAGTCAACTCTCAGAATTTCCCAGCCAGCATACGTACTGCTGAGAATTCTGGGAGTTCAAGTATACATATCTGGAAGTTGGAAAACACCAAGCTAAAGCAAGGATAAAATCATAGTTTCCATTTGGGGAATTTATATATTTAGCTAATATAAATATACTATATATTTCACTAGGTAAAAGATGACAAGTCCATCTCTCTCTCTCATACATGGCAACATACATACACATACAAGCATGAATACATACATACTCCTCTCTAGTGTATACAAATAGTCCTCAGTTACAACCACAGTTGGGGCCAGAATTTCAATTGCTAGTTGAAGCAGTTATTAAGTGAGTCATCACACAATCATGTTTGATTTTATAACAGTTTTGTCATGGTCATTAAGTGAACAACATGGTTGTTAAGTGAAACCAGTTGGCCCCATTGACTTTGTTTGCTTGGAAGCCCCCTGTGAAGGTTGCAAATGGCAATCATGTGACCCTGGGATGCTGCAACTATCATAAATACATGAATCACAATCACATGACTATGGGGGCACTGCAATGGTTGTAAATGTGAGCACTGGTCATGAGTCACTTTTTCAGTGCCATTGTAATTTCAAAAAGTCACTAAATAAAGTTGAGGAATAGCGGGATTCAGTGGTGGGATTCAGTCAGTTTGCACTAGTTTGGTAGAACCGGTAGCTAAATTTTGCTACATTTGGAGAACCGGCTGGCTTCCAGAAGTCCAGTCTAGGCCTTGGAGGCCTGGAGAAGGCCGCTCAGGCCTAGAACAGCCTGCCAGAAGGGCATGGATGCCACTTCCTGAAGTCCATTCTAGGCCTTGGAGGTCGAGGCCTGCATCAAATAAGAGAACAGGTTGTTCAGGTATTTGAATTCCACCACTGGCTATATTGCTGTTGTACTGTACCAATTGTTCTGTGATCCTGGTGATCAAGGAAATTAACATTATGGAGGAATCTAAGTTTGAAAATAGCAAACAATCATAACCAGGGCATCCATACTGTAGATCAATCAATTAATTAGACCTATTGATGCAGTTTTGTAGAGAATAAGGGAGATGACTTTGATAGAGATAGGTGAGATGTTTTACCAAAGTAAAACCATAGCTTAAAGCTCAAACAAGTAGAAAGTACTTGGAAGCAGATCAGATAGACACCTCCCTAATTCACCTTAAGAAGGAGTAAGAGGAGGTATAGGACAATCAGACTTGCAAAATTCTGTTATTATAGCCAGTCTCAATAAAAGCCATTTTAGTCTTCCTGTGGAATTAATTCCTGGCCTAGTCTACAGTACTTGGGCTGAGAGGTTCGTTATTTGAGGAGTAGCCTTTGCCAAAAAAGTGTGGAATCTTCAGGGTTTTTTTTAAAAAAGTTGGACACTTAAACATGCCCCTAGCATTAAAAAAACAACAATATATATATAATATATAAATACCGGCTAATTCTAAATTGAAAAGACCTTCATCAAATATATAATGGGCAAGGAACTCTTCTCTCATTCAACATTTGAACAAGCATTTCACTATTGGAAATCTCACCAGGAGGACTCTTTAGCGATTAGGATGGATATACCAGTTCATACACTTAATTTCTGATTTTTCATTGTTAAAAAAACCAAGCTGGATATTAAAATTTAACTGAATAATATTATAATATTATATGAAAACATGTATAACATTTGTTTGATTTAACACATTAGTCCTTGGCGGAAAGTTTCCTTTTTACATACCATTAAAATGTTAAATAAATAAACAGTATAACCCCACTGGTCTGTTTGTTCTTCTCCCTTATTGTTTTCTTTGATTCATTTCAGCTTATAACCTGGCTTGAAACTAAATTGTAACAAAAAACACATGTTTTTTTTATTATTATTCCCAAAGGACTTGCATTCAAGGTAATGTAGTGTTTAGACTACAGTGTTTAGAGAATAATTTGGAATGAAAACTAATGATAATGATCCAGTAATAAAAATTGCTTTTTGGACTGGAAACAAATCAATCTATTCTTACTTTGCTTAAACTTTAGCCATTTCCAATGTGGATAGACAACAAAACCCTATTAGTTCATTCTTCTGTTTCCTCAGTGACCAGCACGATGCCTATGAAGATATGAGAATAATAGCACTTTCTCCTGATTTTTCTCTGAAATTGCTGAGAAATCTCATACCTTCTTACCTTCCTCACCTATCAATAGTGACAAAACATTCATGACTAATAGCCACAATCATCTTACCCTTCATAACACTGACATTCTCTTATAAAGATGTCTGTTATTAAACTTTAATATAGGACATATTAAATATGTTTAATATAGGAAATTAATATAGAACTAAGATATACTAGGTTCTCTGGTAAGCGTACATACAGTAGGATAAAGCGTATCTAGAATTGCCATCTGTTGTTCATTTTTATGAAGCATTAAAGTGGCTTTGTTTCATTGAACTAATCTGTGTATTACAGGGACTGGCATTTCATTTCAGTAGTCAGGGAAGAAGAATAGATGGATTAAAAGCCAAGTCAGGTTTGGTGTTAATGCACAAGTCAATAGAGGAAAACAAATAATTAAAAATCTAATTTGAAAAAAAGAGGAAAGAAGGAAAATACTAGCTTAGGAGATAAAGGTGGGAGATGTGCGATCTTTGAGCAAAAATAGACCAGGACCGTGACCTGTTGATATTGATGGATTTTTCTAAGCAACATACATACAAATTGCATGTGGAACCACCATTTTACTTCCACCAAAACTCACTCTTCAGACATACATATTTTGTGCTCTTAAATAATTAGAGTGTCCCCATTGGAAATATAGCAGTGGCCACAAGCAAGAGCAACATTCCTGTTCTCCTAAGCAGCACTAATCAAATTTAACAAATCTCTTCGACTCCATTCCCTCATACAGACTCAAAACTGGATTGAAACCAGATGAAAAGGGAAATTTCACACACATTCATCATTAGTTCTGTTCCCATGACACACAAACAACCCAGCTATCCCTTCTCCCAGTCAGTAAATTCTCCATTGTGTACTGTAAGGACATGATCAGAGGCAGATGAATTTTTGACGAGTTGCCCATATTTACAGACTGTTGAAAAGGAGTTTAGAAGACTATCTCTTCCTGCCCCTTTCCCTCCTTTTTCCCCTCCCCCCAAGTCAGAGGTGCAGGTGATCCATATTTCTATTATTATATAAAGGACTTCTGCAAAGGTATCTTAATAATCTTTGACCTATTTCTGTTTATTTTTATTCTGCCATGAAAACTGAAACAACCTTAGAGATGGAGCGTTTAGAGAAGTTCTGGGAATGGAGCTTTCCTTAATTTCAGGCAAAAGAAGAATACTTAACTTCAGAACATGACTCCCCATTGGAGTAAATCTTATCCTATGCAAAATCTGACTGTATTTAGGATTAAAACTAACCTCTAAATACCGTATATTTAACATAAATATGCAGAGTATAAAAGATGGCCTTGATGGAAAGACGGATGATCCATTACCAAGGCAATGAACAGATAAATGTAATTCAAACCCATATGAAGAAAGGGATTTATTACAATGTCAAAAACATGCTCCCCTTTACTTCTCATGAAGATAAAGAGGGAGGAGGGGAAGCACATTCAGGCTTTACATTACCCATTATAATAAAAGTAGATTTAGGTCTATGCAATATCCATTTCATGATCTGCTCTATCTTGTAGGGTTGACCTCTACCATACCCTGTGGACACCCCTGTTGGTTGGCCTCTTTACACCCTTCCTAAATTTGGGAAATAGAAATTAGAGGAAAAATAGATCAAGTAGGATTGTTTTAACATAGTCACCAACATCTTTTGACAAACTAGAGCTCAACAAAGTAGCAGCTGATAATGTGTTAGCTGCATCTTGGCATGGAATGTGAAAAAGGAAGGAAGGAAATATTCTTTTTATGTCCATCTGCTAATGAACCAAAAGCTCCATAGTCAGTATTGCTTGCAGAAAAGAGTCCTTACAATGCAATCTCCAAAGCCACCATTCCAGAAAATACACCAAGGTGCTTTTTCAAGATGCAGCTGGACTTTCTAGTTTTTCTTTGAAGATGTTTCGCTTCTCATCCAAGAAGCAAAACGTCTTCAAAAAAAAAAAAAAAAAGAAAGAAAGAAAGAAAAGAAAGAAACCCAGAAAGTCCAATTGCCTCTTGAAAAAGAACCTTTGGGATAACCATGACCTGGATGATTGAGAATCTCCATAGACATTCCAGAAAATATCAATCTATCAAATATCCAGATATCTGTGCTGTATTGCCAGCTAATTATACCAAATATATAAGTTGAAGAAAGATGGTGATGATTAAGAGGCTGTAATGCACAATAAGTTCACAAAAATAATTCTTCACTTCTAGGAAGACATAATTCCTTCATCACATGCCATTTCTGTTCATAAAATCCAATTCCACTCCAGCCATGCATCCTACTTGGCAGACAGGTGAAACTATATTGCCATGACTACCCTTCTTGGACAACAGAAATATGGATCACCACTAGATGGAAACAAAGAGTATGATTCCATTGGCACAATGGATGGGTATAGAATGCCCACCCCATGAGGATGCTGCAATTGTGGTAAGTGTGAAAAATGGTCATAAGTCACTTTTTTCAGTGCCATTGTAACTTCAAATGGTCACTAAATGAATGGTTGTAAATTGAGGACTACAAAAACAACTTGATGGCACATAATTAATCAGATGCATTGAAGATTTCCTGGGAGATATTCCAATCTGGCTCAGTTTGCTATTTCTCTTCCCTTTCTTTCCCACCATTGCATTTAAATAAATATCAATCACTTTTGAACAGCTGACACATTGGAGTCCTTTGCAGTGCACAGGGCTCATGGGAAAGTAGATAAGGATTAGATTTTTGTGAAGGCCCAAACCAGAACAGGTCTGCTTGCTCCATTCTAAAGAAAAGACAATCTGTTCTGCATTAAGTCATGATCCAGACTTCAGATACTCACTAGTACTCTTTCTCTGTATTTCACAGTGACTATAAAAACACATTTGTATGCTGGGTGGATATAAAATGCTAAGTAGCGTACAGCCCCTCCCCGTTTGACAAATAAGTAAATGCAAGTTTTTGAGGATCTAAAGTGATTGACTGTGTTGTGTACAGTTTCACAATTCTGTTGCAATTTTGAAATGCTTGCTGATTGAATGCAGCTTCACTTGGTACTTTGGTTTGACCTTGTAGAAAGCTCAGTGAAGGCAGCAAAATGTTGATGGATAACAAACAAAATGCACAGCCAGTCAAATGTAACAAAAATATTTATTTTGCCAGGCAACTATGAAAAACAAGAAGTCAAGCTTGAGACTGATAAAGGCATGGTCTAGATCAGGGGTAGGCAACCTCGGCTCTTTTATGACTCATGGACTTCAACTCCCAGAATTCCCAAGTCAGCATGGCTGACTCAGGAATTCTGGGAGTTGAAGTCCATGAATCATAAAAGAGCCGAGGTTGCCTATCCCTGGTCTAGATGTATCCGTTTGAATGAAGGGACAGTTGAATTTTATCCAAGAGCATTAAGGGAACTTGCTGATGGTTTGGCCATAGCTTTATGCATCATCTTTGAGAAATCCCAAGGAACTAATGAAGAACCAGATAAATGGACAAGAACAAATGTCTTCACAATGGTAGAAAAGGATTGGAAGCACTACCGATCTCAAAGCAGATTCTAAAGAGATGGAGCTTGAAAACAATATGATGATTAACAGAAATAAATGCTGATTTGTCACAAAGAATTCTAGCCAGGCTAACCTTATCTCATATTTTTGACTGGGCAACTTCCTTAATAGATTGCACAATTACTGCAGTCTTTTTTGTTTGACAAAAGATATCATGATGTTTTGATTAGTAAATTCATTAAATGTGGTCAAATGGCATGACAGCTAAGTGGATACATCTCTGTTTCAAAACATCATAGTCAAATTTTGCTCATCACTAGTTCTCCATCGAAGAGAGATTGACCACAACATTACCACAATATTTGGTCCTTGGCCCTTGGATGAATATGGAGAGGAAGTGCTAATCAGAGGTAGATGACACATAATGAATATGGATGGCCAGTCTCTTAAAAGATAGAAAAAGAAAACCAAACAGTTCATCAGTAGAACCAGTTATCCAGAGAACTGAACACATTCATTGGGATGCATTTGATTAGAGCCTAGGGATCCATCTGTCTGGGATGCTTCACAATTGCCTTCCTGCCCTGAGTAGGAGGTTGGATTCAGTGGCCTAAATGCTCTTTACCAACTCTATGATTTTTAGGTTTTCTAAACAGAAAATCCAAAACTTCTATCTGATTCTCAGTCGGGCCAGCCGCAAAATCTGCAAGCAATAATCCTTCCCTGCAATTAGCTGCTGACATCTGACATCTGATACTCAGAGAAGAAACAAATAATCTCCAAAATGGAAAAGTTTTATACATTTTCTTTGGCCATGATTATTGCCTTTTCGACTCCGAAAGGGTGGGTGGAAGGGGAAGGCTTTTTTTTTTTCAGGATTTTTTAAAAAAATGTATCATTATTTTCAATACAATTAGATTCCATTCACCTTTTCTTTCGGTGACATGATTACATCTCCTAAAGGATGTCTTACAACAGAGAAAAATTTATAGGAGAAGGGGCTTTATTAAGCTGCAGTTGCCATACCATGAAAGTTATGGGGGGAGGGGGAAATAACAAGATATGTATATAGGAAAATAAATAAAATTTGTGGTATTCAATTATGATTGAATATGAACATGGAACAACTCAAAAAATGCAAAGGAGTTTAGATTATGTGAGAATCAATAGCAAAATCTGTATGCCATCTCCATCTTCCTATCTTCTAAGATTTGCCATTCTAAGAAAAGAGCTACATGAAGCTTCTTGTATGAGAAGCAAAACATCTTCAAAGAAAAACAAAAAAGTCCAGTTGCCTCATGAAAAAGCACCTTTGGGATAGCTGCATGAATACTTTGCCTGGTTTGTTTGAAACCCAGTGTGAGATAATAGTTGAAATGATAGACTGAAACCAGGGGGGACTCAGGTCCATAGCTCCACTCAAGCATATGAGGACAAAAATGATCTGATAATACAAACTATTTCACAAGATTGTTATTTGAAGACTGAAGGAGAGGAACCCCTCTTTGAGTTCCTAGGGGAAAGGTATATGGATGTCATAATAAATAGCAGGAAAGATCAAACAAATTTCCTGCCACTCAAGTAGGGAAGGTATGTTACGAAACCCATCAGTTAAGGAATTTTGACTCGTGGAGTTCAGTGCCATTGTCCTCACCTTCTGGAAAACCTTCTCTTCAGAGGTGAGGCAGGCCTCCACTATCCTGGCCTTTTGAAGGAATCTAAAAACCAGGCTCTGCCAACTCACCTGGAGATCACTGAGCAGCATGAAACCCAAGGGTTGGTTGATGCCTCCTCCCACTTTTTAATTTTTATCTTAATTTATTCTTACTTTTGTCCGGCTCTTTTGTTAATGCATTTTACATGGTTTTGAGGTCTTTTATGTTTTTTAATTGCACACCACACTGAATCACTCTGTAATTCAACAAATAAATGAATAAGCACAAGAAGAAAATTATTATACCGAGACTTCTACTTATATCAATTGAGCATGTTGAAAACCTCCTTATGGATCTTGTCTTTTAGGGCTAGTGCACACGTGGATTCGGGAGCAGGGCTAACATGCACTTCATTTTTTTCCATTCTCAGTTTAGTTTATCCACATGTATTCAGGAAAGCAGGAAAGCCTAATTTATATCACCTATAATAGAAAACTTTTAATTTAGCAGAAGCAGAACCAACTGTTGCATATGATGGAGCTGGGAAAAAGTAATGCTTTGGAAACTAACCACCACATTTCTGGGAGCTCCAATTTCTAAAGTGGAAGGAGACATTTTCCAACAATTTCATGGATAGGACTCCTAGTATCACTATTGGAAAAGTCAAATGGGAGAGGTTTTTGGTTGATGTCCTTTGGGATTTAATAGAAACAAAGCAGGAGGCCACTGTGGACATCGCTGCATAAAGAAAGGCAAGATAGTTACATACTGTACATTGGCACCTTACAGCTGAATAAATGCAAAAATACTGCCCTTTTCTCATGAGAACCTCTGGAATGTTATTCTCCTTTGAGAGAATTTCTAAAGCAAATCCTCTTTTATCAAATTGACTGAGAAAACACAAAGATTTTCTACTACCAATAGAAGAGAATATTTGTACATCAGTGCACTGATATACACAGTGATATTCTGATATTCTGTGTATATCCGTGCACTGATGATGTTATCTAGTTTTGCAATGAAACGTCTGCAAGAAAGCTCAGAGAGCCCCAAGGATCTCACAGAATTTTTAGAGCTTACAGTTGCTTTGAGCATTACAAAGATAACAGAATACGTTCTTTGAATATGGTCAAGCAATCCTATTGGGAATAGAATGGGAAATTCAGAATGTGGACTCAAATCTTATCATTCCTCATGAAGCAAGTTTGATTATGAAAGTCTACAGATGTTTAAAAGGAGACAGGTTTGGCCAGCTGCCATACAGTTTTAGAAATGAGTAGAAGGCAGAGCCAACCCTTGAATCTCTCAACAGAAACAGCCACAGTGAAATGTGTCATCCCATTTGGCCTGCTTTTATATATTCTGCTGGATTATGAGCGCCTTCTTAGAAAAAAAATATGCTGAAGAGTGTTCACTGTCTTTGGCCTTCTAAGTACATTTGCTGAAGTTGGATGTTTGTAATTCTAGCAGCAGTAAAAAAAAAATCACTGAAAACTGAAGAAATGAGCTTTTCACTGTGATTATTTCAAGGCAGAAGACAAGAATTGTCTTGGTAAATAGGAGATCTTAGTATGACATGAGTTGTCACAAGCAACAGTCTATTTTACTGCTAGAGCATATCCCTAAAGTGTTTAACATCACCTCATTTATTTCCTCCGCTTCCAATCACACACTATTTATATTTAATGTATATATCCTTGCTCTCATCATCATGGTCTTTGTAATGTCAACTAATTTTTCTGAAGCTGCCCTTGGTATGCAAATAACAAAAAAGAAAAACAAAAAAGCCTCTTATGCAAGGCAAGGCTATCATGGCACCCCTCTAAATTAAGACAGAAAGACTGGGCTTTTTAGTTAAGAAATGCTTTATGCAACAATTCTTTTTTTTTTTTCATCAAGAAATGAGAATTGAAAAAAAAATAGTGTTGGGCATTTCAGCTTTGGCATCAAACCCAGTGTTCAGAAAGTTCATAATTCTGTACAAAGTACAACCTGGAATACAATATTTCAACAAGAATCTCCAGCTCTTCATTGGAGGAAGTACATTTAAGGCTGTAATTTTCAAAAAAATATTGCTACCTAGGTACATCTCACTGTTGTTAAGAATTCAATCTACAGTCTCCTTGAAGTCGCTGTATATCTCACTATACTGTATATTCTTCCACATGCCCCATTCTATTCATCTAGTGCAGGGAGTAGGCAACCTTGGCTCTTTTATGACTCGTGGACTTCAACTCCCAGAATTCCTGAGCCAGCTGGCTCAGGAATTGTGGGAGTTGAAGACCATGAGTCATAAAAGAGCCAAGGTTGCCTACTCCTAATCTAGTGGCTGTTTTGCAGCTGCAGCATTTCCATTCTGGGGTCAACATCTTTCATGACTGACTTGGTGCTACAGGCCCTGATCACTACTGGTGGTATGAAAGAGTTAAATTAAATGGAAGATGATGCAGAAGCTTATTATTTTTGCGATCTTCAAAGCTGAGCTGGAGGAGCTTCAGGTGTGGTTTTTCTATTGATGTGGTTTATACACAGGCAATACCATTGGATTTAGCAGAATATAAGCATTAAGCCTAACGTTATCCTCCACAGTACTCCAGCCATGAGGGTGGGTGAGGAAATGGTTGGGGGATCAGTGATTACAGTCCTAATATCCTGTAGCACTAAAAGATTTAGTCACCGCCCAGCTCTGGACCAAGCAACCCCTAATATCAGCCTCTTTGTCTGCCATGTGGACAGTCTCTCATTCTCTGAAGGAAGCCAGTCTTTTACATTCCATTGTGTGTATGTTTCCATTTGTTTAACAGTTCTGAACATTTCAGCAATGATAAAGACACAAAGAGGTTTCCGGATTCCCCACCCCACCCCCCCACTCCGCCTCAACTTTAAGTCCTGGCAGGACATTCAGTGGACAGAAAGATAACAGCAGTGTGGGAGGGGGGAGTAAAAGAGACTTGCCTCAACTAATACTTCTGTGCCTTGATTTTAAACAGTAGAAGAATAGGAGGAAGCAGTCTCTGAAAGACCATAGAAGGTAATTTTCTATTAATAGCACCATTTACAAGTGCTGCTGAAGGAAGTCAGACAGAGCTGAATCTCCAAGTCCTGTCATTTTCAGATTGTATCAGTGCTGACTGGGATGCAGAATTCCTTGTTCTAAATGTTCTTGCATGGAATGGATACATTTATAATGCCGTGAGATCATTCTGATTGCTGGGACGTGCTGAGAATTGATTTAAGAAATGGACCTCTAGAGGAATGGCAGCCTAGAGAAGCCTGCCTTTTGATTTAAATCAACTTGTGGAGATTTTTTTCTGAGTGCCTCCACCATCTAGGCAGGCCAGATATTGAAGAGACTACAGTTTTCTAGGCATGGGAGGAAATGTTAGGTTGTCTTCTTTACACCTATAAAAGTAACAGAGGTCCCAGTTTCTTTTGCATCTGCTGCTCCTATTTTTTTTCATGACAACAAAAACTTCATTATGGGATGATCTTTCCAGAGAGCCTGATATGCTGCAAAATGCTACCATCCTTAGTCATTGGACAAGTCCTTATGTGATTTGTACAAAAGAATTTTCAACTAGAAAACTAGAGCAAGTGGATGAATTTGTGTAACTTGGCAGAATGTTTATTAAAGATGGGAAAACAGATGGAGAAATGCTAGTAAAAATCCAATGGTAGTATATAGTCTAACAAAAGGAAGGAATATTTGTATAAAAAAATAAAACTGCTTATGTATAAGAGAAACGTTATCATTTAATAAGAAAATTAGCATTCAGTATATCAGAAAAAATAACAAAATGGGATACTTACGAATGCTAATTAAATACAAAAACAAATGGCAACTATATGAGTGAAGTATATCGAAATGGTTTGATCATACAGGGAAATAATGAACTAGGAATGAATAGCTAAACAAATCAGTGGAAGAAGAATGAGTGGATTAAGACGAAGGGGAAAATTGAAAAGATTATAGTTAGAGGTAATAGATGAGCTCCTCCATAAGAGGCAAATAGCAATGCATGAAGTGATGTATGGATGGAAGCAAAAGGTTGGTTGGTGTTTTGTTTTTTTTTTCAAAAATGGGAAGGTATAGAGAGTTTTCATGAATGGTGCTGATATAAATTAGATCTTTCTTTTTCTCCCCTTCAATCATGTCCATTTCTCGGAGATTGCCTGGACAAGTCCCTGCACTTTCCCTGATAAGGTTTTCAAGAAGAGCTTTGCCATTGTCTTCTTCCTTGGGCTGAGACAGAGTGATGAGACCAAGATCACCCAGCTGGTTTTGTACCTAAGGTAGGTCTAAAACTTACATTGCCACACAACAGGGATTACTTAAAAATTGGGGTTTGGAGTGAGGAAAACTAAATTTCACCAGACTCAAGGAAGGAGCCTCTTGCTCTGGACATGCCTCTGATGAAAAAAATAGGAAGGAAGTAGAGTTAGGGGCAGCTAGGGACAATTGTCTTGACATGACTGATTTCAGAAATGGTGGAGCTAGTGATTCCAAGTTGGCTGAAGCATATCCAACAAGCCCCCCCTCTCACCCCGAGACTCCTGGAGCACTTCTGTAGTTCCCATCTTCAAAAAAGGAGAAAAAAAACAGATCCAGGAAACTACAGACTTATCCGCCTGACCTCAATACCTGGGAAGATCTTGAAAAAGATAATCAAGTATCGAATCAGCAAATACCTAGAGGCAGTGGTAGGATTCAAATATGTGAACAACCGGTTCTCTGTGGGAATGCCGCTTATGGAAGTCCATTCTGGGCCTGGGCAACAAAAAATTAGCTACTGGTTCTGCAAAAGTGGTATGAACCGGTTGAATCCCACCACTGCCTAGAGGCAAACAAAGTCATTACCAAAAGCCAACATGGGTTTGTCAAAAACAGATCATGCCAGACAAATATTATTGTATTCTTTGACCAGGTAATAAAATTAGTGGACCAGAGGAATGCTGTGGATATAATTTACTTGGACTTCAGTAAGGCATTTGATAAAGTAGATTACAACCTACTACTTGATAAGATAGAAAAATGGGGGTTAGACAGCATCACCACCAGATGGATTCGTAGCTGGCTGACCAGCCGTACTCAGGGTGTGGTCCTCAATGGAACTGCATTTACATGGAGAGAAGTGTAGCGGGATGCCCCAGGGCTCTGTTCTGGGCCCAGGGTTCTTCAACATCTTTATCAATGATTTGGATGAGGGGATAGATAGGGAACTCATCAAATTCGCAGATGACACCAAGCTGGCAGGAATAGCCAGCACTCCAGAAGATAGGCTTAAGATACAGAAGGATCTTGACAAACTTGAACATTGGGCGCTATCTAACAAAATGAAATTCAATGGTGAAAAAAGTAAGGTTCTACATTTAGGCAAGAAAAACCAAATGCACAGATATAGTATAGCTGGTACCTTGCTCAATAGTAGCAACTGTGAGAGGGATCTTGGAGTCCTAGTAGACAATCACTTAAATATGAGCCAACATGTGCTGCAGCTGTCAAAAAAGCCAACATAGTGCTAGGTTGCTTTAACAGAGGGATAGAAACAAGATCACGTGAAGTGTTAATACCACTTTACAATGCCTTGGTAAGGTCACACTTGGAATACTGCATCCAGTTTTGGTCACCATGATGTACAAAAGATGTTGAGACTCTAGAAAGAGTACAGAGAAGAGCAACAAAGATGGTCAGGGGACTGGAGGCTAAAACATAAGGAACGGTTGCTGGAATTGGGAATGTCTAGTCTAATGAAGAGTAGGATGAGGGGTGACATGATATCAGTGTTCCAATATCTCAGAGGCTGCCACAAAGAAGAGGGAGTCAAGCTATTCTCCAAAGCTCCTGAAGGCAGGACAAGAAGTAACAGATGGAAACTAACCAAAGAGAGAAGCAACCTAGAATTAAGGAGAAATTTTCTGATAGTTAGAAGAATTAATCAGTGGAAGAATCTGCCTCCAGAAGCTTTGAATGCTCCAACACTGGAAGTTTTTAAGACGAGACTGGACAGCCATTTGTCTGAAATGGTATAGGGTTTCCTGCCTTAGCAGGCAGTTGGATTAGATGACCTCCAAGGTCCCTTCCAACTTCATTATTATTGTTATTGTTATTACTCCTTGCTTGTACCCCATTCAACTCTGAAATTCATCCACCCAGTCCTAGGCAGAGGCACAATAAAGATACAACAGTGAGGAGTTGAGATTTGTCAAAAAACAAGCCAAAGAAAGAACAGACTCTAATGAGTAACGTGTCTCAGCTGCACATTTGGGTGGAGGCTTAGTCTAGCCAATTTATTGGCCTCACTCCCTGGGAGAAAACACTGAGAACAATTTTTGTGTATATCATGCTTAGAACTCTAGATTCCACCTCTCCTATCTTTTTTCATGGATTCTTTGCTTATTGGGTTCCAAATCTTGGACCATGTTTACTGTTGCCATCTTAAAATATAAGTAATAAATAATATTGTTTTTCTAAAACTTCTGCCTGTACTTTACCTATCACATGAGTGTAATCAGGATCCAGCTTTTTCTCTTCTGACTAGCAGTCACTAAACCTGGCATAGAATACTTTACATAGGAATAAAGCCACACCTTTTCTCATTGTACAGTATATGACAATAAGCTTCCTATCTTCATTTTGGTTTTAATTACACATTGTCCTCTCCCCAGGTCCACAAATCTTCCCACCTGAAAGATATCGGCTCTCCAAAATCTTTGGCTCCAGTTATCAATTATTGTGAGACTGATCTATTGTGATGTGCCAAAAGGTTTTTTGTTCCTACTTTCTCACCTGTCTGGCAAACTTCATGCATCTGGAGTTAAGCTGGGTTTAGTGCTTTGTTTAGCATTATGTTGGTACAAGATACAGTCCATGTTTCTCAAATCATAATAGCCAGCAATAAAAGCAGGCATTTGGGATACTCAGCTATCAGTAAGTCAGAAATATTTTCTCATTTTTATCCTATGTATGCTTTAATACAATATAGGACTTATAGTGTTAATGTTACATTGTAATCCAGTATTATAACAACAAGATATTATCTGGGTTGGCACTGCGGAGTTATTTGTTTAGATTTATCCACTTGACCTTAAATTCTGGGTGCTAAATAAATAAAACTAACAATTAAAACATCGACAAAACACATCACATCAGGAAAAACTCATCTATCCTCATATACATCCTACATTCCCGAAAAACAGGCTCATTACATGTTCTAGCTGAGAGCAAGTAAAATAAATAGAGCAGAAGACCTAGCTATTGTATCTGGTAGATCTGATCAGCCTGGGCATCTGGTGTCAGCATCTGCAATGGCACCAGCTACACTGTGAAATTCATTCAGAAAGAGGCCTGAGAACAATGGATTATGTGTATGGGCAGCTCAATGCACAGACAGCATAATCATGTCCCTAACAGTGATTTGAGGATCTGCTCAGAAGCAATTTTATAGGGCAACCTCTGGCTGACTTTGTTCTGTGACTGGATGGATAAATAGATAGATAGATATATCAGCTTGCAAGATTTTTCTCATTGTATTTTGCTGATTAAAATCCAAAGGACAGTAAATGGGAGCCTGATGGAAATCCCAAATACTGAATATTTCTTGGAAAATTATTGTAGTTTTATAGCCATGAATGAAAATGACCAATCCATCTGATTATTTCATTTACTAAAGAACCTTAAAGTTCTTTAACAGGGACAATCCCACAGGTGGAAGGAAAGGGCTTACCGTGGGGTTCACCATGGTTCAGTTTCTCTAACTTCATGCTGGGTTTCAAAGATTCTTAGAAATGATATCTGCTATAAGGTCCCACCTCTGCTCTTCATAGGATTGTTCGGTGACATGTTTTGTCATCTGACATTGTCAACCAAACAGATATTAATTTCCATTAACAGAGCCTTTTATTACCTCCAGACATAGTATGGTTAAAAACAATATGGAGTCTGAGGAGAAAGTATAATCTGTAAATAAAATAGTCTATGAAAGCCGTGTGTTTCTCTGGAAAATAAGTAACATTAATTGGTTCATACCAATTTATAGTTTTGTAAATATTATATGGTACATCAACAGCCTGAAAGCAATAAAGAACCCATTCTCTCCTCAGTGTTTTGGGCTGGTTTGCCAGAGATAGTACCTACTTATCACAAGTAACAAAGCTTGTGGCTATTAAATAGTCAGTGTAGCATTATATGGCTGAATTTCCAATTAATCAAATGTCCTGGTTATAAACTAGAACTGACAACCATCTAACCATAAATAATTTTCTGATTTATGCCCACAGATTTAAAGGGGTCGTGGTATCCCTCACTAACACATACTGCCAGAGACAGTCATTGCTCGGCTAGCTGTGCGTTACTTTTGGCTTGCTGTAATCATTTTCTTTCAGACAGTGCTGCTTCCTAGGCTTTGGCATAATGCCGTGCTGTTTTCCAGAAACCATTGTGCAGATAAAAAGAGAATCAGAATTACTGGCCAAGTGTTGAAGAAGAAGAGAAATCAGCAGATCTATTTTTCATGTTGTTGTTTTATAGCAGTGTTTCTCAACCCTGGCAACGTTAAGGTGGCAAGACTTCAACTCCCAGAATTCCCCAGCCAGCAAGCTGGGTATATACAACGTAATCAATCCTATAATTCTGGACAGGCAAAACAATCATTAAGTCTTCATAAAGTTGAGTGACTTATTCTGTAGTGTAAAAATTTGCAGATAGTGATTCCACTTCTCCTTCCAGTTTATTCTAAATATAATAACTGGAAGAAATCACTCAGGAGGTGGAGGGCTTTCTGTCTCATACAGTGTCCTCCAGAGAAACTATTGCTGAAGTTTCATTTATTGCAGCTTTACAGACTTTTATGATTACATTTTTAAAAGCATAAACAGAATAAATACAATAACAGGGATTGGCCCCAAACCTAAGTCCACCATAACAGTTTGCATAATTTCCTGTACTAGATTATTATCCTGCCAATCAGAAAGCTACCAATCCCAAGAATTCTCCATAATCTTTAGACTTCAAATAGGAAATCATATCTATTGGGCATGCCGGCAGTATTATTATTGTTTTTAACTAATAAGATGAATGCAATGTAGATTCATCAGACTGATTAGGTTAGGATTCACTTTTATATTACGTATATTATTGTAATAGTTTTGAAGCCAAGAAGATTCTGTGATTCATACCTTCAGTCCAGGAACAGCAGACCGTAATTATTTTCTTAGCTGTTTAGGCTAGTTTATGGGCTTCCTTAATACTTTAGTTGATCTCATCAAAATTACTTCTGTCTGCCATTTACCTTAGATTAACAACTGAGAAATATGCAATGGGGTAAACATAGTTTTGAAGTGTACTGTCTTTTCCAACATTACTTTTTTTTTAACTTTGACAATTCATTCTTTTGCATGTTTCAGAACATATTTCTTGAAGCCCGATACCAAGATTTAGTTTACTTATACTGTAGAAACGGTTGAGAGGTAGCCTGTTGTGGTATCACAAGGGATTTCCTGTCAGGACTGGAGGAACGGGATTTATACCACCTAAGCTGAGGGTACTTGCCCCCTGCCTCCAGGTAATTCTAATGATTTTGCTTTCATGGACTCTCTTCACCTAGCAAAACATTTAAAATTATTTCCAGATTTGTTAATATAAAACTTGTCTAGCTTTGTCTCTTTTCCTTTTTCCTCCTATCAAGAGACTTGTGTGTTTAGCCTAAGGATGGAAAGAGGTTTGACTTAACAGCTGGTGTTTATGTTTCTAAAAATGTAGAACCAACAGTAATTATTTGCTTTTTTTCTTCATTCCAGCAACCTTTGGCAGAGTCCACAGTTGCAACCTAACACCACTTCTACACCTGATAGGACCCAACTGGCAGGTCTACAAACTTTCCCCTCATTCAATCTAAACATGTTACAGAGTGTGGGCTTAGCTTGAACCTCAGCCATATTTTCCCCTCTTTTTTTCTTTCTTTTTTTAATATTGCCAGATGAAGAATCCTTGGACAATTCAAAGGCCTGACCCATCTTTCATTTCCAGCTATTTTTGGGGGGAGAATGGTTAGCCATGATTCTGCGGGCTCTTCCCCAAGCACTGGGTTGGGATGTTGGCTGGGTCCAACAAAGATGCAACTGTGCTATAAGTTTGTTATGGCACCTTGACTACTGTATTATGGTTATTGTTTAATTTATTTGAATGTTCCCCCAAAAGAGAGATTGAAAGCATATCAGGCTGTTCATTCTGAGAGGTATGAAAATTATGCATCCCCCCATCTGTCATTTAGAAAGACCTGATTCTTCTAGCAGGCACTGGGCAAGGGAGATTGCTGAACCTGCTGGTATATTTGCGTGACTAAAGATTTTGTCTTCCCCTCCTATAATTATTTTACCATTGATTCTTCTTTTGTTAATTCTGATGGCTTTTTAACCCTGTTTACTTGTCTTCTTGAACTGTTGTGTGAGTAAGCAGCCTTAAAAATCAAATTCATACATTGCTCAATAAAAAAAGTTTAAATCATAAAATCATTGTCTCTTCTGCTGCTGTTTTACCTTCTCCCTTGATGATTCATAAAAAATTAAACAGTAAGTCTCCAGTCATATGACTTAACATCGAAATATACAATGAACCACTCTTCCACTCTTCCAAATGTATTTTTATACCCTATAGTTAGCATTCCTGAGAAGCCTAAAGGAAGAATGGGACATTTCTATTGTCTCATATTTCATTTCCTCTTCCACTCTTCTAGGAAATACATTTGAGTATACATATACACCCTAATGAATAAGGATGTTACTCAAGTTTAAAAGTCTCCTTCTCCCACAGTTTGGCACTTTTAACTAAATTGCAGATTTCCGAGAAAATCTATTAAGAGCTAAGGATGTGAAGGCAATTTCACCTATTTTTGGCATTGTCCACTGCCCAGAGGCCCTTTGTGTCATCTTCAGATTTGATGAACATTCCTTCTAGCTCTTTGCCTAAGTCAGAGGTCCCCAATCTTTTGGGCACCAGAGACCGGTTCCACAAAGAGTGGGTTTTCCACCGATCAGAGGGTGTGTGGTTTTGTGTGCTGCCTGCATCCCGCAGATGGGGCTTTGCTTGTTTGTGCGGACTGGTTGCTGACATGCCGCAGCCCGGTACTGGTCCATGGACCAGGAGTTGGGGAGCTCTGGCCTAAGTCATATATAAATTGCTACTATGTGTGGCTCTGGATAATAATGATAGTTATGATAAGGATGAATTGAGCTACCAAGCATCTCTGTCCCTCTCTCTCTTCTGTACCCGAAAACTTTGCTTGGTGGAGCCATACTCAATACATTTTAGAGTAACCTTCTCAAATTGATGTTGTCCAGATGTGTTAGAACTTTGTTTTTCAGAGGGAATGCCATCTCAACACATCTGGCAAATACCATGCAGAGAAAGCAGCCCTTAAGTGTGTTCATCTTGCAGGAATTTTATTTTCCATCTCCTTTCATTGGCTCCTATTGTGTCATCTATTATTTTTTCCCCCTTACATGCAATTGTTTGTATGAACTTTCCAGTGTTCAATATGCTTTTTTTTTTTTAAGAGTCATGAGTTCATTAACTATATTCTTGGGCATAACCACTGAGTTAAGGCATGTGGCTACTATGACTGTCTACTTCTGCCCTTGTTTATTTAGCATGTTTTTGTTGATGAGATGATAAAAGTACTGTAATTTTAAAATATACACAGATGCTAAATATATATGAGGTGAACACCAGCTGCAGAACAAACTGAAGAGAATACAAAAATATTAGATATTTTTTTCTGAAAGAGCAGATGGCCCAAGCACAATAGTGTTGCTTTGGATTGATGTATGATAAACCAAGTATCATAAAGGGGATAATTAAATAGAAAAGAAGCATTGCTACTCCTCTGGTAGTGTTTTGAAAAAATGTCAGTATTATAGTAAGCTAAAGTAAACAGCTGCTGATACAAGCATTCTCCCTATGAGAACACTTCAAACACTCCAATAAAGTAATATTTTGAAAATAAAGTATCTCAGGTGGTTTCACAATAAACCTCACAGGTAGCTCCATTAAATTACTTGAGAAATTGTTTTAAAAGCTAGTACAGGACACATGTTTATGATTCACTAGCTGAAGCAAAAACACTTCTTGCAAAGAAAAATGACAGTGTGTTTTTTAAAAAGCTAACAAAAGAATGGTACAGAAAATATGAAATAATATAAAATAGAGTGATAATACATAAATTAATCACAGTAGCCTGGAGACAAAAGGGAAATAATATTCAGAAGATATTACTTGATTCCTACAGGGTGGATGTTCATGGAGATGCATTTTTTTTTCCTGATTACACCGGTTTCCAAAGGAGCACTTGATGTATTCAGTATGGCTAATATTGCCAAACTGAAATTCAAACAACCTGCTATAAATGCATCTGTTTTGAATTCGTTTGAATTAGTGAACATTTCAATATTGTTCCAGGTTACAGAAGACAGATGGATCAAGCCTATGCTCTTTTTAGTCCAGCATTCTGTAACTCACAGCAGCCAATAAGATCTATTCATTTGTTTTGTATCCAGAATCCCACCATGAAATGAAACCCTAAACGTATAGATTTTATACATAGAGACCAATCTTAAGGTCACATATAGGAGGTAGCCTTTGTTTGAATAACTTTTCTGACAATTGGAAAACATTTTTGATGTGATATCCTTGTGTTTCATAAGCTTGGAATGGTAAATCTTCCAATATACTTATTATGTTGTTGTTTTTTAAATGAAGGACTTTCAAACTTTCCCCCAAATAGGAAAAAGGACTCTGAAAATCCCATCATTGCCCATATGTACAACATACCCTACTTATTTTACATTCCTGCTTCGCCTGTAGTGATTCTTAGTCTCCCCAAAATGTTAAATGCTAGCCCTGTTTTGGAGTCTGTGGTAGTGCAGCAAACTTTGAAAGAGATGAATATTTGTAGCCTCTCCTATTTATAGTTAAACAATTTATGAGCAAAGGAGAATTAACTGTAGGTCAAGTCAATTCATTATGCCAAAGTAGTGAGCTAATCCAGCTATACAAGGGCAGCATCAAATAGGCTTTATGTGTGACTGAGCAAAGAACAATAGTTGCTGGCAACACTCAGCTATTAAGCACAAGTTTTTAAAATGCTGCAGTAAGGACATTCCCCGGAGGGCCTTGATATTGTTGTCTGAAACGCAAGTGGAAGGCCTCATGCTGCAAAATGCTCTCAGTTGCTTATTCCATCCTGCTTCTTGCTCTTTCATTGCCCAGCACAGGAAAGCAGGAATACACTGCATCATCCACTGTTTTGTTTTTGGTAGCATTGATCAGTCCAATTATTTTCCTGTTTTCTAAATGTAAGCCCTCTGGTTTGTCAGGATGCTATTTGAGTAGCATGTACCCAGCAAATGTAGGTTGTTTCACATTTTTAGGAAATATCTGGCTGTAATTGTAGATATAAGAAATTATTAGTTTACTTAAACTCATAAAACAATGAATTGGGGGGAGCATAATCCATTAAATGCACTATTTGATACAAGCATTGTATAATTTATTTCTGTTATCTATAGCATGACAATCTTATGAACATACTCTCTGTATCAAATATATCATGCACACCTGTATTTAATCCTGTTTATGGCATCGTTTATTTGTGGGACCTCTTACCTTTGATTCAGAAATATTCTTGTGAATTTTGAAGATAAAAATTGTTATTAATAATTATCTTGGCCTGGAATTGCAATCACAAGTCCATTAACCCTTCTGTTTGCTAATGGTACAATCTTTCTATTTGGTAATGCAATTTTGACATAACTGAGAATAGTTGAAACATTGAACAGTGAAGGGTTACCCAAGCTATCCTTGGATCCTGTTGCTAAGATTCCAACCAGTATTAGTAACTGGTTGAAAATTCTTACTTTCTTCTGATGGGTAAATAACACTAAGCAGCCCTTCCTTCCAAATTGTGTGGAAACGATCAGAGATCAGAAAATGAAAGTAATAACAAGAAGAGAATATGGAAGCAATTAATTTTTCCTCTTTTCCAGACAGCTTCATTTGAATGTTTTGTTTTGTAAAAAAAAAAAAAGTTTCATTAAGTATCCAACTTTTCTTGATTTTTTTAAAAAATGTATAATCTTCAGAGCAAACCAAGCATAGTTTATTCTTCAGTTCTATCTTTGGCACTAGAAAGAAATGAAAATTACGTATATTCTATAGATGCAGTCTGCCTGTCATGAATGTGCATAATTTATGCAAAAGCTCTATAGCACTTGCCATTAAATCTTATGTTGAATATTATGTTCTCTGGCTACATTATCATTTCTCCTGTCCTTGATAACATGTCTAATTTTTACCAGGAAAAGTCACTTTGGTAGTTGGAGAAAACAAGCACAAAGGAGAGAGGAAGGGTAAAAAGCTTGTTTTGCTAACGTGGGTGTTTTTTGAGTTGCTTTTGACATGAATGTATAATGATAATGAGGTGAACTTTAGTCAACAAAAAATAAAAGCCTCTAATTTCAGATGCCGGAATGTACATGGAAAAAACTATCAAAGTTGCCGCTAAAGGAACTGAATCAATGTAATAATATCTTGTCTGTGTTGAAGGCAGTCAGCCAACTGATAATTTCTCAATAACTGTAAACTCCTCTTCCTTTTCCTTGCACTAAAGGAGAAAGGTTGAGATTTGTCAGTAATCATTCTTATTCCTTAGTAAATCAAAAAGTGCTAATCTTGGCAGATAGGCAAACAACAGTACTCATTATACGAACTAGAGTCAGAATATTAGACTTATCTTTGGCTTCCTCGGCCTTAGCTAAGCCTCTCTACACTTGGAAATTTAGTATGCAAACGTGCTAAATACAGCAAGACTTCTCAACTAGCAAGAACATATGTGGCACTATTGTTAACTCTGTAAGAACAGGTTTTCTTCAATTTTCTTCTTTTTTTTTTAATCCAAGATTTTTGACTCTGCTGCTCCCTGGGCTGCATATCTGTATTAGTCTGTGGCCTGTTGGGAACCATGCCATATGAGTGGAGGGCGAGTGTGCAAAGCTTCATTTGTACATGCTCGGGAGCTAGGCTGTACATGTGAAACCATCCTCTCCAACTCCCCCCTTGCCATCGCTGTCACTGCTGCTGCTGCTGCCATTCCGTGAGCCAGAAAAATTGGGAACCGCTGTTCTATAAGACCTACAGGCTAGTAGAAGAAAATGTGGCTTGATTAGGAGATTTCACAACAACTGCAAAAGATATTCACACATATAAAAAGAATTCTTGAGAATCAAAATCACTGTAATTGTTATAGACCAGGGCTTTTCAACCAGTTGTACAGGTATCATCTGTGGTACATTGGCACCTGGCAGGTGGTACGTGACCATCCTAGAAAAATGGTAGCAGGGGAAGGGAATGAGCTGGACCGGTGGCAGCACCGCACAAGCTTGAGCGAAAGATGGCTAGAGTTGCAGGGCTGTCAGGGCTCAGTGGAAGCGCCAGGATCAGCGCCAGGCTCCAGCTGGAGCTCGGCGCTGATCCTGGTGCTTCTGCTGAGTCCAGAAGAAGCACCGATCAGCTGGAATGTTGCAGCATCTCCAGGGTCTTGTGATTTATATTCAGATGCTTGGCAACTGATTCATATTTATGACAGTCACAATGTCTCAGGGTCATGTGAAGTGACCAAAACCTGCTGCAACAACCTCGCAGACAGAGGGGAGGGGAACCAAACACTCCCCACCTCACCTCCCCAACAGAAATGCTCACAACAATGAAAACCTCGGACAGAAGGAAGAGCGCCGCCGGGTGGGCAGGCAGGTATCTTGCTCAGCTGTGGCTTGGGGGGCACTTTTTTCAGTGCCATTGTAACTTTGAACAGTCACTAACCAAAGTGTTGTAAGTCGAGGACTACCTGTACTTTATCACTTTTTTCCTTTTTGGGGGGGGGTCATCAAGTTTTTGACAGCTTGCTAGGCGACTGGTGGTACTTGGATATTGCCATATCCTAAAAGTGGTACAATGGGTGAAAAGGTTGAAAAGCCCTGTTATAGACAACATTGCCAAGCTAAATAGTAATTCTGGCATTATTAAATGAGTTGTATGAAGATAAGGAGGGCACTTTGATAATCCAAACTCTCACTCTTTAAGTTTTTAACTATCATATAAATTGGTTGATTTCAGATAAGCTACATCATATTTTTAGACAAAGAGTCAACGAACCTTTACATTTTTTTAAAAAAAAGGACAGCATATAGTATATAAATGAATATACTGCCATTAGCAATACAAGACCTCAAATTACCCATTCCTGGTTTATGGTTATGACCCAATTAATGATGGTTTATTCAACAAGCAATGGCTTGATGCAAGGTGTGGAAGCAATTGATTCTTGGGATAGAGGGGTTAATACCAAAGGCAGCACTATTAAAAATGGATAAATGTGTCAGTTTTAATTTCTTTTTAGTTTCTCATTAGCTACGAAGGATAATTGGAGTGTCAGTTTTGGATGGATGTGATTTGCTGATTAGAATTCTGCTGAAATTGCAGGTGTCTCATTTAATTGGGAGAACTTCTGTGCTAGATATGATTGAAATAAATAACTAATCTACTACATGAATTAGATATCACACCACTAAATTAATACATACATGGGTGCCACATATTTTGCAACAAATACTGAAATGGTTGGGTGGTTGACTTTTGATATTCACGTTGTTCCAAGTCAGCTCAGATTCCTTTTGAATTATATCTCACCATTCTATCTAATTTTTTTTTCAAAAGGGGTCCTTTCAAAAGGGCTGGTCTGATATTTCAAAGCTTTGAACCACAAGAGTGGCAATGATTGCACGGAGCCTTTTCCATTAAACTGCACAGTTAAATGTAGATTTTCAAACATTATATACATATATGGAAAAGATCATCCAATAGCACAGCTGTAACATATTTATAGAAGGCCCAAATTGGACACACACACACACACACACACACACACAACATTTTGGACGGATGAAAAATAAATGTTAATTATTGTTTAGAGTGCAAAACAAAATCAAATTTGAGCATGGCCTTGGCATAGTCCACTACTAAATGGGAAGAAAATGGCTTGACTTCATCCCAGAATATGGAATAAGCACTGCAGTTTATTGCCAGTGCCATTAATTCTTTGGATTCTTTCTCACAAATGAAGAAATTAGTGTTCCCCAACCTGGTGCCATCCAGATGGATTGGATGCAACTCATATTGTTTCCAGCCATAAATGATGGGAATTATTATCTAACACATCTGAAGGGCAATAGCTGAAAGAAGGCTAGTTTCAGCTAAAAAAGTGTCTACTGCATATTTAAGTGCTTATGTCGAGACCTCTGAATTAATATGTTCTATTGAAAAATTCTACTCTACATAGATGTCAAAGAAATTTGCAATGGCATAACAATTCCTGTCTGCAGTCCAAGGCTGCATACAATCAGAAAAAATTAAATATCATTTACACTATTGGGCCTCTTTCTTCACAAACTTTCTGAAGCCATGCCTACTGAATTAAGGAGGGCAATAGACTTTCTGAAAACTGCTGAAGTCTCCATTAAAGCAGTTGTAAAAGCAATTCTTTTGTGGACCCATATTCTCAAATTCTTATCCCTATAAAGCAATTACCTATTAGCTGAGAGGAAGCAATGAATCACCAATCCTTGTTTGTACTGCACATTGAGTTGCTGTTGCAGCAAACAACTTATTGGAATCTTCTGCTCAGCTGGAAGGATTGATGCAGTGGTCCTGAGGGGCTCCTGCTTCAATTCCCAGCCCCAACATCTCCATAATTTCTTCCATATGTGTTTGTGCAAGGCTGCATGTCAGCTCAGGCTGGCAGGTGGCATAGTGACCTCCCGGCCTGAGGCAGATTTACCACATGGTACAGGAATGGACTAAGCAGGCAAACAGCCATAGGGAAAATGTAAACATCCCAGAACCTGGAGAAACTAACATTGTATTGCAAATGAAGGGTATAGTTTGTTCATCAGTCTCTCTCATTCTTTTTAATGTTATGTATATTGCGATGGCTTGACAGTACAATATCTCAAAGATGGTTCAAGTTGATTTTAGATGCCTTTAGAAATTAATAAATGTTGTCCTAGCATTGTCATTCTCTGTCAAATCAGGACTTAGAACTGTACTTCACATTAGGGTTATTTATAGATGCTTGAGTTGAAATATTTTGGATTTTGTAGGTCAATATTTGGACATAACTGATCATATCTGAGGCGGAACAACAATTGCAGATCAAATGATGAAGCGTGGAAGCTTGGTTTGAGTTGTAGAAGAGGATGAGAACTTCCCCTGCTCGCTTGGGCCAAAATATACTCTGCTCTTCCAGATGATTGGCCAGAGCATACATTATCTGTAATAACTAGAGTCCTCCAAATACCAATTGTTGTGTTTTACAAAACTGCTGCCTATATTATGTTTGTCCTGGAAGAAATATATTTCTTATAAGCAGTGCTTTTTTTGTAAAAAAAAAACAAAAACAAAAAACAGGTGCCGGAACTCACACATGTCATACAACCCGCCTTGCCTACCCTACAAGGTTCCATCCCAAAAAGGTGCCAGAACTCCATTCTGGGCATTCTATGACAAAAAAGCCCTGCTTATAAGGAATTATAGCTTGCTTCTGGATTTGGAGACTGTAATGTCTCCTCTATAGCTCTTTGTTTAGCCTCAGGATCAAATGCCTATAAAAGACAGAGCAGTTTTTCCATTCCTAAGATATGTTTATCGACCGTGTATTATTCTCTGCATTGACAAGAGAGATTGTGTATGTAGCAACAGAAAATGAATAAAATAGATACCACAAATGAGAAACAGCATTAAAGACCTCCCAAAGAAACCCAATGACTCTCAGTAGTAGACTCAGATTATATAAATAAGACTAATCGTATCAAACTGTTTCCTTTACAGCTTTACTTGTAATCATTATCTGGAAGCTGGGGGACACAACAATATGAAATACTGCCTTGCAGCATTCATGCAAACTAATCCTGAAGAGAATCATATGCATGACATAGCGTATCTTGCACCACTAAGCTTAACTAGTGCCTCAGCTGTTCTGGGGCTCCTTTGCCAGTCCAGTCCTATGTGTATCCTGGAAGATGCCAATGGCATTGTCTTCTTGAGGACCAATGTATGCAATCTTATCCTTTACCTAATGCAGAAGAACACATTGCATGTTGCAACTGTCACAAACCCTCACTATAGATGTCTATGAGGAACCCTGCCAGCTTAGAATAAAATCTCCCTGCAGATAATTTTTCAAATGCTGGAGACAAAAGAAGGAAAAGTCATCTTCATTATACCCCCGATTGTAAATTCCCTGGGAGCATCTGGCTATCATTGGCTAGAAGAGTATCAGATTGGGGAGACCTTTAGACTCATCCAACAGGGCAGCTTGTACATGTTTAAATGAATTATGTGAAACACTAGCACAGATGGGGGAACCCATGAGTAGAATGCACAACATGCAGGATACACCAAGGAGCAACAGCATGTGTCAGGCAAAGAAACAAATTATATACTCAGTAGCTGAAAAATAAAAATAAGGAAATCTTTCATAGAGAGACACAGACACATAAACACTTAGCAGAATAAAAATATACTTAACAGAATAAAAATATAACATATAATTATATATCTATAATGTGCCCCAGAAAAAGGCTATCTTTATCTTACACATAGAACAACTGAAGAGTCTCCTTTACCCCTTTTGGGGGTAATTCAAATGTTGACACATACCAGATATCAATATTTCTTTTCTGTAGCTTAATGCTTGTTTTTGTCTTCTGGTAATAGACTAAAATGTATTATATTATTGTGTGGTTCTTTGGGAGAAGGCTTCATCTGCCCCATTAACTTTGATTTTTTTTTTTAATTTAAATAATTTCAGCTGTCTTCAAACAAGGCCAGCTTTGCCTACCTGGAAAGCAGAGAGTATGTTTAATGATTTATCTTACAAAAAAGACACAGTGGGAAGAGCAGTATCTATGGTGAGGCTACAAATCTGTTCATAATTTTAATATTTAATTTTGATACTTCTGGGTTATGGTTTCATTCTCTCTCCTTGCTGGTCTAGCAGATGATAGAATCAAGATCACGTGAAGTATTAATACCACTCTTTAATGCCTTGGTAAGGCCACACTTGGAATACTGCATCCAGTTTTGGTCACCACGATGCAAAAAAGATGTTGAGACTCTAGAAAGAGTACAGAGAAGAGCATCAAAGATGATTAGGGGACTGGAGGCTAAAACATATAAGGAACGGTTGCTAGAATTGGGTATGTCTAGTTTAACGAAGAGAAGGACAAGGGGGGACATGATAGCAGTGTTCCAATATCTCAGGGGCTGCCATAAAGATGAGGGAATTAAGCTATTCTCCAAAGCACCTGAAGGCAGGACAAGAAGCAACGGGTGGAAACTAATCAAGGAGAGAAGCAACCTAGAACTAAGGAGAAACTTCCTGACAGTGAGAACAATTAATCAGTGGAACAGCTTGCCTCCAGAAGCAGTAAATGCTCCAACACTGGAAGTTTTTAAGAAGAGACTGGACAGCCATTTGTCCGAAATGGTGTAGGGTTTCCTGCCCGAGCAGGGGGTTGGACTAGATGACCTCCAAGGTCCCTTCCAACTTTACTACTACTACTACTATTATTATTATTATTATTATTATTATTATTATTATTATTATTATTATTATTATTATTATTATGGATATAACAGCCATTCCAAGGACTTAGCATATCCTTGCCCTATTTTTGCTTGTATGTTTCAAACAGCATCTTCTATTTTTCCTAGTATGTGAACTTTTTGATTGATTTATGTGCGGTCAAGTAACTGTCAATTCTTAATAACCATAACATGATTTTTTTTCCACAAGTCCCTAAATTGATCTTCATGTAGTACAGGAATAGTTCCTCAAAAAGTCTTTGGTTCACTTTTAATTTTGTCATAGCAATCATGTTACCTACTTGCCATTTTGTAAAATAATAGCTATAATAGTTATTGCAGTTCAGAAGAAATACTTATAGCAGTAGTTTAGATGGCATCCTGGAGTTCTCTCTTCCATACACCAAGCAGTTAACATTTCTTGTTTTCCCTGAACAAACGTATTTGCTTTCTCCCTATGTAGGAGGAAAATTCTCCAAACTTTTCAGTATTGCAGCTCTCTAAAACGATAAATGATTTTGTTTGAAAGTCCCCCCATCTCCAGAACATAATATAATGAATGATATTATGTTCTGGCGGTGGGGGTTAGGGCTGGGCAAAAAATAAATTCATGGTTCTTTGGGTTAGGGCTTTGTTTTGTTTTATGTCTTGTTATTGATTTTAATTCTCTTATAAACTGCCTGGAGCTTTTTGAAGCAGGGAAGGATATAAATGTTTGCATAAATAAATAAATATGCAATTTAGTTTTAATAATTAAATTTTAATCTATATAATACACTGATTCTCAAACACAACTGTCATCTTTAAGCTTGCTCAGACAAAGTGGGGAGCAAATTCTAGAATGAGTTTTCTCAGTGCTCTCACTTTGTGTGCTGTCCTGCTCTCTCTCTCTCTCTCTCTCTCTGTCTCTCTCTGTCTCTCTCTCTCTCACACACACACAGACGGTTTAGTGAGTTTATTAATATTATTAATATTCCCCAGCAATTCCCTTCGCCAAAACCCCAGATCTGTCCCAATTAAGTCCAGCCATGAGCAGACCAATGCTAGTCCACAGAGCAATGGCCAGACTCCACAAGGCTTTCCCCACCTGCCCTCAGCCTTAAAGTTTCTCAATCAAAATAAAGCCACCAGGCAAACTTAAATTCACAACACAAGAGAATTCACAAGGCAAGAAAAGTCCAGAGTTTCCAAGACATTAGAATTAGAATAACAGACTTGGAAGGGATCTTGGAGGTCTTCTAGTCCAACTCCCTGCTTAGGCAGCAAACCCTATAGCATTTCAAACAAATGGTTGTCCAATCTCTTCTTAAAAACTTCCTGTGTGGAGCATTCACAACTTCTGGAAAAAAGTTGTTCCACTGATTAATTGTTCTTACTGTCAGGAAATTTCTTCCTAGTTCTAGGTTGCTTCTCTCCTTGATTAAGTCCCATCCATTGTTTCTTGTCCTGCATGATCCAAGCCAAGGCACAGTGTCAGTCTAAAGTGAGCCAAGAATCACAATGACTGGAAAACACATAGCTAGAGAAAAAAAATACATTATTCCCAGCATCTCCTCTGACTGCTGTGCTAAATAGTCAGTTTCCAGTGCAGCCCATCAAGAAGAGCAAGGTTTTTCCTCATAAGTAATCTGGCTGACCTTCTTTGCTCCTGCCTTTTCTCTGCCCTATGTGTTCTTGGATCTGGTGCAGAAAGCAGTTCCTCTTCCTCATCATTGACTGGCTGTAGTTGCATTCTTTCCCCACCTGTCCCCAGCCTCAGGGCCGTTCTGCTGCAGCTGGGCTTTAATCAAATCCCTCACAGACATTGCTCAGAGCCATTAATCAACTCAGCTCCTGATGTGCCAGGAACTAGTTCATCCTCCCCAAGTTGACATCTAGAGAGGTATCTGGGGAAGCATCCGGGGAAGTTATCACACTTTGTCCTTACTTTGATCCATTTTTTTCTTCCAATATTCTGAGCTGCTCTAAGCTGCTGATGCGCCTTGGAGGAATAATGGAACTATTGGGTTGGAAGGGACTTCAAGAACTTCTAATCTAAATCAGGGCAGGGATTCCTTAGATCATCCCAACCAAATGGCCGTCCAACTAATTTGCTTAAAAATTTCCAGTGATTGAGGATCTATGGCTCCAGAAGGCAGGCTGTTCCATCATTTAATACTTTTATTCTTTGAAAATTCCTTTTTATTTTACATTTGAATCTCCCTCTGTAAAAGAGCCCTGGTGGCACAGTGGCTAGAATCCAGTATTGCAGGGAACTCTACCCATAGCCTGGAGTTTGATCCTGACAGGCTCAAGATTGTCTCAGCCTTCCATCTTTCTGAGGTTGGTAAAATGTGGACCCTAGATTGTTGGTATATAAGCCTAAGTGCTTTTGCTATTTTCACCTGGTGGCTCTTGTCCAACCTTCAGAAACTATGGGAAATAAATTTGCCACTCTCCCCTGAGACTTCCTTCGAAATATGCAAAGAGTGTTATCATGTCTCTCCTTAGCCCTTTCTTCTTTAGGCTAAACTTACCCAGTTCTTCCATAGGCTTTCACCTTCAAACCTATTTTTGTTAGTCTTTCATTTGGTCTTCCCAGGTGCTCATCATGAATGTCCTGACCTGTAGTTTGGGAAACTCTGCCCTTGTGGCCTTTTGTCTACAAGATTTACTTCTAGTTATGCAGTCCCTCCCCAACAATTATTTTTCTACTTTCCAAATAGCACTGTGAGCCTGGAGGTCACACAACATAACCTTCCCATTATCAGTCATCTCATTTACATTCACATCCCCTTGTAGTGTTTAACAAAATAGTTTTATGCAGCCATTCATTGCAATAACATTTAGCCAGCTTCATTTCAAATTCTACGGTTATTGAACACCCTTTTGGAAGGCTTCACATAATGTGAGTCCTACCAAGGCTGGAATGGTATGAAACTTTCAACATTGTTTTACAGTTATTTAGTTAAGAACATCCCAGTGTATAGCAATTTATTAAATATGAGATTAAACATGCACAATCTAAATTAGCTGAAACAGTTCAAACCAAAACAGCTTCTCTGTCCGAGTATATGGTCAGTCAGGTCAAATGCTTCTTTGGCTCTTCAAAATGGAAAAAAAACCCACCCTCAGTTCGAGACAACAGAGTCATGACAGCCGAGAACTTAGGAACTGCAGCTTGGCATAAATCTAAGATAACAGTGTGAATTAATAGTTGTTGTTTTTTTTAAGAAAAAAAAACAAAACAAACCAAAACATCTCCTAACAAGTGACTCCACCCTTGTGGGACTAAACCAAGCAGTTCAGGACAATTATGTTATCTCAGTGTAAGGTGACTTTGCTTATCGACAAACATTGCATGCTGATCTAATTCAGAATTGCTTTTTCCAATATTTCTAAACTTGGAATCAGCTAGAACAAATCATGATTCAGAAGAGTGACATGGATAAACACCCCTTAATCCTTTATCTTTGCCTATTTTTCAACTGTAACATCACTCTGCCATTTTGTTCTCTGTTTCCCTGGGAGAAAATAAAGATGCAAGCTGAGAATAATTTCTGATAAGTAGAAAAAAAGCAGATGTTGTGGGAATGGGTATTAGCTTTATACTGATTTATCTATTTGACTGTTCTTTTTTTCTGATGTGCCCTAGAAGTTTTGCTGATAAAAATAGCTCAACTTTTTAAAAAAATAAATAAGTCAATCCAGAAGGAAGTCTAAAATCCTCTTGGTGCCAATTCTTCCTTCATATCTACTTTAAAAATAACCTGAAGGCAAAAAATTGTCTGTAATATAATTACATTATAAATTGTCAATAATTGTACTTAGATTTCTATATGAAATTTACTGGGTATATTTAAACTTGGGGAAGTAGGAGTAAAAAAGAGATTTATGGAACTCTCCAAGTTTTGTGCTGTGCAGATACTTGAAAAATATCATCTATTCTATTATCTTATACCATGTTTTTCTGACCAGAGCATACCTCTCATCCATTGCTTCTCTCATCCATTGCTTCTCACACTTCAGAGACCCATGGAAATCTGGGATGTTTTATGGTTTGCTAAATGTCTATGGAGACTCTCAGTCATCCAGATTATGATTGTCCCAAAGGTGCTTTTCAAAAGACAACTGGACTTTGTTTTTCCCTTGAAGATGTTTCGCTTCTCATCCAAGAAGCTTCTTTGGTTCTGACTGAATGGTGGAGAAAGATTTATATTCCTCGCAGTGATCTGGCCATTAGCACTTTATTGTTTGTTGTGGATCAGGAAAAAGCATAGGAATCCCACATTTTAGTCTCAAGATTCTGAGTTCTGGAGACGTATTAGGATCCAATGAATCTACCCAATGGGGAATTGTGGATTTCTGTATAATTGCTGCAGCTAAAAGTTGTTTAATACAAAGCTTCAATAATGTTGCAGGAAGATTTCTCTTGGAAGCCAGCTGTGGATAGGTAACTTGAATAACACTTAAATACATTTCTGAGCCCAATTCTGTATTCTATACCAATACTTCTTATTGCCTGGAGCACAATGTTTCTGAAATCTGACGGAAGAATATGCTTTTACACAAAGTTAATCTTGTGTAGCAAATCAGCTGTGTAATGTTTCATATTAAATCTCATGTAGTCCCCTGAGGAAGATTAAAATTCAGGTGTGTGTGTGTGTGTGTGTGTGTGTGTGTGTGTGTGTGTGTACGTATATGTGTGTGAACGTGTATGCATGTGATTCGTACCTCTCTTTGTTTTTACTTTTCCTCCCCCATCATTCCATTCCTGCTGCTCCTGCTTTCAGGGGGGGTATTAGACTTTACTCTTAATAGCTCTCTCCATTCTTTACAAGCTTCACTGGACAGATAGAAAACTCTGCCTTTCCTGACCAATGAAGAAGAGGGAATGGCTTTGAGTGAGCTTTCAAAAACAGGCTGGATTTTTTACAGCTCAGAATAAAGGTTTCCCTTTGACTTGTTTCACTTGGATCTTATTGTGATAAACCACTATACTCTTCAGAATTATTTTATTATTTATCAAATTAATATAGCTGTCCACCTCCACAAAGGCAAGTCTGGGTGATATACAACAAATTGATGAAATCATGTATAAAGAAGAATATATAAATATCCTTCTGGAATGTCAAAAGCTAACCATCCCCTGCTTTGGGTAGAACATCCAAGAGATTAGAGACAATTAATCACAATAAAGTGGGCACTACAACAGAGAAGGCATTATCTCCCAGGATCCATCAGAAACAGGTCCCTAGCAATACCTGCAGCATGCCTTCTGTGCCAGAACTCACAGGCCAGGCTGATACAATCCAGTAGAAGTTATAATTATCCATATACTCAGTACAATCACTCTGTGGAAGCACTGACTTTTCTATGAGGGCTATGCATGCTTTGAGGCAATTTGGAACTGATGTTTTGAAATGCAGGAGTATGTCTGTGTATGACAGAGTTCAGCATCTTTTTAAAGCCACTGGGTTTTTTTCCGAGGTTTAGGCTGTTCTTTGCATCATCAGTAAGAGATTTTCCATCTAGGACAATCAGATTGTGTTGCAAAATTCTGGACAGCTTCTTCATGGTAACACAAAGATCCACAAAATTCTATGCTATAATTCAGTCTTGATAAGATTTTTGCAACCCATAAACTGTAGCCATCTATTCCATTTTGCTTTGTTTATTGGAAAATAAATTGGTTCATCCTCATGCTATTATTTTTATTCCACTGTCTTAGTATTTATCATTTATATACAGTAGACTTGAGATTCATGTTATGCACTGTACTTCAAATGGGCACATACATTTGCTTAATTTTTTTTAAAAAATATGAGTACATTTCTATCACATTTCCTGTAAATAACACTGAACAGAGAAGAAACATCCACAGCCTCCAAAGAATTTCTTCTTGAAAGAGATCTTTGCCAGCTAGAAACTTACCCATAGCAATTGCCATGAGCATGACAGTTTGATATCCTGTTATTTCCCCTTAAGCACAATAAGTTAAGTGCAGTGTGTGAATCAGAGTAGCTAGGCACACAGGAAGAGAGAGATCTCTGTTGTGACTATCTGCAATTCCTTCCTCATTCCTTATATCTCAATGGAGAGAATATATTTATTAAAAGAATATGGACAAAATAAAAAAAAAATGAAACAAATACTCAAAGATAATGAATTCTTCTATGTTGAATTCTTAAGATATAAAATCCTTGTCACATATAATAATAATAATAATAATAATAATAATAATAATAATAGTAAAGTTGGAAGGGACCTTGGAGGTCATCTAGTCCAACCCCCTGCTCGGGCAGGAAACCCTACACCATTTCGGACAAATGGCTGTCCAGTCTCTTCTTAAAAACTTCCAGTGTTGGAGCATTTACTGCTTCTGGATGCAAGCTGTTCCACTGATTAATTGTTCTCACTGTCAGGAAGTTTCTCCTTAGTTCTAGTTTGCTTCTCTCCTTGATTAGTTTCCACCCGTTGCTTCTTGTCCTGGCTTCAGGTGCTTTGGAAAATAGCTTAATTCCCTCTTCTTTATGGCAGCCCCTGAGATATTGGAATACTGCTATCATGTCCCCCCTTGCCCTTCTCTTCGTTAAACTAGACATACCCAATTCTAGCAACCGTTCCTTATATGTTTTAGCCTCCAGTCCCCTAATCATCTTTGTTGCTCTTCTCTGTACTCTTTCTAGAGTCTCAACATCTTTTTTACATCGTGGTGACCAAAACTGGATGCAGTATTCCAAGTGTGCCCTTACCAAGGCATTGTAAAGTGGTATTAATACTTCACGTGATCTTGATTCTATCCCTCTGTTAATGCAGCCTAGCACTGTGTTGGCCTTTTTGGCAGCTGCCGCACACTGCTGGCTCATATTTAACTGATTGTCTACTAGGACTCCGAGGTCCCTCTCACAGTTACTACTATTGAGCATGGTGCCACCTATGCTGTACTATTGAGCATGGTGCCACCTATAGTCCATCTGGGTATTATTGCAGTTGATATAGAATCTCTGGATGGTCATATTTTGGGTAGAGAATCCAAGAGTTTGGAGAAAATTAAGAATCAGCCAAGGATGATAAACCAACCTGCTTCAAAATCAGATTTGTGCAGTATAGGCAAGAATACCCTATTTTTGTCTTGTGGATCTAGAAAAAGAATATGTGGTGGTAGGGGGGGGATATGCTTTTCAGTTTTGAGCTAGGAAATGGAATAGAAAATTGGTTTCAGCTGTCTCTGACTAATCTGACATACTAAAACACATTTCTAAGGTGTAAGGACTGTGACATGAGCTGTGACGTGGCAAGTGGTCAGTGATTGTAGCAATCTTGGTTAGGGGGTGCTTGTATTTTTAAAGAAATAGGCATGTGAAGGATAGCTTTGCCTTATAACTTTAAAGTAAAATAAACAAAGTAGTGTTACTTTCACAGAGGCCAGTAGGTGTGAAACTGATGTGGCTTTGAATAGATCTGCTGATGCTTGGCTCAAATCTCCCTACTGCTGCATCCTTTCAACTCTGCTGCCACTCAAGGAGCTCAGCTAGTCTTGAATCTACAGAAGAAGCAGGAGTTGCTCTTGTTGACAAATGAAAGTTAAAAGTAACCATAGCAACCTGGCAATAGTGTGAATGAAACACATCAAAGGTAGTGAGTGACAAGATCCCCAGAGCTACAGCTATAGCTATAGCCAAATAACAAAACTGGTATATGTTCCCTTAATTTTTTTTTCCATCATAAAACATTGAAACTTTCAATACTCCATTTTTTTAAAAGATTTTGTTTCATTATATATAAGAAAGGAAGATGATGGACCACTGTTAGATTTTAAACCTTCAGGCCAGGAGAAAAACAAAGAAACCAAGATAGGAAATGTACAGTACACCAAAGCAGAACAATCTTATCCTGTAATTAAAGACTCAGCTGATGAAGCTCCCAGTTCCTCTGTTATGAACCATAGCCTAGCTAACCTTATTCTCTCCAGTTAGCTTCTATAAAGTCAGAAGCTGCAAAAGAATAGGATTGGGTCTGAACAAAAGTCTAGAAATTACATTTTTGGCCTATTCTAGGTTCTTCAAATGCTATTATTATGGCTAATTTTAATATTAAACAAACACATTGAGTTAGAACAGTGATCCATCATGTCTCTGTCAATGGACAGCATTTCTTTGGAATGTAAGCAAATAATTTTCCCCAAACCAACTTCTTGATCCTTTAAGTCAGGGGTGTCAAACTGCCAGCCCACAGGCCGGATGTGTCACGCCAAAACCGCGCCCACCCCCTTGCCGGCAAAGAGGAAAAAGTCGCGTTGCATCACGACATGTCATGTGACATTGCGAGTTTGACACCCCTGACTTAAAGTAGAAGATCAGGATACTGAGCCTGGAATGTTCTAAGTATACAGAATGTGCTCTGTTACTGACAGGCTTATTTGGAGCAGTTTCAGTCCACTTCATGTAAACTGACTTTTAAATTTTCACAGGCATTAGAGCTCAGCCAGACACATTTTTCTGCTGTGCCTAAACAGGCCAACAACCTGCTTGTCTAGACAAAGGAAGAGGAAAAGTCAGGAGTGTGGTCTCAGGATACACTTCCAGTGAACTGTAATGGTGAGCTGATGTTCCTCTAAAACAGCGGTTCTCAACCTGTGGGTCGCGACCATTTCACGGGGGTTGCCAAACAACGCAGTCCGCCATTTTTTCCCCTTTTTCCTTAGCTGTGCTACTCCCTTTTATTCTATTGGCTTTTGAAAGCCAATAGAATAGACTCTCTTGAATAGAGTCTAATTCTATTGGCTTTTCAAAGCCAATAGGACTTGTCCAGGCTGTCTCTGCCCTGCTGAGCCCGCCAAAAGTCCCATTCTGCAAACGGTGCTGCAAGTTGTCTGCAGCGAAGGCGAGCTATCTGGAAGTTTCCACCCCTCCCTGCTGAGCAACTACTAAAAATGTAAGTAAAAGAGGGCCAGGGGTGGGAGGTGGGAGGCTGACGGGCACAGGGAGGGTTGCTGGCGCACACGGGGCCCAGTGGGTACCTTATCTCCCTTGGGCTGGGCCAGCTGGTGGCCCAGCCAGTGGTCACCCTGTGCCGTTGCTGCCCCTTGCCTGCTACACTTCAGCCGGCGCAGGGGGCGGCACCACGCATGTGTGGCATTCCTGGGCAAGGAAAGTCCTCGATTTACAACCGATTGGGTAGTCCTCGACTTACAACCGGTTGAGTAGTCCTCAACTTACGACCGGTTGAGTAGTCCTTGACTTATGACCGGTTGGGGGTCGTGGCATTAAAAAGGTTGAGAACCACTGCTCTAAAAGATGGGAACACATGGCTGAAATGGTGCCCAATTGCAGGAGTTGAAGTTGAAGAGAGATCATCAGATTGCCCACAAGTGCTCTGAAGAGCTGCTTTCTTGCAAGCAAAGAGCAGAAACTATATTTTTGCAGTCAGCTTCTGATAAAATGGGAATTATGGGATTTCAATGTGCTTTTAGCCACTAATGTCATCTATATGGACTGCAGATTCAACTGGCTCATTTCTTAATCATTTTGGACTTCATTTTTTAAAATAAAGCAAAATACTTTAACTCTAAGTTTTAGATTTGGGGGGGGGTTGCAATATATAGCAAGAAGATTATTGTTGGCTTTGGAAAGTTTCACACAGATTAAGGACTCAGATCGACTTGATTTCTGATTTTGATGTTCATTGAAACTATTATTTCCCATGATAACAACATCCACTTATATTCTGAATGGATAAAAAGACTGAAAATTAGACATTAGAAGACACCACATGGATACTTTAAAAGAAACGTATAAAATTATGGCAACATTAAGTCTTTGAACTATTTAACTCTTTACCAGCATATACTGGTGTAACTGCAGAGGATAAAGCCCAATTGAATAAAACTGAAACTGATTTACAGATGGAATTAAAATTTCATCTTACAAAAAGATGGAAATTATGGATTTAAAAAAATCAAAGATGATGACCTAAACATTTAAAAAGAAATAAAAATAATGAACCAGGTGAGTGATTTGGATTATATCCTAATACTGAATTTACAAGAGGGGTTTGTTGGAGCTGCTACATTGGCAGTAGGAAGAGGGCTTGATAAAGATGAAGAAAATTATTTTGAAGAGGAGAATATGAGAAAGTAGATATTAGGGTTTTTTTTAGGACGTTAAATACTATTGCGAAATGAAGAAAGAATACAAAATTGATTTATTTGATCAAAGTTAAAATAATGGCTTGCTATTTTGGGGAACGTTTAAAGGCTTCTTAATTAGGACTGGATGAAAATGATTTTTGTTAATATTTAATATTAAATAATTATAAATATATAAATATCTTTCTTTGGCCCAGAGTTTTGCAATATAGATCCAATAACCCTAGGGGTATTATTTAAAGTCTTAACACTCCTTCCTTCCTTCCTTCCTTCCTTCCTTCCTTCCTTGCAACTCTAACATTTTAATGTGTGTCCCTTTTTATTGGAGGTACAGCATCTCACCAGCTCAAGGTTGACTCAGTCTTCCATCCTTCCAAGGTCAGTAAAATGAGGACCCAGAGTATTGGGGGCAATATACTGACTCTGTAAACAGCTTAGAGAGGGCACTGTAAAGCACTGTGAAGCGGTGTAGAATTCTAAGTGCTATTGTTATTATTCCTTATACAGATCTCCATGATTTGATGCTGATGCCTGAATAAACAAAGATACTGTTACCAGTCAACTGTTCCTCTTCTTAAGACTAGTCCCTACACTCTGGCCTATTTTCTGTGATTGACCAGGTACTGGAGTCTGTACCGAGTCATCCTTGTTGTATTTGCTCTGATATGTAGGTTTTCTATCTCACTATCTTTTACTGAGGCTTCTAGTTGCTACAAAAAAGTTTTGGATATGGCACATTTTAGGAAGAAAAATAAGCATCTAATGATTGAATTAAATGGGGTATTGAAATCCTTTCTATTAATGATTTTTCTTATATCGTTTTTAGAAGATGAGGAGATTTACATTCCATGAATTTAAGATTAGGGAGAAAAGCATCATGATGTTAGATTTGGAATGTTATTCAAAGTTGGCTCTTAGGCTTCTCTTCTTTCATCACTGGATGGTCTGTCAAATCTTAATTTACATGGAAACAGCCTGAGTTCTCCATGTAAAGTTTTGTTGTTCATGATGAGGCAAGAAAAGGGAAAGTATATGGAATTAGCATTTTTATTACTTGTTCTGGAAACATATCACTTGATGTTCATGTTGCCATACTGTGATTCACAGGCCTGATGAGAAAGAAATATAATGCTTTCCTTTAGAAATCTCTCTGTTTCTTAGTAGGTTCCCATGGTCTGACACAGTGTGTCACAGTGACACACAGAATAATTTTGCTGCACTTATCAAGGAAATAATGTTTTTTTCCAATCGCTTATTTTATTGTTCCCTTTGAGAAACAGAGCGTGCGTTGAGCTTTTATTTAATGTAGTTTGCTGTCAGAAGCACCTGTGAAAAATAATTTAGGCAATTTAAACTTGAATACCTGAAATGAAAGAAAGATCTACAACCATAAAAAAGCCAACATACTTTTTTATTGAAAGTATTACAATTTTAACATTTTAAAATACCAGATGTACAATACCAACAAAGCACAGAATATTGAAGTATGAGTTTACCAGCAACCACTAATAATTGTCCCTTGTGCCAAACCACTCAACTTTAGGCTGCTGGAACTGCAGATGTGTCCTAGTTCTATCTACTTTTGTTGACCATTGCCAGCCTTGCATGAAGAGAAGGGTGAGCAAGATTCAAATGGGAGATTTGAGACTTTTTTTTAAAGGTGGCATGGTTTGATTAAAGTTTGTACCTTGAGATACATTAAAAAATATAATCCAACTTGACCGCTTCAGGGATTTGTAGTTTTTTTTTTCAAAACCAAAAGAAATACTTGGATCGTACACTTGAGTGAGATGCTGCATTAGGGAATGGGACAATTTGCTACAGCCAACTCGCCATGGCCAACTTGCCCAGGGATAATTTGCCATGGCCAACTTGCCATGGGACAACTCTGTGTAGGACAATTCAATAATTCAATTTAATTATTTAACATAATTTAAACTTTATTTTAATTTTCTCGTTCACATTTCATGTTGTCTCTCCTTTTGCATCCTTTCTTTAATGATTCTATTCCACCATTTCTTTGATATTAGTGTAACTCTTGTTGTGCAGCAAGTTGTTCCACAGCGAGTTGGCCGTGGTGAATTGGCCACTGTAAGTTGTCCTAGACCCCCTGCACTATGTTTATAATTGCTTCAGATTAGGATTAAAATACCAAAGAAAGTAGCAGAGAAATTGACAAACTTTCATCCAAAAGCTTAAAGAATGTCACCACCATGTTTTTTTAATTAAAAAAAAAAACATCCCCCATGTCTCTTTTAAGATGGAGGTAGCAAAAATAAGAAAAAAAAAACACAACAGAATGCCTCCAAATGGTTCAAATGATCTATAAAGAAATTATACTGAAATAACAGAGAGCATCCTAGTCCAACATAAAAGTAAAAACTCTTATTTTAAAAAAATCTTTTGGGGCTGGCATGTTTAGTGACAAAGAGATCATCTGACAAAAATGGGAAAGAATGCCAGTTGGCAAGTCTTTGTATGAATAATTTCCAAGATTTCCAAAAAGAAGATACCATACTAAAAATACAAGAGTTTCTTCTTCCACTCCTTCAATCATTTGCTACCAGGTTTGGCTACTTTAGACTTGGCAAGTGTACTTTCTTATAAAAACGTTGTAGGACACCCAATGACAAATCATAGTACAAAATAAAGTGCCTTGCTGGCAGTGTTTGAGATTAGAAAAGTTTGTCTCCTGAAAAAACTTTCTCTGACTTTATTGCAGAAGTGCCAGGATTGTGGAAGGTCTGGCCAGCTGGCAGATTAACAACCATTTGTCCAAGATGATATAAGGACTCCTACCTTGGGCAGGGGGTCTAGATGAGAAGATCTCAAAGATCCCTTCCAAACATATGATTTTATGAATTCCAAAAACTATGTTTTAATAGAAATTATATACATTGCAATATGCTCTAGATGACGCTGCTTTGGACCACCCAGGAGCTACAGTTGATTCAAAATGCAGCTGTGTTCCTTATATGCTTTAGCCTCCAGTCCCCTAATCATATATGTTGCTCTTCTCTGTACTCTTTCTAGAGTCTCAACATCTTTTTTACATCGCGGTGACCAAAACTGGATGCAGTATTCCAAGTGTGGCCTTACCAAGGTATTGTAAAGTGGTATTAATATTTCACATGAGCTTGATTTTATCCCTCTGTTAATGCAACCTAGCACTGTGTTGGCCTTTTTGGAAGCTGTAGCACACTGCTGGCTCATATTTAAGTGATTGTCCACTAGAACTCCGAGGTCCCTCTCACAGTTACTACTATTGAGCAAGGTACCCCCAATACTATACCTGTACATTTGGTTTTTCTTGCCTAAATGTAGAACCTTACTTTTTCCACCATTGAATTTTATTTTGTTAGATAGTGCCCAATGTTCAAGTCTGTCCAGATCCTCCTGTATCTTAAGCCTGTCTTCTGGAGTGTTGGCTATTCCTGCCAGCTTGGTGTCGTCTGCAAATTTGATGAGTTCCCCATCTATCCCTTCATCCAAATCGTTGATGAATATGTTGAAGAGCAATGGGCCCAGAACAGAGCCCTGGGGCACCCCACTACACACTTCCCTCCATGTAGATGCGGTTCCATTGAGGACCACATGCTGAGTATGGCCGGTCAGCCAGCTACGGATCCATCTGGTGGTGATGATGCCATCTAACCCACATTTTTTCTATCTTATCAAGTAGTAGGTTGTGATTTACTTTATCAAATGCCTTACTAAAGTCCAAGTAAATTATATCCACAGCATTCCTCTGATCCACTAATTTTGTCACTTGGTCAAAGAATGCAATAAGATTTGTCTGGCATGATCTGTTTTTGACAAACCCATGTTGGCTTTTAATAATGACTTTGTTTGCCTCTAGGTGTTTGCTGATTCGTTGTCTGTTTATCTTTTCCAGATGTAGATGTAATCTTGAAAAGCATATCTTCTCTGTTGCAGTCCCCCACCCTCTGAAACTGCATCTCTGCAAAAATAAGGACAATGCTGTCCTTCCTAGGGTTCTGGAAAGCCTTGAAAAACCTGACTTTGGTCCCAAGCCTAGACTACATTAACAGAGGGATAGAATCAAGATCATGTAATGTGTTAATACCATTTTACAATGCCTTGGTAAGGCCACATTTAGAATACTGCATCCAGTTTTCGATATTGAGACTTTAGAAAGAGTACAGAGAAAAGCAACAAAGATGATTAGGGGATTGGAGGCTAAAACATATAAGGAACGGTTGCTGGAATTGGGAATGTCTAATCTAATGAAGAGAAGGATGAAGGGTGACATGATAGCAGTGTTCCAATATCTCAGGGGCTGCCACATAGAAGAGGGAGTCAAGCTTTTCTGCAAAGCACCTGAAGGGAGGACAAGAAGCAAAGGGTGGAAACTAACCAAAAAGAGAAGCAACCTAGAACTAAGGAGAATTTTTTTGACAGTTAGAACAATTAATCAGTGGAACAACCTGCCTCCAGAAACTATGAATGCTCCAACACTGGAAGTTTTTAAGAAGAGACTGGACAGCCATTTGTCTGAAATGGTATAGGGTTTCCTGCCTGAGCAGGGGGTTGGACTAGATGACCTCCATTTATTATTATTATTATTATTATTATTATTATTATTATTATTATTATTATTATTATTATTATTATTTAGACATGAACCTCAGTCAACTGATCACTCAAATTGGCTGGCACTGATGGTTGACACGGGTTGCTACCAGCATCCGAGGTGTCAACCAGGTATCTCCTTAAAATATAAGATGTTCTGAGTAGCGCAGTTTTTTGTAACATTGCTAGAGTTATTGCAGGAAGCTGCAGTTTCTTGATGTATTTTGCAAAGTTTTTGGACTTAGTTCCCAGTGCCCCAATGACAATGGGTACCACTATTAGATGTTTCATCCATAATCACACAGTTTTGATGGCTAGGTCACAATATTTTGTAATTTTTTCCAGTTCTTTTTCTTTGACTCTGGCATCTCCTGGTACAGTGATATCAATCATCTGTACGCTTAGGTTCTCTACAACTGTGATATCCGGCGTATTGTGTTCCAAATGGCGATCTGTCTGTATTCGAAAGTGCCACAAGATCTTCACCCTCTCATTCTCAACAACTTTTTCCACCATGTGTTCCCACGACTTTTCGAACATAGGCAAGTCGTATTTTTACACAATGCCCAGTGGATTAATTTAGCAACTTGATCATGTCTAGATTTGTAATCAGTTTGCGTGATTTTGCTGTACTCACAAATTAGATGTGAAACAGTTTCAACTTTGTCATTGCAAAGTCGGCAATTTGGATTGTCAGTGGATTTTTGTATCTTCACTTTCATGGTATTAGTTTGTAGTGCTTGTTCTTGAGCAGCCAGTATTAAGCCTTCTATTTCTTTCTTGATGGTTCCCATCTTAAGCCATGCCCATGTCAAGTTTTTATCACATTTTCCTTCAATGCTTTTCAAATACTGTCCATACAAAGCTTTGGTTTTCCATCTATTTAATCTGTCATCCATCTGTTTTTCCTTATATTCTGCCTTTGTTTCTGTTATTTTTATAGTGCTCTCTGTTTTCATAGCCTGCAGCAGTTTTTCTGTACTTTGATTCACATAGTCATTCAAACTTTGTTTTTCTTCTTCTACAGTTTGGTGGATTTGCAATATTCCTCTGCCCCCTATTTTTCTTGGCAGGTACAACCTGTCGATGTCACTTCGTGGTGTAGAGCATGGTGCATATCCAAAGGTTTGTGCGTTTTCCGGTCTAGGTTTTCCAGTTCAGCCAAAGTCCAGTTGATAATTCCAGCTGGGTAGCATATCACCGGGACTACCCATGTATTTATTAATGGCTTTAATTATGTTTCCAGCATTCAGCTCTGATTTTAAAATTTTGCGGACTCTCCTGATGTATTCCTTTTGTGTTGACTCTTTGACTTTTCCATTCAAGATGTTATCTGCTTCCAATATGCCTAGGTATTTGTAACCATCATCCTTTGGTAGTGCTTTCACAATACTTCCATTTCCCAGTTCTCTTCCTTCTATTTTTGCCATTTTTCCTCGTTGCATGGATAGTACAGCACATTTTCTGATGTCGCTGCTAAATAGTTGGACTGCATTGAGTATTGATTCAAGTTCAGTGTGGCTTTTCACATACAGTTTTAAGTCATCCATGTACAGCAGATGGTTTATCTTGCCATGTTGGCTTGAGATGTAGTATCCCAGTTTTGTGTTTCGTAAGATTATTGTCAATGGAATTAATGCAATGTTGAACAGTAGTGGTGAAAGTGAGTCCCCTTGGAAAATTCCTTGTCTGATGTTAATTTCACCAATGTTCTCCCCATTTACTGTTAGGGCTGTTTTCCATTTTTGCATATTTGCTTTAAAAAATGTACAGATATTTTTGCTGATTCCAAGGTTTTCCAAACACGCATTAATCCAGCTATGGGGTAATGAGTTGAATGCCTTCTTGTAATTATTATTATTGTTGTTGTTGTTGTTTGGTTAAAGACCTCTTTTGGTTTGTGGATGTTTCTCTGGATTTTGTGGTTTAGTTATTTTGGTTTTAGGAGTCTATCTAATTTAGTGTTTAATTTTTATGTTACCCAGACACCACTGGAATGGGTGGCCAATAAATTTAAACAATTAATAAATAAATAATGCCCAAAGGAAAGGCTTTGAGAAAGAAAACAGCTGGAGAAAACAGATTGCTTACAGTACCATTATTTTGGATTCTGAGGGTAATTTCTGCTAAAGAATTGCTAATAAACCTGAATGGTGAAAAGCCAACATTGAATATCTGAGTAGCATGTTACTCCTGTAGAGAGAACAGTTTCCTAGTTGATAAAAACAATCCTGTGTTCAGATTATTTCATGACTGGAAGTATTCCACTGGAATGCAGCAGAAACATGCAGCCACCATCAAATCCAATTCATACTCAGCCAGAGAAAGGAGGTGAAATATAGTGCAGCAAATACAAAAATGATTCCCCCCAAAATGGTAGATATGTTTACAGGCTGTGATTAATATGAGCATGGACAATCAACTACAATCTACCGTAACTTGCACACAACGGTATGAACTTTTTTAAGTGTCAGAGTGAATTCATTAGTTAGCCATAACAGAGGAAGAGCAAGAGAACATCAAGGTTAATTATAAGCGTAATAGAATCAGATTTAACAGCCTCCCTGCAACTTGTATATTATGTACTATTCATTCTGATTTCCCCAAGTCTCTGATCATCCTGTCAGAATCCTGGATAAACTATAGATTACTAATCAGTGTAGCTGCAGACAAAGCGGAGAGTACTTTAAAAAATTATTTTTCATATAATTTTATTAGAATAGAATATCTTTATTGTCATTGTGTAACTCACAATGAAATTAAGTGCTGTCCACACTACACATAAGTAAAAACCACAAATGAAAGTATACATTATATACACACATCCTTCACATTCTATTCACCATTGTGCTGCCCCTAATATTGCACTTCAATGTTGCACTATATGGTAGTATTTAATATGGTTACAGCTCTGGGATAAAAATTATGTTTCAGCCTATTTGTCTTTGTTTTTATTATCCTGTACCATCTGCGAGATGATAATAGTTCAAAAAAAGAATATCAGGGATGAGATGAGTCTTTAAGAATGTTTTGAGCTTTCCTAAAACAGCAGAAACTGTACAGTTCGTCCTCGTGGGGGGAGAGGAGAGGGCAGCCATAATCCTCTGGGCGATGGTAATGATCCTCTGGAGTGCTTGCCTATCTGCTACTGTGTAGTTGGCAAATCACACACAAATGCAATAGGTTAGAATGTTCTCTATGGTGCAAAAGTAGAAGGTCATCAGCAGTTTTTCTTTCAGTTGTTGTTTCCTGAGGATTCTCAAGAAATATAATCTCATTTGGACCTTTTTAACCAATGCTATAACATGAGAACTCCAGGTCAGGTCCTCCTTTATAGTAACACCCAGAAACCTAAAGCTGGCCACCCACTCCATACAGTCTCTGCTGATGATCAGGGCTGAATGTCTGATCTATTTCTCCTATAATCTACTATGTAAACTGATTTGCAAAAGATCATGCCGGCCAAAGGTATTAATCACCCAACAGGGCATCACAAAAGCAAGCAACAACAACACATACCATACACACAAAAACAATCTTGCAATCACCGAAAGGGAGAGCATGGAGCCACTGTGTATGCACACACCCCTATCTTAATGGTCACACTGTTAAGATTTTATAAAAAATATAAAAATGAATACAAATTAATATTAAGAAAAGAAAAAGAAAAATCGAAGAAAAATGCAAGAAAGTAAAGAAGAAATTTGATTTCCTATTTTCATATTTTTTGTTAACACCCTTGTCTTCTGGTTTATTAATCTTAAAACCTGCTAATGTACCATTTTTTTAAAATTTCAGATATAAGTGTTGCTTTACTATCAGTTTAGAATGTCAGTCCATGAGCACTCATTGACCTCATAATATTATCTATGATTTCCAAACAACACAGATTTTACCTGTGCGTGTCAAAACATATTTTGGGGGGAAAGGAACAGAATTTAAGTGCAGAATTTAAGTACCCATGATACTGCTGCATTTTTTTTCCTGTTCGGAACACTGTTAAATCAACATTTAATAGAAAAGCAGAGCTGAATCAGAAAAAAAAAATTTCCTCTATTTAAAACAGTGGTTCTCAACCTGTGGGTCGGGACCCCATTTGGGGACGAACGACCATTTCACAGGGGTCGCCAAACAACGCAGTCCGCCATTTTTTCCCCTTTTCCTTAGCTGTGCTACTCCCTTTTATTCTATTGGCTTTTGAAAGCCAATAGAATAGACTCTCTTGAATAGAGTCTAATTCTATTGGCTTTCAAAAGCCAATAGGAATTGTCCAGGCTGTCTCTGCCCTGCTGAGCCCGCCAAAAGTCCCATTCTGCAAACGGTGCTGCACCAGTTGAGTAGTCCTCGACTTACGACCGGTTGAGTAGTCTTTGACTTACAGTTGGGGGTCGCGGCATTAAAAAGGTTGAGAACCACTGATTTAAAACATGAACATGGAGCCATTGGCTCGTAATTTTGGAACAATTAAGGAAGTTCACAATCAATTGAATTGCTGTTTGCATATATTTCTTTATTTGTATACAACATTTTGTATGCAACATTTAAGAGAGAGGACCAGGAACACAGCCATCTTGGCAGTACTATTCCATTCTGGACCATTTGCGGCTTCCTGTTGATCTTCTGTGCAGTCCCATTGCAGTAATCTAAACAGGAAGTAACTAAGACATGGGTGACTGTGAGCTAGGCATTTAATATATAAGTCCTATGCATTCAAAACTGCTTTTTAAAAAAGAAATAAACCCTTTTCTAGTTAATTTCTAATTAATTAACAATTTCTTGAGGGAAGTAGAGATAAGGAAGTTCTCTACTATCCTAGATTAATTATTGGCTTTCTGAGCAATTTATAATTTGCCAAGCCAATTTTAGTAGTGAATTCATCTAATTTCAGATACTCCTAAATGATTTCACTATATTTAAAGATAACTTCTGGAGTTGATTTTCCATCTTTATACATAGTTTGCACTCATCCTTCACAGCTTCCAACAAGTGAAATGGATAGTATCATTATCTTTAAAATATTTTTTACCTGGCAGCATATGGAAACCCCCAATTGTGCGTAGAAAACAGAATAAAAGAAGTTAGGTTGAACATGGACATTAAAGGGAAAATAGCGTCAAGAGGACATGTTGGAAAGTATCATCTATATACAGTACTACTTTGTCTGTCTGTCACTTTGTCACCTTCAGTTGGACAAAATGCTGCATCATATAGCAAAGGTATATTTTGAGGTACAAAGGTATATTTTAACAAGAAAGGCACCTCAAATGAGACTAACTTACAGTTAATGCCAGGGCCCGTTACTCTCAAAGGAAACTTTTTGTTACTTCAGTGCACTGAATGGCTGAAGTTTAGTGGGGTAAGCCATGGTCACACGATCCTCATTTTCAATATTCTCTGATACTTTCCCACAAATCAGTTGGGAACCAGAAGGAACTGATATGATTCCCAATGCTCCTTGCTACCTTCCCACTCTTTGCTTAACATTACAGGGAAAAAGTCAATGGAGAAATGGTGCACCCTCTGGCAAATCCTCTGTGCTTATACCATGTTAGCCAGTTGCACATTCCCTTGCTCCCTTCACCACCTAGCAGCAGTCACTAGCCTGCCTGCTCGGAAGGGAGGGAAGGAGGGAGGGAAAGAAGGAGGGAGGGAAAGAAGGAGGGAGGAAAAGAAGGAGGGAGGGAGAGAGGGAGGGAGGAAGGAAGGTAAGGAAGGAGGGAGGGAGGGAGGGAAAGAAGGAGGGAGGGAGGGAGGGAGGGAGGAGGGAGGGAGGGAGGGAGGGAGGGAAGGAAGGAAGGAAGGAAGGAAGGAAGGAAGGAAGGAAGGAAGGGAGATGGTTGAGAGGGAAATATATATGAATGACCTTGGGGAAAGAAAAGAGGAGATAGGAAACAATCAGACAAGAGAGGCAGGAACCTACAGATGCTTAATGGTCAGCAAAAGAAATTTAGGAAAAACCCACCCTAATGGATTAAGTAGTTAAAAGTGATGGTGGGAAGTTTGTGCCTTCAGACTTGCTAGACTCTGTTAATGTAGCCTTACAATTAAGTAGAATTAATTCATCTTTTCCTGTTTCCTGTCTGGTTAACCTAGGTGGGAGGGAGGGAGGTTAGTCAATGCCAGCTTCTCAACAGGGAAACTAACAGGAAGTCAGAAGTCACTCCCATTCCCACTAATTTTGCCCACCCACACCAATCTGTATTTTTATTTAGGTAAGGAAATATCTCTGAAATGATGACCCAATGGGTAACAGATTGTGTGTTGTAGTCTGAATGTGTCCTACTGATTGGATACAATCCCAAGTTGATTTGCTCCTAGTTTCTGGTTTTGAATTATTTTGCATTTAGACAAGGCAACAAAAAAAAAAAAATAAAAAAATATGGGAGACATTGGGAAAGGAAATATTTTAAATTTAGGGGATAAGAAAGGGAAATTCTCAACATGCAGTTAGATGTAGCAAAATGTATCCCTTAAATTATTATCATAAAATTAGAAATTACATTTATTAACTAACTTATTCATTTTTCCCTAAGGAAACAGGCTAATGAATTAGATTGGAAATGTTATATTGCCATCACATAATAAGTAAGCAAAATAATAAAAATGGGCACTGAAATGAATTTGAATTCTTTCAACTCATGGTAATGAAGAGAAGAACACTTGAGTGGGTGTAGCAAGAAACCACTCTTGCTTGCTATTCTTAAGTAATAAATACTGTAAAAAAGGTAGAAATGGAAAAAAATATATGGTACCATACAAGATCAAACTAGTTGGAAGAGGTGACAGCTATATATTTGGACTTCCAGATTTCTGCAATTCAAATGGCTCAATAGGAACTATTGTCTTCCCACCTCATAATTTTTTTAAAGAGTTTATTTATAAGTTGTGTTATTGGAGGCATGTTTTATTTCCCAGTAACTACAAAATCCGGTCATTTTGGTGCACATGGGATAGAGATAACCCCAATCATTGCTAAGCAACTTGTCTGAGAAGCTTTCCTCAAAAAGTTTAGGAATCGGTAAAAAAGTCAAGATGTCATGTAGCAGTGATACTAAGAATAAAAGGGTTGTGCAAAGAGAGACAATAAATTGATGAAACACTTCATATCAAGACTGATATGCATTGGCTCTGGAGATAATTCTGTTACATCTTGTTTATTTTCTACTTAAGATTACTTTATCTCCTGGTGACTGTGTGTATTTGTCCCTGCAGTTTTCTTGACAAAAATTTGGAGCTGGTTTGCCATTGTCTCCTCCCTAGAGCTGAGGGAGAATGACTGGTCCAAGGATACCCAACTGCCTTGTGCTTAAGGCAGGATTAAAATTCTCCTGATTTATAGCCTGGTGCAGGGGTAGTCAACCTTGGCTCTTTTATGACTCGTGGACTTCAATTCCCAGAATTCCTGAGCCAGTTTAGCTGGCTCAGGAATTCTGGGAGTTGAAGTCCACAAGTCATAAAAGAGCCAAGGTTGACTACCCCTGGGCTGGTGCCTTAACTACTTACCTTAACCTCCTCTTTCATATCTTTATTAAATACTTATTTTTATAAAGAAGAAAATACTAAGAAATCTGATGATAAGAAATCATTCATTCATTCATTATTAATTAAATCCTTTGAAACTCTTATTTCACAGTGGCACAGTTTAACTGATTAGTTTCTGTATTTTCAGATGTGAAGCATAATATTAAAGAATTCCTGAAACAAGAGATAATATTGAGACATTTGACTGAATTTGAAATCTTATAGCATATAACTCAGAACATTTACTGGGCCTCAGTTACAGATTGCTGGTGAAGTATGACTCAGAATAGAAACAAGTCAAAGATTGTATAATTAAATGGACGCAGAACTCAAATGAAATAATACAATTTTAATGGAAGAAGAATATTTGATTTGCTCTGAATATGTATTATCTTTGGTATATCACTTCAATTTGATTATTAAATGGACAATTTGTTTTTTTAAAAAATTGGCAGAATAAACTGAGCTGGTTGGAACTTTTTTATATATATTTGGTAGCAATGCCATAAAGCCCAAGAATTCATGAAAATGATTCATATTAGAATGAAACAAATCTCATAAACTGAATTTCCATTCAAACCTAAGATATTAAACTTTACCAAACCATATTCCATAAGAATATATTTAGTTAGCTACATATAACTGCTGTAATGATATTATAGGCTTCTTAGCAGAAAAGTGATAGAACCATTAAACAGAAGGATGGCTGTAAAATATGTTTTATGTCTACAATAATTTTAAAAACAAATCTGACATAGATTTTAAATTCAAACTGGAAGCCATTCTTAGATTTAACACATGATTTGGCACCTTGAGCAAAATGTGGGTTTATAAATATAAAGTCTTTGGCATACATATTGGATTTATTTCAGCATATATAATTCCATTTAATGATTTATATTATATTGCCCATGGTTCCTGATACCTCACTTTAACTCTAGTTTAATGATTCTTGGTATTTTAACATGAGAGATGAAATGTAATATATTTAATATTTGCAAATAATTAAGGATAGATTAGAAAGCTTAACCTCCATGACGTTTTAAAAATCCGGGGCTATTTATTTGTATTATAGTCTTTCAGGTTTTTTTCTATTTCTCTTTTGTGTTTGTTTTTATATTTTCTTTACAATGTCTGATAAAAAAATTGAAGAGACTGCACCCCTGTCTCAGAACTAGGTTTAACATGACAGATAATGAAATCAGTTGTTTGAATCAAAAGACATCTAAACAAGGATACCTGATTCTACAAAACCTTTTTTCATTTCAACATAATTACTGTATGGTATGCTTTAGTCCAGACATGTCAAACTCATGACGTCACGTGATGTCGCGCAACGTATTGCTGGCAATGGGGTGACGTGGCTTCTGCATGACATGTCTGGCCCGCAAGCTGGCAGTTTGACACCCCTGCTTTAGTCTAATGGCAATTAATCCTTTGACAGGGATATATTACATGGAGGAGTATTAATTTAAGTCTATTGATGAAGTTAAAGCTGACTCTCCTTAGAATGCTGGCTAAGTCAATCCTAGCAGCCAAAATCCTTCTGAATTGCAAATGTGGGTCCTATCACTAGGACAACTTTTAGATTGCTAAGTCTTCACTCAACACTCTTGCACTAGCTAGTGACTTTGTTTTTTTGAAGCAGAGTCAACATGTTAACTGCTTTAATGTACTCTGAATCTAATACATTAAAAACAGGAAACAGACTTTAAATCTGCCAATGGTTGGTGGAAAATTAGTAGTTATTTATAATTTTCAAGTTATTTCAGAAAAGTGACAGAAGGGAGTGGGATAAAGAAAAATGGTTCCTGGAAAATACCAAAATACTATTAGCACATTGTGTGTGATTTTTTTGGATGTTGATGATACCTCAGAGAGATGCTGAGCAGAATGGGATTTTGGACTGGTATTAAAAACAATCTGTCTAGCAAGGAATAGCCCAGAAATCTCCACTTAATTTCCTGGTAAACCAACCATTAACATCTTGTACTATAGAACCAAAGGAGGAAGCAGATCTGTAAAATGGAAAGTCTAATTTTGGAGGAATAAGAAATTGAATTCCTTCCCATATACAGATTTTATATGTCTTATATATATGAGTAATCAAGGAAAAATAAAAGCCAGTCAACTGTACTAAAATACACAGTATTTTATTTCCCTTTTCTGTAATGTGGTTTAGTTAGTTAATATTCTGCAGATATATTGACACTTATAGCCTATAAATGGAGACAAGAAGATGTGGGCAAGGATGTATAGGAGGGTGAAGTCAAATTCAGTTATCTCTTTTATGTTGAATAGGGAAGATTACAGGTAGCTACACTTCTGTCTGTCTTTGTTTGAATGGGAGTTGAAGCTTTGCATGATTAAGAATCCTGATAAATTTAATCAAGCATGTAATCAAGCAAACATGAATCAAAGCTCCCTGCAGGTTCTCACGCACAACACCTTGAGAGGCATCAAAAATAATAATAATAGGGATGACAGATACTGGAAACTGGAGCTGTGTTGCTTTTATGTTTCTAGGGAAAGGTTTGGTTTACAATTTGATACGGAGCAAGAAGAATAATCGCATCACAAAATGTGATACCATTCAGTGCTTTAAATCACACCTTCTGGCTTGGATGAGAACTATACCATGTGAAACACCATTAGAATGCAATAAAAAAAAACAAAAACCCATAAACCTCTTTCAATAGGAAGGATAACTTCTGGGAAACTGAGGGCAGATTTAAACACACTACAAAATAAGTTCTGAAGTTCCTTCAAGTGTCCCATTAGCTTTATATGATCATAGTATTCCCGTCTGACCTTACAGTCTCTGCCAGCTGCAGCAATTTGTGGTCACTGACTAATCTACAATTTATAACTCTGTTTCAGCACCTTTGTTTCCTCCCCTCCCACTTTCCACACTATTTAGCATAGTGATTGATAATACACATAGACATAGATTTTTATGGGAAGCCAAACATTATTGTCCATTCCTGTAAGCTGAGTAGAAAATAATGCAGGGAATCTGGAAATTCAGTAGTTTGCTTATTACTCAACATGATTTGTGTGATGGCTGGGTGTGTACTGGTATCTTATGATTAAGCACAGGTTAATGTTATCTCTTCCCCTGTACCCACTCCATTTTAATTTTACCTGAATGTCAGATCAAACTTGAAAAGTGGTGTTTTGTACTATCCCTGGCTGTCAGGTATCTCTAATTTGAAGTTAAATTTTGAGTTGCCCTTTGGCCCTTGTTATTCTTGTATTCTGATTCACACCATATGTTCAGGTTTTTATACCATGTTAGCCTCTTTTTAGATCATTGCAAAGTATTCAGTTCTTCTGATGAACAAGTCTTTCTTTTCAGGCAAAACCTGTTATCTTCACTTGAGCATTTAAGAGTTTCCAAATTGAAAGGTAATTTCATGATAGGTTTTCAGATATAGTTATGGAACAAAATGCCTATAAGCCCAGAAATCGATTTCTGGAAGAGAAGAAAAAGCTATCTATATCATCTATATCTATATCTATATCTATATCTATATCTATATCTATATCTATATCTATATCTATCTATCTATCTATCTATCTATCTATCTATCTATCTATCTATCTATCTATATCATGTATATATATATGTATAACATCTATCTATCTATCTATCTATCTATCTATCTATCTATCTATCTATCTATCTATTAAAAATGTTTTCCCCATCTTTTCATCTGTATTATAATGGATGCCTTGTGCTCATCAGATTGGAGAACTTGTGGTAGTTGACTAATGTTAGTACTGCAGTGCTTGCCACAAAAGGTTCAAAGGGGATCTATTAAACGAATTCATTAAAAAAAACAATTTACAGCACAATCTTAAGTACGTCTATTGAGAGACAGCTTCTGTTCTCAAGTACCACTTGGACGAGTCCTTGATATTATACAGCATTATTTTAATAGCTCCAACTCTCCTATGTATAGAAGATGCAATCAGGAGCTGAAGAATGTGAGGTGATCTTAAAACATCTAAGATTTTACTAGGTTTCCTCCCCAAAAATTTTTTTAAAAATGGGCTGTTTTCTTCATACTGTTGTCAGTATTAACAGTATTAATGGACCAGAATTTTTGTTGCAGTTGTTCATATTTGAACAGATGGCATATTTGGTAATCCCAGTGCCATAGCTATGTCACAATCTCATACTTCTGCCCTGCCAGGTTTGCCTCTGCTTAACTACCCCCTCCAGTCTATCGCCCATCTTTTGGCCACCTTGCCCTCCACCACCCTGGTACCCTTTATTCCCCCTCCGCACATCCCCCAGCTGATCTCTGCTGTCTTCTTCTTTCCACTGATGATGAGGGGCACTGACCAAGATAGCTGCTGTGTCTTGCATCCTAAAGCCTTGTGAGGTCTCATTAAAAACTTGCAAGGCTTCAGGGAGACCACACAAAGGCCTTGCATACAGGCAGCAATGCTTGAGGTAGGCATGCCTCCCAAGCAGCAGAAGGAAGAAGATGGGGGGGGGGGGAGAAATTTCAGGGTAGCCTAAAGAGCAGAGATAGGAGGAAGATGGTTTGTAAGGGGAGCTGAAGTGTACCCTGCAGTTGTAAATGTGGGCAACTGGACAAGAGCCCAAATTTTTATCACATGAATGTGGGAGTGCGGTAATAACCATAATTTTGAGAACTCATCATAACTGCCATTTGTTATGCACAATTGTAATTTTTCATGGTCGCTGTGCAAATGGTTGCTAAGTGATGATTACCTGTAGATAGATCAACCAAAAGATAATAGAAAACAGCAGCATTTACCTGCCACTATTCAAGCAACTCGAAGTGGCTTAAAATATACAATTTAGAAAATGATTCATAATCAATGCAATCATTACCACAGAAAAGCATTACTATTTTAAAAATCCATGAACACTGAAAAGATAACAGGGTGAGGGCGTACTTCGGGAGGGGGGGGAATGCTACTCCGTTGAGTAGGGATGTTCCTGAGAAGCTTATTCCTCAAGACCCAGCTCTTGATTTACCATGGAGTGAGTACTCAAAGCATTCTCTTCCTTTTAGAGTATGTAGGTGAGCAGATTCTGCCTGGAAGGGATGATCCTGAAGGCAAGAAAGATCCAAACTGCATAGGGTTTATAGGTAATCACTAGCACCTTGAAGTGGACCCAGAAGCCAATGAAGATCTATGCAGATTCCGAGGAGAGAGACAGAAAGACATCACTCTTAATGGAGATGTTATATCCAGCATTTCTGCAACATGTGGGAAGCCCTATTCTGCTAAACCTCTACTGCCTATCAGCAGCTGCATCCAGTGACAATGGTAGTTTCTCCAGAGCCAGGAGAAAGGAGAGGGGCAAAGCAAGACTTAGATGGTTTCTAAGGCATCTGCAAGGAGAACCCCAGATAAAGCAATCTGCAAAATAATTGAGACTTGAGTCACGGCCTTCAACATCAGGAAAGGGCATCGATAGACCTGCTGAAGCTGGCCAAAGGCACCTTTGGATACCATTTCTATCTGCCATCCCACAGGCATAGCAAATCCCAGAAGAATTCCCAGACTCCTTAAAAAAAAGGACTCCATCTTAATGAAGAGTCTTGCTATTTCCAAGATTCTGCATTAACACCCAGACTAGCTTTAAAGACATCTCACTGCAATTCACGTAGCTCTTGATACCCAGATCTTATCCAACTGAGTAGGGTTTGACAGTCCCTGTCAAACTGTGTTCTCATATAGGCTGTGCACACACCTGCACTTTAATAATTGTCTGTTTCAACAATCGTATCTAACTGGCAGTCCATATAGCAGCCTTGAAAATTGTTGCACTGTCTTTAAAGCCCTAAGAATTGGTGCGGATAGCAACCTACATTTCATATCAACTTGTATTCGTTTCTTTCTCCTCTATCCCGTCTGAGTTTTCCATCGCTCAACTACCCTGGATGTTTAACCTTCTCTTTCACCGTCTTTATTTTTAATGTTACCCCAAATGATAAGAAAGTTCAATCCCATAGGTTCTCCTTTCCCTAATTGCCACTCCATTCATCTTCTAAGACAAGGGCGAAAAGTTTCCTGAGGGAGATCCTCGAAGTCAAGAGCCGGAAAAGGTAGAAACTCGCGCGGGAGGGGGGGGGAGGACGAGAGAGAGAGAGAGAGAGAGAGAGAAAGAGAGGGAGGGAGAGGGAGAGCGCAACTGGCCGATGGGGAAGGAAAGACAAAAAACAGAGAAGGGGCCAACGCAATCAAGAAATAAAAAAGCAGACGCCAAGATGCCAAGCAGGACGCGCCCGCTCTCTTCTGCGCGGGACTGAGAGCCACGAACAATGCAACGAAGGGACGGCGCAAGGGCCCGGGGGGCGGGGCGGGGCGGGGCGGTGGAGCTAGCTGTAGCTGGCGACTCCGGCTCTCTCAGGCTGCTGGGCAAAAGGCTCCGCAGCCCCACAACACCGAGAGGCTGCTGCAGAGAGAGCCTGGGACCGAGCTCCAACTTGAACGCTGGCAGGCAGCCGAGGTCTGCAACGTCGTAGCGGCTTATTCCTTAAAGTTGCCCTAGCCCGCGCCTTGGGGAAAGCTGTGCTAGCGCTGCCTGCGAGTAGGAGATCGTGAAGCGGGCTGGATTGCCTTCCGTTACTCTGAGGGTAAGACAACCTGAGAGAGAGTGTGTGTGTGTGTGTGGGGGGGGTCTTCTCTCTTCTCGATTACTTTGCCCTCGCCGAAACAGCTTCTCGCTACCCGCCCTGCCTCCGCGCAGCGGTCCGGCTGCTGCCCGAGGCGCTGCTTCTCACGTGTTCCAGAGATCGCTAGGTCTCGGTCAGTTCCCCCCCCCCCCGGAAGGCGAATAAAATTAGTGTCCCCCTCGGGGAGCTGCGGCTTCTCCGGGTGTTCTGAACAAGTCCATACTGACAAACGGGTGAGCCCTATCAAGCCGTGAAACCTCCCAGGTGCTTAACGAGAGATCCGGCTCTTCGCTACTCAGCGGCTCCCCAAAGGCGCCACCCAGTCCTCAGCCTGTCGCTAGAGGGATCCCACCGGCTTCCTCCTCCCCTCCGCCGCCTTTTACTAAGTTCCTCGTGATCTTTCCCACTCCCTACCAAGGGTCCGAAAGCGGGAGGGCAGGCGGGCTCTTAATTCTCCTCGAGGTCTTTCACCCCTCTCTATTTTTAAACTCGCGTTTTATGGTCGGAGCTTAAGTCTCGGGAGACTGCCCAGATGTGAAGCTTGGTGTGGACTCCCCCAAACGCTTTATCACGACGCGCCCGTTCAGCTTTCTTCTCTCTTCTTCATCCTGGAGTTGCAAAATCTACCCCGATTCCTTTCTGATGTTTCCTTTTGTAAAAGGAAAAGGTAAATGACAGCCCTCCGCCTTTCTACGCCCCGTCGGTTGTTTTCTTAAGAGCCAACTGAGGCCGAGTTAAATTGGTAGGGCTGTGCTCCATCCTCCACCCTCAGAAGGTTTGGGGCATTTGAAGTCGGTATTATAGCGAGGAAATGGAGGCAAAGAGAAATGTGTTATAATAGGCTCGGTTTTGCTGTTTGTTCTCTTGAAGAGTCCTCCAGATAGTAACCTATGCAGGGCTTCTTCCATTCTATTTCCCCCTTCAAACTTCTGCACATGCTTTGCTTTCAGTTGTGCTTAGATTTGATAATAGAAAAGAAGTGTTTAGAGATTCTGGATTATGCAAATCCAAACTAAATATTTCCTAAATACTATAGTTTTGGGGGATATCCTCCCCTTCTGCTACAGTTCATTTTCATATTCAATTTCCTACCCTTATTCAACAAAGCCTGCATTTTAGCTTCAAAAGTTAATTTAGTAAGCTGTTGCTCTTGTCTTTTTAACTTTTATTATTTCTACTAATGGTAATGGTGGAAGTTTTTCTTCTTCAAATAATTACTTTCTTTTTGCAAATATTCCTATTATTTCATCTATTCTCTAGCTTGGATCTCCATGTTGCTAATAAGCATCACGTGCCAAATGCATGTTTTAACATTTGTTAAAGTTCAAGAAATAACTGTAGTAATCATTCAGTAATATCTTTTTGCATCACCCTCCTGCCCTGCAAAGAGCTAGCAAGCAAGCTGAGTTGAAAATGTGGCGGAGAACAATTGCCTATATATAATGTATTTGTGAGAAGATGACATTTGTGTTGTTTGTAGCTCTCAATCTTGCTTTCTTCCTTTAACTGTTTGTACAGTTCATACTTCCTGAAACCTTCAGTTTTGAAGTAGCCTTTCCCTTTCCCAGCTTGCTGTCCCTCCAGACATTATTGGAGTATAATTCCCAGCAATCTAGCCAATTGCTGTTGGAGGCACCAGAAGGGGAAAGGTTGTTAAATGAGCATGCTTATCTTTGCATTTGTCAGAGTTAATAGAATTGTAGTTCTCAATAATATTGTGAGTGTTATTTCTACAAATGAGTTTAGGAAAAAAGGCAAGGGTTACCCATCTGGAAAATTCTTTATGAGATTAGTTGGACAGTGGAATAATTTATCCTGAAATTTCTACTCTTCTCCTTGAGGCTGTATGATATGCTTTACCTAAGTACTGTTTTTAGGCATGAAGTCAGTGGTGGGATTCAGCCAGTTCGAACAATTCAGCAGAACCAGTAGTTAATTTTTTGTTGTGCAGGCCCAGAATGGACTTCCAGGAACGGCATCCACACAGAAAACTGGTTGTTCAGATATTTAAATCCTACCACTGCATGAAGTATAGGCTAGGCTGCAACCAATTCAAGCTTCAGGACTCAGGCCCTGTGCCATGCTAGATGAACAAAGAAAATTAGCATGAGAGACGGAGATATAGGATTCAATCTGAATTGATCACCAGGAGCAGAGGTTTAGTCTTCATGCTAGATCAGTGGTTCTCAACCTTTCTAATGCCGCGACCCCATAATACTGTTCCCCATGTTGTGGTGACCCCCAACCACTTATAATCACCGGGTGCCAGGGGCGTGGCCAAAGAAAAGGGGGAAAAATGGCGGACAGCCTTGTTTGGCGACCCCCGTGAAATGGTCATTCGACCCCAAATGGGGTCCCGACCCACAGGTTGCGAACCATTGTGCTAGATGGACTACAGCATGAATCCAAAAGATTAGAATCTCTGATCCTGGTGACCAACCCAGATTGGATCCTGCAACATTATCTTGGAATATGCATATCTGCCTTCATTCGTTGGAATATGGTTTAGCAATATGGTGGCTTCTTAAGTATGAAGAAATGTAGGTGGTGTTTGTGTGGGTAAAATATGGACTTGTCCAAAATAATTTAAACCTTATAGGGCAACACTATGTCACATTCCTTATTGTACATGGTCTCTCTGGTCAGGGACTCCCAGTAGAGGACCTTTGCTGATACAGAAAGAACTAAGTAGGGTTAGATCTTGTTACTGCTTGAATAAGAGACATCGGGAGATGCAGGACTTGTAGATTGAATGAGGAATTTGGAAAATACGTCCCATTGCATGTTAGTTGAGCATAAATGATTAGAGATAGGTGGCTCTGTAAATGACCAAGCCTTATGCTATGAAGGACATTATAGATGATGACCAGCATCTTGAATTGTACCTGGACATTGACTGACAGCCATTGCACTCACATAACAGTGATGACATATGGGCATAAGAAGTGTTCATTATTACTTGCACCACTGTATTTTGGACCAGATATAATTTCTAAATAATCTTCAAGGGTAGCGCCATATGGTAGAATACACAAGCACAACCATGGAGCAAAACTGAGCTATGACAAACCTTTCAGAAATGCAAAATTATTTCAAATTGTCAAGTGAATGCTGTGATTGAAGAAACCATTATGTGCTAAGGGATGTTTTTTGTCAAAAACCATAAATGCCATAAATGCTAAAAACATCCTATCACTCTGGGATCATGTTGCAGATGACTGTAAATCCAGATTGGTAGTGGCAACATGACCATTGGAGGGCAACTGTTGGAATTTTGAACTAACTCGTAAGTTTGGGGGGGGTCCATCATAAGTTGAGGACTTCCTGTAAACATGAAAACACTGATTGTGCCTGATGTGGGAGAATTACAAAGACTAATTCTCTCAAGTACAGATGCAAAAGTAACAAACAACCTTTTTGTCTCTGAGAATCAGACATGGCAATGGATGATGAATTTGTATCTCAGAAATCTGTCAATCGATGTACTCATATACATGCATAGCTGCCTCCTCTATCTCTACATGTAGGTAGTTTTCATTTAGTGACTGCCTCAGGTAATCATTTGCAGATACAGCAGCAATGAAAATGTAACTTGCAACCAATGCCATTTATAATCTTTGTAGCATCCCTCTCTGTCACAAAACCATTACAGTTTGTATGGATTGTTTTGTACCTTACCTATTCCACCCTCTCCAAAGAGTAGAGACATTTCTTAAACAAGTAGAGAGATTGCTTAAACAAGTTGTTTTTCCCCAGTTGCAGAGCTCCCTAAAATGTGCTAACTGCATGTTAACAAGGTCTCTGTGACTTAAATTAGTTGATTAGAATCCTCTGTCTCTTTGCAACTCTTTGAAACTGATAACACCCTAATCCAGACATGTTAAAATCGTGACATCACGTGACGTCATGCAACATATCGGCACTGTTTTGCCATTGCCGGCAATAGAGTGGGTACAGCTTCTGCATGATGCGTCTGGTCTGTGGACCTGCAGTTTGACACCCCTGCCCTAATCAGTTTCATATTAAGAGACTTCTTTTACCTCCTAAGCAACAGGCAGGGAAGATGTTAGACAAACATCCTGGCATATTCCTTTCAATTTGTATTCCCCACTGTGTGCCTGTTTACTCTCTGGTAATCTCTTCCTCTCCAATGAATGTAAATGCAAACATTAATTCTCTTTTTTCTAATTATATCAGCATTGAGGTGAACATTCCAAAAGTTTGGAAAGTGGGGAAAAAGGGCTATAAGATTTACCCAGCTTCTTTATGAGCTGGGTTCTGAAATCCTTTGCTACCATTTGAGCTCCATTAGCTGGGTGATGTCCTTCTGACACTAATGCAAAGAAAAGTTGTAAAATTGTAAGCACAATCGCATGATTTTTTACTTAATAATTGCTTCATTTAATACCGAGTTGTTGGTTCCAATTGTGGTTGCTAAACCAGGACTATATAAGTAGATAATTGAAATATCACTAGTTCTACTCGCTGTTGCTTTATACCTGTTTTCTCCGACTAGATTTTAGGAATATGGAGAAGCCCTGCAGTTAATATAAAGCCTAGTGCAGCTTGGGATTTGGTTATCTGAAAAAGCTTCTTTTCTGCCTGGCCAGGAGTTAGAATTGAATGGAGAAGGATTATCAGATGTTTGCTATGCAGCAACTCAAGAGATAGCTTTCTTGAGACACATGCCCCAATAATGGATTTTATTTTGTCTAGGGTTGGCACTGACTCTGTTATTTTGGCATTAATTATAAATATACTTGTTCATCCAGACTTTTTGATTGAATATCTTCTGAGTGTGTCAGCCCGTAATATTATGATGCCAATCTATTTATTTGGTAATTCTTAAAATGGTGTTTGTGTTCTGGTAGCTCACTCTGGAATTACATTCTGTAGAACACTCTTTCCCCAGACATCTGCCAGGCCTTCTAGAAGGCCTCTTCCCATAAGTGTTGGAGTGGGGTGAGCCTGAAACAAAGGTACAGTGTGGATGTGTGGGAGAGTTCTGCTCTGGGTGCCACGAGTTTTTAATAGATTTTTTATTAGATTTTTATTCTGAAGGTTTGTGGGCTTCTGTTGTTTTTGCTGCTTGTGTGCTGCCCAGGATTGTTGTTTCAATATAGGTAGATATATAAGTCTTAATGAATAAATCAAAGCAACTAGATAACTAGTTTTTTCGATCTAAGTATCTATGAAAGAATAGATGAATGCATGAATGGTTTGGCAATGGAAGGAAAGCCTGTAATGAAGAGTTGAGTCACTTCGCATGCATCTTCTCCTATTACCCATCTGCCAATCATTTTGCTTGGGAAAAGTGTAGACAATTTCCATAAATCATGCTGTTCCCAGTGTAGCCGGTACACTAGGATATATAGGAGACTTTCAGGGACTGTGAGCCACTCCTGGTTACCTGTATGTGATTTATACAATGAGCATAAAGTCCACACTTCAAATGGATGAATTCACCATGTTCCTGAACATCAGATGAATTCAGATCCAGTCTTGAAATGAAACTATTCTATGTTGCTGAGATCCTTTTGAACAATGGCACTTAATGAAAATTTAAATGTTTTAGAAGAGCTAGCTAGGGCAGAAAAAACAATTTCAGACAATGAAAATCTTTCAACATAGGCACAATTAAATTTACCAGCACAAGACTCCCATCCCTCACTTGTTGAATCCTGGTGTGTTTTAACAGTCAAATGTAACTTTGTTACTTTATAAAGATGTTGATTGTGAAAGTAGGCCCCATTTTATCTATCTCTAGTACAGTACAACATCTTTATCCCAAGATGATGTCATGTTTGGCTTATTTAGTGTTACAGTTTTGGTATGAAGCGAGGGAAAGTAAAAATAATGAAGTATATGTTTATGAAACTGCTGACCAGATCTAACTTCCTGCCAAGTACTATACTGTATATGTGTCTGTTTAGTTACTACACTGCATTTTACCTTTAAATGGAAGTAGACAAAAGAGTAGTACAAGTTAAAAATGAAAATAAAACCACCATAATTTTAGTTCATTTGTTTTATTTTGGGTCACTTCAGTTAGACAGTCTGGTTCTTATTTTTGACACTGTATGACAAATCTGCTTTGCCTTCCATGTTGAATTATAGCTTCATTCGATCCCTGTTTTTTTTTCTTATTCAATTCTTATGAGCTCAGTAAATCACAAAGAAGGATTTAGTATAGAATGGGCTTGAGTAAATAGATGATGTTAGTTGGTTTTATATTTTGCTAGCTTACTTCTGTCACTGAGGCTTGCCAAGTCAGTGTTCTTCATACTTCCCCCTCCCCAAAAGCCGGTATAACTCCCCCCCCAAAAAAGCTGGTATTCTGGTTTTGTCATGGCTATCCTTCCACAGGCTTCTGGGCTTTTTATCCTGCCAGTTAATATAATTCAAGTGGGCTCTCAAGGGCAGTGTTTTTCAGAATGCCGACTGTAGTTGTACTAAGTGAAACCATACTGTACTTCGATGCACTTCTGTTGACAGTAGCTGTAAGTTACTCATTCCCTTGCTGACTTCTCTATACTGTCAATGATCAAATCAGTTGCATTTCTGTACTGCCTCTAAATACGGAACATTTGGATTTGCAGCACATGATAAGATTATGGAACTCAGAAATTCATACTTCATTGGATACAAATGTAGCAGCATGTGCAATCTTTGTGTTGCAAATTTACACATTATTTCTTTAGTACACAGAATAAAAAGTTGCACACACTTATATATGCTAATTTTCATGGAGCAAGAGAATGAACAATTGCAAAAAGGGAAGACTTGAGTGTGATGTTTTGGTTTGTGGACAGTTATCTTTCATCATTGCTTACAGTATGATGAATGAACTTTCTCGAGATAAAATAGCATCAGTTATATTATGATAATACTTAATTTGAAGCTATTAAAAACGAAACATTTACCCTATTCTAATTTTTGGCTCTTGGAGAAATACATTTCGCTAGGGAGTATTTGGCCAAATTAAACACCCACACTCACACACACACACCTACACACACATGCAGACAACTTGAAGATTGTAGAAATATAATTCTTTATATGAAGAAAACCCATTTACCTCCAAATAAATGATCAGATTTTGTGTTTAATTATGCCCACCCTGCCACTTGCCAACTTGAAGGAAAGTGGGCAGAACCACATTTGACTGAACAAACTTGAAAAAGGACTAATGGGTATCTTCTATAGCTAATAGTTCAGGGATCTACATATAGTTGGTGAATTCAGTGTCTCAAAACATAGAGGGGGGAAGCTGAGAGAACAGATTTGATATGAAACTCTGGACCAGCAAGTAGGCTGGAGCTGGCTGCTATCTGAAGAAGAGTAATTACATGAGAGCTAACTACTTCTTACATAGCTTCTCTTTTAAAAGACGTGCATATTTTAAAACTAGAACTCTAAAGTTTTCAGATTTAAATAAATGTGTAAATACCCCTTCTGGCATGAAGTTGCACTGTTGCATGCTTATTTTTGCTGAACATTTTGCAGAGAGAAAACAAAACCAAAATCAAGATTCCCATAGGATATTTATCTGCCTTGCATAAGCAATGAATTTGAGTAGAATCTGAGGGAGAAAGACCATGCAGTCTTCATGATAAAACTTTGACTTTCAAGGGTGTACTTTTAAATTCAGCACAGATTGCCTGTTCAGTTTTATTTCTGACTAGCATTGTTATATTTTTAGTTTATATATGACCTAATTTGCACATAGTGCTAACCAAAATGGATGTTTTCAAATATTGCACTAAAGCTATTATGATGATTATCTGGTTGTTATCAATCTCTGCTTGAAACACTTCCTAATTACATCTAAAATGTATTTTCTACTTTGTGACCACATATTATTAACAATTCCTGAGCGAGTGATCCTGTTCCATTATCTACCATTTTCTGCAGTTACGTTTGTTTGGGTTCCTTGTTCATGACCTTATATTTCTTCCTATTAAAATTAATCTTCTTTTGATAACTCATTTCATTATGTTCTACCATATATTTGCATCACTTCTCATTGCTTGCTTTCAGCTCCAACCCATATTATTTTAGGTACCATGAGAGTATGGTTGGAGTGAACCAGTTGCAAGGATGGTTGTAGACAATAGCAGTTGCTTTAATGTTTTCTCCTAAAGATGATTTGTGTATTTGGAATATTTCCCCTGAGTTAATTTTCTTCCTATCTAAGTCTGACGGAATAATCTATTATGCATATATCCTGTATAGTGGCTATTTTGTTTCCTAACCTTTTAATATTAACTCTCCACAAACCTCTGAAAAAAAATGGATGGCAAATTCTGTTTGTTGACATCAGAGAAGATTCGTTCTCCACATGATCTGAAATATCTGTTATTGGATGGGGTAATTATCTGAATTAGATAATAACCAAATCTCATAATAGCTTCAGTTAAGGGAACATCTCATAAGAGAAAAGAAGTCACATTCCATTTTCGTTTTTTATTCTGTAGTGGAGATTTGGATGTTTGATTTGTGCCCAATCTCTGGAGAGAATCAGTAGGATAGAGGCCAACACCATTATCTTTATTATTACTACATTGCTGATATTAACACTGTCATCTTTGCAATAGTGGCAAATATCTGTAGCTCGGGTGTAGGATGAGGGTGAAGGTTCATTCTCTGAGCTTGAGAGTTAGTTTTCGAACGTTTCATTACTCTCACTGTCTCGCTTTTGAATTTAGTGCTGGTATTATAAACTAAAACAGTTTGGCTTACTCCAGCCATTGATGCCACTGGGTATGTCCTGCTAATTAGTACTCACTGAAGGTTCTGATTTAATTTACACCTTAATTAGGTGTATGATGTCGTATTTATTTTTTTATGAAAATTATTTGCCACCCAACTGCTATCCAATGACTTCTGGGTGGTTTACATCACCCCAGAGCTTACAACAACATCTTATAAGATCCTAGCCAGGGTATTGTTGTTAATTGTATTGGGTGAACCAAGAAAGATGTTCTCTTTAAACCCAAATTAAAACTGACCACGTTTAATGTGTTGTTTAAATGCAAGAAATGACTTGATTCTTACATTTAACTATGTCCTCTCACTAAGCAGAGAAGAAGGAAAAGAAAGTTTTGAGAAAAAAAAAATCCCGATTTTTGTTTTGCACTAAGGCCTGGAGGGTCGTGATGGGTCAGACACGACTTTGCAATTAACAACAACAACTTTATTTTGTCCTGTGCACAGAGTTGTCAGATCCTCTCAGCAGCTGAGTCTAAGTTAGAACTCTTTTTTTCCCCCTGATTGGTTGTCTGTTTCATTTCCCTCAATGATGGCTCATGTTATGAATGGTTTGCAAATCTATGTGGAATTGGAGTGACCAGAAATTGGATTGGGTTCGTGGCCTACATTGCCTTTCTTGGAGAAGTGAATCTGAGTGATGTAATGTAGTAGGCAGCTCACATAGGTTATGTTTGGCTGATGTTGGCTTTTCTCAACTTGTACAAGAAGTGGTGAAAGAAAACGTGACAACCAATTTGTTTGAACCTAACCAAATCAACTAGATAATTGCCCTAATCTGGGCAGTTCATTAATGCGAAAGAGCAGATTTAAATAGGGAATGGAAAAATGGATTTCTGCCACTTCTCAAAATCTGTCAATTTGTACTAACTGAGGCAGTAAGTGTATGAACCTATCTTTGTTTTTAGCCACAACATCTGCTGCTTTGGAAAGGAACAGGGAGGAAATAAGCTGTGTTAGATCCAGACTAATGTAGATGACTTCCCTAGATTTGGATCCTTTTGGATCCAGTTTATCTTAACCAGGATCTCATCACCCTGCTGTGCAAGGTCTTATTTTGAAATTTTAGTCTACGGAGTAATAATGCATGCCTGAGTTCTTAGTAATCTGACAAGAGACTCTGGGAAGTGTTCACTTAATATTATGGATTCACTTAATGACCGTGATAATTCAATTAACAGCTGTTGCAAAAAATGGCATAAAACCATGTCTGGTCACATGGGTGCCTCAATTTATGCTAGAATGACTTACCACTGGATATTCAGTGCCAGTTTTTTTTTGATAATACTTGCATCCTTCTGGAAACAACTCTGGTGCCAAAATAGTTCTTGAAGCCATTCAACTTGGTGTACTTGAGTTAATTTGAGATATGAACACAAAGAAGAATTAATCTGGATTAAGGCCCATTTTAGTCCATCCTCTTGCTTTTCACACTGGTCAGCCACATGCTTCTGGGTGCTCTCAAACAGGAGATGGAAGCAGCCCTTTCCCGCTCTTATTCCCCTGTAATTGACATATGGAAATATGCTGATTCCAGCTAGCAGATGCAAAGATCCTACTGATTGGTAGCGATCATTAATACTATTCTGTGAGATTATTTTCTGAAGACCTCAACTACCTGAAGTGTTTATAAGTGAATCTGATTATATGCATCAAGGTAATATAACCGATATTTATATATTGGCTAAGGAAGCAGCAGAACATTTTATTTCTGTTCTTTGCTGCAGAACAACATGTGTTAAAGTTTAAGCTGAGAGAGTCACATGTCAAGAACTGGCATGCTTCCATTCTGTGCATTCAAGATATTTTCAACAAATAACATAATGTAGATATATTAATCAGCAGGATGTGAGCTCCACTATCACAATTGAACTTTTTCTGGTACTAAACTGTCAACATCAAAATATTTTAGATTTTTTTATCCCACTCTTATTACTTTTATAAATAATTTAATGCAGTGAACATACAGAATACAGAATAGAATAAAGAATACATAACATTCCTTCTTCCTTCATTTTTACCCACAACACTCTTGTGAGAGGTGGGTTGGACTGAAGGGGATGACTGATCCAAAGTTGCCCAGTTGGCTTTCAGGGCTAAGGCTAGACTAGAAGACATCTGCTTTCTAGACCAGCACCTTAACCAAACAAATACAGAAACTATTTTTTATAATTTTAAAGAAGCATCACAGCACCAAAAAACAATCTTATATAACAGATATCCATAGATATAAACATGTTATATCTAACAAAACTTAAAACTGAGTATTATTCTGCCTTTTGTAATCAAAATATCAATGTCATACACAAAAGCTTGCAGAAGTAATTTGTGGGAGTGGGGAGAACTCTAAAGAAAATGCCAAGGAAAATTGCAATGAGGATTAATTATGGCTTAGTCTCCATACTGACTTTTGGGTGACAACATAACTGGTATAGATAAATTTGGCACAACATTTTTTTTTTTTTTTGTAATTTGTGTGGCCACCCAGCTTGTGAATTGTGACTTTGGATGTCCAGTGTAAGATTGAAAGTACAGAACTAAAATAACCAGTAAGTTTAAAAAGTGTATTAGAATGCAACTGAGATTGAAGCCACTACAGTTTCCCCAAACCATTACTAGACAGGCTCATCCAGTTCCCTAATGCATCACCCAGGGGCTGGGGGGGGGGGCCTGGAGAAACTATTTTCCTATGGAAATAGTTTTATGGAAGACCCAAAAGTTACAGAATGCATGAACTGTGACAGGTTTGTGTAGATGTGTGGACTGAATTCTGAACAAATGGGATGCTTTGAAAGATTTCATGCGTACACCCTTTAGGCAATAAATAATTCACTGTTGAAATAGTTAAAGCCTAATTTCATACTGTTCCGATTTCTTATAGCCAGCAAATCATTATTACATCAATGTCTTGTCATTTATAGATAATGTATATTGTAATACAAATCCAATCTCTTCATACTGACTCAGAGAGTGTAGCGCAAAACTTAGAACTGATTAACAAATGACTGATGTGTATCTGTCTCTTTTGCCCCTTTCCTCTTTTTGACAAAGCTTATTTAAAATTATCTGGAAAATTATTCTAAATTACTCATTTTTTTTAAAGAACATACGAGAGTTGCAGAACAGGTAATCCTTGACTTACTTTTTTATTTCCCAGTTTAGAATATATTTCTCAGATTTCAAAGTATTAACCCATATTTGAGAGATGGGGAACCATATAAACTGCTTAATTAAATAAGATTTCTTTTGGTGGTCACATAGGAGATTGCAGACCCAAATGAATTAAAATATTTGACTACTTAAAAATTGGATTCTAGTGTGAGGGACAATTCAGCTGATAATGGTTTCAATATATTTTACAAATATAGGAATCTGCTGGGGAAAGGTTTATCAGTAATCATTTTTAAATTGTGGAACAGACCTGCTTTTTAACACTTGGTGTCATCTCTTAGGAACTGATAAAATATTTTCATTCTTTAGAAGCTGGGAAATTTAGGCTTTTAAAGTGCCTAAATCAGACATTCAAACTCGTGATGTCACGTGACGTCGCGCAACGTATCGGAGCTTTTTCGCCATTGCCGGCAATGGGGTGGGCGCGGCTCCAGTGTGATGAAACCGGCCCGCGGGCCGGCAGTTTGACACCCCTGGCCTAAATGGTTGGCTTCTTTGTAACTTGCTGCATTTTATGGCTAAATGGGGAAAAGTGATGTATACATATTGTAATCAAAATTTCAATTATACATTAACATATAATTGCACTTAACTGTGATGCCAGGCAATGAGTTTGAGGGGTCTTTGGAAAGTTTCCTTGAACTAAATGATTACCTTACACATCTTTAAATTTAAGAATGTTCTTTTCCCCCTTAGAGCTTGTCAGCATAAGAAACATGCATTAACTTGTTAAATAAATTTCCAAACTAAGGCAGCTGGGAAGACTGTTTCTATTGAAAATGTCATTTTTCTGTTTAAATCAAATTGATCTGCACTTAAGTAGATTCCTTGTCATAAATTGTATGTGATAGTCAAACAAAATAGGCATCTGTTATGTTTAAGCTGCAGGTGGATGATAGTTTTTATGAAAACTAAAAGTGGATTCAGAGAATTGTCCTTTTCTAAGTACATGCTTATCATAAGAGGCCTCTGCCTAAAGCCTTGATATCTCCAAATAAGGCTGAGAAAGGCTCTTATCCGAAATGGCTGCTCAGTGTGTAGACTGGGGTTCCCAATTGGGGATGCTCACATCCCCTAGGGGTGCAAAACGATATTCCAGGGGCTACAAAAACTTGGGTTTAGAACTTTCAAAATTATAGTATATATGCATAATTCATTATTTCGAATATTTGTAAGAGGTGTGAGAATATATCAGAAGTGGTTCTAGGGATGCGGGGTATAGAAAAGGTTGGGAGTCACTGGTGTAGACAATTACTGAGCAAGTATCAGAGAGTTCCAGAAGGTCCATGTTTTTTGCATCTCTTATCCCATTGACTCCTAGAGACATTAAGGATAGTGATAGTATGCTATGGACCTGGTCTTCTCTTTCTTTTTCTCTGCTTTCCCATGAATAAAAAACTGATAGGGTCTTCCAGACTGCTTCTTACAGAAAAAACTTTCATTCTTCTCTTTCTCCAAGCACGACTATAGAAAACATACAAGAATCCTATCCAAGCATGTAATTTAATAATTATTAGTTGTCTGGATTTTAAACATCTCTGGGTACTCTCAATGGATAGTTCCATTCTCTATATACATTTCTGCCAAATGCATGCGAGAAAACTGATACAAGTAGTCCTCAACTTACAACCACAATTGAGCCCCAATTTTCTGTTGCTAAGTGAGACATTTGTTAAGTGACTTTTGCCCCATTGTGTCTGAATTTTGATCATGTGACCATAGGAATCCCGCAATGGTTGTATGTGTGAAAAATGGTCTAAGTCGCTTTTCTCAGTGCTGTTGTAATTTTTGAATGAACTGTTGTAAGTCAAGGACAACATGTACTTACCAAATGTTGAAACAACCATAATTCTGATCAAATAGCATATGCTTCATTCTGGGACATGTGGCCAGAAGGGAGTAGGCATAAATAGAAACACCTGTAATTTTCTGAGCTGATGTTTTTCCCTACAGCTCCTGGCTACTTCAGCCCATATTCAAACTTTCCTTTGCCAGATTGTTTCCCTTTCTGTTCTGTTTTAGAGACTTAAGAGTCCTAACCCTCCTTGGTAAGGCCACACTTGGAATACTGCATCCAGGTTTGGTCACCACGATGTGAAAAAGATGTTGAGATTCTAGAAAGAGTACAGAGAAGAGCAACAAAGATTAGGGGACTGGAGGCTAAAACACATAAGGAACGGTTGCTGGAATTGGGTATGTCTAGTTTAACGAAGAGAAGGATGAGGGGGCACATGATAGCAGTGTTCCAATATCTCAGGAGCTGCCACAAAGAAGAGGGAGTCAAGTTATTCTCCAAAGCACCTGAAGGCAGGACAAGAAGCAATGGATTTAAACTTATCGAGGAGAGAAGCAACCTAGAACTAAGGAGAAATTTCCTGACAGTTAGAAAAATTAACCAGTGGAACAACCTGCCTCCAGAAGTGGTGAATGCTCCAACACTGGAAGTTTTTAAGAAGAAACTGGACAGCCATTTGTCCGAAATGATATAGGGATTCTCTCCCTGAGCAGGGGGTTGGACTAGATGACCTCCAAGGTCCCTTCCAATTTTATCATCATCATCATCATCATCATCATCATTATTATTATTATTATTATTACTTTGCATCACTGATTCCCCATAGAAGTATGGCTCATTCTTAAAAGTATTGTAGTGATTTAAGAGAAACTTGTCCAGAATTCCTCTCTCAAATTAAGATAATAATTTGTTAACTTATGCTTCTCAAGGTAAATTTCTGTGTTATCTGCTTTAATTTCCCCACACAGAATTGCAAGTTCTACCTTTTTTTAAATAAGATTTATGCATAGTTCTAGTTTTGAGTATCTGTTTGTTTTACTAAGTCTCAAGTTTGACTAACCAATATATGCTAGATTCCTGGTATAAATTTAAAAATAGGAAACAAGCGTGCTTGAGGATATATTTATGGTTCTCCAGTACAGGAGATGGATAATCCATGGATGGGTTTTCTCTGTCTGCCTGCTCTTGAGACCAAGTAGCCAAAGCTTGACACGCCCCCACTTCCTGTGGAGTCCATTCTTAACTTGGTCTCTGCTCGGAGAAGACTCGTTTTGGCGTGGCTCTCAGCTTATCAGGTTAGACAAGAAATCCATTGATTGATTATCCCTTGATAATTGGCTTCCCCTTCCCAAAAATTTTTTCCACCTATAGGAATTTAACCACAAAATTTTCTGGGGATCAGTCCTGATCTCAAACCTAAAATTAAAAAGGGGATTGGTGGGGAGGGAAATTTCCCCACAGATATCAGCCAGCCCCAGGGCTCTGGGGGGTGAAAAGGGGGGGAAGAAGGCATCAGCAGAGACTACTTGCTGAACCTTTTCCCCAACCACTAAGTTTTCCTTGGGATCATCCCTGATCCTATATTAAAATTGAAAAAGGGGGTGTGGGGGGGGGAAACTCCCCACGGATCCCAGTCAGCCCCAGGGCTCTGGAGGTGAAAAAGGGGGGGGGGAACAAAGGCATCAGCAGAGACCACTTGCTGAGCTTTTCTCCCCAACCTTCCAAGGGATTTTTTCCTCAAATTGGGGGAAAAAATAACAATCTCCAGGTCCGGATTCAAACTTGAATTCGGATCATCGGAGATTCCCTAGCAGCCCAGGGCAACCGCGGGCGCCATTTTAGTTGCCGTTTTCAGACAACAAAGGCAATCCCTGGCTGGGATTCCCTTAAAACGTCACAGCGCGCCAAATTTAAATCCCCGGGCACAAGCAGCTTCTGGGAGGCTGCGGAGCTTATCTTCAGAGGGAAACGAAGCACAGGAAGGGAGTAAGCCCCAACCAAGAAACGGAGGCTAGAGAACCCTCCTGGGATCTGCAAAGCCCTTTTTCAGGGAGAAACGAGCTGTGGCTGCCATCTCTTGCCAGAGAAAGGCAAACCGAGCTTAAGGAAGCTCTACATCATATCTGGAATCACTGATAGAGGCGGAATAGGAGCACACAACCAGTGCTCCACCCCCGATACACACATATAATAATAGGACAAAATATAATAATAATAAAAATAGATACAAAATTTTTAAAAATAATAATAATAATAATTAAAAAAAATTTTTTTTTTAAAAGCTAAAAATTAAGCGACTGCAGGGCCAACAGGCCTAAAGACAGAACACACAATATTATCATCATCACCATTATTGTTGTTGTTGTTATTATTATTATTATTTTACTATTATTGTTGTTCCTATTATTAGTATAATAGTAATAGTATTAATAAGAATAAATTCCGCTCTAGGTGACCACCATTTGATACCTGCTGTGTATTAAGTCAGGCCTACAGACCCTTTTGAGGTCGCCACTGATATTTTTTGCCTCCCTTTTCCTTTTTCTACTGGTGCACGTTGCCTGGTCACCTAAGGCCTCCGGGCGGAACCCAAAGAGTGGTTCCAAACGTGCCTTCGGTACCTCCCTCAGCTACCGTGACCTTAGCCCAGAGAGAATATTTTTGTTGTGGTCGGGTGATCAGGGGAACAGTCCTGGTACTTGTTCCAATTTCGCTCCCGCCAATACTTGCCTGCCTGAGCGTCTTCTCAGTTTTTCTGGGACTGCTCAAGCGGAATGGAGGGACCCTCGTTGCCTCAATCCATGAGCACGACCCCTCCACCTCCCAATTACGGCTGCAACACACCTTCTGACCAGAAGGCGGCAGGCAAGTGCAAAGCGAAGACAAAACACTCGCTCAAGAGGCCCTCCAAGTTGGCGGAAAAGCAAGCCAGCCGTAGGCACCAGGCCCTGGAGAAGGAGTTCTCCAGAGCGCAGAGGCAGGCCCAATTGGAATTGGTTCAAATGGCGGCCACCGAGATGGAATTACCATTGGGTCCATCCACATCAACCCAGAGCGCGTGGTCCATTCCAGGAACAGCGCAACCATTGGATCCGCCATCTACATCAGCCCAACAAACAACCACGGCGGCAGGCACAACCACTGAGTCCAACTCTCCACCTGCGGTCACCACACCCAAAGGTAATGACATAGGGGACATCTGGGCAGATGGACGGCTAGAGGCCCTATTAACCAAAGTGGTGGACCGAGCCCTAGCACAGCGCTCCGCCCACCACGACCAGGGGCCCTCCATCTCAGCCATGCCACACTCGGAACTCCCCTCAGAGTCCTCAGGCATTCAGGAACCCGTCTCCCCGGCCCAGTCCTCCATGAGTGGTTATTCTTCACCACAAGAGGAGGATCAACCTGGGATCTCTATGTCAGAGGATGAGGAACTTCCCCCTGAGCCCCCCTCAGGGGGATTATTTAATCCCAACCGCTTCCTCACGATACTACGCAAGGCCACAGCCATTGCGGACATGGGGACGGATCAGTTTTCTCAGCCGCAAGCGACACCGGCCACCACATCCAGACCCGTATTCGTAGAAAAGGTGACAACGCAACACCATATACCTTGCCCCGCCATTTTCCTGAAAGGGATCAAGAAGCCATGGGACTCTCCCGCTTCCTTCCCATCAGTGAGTGGTACGGACAAAAAATTATACAGCACTGCCACAGACCTCAATGAGGCCTTAGAAATTCCTAAAGTAGATGAAGCCTGGACCCCCTTGGTCTCCCAGACAGCCATGGCTGGGGACCTAGTGGAGGCCCTTAAGGCAGATGACAAAAAGTGGGAACAAGCCTTTCGCAAAACCCACCAGACAGCGGCATGGGCCATCAAAGCAGCCACCTCGGCCTCCTTTTTTGTCCGGGCCACCCTCATCTGGTTGCAACAACTACAAACCATAGTTCCTATGGAGGACATACGAACACACCAGGACCTGGCTAAGATGGTAGCAGCCACGGAATACGCTGCAGACGCAACGTTCCAATCGGCCATTTTTTCATCCAGATCCATAGCATCCAACATAATTGCCAGGAGAATGCTATGGCTAAAACACTGGCAAGCTGACACCAAGGCTAAGTGGCGGCTAGCGACCGCCCCTTACTCAAGCAACGGTCTGTTTGGGGAGGCCTTGGACCCTATCTTGTAGAGAACAAAGACAAGCGGAAGGTCATGGCACACTTGAACAAAAGGTCAGACAAACGTACCACACCTTACTTTCGTAGGCAGTCCTTTCGTCAACCGACAACCACGCCTATCAGTCAGGCACCCAAGCCATTCACTCCCAGGCAGACCGGGGTTCCAGCCCAGACAACAAAACCAGTCGAGACGACCCTTTCGTGGAACGGGTCGTCCGTACCGGAAGACAAAATGACTCCTACATAGACCTACCCATTGGAGGAAGACTAGCTCACTTCTTCCACCAGTGGGAGCAGACCTCCACGGACAACTGGGTACTACAAACCATCCAGTCCGGGCTGTCCCTGGAGTTCCTGGTCACACCCCCAGACCGACTCATCAACTGCTCGGTCTCCAGGAACCCCACCAAACGCAAACTCATGCAGGAGGCCATCCAACACCTGTTGGACATTCAAGCAATAGAACCGGTCCCAGCGGAATACAGAGGCAGAGGATTTTACTCCATCCTCTTTGTGGTTCCAAAGACTTCAGGAGGATGGAGGGCAATCCTGGACCTAAAAAACCTCAACCGCTACATCACATACAAAAAATTCAAGATGCAATCCCTTCAGTCCATCCTGGGAAGCATCAGAGAAGGAGACTTCCTGGCATCGATAGACCTCACGGAAGCCTACCTTCACATCCCCATCCACCCAAACCACCGCCGGTTCCTACGTTTCTGTTACGGGGGAAAACACTTCCAATACAGAGCTCTCCCCTTCGGTCTATCTTCGGCACCCAGGGTATTTACCAAGATACTAGCAGCGGTAGCCGCCAAACTGAGAAAAATCCCAATACGCGTCCAATGTTACCTAGACGACATACTAATCCAAGCAACATCCCTACAGACAGCTCAGGCGGACGTAAGGACCGTCATTCGCGTCCTCCAATTACACGGATTCTCAGTAAACTTTCAGAAGAGCCAGACAGTTCCCTCGTCCAGGCTGCTGCATCTGGGGGCCATGATAGACACAACCAACTGTATGGTCTATCTCTCCCAAGACCGGGTGGCCGGCATCAGGGAACTGGCTCGCTGGGTTCACAGGCAACGTTCAGTTCCGATACTAACACTTTCCCAATTATTGGGCAAGATGGTATCGGCCATAGCCATTGTACCCTGGGCCAGGCTCCACCTACGGGAACTACAGTGGTTTCTGCTCCCGTACCAACGGCAGAACACCAGCGCATCCAACCACCTAGTCAGGGTCACGGCACAAATCCGCAGGGCGCTACGCTGGTGGTGCTCTCGGGCCGTGACCAAGGGGTCACCCTTCAAGGAACCAGTCAGAGTTACCATCACTACAGACGCCAGTCTGTATGGTTGGGGAGCCCATCTGGACTCCCAGTTTGTACAGGGACGTTGGTCCGCCACGGATCTGAGAAACAACATCAACTGGCTAGAACTCAGGGCTATCCACCTAGCCTTGCAACAATTCAAAGACAGAATCAGAGGCCACCACGTTCTAGTCCTAACAGACAACGTAGCAGCCAAGGCGCACATCAATCGGCAGGGGGGGACCAGATCAAAAACCCTGATGACAGAGTCACGACTCCTATTCAGCTGGGTAGAGCCCAATCTGAAGTCACTAAAAGCGGAACACATATCGGGGGTCAACAACCAGCAAGCGGACTTCCTAAGCCGCACCACAGTGGACCCTTCGGAGTGGGGGCTACACCCGAACTTGTTCCTAGACATTTCCCGCAAGTTCAGGTACCCGATCCTCGATCTGTTCGCATCATCAGACAATGCCCAGCTCCCCAGATTTTACTCTCGTTACTTCAACCCGCGAGCAGAGGGGACGGACGCTCTGAGAACTCAGTGGCCTCAGGGTCTGCTTTATGCCTTTCCCCCACTACCACTCATACCGGCGGTCATCCGAAAGCTGATTCAGGAGCGGGCAGAAGTGATCCTAGTAGCACCATATTGGCCACAGAGACCGTGGTTCGCCGACCTGATGAACCTGTCTCAGTCGCCCCCATGGAACATTCCCCCTCATCAAGTGTCCCTACACCAGGGAACCATCAGTCACCCGGAACCCCAATGGTTACAACTGACCGCCTGGCACTTGAGCGCCAGATAATGGCACAGGAACTATTCTCTCCCGGGGCCATTACCATAATTCAAGCTTCACGCCGTCCGGCAACAAACCGCATTTATGACTCCACTTGGAAAAATTTTTGCCTTTGGTGCAGGGAACGGCAGTTTGACTTACACAAACTCTACATCCCTCAGATAGTAGATTACCTCTTGGAGGGACTAGACAGAGGCCTCGCCCCCGCGACCATCCGCAGGCAAGTGGCGGCCTTGTCCACCCTCCTCACCTGCACGGATTCGGTTCCCTTAGCTCACCACCCCAGGATCCGCGCCTTTATCAAGGGCGCCTATAACACCAGACCTCCAGTAATTCACAGGTACCCGTCCTGGGAACTACCGCGAGTCCTTCACGCACTCACTCGGTCACCATTTGAACCATTGGCGACCGTTTCCTTGCGACACCTGTCGCTAAAGGTGGCGTTCCTGATTGCCATCACATCGGCCAGACGAATTTCGGAACTGGCCGCACTGTCAGTCAGAAACGACCTATGCATTTTCCACAAGGACAGGGTGGTCCTTAGGTTAGATCCTGCCTTCATACCGAAGGTGAATTCACTCTTTCACAGGACACAGGAAGTAATTCTCCCAAACTTCTGTCCAAATCCAACACATGACCGGGAGCGGCAGTGGCATACATTGGACGTCCGCAGAGCCTTGCGGCGTTATATAAAGCGTACAGAACCCTTCCGCAAATCGGAGGCCCTATTTGTGTCCTTCCAAGCGGGCACCTTGGGGCGGAAAGTTTCCGCGGGCACCATTGGAAGGTGGATCCGAAGCTGTATCGCAGAAGCTTACAATGTATCATCCCTGCCGCCCCCAAGTCATCTCACAGCCCATTCCACCCGAAGCGCTGCAACTTCGGCGGCATGGGCTACCCAGGCGTCAATCGAGGAAGTTTGCAGGGCCGCGACATGGTCCTCGCCTTCCCCGTTTATACGACACTACAAGATAGACCGCTTTGCATCGGCGGATGCCTCCTTTGGTAGGAGGGTCCTCCAGCAAGTTGTCTCAGAGATCAATCTACCGGCCTTATCTGTTTCCCACCCCTTGGGACAATGAGGCTTTGGTACGTCCCATCCATGGATTATCCATCTCCTGTACTGGAGAAGGGGCGTTGGTCTTACCTGAACGCCTTTTCTCAGTACGGAGATGGATAATCCACACCCACCCCAAGGCCAGCAGGCCGCTAGTAGGGAGCTGAGAGCCAATACCTCGTCAATCATCAGCCAATTCGCCCTCGTTAAGAATGGACTCCACAGGAAGTGGGGGCGTGTCAAGCTTTGGCTACTTGGTCTCAAGAGCAGGCAGACAGAGAAAACCCATCCATGGATTATCCATCTCCGTACTGAGAAAAGGCGTTCAGGTAAGACCAACGCCCCTTCTCTATCCACACATTTTGCATTTGGGATACAGAAGCCTTTTTTTTTATTTATCACAATTATTAATACATCTCCTCTACCCATTTTAAGTGGTATGAAAAGGAAAGCTGTTATCTATACTTACTGGTAAACCATATTTCTCAACTAAATAAAGTCAGATGCATAATAAATCTTTCTGTAAAAGTGTTTTTGCACATAGAATCATATGGACTTAGGTGAATTATAAAGAGAGATGAGAAAAAATTAGCCTTCATGTTACATTGAGCATCTTTCCAAAATGTTAACTCTTGTTTGATCTCAATATTAAGGTCTTCATATTAAAAATATACCAATGATTTGTACAATGGAAATTGAATTATATGGATCCTCTGCATCACTGTCTCCCATTAGTTCATTCCAGAATTGTGCAGTGTTACTACAATTAAATATAAACAGCTTGTGATCAGGATTGATAAGGTGAATAAAGTACTGCAAAAATATTTTGCCTATTTATGTATCATTTTTCTTTTTTTATATAGCATACCCTTCAGAAATCACTGCTCTACTATTGTGTATAGGTAAAAAAAAAAAGCACTCTCAGTTTTGTTAAATGAGAGAAGAGCCTATTGAGTTTTACCAATATCCTCAACAGGGATCTCTAGTATATTTCTGATCTTATTATGTGGATCAGAGGTTATGTTTAGCAGTTCCTTCCACTTGCTATCTTCAAAGACATGCAGTTCTGTCTAATAGAGGAAGATTAGAGAGGATGATTTTGGCTTTAGGTCCTACCTATTGAGTCAGCTGCAGAAGAAATCCTGTGGATGACAAGTAGGACACGTGTGGCCATCTCTATTCTTGGCAGGAAGGTTCTGGTGATGAACATCCCCTTTGCCCAATATTGTCTCTTGTATAAAGAAATGGAGTGTGTGTATTCAGTGTTCTGTTCCAGGATAATGGATGGAAACTGCAGCCAAACAAGGATAATTGTCACCCAAGTCTGTAGGTTCCACATGGAAAGAGGTTTTGCTCTTCCCATTCCCCAGTGGATGTTAGTATAGTCACTGTTGTAAGTAAAGTAATTGAACCCTTAATTGAAATTTTGGTTTGCTTATCTATTTCAAGGATAATTAGAGATTGAAATGAGTTTGTCTTACTCTCTGATAGGCTGTTTCTCTATGTGATGTAGCTTTATCTAATTCCCCCCTGTGCTAGCTAATTTCTTTTTTACTTTGTAGATTAGAGGCAGGTTCTAGATTTGAAGACTTTTAAGAAGTCATGATTGTCACATTTAGTTTCTCTGCATAGCAACTGAATTCATAGAGGTCCCTGGCTGGCTATAGTAACTGGCAACCTAGAAGAAGAACACATTGCATATTAGGTATCATACATGAGAAACAAAACAGCAAGAGTACAGTCAGTTTATTACTTTGTTACTTTTATAAACAACTGCCTTTTGAAATGTGATCAACACATAACCTTAAAACGGGCCTCCAACCTCTGGGCTGCGGGCCACTACTGGGCTGTGACGTGTTCGAAACCAGGCCACGGGAGAAATAGGCAGGGGCGCACATTTAAAGCTCCATTTGCACAAGTGGAGGGTGCTACCACAAGGGATGGGAATGTTGAATGTGCTTTCAGAAGCTTATATGTCGGGATGTGAATTTCCATAATGCTTTTCCAAGAGTTAGATTATAAAGAATAAAACAAAATTTGAAGGCAAAATAATTTATCTGAGGTAATATAATTGAGTTAAATAAGAATAATAATTCTTTTTCTATTGTATAATAGTATGTCCTCCCCCTCTTGCCTAACTCTTGAGTGGTTTTTAATGTAAAAATTAAATTGTTTTTAAATGGTTAATATGGATCAAATACAGATGTAGGAAAACAGGTCTTCTGAACAGTGACTATGAGACCAAATCCCTACTGTCTAGCCTGAAAAGTGGCACCATTCCCAATTTAGATGCACAAACTTGGAATATCTGCATTTAATATCTGACATATTTTGCTGCTAAATGTATGAGTTTCAATGGGGGCAAGGGATATTGCACTAAAATACTTTCAATATATTAACTCTGACTTGGCCTTGAAATATTTGAGCAAAATGCTGGTTAGTAGAATATTTTATTGGTCAAGTGTGATTAGACACCCAAGGAATTTGTCTCTGGTGCATAAGCTCTCAATGTACATACAAACAACAAAGTAATAATCATAATATTGGTATCAGTAAGAGAAGGTAGTAGAAAAAGATGAAAAGGATAATGGTAATATAGCCATACGACATGGGTAAATATGCATAGACATAAGACAGTACTTAAATATCCATAGACATGAGACAGTATTTAAGATTGACAATCTTTAACAACCAAAGGATACATTCACAATCATTCAGTTTTAGGATTCCATTCAGTTAATTGCATTATAAAATGGTAATAAATAACAGTGTTATTTCTGTCATTTTTTCAGTATTCATCATAATATTTTTCTGTTCTGCTACTTATGACTGCTTTCTGTTGCAATATTTTGTACCACACATTCAGCTTGAATAGCTATAGTGTTTTGTAGCTTAGATGGTACTACATCTACATGAAGGGAAGTGAGCATGGGGTACCACAAGGTTCTGTCCTAGGTCCAGTACTCTTCAACATCTTCATAAAGACTTAGATGAGGGAATAGAAGGGGAACTTATCAAATTTGCAGGTGACACGAAGCTGGCAGGAATAGCCAACACCCTAGACCAGGGCTTTTCAACCTTTTCACCCATTGTACCACTTTTAGGATATGGCAATATCCGAGTACAACCAGTCGCCTAGCAAGTTGTCAAAAACTTGATGACCAAAAAAAAAAAGGAAAAAAATCATAAAGTACAGGTAGTCCTTGACTTACAACAGTTCGTTTAGTGACTGTTCAAAGTTACAATGGCAAAAAAGTGCCCCCCAAGCCACAGCCGAGCAAGACACCTGCCTGCCCACTCGGCAGCGCTCTTCCTCCTGTCTGAGGTTTCCATCATTGTGAGCATTTCTGTTGAGGATTGGCAGCGGGGATGGAATTGGAGGTGTTTGGTTTTTATTCCCCCCGTCTGCTGGGTGGTTGCAGCAGGTTTTGGTCACTTCACTGTGACCGTCATAAATATGAATCAGTTGCCAAGCATCTGAATGTAAATCACAAGACCCTGGAGATGCTGCAACATTCCAGATGATTGGTGCTTCTTCTGGGTTCAGCAGAAGTGCCAGGATGAGCGCTGAGCTCCAGCTGGAGCCTGGCGCTGATCCTGGTGCTTCCGCTGAGCCCTGACAGCCCTGCAGCTCCAGCCATCCCTCTCTCAGGCTTGTGCGGTGCTGCCACCAGTTCAGCTCATTCCCCTTGCTTGCTACCACTTTTCTAGGATGGTCGCGTACCACCTGCAAGGTGCCAATGTACCACAGGTGGTACGCGTACCACTGGTTGAAAAGCCCTGCCCTAGACGAGAGGCTCAAAATCCATAGGGATCTTGACAAACTTGAACACTGGGTCCTATCTAACAAAATGAACATAGAGAAAAGTAAAGTCTTACACTTAGGCAAGAAAACCCAAAAGTATACATATAGATTGGGTGAAATCAGGCTTAATAGCAGCAATTGTGAGAGAGATCTTGGAGTCTTAGTGCACAATCAATTAAATATGAGCCAACAGTATGTGGTGGCAGCCAAAAAAGCCAATGCAATCCTAAGGTGCATTAACAGGGATTCGAACAAGATCACATGAGGTACTAATACCACTCTGTAAAGCCTTAGTAAGACCACACCTAGAATACTGCAACCAATTTTGCTCTCCACACTGTAAAAAAAGATGTTGAGACTGTAGATAAAGTGCAGAGAAGAGCAACAAAGATGATTAGGGGACTGGAGGCAAAAACATATGAAGAACAGTTACAGGAACTGAGCATGGCTAGTCTAGTGAAGAGAAGGTCCAGGGGAGACATGATAGCAGTGTTCCAATATTTGAGGGGCTGTCACAGAGACGAAGGGGGTCAACCTATTTTCCAAAGCACCTGAAGGCCAGACAAGGAATAATGGATGGACACTGATCAAGGAGAGATTCAACCTGGAAATAAGGAGAAATTTCCTGACAGAACAATCAACCAATGGAACAGATTGCTTCAGATGTTGTTGGTGCTTCATCATTGGAGGTTTTCAAGAAGAGACTGGACTGCCATCTGTCAGAAATGTTGTAGGGACTTCTGCCTGAACAGGGAGTTGGACTAGAAAACCTCCAAGGTCCCTTCCAACTCTGTCATTCTATTCTGTTCTGTTCTGTTCTGTTCCGTTCCGTTCCGTTCCATTCCATTCCATTGTTCGTGGATTGTGGGTGTCCCATGTTTCATTGTACACTCATTTCCCCAATTGTGTCTCACTCATCAGCTGAATCTCAAAGAAGGATGTCACGAAGGAACTCTGGCTATGTAGCATTTTTAAATTTGGAAGCAGTGGCAGCCAGGAAATTGGAGATATACCGGTTTAGCAGAAAACAGCAATGATAACATTTTGGCTACTTTATAAACTACCTCCCCCCTCCCCAAATGAAGCCCAAAATTCACCTAAAGAAATGAGGGCACTATAAGAAAAAAAGAAAAAAAAGAACTTTTTTAATTTTCAAAGGAAGAATACATGGGGAATTAGGAGAAAAAAAATCAAGCTAATCATAATACTACAATTGTTAGCCATGCTGAAGGCATGTTTTCTATTTTTCCTCCCTGTGCTTGATTTTATTCTACTTGAGCTAATGCAGCCTCTTGTCAAGCTTTTCTTGCAAGACCTGGAAGAATATTATGTTGCATTATTGATGTCAGGCTGAATAAGAGCTGTTAAAGAGTCCCTGTGAACAGCTCTGAGCTTCATGAATGAGAACATAGGTTGCAAATGTACCATATGGATATATCTGTTTCTTGGCCTTTTAGAAGGATGTGTTAGTGACTTCATGATCTTTTAAAACAATTCAGTTAAAATAGTGAATGTAGAATCTGTCTAAACTCTGTGTTGCTTAACATAAAGGAGGTGAAACAGCCTCATCAATCATAAACTGATGACCAGTAATTTGCTGGTTCTTCTAATAACTCTCTAAATGCATTTCAAACAGGATTCAATTTATTGGCGGCATTTGTCACTGGGTATTAACCCCAGGATATAAATCCAAAACATTTCTGATAATAATGAAATGACAGTCTGGTTAAGGAAACAAACTGAGTCAGGATTGAGCATGATCTTATCCTATTGGTAGTAGAGAAACTCATCATTGGAAGCGGTGTGTCAGAAGATTGAACACAATTGACAGTCACTGCCATGCCTGAAACATCAAGGATATCTCTTGATTTGGAAATGATCCAGCCTGATGTCCAATTTTATGCATTGCTGAAGATGCTTCAGAAATATTGATTGTAGTCACTCACTAAATGGGAAGCTTGGCCTGTGATGGAGCACTCTGATGACTACTTCATCACTTTCAGCTTTAGCTTGTGACAAAGAAAAGAGTAATCATGCCTGGAAGACGATTGATGTTCCAAAGAGGATCCAAAAAGTGATTGCATTAACCATCCCTCTGTTAGATTTTTGGGCTGCCCCCAAATAACTTTATCAAATACTTTTATTAAAAGATTTTAAAAAGTAGTGAATTTATCCCTGTACTTGAATAGTATGGATGTGCCTAGGCATTGTTCCTGAAACACAGGGAAATTAAGTGCTTCACTAAAGCCTCTTTCCTGGATGCAAAATGGACTGGCTGATTGAGTCCAACTCTTACTAGCTTAGATGAATGTCAGCTCCAAAGAAGTTGCAGCTGTTTTAATCCCACTGAAAAAGAAGAGGATTAATTATAAAGGTTCACTTTGAAGTCAGCCAGGCTGAGGATCTTAGAACCTCCTTTCCATCTCCTATTTTTTTTTGGGGGGGGGAGGGGGTATCTGTGTGCATTGGGTTATACCACTGTCATCTGTAGTCAATGATCATAAATAAGATGGAAATTAAGTGAGTGAAGGAGACATCTTAATTCTATCTTTTTTTCCTAAAAAGGACAGCATTTTAGAAATGCCGTCTTAGAGTTTGGGAGAAGTAATTATTCATTGCTTTCTAAGATTGGCTTTAGGTCATTATATGATAACTTTCTTTTCTATTACAGTTGGACTGTTGCAAAAGAGTATCACCATAACTATAGCAAACTCCTGATGGTTTCTAAAGAAAAAAATATCAGTACTAAATAATTTCTACTGCTCAAATAGCAAAAATGTACTTAATCTGAGCTCAGCAATCACTAAATAAAAAGGGAGAATATTATAATAATGTTTCAAATTACAGAACAAGCTCCTCAAGGCAGTTTCAGCATAAGGAGAGGATTACAACAAAACCTAAGATTTGTTCTCTTAAGTTACAGCTTCAGCACATCTTGCCTACATCCCTTTTAGTTTACAAGATCAATCATTTCCCAGCCTGTTATTAGATTTATCTAATAAATCTCCTCTATTTTATTTTATTTTATCACCAGACCAGGTGTTCTGGTGATAAAATATTTTCTCCCTTCCAGTTCTGCCCAAAGAAGCCTCAAAGTACATCAAATTTATTAGGCATTGTCATTAATTATTTTATGGTATTACTATGCTTTGCTGCTCATTCTCTCTCTCTCACACATAATGGTTTAGTAGCTTTATTCCCTTCACCAAAAACCCAGAACTGTCCCAATTAAGTCCAGCCAAAAGCAGACTAATGCTGGTCCACAGAGCAATGGCCAATGAATCCACTAGGCACTTGAAAGTTTCCCAGTCAAGATATATCCACCAGGCAAAATTAAATCCACAATACCAAAGGGTTCACAAGGCACAATCCAAATCAAAGCAAGGCAGGAAACATACAGCTAGGATATGAATATGTTATTTCCAGCATTGCCTCCGTCTATATGCTGGTGCAGCCCAAGAAGAATGGTGAGGTTGCCTCCTTGTGAGTATTCAGGCTCATCTTTGCTGCTCCTGCCTTTTCTCTGCCTTACAGTATGTGTTTTTGGAATGGGCACAGAAGGCAGTTCTTCCTCCTCACTGACTGGCTGCAGCTGTGTGCTTTCCCCACCTGAAACCTAAGAGCTGTCTTGCAGCAGCTGTGCTTCAGCCAAATCCCTCTCTGGCAGCTGCATGGAGCCATTGACCAACTCCCTTCCAGATGTGCTGGAACTGGTTCATCCTCCGAGCTGACATCTGGAGAGGTATCTGGGGAAGCATCCGGGAGAGTTATCACAAGATTTGAAACAAGTAATAATGATAGGATACTGATTGGTAAGAGTGTAGGAAGTTTAGTTTTTCGCCAATTCAAGGATATTATTTCTGTTGGAAGGCTTTTAGTAAGGTGAAAGACTTTGCATAGGGGCAACAATGCAGTTCATTTCTTTTGGAAATTGGTGATCTCTCCAGAGACCAGTGGGGTAAATGCTTACGGTTAACCTTCTACAGTAGTTGTGGAAATCTATGTCCAAGTAAATTTTCTTCTCATAGGCACTTTTATACAAAGAGACCAGGGTTGAATTCTGTGCAACATTGCTCTTTTTAGCCTTTCTAGGCCCTTTGTAGGCCCAAGCTGTGACTGTATACATTTTGGGATATAAACCCAGATTCTTAGGCTCAACCTGTTGGACTTCCTTAATCATCATCACTATCAAGATAGAAGACAAAGCATCAATCAGATTATTCTCCTTTCATGATTACAAAGCTGACAGTTTTCCTAGGATGTCCAGATAGTGTCAGGTCAAACAGTTATGAAGGCTTCCATTGGTTAATTCTTATTTTGAGAAAAGGTAAGTATCTCCTAATCCATGAGAGGCAGAGTTTAGCAAATATTCTAGTCTGCTAGAGGATATTTTACTGATCAAATTTACTGAAATTTGCTATGCAATCATTCTGAGAGTATGACGATTCATCTATGGAGATCTCAGTAATCCAAGTCATGGTTGTCCCAAAGGTGCTGTTTCAAAAGGCAACTGGACTTTCTTGTTTTTCTTTGAAGATGTTTCGCTTCTCATCCAAGAAGCTTCTTTCGTTCTGAAGAAAAACAGATGATTCCTTTCTGTGTTATTATTCCTAAGTCATAAAGGGTGTCTAGCCTGAGTGTATACTTAGCGCAAAAAAGTAGTAAAAAACAAAGAGTTATTTAGAGTTAAAATGGCAGCTTAAATATAGCAAGTTTTTGAGAAGAACTCTATAAAACACTGGCAACTGACTTCAGATGGAATTCTAAGAGCCTAGGTTATAAAACTTCCCAGTTGAGCTTTGCTCTTAAATAGTGTTCAAAGCCACTGTTGGCTACCAGTCTATTTCTGAATTCATTGAATATGCATAATTAAGGTGACCAATCGTCCTCCTTTAGGGAGGACAGTCCTTTTTTTGTAAGTTCTGTCCTCTCTTAAAAAGTATCCTCCTACAAGTCCTCCTTTTCGATATTTGAAGACTAATCTGTAAATCTCCGTATTCAATCGATGTCTATCCGATCCATTGTGTGTGATGTGACATATTTGTATTTAACATGACGATTTGTCAACGCTCAGTACAATGCGGTGAGACGCAATTATGAGACGCATGCGCTCTGAACAGGAGAATTGTTTTTAGAGTGCGCCATGTGCAAGAGTGCACTGTGCACAAGTGGCTTTGTTTACTTCTTACCGAAACATGACACGGCACACACGCACGCATTAGATTCACTTCTTTCTCAGTGAATATTCAATCATACACAGGTGAGCACAATAATTCACGTTTTATTAATTCATTATCTATTTAATAATTTCCAAATATGTATAATTTTATTTACAAGTTTATTTGCTTATGTTATTGTTTCAGTTTTAATAATTAATTTTATTTATTCATATTTTTTCTTCAATTTATTTGTGTCCTCCTCCTCATTGTAAAAAAGTTGGTCACCTTAGTATAATTCATTGCCAGTTTTGTAAGCCTCAATTCTCCTTTACTTTGTTCAATATCATAAGTTAGTGATTTGGTAGATTTTGGCCCTACCTTTCACTAGTCATGAAGCAGATTTTATATATCTGTGAAGAAATAGAACAGCTTCAAACTCAGAAGGGTTTGGAAAAGATACCTACCTAAGTACAATGTATTTTGAGGAAGCCAATACTTGATTGAGATAGTAAGTACCATACTCAACCTCAGAAAGGGATTTTGGTAGACTTTGGTATATTTTTCACTGTTGCTATATCCCTCACCAAAAAAAGTGTAAATGAAGAATGAATTGAATACATTTGCAGATGGGATGCTAAAAATCAGTGTTGTCCGTTAACTAGAGAAACTTCTTGGCATTAGTGGACCTATCAATCTATGCATTTCCTTCATTTTTTTTTAGGTAGGCAACTATTTTCTATGGTGTGCCTTGCTTCTATAATCTAGCCAGGAGTTGCCTCCAGATGTGATCATGAACAGCAGCTTTTATTGGCTATGTTGTGCCCTCTAACTTCTTCTACATGTTGGAAAACTGCTTTAAACATGGCTATGATATGCCTTTGATTAGGACAGTGACAGGAATCTACAACCTGAAAGATAGTTTAAAGGTGGCTTTTCTCATTGAGGGACTCTACAGCAATGGCCCCCAACCTTTGGGGCACCAGGGACCGGTTCCATGGATCAGAAGGGGTGTGGTTTCATGTGCTGCCTGCATCCCATGGATGGGGCTTTGCTTGTTTGCGCGGCCTGGTTTCTGGCATGCCATGGCCCGGTGCCGGTCCATGGACCTAGGATTGTGGACCCCTGCTATACAGGATCCTTTTCAGTTTCTTAGCTGTTTTCCAGCTACTCAACTAAGCAACAAAGAGTAAATCCATGGGAGGGAATATCTAAACCTTTCACCTCATGTAAAGCATTTGGTTTCATAGGAAATGGCATCCATCTTCAACTTGTGGTAATAAAGGCAAGCCAATATTAAGCTTATTTGATCTGAATGTTGCTCTCAAGAGGTATGAGTTAACTAGGGAAAAATCAAAGCAGACTGTTAAGATGGAAGTCCTTCACAATTAGAATGTTAGAATGGATCTTTGTGTGTGTGTAATGTGTTAATATATTTTTTTCTTTTTGTAGTGGTTTTGGCTGATAAAATTATTTTTATGTTTATTGAGACACTGCAGGTGATACAGCAGCTAAAAGTTTACCTTCTAACTTTTCTCAAGCTGCTTCAGTTACCTGTTTGTTTTTCTCAGTGAATTAGCTAGGCAGAATAATGAGTAATACTTCAATTTTATTTTCAAATGAGGGTTAGGGGCAGGGTGGAAGGGGTTGGATTCCGTATTTCTGATTCACCCAGTTTCTCTTCAGAGCATTTGCAGCATCAGCCTTTAATTTTTTAAATATCAACTGCTTGTGATGAGTATATACTAGTAGAAGGTACTTTTTGTCTCTAAACTGGGACTTGACTACTGAGTGAGTTGAACTTTCCTGTCTTAGCAGCCTACATGACAGTTTAAGAAGTATTATAGAACAGTAAGCTAACTTGATAGCTGCCTCAAGCTGGGAAGGAAATGCTTAAGAGAAAGATTAATCTTAAGGCATTGAATTTTAAAGACTTGCTTCTTTTATGTATTCTGGAAACCTATCAAAATGCTAATGGTTCTGCTGCCTTAACCTTCAACATGTTCAGTGTTTTGTAAACATTTCATTTAATGGTCTAGCATCTTAAAGATAATAAGGGACTTGTAGAATTCATGCAGTTGGTGATATTTGGCAGGCTGCAGTCATAATTTGCACGTGGTGCAAAAGTAATGCACAGGCTGGATCCCTAGCCTTGATTTTTAGGGAGCAAATTCATTCACCTACCTGTCATATGATTGTCACTCTGTCTGTGGTAGCACTATCTTTCTTGAAAGTGATAAATCTCCATCACTGTCTCTGTCTGTTGAATGAATGCTTGGAGAGGAGATTGGAGGGTGTCATTATTGTAATGTATGTAAAGGGCTTTGGGAGCTTAACTTAAAAACGATTTTTTTCAAAAGGTTGGTCAAATGTTGCACTTATTTATTTATGTGGTTTATCCCTGCTTCCCTAGGGAAATTCTAGCTGGTTTATAAATAGCAACAAACAGAATAAGACAGTAGTGGCGAACCTATGGCATGGGTGCCAGAGGCGGCACTCAGAGCTCTCTCTGTGGGCACGCATGCCGTCGCCCCAGTCCTAGGCCTTCAGTTGGCTTTTATAAAACCTTTTCACTTTAGGCCTCTGCCGCCGTGTACAAAAAAAAAAAAAAGGTTCAATCAATCAGTCAATTTCAACTTGCAAAGTTGGAATTGATTGATTGAACTTTTTAGTCCCGCCCAGTCTGCTGTTACCACAGCAGCCACGCCCACCCAATGGGCCACACCCAATGGGCCACACCCACCCGGCACCCGACGATACATAAGTGGGTTTTGGGTTGCAGTTTGGGTAACTTGGTCTCTAAAAGGTTCGCCATCACTGGAATAAGACAACAATTACTTGATCACAATAATATAGGAGCCAATAATTCTTCCAAATTTTTGGGATTTAAAAACTGTGAAAGAAAAAAAGCTTTCATTTCCAACTGGTCCTTTGTTTTCTAGTAGAATAATGTTATCAGAAGCACATGTCAGGAACTCAGAGCACCTTATGTAAGCAGAATAGACTGGTCTGAGTAATGACAGATAGTCCAAAAGTCAACTCATGACTTTTGGACTATCTAATCACAGCTTTTGTGATTAAGGCTGGTTTAAACTTGGGTCTCCCCAGTCTCTATTGTAACTAGTACATCACACAGAAAGCCACATTTTCTATGATGGAACCAAGGCAGAACAGTGTTTTATCTTAGATTACAAACATGAAACAGCTATCTGAAGAATTGATGGCAAGAATTGCACTACTATTTATGAGTTAATTGGGAGTGTGATGACTCAGATATTAAGAAATTGAATTTGTCAGCTGGAAAGCTAACAGCCCCGATTCAAGACCCTGATGCTGCATGATAGGCCGATCTCCCGTTCTGGCCCCAGCTCCTGCCCACCTAGCAGTTTGTAAGCATTAACATGCGAATAGATAAATAGGTACTACTTTGGTGGGAAGGTAAAAACTTTCTGTGTTTTGCTGCATGCTCTTTGCTGTGGCGTGATGTCATGCTGGCCACATGACTACAGAAATGTCTTTGAACAATGCTGACTCCCTTGGCTAAGAAACAGTAATCAGCCGCCCCCCTAGAATCGGACACAATTTGATAGGGAAAACCTTTACCCTTACCTTTTATGAGTTAATAAGAGAATAAGGAGCATTCTAGAGCCAGTGGAGAGAACATAATAATTTGGGTATTTTCTGATAAGCCACGTGATTCACTACCGTATTGGCATGTCTACATTGCTGACAGATTCAGGTATTCTTTATCCTTTAATGATAATAAGAAATTGAAAATAAATAAACAATACAAGTATACCACCCATTAAGCAACCGTTTGCAGTTACAATGGTCCTGAACTAATGATACTTACATCCCGTCCTCATAGTCGTGTGTTCAGGATATGGGTGGTTGGAAACTGGCTCATACTTACGACAGCTGCAGCATCCTGCTCTCAAATGATCACCATTTGTGACCTTCCCTGCTGGCTTCTCATTCAGTAGGGAAGCCAGCAGGGAAAGTCACAAGTTGCTCCAGTAAATTTCCATAAGTATAACAGTTTTGTGAATAACACGTTGTTATTCTTACAGTATTAAGGAATACTAGTTGATATTCCTGATATTGCCAGCAGAGCACCATCATATTAATCCCTTTTTGTAGTATGTCTTCCTGGAAATTGGGATGGTTAGATTTTGCTGCCAATATCATCTCTCTTCACTTTGCATAATTGTAGCAGCCATTGTCAGAATATCTGTCTCATGCATATCAAAGTTTCACTCTGGGTATTTATTGTTTGGATGACTGCATACAGCAGAATATGAATAAGGAAGAAATTCATATATGCTTTTTCCTGAATAATGCAGGTTTGATTCAGTAGGAACTAGTATTAAAATGCTGGATTTGTTTCTTGTTGTTAATAACCTAATCGGCTTAAGGATGGTAGGCAGAAAACATTCCCTTAAATGCAGTTAGAACTTTCTAAGCCTATAAGGAATTACATTTTAATATTCAGGGGCTTCAACTCAGTTACATTGAAAATATAATATTTCACTGTCAAGAAACCTCTTACATTGGTTTAATGTGTGAGATATGCTTAATGTTTGGGTTTCTTTTTAGTTTGACTTGGTATAATGCCTCTGTTTTTCTTAAAAAGATGCACATTACACCTTCCAAATTGATGAAACAAAACCTTCAGGTGCGCACATATGCTTGAATGTTTGGATACTTACGTTCATAAAGACTTTTCTGTACTCTCAGTAATTTAGAGGTGAATAAAATAAATGGGAATTGAGTACAGCCTTTTCAGATAGCTCATCAGTTTGATGTTATTTCATCCGGCACTGGCTTTGGAATGGCAGGAACTTTGCAGAGGGGAAAAAAAAAAGAACATTCTCAGTTGAATTTGATATGATCCTCCCTGCAAGTGTCTTAGAAAAGTCCCTTTCTTATTCTTCAGGGATATTATCATTTTGATTAGTTTGTGCATAAATGAAAGAAATGTTGTTGCTGTTATTACTACTGCTGTTATTACTACTGCTGCTACTGCAGCCTCCTCCTTCTGAGAGTTGTCAGCAATCAAGGTGTTTTCAAAGAACAGTTGTGACAAATCCTTACTCCGAGAGCTAATAGAAAAAGTAAATGCAGCTTATTGTTTAGCAGTCATGATACTGTCATGTTTTATTATGAAGTGTGCACTTGAAATGCAAGAAGACCATCCCCAGCATCTGTAAGTAGGGTTGAATAACTTCTTCCTGAAGACCTGGATTATTGTCCTGGACATTACTGGGCTATCTGGACCCATGGTCACACTGTATATATGGAGGCTTCTTATGTCCTTGTGTGGATTATGCTTTACAAAAAAATGAGGTATGCAGGAAATCACAATGAGTTCACAGCACAGTGTCATGTATTTGCCTTTTGTGTAAGTCAAGCCAACATTTATAACCCAATGTGATATAATCAAAACCAGCCAACTGTGCAATTATTCAACAAATGGTTAAGTAAATCATGGTTAAGCTGGATACTAAAAAGAGTTGCAATTAAAATAGACAGGAATGGCAACAAAAGAGGACCAGGGCAGAAAAAAAATGTGGTTATTTCAGTAGCATTACACTAAGAATCATATGCATTAGGTTTCTATCTAGCTTGAAGAATTGAGAAAAGAAAGGAGCATGGATTTTTACTTTTTATCTTGATAAAGGTACAGTAATTTCAGAGGAATTTACCTGGAAAAGATATAGGGAAAATAGAGAGGTAGTTAACTTTTGGAATAGATTTTTCTTCAGTATCAGGAGTTCACATATTCAATTGATTAATAATAAAAAAATAATCCTAAAGATTACTGCAATGTGCTATACATAGGGCTGCCTTTGAAGAACACTTGAAAACTTCAACTGGTGCAGAATGTGGCTGCATGGGGGTAAACGGTATTGGATAGATTATTATGTGAGCTGCATCGGCTACCAATGGGTTTCTGGGTGCAGTTCAAGGTGTTAGTTGCCCCCCTTAAAATCTTATATGGGTTGGGACTGGCCTACTGGCCTGCCCAAGAGTTTCTATTCATCTAGACTGAGCATGTTGGGAATCGCATTAGCCAAACAGGGTCAGCTGGCAACAGGGAAGCACTGTGCTGTAGCCCCTGACTTCTGCAATATTCTCCTTTCAGAGATTAGAATGGCCCCAACTCAGTTGGCCTTTCATAAGGCTTTAACAACTTGACTGTGTAACTAGGCCTGGGGCCCCAAATATATTAAGGGCCCTAATTCTTGGTTCTACTGTTAATTGATTATCTCAGCTACTAAAAATATTTTGGGGGGTGTTTTTATTGTGTTGAAGTATGTTATTGTTTTAGAACTGTAAACCACCTGAAAGTCACTTGGTGTTCAGACGAGTGGCCTTAGAAATTAAAGTATTTTATATTGAACAAAATTTCAGTACAGCCTCATATTGGAAAACAAAAGTTGGAGATCAAAACAATGTACAAGAAGGTTGCAGTTTGGCCAAATGTGAGGCTGTCATGGTTCCGATAGATGAAACCAGTAAAAGAATTTCAAGACAATAATTCTTCCTTAAAAAACATTTTATTAGGAAACAAAGTATTGGCACTTACATAGTTGAACCCAAAACTGAGATTCCCTCCTTCCAGATACAAAATAACAAGTTGCAATTCCCACTCCACAAAAGCTGTCATAAATCACATTCCCCAATTTGCTCAAACCCACAGGGTTTTCTCTCCGGCTCCTCAGCCCACCAAAAGCTTATCGGACCATGTTCCTGAATTCCCACACTTCTGCATTGTTATGGCTAGCTAACCCTCAAGCATTTACCGGATCCCCACTTCTACATCTGAACTCTAAAAGAATTTTAAAAAGGCATGTTAAAAGCAAAAGTAAAATGGCTGCTGATTCTCAGTTGTCAGAGCATCGACATCCATTGTCACAGCGTTGACAGAGGCATTGTTACAGTAACATAATCTAGAAAATGGTTGGGTAGGAAAGACTGTTGTCTAATATTTTTAGAGTAAATAAATACAATTTTTAAGGTTTGAAAGTCAATGATACCTATACAATGGAGTGGGTGAATTGTACCTGATATATTTATTTATTGATATTTTATTTCCACAAGCTTTGAGTGGTGTTTAAAAAAAGTTTTGAAACAGTCTAAATTCTAACTATAAAAGACGGGAAGGGGAAGGGAGGGGAGGACAGGGGAGAGGAGAGGAGCAGTTAACAGAGCTATCCTCCAGGGTCAGAGCAGGTCTTAATGTTCCCCAAATGTTCTGACAGAGTAATAGTTTAACAACCCTGAAAAAAATGTGCGGGGAGAGTGGTTCAGAAGCATGAGGGCAAACTATTTTATAGAAGGGGAATTGAGAAGAATAATTATCTGCAAAGCTTTACAAAAGACCTCATGCTTGAAGTTCACAGTGAGAAAGAAATGTTCATTTGGAACTGTTGACTAAAGCTTTGGAATTTATTTACTCATGTATCTTTCCTTTCTTCTCCCTCTAGTGCACAAACAGAACAAGAACATAAGAAGGAGATAGAGAAGTTTGAAAATTCCTTTTCCCAGGGAAGAAAAAGGAAAGATTCAAATTATCACCAAGAGGCAGAAGGTTTGTTTGACTAAATGAAATAGGCATTCTTCTTTGTCTAAGTTCTTCTGAGTCCTCAGCAGAAATGATATAGTTTAATCTTTGTTATCAGACCACTTTGTAGCTACAGGATGCCTTTTACACTAGTCAGTCCCACCTGACTAGAATCATTTATCAATGGTGAATATTTTGAAAGATATAATTTAGAATGCGTGATAGCAACCATTCAGAGATGGAGTTTGACTTAGTATGTATGTATGACTCATGGACTTCAACTCCTAGAAGTAGAAGTAGGCACGCTGGTTGAGGAATTCTGGGAGTTGAAGTCCATGAGTCATAAAAGGGTCGAGTTTGAAGACCCTTGGATTAGAGCATGATGCAAAAATGAAGGAAACCAGGATTTATATTCTCAAATGAGTCGGTTCTATTGAATTATTAATATTAGATCGAATGTAATTGGGCCAGTACAAAGAAACAATCTACTCTCTGTTGACGGATATAAAAAGCAAATTGTCATGGATAAAATCTATTTATGTGGTTACTAAGAGTTGACAATTACTTGGTGGCCCTTAATCAATCAAAAAGCAAATTGAATTGCTTGGCCATGGGGAAAAAAATCCAAGATCCTCGTAAGGCAATATAACTATAAATATTACAAAATATCAAACAAGTTTTTAAGTTCTCCAGAACTTTTTCTTTCTTGATAGTTTAACCTAAAAAAAAAAGTGTGGGTGCTGGCTTTACTATTACAGGTAATCTTCATCTTACGACTACAACTGAGCCCAAAATTTCCATTGCTAAGCAAGTCAGTTGCAAAGTGAGTGTTGTGTTTCATTTTATGACCTTTGCAGGCAGAGTAAGGGAATCACTGCAGTTGTTAAGGGAATTTGGCTTCCCCATTGAGTTTACTTGTCAGAAATCCTCTGGGAAGATTGCAAATGGTGATCATGTGACTCGGAGACGTTGCGACTGTTATAAATACAGGCCTGTTGCCAAGTGCCTGAATTTTGATTATGTGACCATTGTCAATGTGGCAACAGTTGTAAGTGTTAAACCAGTCATAAGTTGCTTTTTTCAGTGCCATTATAACTTCGAATGATTATAAGTCAAGGAGCAGAGATAACTTGTCAGACTGGGTGCTTTTCATATTTTAGAGCAGGGGTCTTCCAACTTGGCCCTTTTATGATTTGTGGACTTCAACTCCCATAATTACTCAGCCAGCGTGCCTGGCTGAGGAATTCTGGGAGTTGAAGTCCACAAGTCATAAAAGGGCCAAGCTTGAAGACACTTGTTTTAGAGAATGTCTCTGAATGCTGGAATAAACTACATATACATAGTTTACTCATACCTTCCTAATCCAATAGAATTGGATTTCAGTTTATGTATAGGTTATGTCCATTGCAGTTGAATGAGTAAATTTAAGTAATAATAATTCACATTTCTTAATTTTTTTGTCTGTGGGAGGGAACTAATTTAAGAACATTTAACTGTAGTTCATAATATTATGCTTACAATGCAAGAACTGTCCAAATTTTCATGGAGACATTGCTATAACACATCAGCAATAATATCTTCAACAGAAGCATGTGGATTGCTATTTTATCATGGTAATTGTAAATACACTTGTGAAAGCTGGATAGATTTTCATAATATTTTTCTCTTCTTGTCTGTTTTTTTCCAAATAGACTTTCAGAATATACATAGAAAGGTATGTGTATGCATGCATGTGCATACACATATAAATTCTACATAGCCCTGAAATATGAAAACAAAACATTTATTAAGGACATAAAAGTATATATTATAGCCAACGTTAATAAAAATGCTAACTGAAATTATTTAAATTGAATTATTTTTAGTTTTGAAGGGATGTATTAAAGTAAGATTGTTGCATCACAGCAAAATGCATGGCTGATAAATGTAATAAAAAATAAAATTATTGACAGGTCTTGACTGGGCAATTTTTTAGAGTCACATTAATGCCTCTGAAACTTTCCTTAATTGTCTGGCAATTTTACATGAGAGGAAGCGGTCCATAAAGTAATCTTAGGGAGAAAGCAAAATCTTTATAGCAATGTCTGGAGATATTGATTAAAAACGAGAGCCTGTTTCATAATTCAGATATAAGTAGGTTCTACCCACAGCTTTTGATTTCGGTCAACAGATAAATGTGAATGCCTCTATATAAGGCTTGGGAGTTGCTTTAGATTAGAAATATAGAACCAAACTGGGACCTATGGTGTTGATCACTAATTGTAACAATTAAACATGGTTTCCTTTTAAGCAGGATTAATGCAACTTTTCTCAGTGCACTACATAATCCAAAAGCATGATCCAGAAAAATGAGGCTTGGGAGTTAAAGATATAGTTCCTGCATTGTGTATCTTTTCTTGTTTTGTTTTTTTTGTTAATATCTTTGACAAACATGTATGGAGGTTTTTAAGAAAAGACTGGACAGTCACTTGTCTGGGATGGTATAGGTTCTCCTGCTTGAACAGGGGGCTGGACTAGAATAGGGGTCCCCAACCCTCAGTCCGTGGACCAGTACTGGGCCACGGTATGCCAGCAACCGGTCTGTACAAACAAGCAAAGCCGCATCCATGGGATGCAGGCAGCACACAAAACCACGCCCCCCCTGGTCCGTGGAAAAAAACTCTCCATATAACTGGTCCCTAGTGCCCAAAAGGTTGGGGACCTCTGGGCTAGAAGATCTCTAAGGTTCTATTCTATTCTATTGAGAGAGGGATTTACAACACAAGGGGGAAAAGACTATTGTGAATTTAGTTTCAGAAATACTTCTTTGCTAGTACAACTGTCCCCTTCAGTATAAATACACATTTTGACTGTAATCCTAATCTTGTTTGTCAGGAAACATTACTTCTAGCCACTATTAATAAAACTTCATTGTTTGGTTATTCATAGAAAAAAATCAGAGGTAAGAGAGTGAGACAAAATTTAAATTTTCTTTGTACAACGGATTTTTAGTGACACAGTGTAAATGGGAAAAGAATTTCCAATAGCAATAAATCAAATATTGGATCAAGCTGAACAAACTAGACAGCAAGCATATCTTTGCAAATTTCTGATACAAAATGTTAGCTTGTGTGGGATAATTAGGTATTTTTAAGCAAAGGTACAGTATTAGATTCCTTTTTTTTTTTTAAAAAAAAAAAAAACAATTCTCAGCCTATCAGCCATGGAGTAGTGCTCTGTAATGCCCTTGCTTTCAGTTAATAAACATTTGCTCTCATGATTTTCCTTCTGTACTAGTCCCCAAATTCCTAATCATAGCCATTCTGACTGGGAATTAAGGGAGGTGTAGTCAAACACAAAAGGATGATGCTGGATTGGAGAAGAATGCTGTTGAGAGATTACTAGAAGATAAATTAAGTTATTGAGTTACTAATACAAGCATTTGGTTATGGCATAAGCATTGAGAGAATTGGGACAAAAAATGTTTTCTCCCAAATCTGTGGGGGGAATTTCATTCATTAAAATTGTTCCTTCCATTTTGACAGTGGAGGGGTATTTTTATTTATTCTTCTATCCTGACCCTGGAAATGTTAAAAAAAATCTTCTAGCAGGAACTTATTGCTATTGTGATAATGATAGAATTGTAGGAATAAGGAATTTTTTTCATCCTAAATCAGAAGAGTAGATCCAATCCTCTTATCATTTATTCTTCTGTTGTCACTTGGAATATTATGAACTTAATATACTGTAAATGTCTAATAGGAAGGCAGAATTTAGACCAAAATCTCATAAATAAACAAATTAACAAGTTGATAAGAGAAGGAATGAAGGACTGACTGTTCGTTTTCTGGTAAAGATGGCTACTTATTTTCTCTATAATGCTATGTGAAAACTAAGCAGGCCATATAGTGGGGCTTGAACTGGGTTGAGATGAAACTGAACTAATGATGACTGGTGAGGTGGAACATAGTCAATGGTACATAAAGTCAAATGATTACTGTAGCAAATTCCTAGGGAACTCCTAAGCATACTTAGCTGCTCATTCAAATTTTAGAGGGATACACTAGATATGTATCCTTCTCTAAAGGAATTCATTTAATTTCTTAAACTGTTTTTAACAATTTAGTATTATTTACAGTTTTGTGTTCTACCTGATTTTATTCTACATTTCCTGATTGTGTTGTTTTTCTGGTAATATATGAAAATAAAATAAAATTTCTGCTCTGTTTTACTTTTGAATGCTCTTAAATTACATGTGGACAGCCAGAATTTGTCTTATTAAAATTGTCAGAGTTTAATGCAGTGCTTCAACCTATCTCTGGTCATTTCATGTCTCAAGTGTGTGTGTGTGTGTGTGTGTGTGTGTGTGTGTGTGTGTGTGTGTGTGTGTTTGAGAGAGAGTGTGAGGATTAGGAATGTATTTTTTGGAGTTTTGATTGAAATCAGTAGTTCACAAATTAGCTAGAATAGTTCTAACTTTGTATAATAGTGTTGTAAGTCTACTTTTGTTTGAAAGGAGTCTGATTATGTTGTGTATCAAAATTTCCAACTTTTTTCTATCTTTTTTCCTAGTTCTTCTATTGGTAATCATTCCTTTACCAGATCTTTAAAATGTTCTTGTTGGTTGAAGAGTTGACCCAACAGATATGATAAATGCTTAAAGTTCACACCTCTCAGCTGTCATATTTTTTATTTATCATTACCTCTCTCAAGGAACTCTTATTTTTTTTTTTTAAATTTTATGGAATGTGCCATGGTTTTCTGAGAAATAATAGTATGCTTGTCAAAACCCCAGTACTTCCATATGCAGATTGTAGACCAGGTTAAAAGTAGCTCTGTATCACTGTGATCCTACAATATCAACAGACTCTCTCTCATTTATTTTCACCTCAGCTACTATGCATATAACATGGCAGTGAATCTAATATTTCTTTTTGCAAAACCTGAGGTGCTGAACTTGTTTCTCCATTGGCAGGAGCTATTACCTTGCCTTACGTCCTGAATGCAAGGCAAGTAATGAATATAATGTTTTGTGTTAGTCAGCTAGCGGGAGTTCTGATTGATCCATGGTATTGTCTGTCAGTTCTCAGTAAATTGAGGCAATCAGGGATGCAGATATCTATAGGCCAGCCTCATACTGGTTTTGAAGAATCAGACAATGGAAATGTAGAACAAGGCCATATAAAAGGGCAACATTTTGTGGAGTTATTTCAACTCGGACTGCTGAAATAATGTGGTACCTTAACAAGGATGTCCCAAAGTGCAGCATCTTGGCAAGCTCTTTTTGTTCTGCCAAACTGCTTTGCTTCAACAAAGTATGCATTCTATAGATGTACACTCAGAGACAGAAGACCATAGAAAACTGGCAAAGTGACTGCTTTAATGCAGTACAGTGTCTAGAAGTTGATACAATGCGACAAAGAATGTTCCATTGAAGATGCAATTAAAGCGAAGTATGCTTTCCAGATGTCACTCAGTCTTCGTGCTGGGAGTGCTAAAAATGGGGAGACCTTGAGTTCTAAAAACACAAAGCCAGGTGGGTGACCTTGGGCTAGTCAATTTCTCTCTGCCCTAGGAAATAGGCAATGCCAAGCCATTCCTGAAAAACCTTGTCCAGAAATTTGCAGCATTTAATAATAATAAACTTTATTGTCATTGTATGTGTATACACAGTGTACACATACAATGAAATTTACATGACACCCAAATTTACGTGTCAAGATAGTCTCCAAGAATAAGGCACAACTGAACAGAAGAAAATATATATATTAAAGTATCTTGATAGTTCAAACAGACCTAAAGTTGATATATTGTAGTTCAGATAACAATTGGGGAAAGGGATATAAAACTGTTTAAATATCTCTCTGATATGTGCTAATGGTAAGAAAAACTTGTCTTCATATGTGGATTTTTCAGTGGTAAAAGCAGACTTTATTTGGCATTTTAAGTTAGACTTATGTAAGCAATTTGTGTCACCCGGATGTACCAAACATTTCACTGAATTCATTTCACAGTTTGTAAGCATTTGCTCCCCAGATTAACTATTAGCAAGAATAAGCTTCCAAATAAATAAGACTAGCATACTGACTTCAGATCTGCTAAGCTCTTTAGCTTTCATCTGCACCAGTGGTTACTTTAGGCGTCAGATAGTCCATCTAAAGCTTGATGTTGATAATTTTGAATTGAAAATGCTGGGGATGCCACTGAGTTACTAATCCAAAAGGATTATCTAAATAAACAAAACCCTACATATTAAAAAAATGTAAACAAATAGCTTCTCTTTATTTGGACAAATGAAGCTGGAGACAGTGGCTGGTTTTGCTGGTAATTGTTTTGTTTTCATTTTAGTTCTTTAAATGTATTTTTAATAGGAATATCCTTCTTAAACAAAATACAAATATAAAAACATGATAAATATTTGCTATTGTCAGATTACTTTAAGAACAACTGTAAATCTCTATCATTAAGGTCCTTGAATTTTATATGTTACAATTTGTTTGTAATGTTTCCGTACTTCATTATAAATTCATGTTCTTCTCACCTCTAAATTTTGAGATTAATTTTTCAATGGTAAAGGATTAGGCTAACATTGCATGGAACTTGTGATACCTGTCATTTAGAGGCTTAGCTTTTATTAACTGTGCCTTGGTGTCTGCAGACTTTGTTTTTGAATCTCCTCTGAACTTCATGGTTGCAAGGATGCATCATATGGATATCACTTCTGTACATGTTGAATTAGAAACAGATGCTGCTTGTTTCATCATGGAAGACAGTCAAGTATACTCGATGCAGTTTGCCAAATCTGGGCTTAGCTATATGTAATAATGTGAAGAGAAAGAAGGAGGGAAGTGTGACCAGGAGAGAACTACTGAGCTTTTTCTGTGTGGCTGCCATTACGCCCCAATAGCTCCCTGCAACTTTCCTTTTAGACAGAGGAAAAGCATCTGGGAGAAATATAGTGGGGGGCAGGAATGAAAGGCAGAAAAGGATTCAATTCTACATTTTTAAAAATGTTATCTTATTCTATAAGTTACCATCCAACTTAATGAAATCTGATTTACTAGATATGACTAGGTATAAGGTGGAATAGACAACATCACCACCAGATGGATCTGTAGCTGGCTGTTAAACCTTACCCAACAAGTAGTCCTCAATGGCATTACATCCACACGGAGAGAAGTAAGCAGTGGGGTACCACAAGGTTCCGTCTTAGGCCCAGTACTCTTCAATATCTTCATAAATGACTTAGATGAGGGAGTTGAAGGGGAACTCGTCAAATTTGCAGATGACACTAAAGGAGTAGTCAGCATCCCAGAAGACAAACTCAGGGGTAGCCAACATCACAGAAGACAAACTCAGGATTCAAAAAGATCTTGACAAACTCGAATAATGGGCCCTATCCAACAAAATGAATTTCAATGTGGAGAAAGCAAAGTTTTACATTTAGGCAAGAAAAATAAAAGGTACCAAGTACAGATTGGCTTAAAAACAGTAACTGCGAGAGGACCTTGGAGTCCTAGCGGATGATTATTTGACTATGAGCCAGCAGTGTGCAGCAGCAGCCAGAAAAGCTAATACAGTGCTTGGGTTGTATAAACAGAGACATAGAATCAAGATCACACGAAGTATTAGTACTGCTTTATAAAACCCTAGTAAGACTACACCTGGAAGACTGCAGTCAATTTTGGTCACCATATCACTTTTTTTGAGAGAGAATTTGAAAAAAATTCAGAGAAGAGCAACTAAGATGATCAAAAGTCTGGAGACTAAAACATACGAAGAATGGCTGCAGGACTTGGGTTTGGCTAGTCTAAGGAAAAGAAGAAATAGGGGAGGCATGATAGCAGTGTTCCAATATTTGAGGAGCTGCCACAAAGAAGAGGTGGTCATGTTTTCCAAAGCACTAGAGAGCAGGACAAGAAACAATGGTTGGAAACTGATCAAAGAGAGAAACAATTTGGAATTAAGGAGAAACTTCCTGACAATGAGGCCAATTAACCAGTGGGACAGCTTACCTCCAGAAATTGTGGGCACTCCATCACGATTAAAAAGAAGCTGGACAGTCACTTGTCTGAGATGGTATAGGTTCTCCTGTTTGAGGGGGCTGGACTAGAAGACCTCCAAGGTCCCTTCCAAATTCTATTTTGTTCTGTTCTATTCTATTCTCAGTTGTCCCATCCAGAGTTCTGAAAATACCCTGACCCAGTTCATGTCTTTCTCAAGTTGATCATTCCAACATTGAAGGGCTAAAGGAAGGCGTAAGCTCAGGAATAGAGCTAAGTGTGCAGTAATTCATCCCATTTCTAAAGATACTTGCTTCTTGAGTTTCATTTCTTTAGAAATGTTTCAAAAGAATGTTTATTTCCAGATTTGGAGAGTGAGGGAATTGAATAGTTTAGTAGCTAAGGGAGTGTTGAAACTGGATATTATGTTTAATTTCTACATAACTAATTCTGCTACTCATTGTCAAAGCAGGTGGTGGCGTCTACAAGTAGTTGCCTTGGTAGAGCCCCAAAGTCCTTTGTAGAATTGGCTCTGGATGTCACTTAAGAGGAGAGACCATTAGGATTTCTCAGGACCACATGCTAGAATGGTAAGAAAGCAATGACAAACTGCTACCCGTACTAACAAAAACAAAACATATCAGAGCTACTTCACCTATATTCAACCACAATCTGATTAAAATAGCACTTTCTAATTAGTTCTTCATCAAGTATTGTGCCTTTTAATGTAGAACAAAGGATAGAATAATAGCATTCTTCATTTATTTACTGCCTAACTTGTGATTCGCCTTATATGCATTACAAAAATAAAACATCAGTTACAGGTGTTAATTTCAAAAGTAGTCCAGGGCCATCATCATCTCCTCCTCCCCTCCAGAATTAAATTATTTTCACTGCTTTGTGGAATGCAAACAAGATGGGAGTTGGGGAACTAATTATTTTGGCTACCTGGATAATGTATCTGTATGCATTCCAGATCTACAGTATCTGGGGAAATCATGCAATTGATGTTTGATCAATTCATGTGACTGATATTATTAAAGTCTGTCATCTTTTCTCATGATATTTGATCAATGTATCTGAAAGCATAAGAAGTGAGGAAAAATACTTATAAATTATATAAATAGCTGAAGAACAGTACTATCTCAGTGATATTTTTCATACATTTTTCTTGCAATGATATGCTGCAATATTAATACTTTTTGATGTTGTATACTCTAGCTTTCATTTATATTAGTAGTTTTATGACTTTTTCTGCCTTTATAAAAAGAAAGTTTGGCAAGGCTATTAATTTTTTTTCATAGTGTTTTATTAATTCATTTGTATTAAAATCACACCATTATACAACTAAAAGTATAGTAATCTTTCTGTGAACTAACATACAACAAGGTCTGCCTCTTCTTTCTCTTGATGGCTGCATCTATTTTCTGTGTTTCTGATAAAATATTAGGTGTATATGATGAATATAACTATGGGATTATAGTTTCAATGGAGCTTGATGATATCTATTTGTCACTCAGCAATGTTAATCAGCTGACTTGCCATTTATTTAAATATTTTCCACAAGATCTTCTGCTAAGTTTCATTTTACAGAATTTTCCCTCTTCTTTGTATTTTGCGAACCTACTAAAATAACTTTGGTCCTTATCAGAAGCATTTACTTACGATTGTATTATTAATTATTCTTTTTTGAAAAAGAAACAAACCTCACATGGATATAATGTGGTTTGCCACAAAGGTTTGGTGGCACAACCCTGGGGGAATGTGTGTGTGTGTGTGTGAGAGAGAGAGACAAAGTGTTATATATGAATATATATATATATATATATATATATATATATATATATATATATATATATATTCAACATAGTGTGATTAAAAGAAAAAAAAAAGGCTCCCTGGCATGTTTTGATTCATGATTTCAGGCTCTGAATTCCAGTTTCCAGAGTTTGTAAATATTGAAGCCAACTTATACTATAAGACTTGATTTAAATTTTTGATGTCACCCTTAACAAATAAAGGAATCCACAGACACCTCTTTCATGCTGTTTTATAAACATACAGTACATATCCTGCATACCATGTTCTGTTCACTAACTGGGTTAAGCACTATTATGCAAAGCCCTGAAGCAACTAAGAAATAGTAAGCCAAAGAAATTAAAGGCATGTGATATAAAAAGATCATATAGCTATACACATTTATATCAATACCCTTCACCATAGTTCTCTGTACCTTTATATCTTCTCTAACTTTCTGATCAATATTTAGCCATTCACTAAGATTCTGGTTATTATGATCCATCATTTATTACTCTTATTGCATTCAACAACTTTTAACTTCATATTTGAAAAAGCCTTTTGTAATTCAAAGCTATTCATGTACCACATTCATTCTTTTGACCAGTAAACAATACAATTTCTTTCTTGTGCTATATTCACCTGCTTCTCAAAAATTAGCACTCGCCTATCTTCAAAAGGCCTAATTGCAGTTCCCAAATTTTTCTCACTGTCACTTCTACCAGTAGTAGTTTTTTAATGAGAATTCTGTCGCCAACACTTTTCCAGCATGCTTAACAAGTTAATCCCATTGTACTTGTTACATTCATTCTTGCATTTTGTTTTGTACAGCAGAACAATAATGACATTATTCCAACAATCAGGTGCAGATATGGTTTTCACACACATGTTAAACAAATTGCATGGTGACTCCATGAGCAAATCAATTTATTATTTTTTACCATTTTATAGTTATACCTTCTTCGCCTGCAGCTTTATTGTGCTTTAACTTACTTCCCATTAATTTTTTTCTTTTCTTCTGTGTCCATGTATTTTTTTCTTCTCCAAAATCACTGTTGACACTACCCTCTGCCCCCACAAAAGGCATTTCACTGAACATTATGACAGATGTAAAGCATTTTATTGGATGGCTCCAGTTCCAAAATTGCTAGACTTTTTTTTTCTGGCTTCAACAACAGATCTTGATTCATAATACTCCCATTTAGGTTTTAGGAAACAGTACTACATTCTTTAGAAAAATGTAACACAGTACATCCTAGTCAGTGGAAAGGCTTTTGGTGGATGAACATCACCAATTGAGAAACAACCTTCTTGATAGTGATGTCCTAGTTATAGAATGCTTTATACACAAAGGTTGCCTAGACTTCATTTGTAAGTAGATCCTTTTGGGAAACTTCACTAAGCCTCAGCTTCAAACCTCTGTGATATAGGTAGTTCTTTGCAGGAAAATATTTAATCCTGGCAAATTCAATACAACTGCATGTTACATATGCAACTGTTGGCAATCACCTTTAATACCCTTTATGATATGGATCCAGGCTACTTGAGGGACCATCTTATCCCACTGGGATTGGCCCACCACATCTGTGCCAGCAGAGGAAGCGGCCCCGTCAGCCTGACTATTCCAGCTGGTGAGAAGGGCCTTCTCTGCCATTGCATCTGTCCTGTGGAACATCTTGGCCCATGATGTGAGGCTGATCCCAACCCTCCTGACCTTCCAGAAGAGCCTAAAGACCTGGCTCTGCCAGTTAGCTTGGGCCTCCAATGTGGGAATATCACAGTGGAGATAATTGATAGATTAACACTAGATCTCACCTCCCTCCTCCTTTCTGCTCCTGCCCTCCCCATCTTTTATTTGGGCCATAATCTTTTGGATTTTGTATTAACTTACAGTATTTATTATTTTAATTTATCTAATTTTATTTTTATTATTGTAAGCTGCCCAGAATTACCTTGAGATAACCTTGAGGTAAGATAGCCGGCTTATAAATTTTATTAATAAATAAATGTATTTTTTTCCTCTGATGTATGAACACTTGCAGTATGAGAATTAAGCAAAATTGGAACAACTGGAATGTAGTTGCTTCATAAACTCTAGATCAGGGGTCCCCAACCCCCAGTCCGTGGACCGGCACCGGTCTGTGGCATGTTAGAAACCAATCTGTGCAAACAAGTGAAGCTCTATCTGCAGGATGCAGGCAGCACACGAAACCACACCCTTTCCAGTCCATGGAAAAACCTTTCTCCATGGAACCAGTCCCTGGTGCCCAAAAGGGTTGGGGACCCCTGCTCTAGATTGTCTGAACACCTTGTTTATCATCTGAAGTGTTTTATTTCTCTGAATATCTACCCTGACTGATTTTTTTTTAATAAAGAGGTCAATTGAAATTGTTTAGTTGTCATATTTGTCAATTTCAGGGGATAAATAAATTATTTTACCAAAATGTATAAGATTTTCCTCCTGCTGCTTAAGATTTCAGGGTGGTATGGCATTGTGGACCTAAGATAGCTATTAATACCATTAGGTTGAATCTGCAATTTACTGGGCAATACTTAGATTCTAGATTTGTGTGTGTGCCTATTGAACCTTAAGCTAGATTTTTGTTGTTGTTCTTTGACTACTTGTTCTACTTATCTTCTTGTACTGAGGCTCTTCACCGTTGATTAGCTTTTGCTTAACAGAGCTATATAACATTTTCAATATGTTGGTATGAATGATCTCTTCAGTTATCTCTTCACATAGAACAGCTGTGACTTTTATAGATTTCATGTGGCTGCTTCAAAAGTTTTGCCTGGCTAACTTCACATGCAAGAGCAACTTTCATGACAACTGCATGAGTCTAAATTTTTTTTAAACAGCAGTATTTCATTTACACTTACAAATAAAATATTCAAAGCATCTTTTTTTTTTAATGTTTCACTAAGCCCTACTAATTGCTCCCTCAGTAAGCCTCAGCATAAATTTGGGATTTCCAAATAACCTATTGGATATTTTCTTCATGTATGCTAGCTCATCAATATTTGCCAATTTTTTTTAAGTTATCTACTCCTGAGATTTGGTATGTATAATGTATACCATTGGTTTTAGTTTTGTGGTTAATTGTTGGTAAAATGGGCAACTATATAAGTTAAATAAATAAAATAAAATAGATAAATAAATAAATATGGTCTGCCCCTGTGGTTTTTATGTAGTATATTGTATGTTTCTCAGAGTATTTCCAGTTTACTTTTGGTGAAATACGTTTTATGTTGTGCTTTGGGGGCACAAATGTGTGTTTTATGTAGCAGATGTTTCAATTATGTCTTCTGTAATGGGTTTGACTTATAACCATTGTATTTCTGGGAGATGACCTAAAATATAATTCAAAAGATCAGTTCTTTTTATGTTCATACATGTTTGGGTTACACTAAATATTGACACAGAAAAAGTACAGTGCTATCCATTGTAGTCCAGTGCTATCCATTGAATATTCCTTCCTTTAAATATCTGTGGAAGAATGTAACTCCTAATAAAGGACAATATTTGTAGCTCAGGGTTGACATGAGGGTTCCTTCATGCTCTTTGAGCTTGCTTGTTTTCTTGAAGATGTTTCATTACCCAAACTAGTCCAGCACTGATGATGTTACCTAGTATATGTAATTAAACACTTGTAAGAAAACAAGCAAGCTCAGAGAGCACCAAGGCCCCCTCAGAATGTAACTCCACACGTATTGCTATGCTTTGCTGTAGGCTTGACACGAAGAACAAGTATGAAGCTGCTTTGTAGTCTGTCAGATGGGCAGGCTTTCCCAAGTATCTTTCTTGGCAAAGCACATGCTTTCCAAGCAATAAGGACTTTATTATACGGCAGTTACTGATAATCATCTGTTAAGATATGAGCTGAGCCATGCCATCAAATGTTTTCCTCTTCAAAATGTTGCCCAGCTGCAGTGATGTTTTGCCATAAAAGGTTGAAGCTAATTGCTTTGTGCATTTAATTAATAACTAACACATTCTGTCATTCCAGGAATCTAGATAACTTCCATCTGGATCCATAAGTGATTAAAACCTGGAAGCCCAACTCCTAATTAAGGAGCAGACTTTTGGAAATCTATTTCTTTTATGATTAATTATGGCTACATATTGTTTTCTCTTGCCCCTTTTCTTCATTCGCACAAGGCTGATAAAACTTGAACTTTCTCATCAGGAAGTAGTAGACAATCACTTAAATATGAGCCAGCAGTGTGCTGCAGCTACCAAAAAGGCCAACACAGTGCTAGGCTGAATTAACAGAGGGATAGAATCAAGATCACGTGAAGTATTAATACCACTCTTTAATGCCTTGGTAAGGCCACACTTGGAATACTGCATCCAGTTCTGGTCACCACGATGTAAAAAAGATGTTGAGACTCTAGAAAGAGTACAGAGAAGAGCAACAAAGATGATTAGGGGACTGGAGGCTAAAACATATAAGGAACGGTTGCTAGAATTTGGTATGTCTAGTTTAACGAAGAGAAGGACAAGGGGGGACATGATAGCAGTATTCCAATATCTCAGGGGCTGCCATAAAGAAGAGGGAATTAAGCTATTTTCCAAAGCACCTGAAGGCAGGACAAGAAGCAACGGGTGGAAACTAATCAAGGAGAGAAGCAACCTAGAACTAAGGAGAAACTTCCTGACAGTGAGAACAATTAATCAGTGGAACAGCTTGCCTCCAGAAGCAGTAAATGCTCCAACACTGGAAGTTTTTAAGAAGAGACTGGACAGCCACTTGTCCGAAATGGTGTAGGGTTTCCTGCCCGAGCAGGGGGTTGGACTAGATGACCTCCAAGGTCCCTTCCAACTTTACTACTACTACTATTATTATTATTATTATTATTGTGGCATGGGGTATGTTTGTCCATTTTCTTCCTCCTGCAAGTGCAATTGTAACTTCACTGTCTTGTGGAAAAGACTGAGTAAGAAAAGTAGTAGTTGCTTTCCTCAAACAGTATGATACCTGGATTTTTCTCATCCTATCCTATCCTATCCTATCCTATCCTATCCTATCCTATCCTATCCTATCCTATCCTATCCTATCCTTTCCGTTCATCCCCATTGATCCTGCATGTCTTTGCAGGCTGAACCTTAGTTTGAGGCAGAGCATCAAATTCCTGGGTAGGCAGCTAATGAGTTGGCTGGCTTGGTCGCTCAACAGTGAAAAACTGGTGAAGCGGGCACAGCAGCACCTGCATTTTCTTTGTCACGTGAGAAAAGCACATCTTCCTTCCCCTGTCCTGACCACTTTCTACAGGGGGATAATCGAAAGCATCCTGTCATACAGCATCACAGTCTGGTTTGGAAGCATCACTGCTTCAGATAGGAAGGCAGTGCAGAGAGTGGCGAAGATGGCCGAAAAGATCATTGGCAGTTCCCTCCCTCCCATCCAGGACATAGCACAGAAGCATTGCATGAGCAGGGTCTGTAAGATTATCTGGGACACTACACATCCTCTTCATGACCAGTTTTCCTTGTTACCTTCTGGGAGGAGGCTTCGTGGTATCCGAAGCAGAACATCCAGATTCAGCCATAGTTTCATTCCATACAGCATTAACCTTGTGAACTCTCAAGCTTCCTCCTTCCATTATATATTCAAGATGGACAGTATTTAATATTTATTTGCTACGTATATGTAGGGGTGTGGGTCTATACACATGTTGTACATAGTATGTTTAGGTGTGTATCATGTATGTGTTTCACTTTGAGAGCGGGCAATTAAATTTCATTTTTGATATGTGCCGTTGTGGCCACAGAAAAAAAATGACAATAAAGTTTATCTTATCTAAATCTCTGAAAAAAAGGAGCCTGTGTCTTTAAACCACACAATGCTGAAATGCTATGACAGAGCATCTTACTGGGGGGATATGGTTTCCATGACAACCCCACACTAAGATAAACTTGTTGTGTTTTTATTTATTTATTTGTTGCAAGATTCGGGAGCAAAGAAAAAAAACAAGGTGAACTTGTCAGCAGGGGAGACTTGAAAAGAGAAAGCTATGCCAGCAAAGGCAATGGACGCAGCTCCTTTGTCTTTTAATTAGACAGTGCTATTAAAGCTTGCAGGAAGGAATGGTCTGCTTTGGTCTTATTTTCCCCACTTTTCTTTTAAAAAACCTGGGAAAAAACCCACTTTATAGAATTACTAAATATGATTGGCGGCTAGATAAATACTGAATTTTGGTCCCAAACACATCTATCCCAGCTTGGGAACAGGGAAAGTGTTTCAATAAGGAAAGGTTATAACATAATAAATACAATTCTACTTAGACATTAATGTGTAAGTATTACTCTTACGTGTTGACTGTCTTCCCAACTCCCATCTTTTGTTTGTGTTGGTCTAGAGTTCCCATCATCCCCAGTAAACATGATTGTTACTAGGTAAAGAAATGAGATTAATAATCCTATGTAACCCTCACCCAACCTGTTTGAGTTTGGAAAAGGTTGAGAAACTTTACAGACTTCTGTAATATTCCTTGGGTGCATCTTAAAAGTAATTTTAGAAATCTATGCCATCCTGGCTAATGATAGCTTTGTTTATATCAGTGAAATATACAGATAATTTCTCTGGTCATTATAGAAATAATCCACTATACCTTTTTGGGCCTGAGCCCCATGGATATTCATTGAAACACTGGTCTGGGGCTGATGAGAGTTGAGAATTGAGATTATCATTTGCTGATGGTAAAGAAACTCCAATTGGAAAAGTACATTATTCTCATATTTATTCAGTATCTCTGCCCCTGCCACCTTCCATCTAGAAATCCTTTCACAAATCTAGCAGATGGTTGGATGGAAAGAAGTCTGGTAGATACATGGCAGAGGACCCTGTGGTGAGTTATGAATTTAAAAAGTCTCCTGCTCAAGATAAAAATGTATTAAATATGCAGAAAAATCTACCAGTAGCAGATAATATGTCAATGTTGGAAAGAAAACTGTTGCTAGTATCTTATAAATACTCCCACTGTGTGGGGGTTCCATTACACATAAATGTTTTGACAAGATCTGCTTCTGTCAAACATATTGCAAGCACTGTGAAGGAAACAGTATATTGTTGCTAACAAGCCTTTTATTTATTTCATGTACATTATAATGGCCTCAAGGAGCTCACCATGATTCTGAATGTAAAATGTATAATCTATAGATTACCTACATAAAGGAATTTGAATACAAGGTTTCTCCAGCACTGGAGTTGGATAATCCACCAATGGGTTTAGACTGTGTTCCTGCCCAATCAGATCAGTCAGCCAAAGTTGCCACGCCCGTCCTGGACCATAGAGATCCCAGTCTTGACTGATCTCGCCCAGGACAGACGTACAACTTTGGCTCTTAGGCAGGTACAGTCTCTATTGGTGGATTTTCCATTTCCAAGTTAGCTTGACCAGTGATGTATTCAGCACGGAATTTGGCTATCCCTATTAGTATTAATTTCCAATCCCTGATTCGAGGGAGATAAAGATTGGAATTTCTAAGGAAAAAACATTTCTGGTTTTTCAGAAACTATTGTTTTGACAAATACTATGTTATGCTAAATGTTTCCACACATTAAGTATATGCTTTGAACACAGATATTATTATTTAAAAATATATATGCTAGGAGTGGGGGTGGAGAATGTATAAACTATTATAACAACATCAAAAGGAGTCATCTCTGTGCTGAGATTTTTGAAGCCTTCCGCTCATCTGGTGTACATTTTACTTTAGGGTCATCTTCAATGCACATTATATAAAGCAGAGGTCTTCAAACTTGGCCCTTTTATGACTTGTGGACTTCAACTCCCAGAATTCCTCTGCCAGCATGCCTGGTTGAGGAATTCTGGGAATTGAAGGCCACAAGTCATAAAAGAGCCAAGTTTGAAGACCCCTGTCATAAAGAGAGTAGATTAGATATAAGTCAGACATTATTCTCTGTAAGTTTTACACAATCCAAATTAATGCAGATCAGTTTGCACATTGCTTAGGTGTTTATAGTAGTTTTATGGTGGTTGTTTCTAAGTCTCAACTTGAGCAAATCTTTCAAGGTGTATTGTTACAATGCAGTTTTGGAATGGCTGTTATAAAGATTACTGGAAAACTGTGTGACTCAAATTTCACTTGGACTAGAAGTCTCCATGATTTCAAATAAGGTTGATATTAAATAAAATTTGATTTAGGCAGCCAACAGAGACCTTTCAATTTAATCCTCTTTGATTGGCAGTTGAGATCTTAGTGTTACTATTTTCTCAACGTTGTCCCATCTTGCATTCATTTGTTAGAGCTTCACATTCTTTCAAGGCATCATGAAAACATGATAATCTGGTTCGAACAGGATCTTTCCAAATGGAAATATATGTCTCTGGTCAATGAAAAGGGTCTCTGTTAGGATTTCATTTGTACAAAGCATGAGTTGTTAGAGATATGATTCTGGCAGACACTTGTCTGTCTACTGGAATAGTAAATTGCATCTCAGTAGCAGGAGATATTGAATTGTGTTCTCTGGCTATGGATAATTTAAGATAATTTAGCAGAAGCTTTTGAGACATTTTAAAAATTATTATGTAATTTTAAAAAAATAATTTGTCTCTGAATTTTAAAAAAAAATGAAAGAATTGTTTCCAATCTAAGTATTGGCTTTAGAAAGTCCCACATTCAACACCAAAACAGACTTTTGGGGTTTTCATCAGAGGTAGAAAAAGCAGGTGGTTTTTGCATTTACTCATTTTTCTTTTAAGTGCTTTCTGTTCAGGGTAAAACAAACAAACAAACACATTTTACTTCTGTTTAGAAAACTGTAAGATGTTCTGAACTCCTGGCAGAAGTATAGTGCAGTTAGAAAAATTAAACCCCAAGGCCTAACAAATGCTGGGCCTTAAGTGCACCATGTGTTTGACTTACAGTATCTCTTTTCCTGGTCAGCTTCACAATTTATTTTGGATTGGATCAAAATTGTTCTTCCACTCAAAGAAAGCATTGTGGTTTGGAAGGGAAAATTAATGACAAGTCTGAGCAATTTTTTCTTCTACTTCTCATGTACAATTAGCTTCAGAGGAGACTTTCCAGCCTTCACTAGGATAATGCACATTTTATTCATGCCACGTAGATCAGCACTACTTAACCCCGCCCCCCCCGAAAACTATGATCAGTCCGGATTTGCAAGTCTTTCTTGTGGGGAATATGTAAGCAGTACTTTCTGACTCCAGATATGGAACATCCGTGAGTTTAACATTGGGCATCTCCATATCAGCAGGTTGCTATAAATTCACAGTTGGTGCCCACTCAAAACCACCATTGCCTGTAGGATTGGTAATTCACCTATACATTGAAAAGGTGTAGCCATTGTGGGTGTTCTCATCTTAAAGCTAAAATGAATTTAACATAGATATGGATTCATTTTGTGTGTGCCATTGAATTAGATGGAAAACATAAAACAGCATGAGATGGGCAGCCATATAAATTTGATTAGTACATAAATAAATTCAAGTACCCTGTTGTTCAAAGTGTGCCTCAGAGGATAACTATAATATAATCTGGATAAACCTAGGGGCTAAATTACTTTAATTGCATTGCTAACTGGTTATATAGCATCATACAATTGTGTTACAATGTACAGATGGATAAATCTGTCAATATCAACTGATCATTTTTCTATTCATAAATTTACTTCTTTTGAACAAAAAAACTTACATGATATATATATATTATATGCTACTTCTGCCAATGTACACTCTTTTATGTGTCCTGACACCAAATATTGGCATTTGGTTGCACATTTTAAACTTTTTTTTAACTTAGAGAAATGCTTTAGAATTCAGAGAAGCTCAAGGTTGAAAGAATCACTGTACTGTATTTTATTTTATTTTGCTTTGGTTTTTGTATTTCATTTTCAATCAAAACTTCAGCATTAAGTCTATCCATGATAAAAAAAAGAAACAAACAAATGTCTTGCCTATTTCTAGTTAAATGGCATAGTCAACTTGAAAAAGCATTTTTTTTCTGTTATATAAATATTCAAGGAAAGGAACCTTCAGCCTCTTCTGTACAGAAAATATGACACAACAGAATGAGTCAGTTAATTAAACTGTCACTTTAAGCTCCTCATACTTGCTTGCCTTTTCTTTTCTTTCTGCTACAGTTTGGGCTGGTTACTTAATCAGTTGATGAATGAACTAGAATATAAACTACAGAATGAAAGATTGATCATGCACAAGGCCTTATTATTGATTCTAGCTAAACTGTTTAACCACCTTCCCCCTCCCCAAATCATTATCTGTGAATGAATGGAAGGGGAATTCTTAACTTTTGTTGGAAATAAAGATTGCTTAGAAAATATGCTATAAAAATGCAAGTGGGTAGATTTGATCCTTTTATGACACCTGGATAGGTTTCTTTCTCTTTAGTTTATTTCCCTGTCCAGTTACCTCTTTTTCCTCTGTCTACTTACATTTAATCCTTCACTTTTTTTTCCTTTCCATCTTCATTCTATTTTTTTCTTTTATTTTTTGCCTGGTTCTGCTATAAGCGAGGGAGGGAGAAGGAATCCATGCAGGTGTAGCATTTATGTAAAGGAATGATTAGCATATACTGATTGCCTCAATTAATTCTCAGGCATATATGCATACACACATACTGTGTGCATCTGTCATTTTTAATTAATGCACATTTATTGAGATAGGAATCTCTGGGGTTAGCTTCAATTGGGTTTGACAAGATAGGGAAGTTTAATACTAAACAGATTTTTTATTTGTTTATATTTTTTTCTATTTACTCTTCCTTTTGGGTGGATTCTCTTAAATTCATGGTCCTTTGAAATAAATATATTAGTTTGTGACCTTAGACTAGTCCTTTTGGATAGTGTGTGCAAACATTAACTGGAAAAATGGCCCAGAACTTGTCTCTGCCAGTTAGGATCTGGGGCATTTAGAGCTGTTGTTTATAACATGTAATGGGGACATAGTGCTAGAAAGCATTATTGTAGAATCTTCTCTCATTATCACTCATGCTGTTTCAGAGTCCCATCCCTATTTTTGTATTGATCCTTGCTGGGAAATCATCACCATGATCAACTGGAGTTTTTGTTTTCCCCTTTACTCTCTTCCTTTCTTTCTGCTGTAGGGGAGAGGGATGAATTATTTGTGCATTCTGATTGCTTTTTCTAGGTAAATTATATTACCTGCATTTAGTTGTTATTGGTGCTATGTCTGTCATTCTGTTCTTTGTTTTAAGTATGACTTACTTAATAGCAAATAAAGATGGGAAACATCCAATCCATGTTAAAAGAGACCAGTAAAAAATAGGCTGTGGATTTTATAGCTACCTCATATGCTAAATTGATTTAAACAAAATCCTTCCAAAAAAGTCTGGATAAAACAGATAAACACAGAGTATGTGTTGGAGTTTGTCTCCTTTAGATTTCTCTACTAATTCTGTTTTTATTATTTGCATATGTTTGCCACGGACTGGAGTATATTTGGCAAAATAACCTCAATAAATCGTCCCTGTCATAATGCAATAATAATGGGTTTAGACTGTAATCTCTTTTGAAGGAATAGTTCTCTTCTATTTATCAAGCACTTTTCAATAGATTTTTTTCATTATCATGGTTCGTCAGCCAGATGCTCAGACTGGATTTGGTATTTTTATCTATCGAGTTCTTTCCAAAGAACTGGGATAGGCAGATGTGGAAGTTTGATTATTATTATTAATTGGCCTAGCAAAAGTATTCCTTACATAGCAGTGTATTAGAGACAAGCAACAGATGGTAGATGAAGTAACTGTTAATCCAGAAATGTACTGCTGCAGGACAGCATAGAACCAAACTTGAGTCTTAATGGGGTTGTGTATTCCAAAAAAAGCTTGACTTTGGGGGATTGCCCTGGCCTTATAGCCTCTATTGAAAGGTGGAAACCTTTGTCCACCTTTGCCTGGTATACCAGCTGCAGAGTTATTAAAAACAAGATGGTTTGAGAATAGTTACCCATGTTTTTGCCATCTCTTTGTTAGCTTATTGTAATTCATTGGGGACTGTTCTTGAAGACCATATGGAAACTTTAACTTCAATGCAAAATGGAGTGATCTGTGTGCTTAATGGCCTGTGATACAGTATTACTGCTGTGACACTATTTCTGTAGGATATGCGGTGGCTACCATCATCTTTCCAAGTGAGTGTAACAAAAGATGCTGGTTGATACTTTTACAGGCCTGTATAGCATGGGAATGGGTCTTTGTGAGATTGTCTTTCTTAGATAGATTCTGCTAATCAATCAGAACCAGTTAAAGAGTATCTGCAAAGGATCCTGACATACTATGAACAGTATCAAGAGGGGGTTGCTGGTAGATGTTTTTGATGGGTCTGTCCCACTTTGGAATAGCCTGCCCAAGTGAAGCCTAATAAGGATGTCTCCCAATCACATGTCCTTCTATAAGTAGTTAAGAACCTGGCTTTACCAGGATGCTTTTGGGTGTTGATTGTGAAGTCTTTGGTGCCAGTATTAGTTCAGCCATTATGATTACTATATTATTTATGATTATTGTGTTATTTAAATTAGTAGTGCCTTTTACCAGCTAAAGTCTGTTTGGATTGAGGCACTTAATAAATGCCATAAATAAACACCTATCAGTATAACAACATTCAGAAAAGACATTATGTGTATCATCAGTGTCATCTCTAGACAATGAACAGCCATTGACCATTTCTAAATATTGCATGATCAGCAAATATTTACATTTTGTAGACCTAGTTGGTCATTTTGGCCCAGATATATTTTTAGAAATGCTTCTGTTTCCAGGCTTTAAATACCGGTAGAGGCAATTAATTACATAAGTGATTATATTTTCATTTCCCCCAAACCTAAGTGTACAACTGGTAGTCGTTTCATAATGAACTCCTGTAGTACCCTGTTTTAGTGTCCTTGGCTTTCACTAGTGCTGGGAAGTACACATATTATTCAAATGATTAATGCTTTTAAATTTAAAAGATGATTTGATTAAATATCAGTATAGTAGATTTAGGAAGTTGTGAGTTGTATGAAAATGACCACGTTTCACCTTGAGGCATTGACTCAATCCAAGCGACTGCACTGATCCAATTTTAGGCGGGGCCTTGATTTGACAAATTGAGTCATTCTGCCTTGACACCTCAGATCAAAGCAGCAAATGAGATCTCATCAAAGCCCTCAAAGCCTTCAGATTTCAGCAACAAGGCAGTTCCATCTGCAACTTTGAAAGAGATTATCAGTATAGTACATCACTTCAACTGAACTCTTTTAGATTGGAGCCTTCCTCAACATTCTGCAAGAATTCCCTTGCGATTCTGTACACCTAGATTTTAAATTAATTCAGTTTTCAGTATACTGGTTTTCAGTGTAGCCAGACTAAAATTGAAATGGTTTAGGCAGAATCTTTCATAGCAGTTTCTGTCTCTTAAGATTTAAACCTCAGATTTAAAAATTAAGTATAGATATTTATCCATTATATAGATAATGTAAAACATTAAATCCAACTGAAATAAGTGATAGCATGGCTTATTTATAATCTAAGCATTGCAGCTGGTGTACAATTGAATGGGAAAAGGCAAGTACTGTATTAAATATTATTTTATAAATATTATTATTTTATGTAATAGGTGAAGTGATGTCCAGGTGATTCTGTGTAAGGCTCTGAGCATGTGTTAATATTTTGCTATTCATTGTTTCACACGCTATTATATAGAAGGCATTTCACCAATAAACAGAAGTCATTAAATCCTTTATGTAATGTATGTATAATGAGCTGTCAAATTATGGCCCTTGAACAAGAACTCATGTTTATCATAACTTGTCTTATAATTTGCTTGCAGCTTGGGATCTTGTTATCTTTGAAAATGTTTTCATTTGGTCCATTTTAATTTGCTTGATGACATGCATCATTTTTTTTTAGTTACCATTTGGAAGCAGTAAGGAAAGCAGTGTCAGAAAGATCAGGGATGCAAAGGGAACTATCTGTTCATAAGTTATCTCTCTCTTTATCTCTTGGGCACTAAGAACGTTTGGTTTGGCTTAAAGCTTGGGTCAGCAGGGACAAACATATACACAGATAACAGAAGCCTGAGTGTGCTGATTTTTCATGTTCTGAACAGCTTTAAAATATTTCAAGGAACATACAGAATATCAAAGGATCTTTTCTGAAGTTTTTTCAACAGTGACACTATAAATGGGGAGCGGCAGTCATGTGGGACCCTTGCTATGTAGCATGTCTGGTGCTTATTGTTTTTTCACTGTAGGAGAAAAGCTTTCCTTTCTTCCAGACATTTCTAGCATTGTATTCTTTTTGATGTCAAGTGCTTACTTTACATGGCAAAAATGGATTTTTGTGTGTGATAGTTTTTTAATGTTTGCATATTTATATTTTTCATGCCTATTGCTTTAAGTAATTTTGTGATCCATCCACAGAAATAATTAGTCATCTGGGAATGTACACAAAAGTGGTGTTCCAGACTTGTTTGTTGTTTTTACTTCCAGAAGAAAATGGGATTTATCAAGAATCTTTCCCATTTTCACTGATCTTATTTTTTTGTATCTCATTTTCTTGCACACAGAGCTAAAGTCAAACTTCTTTTGTGAGGATGCTCACTTGACTTCCTTCTGTCTTGATGCTCTTTATCAGCTGGCAATTATCATTCAATGGTATTAAAACTGCATGTTTTAATTTTGCTGAATGTGGAGAATGGGAGTTCTTTTAAAACTCACGATCCAACCTTTTTAGAACAGCATGCCTCCCTGTACACACATTATCCATTAACTTCTAATGGCTCTTTCTTGCCAATCCTTTGTCAGGATTGAGCTCAACATCCCTCCAAAGATTTATATTTTCAGAAATATATTCTGAAAGAATGTGGGTGTGCTCCATTGTTAGATCACTGTGGTATTTTCAAGAATAAATTGGGGATTTTTCTTGTACATATAACTGTTGAAAAGGAGCTCTGCCTTATGAAAGGGAGTAGGATGGTCCCTAGTGTTGAGTCCGTGGCGGGAAACAGACACGAGAAGCAGCTGGAGTTCTCAGTTTCTTTTATTCAGCGTTCAGCTTACAGGAAGATGGCTTCAGCCTCGCCCAAACGCCTCACAGCCTCTTATATAGGCAACTCCCGGGTAAATGGGTTACTTTTCCCGCGCCAGCACCCGCGCATGCGCACGGCGCTGGCGACAGCCTGTCTGGTCCCGGGCAGCTTTGCACCTGCCCGGGACTGCCTGCAAACGCCCGAGCCGTTTGCAAGGCTCGGGACATAACACCCCTTTCCCCCGGGCTAAAACTACTACCAACATACAACATTTATTTTATACGACAATTTGCTCCCCAGTGCTCCCACTGTTTACTGGCTTTTGCCTTGCCAGCAATGTTATGTAATCTTCTAGGTACTTAGGAGATTTCTTTGCTCTCTGTGACCTTCTTAGCTCTGGGTTACTGGCATAAGTCCCCTGACTGGAGGGAGGCGTGAGCCTGTTCTCTCTATTGTGCCCTGATGTCTTCCAAGGACTGTGCCCCGATGCCTGGCCTGCTTGCTTGCCCACCGGGCTTGTCAGGCCAGGGCTTCTGTTGCTTTGTGACCTGGTTGTCCTACCTAGCTGTAGACCCTCAGGCCCCTTGAAGTGATAGCCACTGCTGGGCGTCTCTGTAGAACCTCCTAGGTCAGTCCAAGACCTGTCAGGAGGCTGTCCATTCCCTGAACCCCATTCTGTGCTCGGGCTCGTGTGGGTTTCTGTACTTTCCCAAAACTCAGGTGTTCCCTGATTTGTGCTAGGGGTGTTGTAGTCGGGACTTGGCTCCTCGACTAGCTCTGTGTATGTTTGACCCCCTGTAGGATTTGGGGTAAGGTCAGGCCAACCTTGGGAATTGTGTGTCAGCTCCTTGCGGGGAATGATTTGTTGGGATGCCCCCGGGTATCCTCCGTTGCTGGAGTGCTGTGTGATGTGTGTGGAAAGTGAGTATGCCCCCGGGATGACTCCCTGGCTGGAGTAGGCATGAGTGCCTGTTGTGTGGGTAAGCTCCATGACTTCCTTTTCGGAGCAATTGCGGAATCTTGGGATGGGCCGTTTGTGGCTCCCTCAGTGGAGATGGGCAGTAGCTCTTGCCCTTCCCTTTGCTCCAAAGGGTCCCCCTCCCCCCCTGGAAAAGACCCAGGAGTCTCATCAGAAAAGTCCCGCCTAGAGCGGAGTTGGTCGATGTGCCGACGCAGGACACGACCGTTGTCCAGGGCTACCTCGTAGGAGAGAGGACCTGTGACCCTGGAAACAGAAGCGGGGACCCATGTATGACCAGGCCCGTAATTGCGAGCCCAAACCGGGGCACCCACAAGTAGTTGTCTAGGTGCCCTAGGATGTGAGGTAGATGAAGGCAGTCTGTCCGGATGCAACCGGTCAAGTCTAGTAGTAAGTTGGCGCCCCCAACGAAGTTCAGCTGGACTTCTCCCTGTAGAAGTGGACGGTGTGGTGCGATAAGAAAGGAGAAAGTCAGCCAACCTGTGATGCCAGTCCCCGTAGGTGAGTCTCTTCAAGGCGTCCTTTGCGATGCGCACCATGCGTTCAGCCATACCGTTGGTGGACGGGTGAAAAGGCGCAGACGTGGCATGACGAATCAGGTTTGCCTGTAAGAAAGCTTGGAATTCGGAGGAGGTGAATTGAGGGCCGTTGTCGGACACAATGACATCTGGCAGCCCGTGTGCAGCAAAAATCCCCCTCAGTACCTGAATAGTCTTTGCAGTGTGGTGGATGAGACAGGCACAACCTCAAGCCATTTTGAATGGCTGTCAACAAGGACCAAGAAGAACTGGCCCTGAAAGGGCCCAGCGTAGTCAATGTGCACCCTAGACCATGGGGACTGTGTTTCCTCCCATCTATGCACAGGAGCTTGGGGCATCTCTGGGTGAGATCGTTGGCACAGGTGGCATGTGTGTACCTTAGCCTCAATACCTTTATCTAAACCAGGCCACCACAAGTGGCTTCGTGCAAGAGCCTTCATACGAACAATGCCAGGATGACCCTCGTGGAGGGATTCTAAGACCCTAGTCCTCATTGAGGTGGGAATGACAACTCTGTTTCCCCAAAGCAGACAACCCTGAGAAAGGGACAATTCGTTCCTTTTGGACCAGAAACTCTGAAACTCAGGACTAGGGCAGTGCTCAGGCCACCCGGACAGGACCCAGGAGCGGACACGTGAAAGTGTGTGATCTGTACCTGTTTCAGCGGTAACATCCCTGGCACTAAGAGGGAGCTCGGGCAAGGCTTGGATTGATAGAATGTTGACAGCTGGCGCGGGGTCAGCTTCTACTACTGGCAGAGGCAACCTACTGAGGCCATCAGCATGGCCCATTTCTTTCCCAGGCTTGTGGAGTAATGAAAAATCATATGCAGACAAAAAAATAGACCACCTAAGCATTCTAGGGGAAATGATGTGGGGAGTCTGCTTACGTGTGGTAAACAGTCCCAGCAGAGGCTTATGGTCAGTGAAGACCGTGAAATGCCTGCCATATAGAAAATCGTGGAATTTTTTAATTCCAGCAACAACAGCCAGAGCCTCCCTGTCTATCTGAGCGTAGTTGCGCTCGGCAGAAGACAGTGTTCTGGAGTAGTATGCAATAGGAACCTGAGTTCCATCAGACCTGAGGTGACTCAGGACAGCTCCAACCCTGTAGGGGGACGCATCACAAGCGATGCACACAGGAAGAGACTCGTTGAAATGTGAAAGAACACTGTTAGAAGTGAGCAAGGCCTTGACTTCTTTAAAGCAAGCCTCATGTGCTTGTGACCACAGCCACACAGCTTGTTTGTCTACTAGCCTGTGAAGAGGCTCAGCTACACTAGCTTTATGTGGAAGAAAAGAATTGTAGAAATTCAGGAGGCCTAAGAAGGCCTGAAGTTCGGCCTTAGACTTTGGCCTGGGTGCTTCTAAAATAGCAGTTAGTTTGGATTCAGCAGGATGAATCCCAGCAGCATCAATTTTGAATCCCAGAAATTCAGTAGAAGGCACCCCAATCTTGCATTTGTCTTTTCTGAGCTTGAGGCCTGATTTCCTGAATCTTAACAGGACAGCCCTAAGCCTTTCAGCTAGAATGTGTGTGGAGTCTCCTGCAATCAAGACATCGTCAAAGTAGGGGCAGACCCCTGGTATACCTCGTAGTGTGTTTTCCATTACGCTTTGGAAAATCCCAGGAGCGACATTCACTCCAAACTGTAGCCTTTTTACCTTAAAGGCTCCCCTGTGGGTCACAATGGTCTGAGCTATAGCAGCATCATCATCAACAGGCAGCTGTTGATATGCTTGAGCTAGGTCAAGCTTTGCAAAAACACGCCCCCCCTTGAGAGAGGCCAGGATGTGACTGACCACAGGAACAGGATAGGCATGTTGCTGCAATGCCTTATTGAGTGTGCATTTGTAATCAGCACAAATGCGAATGTCCCCATTTGCCTTTAGAGGCGTGACAATGGGGGTCTCCCACGGGCTGGAATCAACAGGTTCTAGGATTCCCTGTTGGATTAGTTTGTCTAATTCAGTGTCAATCTTACTTTTTAAAGCAAAAGGGACCCTTCTTGCTTTAATCCTAATGGGAGTGACAGTGGGGTCTAGCTTTAAGGACACAGGTGGTCCTTTGAATGTGCCCAGCTGGGGGCTGAAAACATCTGCAAATTCTTTGCAGACTTCCTGTAGGTCGAGTGTTTGTAAGCTGTTGAGTCCTGTGACGTGTATCCCCAGGGCCTCAAACCAATCGAGTCCTATGAGACTCGTTCGTTCACCCCCTACTACTAATAAGTCTAGTGGACCTTCAAAACTCTTGTATTGCACGTTAAGGGTGGCCTCCCCCTTAACACACACTCTTGAGTTCTGAAAATCTGTTAATACAATATCAGAAGGCCTTAACTTGGCCTTAGTCCCACTACTGGAACAAATCTTCCTAAATGTATGCAATGAAATGATGGAAAGGGCAGACCCTGTGTCTAGTTCCATAGATAATGGAACCCCTTGTAGCTTCACGTTGAGTGACAGCTTTTTCTTCATGGGCTTGTGTGTGCCTGTCCTACAGATGCTTCTTCGCGAAGCGCAAAAACCTACCCTATTCTGGCTGGGGAGTCTGGTACCCTTCAGGCGTTCTTCTTGGGGTTGTGCCTTTCGTCGGCCCAGACACACAGCTGCAATGTGCCCTTGTTTGCCGCATGCCCGGCAGGTAGCGGAGTGGAACTTGCAGTCGGTTCTCCTGTGGCGACCTCCACAGCCGATGCACTTGAGCGGAGCCGAAGAGCTTCCCTTCTGGTTCTCTTCCTTCGCGGGGTGTAGACGGTCGACTTCTTCGTCCGGATCCTCCTCGGAGTTTCGTCGGACGTCTTCCTGGTGCACGGACGCACCCTCTGCACTGCTTCTGATCGGCCGCATGTTCTTGACGGCGCCGCTTGCTGCTTCTTCTGCGGTGACTTCCCTTAAGGCGTCTTGGAAGGATAATTCTTCCTTAGCGAAAAGTCTCTGTTGTAGCTCTCGATGCCTTAACCCGCACACGAATCGGTCCCTCAGTCGTTCCTCGAGGTCCTTGAACTCGCAGGGCTTGGCGGCCTTCCGTAACGCGGCGATGTATTCCTTGGCTGACTCACCGGACCGTTGATCCCTCTGTTCGAAGGTGTGGCGCCATGAGATAACGGACACCTTGGGGTGGAAGTGCTCCTTCAGCAGCTTCTTCAGGTCTGCGTAGCTTACAGACTCTACTGGACAGGTGCTGCAAGGTTTTCTGCAATTTCGAAGGCGTCTTGGCCGCAAACGCAAAGCAGGGTGGCAGCCTTCAAGCTATCTTCCCTCACTTGGTTTGCCTTGAAGTAGTTCTCCATTCTGGATACGTAGGACTCCCACCGCTCTGGATGTGAGACGTCGAATTCCGAAAGCCTTCCGATTTTCGCCATCTTCGGATCTTCAGGAGACGGGTCTATCAGCCAGCCTACCCCCGAATGCGCACCGGATTGGCGGGCAGCTGCCGAGTCGACGCCGTTCCTCTTCCGCCGCTCAGGACTCCTTGGGTAAGCTTACACTTCTTCCTTTCCAGGTAGTGCAAGGCATCCCATCCTCGTCGCCAGTGTTGAGTCCGTGGCGGGAAACAGACACGAGAAGCAGCTGGAGTTCTCAGTTTCTTTTATTCAGCGTTCAGCTTACAGGAAGATGGCTTCAGCCTCGCCCAAACGCCTCGCAGCCTCTTATATAGGCAACTCCCGGGTAAATGGGTTACTTTTCCCGCGCCAGCACCCGCGCATGCGCACGGCGCTGGCGACAGCCTGTCTGGTCCCGGGCAGCTTTGCACCTGCCCGGGACTGCCTGCAAACGCCCGAGCCGTTTGCAAGGCTCGGGACATAACACCTAGGATAAAAAGATAAGGAATAATGAGTTTTATTATTAAAACCATATACAGTACATGTAAATCCTGCCAAAAGAGGAATAGCCTGTTATAACTTACAGTGCATACTTTTACCATTGCATCTGGTATCAAACAGAGCCTATGATCCTTTTTCCAAGTCTCAAACTTTGGGAATGCTAATAAAAATATACACTTGTGAAAGCAGAGCTTCTGATACTAGGGTGAAGTGAAGTGGTGAACAAGAAAACTTAATAAAAGCATTAAAAAATAAAAACAGAAAAATATTGTTACGTGACTGTATATATAAATCTAATAAATAAATATGAGAATGAGAGATGAGTATAAGTGGGGACTTTCAAAAAAGTTATAGATTCTCTTAACTTTAGCACAATTTCTCAGTATGGCAGAAATCGTTATAGTTAAAAGTAAATCAAAATAAAGCTTTTCCTAAACAGATTATTTAGGGATAAAGCACACAAGTGTGTGTGTGTGTGTGTGTGTGTGTGTGTGTGTGTGTGTGTGTGTGTGTGAGAGAGAGAGAGAGAGAGAGAGAGAGAGAGAGAGAGAGAGAGAGAGAGAGAGAGAGAGAGGGAGAAGCATCAAAAACTGGAAAACATTAAATTAAATGCCTGCTGGTAATTAGAGAATGGCTGTTTTTTCTGAGAGAGATGTTATTTAATGTAATGCTTGTATCTTTCTAGTATGATATTATTACAACACAGTGGCATTAATGTCAGTTTGTACCGAACCTACCTCCAATCCTCCAGGATTGTAGGAGATTCAATAAGTTCTGTCTTTGTTGTTTATTAATTCATTAGGTTTTCATATATTTTTTCCTTATATAGTTAATTGGTGTGTGTGCTATCTTCCTTGTGGCCAATGTAATTGTTCTAGACAAATGCCTTTTTATCAAACACCCACACTACTTCAATTCTGTTGTTGTTTTTTTAATTAAAATGTTGGTTAAAAATACTAGAAAAATACAGTTCAACCATTTTTTTTAATTATGTCTGTTAAATGACAGAACTACTTTCTAAATCCATAGGAAACAAAACTGCTATTAAGGATTAGTAATCTGAGGAAGGTTAAATAACTCCAGAACATAGTTTCTATTAAATTTTCCATGCTAGGCTTCAAGCCATCTAGTGATTTATTTGAGACTCTATTAACCAGTAAAACAGCTTGTGGCATTTTTTTATTATTTCATAAACAATTTATAGAAGTAGAGTGAACTTGTGTCAAGCCTATCAAACTCATTATAAAGTCTTTCAAATGTTATGCCTGTACCATTCTAGTGAAAACTAGGATAAAGGAAAGCATTTAATTTGCATGACAACAAGGTTATCACTGGTATCTTTGTTATCTTGCCCTACCTGCCACGTCTTGTATTCCTCAATTTTATTTTTTTAAAAGATTTCATATATTGAAGATCTTGCACACTGACAAATATTGAGAGGCTTTTATTCTCTGTGAGTTTTCATTTGTCTCTTGTTTTCCTAAAATCTTGTGGAACATAAATGTAAACACGAACTATATGTGAATCACTTTTTTTAAAAAAAAGATGAGATGTTTAAGAAGTCAACATATGAATTAAAATACTTGTCTAATTTGCAGCTCATCTATAAATCACAACACAGGCCAAATGGCTTTTCATTCAGTTTTAAGGAATATAGCCAGTCTTTTTTAAAACTGCCAGTTTAAAAAATGGAGCAGAAGTTGGGAAGGATTTGTCTTTTTATGAAAACTCATCTGGAGGAAGTGATAAAAAAAAATCTGAAGCTGGAAGGTGAGGTGTTTGTGCTTGACAAATCCTCCTCTCCTATGTGCTGTGTTTAAGAGATAACCTCTGACCTGGACTTTTGAAAAGCTCTGCTCATCTGCCAGCATTTATCAGCAGAATATGTAGATATTTGTGTTGTGTTTTTTTTTTTTGTTGTTGTTGTGTGGAAAAAGTATCAGTTTCTAGTGAAACAGAGAACAAACGGGGAACATTTAACATGTTGGAACACCCAAGGTTTGTTCTTGGAACAAATGTGGGAATTTTTATATCCAAAGTGTACCTTTTCCTGCTGTTTTCTTGTTGATAGCATTAAAATGTTTACCACATGAGATAACTTCAGGCCCTGCTTTTCACAGCATATCCTTCTTTGCAAACAAAAACAGAAATGCCAACCCCACCCCCACAAACACCCCACCCCACATACCTCTCTGATATAATAGAAGAATACAATATGTGAAAAAGCTTCTTTTTTAAGAACAAAGGGCCTTTTCACTGCTGCATCAGAGAGAGCATAGTTTCAAAGGATCGGGATTTATTTTGGCCACTGCAGATAGATGCTGAATGAAGGGCAAACTCTGATATGATTGTAGCTGAATCAGGGCAAACCGGAGAGTGCTATAGATTTCAGTATACACACACTGTGAGATGGAAAAGTAACAAAGGAGTATATATTGAAGACTGAACCTAGGATAATGAACTGAAACAGTAGCAATGACCATGGTACTTTAGTAGTTGGAGCATAGTTGGAACATAATCAAAGGCATGGAAAATGAACTGGGAATGCAAACGCTGTTATTGTTTGGTCATTTCCTTGGATCGTTTCTCAGAGAAGGTGATATCAGCCACTCCTGGTTTTCATTCTCATTATAGCTTCTAGTTGAATTCTCCTGTTGCCTAATTTAAAAAGCTTTTGTCCTTAGACCAGGAAACCATAAATGTCTGATTTAGCACAATTATCTCAAAAGATGTTATAGAGGTATTTAGGAAATGGTGTTTCTGTGCACAGGGCAGCATGTTACAATTCATGTGGCAGATGTTTTGTACTTATGCTGGGCCTACCATGCTCACATATGTTCATGATTTAAAAAAGACTTGCAGAAGCTATTTGTATTCTTGTTATGCCAAAGGAATCCACGCCTAGATCCCTTACTCTGTTTTCCCTTTCAATTATAAATTCATTTTGGCCTGTAAGGACTGTAGGTAGAAGGGTCTGAGCCAAACATAAATGTCCTTTGTAATAATAATAATAATAAAGTTGGAAGGGACCTTGGAGGTCATTGAGTCCAACCCCATGCTCAGGCAGGAAACCCTACACCATTTCAGACAGATGCTGTCCAGTCTCTTCTTAAAAAACTTCCAGTGTTGGAGCATTCACCGCTTCTGGAGGCAGGTTGTTCCATTGGTTAATTGTTCTAACTGTCAGGAAGGTTCTCCTTAGTTCTAGGTTGCTTCTCTCCTTGATTAGTTTCCATCTGTTGCTTCTTGTCCTGCCTTTAGATGCTTTGGAGAATAGCTTGTCTCCCTCTTCTTTGTGGCAGCCCCTGAGATATTAGAATACTGCTATCATGTCCCCCCTCGTCCTTCTCTTCGTTAAACTAGACATACCCAATTCCAGCAACCGTTCCTCATATGTTTTAGCCTCCAGTCCCCTAATCATTTGTAGAACATGTTCACCAATAAAGAGCAGAAAAAAATGCAGAACCTACTGATGCTTTATTATTTCTGCTTTTATCTCATTCATCTATTATCTTGATGGTGATTTTGCTATTAAAACTGGGAATCTGGGGATCTGTTTTATATCAAGTAAGATTGTTGGTTCATCTAGTTCAGAATATCTGCACCACACTGCCTATTAGGCATCCTCCAGGGTTTCAAAACCGTAACGGAGGTGCTGCAGGTAAAAAACAAATGCTTATTGCATCCAAAGTATATGTTTTCCAATAAGCTCAAGCCATTTTACAGATTTCAATTTCTGCGCCTTCACAGCATTTACTTAAAAGTAACTGCAAGTTTCACCAAAGGTTAGTGATACTTTGTATAAAGATAGCTCTTACTGTAGAAACGAGCCTTTGTCCCAGCAATTATCGGTAAGGATTTCATTTTAATGAACAACAGAAGTTCAAAATCATGATAAGATTTCTATATTTCTCCTAAAGCAGACCAGTTACAACCCCTTAAATGCACGAATACGCAAATTTAAATTTCTCTGATAGAATTAGTAGCAGGATATCTCCAAAAGTGCCATTGTTATTTTGATTTTAACTGCTTTTTTGTCATATACTTTTTTAAAAATAGCTTTTTTCAAATTAAAAAAAATCCTTGATTTCTGAGGAGGTATTATATGTGAAGAGAGACTTGTTCTTTGAACCACTTTGCATATCTTTCAAGATTAAATTGCTTGGAGGATGTGGTAGATGACAACAGAGATGTGTTTATTAGTAAAAGGGGGAATACATCAAATGTATGACAAAGACATAACCCAGAAGCTCTTTGCAAATGCCATATGTAGAATTAAACCTATAAGGGTGATATTGATGAACTGCTGGCATATGCATGAATACATACTGTCTACCCCAGCTTGTATACAATGCATGATGTCCATGGATGTTTACTTTTCAGTGACTTTAAGAGCAAGGCTTAGAGGGAAGGACTACTTGCAGGGGAGGGAGAAATAACTCCAGCCTTTTGGGAAGTTGTGCTAATTTGGGTTAATCATCCAGTAGCAGCTAATCCATTAGAGCAAAACTCAAAGGAAAAAGAATACAGTACCTGGATTAATAATAATCCCCGTTAATCTCCCTTTCTCCAATTACATGACACTATTAGCCTACCAGTAAAAGAACCCACTGGGTAATTCAGTGTAGTGTGGAAGAAATTACCCTATTTGGAAAAGAACTGTATGATAGGACCATGAGCTAATAAAACATCAGGTGCCTCTTCATATCTGGGAAGTTGTCTGGAGGATAAATCATTCTGTACCAGGGAGGGGCAAGGGAGCTCATTTTTTATGTTTAGACAGCAATGTTCAAACTAGACAGCAATTTAACTAATTGTTTGTGAGTATATCATGGTAATGCTGCAAATATAGTCACAGTGTATGCTATTTTAGGACCTTTACCTTTATTAAACATAAAAGTCACCAGAATGCCCAAGATTTTAGAGAGTTCCTCTGTAATAATGGCAAAATAGCAGAGCATGAGACAGATATAAAGATTAACATATATAGGTCATGTTCCAAGGCCTATAATGCTCCAGGGGAGAATCTAGAAGGGTGATTTTTGTCTTCAAGTATCTGTCTCCAGGACAATGAAAATTGTTCATCAACATAAGCAGAGCTAAATTATGTTGGGAAATATTAGCTTTAGCTAATGTCTAGAGATATTTACCTATAACCTAATATCTGGTTTAGTAGTCCTACTGCGTTCCAAATTGTACAATTGACACTCAGTGGGGCACCTGAAATAGTTTCCTTTGAAAAGTAGAAAGGTGGTCTCTAAATTAGCTAGCTTAACACCATCTAATTACAGAGCTTCCTAAGAAGCTGTGCTAATACCTTGACCTCAAATATTTTTAATGCTGTTATGTACTGTATCCTGCTCTGCTGACAAATTAAAAAGAGAAAATTAACCACTGCTGAAGACCCCTGGGCATTCAGAATTGAGAAAGCAACATTGGCACCTCATACTTCACCTGAGGACTGAAGTACAAAATCTAGGATTTAAAGCAGGTCACTTGCTGTCTAAGTCAACTTTTGGAGGACTTTCATGAAATGCACATCTTGGGATACTTTTTTTTTAACCACACTTGATTTGTAGTTAATGGATTTTTATAGTTTTATAAAGTTCAATACTTCATATCTCTCATTAGGTCTATTGAAATAAAACAAAGTTATTTCATAACCTGTGTAAAGCAGGGATATTATTGATCTTTTGGCCAGTTTGGGAGAGTGATGTTTCTCCTTATTGAGATGCCCCATTATTGCATTATTTATTAATATGTCTATAATTTTAAATTAGAACCCTGATTTAAAGTAGAACATGAGCTGATCTATCAACAAAAGGAAAAAAAAAGAAGCTAGAGTCCATCAATCAGAACAGATAGCCCTCTTTAGCAACCACAATTGGGATTAACTCAGTTGTTAAACAAAGTGATCACTAAGTGGAACTGTGACTATCCTTATGATATTATTACTGCTTTTCTTTGCTTTAGACCTGCAGTGGTTGTAAATGTGAGAATTGGTCATAAAGTTCCTTTTTCATTACTATTATAATTGTAAAAGGTAGCTGTCTGAAGCTGTGGCAAAACAAGAATTACCTAAAGATTCAGGAAGGATTACGTGAGTAGTTTGTTTTATTAAAATATATACTTCTGAAGCTGAACTGGTGGGTATTCAGGCAGCAGAGATTCTTCAAAATTTAAATCGGAGGAACAGGGAATTTCCTATCATTAAAAATATCAATGTCTCGTGATCCAATTGAGTAGGCTGTGTACCTAATCTTACTAGGGTTACCGTGTCTCTCCAAAAATAAGACCCGGTCTTATTTTATTTATTTTTTTGCCTCCAAAAGAGGCACCAAGTCTTATCCCCTGTTTCACCTTGCAGCGGTGGCACTGTCAGCCCCGCCCTGCCAGCCCCATTTGCATGTGTCACCCCAGCCTCCATTTTGTGCATCAATCCAGAGCTTGCTTCTCAGCTGCAGAAGCCTTTCCTGAAGGCCCCTGACAGCGAAATGGAGGCTGGGGGTGATGTGAACATCAATCCGGGGTTCCATTCTCAGTTGCAGAGGCCTTTCTTGAAGGCCCCTGATGGTGTAATGGAGGCTGGGGGTGATGTGAACGTCAATCTGGAGCTCCATTCTCAGCTACAAAGGCCTCTGATGGTGAAATGGAGGCTGGGAGTGATGCGTGCATCAATCCAGAGCTCCATTCTCAGCTGCAGAGGCCTTTTCTGAAGGCCTCTGATGGCAAAACGGAGGCCGGGGGTGACACAGGTGTCAATCTGGAGCTCCATTCTCAGCTGCAGAGGTCTTTGCTAAAGGCCTGTGATGGCAAAATGGAGGCTGGGGGCGATGCGTGCGAGCGGCGGCGAGTGGCCGTAGAAGAGGAGGGCTGTCGAGGCGATGCAAGTGTCAGGGCATGGGAGGCCTGGCTACAATGGTAAGCAGGTGCGGGGCATGTGGGGTAGCTCCATCCCCCTCTCCTGCCCTAGCTTGATTTTTAGGTGTGCACCTTGCCCCAAAGCAGGGCTTATATTTTGGATAGGGGTTATATTAGGTCCACCCCAAAAACTCAAGTTAGGTCTTATTTTTGGGGTAGGACTTATTTTTGGGAAAACATGGTAGATTCCAAAATTTAGCTAGATCTTTCCCTGTGGTTGCTATGATCAACTATTGCCAAGCCGTTTATATATCTATTAAAGTTTAATGGAGATTTACACATACATTTTTGCTACTGTTTCAATAAGGGCTGTGGACTGTATCTTTTCTATAGGATTTATAGCTAGTAACCACCTCTTCCTTTGCTTTAACAATCCTGGTCAAGCATTGTTTTGATATATGACGCTTGTGGGGTTTTATTCTATATAAATAGCAGTGTCTACCAAAAGTTCAAATTGGATCCTCATAACGGCTGAAAGTTTTGTTGTTTTCTTCACCAAGGAGAATTCTAATAATTTTAGAATCAACCTGAATGAACATTCAGAGTCCAGATACATGACCAAAGACAAGGTTACTCTTTGTTTTGTCCAACTTATAAGTGATGGCTTAATACCTGTTGTTTGATATTGGGCAGGGCTTTTTCTACAAACTCATTTTCAGGGAGAGGACTTAAGTCTAAAATCAAAGGAAAGTAGTCACTGTTAGGGAAACATAGAATTTCAGAGGTTATCACATTGTTTAAAAGACCCCATAATAGTGCAACAGAGTTGAGATGACTTCAGTTGGATCCAGCCAAAATTCTACCAATATGTTGCACTAAGCATAGTTATATTTTATATTTTTTGATTGTCAAGATTCAAATAATGAAAATGCGCAACTGTGTGGAAGGTGCTGATAAATTTTTAAGTGCATGGGAAATATTTTACTCCAATATAGAATCAACCAGGCATGGATTGATTACCTAAAAAGTTGTAGTCCTTGCCATATTTCCTTGATATCTAAATGGCTCTTTAAAGGGGATAAGCAGACATTTATCAGTCCACTAAAGGAAAAGAGTGATGCCTGAATAAATGTTTGGTATAGACAGAATAAGAGTAACCATCCAGGAATTCAGGAGGAAAAAAAATCTCCACCTGCCTTTGAAAGCAGCAGCAGTTCCTCAGATCTGGAGAAAAATCAGGAGTAAATATAAGAATTTCCTAGCTCCAATCACAGTTTCCCATATAATCAATGACAGGATTCTAATAACTCAGGTAATGTATCTTAAAGAAATAGAATCTTAATTTGGTTAGGCTTAATCAAGTGCCTTGATTTAAGCTGAACTAATAGGCTGTACACTAAAGGCAAAGGTAAAGGTTTCCACTATCCAATTGTGTCTAACTCTAGGGGGTGGTGAGGGAGCCAGCATTGTCCAAAGAGATTTCAGTGGCCATGTGGCCAGCATGGCTATACACCAATGCACATGGAACTCTAGTACCTTCTCACTGAAGTGGTACCTATTTATCTACTTGTATTTGCATGCTCCTGAACTGCTAGGCTGGCAGAAGCTGGGGCAAGTAATGGAAGCTCATCCCTTTGTGCAGCACTCGAGGTTGAAACCTGGGCTGTCAGCTTTCCAGCTAACAAGCTCAGCATCTTTAACCACTGAGTCAGCTGCATTATTATAACAGTTCTGACAATCAGAATGCAGTGTTCTGTTTTTTTATTATTATTAGAAAGGGAATGCTGAAATGCTTGCTGACAGGTCAATGGATGGTCTTACAGCAGGCATGTCAAACTCGTGCATCACGTGATGTTGCGTGACGTATCGTGACTTTTTCCCCATTGCTGGCAATGGGGTGGGCGCGGTTTCAGTATGATGCATCCGGCCCATGGGACGGGAGTTTGACATGCCTGTCTTACAGTCTTCCAAGCAATCGAGTCAATGATTGTGCTTCATGCCCATCTGCAGTCCCTTTTCACCCATGGTATCTGAGCATGGAGAGGAGAATACAAAACTTATGAATCTCCCTCCAGAAAAAGCAAACTATGAGAAGGCCTGGCTGTTAGATTGCTGTTGCTTTCACTCCATGCCTGCTTGATCTATCTACTGTAAACACGATAAAAGCGCTTTAGGGATTGATCAGGTGCTCTAAGCAAGGGAAGGGTTAAAAGTGACTAAACAGAGAACAACATTTTGAGTATAATAATTCCAAGAAGAGAAAAGTAACATAACAATTTCTGGATATTTGAATGATGCCAGGAAAGAGTTGCTTTCTGAGGAAAAACAAATTGGAAATTGGAAAGGAAGCGGGAAGAACACTGATCTTTGGTTTATATATTGGCTGATATAAGCCAATACATTTTGTGTAAATGTGACAATCTGTATGCATGTGATAAAATATTTTTCTGGCAAAACCCTTTAAAATGCCTATTTGGCATGATTGTTTAACTTTGGAACTTAAATTGTTCTCCAATAATGTCCAGTGAATTGTGAACTTAGTTTAATTATGTTAATTCTCTTTGCTTCTGTATAATGGTGCTGTAAAAATGCCTCTTGAGAAATATAGAGAGACAGAGAGATAGATCAGCCCTGAATGTGTCTAAGAACAGTGTAAATGGCAAACAATAATTTTTGGCTCAGGGCAAGATTGAATTTTTTTTCTGGCAGTTTTCTTAGGTGGACTAGACAATCCTGTGGGAAACCTTGAATGGGAATACTGTTGACCATTTGGAGCTGAATGCAAATTCAGTGTCAAGGAAATGAATATGAAAGGCAAAAGAATGAAACACCATCTATCAGGCTGTAATGGGAAAACAACTTAATGTCAGGTTTCAGTCCTAGCAAAAGCAGAAGTGTGTCTGCTTGAGTCTTTTAATCATGTCCCCAAAAGTGTAAGTAATCATTTAGACATCAATATAAGATGACATTCCCTTGTTTTGACCAAAATTTCTATTTAAGTACAACTTCAAAGGAGACGGCCTGTGAGTGGGTCACCTTTGATTGGTGACCCTAACAGGAAGAGAGAAAAATATCCTAAATGTGCCACTATGCATGCTGTGTAATATGATTATACTGAAGTAACATGCCTAAGTCAGAGCACTTTTTACTTGTTTGGGCTTTGCATTCACAATATAGTATGTATTTTTATATACTCAAGACCTCTTTGGACATGTCCAATTATTTTTCTCTTACCTAGTAATCCCGTTTGCACATTTCTTTATTCTACTGTTACAAAATCTTAACTTTCCCCAATATTATTTTAGTTTTTGCGGTCACTACAAAGAAGCATGGGAAAGAGGATTAGTGAACAATTAGTAAACAACAGTATGTTTTCCTGTCAAATTACTTCGCGGAGAAAGTTTATAAACAAAGATTTGGTGATGTCTGTGCAAAAAGTCTAGCTCCAGGAATGCAGCGTTCTGGAAAACTCTGAGATTTGCCCATTACTCCTCTGATCCATGTTTAAGTTAATATATTCAATTTAGGCAGCATCCAACAATTTTATTTTTATTGGTATACAGTAAATCCGGCAGTGTAAAAATAGAATCCACTAAATATGAAAAAAATAAAAAATAAACAAGAACCAATGGTAGATCTGGCTAACCATATCCACACACTGTTCAAGAAGGGTCCCAATAACCCTGACACAAGACTTTGGAGAACAGCCAGATCTTTAAGGCTTTCTGGAATGCCAGCAAGTTGGGACCCACATTCTGTAGGTGTCAGGGGGAATCTCATTGCAAAGGGCTGGCACCATGGGAAAGAGGGCATACTTTTGGGATCCTGATAGATGACATTGTTTAATTAAAGGGATGGGGTTTGTTTTAACTATGCCAGATTAAATAGGCCATGTTGATAGGGAAGTTAGGTGGTCCCACAATTAACCATATATACCATGTAGGGCTTTATAGGTTGTAACCAGTGTCTTGAATCATACCAATAACGTGCATTCCTTGGAGCTGAGGTGACATATGTGCGTACACATGGCCACACTAAGGTATGACATTACTACCTTCATTACTTCATTATGGACCAATTGAAACTTCTTAGGGGTCTTCAAGGGCAGCCTCACATAGAATGCATTGCAATTGTTGAGTAAGAAGTAACTGGCACATCAGATAAAACTCTGCAAAAGTCCATGCATTGCTGCCATCAGAATAGGGACTGTGAGTCCAGGAAAACTCCCGGACTTAAATGAGGAAGTGAAACCTCCTCCAGAACAGAATAACAGTTTTGGAAAGGACTTTGGAGGTCTTTTAGTTCAACACCCTACTGAAGCAGGAAATTGTATACTGTTTCAGGAAAATAGCTGTCCAAACTCTTAAAAACTCCCAGTGTTGGAGCACCCACAACTTCTGGAGGCAAGTTGTTCCACTAATTAATTGTTCTAACTGTCAGCAAATTGCTTAGTTCTAGATTGGTTCTCTTCTTGATTAGTTCCTATCCATTACTTCTTGTCCTGCCTTCAGGTGCTTTGGAGAATAGCTTGACTCCCTCTTCTTTGAAGCAGCCCCTTAGATATTGAAACACTGCTATCATGTCACCCTAGTCCTTCTTTTTATTAAACTAGATATACCTATTTCCTGCAACTGTTCTTTATACGTTTTAGCCTTAGTCCTTAATCAGCTTTGTTGCTCTTCCCTGCACTCTTTCTAGAGCCAATATCTTTTTTATATAGTGATGACCCTAAGTGGATGCACTATTCCAAGTATGGTCTTACCAAGGCATTATAAGGTGGTGCTAACACTTTACATGATCTTGATCCAAGGTTAAAGAAGAAACATCCCCAAACTAATTGCCCCTAACACTTTGCTTTGGTAAGATATAGTGGGAGATAGATACTTTAGAAGTCATATAATCCAACCTCTTGCTCAGTGAAAGATTCATTGCAGCATTTTTAAAAGATCTAGCCTTGTTTGAACCAGGAATCCCCAACCCCCAGTCAACGGACCAGTACCAAGCCGTGGCATGCCAGCAACAGGTTTGCACAAACAAGCAAAACCCTATCCATAGGATGCAGGCAGCACACAAAACCATACATCCTCTGCGGAATGGTCCTTTAGATCTTTATCGCACCAGTTTACATGGTAGCAAAGTCTGATAGTGAAGGCAAATTATCCCATTCATTAGATTCCTTTCTGAAAATCCATAGTACTGTTGGCATGATCAGGGAAAGAAATTGAATGTTCTATTGTTTTCCAGAATATTTTATTCATGGAATGTTAGGTTGTAGCAGTAAGGCTGCTGCTTAATTTTGCTTTCATTCATTCATGACATTTTATATTCATGAGTTATAATATCTGAGGTTCTTGTATCTTAGTAAATTCTGTTATTGAGCTTTTCAAGTACAAAAGATGGTGTTGTGTAGAGACTGAATTGAAACAGAAAAAGAGTAAGAGTGGACTTTTTCCAGCTATTTGATTTTTGCTAATTGAAGGTGTAGTAGTTACATATTAAATGGAAGCAGCCCAGCATGTTTTCTTCCAGGATTTTTTCTCATAAATTAACTCAGTGTTGTTTACTTAGCAGATCTGAGTGTTTCCCACATACATCCCACCCCCTTCTCACCAACAAAGCTGTAATTTCAGTCAAGTCAGGGAATATAAAGCTTTCAGAATAAAAATAAAGCTCAGGAATCACTTGCAGGGCTAGGACTTTAAGAAAACAATAGAGTTCATGAACCAACAAAGGCAGGCCAGTGAGGTTACACTCTCCCTTGAAGTTTGTTCCATTTCTGTTTTGAGAAATCAAAAACAGTCTATTGCAAGAAAAGCCAGGAGATTTGTATTTGGAGAAGGGGGGAGGTTAAGGACAGGATGTCTAGAGCCAGGATATTTCTAATAAATAATTCTTTTTTGAAGGCATTTTCTAATGATGTGCTTACATAATTCTCATATTTAGGACCCAGTCCCTAAATTAAATGCTATTAGTTTGCATAAATAATCAAGATTGGCATGGATGGCCACTATGAAATTCTTCAGATAAATAATATAATGATAACATTATTATAGAAGATAAGAATTGAAGAAGATCACAAAATGTCAGCATCTGAAATTCAAAGTTGAAAGATTAAACAGGCCTTAGTTCCATTGGTGATTGGTGCGTTGGGTGCCATACTAAAACATTTTGGATGGCACTTGGAATTTTTTTCAATGTGCAAATCTTCTATATCTCAGTTTACAAAAGGCCACACTGCTTGGATCCCCATAGATATTACGCTGATATACTATGACATTCTAGGTTCTTAGGAAGAACTGGATGTGTAAGAAGACCAACACCAGGGAAAGGACTGGCAGTTGTGGATTTCACATTGTATGTATATAATAATAATTTATTAAATTTATATATCACTGACTCCCAGAGATTCTTTGTGATTGTTTAACACATTTTTGTTACATATGGTTCATATAGTAGGAAAATTAACAAACTTTAATTTATGTGTAGAGAAACATAATTTCAGTCATCTTCTTACTTATCCATTTGCTGTGATTTAATGAATTAAAATCTTCCTTGTTGCATAAATCATTGCCATTAAAAACAAAAGCTTTAAATATGAAGTCATTCAGTAAATTCCTCTGTAGGACAGGCATGTATTCCTGAGAAAAGTGACTTTCAAATGTTTTTAAGTGTAAGCCAGATAAAACAAAACAAAGACTTGTATTTATTTTTCATATTTTTAATTTATTTTTCTTATCCAACACAACTTGAAATGGGATTCCTTGAAAGACTCACACTGGACATCTTTCTATTATATCTTGTAATAATAATAATAATAATAATAATAATAATAGTAGTAGTAGTAGTAGTAATAATAATAATTAGAAGGGACCTTGGAGGTCCTCTAGTTCAACCCCCTGCTCCGGCAGGAAACCCTATACCATTTCAGACAACTTAAAAACTTCCAGTGTTGAAGCATTCACAGCTTCTGGAGGCAAACATTCTATAATATTAGGGAGTATTTTGTACTACTGAGCACATTTGAAAAGCTGAAAGAATATCTTGTGTGTCCTTAAAAAATGACTTCCAGAAATGGTTGATGTAGTCAGTGGGTCCAGAACCTGTTTAATAGAAGACCTCAGCAACTCTAACCCTTCCTTTCCATGTGCTGTAAATCACTTCAACTTTCCCAAGGCTGATGCTTGTAAATGTATTTATTTAGTTTGCTTTTATGTCATTTCCATGTAATCGTACCAGATATAGTTCTTGGGGTTCTCAATTTGAAGCTTATAAATGTCTTATGTGCTTCATATTCAGAGACATAAATATATAAAGGTCTTTGAGGCATCACACTGCCTGCTAATGGCATGATCTATTTGCCCTTGTAAAGAACACATATATTCTAATATCCCTGACCATAGAATGAAGATGAAAGGAAAGCTAACCTAAATAATTTTACTTTTTACCATAAGTGATTGACAATACAACTTGGAAATTATCACAATACTTTTATCTGTATGTATGTAGTATACTGTAATTGTTTACTTATACTATCTCCTACAGCATTCATAGATAATTTTTCCAATTTTTGTTGAAGAATATGTTGAATAATTTTAATCTCAGCATGGGTGTTATTAATGTGAGTTGAATGTATTTGCAATGATATAATTAAATTCTCTGGTTTTAAGTGCCATTTTGGAATTAGTTTATTCATCTCTTATTGATTAGCAATGTCTAATTTTTATAATAAATTATGAAAAGGTATTGGAAAGTATTGTGAAAAGATACCAGCTGTTTAGGATGTTTTAGCAATGACTCCTGTAATATGCTTGATATTATTTCTCTATGCTATTTTATTTGATTCCTCTGTCAGATTCTCTGCTTTAATAAATCATAAACTCATCTATTAACCTTTAAATCCAACTACTCTTCTCAGTTCAGGAATCCAAATTAAATCATCCCTAGCAGATTGCTTTTACCTGAACATACACAATGAAAAGTTTTTCACCACCTTTTGGATAATTGATTTCACTATCAATCTACTGATTTTTTTAGAAAGTTTTTCTTCTGACATTCATGCTGTATGAAATATTTCTTCTTGCTTAGAATTGTTATTCAAAATTATAATTTCTGCCTTTTTGTTTCTTCATTAAGCAGTTGATACACAGATTGTATATCAACTTTGGAACATATTTAAAGAAAGCCTTTTTGTTGTTCTTAACATCTTTCACTAATTTCAATTCATTGTATTATAAACTTTTGCTTTTCTGACACCAACTGTATGGTTTTGTTTTATCTATTCTTTTGTGACCAGATCCTCTCTCCATTTTGTGCATATAATTTTTTTTCAATAAGAGTAATGGACAAAATAGCTCCATTGCAATTCCTGATTGCAATGCATTCCTGATGCATCAGTACAGATTTGTTACCACTGTACAGCTTTTGTGTTGGATTTGAGCCTTTGATGGGAATGCGGCAATTAAATGTGATATTTTTCAACAACCAACATTTTAGCATGTATAAAAGATAATAAAGTTATACAGAATATAAATGTGGAGAAAATGAAGTTGTGGAGAAATTGTCCAGCCTATTTTAAGCAAGAAATAGCTAAATTTAGTACAAGTATAGCCAGCTCATGATTTGAGAAAACAAAGCTGTTGCTTACAGAATTTGTTCCTGGTTCCTGCAGACAGAGACGAATAAAGTAGAATTCCGAGGCTTGAGAATTCCTCAAAGAACACGTTTCTTAGTTTCAAAATATCGGCATGGTCAAAAGTGAAACCAAGTCTGAATACACAAGTAACAATTTCCCAATACAAAGTTAAATGTCCCACTCATAAAACTATGCAAGCAATTATGTTCCCCAATATGATTATTTGGCGGGCTTTTTATGCAACACACAGTCCCTAGTCTCAGAAGCAGCCGATGACCTTGGTTACCACGGGACAGAAGATTATTTTCACTAATGAAGCACTTGGGCAACCCCAATCCCTCCGTTCTATGTGGCAATCTAGAATGAGAAGGAAAAATGGCTGCAGCCATGCTCATTTGTAGAGTTGACAATTTGCCTTCTGATATGAATAAGTCCTGTATTCTTAAGTGCACATAATATCATTTCCTTCATTCATCTATTTGAATCCTACCATCTCTTAATATGTCAGAGGTACAGTATATATTCAAGATTATAATAGCTAAAGCGTTCCTTTATTAATGATTGCTTCTTCTCTGTTTTGATTTTGTAACAAGTAGCAACCCAAAACTGATACAGTATGTCACATTTTGATTTTCACAGCCTGCATGAAAGTGTATAAGCATCATAATATGTCTACTGAACTGCCATGTCCATGATTATTATACAAGAATATTTTATACTGAATCATCTGTTCCACTATTTGATGTTGATTGCGTGACTCTTTTTTGGTGGGATCATCATGTTATCAGAATCTTTATATTTCACTATGTATTTACTGTTAATGCAATATAATCTATTTTTGTTCAGTGAGTTGTCATCACATTAGGACAGCTCTCCATTCTCATCACAATGCTCTATAAAGATTTTCTTCTAGCATATAGTAAGTTTTCCTATCCTATTTTCATGTATTGTACTTGAGCTGATTTCTGAACAGCAGCAACTGCGTGGAATAGTAGCTTTGGAAATAGTGGTTATGAACATGTTAATTAGTCTTCATTAAGATGCTTTCAAAAATCCAGAACACTTTTCTTGGCATAGAAATTGGGATAAAATACAGCTGTAAAATAAGGGAAAAACAACCAACAAAAGGCAGCTGCATAGATTGGTGGTTTTATTATTACTTCAGAGAGGGAATTCTTTATTGAAGGAAAGAAGCTTATTAACAGAGATCCTAATACACAATCACATAAGGCATAAAAGCTCAAAATGTGCAAATGATGGGAAATGCAGGGATATCAAGAAAGAAGCTTATATGTACATCTGATTTTTTTTAAAAAAATGTAAAAAATGGAGGATGCTGAGATTCAACCTAATTAAGAAAACTGACTTCAATTATTTAATGTCCTAGTTGAAGTGTAAAAGAAATGCCAATGGGTAGTAAGACAGAATCCAGGTACGAACACTATCAATAAATCAAATATGCTGATGTAGTTTTTCCATGGCCTTTATCTGTTTGGCAGTGTTTATGCTTCAGGTTTATTGACTGTGGTCCTAACAACAGATTTCCTTGGCTGGCAACTGTGGTTGGCATCTTCAGAGGTAAGATGCCAACCACAGACAGACCACAGAGCAAGGACTGCCCGGGCTCCTGTCTTTATAGAGAGTCAGTTCTTGAGTGATGTGTGGATTTGAGAGTTGCTAAATTTGTGGCAAGTTACCTGCCAGTAATTTCAGCTTTATAGAGAGTAGGTCTATTATAGCCTGGTCACTATATGCTATTGCTGAGAGACTGTGGGTTCTGCTTCATCCTTGGATGAGAACTCTCCAGGGGACAGAATGGGACAACCTGCCGCAGGACAACTCATCACGGCCAACTCACTGTGGGACAACTTGCTATGGGACAATTTAACAATTCTATTTAATTATTTAAAATAAATTAAAAAAAATATTTTAATTTTTGAAATTCACATTCTTTTGCATCCTTTTGTATCCTTTTGCATCCTTTCTGTAATGATTCTATTCTACTATTTCTTTGATATTAGTGTCACTCTTGTCCATTGTCCCACAGTGAAATTGGCCATGGCAAGCTGGCCATGGCGAGTTGGCCATGAAAAATTGTTATAGACCCTCCAGGGGAAGGTCTGATATACAGGGACTAACGGATTAAGAAGAGGAGTGTATGCTATTCACTTAGCTATTCACAATACTATATTTGTGTACATTAAAAAAATATACACAGAAAAAAGCTGTGCATCACAAACTGAATGTGTTGTATACCCTGAATTATCCAGTGATGGTGACCAGGATTCATTAAGTATAAGTATTTATTTATTTATATTCCACTTTTATTATTTTATACAAAATAACTCAAGGTGGCAAACACCTTTCTCCTCCTATTTTTCAATTTAGCTCACAATAAGATGTAAGTAAATAATTAGCAGTAGAATGTTAGTGGGTAAAGGGATTAAAAAAAAGACAAGACTGTTTAAACAACTAAGTTGCTGAATTAATGAAATGGAAGGAGAACAAGAATGGGAATGGAAGTATTAGTAGTTGAAGTAAGAGGCTGGAAGAATGAGGATTGATAGGAAGGATAAAAAAAGACAAGTGTGCAAGTCAACGCTCTTGCCTCACACTATAAAAATTCAACATTTGTGCTCACATGAGACAGAACAAACTTGTAGCATAAATCAAGGTTTATTTGAACCACCCAAAATAGCTAATAACTTTTCAGTGTTCCAAATACTTTTCATTTGAAACTGTGAAAGCAAAGTTGCCTTTGTCATTTTTATTTTGCCAAAGACAAAGCCTATCTGCACCTACAGAATGCTCAAATCTCTTAGCAACACAGGTTTTCAGACTGAGTCTGGATTATCTCACGAGAAATTTTACTGAATTTAAGCTACAGATTATTTTCACCTTCTCAATTGCAATATTTTAATAGGGAAGGGGAACTGAAGCATTGATATATTCAATATGAGAAATTAATACTACTAAAACAAAACAAAAATCTAGACAAATGGTAGCAAATAAAATACAACTGACAGCAGTAAATATTAGTTCTTATAAATAGCAGCATTGGCTTAACAAAGTCTTAGACTGAGTACATATATTATTTTAAAATGATTTCTAGCTGCTTTAGGAAAGTTAGACTTTAGATTCAAATTAGAAGTATGGATTTATTCCATCTGAATTAAAAAGGCCTTAAGGTGAATTTGCAGTTTAAACCAGGCCATTGAACAGCTAAAAACAAGATTTTTAGTGAAATTTTCTTTATTAGCACTGCAATAAAAATACATGCACAGATGCCAAGGAGAAAAGAGGGCCTTTTTCAGTTCAAGGGAAAAAAAATCACCTGGCTTTGAAATGATTGGGAAGTCTAGGGTAAGGGTTAAGACATAAAAAATGAAGTAGAATGATTGCAGTTGAGATTTGCTAGTGGAAAAACCATGTGATATTTATTTAATGCAGTGCTTTAGGAACTGATTTCCCTTTCCACTTGGTATACTTATTTCATGTACTGACCACAAAATTCATTAGTCTGAAGCTGTGAACCCTTTTGTGGTGGCAGGGAGCCAAGTCCTAAATATTTGGGAGTGGATGAAAATCCCAAGATACACAGTAAGCAATAGCTGTGTTTAATGTGATCATGAGAATGCAGATTGTGTCCATGAGGCTGGAGGGGAATTTCCCAATTCTGACCCTTCATTTCTGGAAGTAAGAAAGCAAGCTTGTCTTTATCCCTTTTTATAACTGAGGATGTCTTTTCAGCTCGCTTATGGTTAGCTTTTTTTCAAATATCATTGCTAAATGATCCTTCAAATGTGTGTGTGTGTTTTTATTATTATTTTAGAGGAAAATGCATTCTAGGAAAACACTTTATTCAGTAGAGGCCGGAAACTTCTAGAGAAAGACCTCAACATATCAATGTTTTGGACATTGTATTCCAAAAATGGTCAGGGAAAATGAATGGTTAAAACTCCTGCCTCATAATACAATATCACTTCATTTTTTTTTTTACCTCTGAGCTTTATCGGCTACTGAAACAACAAAGTTCAAATATTCTGTTAATTCACTGAAACTTAGTTCAGCAGAAGGTGAGGATTTAAAGTTCCACCAAAATAAATTCTCCTTTATGCCACCTGGAAGGTATCCAGAAAATCACATAGCTGATCTGTGAGTGTGAGCAACCTTGGAAACTCCCAAGTACAACGCCTTGTGGTGTAGGAACTTTGGAGGAGGCCAGAAGATACCATATGTTTGGAATCTAGAGATGATTGGGATCAGCTCTTTGAGCTGTTATAACCTAAATATAATCATTAGGTCTATGTAGCAATTTGTATCAGAAGAAGAAAAAGACTTTGGAGCATATGGAGGCACTCGCCTAATACCTGTGGACCATTCCTTAAAGCAATGTTTCTCAGTCTTGGAAATAAAGTCACTTTGAACTGCAGGATGGGTGACAAATAAATATGATAATAACAACTTAGGCACCTTGGGTGCAATCCCAAAACAACTTGTAGGAACTCAGTGACCTCCTTCCCCAACAAAGAATGAAATATTTTGGGGAATATTAAAGAGGCAGAATATTATATTTCCCCTAAAGTAGAAATGGAGAAAAATCTTAGGCAGAAACTTTTAGAAATGAAGATTTGGTAATCCATTCAGGAAGAATGGGGCCATGAAGACTGGAGCTAATGAGTTTAGAAAAACAAAGACCCCTAAAATCTACATCCCCCACCCATCTTCAAGGACAGGACATGACCTGCAAGCCACAATGGGAGTCAGGCAACAATAATTAGAATGCCAAAAGGCACAGGTCAAAGTACATTGCACAGGAACAGGCACCTCAAATATAAAGCCCCAAAGAAGGTATAAAAACCCACCCACTCTTAACTCCATTTTGTCAGCCACCTCAGAAACATGCTGCTGTCACTAAAGTTTCTGGCAACTAAATAATGAGACTCCGTGCCTTCAGCTTATTTCTACAGCACCCTTCCAGCTTGGAACAGGACCTGATTTTTTCCTTCTGTCAAACTGAAGCACCACTTGAATACCATTGTCAATTGCAAAAATCAATTTTATTTGGAACAGCTTACATCCTGCGATAATACCTTTAACATCATCAAACATCCACATCTGCCTGTCCTAGATCCTTGGGACAGACTCAGTAGGTGGATAAAAATACCAAATCTAGTATGAACATCTGACTGACTATGATGAACCATAATACATTTAAGATGTGTGGTCTTCAATTCCCAGAATGCGCTTGGCAGCACACTGGTGAGAAACACTACCTTCAAGAAACTATGACCTCTCCTTGCTTTGTGTGATACCTTCTGCAATTGTCATGTAATCTTATGAAAAGATTCATGTACAGAGAAGCTGAGAGGCCTTGTGTGTGTGCACATGCTCACTGGGAAGCACCATTACATTTCAAATCTAAAAGTCTGCACAGCTCCAATAATCACACCGAGGGGCTGAGCTTTTTCCTGTTGGTTAAGATCTCTTTTAAATGTCTGAGTTTCTCTGTTCATGTTTGGGCATTCTATTTCTCCACATGAACTCCAAACATCATGACTGTTAGTAAAGTGACCAACTTTTTTACAATGAGAAGGAGGACAAAAATAAATTGAAGAAAAAAAATATGAATAAATAAAATTAATTATTAAAATTGAAACAATAACATAAACGAATAAACTTGTAAATAAAATTATACATATTTGGAAATTATTAAATAGATAATGAATTAATAAAACGTGAATTATTGTGCTCACCTGTGTATGATTGAATATTCACTGAGAAAGAAGTGAGTCTAATGCGTGCGTGTGTGCCGTGTAATGTTTCGGTAACAAGTAAACAAAGCCACTTGTGCACGGTGCACTCTTGTGCGCGGCGCACTCTCAAAACAATTCTGTTCGGGCGCATGCGTCTCATAATCGTGTCTCGCCGCATTGTACCGAGCCTTGACAAATCGTCATGCCAAATACAAATATGTTGCATCACACGCAGTGGATTGGATCGGCATCAATCGAATATGGAGATTTACAGATTAGTCTTCAAATATCGAAAAGGAGGACATGTAGGAGGACACTTTTTGAGAGAGGACAGAACTTACAAAAGAACGACTGTCCTCCCTAAAAGAGGATGATTGGTCACTTTACTGTTACTTAAGATGATAGGCTAAAAAGGACATGGAATGGGGACAGAGATAGAAATCATTGTTTACTAATTGTAGAATTTAGCTGTTGAATAATTAATTATTAATCTCTATTTAGGGGGATTATTTTTGAAAAGAGTGGTAGTCGGAGAAAAGTAAGGCCATTAAAGAGCTGCTTTGGGGGGAAAATTCAATTCGTTCTCATTCTCATTTTGTGGGATCACAAAAGAGCTTTAAAAGACTTGGACCAAGCCAAATGTTCAGGAAATAGTTTATGATACTGGAAAGTCCCTACTAACTGTACAATGAGGCCAAAAGCAAAAGAGCATCAGGTGTAAAAGAAAACCAAGGCAACTGGACAATATCTCCATTAGAGGTTGGCTAATGTTTCTTGGAGGAAAGTTGATATAGAATGATTAGGAAGTTGCCATTAATAACAGAAAGACCAAGTTCTTTTTTTGATAGAATTGTGCCATTCTTCAGAAAGTGTTGTCAATTTCTTTTCCTTTGCCATTTTGGGGCCAGGAAGGTGTTAGATTTAATGAGAGGAAGCAATTGAGAAAAAATATCCCATTATTATTACCCTTTGCCAAGCCTGGATAATTAATGGAACCTTTTGCAAGAAATATCATTTGTTTCTGTGTAATTGCAAAATAATTAGCTCATATGGTAGGCATATTAACTGTGTTGATAGATGCCACGCAGGTAATAGATGAAACATCTGCTTTGGAAAGACATGTGCCACAACAAAATTTTAATTGGCCAGGTCACTGTTAATGACCTGCAATTAAGTGTATCAAACGTTGTATTGAATATGGTAACTGCTTGTCATACCCTGTCTTGTTGTTGTGAAATGAGGAAAAATGGATCCTCTGGGAAGATTTCTTCCTGAAAGATGGCTTTTTTAAAAAATTTGCCCTTTTCAGAGTTTGAGATTGGACTTTTGAGCCTTTCTAATTAATTGTATAGGCTATGATGCATATGTAATACAAATTCTGAAGGAAATAGAGGGTGAAAGAAGGAGGAGGGGAATAAGGGAAGAACATTCATTGAACAGCTTTTTATTGAGGAATTTCTCAACATAGTTTCTGTTCTGTCTTATTTAAAAAAAATGAATTATTCTTTTTGGTACAATAGAAGACAAACATCAGCTGAACTGCTCAGGATCTTAGACATGCTAAAACATGTTACTCTAAATCCTAGAGCAGGGGTGTGAAACTCAATTTCATTGAGGGCCGCATCAGCAATGTGGTTGCCCTTGGGGGCTGGGTGGATTGGCCAGGATGGGTGCAGCCTACTGGGGTGTGTGGATGGAGTAGGTATGGCCTACTGGGTGGGCGTGGTCAGCTCTACATCGTTTGTCAAGGGTGTCTGTGGGGGCCTTGGCAGGAGTGGGACAGATCTGAGGGTCTCTGGCAGAAGGGGGCAGAACCAGGGCAAGTGCCAAGGCATGGTCCACTGGAGGAGCCTCACTGTTCCTCTCAGGCCATGCAGGGGGGTTGGATGTTGGTGCAGGCTGCCTGGAGCCCTGGGCAGCAGAGTCAAATACCCAGCCTGGCCCTCAAGAATCTGCAGCACCAAGCCCAGCCCCACTTCCCCAAGGGGGTGCCCTACTGCACTTACCTCCTCAAGGCTGCTGTTGCTGTGTTTGCTGTCCTTACCCAGGTTGCTCATGATGGGTATGAAGACAAAATCACTCCCCCATCGCAGGGAGAGGGAACCGACTAGGTGGTTCCGCCCCAGGCGCCTAATGGACCCAGATCGGTTCCAGGAGGAGCTTGGGGAAATACCTGACTCCCTTGTCCACAACTCGTCCGGGTCCCTGGTTGCGGCCTGGAATGAGGCGGCGTCCGGGGCCCTGGATCGAATTGCGCCTTTGCGACCTCTCTGTGGTGGTGGTCCCCGGAGGGCGCCTTGGTTTACTGAGGAGCTCTGGGAGATGAAGCGCCACAAGAGACGTCTAGAGCGACGTTGGAGGGCCAGTAACTCTGAATCTGACCGATCACTATTAAGAGCCTATCTTAGGACTTATTTAGTGGCGATAAGGGCGGCAAAGCGTGTTCACTTTTCCGCACTTATTGCGTCCGCAGAATCTCGCCCGGCCGCCTTGTTTAGGGTGACCCGCTCCCTTCTTAAAGTGGAGGAGGCGGAGGAACCCTTGCAGGGGAGAGCTGAGGAGTTTGTTAGTTTCTTTCGGACAAAATCGCTCAGATTCAGAGGGACCTGGACTCTGACTGGGCAGTGCCAGCCGAGTTGCCAGGGGCTGGTCTTAGTCATATCTGGAGCGAGTTTGAGCCTGTGACCCCTGATGAAGTGGACAAGGCCGTGAGGGCAATGAATGCCGCCACCTGTTTATTGGACCCGTGGCCCTCCTGGCTGGTTTCGGCCAGTAGGGAGGTGACACGAGGCTGGCTCCAGGCGATAATCAATGCTTCCTTGATGGAGGGGTCTTTCCCGCAACCTTTAAAGGAAGCAGTGGTGAGGCCCCTCCTCAAGAAGCCTTCCCTGGACCCAGCTGTTTTGAAGAACTTTCGTCCCGTCTCCAACCTCCCCTTTGTGGGGAAGGTTGTAGAGAAGGTGGTGGCGTCTCAACTCTTGCGATCCTTGGATGAAACCAATTATCTGGACCCTTTTCAATCTGGTTTCAGGCCCGGCTACAGCACTGAGACTGCTTTGGTCGCACTGACCGATGACCTCTGGCGAGCCCGGGATAGGGGTCATTCCTCTATCCTGGTGCTTCTTGACCTCTCAGCGGCTTTCGATACCATTGACCATGGTATCCTTCTGCGTCGTCTCGGAGAGATGGGGGTGGGCGGCACCGTATTGCGGTGGTTCTCCTCCTGCCTCTCTGACAGGTCGCAGTCAGTGTTGGCGGGCGGACAGAGATCGACCCCTAGGCGCCTCGATTATGGGCTGCCTCAGGGCTCGGTCCTGTCCCCCCTCCTTTTTAACATCTACATGAAACCGCTGGGTGAGATCATTCGGCGACACGGGGTGAGGTATCATCAGTATGCGGATGATACTCAATTATATATCTCCACCCCGTGTCCTTTCAGTGAAGCAGTCGACGTGATGTGCCGGTGCCTGGAAGATGTGAGGGTCTGGATGGGGGTGAACAGGCTTAGACTCAACCCTGACAAGACCGAGTGGCTCTGGGTCTTGCCTCCCAAAGGCCAACTGGATGGTCCATCTTTAGTCCTGGGGGGGGGGGGCAAATTTACCTCCCTCAGTGCAGGCATGCAACTTGGGTGTCCTCCTGGACTCACAGCTAAATCTGGAACAACATCTATCGGCTGTGGCCAGGGGGACCTTTGCACAGGTTCGCCTAGTGCACCAGTTGCGGCCTTATTTGGACCGGGAGGCTTTACTCACAGTCACTCATGCCCTTGTCACCTCAAGACTGGATTACTGTAATGCGCTCTACATGGGGCTACCCTTGAAGAGCATTCGGAGGCTGCAGTTGGTTCAGAACGCAGCCGCGAGAGCGATTGTGGGCGCGCCAAGGTACGCCCACGTGTCACCTATCCTCCGCGAGCTGCACTGGCTTCCTGTGGGTCTCCGGACGCAATTCAAGGTGTTGGTTATCACCTTTAAAGCCCTTCATGGCATAGGGCCAGGTTACTTACAGGACCGCATTCTGCCGCATAGCTCCCAGAGACCGGTGAGGTCCCATAGATTGGGCCTCCTTCAGGTCCCGTCGGCCAGACAATGTCGGCTGGCGGGCCCTCGGGGAAGGGCCTTTTCTGTGGTGGCTCCAACCTGGTGGAATCAGCTTCCCCCCGAGGTTCGAACTACTCCCACCCTGCCAGCCTTTAAGAAGGCCGTTAAAACCCTCCTCTTCCGGCAGGCCTGGGGCTGATGTCCCCGGGGGGCCGGGATATGATCGGACTCGCGGTACGACTGCTTTATTTTATTGTTTTATCATTGTTTTAACTTTGTACGCCGCCCTGAGTCCTTTGGGATTGGGCGGCATATAAATACTGAAAATAAATAAATAAATAAAATCAGAGGGAGGTCCACTCTCCATGGGAGGAGACCCGGCTTTGTATCCAAAGCTTCCTTAGCAATAGGATGAGAGACCCCCAGGAGGAGGGGGCAAGGGAATGGTGAAAGGGCAGCAGGGCAGGACTAAGGCAGTTCTTCCCTCAGACCCTCCCTCTCCTTCTTTCCTTCTTTCCTTCCTTCTTTCCTAAGTACAGAGTGATGGGAAAATATTTGAAATGAGGGAGGGAGAAAAACAGGCAAGAAACATAGCTGGGGAGGTGTCACTCTTCGTGAGAAATGAAGAAATGCATCATCGCCTGGAAGTGGCCAGCACATGGCTCTCACCTACTTCACATATCTGGCTTGGTGGGCTTTGGGAGAGGGGGTGCCATGAGCAGTGTGAGAGTCAACATTACCTGTGCAATGCCGCCCAGCCTCCAGCCTGCCCAGTCTCGGCAGGCAGTAGGGCGCTTTCCTCACAGCACCAAGGGGCTGAACCGCGTGGTGTAAATCCAAAAAGAAGTGCGATGCCGCCCAGCCTCCAGCCTGCCCGATTTCGGCAGGCAGCAGGGCACTCTCCTCACATCGCTGAAAGGTTGAGCTGGGCAGTGCGAAGCTCGTCAGCTTTGCACCTTGCTGCCTTCTGAAACTGGGCAGGCTGTGGGCTAAGCAGCATTGTACTTCTCATCAAATTCACACCACCTGGCTCAGCTCTTGATGCTGTGAGGAGAGCGCCCCACTGCCTACCGAAACCGGGAAGGCTGGGAGCTGGGTGGGTCTCACTTCTTTTTGGATTTGCACTGCCAAGCTCAGCCCCTCGGCGCTGTGAAGAGAGTGCCCCGCTGCCTGCTGAAACCCTCCCCCAGAGCTCATCAAGCCGGATATGTGAAGTAGGCGAGGGCCATTTGCTGGCCACTTCCAGGCGTTGGTGCATTTCTTCATTCCTCACAAAGGGAAACACCTCCCCAGCATGCACCCAGGGGGCGGGGGCGACACGGCAGGGGCTGGTTCCTCGCTGTTCCCAGACGGTCTTGTGGAGCTAAGACTGAATGCGTTTCAGCATAGATGGCCAGCACAAAATTGTACATTGGCTCTCGGCCGGCGTGGCCAGGGTCAAGACAGCAGGGGCCGTTCCCTCACTGTTTCCAGGATGTTTCGCAGGCCACATGAAACCACTTCGCGGGCCACATCCGGCCCATGGACCTTGTGTTTGACATATCTGTCCTAGAGTAACACTGAATGTAACTACTATCTCATCCCTTTATCTTCCTTACAGCGTGAAAGAATAAAACCTTAGAGAGGTAAAATATAAATTCATTTATAAGTACTGTAAAGAAGATTAGAAACTGTTTCTTCATATCTTTTTTCTTTCACTTCTTTCCTATTTGCTTCTCACTTTTACTTTATATTGTTTTTACTTTGGAAAAGTTTCTTTAATAAAAATTGTTTTAAAAAAGTCTTCAGCCAGTTAATTCATTGTTACAACATTTACATTCTGCATCTTCATTCTCACAATAATCCTGTAATTATGGTTAGGATAACATTTCACATAGCACATTAAACCATGTTTGCTCAGCCATTTTGGAATCCCCATAGCTCTATGTTCTTTCAGCTTGTTTAATTGTACTACAGCACTGTTGCATATTCATAGAAGAATCTTGCACTGCAGAATTCCACACCATATAATAAAAAAATGGGTCTATGTTCCATAAACTTATGAATCTAGTTAATTTCTAGGGCATGGAAGCATTTCCTATCTGTTGTGCATTATTTTCACAAATGCTCTTAATACCATAAGAAAATGGGAAAACTCAACCATAAAATTGCCACTTGGAAAAGAACTAAATGCTCTGTGCTGTATTCTGAAAATCTTGCAACTTCTGTAAAAATTAAGTTTTTGGAAAAAATCTGCGAGTCATGAAAAAATGAAGATTCTGCATTTTCTTTTAATACTGCATTTTCTTTTAATGCATTTTGCTAATTTTCCCCCCTGAAGTTCTTTGCAATTGTGTCAGTTATGATTGAGTGGGATCTTGAGATATTTTGGGTTAAGTCTAGATGCCTTGACTCTATAATGATTCATGGTTTTTATGCTGCTGTTACCACAGGATGGAAATCCCGAGTTATGCAAAAAGACGCTTTTTATTGGTAAAGGAATGCGGTTAACTAATGTTCAAGACACTTGAGTTTTCTTTGTTCAGATTGTGGGGGCATGCTTGAAAATATCTTTTTTTGTTCAGACAAAGTGCAAGGTGAGACTATATGAGACTGTGGATGGTCATTCATGGTTAAGGAGAAAAAAAATGTAGGCTCCTCTGAATGACATCAATGGCCCTCAACAAAAATTGGTTGGTCGTGAAGAGCTGGACATAACTTAGTGACTGAACAACAAATATTGTCTGATATCATAGTCTATAAATAAAAAAAGTGTTTTCAGCTCAGCCTGCCCAATCAGCTATTGACATAAAGCCCTGATTGTTTTGCCTATTTGAAACAACAAAAGCAAAATAAAAACAATGTCTATATACTGAAGAGTATATATTTAGGATAGAATGATTTCCCCCCCCCCATAGTAAATGCCTGTCTGAAGCTACTTAAGCACCCATCTTTTTCTCTGCCTATCTTTGCAGACACAATTTTCATGTATGTTTACTCTGGAGGAAATCCCATTCTAAAGGGATTTGAGAGATAGAAGCGCTGCAGCTGAGCAGTACAATCCTAATTTTCTTTATTAATTCCCACCAGCTCAATGGAGCTTACTCCTAACTACAAGTACACAGGATGTCACCTTGATAATTTAAGGAGGCCTCTTGAAAATACACATGTGCAATACGCAGAGAGATCCAAATATGTTTGCAACACAGAAGTGAAGAGGGAGAGTGCAATTACTCTTTGATGTTAATCAAGTTAGAAAGTTCTAACAGATTTCTTGCTTCCAACTCTCTCAGCTGTGCTTTAGAAAACATGGGCTGCCTGTACTTCTTGATATTCAAGGTTTCCTCACTCCCTTTAGCTCCTTTCAAAACTCATTCAGGTTCTCATGAAACTCAGTTTGAAAACCCTCAAATTGGGATATATAGATACAAACATGAATTTTGTGAAATGCTCTTTTCTGAAAATATAATTTTCATGTTTTAAGACTTGGAAGTATTATTAGAGTCTCACTTGGTTTGGATGTCGTAGCCAAAACTTGGCTGTTTGCATTCAGTATACATCACAGACTTATTTTTTATTGATTTTTTTTCACAGCTGTTGGTAGCCCCAGCATTGAAACCAGGCAAATTGTGTTGCCAACCGACCATAATACGCTCCAAACCATAGTCCCATCAAGCCTTGATAATGTGAAGAAACAAACTGAGTTGAAAGGCATTGTAGGAAAGATTCAGAGCACCTTCCAATTCACAATGAATATGTTGGTGAGGATGCCTGAACATAGTGTTCCTGTTGTGTGCCATCCAATGTATTGAGTTAATACAAGTGTAAATTATTGAAAGAGAAGAACCAGATGACGTTAGAGATAGGCAAGATTCCAGCTCTATCTGGAAACCTTTGCCTCTACATATAAGTAACACATAAAGATAGTAAGGCTATGCAGAGATACATAATGGATATATTATGAATACACATGGTCCACATGCCTTCCCTCTTCAAATGTAAATCACTAAACAGCTTTTGAAAAAATACCTTTTATTGGGTTCCTAATTGCTCTTGTTGTATATGATCCAGGAAATTAAGGAGAAAATGTCACATGTAGTGATAGCAGAAACCATATATACAAACTCTTTTCACATTTTTGGCAGCTAAATACTAACATAAGTTCTTTGTTCAATAAATATGAAATAAAGATATCTAGCTTATAAATTGACACAGTCACCTAGCACAGCTAGCTCACATTGGTATTGTTACAATCTATAAACAAAGGGTGGGATATAAATCTAATAGTTTTCATGGGGCAATAGAAATCCAGTGTATATAATGTACACTGTACTGTACTTCACAAATCTTGAAAGTTAAAATAATAGTTTTGGATTTTTTCCCCCTTTGCCTTCAAATTAAGATCAAATCAGGGTGCTTCATTTTAGCTGACATTTACATCATGGTTGCTGTAAAAATAAATCAATTCCTTGTTGATTTGCTTTTACACTAATTTGATTGTTGTTTACAGTTGCCCTTGATCTGCCTCATCCTGTTCACTTAGTACATTCGGATTCAGAATCGATCCCTTCCACTCTTTTATTCTTCTGTCCCATGCTGACTTGGTTCATATGACTTTCATACCATGAGAAATAAAAGCTATATGAGAAGTGGGCATACTGCTTGGTAAGTATTCAACAATGAAAAATTATCCTTTGGAATCCCACATGCTGAGTTGAAGAATACAAAACATGAGCAATGTAAGGGAAAATCTTTTAATCCAGTATGATTTAGTAAATTGCCTTCAAAATTGGAGATGGTGTTTCCTTTTCCCATGAAATTGTCTATGGGCACAATTATTCTTTATTATGGTTATTCATTTGCTATACAATATAAGAAACAGCACTTCATATTCACAATAGCAAATATTTGGAGGGGACCTCCACAGCCCATTTCTGTTTTTATTTATTTAAAGTGTTGGTTTCTGGTTTGTATTAAATTCACTGTGCATGCGCGCAAACACGTGTATGTGTGTTTCTTTCAGAAGTGACTTTTAGCCATGATTAGGTTAAGCTATGTTCTTTTATACAAAGGGTCACAGCATGTAAAATTCACATTGTAAATCAACAATCGCTCCTTTTCCTTTCTTCCTACACTCTCTGGGACTCAGGTTTGTATAGAAAATTCCCATCTTAACAAAACCTGAAGGATAATTTCCTTCCTTTAGATCAAGAATAAGGATCCTCCAACCCTTGATTGCTGAGAAGCTATCATTCCTAGCAACATCAGCTGTCTTGATGAAATCTGCAATTCACCATTATTTGAAGGCAAAGTCCGTTTGGGGAAATGGTTTAAGGCACAAGGCTATAAACCAGGAGATCATGAATTCTAGTTCCGGTTTAGGCACAAAGATAGCTGGGTGACCGTGAGCCAATCATTCTCTCTCTCTCTCTCTCTCTCTCTCTCTCTCTCTCTCTCCCTCTCTCTCTCTCTCTCTCTCTCCTTCTTAGTCCTAGGAAGCAGGTAAAACTTGGGGAGGGGGGTGGGAGCTGGGACGTGGTGACATCTGGGGCTTCCTATTTACACACCCACTGCTGCCAAGCAGTGGTGGATCAGAGTCTGGCAGGGAACTGTTGCCACGTTGCTAATGCCACTGCCACCAAGCCAGACTCCATACCTGGCATGGTAGCAACATCAGTGGCAGGTCCGAGCCCAACGCAGTAGCAGCAGGGAGTGTGAAAATGGGAAGTCCTTGGCTGCCTGCCCTGATGTGCTCTGTGCTCTGCCTACCCACTCATTTGCCCACCCACCCAGCTCTTCCTCCAGCCACCCATGGCGAATTGTCCCCACCATGAGTTGGCTGTGTGGAGTTGTCCTGTGGTGGCTTGGCACAGGCGAGTTGGCAATTACAAACTGGCGGCAGCCCACTGGCCATGGTGAGTTGGCAGGGGCGAATCGTCCCATTCCGGTCTTCCATATATATTGGATTATAACTCCCATTATTCCTAGCCGGCACAGAAATAACTGCAGTTGTCCAGATTATGTGAGAACGTAGAGAGACCCCTCCTCCAAATGTAAAAGCTTTGCATCTTTATGTAGAAAGATGTAAAAAATTGTTCATAAGCAAAAGAATGAACATCAAAACTCAGTTCTGAGAAAGGCTAGATGCAGTGGGAATCACTGAGTCTATGATATTATACCTCTAATTCCATAAACATACAGTATGCTATTATTGCTGGTTGCACAGTCAGCTAGATGTTAGACTGAGTTTGGCATTTTTGTCCAACTATTGTCCTTCCTAAGGACCTGGAATAGGCAGATGTTGTTTGGATGGTGTTATAAGTATCATCACAGTTTGTAAGCTGTTCCAAGTAAAAATGCCTTTTGCAGTTGATGATGTTTTTTTGTCAATGCCAAAGATGTTCAAGTGGTATTCCAATTCTGTGATTGCACCCAAGAGGCCTATTACTGTTGGTACCATCTTTGATTTTTTTTGCCACATTCTACTGCTATTTGCAGGTCTTTGTATTTTGTGATTTTTCTCTAGTTCTTTCCCTTCTATTCTACTGTCTGTAGGTACATTACCATATCCAATATCCAGACTTTTTGTCTTTTTTATCTATAGTTGTTAAGTTTGGAGTGTTATGTGGCAGATACTTGTCTGTTTGAAAGTCCTGAAGCACTTTAGCTTCTTCATTTTCTATAATTTCAACGAGTTATTGCTTGCAGGCAAGTGGCATTTCTTGCAGATATTCCAGTGCACCTTTGTTGCTATTTTGTCATGTCATTGTTTGTAATCAATCTGTGCAATCTTCTACTACAGCGTTCCCCAACCTTTTGGGCACCAGGGACTGATTACGTCTAGAGAGGTTTTTCCGCAGACTGGAGGAGTAGTGCTTTGTATGCTGCCTGCATCCCACAGATGGACTTTCCTTGTTTGTGTGGACCAGTTACTGGCATACCATGGCCCAGTACCGGTCCATAGACCGGAGTTTGGGGACCCCTGTTCTACTGGGCAGTCCATTGTTCTCTGAGGAGATGGCATTTGCTGTCTGTTGCTATTATTATTTTTCAAATTTGTTATTTAAAATAAAAGCACAAGGTAAAGATGTTAGAAATGACATATTAGTCAGCTTTAATATTGTAAAAACTAATTTTAAAACATACAACTATTATCCTTGCTATTAATAAAAAAAATACATGCCATATTTTTTTTTTGTCCCCATCCCTACTTTGCTGCTCAGAAAGCTCCATTAGTGGCCCTTACTACAAGGCAGTGGGTATTTTTGCTGTGCCTACCTCGTGGATTAACACCCTCCTTTTAGAAGGGCCCTGAAGAACTGATTCTCATCTCTGGCATAGGTCCAGCATGTAGAGTGAGCCATTAATATGTTATACATGATTTATTGTCTCCAGCACTGTATATAGCTTTGCCTATTTTATGTATTTTGATATTCTAATTTTTTATTAGCTGCCCAGAGTTGCTTGGCAAGTATATGGCAAGTCCATGGACATTGAATAGATAAATATTTCTCAATAGTTCAATAACAGCTTTTTGGCAAGAGGCAGAGAAATGCAGCACAATAAATATAGAAAACAAGGCTCTCAGCATCCATCAATCAGCTCATGTGGGAGCATCTAAGCTGAGTCCCACAGGAATTGAGCATCCTTAGTATAAATAATGCTGAAAACATGGGGGGGGGGGCTCGTCTAAGATCAGTTCCAGGAATATGGATAAAATCACTTCATCTACTAGGTAATAATTCCTTTCTTTTTATAGTCAGGTAGAATATTATAAAGATTAATAGAGTCACAAATATATTTGTCAAGCTGTAATCTGAGGTTTATTCTGTACTTTCCTGCTTGCACATTTTGAAGTGTCACACATTTGGGAATAGAGGAGGGCACATTTTGTTTATGCAGGAAAGCAATTATTATAACCAGTTTCTATGACACAGATCTAAAGCAATACATTCCATCATCACATTAAGCACTGGCCATCTTTCTGCAGTGCCAATAATATTGTCTTTTGGCTGGTCAATGTAATAAAGGCTGCAAGCACTGAGTAACAGCATAGCTGCTGCTGTTCCTGTTACTTAATGGCATAAATGAAATATTGGAATAATAAGGGTTTAAAATAGTCTCCAGCCAGTTTTGTTATCCCCTGTTAAACTGCTAAAGAAGTGTGGCATCAACATACTTGAGGGAAGCTGAGGGTTTGCAAAAACACTAAAAATCACCTGAGGTAATGAATTGCATCTTCTCATACCCCGTGGGAATCAAGCTGCATTCTCAAATGAACATATCCTGAATTCTTTCATCAAGGCAAGAACCACCATCTAACCATCTAATGGTTTTCTAGTGTTTTAATGCTGTTTGACCTCTTGAAATCATGGATGAAGGCAATTTTATGCTATCACAATGAGCTAGAAGTTGATAATGTTGCCTTTTGAGCATGATTTCCTTATCATAATGTAATTCATCTTTCACAGTTTTTTCTAGGCTTCAGAAAATAATGTGTAGAAAGCAACATTGCCGATTTCTAGTAAATGAGGGGCATCTATAAGAAATTAATTCAGTCCCTCTCTTATAGCATAACTGCTCCACCTGTTACACATATTGCTTGGTTCAAAATGAATCAAAGCTCAATAGAATCAGTTACTGTACAACTTGGTAATTATTTATTATTAATTAATTATTAATTAATTAACTTGATAATTATCAAGTTCCCCAAACTGGTACCTTCAAGTATTGGCTTTTAGTTCCCATAATCCTTAGCTTGTCATAGACAATGGCCATGGTGTTTATGGATCTGGGTGCTTGAAGGACAACATGTTCCACTTATCTTTTGTTGCTATAGTTACATACCTGAACTGTAGAACAAAGAATAGGAATACAGTGTAATTTTGGAAAATAAATGGGTCCAGGTATTTAAGAATTAAGTTAATTCATCAAAAATAGTATTTTTTATCTAGTTGGCCTCTGAAAGCATCTTTAAAATTGATTGGATATCTGTTTTGGGTGTGTGCATGTCAGTGTGTTGGTATTATAAGACATTTGAATACTCTTTAACTCATATGATTTAGTCTAGTCCAGTTATAAATCCATTTTAGTCTCAAATGAACTGCATTAGCCTATATTAATACAATGTTGAAATAAATATAATAGCAAAGTATGGAACTATGATATTAAATTACATTTCCCAAATATGGAATGCATTATGAAAAGCTTTTATTTATTTATTAATCATGGTTTGATGCAGCCGCAATTAATAAAAACACTTAGCATAAACTATCTTACCTAAATTAAATATAAGTGAAAATATCCCTAATGAGAATAAAACAGCTGTTGCAACCACACAGAAAGGAAAACTGTCCAATGTAAGCTACAGTACACATTTGTTTCTATGAGGGGATGCGGTGGTGCAGTGGCTTAATGACACTGGAACTGCTGGCCAGAAATGGTCTGGACTCGAGCGGTTCAAGCTTGGCTCCACAATACAGGGTGGGCTCGTGTCACTCATTCCCTAATTCCTGCCCACTTGGATTTGAAAGCAAGTAATACTGCAAGTAGATAAATGGGTACTACTTTGGTATAAAAACCTAGCTGCATTTGTGTGTGTATAGAGAGCAGAAGCCAGTGATGGACCTGGCCAGAAGCGAGGCAATGCAACATGAGATGAGGCAAAGTGAGATTGACAGAAGAGCATGGAAGAGCCAACAACCTAAGCACGGCTAGTCAGCTGGTATAAGCTACTACACCCCCTGTGATGCACCAAGGATAGGCACACAAGGACCAAACAGAATGAATTAGCAATTAAGGCTGCCCAGGATTGCATTGTGTCTAGCATTTGAAGATTTCTCTAACATTGTATGTTAAATAGATAAATAAATGTCTGTATTGAACCTGAGACTCAGAGAGTAATTATGTACATTGAAAGAAATTTGTACCTGGGACTCAGAGAATAATTATGTACAGTACATTGAAAGAATGGATACTGTCTGGGTAAAATTTTCTAAAAATGAAAGGATGAATCTAGATTTAATGATAAGAGTAAGGACTGAATTAATCCCATATTAACAACAAATAGATTTTATCCTATTTGGTTGATTGAAATGTATAGGTTTGGCATGTTCCAGGTTCCTTCAATTAAACAATGCTACCTATGAAGCTCCTGGAAGCACCATCTTCTTGTTAGAAGCACCCTTCCCCCTGGAATGAGTTCCTTCTGAGATATAAATAGACACCAGTGTGGAGTTGTTTAGAAGGGCCTTGAAGAACTGCTTTTTTACCCAGATCTTTGGCGAGGGAGAGTGAAGCCTCTTTGTGTCTCTTTGTTGTTCTCACCATTTTATTTTATTTTCTGTTTTATTTTCTATTTTATTTTATTACTTTCCTTTCCTTATTTTCTGCTTCTTATTGTGTTCTCATGTTGTTGTCAGTCACCCAGAGTCTTTGGGAACTGGGTATTATGAAAATTACCTACCTACACAACCTTACTGCTTTGAATTAATGATTTTGCTTTCTATTTCCAATCACTGTAATGAATAGTTATTATTATTGCTACTATATTTTTATGGTGATTGCTGTTTATATTTCACTACGTTAATTAAATCAGCCTGTTGTTGTGTTCCATTTCTAAAATAAATCATAATATCATAATAGGAAAAGCCGATTTTCAGCTTCCCTGTGATATCTTTAGAGACAGAATTCTTTTTTTTAAATCTTTCTCTTTAGTTACATCTTCCTCTCTCTGTGTGTTTTTAAAAAACTCACTTTCTTTTGAATCAATGCCTTTTAAACAGAAAGGTCTGTTGGGAAAGTAGTTGGAAAAGAAAGATGGTGATAAAATCTTTCAGTTTTTATACCGATGTCAGGATATGCTTTGGAAAGTTTATTGTATAAGAGTTTATAGTATAAGGTCAAAGGCCCTAAAACAGCAGAATCTCAGTTTTATGGCAGTGGTTTGACATTTTTTTTTTTTAAAAAATCCAGCTCTATTACTTTTATATGTAACTTAAACTCCTTCCTCCTCCTATTCTCTCCATAACAATAGGTGAGGTGTGTTGGGCTTAGAGAGAATGACTGGCCAAAAATCAGCCAGCCAACTTTCATGCCTAAGGCAGGACTAGTACTCACAGTCTCCTGGTTTCTTTGCAGCCTCTTAACCACTATATCTTCTTTTTTCTTCCCACTTATTCCCAACAGGGCAATGCACTATTGCTGACACTTGCTGATGTAGAGCCTCCCTGTTCAATCCATGTTCGCATCAGTTGGACTTGAGGAAAAAATAAATATTTAACTTGAAAATCCAAATTATCAAGCCCCCCAAGATTAAGGTAAGAGATGGAAGCTCAACTTCTGTTCTGAAGCGTTTAAAGATTGTCCTGTTTATGCTGATGGTGCCATTTGTATCTCGATTACATAAAGAATAGAATAATAGAATAGAATAATAGAATAATAACTTTACTGTCACTTTGAATGTACACTAATCGGCATGCACTAAAATGAAACTTCGTTGCATACAGTTCTCAAAGGTTCACCACCTCCAGTATACACTACACAAATATGACAAAAATAAATAAATAAATACAGAATTATGCATATACCCACATATATTACATGACACAGAGAAACAACATGGACTAGTTCGGATTATGTATACATGTACATGGTGAGAAAAATGAATCTTGCGAATTTACTAGATGCGAACTGCAGTTGTTGTGAACCTGTTAGGTCTACACCCATAGCCAGAAATAAAGGGACAAGTACAGATATGTGTTTATGAAAGTTCATCACTGTTCATTTATATCAGGGGTCTTCAAACTTGGCCCTTTTATGACTTGTGGACTTCAACTCCCAAAATTCCTCAGCCAGGCACGCTGGCTGAGGAATTCTGGAAGATGAAGTCCACAAGTCGTAAAAGGGCCAAACTTGAAGACCCCTGATTCATATAAACAGTAACTTTTCCATAAAAGGTACAGTAACGGTTTCCCTGTTCAGTTCTATCTGACTCTCTGTTTCTTGGCTGATGGAACCACCATTGTCCAAAGACATTTTCTGTGATCATGTGGCCAGCATGGCTCTAAACAAAAGGTGCACAGAACACTGTTACCTTCCCAGCAAAGTGGTACCTATTTATCTACTCTCATTTGCATGCTTTCGAACTGCTAGGTGGGCAGGAGCTGTTATGAGGATGGGAGCTCACCTTGTTCTGCGATGCTTGGATCTCGAACCTGGGCTGTCAGCTTTTCAGCTGACAAGCTCAATGTCTTTAACCGCTCATTAAAAAGTGCTACATTTTGCTTACCTAACATCAGACTGATCTGATGGGTTTTGTACAGGAGTAATTTATTTAGGATTGTGTGGTGTTTGGAAATGGAGGAAACCATGAATAATGACAATCTTTTTTTTTTCCCCTGACACTTCATTCCTTTCTCTTTTTGGTTTTTGAAAGAGACAGACAGATCTTGGTAGATATCTGAACAGACCTAATAGATTTTAAGTGAGACCAAAGATCACATGAAATTAGATCTAGGGTCACGTGTGGCTTAGCAAATACAAATAGTTCTCTGGAATACTTCTTATGAGAGTATCTTAAAAAATGCAGGCATTTCAACTATGTGGAAAACTCGAGGGGAACCAATGAAGTTTCATTCACTTGTGCTAGATTTCTTATTCTTTTGTTCCTTCTTTCCATGTTTTTTAATTATCTATTATGAAATCTATTGGTTAACCACAACAAAAATGTTTTCTATACTATTTCCTCTAGATTTTTCCTGGGATTCTCCCTTGGGAATTTTCTCTGTAGATATACATAATATTTTCTGTCAGTGTGAAGCATTAGTGCTGCCATTTGCAATGAAGGGAAACAGTAGGAGTTTGCAATTTAGTATTTACATCTATAGAATTTTTAGCATTTTTAATGGTAAAATTGTAGTGCCGCTTAAGCTGCCTAAAGGCTAGACATTAAACAAAATGGTATTTTTTAGTTTTCTCTCAACAGTGATTCTGTGGCAAGTTGCCTCTAGCAGTAGAGGAGGCAACCTTTGACTTTTATCAAACACAGCTATGTATTTGAAACTGGTGTCTTTGCATTTGTTTTGATATTGCTGAAAATGTATTCCATTGATATGTGGCTTGTCTTAAAAAAATATTCTGGCCTCAAATGGTACTTGGGAAAAGAGGTAGTTGAATAAGAGCTCAATTTTATCAAGCTTATTGGGGTTCTAAGCTATCCTCAACAGGAAAAGTATCCAGCATATTTTCTTTCTTTTAACATCATCTGGTCCATTTGTAAATTGTGGGTTGTATTGTGTGTTTATGGAGGGGGGGGGAGAATTAGCTTCCCAAGCAGGAAAAATAGCCAGGACATGTGAATAAGTACAAATTGGCATTCAGAGGAAAAATGCCCTTCATTTCTAAAAGCTACAGATCAATTGATTATGTGGCTGTTTGTGAAGTGCTACTCCAGCCTCACAGCAGGCTCCCTGGGAGTGCTGTGGCCATCTTCTCTGATAGATGAATGGTGTTTTTTTTTTCTGTGTTAGGACTCCTAAAATAATCAGGCAGTTTCGGAGATGTTTAAAAAGGATCCATGAGTTCCTTTCCACTAAAGCAAGCCATGAACGTTTCAAGAATCTAAATGAAGAAATGTTTTAGAAGGAGATCCTTGGGGATAAAGAATAAAAGGGAAAAAAATTGAAATATATCGTACCCAAAAAATTCTACTGTCTTAGAATGAGCTGGGAATGACAGTAATTTGAATAATTTCATATTATAAAAATGCATTTGTGATTGAGTAGTATAGAAATATCTCAGTAAATCAGTTGATATTGTCAAAATATACTTGTAAACTAAAATCAATTCCAAATCCACTTTTGCTTTCAGTGGGAGTTAAAGTAAAATTTAACTCCCACTGAAAGTAAATGAAATTAAATAAATACAATTTCATTAAAGTGAATGAAATTTTAAAATAATAACTTTGAGTGGACTTGTGCCCATAGGTCGATGCCACTTTAAGTCAACTAATGTTAAAGCTATGAAATACGGGTGGGCTTTGTGTATGGAAGCTGAAATGGAAATACATCGTTTCGGTGCTTGGCTTATCCAATCTAGTTATAAATACTGTATATTCTAAAATACAGGTAGTCCTTGATTTATAGCCAGAAGTTGGGACCAGAACTTCCATTGCTAAGCAATACAGTTATTAAGTGAGTTATCATGTGACAGTGTCCAATTTTTCTACTTTTTTGTGGTGGTTGTTCAGCAAATCACAAAATTATTAAGGAAATCACACAATTGTTAAGTAAACCCAGCATCCCTCACTGAATTGGCTTGTTGGAAACCAGCTGGGAAGGTCACAAATGGTGACCACATAATCCCGGGATGCTTCAATCATCATAAATACATGCCAGTTGCCAACCACCTACATCACAATCACGTGACTGTGGGGATGCTGTGACTGTCATAAGTGTCATACTTTCTGCAGTGCTATCATAATTTCAAATGGTCACTAAACAAATGGTCATAACTTGAGAACTATTGTAGGATTCTCTAACTCTCTCTCCATATAGATTGGAACTATAATTTGTAGAATTTGGAGATAATCCAAGCCTGTTGTCCATTTACTGTGAATTGCAAGGTTAAAGCACCTAGAAGCCACCAGTTTGGGGAAGGTCAATCAAAACCCATAGCTACTACACTTCCTGACAAAGTCAGTGAGTGTTTCTGGAGTCTGTACTTAAGCATATAGATGGAATTATTTTAAGAGATGTCCATTAAATGCTACAATCCAACGTGTTCAATCTTGATCAATAATGATTTACTTCTAATTTTACAATGTATTAATAGTGTTCAACATTAGGGTTGTATATCTTGTAGAATGAGCAAAAGTAATTTGATGTTTGTTTCAATTCTGTGCCCTTGTATTCAATTTAAACTGATAGATAATTTCTAATAAAACATATATAGCAGCCTCATGATTATGTAGCTCCTGTAATACATAAAACATTCTTTTTGTTCTGGAACTTTAAATTTTCTTCTCTGGATCATGCTTATCCATCTGTTCTGGGAGTGGCTAGAGATTTTTACAAAATTAATTCTTTGAATTAGAAATAGATCATGGTGTTGTGGACATGTCTTGGCCCTGAAACTATTTCATTTCATTCAGAACACCTTGTCTGGAAGACCACATACTGCTTCTGATTTAAGGGAACAACTTCCAGAGAATTGTCAGATCATCCCAAAGAGGGATGGGATGTAATTGCATGGTTCAGAGAAGAAATAGTTAGGTGTTCTCAGTGCTTTTTTTGTAAAAAAACAAAAACAAAACACACACGTCATACAACCCGCCTTGCCTACCCTACAAGGTTTACCTTTGTAGTTGAAAAAAAAAATCTTCAATTTTTAGTGTATTTAACAGATTAGGATTTTGTTCAAGGTAAATTAATACTATTGATGTTACCATGCACTGTGTGGCTTTAAATTACAAAAAGGCATTTTATTCATCTTTTGGGATGTTTACCACTGGCATACCCATTTAGTTTAATGAGTGCAAATGTCAGCTTTCTATGTGGAATGAAATTGGCCCAATAAAACAAAATTTGGTTGCTTGTAAAAGATTGAATTATTTTTAAGAAGTTGTCAAACAAGGTGGAAAAATTTACATTTGGAGCTTAATATGGATATTGACTTGAAACAAATTAAAGTTGAAACTTCGGCAGTGAATAGATTACTTTTAATTTACCTTTAAGTTAAACCCAATTTAATAAATAGATCTGACTAAATCTCATACTGTAGGTCTACCTTTACATCTGACCAATACATAATTAATATATATTATTATTAATAATAATACCTCCAAATCACAAGACATTGAATTTATTTTTATTCTTCCCCTCTGCAGTTTGAATATAAAGTATAAAAGACTAAAAAGAGATTTTCGTAGACTTCCCAAGGAACCCGAAACAGCAAAGTTTCGCTGTTGGGCAAGTTTCCACACCAGCCGCCTTTCTTTCCTCTCGCTTCGCCTCTTTTTAACCTCACAACTCCACCTTCTGTAAGGGAAGGAAAAAGCCTCACTCACCCTCTCGTGAAAGAGGGCCTCCATGTTTATGAATCTCCCACCGCCACCATCGGCTTCCACACCACATGGTCCAACCTAGCCAATCAAGCTATGCTCTGGCTGTTGTGCTCAGGCACCTCATGGCTTCTCCTAGAGGAGGCAGAAGCACCGGTCAGAACCCCTCTCACACTGTACCACCAGCGGGGCATTTTCAAAAGCAAATGAGAATAGGAAGGGCAACAATAGGAAAAGAATGCAACTCTGGAAAATCGGTCGAAAAAAGAATGCCAGAACTCTGTTCCAGTGCGTTCTATGACAAAAAAGCCCTGGGTGTTCTAGATTACCCCAGAATGTTCAATTCCCAGAATGATAGATTTGTACATATGTTTGGTAGGTAGAAAGAATATGGATCATGGAGATATTATGATTTTCTTCAGCAAAGAGGCCACCTGATTTGCCTCATTGAAATAACTACATATGCTGGCTTCAAACAGTTTTTTTTTTAAAAAAAATAAGCTTATACTAATAGAATCTTGCAAGTTTAAAGGACACACATGCACAGACAGTTAGACAGACATATCCCTCTACTTTTCAGAGAATACTCATCTCTTCTGAGTGATTTCTCTACCTTCATTCCTTCTGTGGGCCAAGATATCTCTTCACCAATCATTGCTTATTCATACAGCCCATTAAACAGCCTGAATAATTTTTGGTATGCAACAGAGAAATCCAGCCTGTGTGGTGACAGTAATTGCTGCATGATTTTGCTGAGTTCCTCACAAGGGGGTCAGGCTGTATAATTTTGGTGTTTATTCAATCTGCACTATGTGCCAAAGCCACCCTAGAGAGCTTTCAGCCATTGGTATGGGAAAAGGTCCCTCTAAATCTTTTTCAAGTGCACAATTCTACAAGAGAAGGCTGTAAGTGGCTATAAAGAATATTGTGATAAAGCAACACTGCTTTAAACCACATTTCTTCTGGAAACAACTTTAAGCAGCTGTTACATTTACAGTGCTCTCTCTGCTTCATTTAGCAGATATCACCCAAGTTTAGTCTAAAATTTGCTTGGAGTAAGGCATGTTCCATTAAATGAAATGGAAAATTTCAAATGGATGTGTTTATGATTGACCTACAAGTTGGGAATGCTTAAAGGATTTTCTTGTGTATTTTGTGCTATCTAAACACATATGCTTACAAAGTGAGGTGGATTACAGAACAGATTAGCATATGTTCTGAGTTAAATTAGCAGCTTTTAATAACAGTAACCTTCTGAGGACTTACCCAAGGTTAATTAAACCTGTGACTCAGTTTGCTTGGATAGGCTTAAAGTAATAGAAAGTGTTATGGTATGACTGATTTGTTAAGAAATTGTATAGAATAAAGCTTTTATCCTCAAAGGATCAATCCCAACATTTACATTTGTGTTCAGATTATCAAAAATTTAAGTATGAATGTGCAAAGTAAACTAGTGTATTTTAAAAATATTCCTCTTATACACAGAATTGATCCTCATTTGCTGCAGCAGTAGGTGTTGCCAATTACAATGGAGTCACCAATGTGCTGAGCAGAATGAAGAGGACTGAAACTGTGTGAAATCAGTAGGGAATTTAGCTATTTCTAGTAGGCTTTTCAGAAATCCCTTACAATTTAAGATGGGATGATTACTTCATAATAACAAGATGAGTCAAGTGCCTGCTTCCAGCTATAGAAAATGATAAAATCTGAGCCATTCAGAACTGTTGATTCCTTTGTCTACTGCGGAAAGCCTACAGTGACAGGGCAAGGGACAGGAACAAAATAAAGGTTAGTCTATAGTTGCCTGTACTTAATATAGAAGGTGCAGGTTATGGGCCAATAATGTATGAGGTTGTTACGATAGCATGTATTTTTTTCCTGGATGTTGTGAGGTTGTATTAGTTGCAGGATTGTGGTTCTACCTTCATAATTTTGCTGAAATACAACACTTTCTCATGTATGAGAGGTATAGACCAGGAACATTGGAAGCTGCCAGCCCATATTGTATGTTGTTCTGCATCATCATATTTTCAGATAATGGTGGTCTGCAATAGAATTCCCATGGCTCATTAAAAAAATGAGAATCTGAACACGATTCTTTATATCCCCACTTCCTTTTTTTTTTTTTTTCATACTTTGCAATTTGGAAGTGGAGCTCTAAAATGGTGTGATTTGGTACTGCCTAATTGTCTGAATGCTCTTGACTGCTTTGCAAGTGTGTAATCAGCCCCTCATTTGAGTCTTCCACTTTTCTCCCTTCAAAAGTAGGCTGCTGCAGTGTTTGAACAGTTAGCTGAAGTCATTACATTCACTGACATTTTAACCGTGGTTACTTGTCTAGACTGAAGTATTGTAAGTCATTTGAAAGGATGAGAAGACCTAGGGGGTCAGAAAAAGAAATGGATAAATCAATTGAGGCTGAGGATTTGTACATTCAAACTGTAGTACGAGGGGGGCTTGGGGTGGAGAACTAGGCTGCTGTCAGCATAGCTAGTACGGAAGATGCATTTCATACACAGGCATTTACCCTGAAGAATTTATTTATGTGCTTAAAATGTATTTAGTTACTTATATGAAACTAAAACATGTAACATAGAGATGAAGGCTATTCATACAAAATGCCAAAAGAGAATTTAGGCTGGTAGAAATAGAAACACTTTATCGTTTTCCTCTTTTCTCACAGAAGATGAAATCTTTTGGTTTTTATTTTCAGGTAAGTATAGTTTTCTATTCATTCCCCAAATGCTAGCATGTGTACAGTGTTGCACATTTGAAAATTACCATTTTGTACATTCATTAGATGTTACATGTTTCAGTTAACTTGTATTTCCTCTTTGTGGCCACCAAGAATTTCTAAGCTAAAGCTAATTGTTTCACGATGTAGAAAATCAGTACAATCCCTTCTAGTCTCAATATTAGTCATACCTGATGTTGAAAAATCAGGATATCTGAAACTTGTGTGTCATTGATACATAAGACCTTTAATATCATATCTGCACCCGATTCATGAAATTTAAAATCTGTCCCCTTGTTTACAATTTAGTCAGCTAACCTGTGCCCAATAGATTATCTCTGAATGCTATTTCTGTTCCATAACTTTACTGATGGATGTTAATAAACTTTTATGTATGATTACACCTATAAATTATGTTAAAAAGTGAAAATAAGCTCATAGAAAGGGATAAATGGAGGAACTGAATCACTATTCAACAGGATATCGCTTTCTGAGGAAAACAAGGGTGGATATCCCTCACAATAATAATGATAAAGGCATTGGATTCCTTTTTTATATTACAGCATAGACTGCTTTCTTATTCTTTTTTGAATTTAAAATGGTTTAAGTGAGAAAGCTGAACTAGCCTCAATTATACCTAATATTTAATGTCACTCCTTTGCTTTTAATTCTTCATAGAATTGTAAAGAAAAAACGTTGCATGTGCTTGTGTTATGCCTGAAATCGGGATATATGGGTCCTTAGAAAACACAATTAAAAAACAATAGTAAGATTTAAGTCTTTGAAAGTCAGTAGGGTTATTTCATTTTAAATCCAAACACTCCAATCAATGTGTTTTTTTGGACATTGTGTCTCTCGGCAATAGAATGTAAATGTGATCACTAAAGATAATTAGTTTTTCCCCTGGGTATTAACTGAAATTTGCATGAGTGTAACACCTTTGCTAATAAAGTAACTCAAGGAGAGAAGTGAGAGCACAAAAAGGTTTCAGACTCACAATCCAATGCACTGTATTTGCACAGAAAGTGCAAAGGGTTTTTGTTGTTATAGAAATTGGAATTTAGTCCAGCTCCTAGGTTGTGCTAAAATTGGAATTTAGTCCAGCTCCTAGGTTGTGCTAAAATCAGTCTATTATACTGAATCCAGGTTTATACCTTAAAAACTCAGGTCTCTGAGAAAAGGTAGGAAACACCATGAAATTAGGGTTTTTTAAAAACTCTCCCAGGTACATATTAAAAATGTCCAGCCTATTGCTAACTTACCACAGGTCATGAAGTAACAAAAAATCTCCTTGTCACTGTTCTGTGTAAGGGAAGAAAATAAATGGCTTACACTACAAATCCCATCCATGTTTTCCAGTGAATGTCATGTGCATTTGGCTGGCCATTTGCAAAATGCAAAGTTTTAGGGAGGAAGGAGGCCACATTGATGGAATACAGGTCCTTATGTTTCTATTAAACAGCATCTGTTATTGATGGACAGCATGGAAAAAATCAGGAAAAAATGCAGATTTAGTCCTTGAGATCGGCTTATATCATGGAGACAAGCAGGTTTAACCTCATCTGGAAGTGATGCAAAGTGTGTATGTGGAGATGTCAGCCCTTCAATGTAGACCACATTAGGAATGAATGCTGACACTACTTTTACTATAAAGTTATAGTAACATAGTCTTGCAAGGTTGAATGTGTTCTGCCACATTCCTCTCTTTATCTTTATGACAATTAGGGAAGGTCACTTGTCTGATACACTTCCTTAGATTATAATTCTGCCCTAGACTCAGATTTCTTTTATCTGACTGTTTTCATGGTAGAAGAGCATCTACCAGTTCCTCAAGGTGTTATGCCTATTTAAAGGGGAAAGGGAGCACAATGGCTCCATTAAAGTTAAAGACATTGAGCTTATTAGCTGGATAGCATTTGCTGCACAATGGGGTGAGCTCCAATTACCTGTCCCAGCTGCTGCCCACTTAGGAATCTGAAAGCATGCAATTGTGAGTAGCTAAATAGATACCACTTTGGTGGGAAGGTAACAGTGTTCCATGCACCTCAGAGTAAAATTATGTTGGTCACATGACCATGGAAATGTCACCAAGGCCTGCAAAAATTCTGCTTTCATATGATTTCACCATATGATTTGTTCCCTTACAATATTATTTCCATTTTAGGAGGATAAGGAGTCTGGAAATGGTAGTGCAGCTGCAGCTCTTACTGAAGTGATAACTGACTTAAGAATGATGGGTGAAATGATATAGCATCAGTAATATTATTCCCACCATCCCTCTTTTTACATCACTCCTTCCTTGTAGATTATTGAGGTTCTGAGGGTCATAAAGCAAGAGGGGAGAAGAGGCCTGGTCCCATGCCTCAGAGTCTCAAGACACTTGCATCTTCTTTTGGTATACCCATAGCAATGAGTTGACAATTTTACAGTGTTATATTTGTCTTATTGTTTTATTATTATTATTATTTTTCCAAGCAGAATTAAATCTCCATCTGTATAGACAATATTTATATTATCTCTGCAGATGGAGAATCAATGTTTTAGCTACAAATGGAAACAATTAGTCCTGGCACATCCCCATAGATTTAGTGTCTTCAACAAGTTCTCATGTGTCTACTAGTATTTCCTTCTTTTACCACTAAGTTGCTGAGTAGTGAAGTGGTAGTTTAAAGAATTCCAGCTGCATTCTGAAAATCTTCAGGACTTCAGTGTTCATCAGAAGAAGATTTGGTAATCTTATAGACACATTGAGCTAAGATTACATTTGTATCCATATGTAAATAATTTGCTGATAATATATAGTCAGTACAATCTTTTTTGACAGTATATTTGGTCAAATATTTTTCATGGAATACATTTTATGGGACAAAGAGATTTTTAAAGCAAATGTTTAAAATGAAATAAAGTCATCAGCATATATGATCACCAAAAATAATGGAAGAGTGGCAGCTATTCCATCTCTGAAGAATTTACTAAATTCCCAACTGAATTAAGAGTTGTCATGAATTATTGGCATTATTATTGATAGTAATGGCCCTAAAACAACATCAGGTCACACCAGGGTGGATTTGATTTAAATCAAGTCAATTTAAATCACTAGTAAAAAGGCTTGATTTAAATCAACTTGATTTAAATCATAATTTTTAAAGAGCAACTGTCAACTCTGTTCCTCAGCGGCTTTTACTCTGGCCCACTGTTGACTCACCGGCAGTCCCCACTCACTTTAATGGGATGGCTGGTGATGCGGCAGTGACATAACAAGCTGAGGGACGTGATGGGCAGCAGGTGAGTGAATGCCATGATGGATCTGAAATGACAGGTGCTCTTTAAATGTAAGGACTCATTCTTGCTGGTAGTTAGAATCTTTAATATTATTATTTGCAAACAAAATGAAGGTTTCCTATTTAGAATAATAAGCTGTCAGGTTAGTAAAACAGCGATATCAGAACTGATTTTAGATTAATAAGTTAATCACACATAGTTGGAGAACTACTCAAATTATTTTATTTAATTAAAACATTTAGATGCATTTCTCTTCAAACAATCATACAGTTTGTAGTGTACATAGATTTGCAAAACAGTGGGATAAAGGAATATTCCTGAACTTTGTTTTATGATTTATTTCAGGTGATATTGTGTGAATGCATCAATGCAGCGCATGTTATCTCAGCTTGCAGAGCTTGGATTCATTGAATGAGTTTACTAAAAATGTAAATATTGCAGAATATATAGCCTTATGCTGCATAACTAAGCTCCATTTCATAATGAATAAACTAAATTATTAATGTATCTTAAATAGAAAACTATATTTAGATAGATTTTTACTCCAAAAGTATTTTATTAAAATAAATTTGATAAAAATAAAAAAAAATCCAATTTAAATTTAAAAAAACCATTTTTTTATTTTTATTTTTAAAAAATCATTTATTATTATCCACCCTGGGTCATACTAAAATAACCTTCTTTGTCATAACTACCCTTTTGCTTTGGCACATTTTTTTCATGTTCTACCTGAGTTGTAAAATTCAAATACTGATTGTTATAAGTGTCTTAATTTCTATAGAATGAATTAGGATCATGGCCTATTTTTTTTCTTTAAGTTCTTGGCAAAGTAAATTAATGCTGTTGCTTATTTTTAAATCATGGTCATTCTTCATGGAAAATATGTAGTAGGAAATCTGAAAATAAGAAATCTGAAATAATTGTATAATTAGAACTCACTGGACATAATATGTTTATGTCTTTCTGCAAATAAGATGATAATATGTATCTGCAACTACACTAGCCTATTTGTCTTTAAAATGTCTAATGTCTTTAAAATGAGCTCAGCACACTGGAAATGTGAAATTGGAAACATGTGAAATATATTTCAAGTTTCAACATGAATATTTGATTAATGTTGTTCAAAAGAAAGGTAACAAACTGGAAAAAAAATCTTTTTTTGAAACACATTTTATTGGTTTTTTAAATCTTAGAAAAGGGTGCTCAGGACACACCATGGTGTTTGGGTAATCAAACATTCAACAGTAAAACCATATATAAATAACTCAATACATTCAACTTCCCCTCTCTATTTTCCTCAACTAGCATAATACGTTTAAAATATTCCATTTCTAATTTAAATTTCTATAACTGCTAAAACTGTTTTAAAACTATATAAATTTGCAATCACCATAATCAAATTTAATTTTAAATCAACAAGTTATAAATTCAGCTATCCCTTCCAGCTATATTCTAATTCTTAATCTCTTATATCCCTCATTTTATGACAAGTCTCATTTATTTCTTCTTCCACTACACAATACATATCCTAATTAGGATAAAATATTAATCTACCCTATACATATATAATCCATCAATTGATCAATCTCTTTAAAATAACAAAATGGTGTAAGTCTTAACTCATTTCAATTCATTAAACAAAATTCAAATTTCATCCAATTAATTATCATACCTTATCACATCTACATTATCATACAGAAACATCATTTTACTAATTTAAAACAATTAATTATTAAAACAATCCAACTCTAAAAAGGCCAGCATTTTTTCCATTCCAATACATAATAATTTCCATAAAAATAAATCTATTATTCCAAAAAGTACATTCTTAATCTAATTAAAACATCTGTTCTAATAATCCACATTTTTCTTACTTCTAACTCTGAATCTTAATCCTTAAAACTGTCCATAAATCAACATTTCCTTTAATCTATTACACAATTTTAAATTTCTCTTTTCAGTCTTATTCTGGCTTTTTTTCTGTGCCAAGGAGGTTTCCACAACTAAGCTTCCCTTTCAGCCAATAAATCTCTCTTTGTTGCTTGTAATGCTCTTTGAAACAATAAAAATCCCATCCTCTGCATTAGGCATCTATTTCTCTCATCCTTAAAGCTTCGTTGCTTTAAAGTTTCCAATCTTAATCTTTGATTCTTCTGGTCCTCAAAGCTGTAGACGGAATATTTATAAGATAAAATAACTTCCTCATTTATCTCAGTTGTTTCCTCTTCTAGTATGTTTTGATTTATAGAATAGTCAGATGTAGTCTGGATATCATATTGAAGATTTAAAGTACAACTTCTGGATCTTAATTCTATAGTAAACTCTTTCATTGTAGCACATATTTCTGCAGTGGCCTCATAAATCTTTTCCAACATAAGTTTGCAGTTTAATTGTAAATGAGTTTTCTCCATTTTGATAGTAATTAAAAAGAGTCTCTTTTTTCTTCTTGTGGAGGCTGTATTTAATAAAAGTTAAACAGTGTCCACCCCCACAACTCTCACAGCTGCATCAGCTTATCTTTTGTCTTCAAAAGTAATTTAAAGGTCCATCTATTCCAGTATTTCTCAACCTCAGCAATTTTAAGATGTGTGGACTTCAACTCCCAGAATTCTCCAGCCAGCATGCTGGCTGAGGAATTCTGGGACTTGAAGTCCACAAATCGTAAAGTTGTTGAGGTTGAGAAACACTGATCTATTCCATCTCCAAAGAATAGCCAAAAGTTGCAATATTAGATTTTCGCCACTAGATGTCCTCAGTAAGTTGAAAAAAACTTTTCCAGACACCATTTTTCCCCTTTTTTCTTTCTTTTGAAATATAATGTGAAAAAAGAAATAATCTTCCAGCATAAAATGATACTACAGCTCTTAGAATAAAAATTTTTTTTTCTGTATCCCAAAGCATATGAAAATAAAGTATAGTCTTTAAAATTTTATTGTATTCTTTTGTTCAACACCTTTCTTCCCAAACATGTAGAAGCTGCTTTTTCAAGCCAGGGAAATAATTCCAACAAGGCTCTTACAGGCAAAAAAAAAAAAAAAAAAAAAAGAGAGAGGAGCAGGAAAAAGAAAAAAAAGTCTCACCCGGATTCACCACGGTGGGTCTTGCAGCTTAGATGTTCTTTGACTTGCAGTTTGAAGCGGCAGGGTGATCGGCCATTTTACTGGCTGACCTTCTCCGTCAGTCCTCAGAGATAGCTCAGACAGCTGGAGGAGCTGCTGCTCCTTCACAGCCGAGCAAAGCCTCCTCGACAGAAGTCGCACCCTCCAGGGCGACTTTCAACCCGCATAAGGGTCTACCGGCAGAGGGAAGCTAGCCGACGAGGATACAAGTCTCTTCGTTCGGCTAGAGGCGCCGCAATCCAGAACCACTGGAAAAAAATCTTAATAAATCATCCAGCCCAGTATTATACAGGAAAGTTTATGCCTGGGCCATGCACAGATGTTGCTGCTTCTGTTTTCCTGCAATGGCTATCATGAGCAATACTCAAAAGCCATACTACATATTTTGAAGTTACCACCTTTGTAAAATTGGCCCATGCCCTATGTGATTCTTGTATGTAGCAAATATTTTATCACCTGGATCTAGTTAGGATAAACAGCTTGAAATAAGATAATTTTATTTGTGGATGAAAATGTTTTAGATTAAGGGCACTACATGCAAACATTACTAAGGAACTATTGAGTTACAAACTTTTGCCAGTATGAACAAACCTGTCCGTACGCAGAAGTCTGAAGAAGGCAGGAAAGGGTTAATTTCCAGTATGTTACTTACATACACAGCATGCTGGAAATCTTTTCTCATTTTCTCCCAGTTTCCAGGACCTTCTAGGTTAGAGTTGCCGACAGGTGCAGTACAGTTCTTTCCTTACTTAAGCAGCAGCATCATGATAAAACAGTGTTTAAGGTAAAGTAAGACCTGTACTGTGTGTGTATGTTTATATTAGTTGGTCTTGCAAACAAAATGGACTTACAAAGAATCTCTCCGGACATAACCTGTTTACAAGGAGAGTACTATATATCTTTATTTGCAGTAGTGGCGGATATCTTTATTTATTGAGTGAAACGATCATGACGACACCAACTTTTCCTCCTCTTTTTTTTCTAAAGTCAACTTCTCCCACCAAAGAACAGTAGCAATAGTTCCATTGGTTCTGCTCTAGTAAGGAAAGGATCAGAAAAATATTTCATTTTAGAATTCATTGATAAATTCGTAATTTATTCCTTGGAAAGGATTACAGCAGAGTTATAAAAGTTATGGTCTAGAGCAGGAGTAGGCAATCTTGGCTCTTTTATGATTCATGGACTTCAACTCCCAGAATTCCAAGAGCTTCCAAGAGCCTTGAATCACACAACTAGAAACTGAATCTTTATTTAAATTCGTGAATGATAGGACACCTGTCAGTCAGATCTAAACAGTTTAATGCTCATATAAAATTTATATCCCTGATTTACTGCTTATTTTTCCTTTGTCCTTCATATAACATTGTTTATCCCCAAAAGTAATAGAGTTATGGGTCTGTATGTAGGTAAGAAATCTGCTTCCTTGCTGTTAGCTATCTTCTTCCCATTGCTCTTAGTAATCAGAAACTCAATTCCCACTTTCAGTATTAAATCTTAAGTGCTTTAAATGTTATTTTTGTTTTGTTATTTTCCCCTCTCCTTCACTTTAATGGCCTTATTTTCCTGGGGAAAGGACTGCAAGATGGTCTTTCCAGATCAGATAAAGTAACAGCCTGGAAGGTTTTAGAAGCTTCTGTTTTTAAGGGACCACTTAATGATGTAACTCATTAACCTGCTTCTGTTGCCTTTATCCTTAATCTACTGCTTTTTCTCATAGACATAATCCATACAGAAGTCTTGGTGGTGACACCACATGAGCAGTGTTGGCTAGATACTATTTATGCAGTAGTAGATATATTTGTCAAAATCTCTTTTATTACCATTTGGAGCAAATTGAATTGTCATACTTTAAATGAAGATGAAATAAGAGGACATATTTTGCTTCAAGAAGTAGTTTAGAGAGTTCATTTAAAATTGTAACACTCTTTTGAAGTTTTGCAAGGACCTAGAATTCAATGTTCCTTTGATTTGATGAAAGAGTAACCAGAAGCTTTCTTATAAAGTGGAATTGTTTTTATTAGGAATTTCTTATAACCAGCTAAGCCAGTTTGCTTGTTCAAATCTACTTTATGAACTAGAAATGATCCTTCTTTTGCATTTTGTAGTTCCCAAATTTTACCAGATTCCAAAATGTATACCAAAATTGTGTGGGGTTTTTTGGGGGGGGAGGGAATGAAAAATTTAAAAACAAGTTTGTATTTTAGTGTGCATAAAGACTATATAATAAAATGTATACCAAATATTTTGAAAATATGAAAACCAAAGCCCTAGGATGTATGTGCATGTATAGGAATGATGTAGGCAGGCTGATTAGAAATATTAGCATGTTGATGAATGAATGAACTTAGATTAGTTTACATTAAAAATGTATTGATATATCCATCCCTTGAAGCTTCTTTGTTGTCTGGATCCCCCCCCCCCAATACACACACACTGTATTGCTTCTTTAATGAAGACAGTTTGATTAAGGTGCTTGCCTAGAAAACTGGAGACTGTGGAGATCTAGTCTCTCTTTAGCCAGCTCGATGATTTTGGATCACTTATTTTCTCTCAGCCCAATTCACCACATGGGGTGATTATTGTGGGGGAAACAGAAGAAAGAAGGTATTATGTATGTTCTTTGCCTTGAGTTACTTATAAAGTAACTGGTGGGGTAAAAAAAAATCTAAAAAAATGGTGCTTCAGCTCCAAAGCTGACAAATGGATGTCAGTATACGGGGCTTCCCCATTGGGGCTTCCTTAAAGAAGGCTGCATCTTTTTCTGGGCTTTCACAGTAATCACACAATCCCAGAAATACATGTTTGAAATAAAAGATATCAACAGGATGCACCAAAGTGCTTCAAGACAAGATACAGTTTCTTCCAGGAGGTACCAGCATGTATTTGCATAAACTCTCTGAAGTAGCTTTGCAACTTCTGAAACAAAAAACAATCCAGCTGTCTTTTAATATTCATAAAAATTCTCTTCAATACTGGATCCACTGTAAGACAGTGGTAAACATGAAAAGACATTTAAGTAGGACATGATCAAACACATGAAATCACAAGTGTGGTGATTGATCAGAAAAATCCAGTTAAAATTGGGACAGCTTATACTCCTCCTCTGATGTAAGCAAGAATTGTTGAAATAATGTTTAATCCATTTGTTTTATTTATTAAGAATTATTAGAAAAATAATATTTATTCCCAGTTATATTTACAACCGGGAATGTCAGGCACATTCTGACTTCGATCTGAAAGAACTTTGTACCATTAAAGAAGACAGAATCATGTGAAATAGTTGAGTTCTTTTATTTGTTATCGTGCCCATACAGAGATAATGTGTCCTTCAGTTAGGAAATGAAAATTATTTCCTGAAATGTAATTTGTTTTCAAATGAGCTTTGAACTCAAATTTTGGGGGAATGCATGTTGGATAATTTAGAGATGTGGAAGTTCCTTTTCAGACTAATCTTTTGAGACTAGTACCGCTACTAATATTCTTTTGTAGAAGAATACTCAATATCATAATAATAATAATGCACTTATGGAAATTTATTTATGAGACTTATTTATTTATGAGACTTATATACCACTTTAAGTGCAAGCACTCTCTAAGCGGTGTACACCAGTAAGCAATGTATATATATATTTACATTGCCCCCAACAATCTGGGTCCTCATTTTACCTACCCCGGAAGGATGGAAGGCTGAGTCAACCTTGAGCCGGTGAGATTTGAACCTCTGACCTGCTGAACACAGTCAGCTAAAGTGGCCTGCAGTACTGCACTCTAACTGCTGCGCCACCTCGGCTCATGGACTTCTGTATGTGTATATGTATATATACACACCCATTTTACTAATGAGGAAGCATTTTTTTATTTACTTGTTTTTTTAATTTATAGGTTGTCCAATTCCCAAACAACTCTGGGTGGTCTACGGCTAAAAAAATTAGCCGTCCATGCCACATGGCATTTTCCAGCAACTATCAGTATGCCTAGTTTCAAAAACAATAATGTTGTTTGCCTGATATCTGAAGGATAAGGAGAGATAGGAAGGCTATAATTAACCAATGAAGGAAGGAAGAAAAGAAAATTACAATTTTTCTAACAATTGGTTTATATTTCCTTTAGGTTTCTGCTCTTCAGATCATTTGGAGCATCAATCTTTTTTTAAAAAAAGATTCATTTTTATTTCATTTTGCAATGTTTTTGTATTCCCCCACCAACTTTTCTTGTGACTCAAAGTCTTTTCATGTGCATTTAGAGATTTTTACAGGAAGAACAGCAAAATATGCTCCTATGTACAACCAAATTATTCCCAATTTCACTGTGGATGAAATGTTTAGGTGAACTAGCATGGGACTTGGGCTTTAAGATATACTAAATTAATATACCTGTGCCAAATGCCTGTAAATGTTTATTGCTCTTTTGTATTCCACAAGCAGTAGCAATAAACTGGTTTCCATTTGAGAAATGATGGGAAGCCTCCCCCCCCATGGGTCTGATTGCTGGAACATTTGGCAGTCATCCAACTGAAGGAGCTTATCACAAGTAAAAAAAAATGTGTCAGAACTGACCCTGTCATTAGACAAAGGGAGATAGTTTTCTCAGACTGTATAGTTTGGTTGTAAAAGAACATCATATTGTTCTTAAATATTTGGTATTTTGTTCTATAAAAATTGGAAAGAAAGACATGTAGGAATTTCTGTGTCATATATCAAAATAATGTGTTTGCCTGTGAGTCCTATGCACTGGGACTGAATGAATTTCTTGTTTGACTGTATGTGTGTGCAGCACAAGAACTCTGAATATTCAGAGGGAATGCTGTTATCTATGTAGTATAATGAATGCCTGTTGCCGGACAGGCCCACTGATTGACTAAGTGTTCTTCTGTTCTTGTCTGGGCTGAATCTCTTCTGCTGTCATATGCTTTCTGTCTAGGAGTTATCTGCAAATACCATCTATGTCACTGGGCTGGATTTATGTTTGGGTTTATTTTTTTCCTCTAGCAACTCGCTGGGAATGAATTGGGCAGGGTGATGAGTTGCTTAATTGAATAACATTCATGCTGTGAAGGGTAATGGCTATGATAAAGTTAATTGGCTTCTTTGGATTTGTTGTTTTCCTCCACTTGATGGGTCAATCCAGTTTTTTTGTGCTATAATCATGGCACCCTGTTGGTGACAAAATTCTGTGGGGTAAGCTTTATGATCTAAGCAGACAAACAAACAACAAATATTCCACCACCTTTTTCAAGTAGTGAATCCATATGAAAGATGGAGTTCACTGCTTTATAAGTAGACTTCTATTCCTCCAGTCAAGTTTCTTACCCCAATTTGAATTCCAGATCCTCCTCACAGACCTTCAAAATCTAATCCAGAGGCCTGGGGATACTCCTGAGAAAATACTAATGGCTGTTTGGGAGAGAAGAAATGATCTCCTATTGCTTTAATAAACTATCACTGATTCTAAATACATAACTTTCACAGGGATTTAGACTGTAATTTAATACAAGATTTTGTTATTGTTGTATGATGCTTTCACAACTAGTTTTTTTCCCCTTTAAGGGTAAAATATATCACTTCTTATGGTTTGTAAAGATATGAATTATCTTAAGACAGCTACAAATTAACTCCAAAATCTTTTGCCTCTTTCTTCATAAAAACAGTCTAATTAATCAGGACTGTTTTTCATCATGTTCTTTGCAGGAGTATACTTGTGTAGCTAGGATAAATGTTAATGCATCAGTGCTGAAGAATGATGAATCAGTGTTTGTGGAAATGCGGCATGCACTTCAGAAAAAAAATGTAAGCTTTTGAGAGAAAAAAAGGAATAAATTACAAACAGAAAACCCCAACAAACATAAAACAAGCATCAGGAAAGATTTGTGGATTAGCCGCTCGATTAACTATGTGCTTCTACACAATAACAATAATGTACAAAGTTGAGAAAGATGGCAAAAATTCCATTGTTCCAAACTTATCCCTTTTCAAACCAACAAACTGGAAAGTCCTATGCATGATGCATGAAAATAATTAGTTTTTCCATTTTAAAAACTTCCATTTTAAAAAAAAAGCTCCTAGTGGGTTAAAAGAAATTTTATGTGCTGCTTGGTAGTCTGTAACAAAATAATTTTAAGGTATCTTACAACCAGTAGCAGTTTTTTAAAACTTGAAGTTCTTAATTGGGGGAAAAGATTGTAGTGAATCTGAATGGAAACGTACCTTTTTTGTGTATACTGTGTTTCCCCCAAAATGAGACCCGGTCTTATATTTTTTTGCCTCCAAAAGAGGCACTAGGTCTTATTTTGGGGGAATGTCTTACCTGCTTACCTCAGAACCGCCACAGCCAGGCCTCCCACACCCTGACACCTGCTGCCCGACTTCTTCTGCGGCTATTTGCAGCAGGAGGCCACGTGGCATGTCATGCTGGAGCTGCCGCTTGTGGCAGGACACCATGTGATGTGTCATGCCAGTGCCTTCACTCACCACAGAATGGAATGTGGCGCATTATGTTGGTGCCACTGCTCGCGGCAGGATGTCACGTGGTGCATCACACTGGTGCCACCACTCGTGGCACAATGCCGTGTGGCACATTGCACCGGTGCCACTGCTTGCAACAGGATACCATAGGGCGCATTCCGCCATGGTGCACATGAACGATGTGCCATGCGGCTTGCCATGAGTGGTGACACTGGCACAACACGCCATGAAGCTTCCTACCATAAGCACAGGAACCACTGCTATGTTCCATGCGCCATCCTGTGAGCAGCGGCACTGGCCCCCAGCAACCGCAGAAGAAGTCAGGCAGTGGCGCAACAGATGTCAGCTGATTTTGGGGGTGGGTTTATATTAGGTGCAAACGTAAAAATCAAGCTAGGGCTTATTTTCAGGAAACATGGTAGGCTCATACCAAGTGAGCTCTGTTAATTACACACACACACACACACACACACAAAATAGTATTTAGCGTATAGTGAAAATTATTGATTTGGCATTTAGCAACTTCAAAAACAAATCCCTTTAAGTTTGAACTAAATCTATTATTATTAGAATTGAGTGAATTATTTTCACTGAGTTTATAAGAATTGCCCAGGAAAAATATTCCATGTAAATATTTGATTGGGGTGCTTTTACAGTTTTGGGGTTTTCCTTTCCTACTGACTTCTGAAATGTTTATGCTGGAAAGGGATTTGAACTAAAAAGATATGTTTACGAGGCAGCCTAGAAAGAGGCACACTATAATAATTTTATTTTGTTTGCAACCACCATGTAAAGAAAACTGAGCATTGTCCACAAGGTCTGTATGTATATATGTATCTTTGAACATGTACCACATCTTTCAGCAAAACACATTTCAATCTTATCCTCTCAATGTATAAAAATGGGTTTTAAAAAATCTGAGCTAAGTCTGAATTAAATCTTCTGTGGCATATGTATAAATACATACCAACAATATTTTAATTCAGTCTATCCTTTGAGACACCCATACAACCATAATTTGGGTGAAATTTGAAGTGGAGAAACAATAATAATCTAATCACTTCCAGCCACACTCTTTTAGCTTTTAGGTAATGAGTAGTTTTTAGGTAACGAATACCTTGGACTTTACTTACCAGAGCAGTAGCATTCTTGCTTCTTATTATATTTTTTTTACAATCCAAGAGCTGGTTGTATAGAAATTAGGATTGTGAAGTACTTTAGTTTCAAAGGCAAAGGTGCTTTGGAGTACGTAGTAGTGCTCACAAAACATTATTTTCACCTCTTGAAACCTAGTTGTATCTTTTGCTGGGATTGTGTGGCTACCTTCTGCAGCTGCTACACAATCCCAGAAAAAGATGCCTGTGGTTTGAGGAGTTGCAGACAGGAACTATGGAAGTAAATATGCTCTCTTTGAAGCAGCTTTTTGAGTTTAATTTAAAAGACAAAACAGTCCTAAAAATAATATTTGTTGGAAAATGTTACTTCTCCAGCACTGGAGATGGATAATCCACGCAGTGGGTTGAGACTGTATTCCTGGCCAATCAGATCAGTCAGCCAAAGTTGCCATGCCTGTCCTGGACCATGACTTCCCAGTCTTGACTGATCTGGCCACAGAGACAGACGTACAACTTTGGCTCCTAGGCAGGTATAGTTCCTTTCCATTGGGGGGTTTATTTTCTAGTAGCTGAAATTGCTTAGTTTAAAAGTTAATTAGAGATAATTTAATTCAATTTAATTGATTACTCTAAAATTCCCTTGCTAAATTGTAAGACTCAGGAAGTCAGATTCCCTACAGGGGAAACCACCCTCACTTAAAAGGGGGAATTCCCTAACTCCCCTCCCTCACCCAAACCCCAACCACCCTCCCACAGCCGGAGCAGCCGGCTGCCATCTTAAACAAACGGGGAAGCTCGTGCAATCCCTCGCGTTAAAAAAAAAAGGAAAGAAAGAAAGACAGAAAGGCAAGCAATTAGCGAGGGGAACGGAAGACAAAGGGGACGCATGCTGGGAGGGAGATTGATTACGGGAAACAGCTGGCGAGCGAAGGAGCAGTTTCTTTCACTCACCAGGCTGCTCAGGGTCTTTTAAACGAGGCGCCATTGTCTGGGCAGCTGGGAGCATGCACGGCTCTTTGTTACAACCGCACGTGGCACCGGCAGCCTTTTTAGCACAGGCGCAGTAGTCTCCTGCTTCTTTAGACATGCGCAGTAGTCTCCTGGCAGTGGCGGCCATATTTTGTGCAAACAGGGGATCCAAGGCTCCCTGAGAAGCCTAGGTCCAGCCACTGGAGTAAAATAATAGGCAAGCAATACTAGGGTACTAGAGCATCTATTATTCATTTAGAGATATTCAAATCAGACACATAGCTGCTTGTTCCAGGACTTGGTGTCTTCAATCCAAAATAAATAAGAACCTTTCATAACTAACTGTGTTCAGTTGCCTTTGGCTCCTTCCGGACTTCGGGTCCCCCATTAGTGGCCCGTACACTTCTGGATTTAGTGGTGGGTTCCAGGCATCCCCAGTCGGGTGCCTGTCCTTACCCACCATAGTCAAGCCAGGTTCCAGGCATCCCCATTAGCGTGCCTGTTCTTATCCATGCACAGTGACTAACTCTGACAATTTTGCAGAGTCTGCTCCGGAGTTCCAGACGCCCCCTGTAGTGCGCCTGTCCTTACTCAAAGTTGGAGCTCTCCTACTACCTGGGTCCCCCGTATCGCGGCCCGGCATTAGTGGAGAATGGAGGAAGCAATCATTCCCTCCACTGGAGCCCTGCCTTCATCCTCTGGAGCACCCGCTTCAGAGGATTTGGAATCCTCTGCAGCCCCTAGAAAGGCTGCAAGGAAGTCATCAAAGAAGGCTGACAAGCAGGCAATCAGAAGACTTCCTGAGTCTTACAATTTAGAAAAAGAGTTCAACAGAGCCCAGAAAAGGGCAAGAATTGAAAATAGGCAGAATGGGGGGGGATACGTCCCGATCTACTGCTGGGTCTCCCTTCATCCCCACGGGGCGTTTGGTCAATAGGGAACTCATCACAGTCCCAAACAGAGGGTGGGATAGGCGAATTCTCATCGCTCTCCCAATCCCCCTCCCCACGGAGGTTACAGGAAACCCCGAGGACCATGCTAACCACAGCACCTGCAGGGTCGCAGGCAATGGTTACTCCTCCTGCATTGACGGGGGATCTGCTAGCTACCCTAATAGCACAGGCAGTGAACCGAGCATTTGAGGCCAGGGCTCAAACTTCCAAAGCCAAGCCTCTAGGACTTAGAACAAGGCATCGGGAGGAAACGGAGGACCACCAGGACCTCTCCTCCTTCTCAGACTCGTCGGTCTCAGAGGAAGCTTACCTGGACCAGCCAGGTACGTCACAAGGGATTCAAATGTCTGAGGAAGAGGAAGACACCTCACCTCAAGGGCCGTCCTTCAGCGGCCTGTTTAACCCTTCTCTTTTTGTTACCATTCTGCGCAAGGCTGAGGCCACAGCCCATCTGGGGCATGGGACATCAGCGAATCCTGTCACAGTTGACACGGAGGCTGAGCCAACATTCGCCGAAAAGGTAACCACTCAATACCGCATACCATGCCCGACCATGTTCCTAAACACAATAAGGAAACAGTGGGCAGCGCCAACCTCCCTACCGCTTCCTAGCAATGCGGAGAGGAAGCTATTTAACGTAGCAAGGGAGCTAGAGGGAACATTGGAGGTGCCGGTGGTGGACGAGCCCATAGGTCCCCTGATATTGGACATGGCCATATCAGGAGATTTTGCTGAGGCTCTTAAAGCCGAGGACCGAAAGAGTGAGTCCAACTACAGGAGAACGCACCAGGCAATAGCTTGGGCTACCAGGGCGACTACCTCCGCGTCCTTTTTCACCAGAGCCACACTCTGTTGGCTTCGTGAGTTACAGGGCCGGGTTCCCATGGAGGACGTATGCACTCACCAGGAACTCAGCAAAATGGTAGCGGCCACCGAATATGCATCGGACGCGACACTTTTAGCGACCAGGTTTTCAGCCAAGGCAATGGCAGCAAACAACACCAGCAGGCGCCTCCTCTGGCTAAAGAACTGGCAGGCGGATTCCAAATCCAAGTGGAAATTGGCTTCGGCTCCGTACCAAGGGGCAAAGCTGTTTGGTGAGGCACTAACGCCATACCTGACAGAGAACAAGGACAAGCGCAAGGTCCTTAAACACATGATTAAAAGGCAGGACAAAAGACCCGGCTCCTGGGGAAGGAAACAATCCTTTCGTACGGAAACCAGGGTCAACTATTTTCAAAATTCCCAACCCTTCCAAGCTAGGCAGGATAGGGAAAGACAGGGGGACAGACAGAACACAAGACATAGGCAGACGCAGGGAAGACGGCCCTTTCGGGGGAACAACCGCCCCTTCCGCCGTACCAGATGACTCCCACCCAGACCTTCCCATAGGGGGCAGACTAGCAGGGTTTGCTCCCCAGTGGGAAGAGACCACCACGGACGTATGAGTCAGAAACACCATACGTCACGGTCTATCTCTATAATTTCTCTCAAAGCCCCCGAACCATTTCCGCCCATGCCCCTGTCCCACGAACCCAACAAAGAGAAGGCTCATGAACGAGGCCGTTCAGCACCTTCTAAACATACGGGCCATAGAGCCAGTGCCTATGAACCAGAGAGACCAGGGGTTTTATTCTATCCTCTTCGTGGTTCCAAAACCCTCGGGGGGTTGGAAAGCCATTCTGGATCTAAAAAGGCTAAATTTCTACATAAAATACCGCAAATTCAAAATGCAGACACTACGCTCCATCCTTGGAAGCATAAGGAAAGGGGATTTTCTGGCATCGATCGACCTCACGGAGGCATACTTGCACATCCCTATCTCTCTGGCTCACCGCCGCTTTCTACGGTTCGCCTACAGGGGGCACCATTTTCAATACAGGGCACTTCCATTCGGCCTGTCATCAGCGCCCAGGGTGTTCACCAAGATTCTGGCGGTTCTGGCAGCACGCCTAAGAAATGTCCCGGTCAGAGTCCAGTGCTACCTGGACGATATTCTAATCCAGTCATCATCCGCCCAACAATCTCAGGTGGACCTAAAGTTAGTGATAAAACTGCTGCAGGACCACGGCTTCTCGGTGAACTTTCCAAAGAGCCACCCAACCCCAACTACGAGAATACTCCATCTGGGAGCGGTCATAGACACAGAGGAATGCAAGGTGTACCTATCACAGGAACGCCTCAGCAGCATAAGAAAAGCCGTAAAACAGGTAAGCCGTGGTCAGTCAGTGACGCTGGTCTGCCTCTCCCAGCTCCTAGGGAAGATGATATCGACCATAGCAATAGTTCCTTGGGCAAGGCTGCACTCAAGAGAACTGCAGTGGTTCATGCTCCCGTTTCAGAGACAGCAACTCAATGCATCCCGGAAGAGGGTAGGCATACCTCTGGGAGTACGACACTTCCTCAGGTGGTGGCTATCTCCAGCTCTCCTCAGAGGGTCCCCCTTCAGGGAACCAGACAGAGTAGTAGTCACAACAGATGCGAGCTTATTAGGCTGGGGAGCCCACTTGGGGACCAAGTGGACACAGGGCCGCTGGTCAGCGGTGGACCTCCGACACAACATAAACTGGCTCGAGCTGCAGGCTATTGACCTAGCGTTAAGGCATTTCCAGAGCAGCATAAAAAGCAGGCACGTACTGGTCCTGACGGACAACGTGACAGCCAAGGCCCAATAAACCATCAGGGGGGCAAACACTCTCGCTCGCTCTCGGCCGAGGCCCTCCTACTGGGGGCCTGGGCGGAACAAAATCTGGCCTCCATAAAGGCCGACCACATATCGGGGGAGGCAAACATCCAAGCAGATCTGTTGAGCAGATCAACAATAGATCACTCAGAGTGGCAACTACACCCGAGGATCTTCAGGGAGATCTGTCACCGCTTCGGGCTTCCCCAGGTGGACCTATTTGCCTCTCCTTCCAATGCCCACCTAACTCGCTTCTTCTCCCGATTCCCATCCAGGGGAGCAGAGCAGATGGATGCGTTACGGAGCCCATGGCCAAGGGGACTCCTGTACATGTTTCCACCCTTACCTCCTTCCGGCGGTAGTACGCAAGATTCTGCGGGAAAGAGCCGAGGTAATTCTTGTGGCCCCTTATTGGCCAAAGAGACCTTGGTTCGCAGACCTGAGGAGTCTCTCCCGCACGAATCCATGGCAGATTCCTCCGGAGAGGATCTCCCTCAAGCAGGGGGAGATCTCCCACCCAGAGCCACAATGGCTACAACTAGCCGTCTGGCTCTTGAACGGTCAATTTTAGCCAAGGGGGTTTGCTCACAGGGTGTAATTAGGGTCATACAGGCATCAAGGCGCCCCTCCACGAACTGTATCTACGAGGCCACGTGGAGAAGCTTCCAATCATGGTGCTCTAAACAGAAATTGTTACTCGAAGGGATCACAGTCCCCAAGATCCTAGAATTTTTAATAAATGGCCTAGAGAGGGACCTCTCGCCAAACACGCTGTGCAGGCAAATCGCCGCCCTCTCAACTATACTTTCGGCCAGCCCCGGTGAATCCTTGGACAAGCATCCCTTAATACGATCCTTTCTCAAGGGGGCTGCGAACATCAGACTGCCAACCGTGCACAGGTATCCATCATGGGAACTACCACGAATACTACAAGCTCTTACCAGAGTGCCCTTTGAACCACTCAAAACATGTGATATTCGCTACCTGACCCATAAGGTAGCATTCTTAGTAACTATCACGTCAGCTCGACGGATATCCGAGTTAGCTTCTCTCTCAACGAGGAAGGACCTGTGTCACTTTCACAGGGACAAGGTAGTCCTAAGAATAGACCCTTCATTCCAAAGGTCAACTCCTTTTTTCACAGATCACAGGAAATAGTCCTACCAGACTTCTGTCCAAACCCAGCTCATCCCCTGGAGCAACAATGGCACACCTTGGACGTACGAAGGGCACTAAGACATTACATTTCACGCACAGCGGAATTCCGACGCTTGGAAGCGCTTTTCATATCCTTCCACCCTGCCACTAGGGGCTGGAAGGTCTCGTCCTCTACCTTTGGTAGGTGGATTAGGGCATGCATCACTGGGGCATACCAGGCGGAGTCCTTGCAAGTCCCCAAGCATATCACGGCCCACTCCACAAGGAGCGCTGCCACCTCAGCAGCATGGGCCATGCAGGCTTCTATTGAAGAAGTATGCAGGGCAGCCACTTGGGCCTCGCCCTCTCCATTCATTCGCCATTACAAAATCGACAGGTACTCCTCTGCAGAGGCCTCCTTCGGTAGGAGGGTTCTCCAGCAGGTTCTATACCAAAGTTACACACAGGACCAGTCTATTCCCCAACCCAAGGGACAATAGGCTTTGGTATGTCCCACTGCGTGGATTATCCATCTCCAGTGCTGGAGAAGGGGCGTTGACTTACCTGAACGCCTTTTCTCAGCACGGAGATGGATAATCCACACCCACCCTTATAGACTAGGATAATAGGGTATATTTAGTTGAGCCAAAAGGTCTTACTGTCAGTCAATGGCTGCGCTCGTGTCAAGACTGGGAAGTCGTGGTCCAGGACAGGCGTGGCAACTTTGGCTGACTGATCTTATTGGCCAGGAATACAGTCTCAACCCACTGCGTGGATTATCCATCTCCGTGCTGTGAAAAGGCGTTCAGGTAAGTCAACGCCCCTTCTGTATACATGTTTACATATAAAATGTGCTAGTAGGTTTCTTCCTGTTGGGGCTAAATGAATTTTATAGGTCTAACCTCCAGCTAAATGCAGCAATTCCAGAACTTGGGTAAATCCATTAGAATTGTTAGGTCTTCTATTAATTCTCACACATACTTTTTAGTGGAGGACAAATGTTATAATGGGCTTGTATCTTGTGGGTTTTCTTCCTATGATACTGTATATGACAAGATCAAGGATACTAAGTTCATCTATATTGTTGAATTCCATTACTATAGCAGAGGAAATTAACAGTTCTGCAAAAAGTTGATCTGATCTGGCCTTATGGACATTTTGTGTAATTAAGGGACATAATTAAATATTGCAAAGGAATACAAATTGCTTTGATTGGCAAGTCTGGTTTCAGGCTCTGTTTCATTTGCTACTTATAATCTTCAGCAATTACAGAGACAGCAGAATTCTAAATAGTCTGTTTTGGATTTTGTTTGACCATTTTTCAGCATCATAATATTTTCACCAAACAATTCCTATACTTCATTTACAGTACAAGCCATTGCAAAAAGTTTCTCAGTTTAAGTACGGTAGTCCATTAGCCCAAGAATTAAGCATTAAAAGATTTCAGTTTGTATTGGAATAAAAAAGCATAGCAATAGAACAGGGGGGAGGGGCAAGAAGAAACAGTGATGTAAGCTTTGTGCTAATAAGTGACCTCTGGCTGGAGGTGGTCACTTACTGCTCTTAAATGATCAATTACTGTAGAAGTCAAGGCTGAAGCCAGGCGCCTAATAAATGGTAACATAATTAGTGTTCAGAAAATGAGATTATTTTGTGGCTCTAATTTAAAGATTTAATCATCTGTTAATATAAACTGAATTGGGAATTTAAGACTGCATCATCCAAAGGGGTTGTATAATAACATTAAAAATTATTGCCTTAATGTTGTTCTTTTCCCAGTATATTAATAGACAAATAATTTACATATTATATGTTATACCAATGTGTAAAACAAATGAGTACACATGTGAACATACACATAAACATCCTTGCTAAGTCAATTTGGCTGTGGGGATCTGGGTTAATATGATAGATGGATCTGTATGGTATTGTCTTTGTTGGCCCTAAATAATTTATTTAAGGGTTGAACTATAGCAATTTTAATAATAAAGTACATTTTAGGTTAGCCTAAATTAAGCTAAGAAGAAAAAACATTTTTAAATGCCAGTCATTTCAATAAGATAATTACCAGTACTGTAAAACTACAGAGGTTTTTAAAACTCTGGTTATTTAACCTTGAAGTTGCAAACATATTATTTGTTCTTCCTTTGATATCCTGACATAATGGCCACTGACATTAATTACAGATAGTTCTGTTTGTAGCTCTTAACCCTAATTAGAGTACATGTGAAAGATGCAGTAGATGTTAATAGAACAAAAGACAGTCAAGTTTTCACTTTCAAGTTCAAATTCTTGATAAATTTCCTTAGCTCTGACACCCTATAATCACATCATCAATTACTGAACGTGCAGCTTGACTTCAGTCTTTTCTGATTTACATGTATGATGTGTTATTTCGGAAGAAAAATCAAGGAAGGGCTGAAGTGTTCTCTAGTATTCTCAGTTGCACTTTTTCATGGTATCATTATGTCTCCTAGCTAGCTTTCAGAGGATACACTTGAATCAGAATCTATTAAGGAATCATTAACTCTATTGTTTCTGCCGAATGGTTTCTCTATTGTTTTATTTCAGAAATATGCTTTTTTTTTTACCTTGCCATTCTTCCATATTTGTTGGAACTGCAATTTCCAGTATTCTCAGCAGATTCAGCCCATCTGAAAGATGTGAGGCTAAAGAAGGCCAGAACCAGAGATGTAGGAACTCAGTATTTGATTATTTTCATGAACATAGACAACACACCTGATTCTCTAAATTATCCACTTTGTGGTGAAGGTGGATTATTTTTATTATAAATGAAATGATTACTGCTATGTACAGCAATTTATTTATTTATTTATGAGACTTATATACCGCTTTAAGTGCAAGCACTCTCTAAGCGGTGTACACCAGTAAGCAATATATATATATATATTTACATTGCCCCCAACAATCTGGGTCCTCATTTTACCTACCTCGGAAGGATGGAAGGCTGAGTCAACCTTGAGCCGGTGAGATTTGAACCGCTGACCTGCTGAACACAGTCAGTTAAAATGGCCTGCGGTACTGCACTCTAACTGCTGCGCCACCTCGGCTCTTAATAGTTTTAGCTAATAATTTTTTGCAAAATATGCAGAAGACCTATTCATGATGATGTTACTAGCCCAAACAGTGTTATAGTCTGTCTATGCCCAAATGGTAAACTGTTCTAAAAATCTTCCAAATTTGAAAAGCAGTTTACAGTATAGTTTAACAGTATATGACCAACAGCACATTAACACTCTTTAGGGTCCTGTCTTTACAGCCATACTGTATAACTGTGTCCTAATATAATGCTTTTTGCATATTTTCTAAAATGGCAAAGATGTCATATAGAAAGGGCTGGGATAGAAGAGTTGATCACTGTGCAGTAAAGCATTGTTGTGCCACCTGTGGGGTACTAATCACTGGCAATCAAAAAGCATATTCCAAATGGTGTTGTCTGATGTCAGCAAAATGCTACCTATATTAAACGAACTCTACATCTTACAAGAACACATAAAGTCTTACAAGATCATTGGCAAGGGAGTGAGTGTCTCACAAGATTTGCCAATTTGCTTAAGAGGAATGACATGGTACCACATTCAAGTAAATGAATTAATATGTTTTCTAGAGCAGTGTTTCTCAACCTTGACAATTTTAAGGCATGTGGACTTCAACTCCCAGAATTCCACAGCCAGCAATGCTGGCTGTGGAATTCTGGGAGTTGAAGTCCACATGCCTTAAAATTGTCAAGGTTGAGAAACACTGTTCTAGAGTCTTGAGTCTTTGTAGCTACAATGCACTGTAGTAACTTATCTTATTATCTGCAATTCCCTTTGATCTGTCTGATTCCAGTGAAGTGGATTGGATGCTATGTGGTATAACTTCTGCCTCCCCCTGCCCATCTTGTCTCTTTCAGAGGGTAGAGAGATGTGTAAAGGGATGAATCTGAGAGAGTGTCAGTGCCATCATGTGGGAAATGTTAACATCTGCCATTTTGAAGGAGACCATGATACATTTTAAAGCCATTTGTCAGTTTGAGATGCAGAGTCTGTACATCATTACCTCAGGTCAAGTTTGTGATTCTGTGGGTATTTTTTCTAAGTCCCTGGAGGCTGTGTCTATATGGATGGGATCAAAGAAACTGAATTTGAATCTAAGCAAGACAGATTTACTGTTGGATGATTGTGACCTCTCTTGAAAAAGTCTCCTGAGAAAGAAAGTTGCTGTCTCTTAGCAGGTCCAACTGAGCTCAAACTATTGCTCAGTGGGACAGGTGGGACAGGTGGAGACAGATGGAGGCTATAGCTAGAAGGTACTTTGCACAATTCTGATTTGTATGTATGTTGTGGCATGTGGTCCCAATAGAGCAACATATGCTGTCACCATTACCTGTCTAGGCTACTGTGGTGCACCCTACAGATCTTTTTTCAAGAGGCAACTGGACTTTCTTGGGGTTGGTTTTTTGTTTTTTTGGGGGGGAACATGTTTCTTCAGCAATGACTGGATGGTAGCGAATGGGAGGATTTATATTCCTTGCAAACAACTGGTCAATTGCATTTTTAGAGAATCACTGAGGGCACTTGGAGGTTTGTCTGTGTCCTCAGGGTCACCTGAGTATGCAAATGGGTGTGGAGCTTTCTTGTAACTGCTGAAAGGACTGTGTTGTGGAATTGTGCTTTCTACAGGATGCTTTCTGCCCTGTGTCCCTTCACTGTTAAACACAGGTACAGGGGATGACTCTGTGCTGTTTGCATCTCAAACTGAAGTGCACATGGTTCCTGTAGTCTGCAATTTTTCTGGAAATGCATTCATATTCCCACATCATTCAAAGGGTCTTCATCCCAAAATGCATAGCTAAATATCTATGGAGATTCTCAGTCATCCAGGTCATGGTTGCCCCAAAAGTGCTTTTTCAAGAGGCAACTGTACTTCCTTTGTTTTTCTTTGAAGACATTTTGCTTCTCATCCAAGAAACTTCTTCAGCTCAGTTTGAGATGCAGACTCACAGACTCATCCCCAACAGCCTGTGCCTGTGTTCAACAGTGAAGGGACATAGGGCAGAAAACATCCTGCAGAAAGCACAGCTCCACAATACAGTCCTTTCAGCAGATCCAAGAAGGTTCCACACCCATTTGCACTATTCAGGTGACCCTGAGGACACAGACAAACCTCCAAGTGGCCTCAACGACTCTCTAAAAGAATGCAAATTACCACTTGTCTGAAAGGAATATAAGTCCATTCCCCACCATCCAGTAAGAGCTGAAGAAGCTTCTTGGATGAGAAGTGAAATGCCTTCAAAGAAAAACAAGTAAGTCCAGTTGCCTCTTGAAAAAGCATTTTTGGGACAACCATGATCTGGATGACTGAGAATCTGCATAGACGCACCACATGTAGCTACTAGATTTTGGGACACACCTGCATACACATACACATAAGGAATGGAAAGAATCACACTGAAATAAAACTGAAGGTTGAAACTTTAACTATTTGAGATAATGAAATATTGATAAATGAGAAATGTAATATCAAATAGTGTGCCTTGGGGTTGTTTCCTCAAGCTCAACAATAGGTAAAGGTAGGCAGTGTGCAGGAGAACAACATCATTAAAGACAAGCGTAGTTACACTAATGATTTTTCAAGAAGTAATGTCTGGCTGGACCCTAAGAAAGAGCAGTAGAAAAAAGTAGAAATCTTCTAATTATGGATTTTCAGATGAGTTTAAGGAGTTCTTTGGACTACAAGGAGAACCAATCAATTCCTTTTTATAATTTAAGATTATAATCAATAAGCAGAAACTCACATACTTTCGATTTGTGTTATGAGTGGATGCTGATAGAAAAACTACTGTGGTTGATATGATTGAAGAAAGTAGAAGGGAAAGACGACAGATAAATTGAATTCAAGGAATCAAAGAGATCACCAGAAAATTGTTGGAAGAGCCACAATTTATTCCCAGAGACAGCAGAGAAGGTGGCATTTGTGCATGATTACCAGCAGTGCTTTTTTTGTCATAGAACACACCGGAACGGAGTTTCGGCACCTTTTTTTGACGGATTTTCCAAGTTTTAAAAGTAACTTTTGAAAATTTGACGTTTGGTCCACATGGACTTGAACTGCCCTGTTGAGCGTAGCAGGTCGGCGGCAAAATCATTAAAACGGTGCATGCGGGCTGCTTGTGTGTTGAGTCCGATGCATGCGTACTTCATCTGTGCTGCTTGTGATGGCGCTGCTCGGCTTGTGGCGCTGCTCGGCTTGTGATTGATCATGTGGTTGCACACTGAGTGCTTACTGCGGACGGCAACCGTTATGTTTTGTTACACAACTGACATGTCTGGGTGTGTGTACCTTGATTGACTCTGTGCAAAAGGTAAATAATTTCTTTATTTTAAAAAATTGTTGAATTGAAAATCTTTTTTAAATTTTTAGTGTAAAATTTACTATAAACATTTGCCTTAAATACAATAAATTTATATTAAGAACTGAATATATAATTTTTTAAATAAAAGATTAGCAGGATGTGAGTTCCGGCACCTTTTTTCTTACAAAAAAAGCACTGGTTACCAGGATTGATTTTATATCATAAAACCTGCTGAAAAAGTAAGCACATAAATAATTGTACAAAAAGAGTGCACGAATACACTTTTTTCATTATTCTTCTGTAATTTAGTCTTGCTGTGTTATGAGTTGGGCGGTTTTGTATCAGACATAACGGTTTTCCCTGCAGACTTCAGCAACAGATGCTTAGGCTGATAGTTCTTACAGTAGAGTTAAATATCTAGCAATATCTAGCTTCCCCTTTTTAATCTTTCCTTTGCTCACAATGTGAGGTTTATTTTACTTGTCAGCTTATTTCTATATGCTTTCATTTTATTATATAGCATGTCTTGCTCTTCCAATTTGTTTACTGAAAAAGTAGTGGATTTTTGTGTTTTTAATATGACTGATTTGCTCTTTCATAGCTAAAAACTATCTGATTAATAAAAATGAAAAGCCACATTAATTCAAAACGCTGTATTTGTTTGCTGAGAACTGTGATGATAGGTGTATTTTTGGGGGGGTAAGGCATCAAACTAGAAACTGGGAGACTGAATCAGCAATAATTTAAATGTTTTTGAGAACCAAAGCTCTGGACTGGCACATACAAAAAAGTCCTCACCCAGCTTCTGTAATCAAGAAAAGCTTCAGCGAAGAGTGTTTGTCCTCTGCTAGTTGTCATGCTTTCTTTTAGAAACAACATGCCCTTCATTCTTCAGTGCACACAGAGCTCATCAGCTTGACAGAGGGAAATCAACTTTGTCACCTACACATGTTCAACTGCAATGAGTGGAAGCTCATATCTGAAATAGATAAAATGCAGCCTGCAGGTGACATGCAGCCCAGTTTTTTCAATACATCCTGGAATTGCAGTCCCCAAATCTGATCAATTCTCAGTTGCATTCATTAGGCCTTTTGGGGAAAAAAAAATAGATCAAACTCAGTAGCTGTGGCTCATTAAAAGCATCTGCAACGTGCAGGGTTTCATTTAGACCTAGATTTTCCTTCAGAAGCACTTGAATCTCACATAATCATTTACTCTCTAAGGAAGCAAGAAGGTAATTAATCTTTGGTGTCTGCAAAAAGAAAACATCCTTTACTTGAGAAACATAAAGATTAATTGACTTGTGGCATTTGCCTTTTGCCTCTGGAGACAAGCCTGTCTGCTTGCGTATTTCTTCATTCACAATTAAAATGAGCTTCTAATATTTGGTCTGCATGGATCATTATTTGAATATTGCTTAATTTTCCTTGTTTGGATACATCCAGTGGTGGGATTTAGCTGGTTCGCACTACTTCAGCAGAACCGGTAGCTAATTTTTTGTTGCCCAGGCCCAGAATGGACTTCCCGAAGCGGCATCCACACAGAGAACAAGTTGTTCAAATATTTGAATCCCACCACTGGATACATCCACTCATTGGCTCCTAAGAACAGAATCAAGAACAGTATGTTGTCATGCTAGTTAATTACTTCTGTCTGTTAGGGTTTGTGTTCTTCCCCTTTAGTGGGATGTTTCTTTTCTATTGTGAAAAATGCTTCCAACCTGCATCTGCCTGCCTTTTAATTCCCACCCCCAAATATGGTCCTCATTTGAATGGCTGGTGTTGATTCTTCCATGATTCTCTTAAAGGTTACTTGATTGTGGAAACTGATTATTAGTTTTGTCTTGTATTTCTGATGCAGTTCATAATGGGCAGAGTGAAATATCGCCTTATCCTTTTACAGTAGCTATATCCATGGTTTAATACAAGGATAAGCAACTTTTTTCAGATACAGATTACTGTACCATCTTTTATAATGAGTAGTAAAAAATAATTTCAAAAAATTAAATGTTAAAACATGAATAAGATTGAAAATTCTCTTAACATTTTGGCAATTTGCCTGCAACCATATGAAATGGTTGGGCGAGTACAGTACTCCTTAATATAAATATTAAAGTATATAGTTTGTTAAAGTCAGATGGAAATTGCTAAATCAAAATCTGAACTTTTTTTTTTTTGTTTTCAGTGACCTTAATGCTAAATGTTCTAAAATTTTTAGCTATTTTCAAGAAGCTCTGGGATAATAAATTGAGAAAGAAGCCAGGGCCTTTCAAAACTAAAACTATTGTTGTAGTTAACAAGATTGAGAATCTTTCTGTCTCAAAGTCAAAACCACCATCTCCCTCAATGTGAAGAAGAAATATTAAACCAGAGGTTATTACAAATATTTCTTTTTATTTTCAGCTGACATCTTTTTTACTAGTACCCTATGATTGTCAATGTAAGACAGAAAGTTGAAGACAAAATGAAAAAAATGCACAATTTGCTAAGTATTGCCATCCTGATGCAGGAACAATGTGTTATGAAGATCAAATAAAACAGATGTGAGTCCTCAGGCTTTGACTTTATGGGACAAAACAAAGGAAGCTCTATATTCACCGTGACATTTGCCATAGATTTATTGAGCTCTACCATACAGTATGTCATTCCATTCACAAATGTGGTTAGAAGTCTTGTAGGAATAGACTGCAGTAATTGGTTTCCCTTTTGTTGTTTAATTCCTGAAATACAGAAGTATATTGATGCTTAGAAGAAAACCCAATGATTTTTTTGCCCTCCAAAGTAAATGGAAATGTGATATCATGAGGTGCCTTCAAGCTCCACATTCCCTACCAACTGGCAACATGTTTTAATTGTAATTGTGCAGTATCAGAATAACATATTTTTTCCACAAGGACAATAATCAACAGGAGCATCCCTTGATTTTAAATATACAATGAGCAGGGTAATTTGTAAACTCATTATTATGACTTCAGTGAGACAAATCATGAAATGGATATGGAATAGGAAATGAAGGCACATTCCAAAATATTCCATTAAAAAAAAAATATTTGCATTTCAGGAGCTTTTTTTAAAAAAACAGCAGCAACAACAACAACAACAATACTTACATTATTGTACCATACTTTATATATGAATAAAACTAGAAAAGAATCAAATGCGTATTTGTTTATTTATTTTAAATAATTAAATTGAATTATTAAATTGTCCCGCGGCGAGTTGTCCCCCAGCGAGTTGGCAGTGGCAAGTTGGCTGTAGTGAGTTGTTCCATTCCATTCTGAAATACATTCCATTCTGAAAACTGCAGGGACTTATCTAGGTACAGTAGTCTCTGAGAAACAGTCACGATTGAATGGAATGGGGAAAAAACAAAACCCCTGAACTAATGTCAACAGCTATTGTCAATGGGCATCTAAGGCAGTGGTTCTCAATCTTTTTAATGCCGCGACCCCCAACCGGTCATAAGTCGAGGACTATCCAACCAGTCGTAAGTCAAGGACTACCCAACCGGTTGTAAGTCGAGGACTACCCAACCGGTCGTAAGTCGAGGACTACCCAACCGGTCGTAAGTCGAGGACTTTCCCTGCCCGGGAGCGCCACACATGTGTGGTGCCGCCCCCTGCGCCGGCTGAGGCATAGCTGGCAAGCGGCAGAGACGGAGCAGGCCAACCATCAGCTGGGCCACCAGCTGGCCCAGCCCAAGGGAGGTAAGGCACTCACCGGGCCCCACGCACGCCAGCAACCCTCCCTGCGCCTGCCGGCCTCCCACCTTCCACCCCTGGCCCTCTTTTACTTACATTTTTAGTAGTTGCTCAGCAGGGAGGGATGGAAACTACCAGACAGCTTGCCTTCGCTGCAGACAACTTGCAGCACCGTTTGCAGAATGGGACTTTTGGCGGGCTCAGCAGGGCAGAGACAGCCTGGACAATTCCTATTGCCTTTTGAAAGCCAATAGAATTAGACTCTATTCAAGAAAGTCTATTCTATTGGCTTTCAAAAGTCAATAGAATAAAAGGGAGTAGCACAGCTAAGGAAAAGGGGGAAAAAATGGCGGACTGCATTTGGCGACCCCTGTGAAATGGTCGTTCGACCCCAAATGGGATTGCGACCCACAGGTTGAGAAACGCTGATCTAAGGCATTCTGGAAATACTGATTGCTATGTTACACATTTTTCTTACAGTTACAGACAGAAAGCTTATATGCAGAATTAAAGTTGAGATTCATTTTGGTGTCCTTTTTTTATACAGCATGATCTAAATAAATGAGGTCAGTTCATCATTCCCTATTTATACTTACTGAGAAAATCTGGAAGCCACTTTGAACTTCTGTCATTATCAGAATACTTTTCCCCATTGGCTAGAATTAAGAATATCTGCTACAAATGCCATCATAATATACAATGCGCCCTTTCCAAATTCACACCAAGAGATTGAAATCAATTTCCCACTGACTTTAGTGCTACATGCCTTGGAGAGAAGGTTAAGTATCTTACATTAACCTCTGATTGCTGAGATTGAATTGTGCTTTGCGTTTAATTGAGGTATGATTGATTATGTTCCATATTTTTATTTTACAACTGGTTATGCTTACACAGTTTATGTATAAAGCTGCCCAGTTTCCATAAAAGTTATAAAGTTAATCCGGATGGGAAGCCTTTTACTGTAAATTCATTTCTGTCTGTGCTTTTGGTTACATTCAATCTTAAACTCCATATTACTCTGTACATCCATTCTTTAGTTTCTGGGATTCAAGGCAATTAAATGCAGGCTAGCAACCTTGCAGCACAAACCTCTCTTCATTTGCTCCCCATTCCTCTAGCCCCTCATCTAATTTTAAAAAGTATATTCCACATTGTAAATGCAGTCTAAGAACTGATCTGAACATTGTAATTACAGGAAGTTTTTAATTCTTTGACTTCTTGAAGTGCCTTGGCTACACTGCTTTCACCACAAGTTAAGTCTGTAAAGTCTTTTTAAAAATTCCACCCTTTTTTATATGTGTTTTATATGTGTGATACATAGAAAACAGACTGGCTTTGATACCATAGTTTTGGTCATCACCTTGACTCTTTTGACTATCCTAACCTCTCTCTTCCCTACAAAACATCCACTAGAAAATATGACTTTTTCTGTTCCAGCAGAGAACAGTAACAAGCCCTGAATAATGATGCCGTTCTATAATACATATTTCTACAATCTCTCTTCCCTGGGCTTAAGTAAAGCCAATCACATACCAGAGCTGTCACTCACTAAATAACCCCTCTATTTCTTGTGTGTCCAATCATATTTGGCTAATAAACAATTCTATTCTATTCTATTCTATTCTATTCTATTCTATTCTATTCTATTCTATTCTATTCTATTCTATTCCATTCCATTCCATTCCACCCCACCCCACCCCACCCCACCCCACCCCACTCCACTCCACTCCACTCTTCTATTCTTGCTCCAGCATTTTTCTTATATTGAGAGTTTATAGAGAAAATAATCAGTATGTGAAGACATAAGGTGTATTTTTTTTAATAAAAGTTATAAAGTGGCCAAAGTTGGGGACCCCTGGTGTAGGGTTTGCAAAAATCCATTAATTGGTCATCAGTTAACAAACCAGGCACCATATTTATTTTTCTTGTCAATCTTTGTCCTCTTTCAAATAGAAAGTACACATTTGGCATTTATGATAGCAATATGTATTACAGAAATCTTATACTAATTTTATGTGAATTGCAGTTAATATTTTCAAGCAGTAGCCCGGGTAGTATAGCAATTAAAGTATTGGACTAGAAGAGAAAAGACCCAAGTTGTAATCCTCTCTTAAGGTTAGAAGCCAGCTTGAATCAGCCAACCTTTCTCTACCCCAAAACAGCATCAGGCTTTCTGACCAGACAGATAATAAACCCTTTATCACATCATGCACTGGTAACTTTGCTCTAAGAACTAGCAGGCACAATGAAAAATCTGCAACCTTGAAGGACAAACCCTAAGAAGCAACAATATTTCATATTTCCATTGGTTGAGTAAGCAACCTGCATTCCCCAAAGCTTGATGAAGTTGAGATTTTAGCATCCCTTGTTTCATTATGCATACAATGACTTGGTACTTGAAAGCTGGAAAAGTACAATTACAGTAATGTTATAGAAAGTTGTGTCTAGGAATATCCCAGAGGGGCAATACCCCTAGTTAAAAAAAAATACTTCCCCTTGCATTCTTATTGCAATAATTGAAGTTTTTAATTGAAAGTTTTTTAGCGGTTTTTTAGATGTTATGCCAAAATACCACTTATGACACTTACAGTATCTATAACTTCCAAATTGACAAATAATAATCCTTATAATGTAATATCTAGCATCACAGGAATGAAAGAATGGAATTAATTGAAAAAGGAAATATGGATAGTTTTCACCAATGATTGTGTTTGTACACCTGTCATTCAGCAGTTTACTGTATAAGCCTACCCTCCCATGACAGAATATATCTATGGTTTCAGTATAGACAAATAGTGGATAGATGGAAGTTAGATTGTAATGTGGGTTTACTTAGAGAAGATGAAAATTTTCTTAAACAAGTAAAAAATCAAAGACGAACTCATATTAAGAGAATTGGATTCAGAGGCAGAATTAATTAAAGAATGTATGATCAAATGGGCACAAAATTTTGGTGAACCAGTTCTACTAGATACCTGGGAAATTATTTGGGTGAGGAATGTTAAATTTACACAAGCCCAGAATTTAAGAGAGAATTTTTATAAAATGTTTTACAGATGGCACCTTGATCCACAAAAAATGTCTCGTATGTATCCTGACTTACAGCCTAAATGTTGGAGATGTGGTTGTTTGGATGCTACTTACTATCATATTTGGTGGTCGTGTAAAAATATAAAAACCTTTTGGATTAAGATATGGTGGAATATTCAAAGAATTTTTAGAAGGAGGGTAAAATTTACCCCACAATTGGTTTTATTAGGTATTGTTACCGACTGTGATATTAAAGAGACTACATTGATGTTAAATTTAATTACAGCCGCAAGGCTGCTAGTAGGGCAATGTTGGAAGAAGGAATCTCTGCCTACTTTGCAAGAGTGGTTTTTTAAAGTTTCTTACTTGGCGGAAATGGCAAAGATTTCGGCTTTCTTGAAGGATCAATCGCAGGAGAAGTATTTTGCGGTATGGAAAAAATGGATAGATTTTATACAATATAAGTTGGATATTAAAAATACTATTTAGCTTTTCAATAACTTATATTTAAAATTTAAAATATTTTATAGATTTTATTCTTTTTTATTTTTATTTTTATTATACTTTCTTTTATCTTTTTCTTTTTTCTTGTTCTTTATTCTTTTTTCTTTCAAGTATTATTCTTTTGGTAGTTATGTTTTCTTATACATATATTATTGTTAATTATCTTATAATTTGTTTAATTAATGTATTTAGTATTCAGATTTATTTATGGTTTATATTTTCTTTTAGATTATTTGAAGAAATTTTAACTAAGCCTATGTTCAGCTCTGGGAAGGTCGGGGGAGGGAATGGGAGGGTTGGGGAGGTTTGGGGATGGGTTGTTTTGTTTTTGTAAAATTTTAAAAACTTAATAAATATTTACAATATAAGAATATATCTATGGTTTGTGTATAAATGTAACATTGTTAATAATGATTTGGGTAGCTTATAAATTGGAAGAACAATCTTCACCATGTTGCTTGTCATTCTGGTTCAGATCACAGATTTTAATTCCAATGATGATGGAGAATAGCAGTGATGTTAATGTTAAAAGTGACAAACCTGACAGGGAAAGGTGATACTGAAGGTGTCATGAAAGTGTTCCCAGAATAATAAACTATCATCTTGAATTGCCAGTTTTAGCTTCAAGTCATTTCCATTAATGGAAAAAAATATTCTGTCAACTCCAGAAATATTTCAATAATAGCTTGAAGCTGGATAGTAAACTAAAATTTCTAGTCAGCAATGTAGTATCTCTTGCTTAGATATATAGCAGATTTTTTGGTCTCTTGAGTGACAAACAAAAGCCAAACCACTGATGTTAGTTATCCCAGAAAGAACATACTTTTCATCTTTGAAATTAATTTGAATTTCAACATATGAACTGCTATTAATAACTATATGCAGACAAAAATTAGCTTGCTGTTAGAAGGAAATGATCACAGCACATTTTAAAGACAAAACTTCATAATTGTTAACTTTCCCACATTTTGTTTGCAATTCTTATGCATGTGCTTTTCATATTGCTATTTTACAGCCTCTTGAATGACTTCAAGGAATGTTCAAGGGCAGATCTCATCAGTTATGAGTTAGTGATATGACCAAATTCTCTGTGGAGTGATGTTGTCAAGGCAGCAAAACATATGAGGATAATTATATATTGATTGTTTTGGTAATGTCGACATTTATGCCCTCTTATTTTAATTATAGAATCATGGTTATACTTTTTTTTATTTTTCTCTCATTTTGAGAGAACAGAAAGTCCCATGGGTTTTTATAGTATTTATTTTGCATAGGGATTCTTTTTCTCTTGAATGGAAAGATATTTGCTTTCTATTCAATACCAATTTATATAAGTATATGAAGAGCCCTGGTAGATAGTCCAGTTGCTGGATTCTAATAGCAATAGGATACCACTAAACAGAAGCTGCGGTTTCAAAGAAGATATATAGGTCAATAAGTCAGGACAGATGACCAACTGACCCTGGCGGTGCTGATCTCAAAACCACCAGACAGGTGAGAGAGTAGAAGTCCAAGAGCACTATTCCTCAGTGTAACCCTAAATTAAATATTTTCTATTTTTTTTAAAAAAAAACAACAGTTCTAGTAAGTAATCAAATGAAAAAAACACTGTGAGGTTCTGGGCTGTACACTAATTTTAAACAATCAAGGCAGTGGCAAGACACTTCCATATCATTGTGAATAAAACTATTTGGAGATCTCCATATAATTACTATGAATCAATATTGATTTGAAGGAGTCTTTACTTAATATATAAAATTGTAATATGTGTTTAGAGGATCAAAACATTGCTAAAGAAATCATTCAGCTGTGAACTTGGGGAGAGTATTGCATGCTTTTAAAACCATCACTAGCAAATTAGGCATGCATGTATGCAAGAATTTAAATACTCAATGGGTTGAAAAAGGAGTCAGCTAATCCTGAAGGAGAATGACTTTGTAAAAGAAAAAGAAAAAGAAACAATTTGTTTATTTCTTCAAAGCTATAACATAGTAATTACAATTATTAGAATTACTAGCTCTTAATAATTCAGATCATGGAGTATCAAGATCTGAAATCAGAGCTGAAAGATTATGGGGAAAAAAATGACTACGTTGGTCCCAGTGATAATTGGCACACTGAGTCAAAAATCTTGGTCAACAGTTAGCAAATCAGAACATAGACAAAATTTCCATCTGTCAGTTACAAAAGACCACGCTGCTGAAATCCATACATATAGTATGCTCATACAGCTTAGGTTCTTTAGAAGAACTTGGTATGTATGAATGCCAACATCAGCTAAAGAAATGGAAGCTGCGATTTTACATTTTTATGCAAATAATAATAATAATAATATAATAATAATATGCAGGTAGTCCTTGACTTATGACCACAATTGAGCCCACCATTTCTGTTGCTAAATGAGACATTTGTTGAGTGAGTTTTGCCCCAGTTTATGATCTTTCTTGCCATAATTGTTAATCACTGCAGTTGTTAACTTAGAAACACTGTTGTTATGTGAATCTGGGTTCGCTTGTCAGAAGTTGCAAAAAGTGATCACATGACCCCTAGCACATTGCAATTATCACAAATAGGAGTCAGTTGCCAAGAGTTTGAATTTTGATCATGCATCCATGGAGATGTCCCAACAGTTATAAGTGTGAAAAATGGTCATGAGTCGTTATTTTAGTGTCATTTTAGTGTCATTGAATCATCACTAAACAAACTGTTATAACCCGAGGACTACCTAAAATGAAAACAATAACTGCATAACAACAAAGGAATGTTTTTGCTTATGGCCTGGAGTTCAAGGTAATGAGGAAGGCAAGCAGCAGCAGAGATGGGAGGAAGACCAGAAGAAATGAAATTAATTGGAAAAGGATTGCATTTCTAATGGCCCAGTCTATATTAAGATTTGCCCTGGTTTCATAACCTCTGGCTCACTAAAAGTCTTTCTTGGGGCTATTTCTTTCACTTATTCTATTCTTCCTCAGATTGCTTTTATGGCACTTTTTATTGCTATTACTGGACATGAAAACTATTGTTTCCATGTGCTATCAGTTATGTGTGCTCTATTCTAGTAGTGTTATTTTTATTGGTAAAAGTAATTTTAAAACTACAGAACCAGTTTCTCATTTAGCATCAAACAAAGATGCACGAGGAGGAAATCTAAAGTGTAGCGAAGGACAATCACACAATCTTATACTAACTGGATATACTTCACGGGTTATCTCTGTTTTGTGAGTGCTATAATGGTGTAACAGATTGGCATTCGGAAAAACTCAGATCTATTCCAGTTTACTGCATAACTTTCTCTCAAACCAACCTCTTTCACAGATTTTTTTTGATGTGGAGAAAAATATGCAGAGCATGAAGGTAGGAAGGAAAGAAAGAATATAAATGCAAGTACTTTCCCTCTATATCCATCTAGAAAGAGATAAAACAAGAGTGTATTTTTATATGCACTCCTTAAGACAAGTCCCACCAAGATCAGAGTTTTATCCTTCTTTGTGGGCTGGCAGATTTGGTTCTGTTGCATGGTAATGATGCAACTACATCTATATCACAAATGTGCCTGAGGCAATGTCTCAGGGTACTTGATCTTTACTGCATAGAGAATTACCTTGTCATCACCCATAATAAAACCGAAGTATTTGTATTCTCCAGAATCCTTGTAGTAGGCCGCCATTCCTGGAAAATTGACAGTGTAAGCATTAATCAAACTGAGACATTAAAATATCTCAGAATCTCTTTCTGAGTGCCTGAAAAAAATTGAAAAACAAGCAAAGATCAAATCTTGGCAGGCTTCGAGCTTCACAAACATCATTTTGTGCTTTGCTCCATAATGGTAAAAAGCCTGTTCTCATGCTTATTACATGTTATGAAGCAAAGGCCATGAGCTATTTGCTCTGTGCAACAACCATTTATAAATATCACTGTGCGGCCCCTTTTGAAGCTACTTTAATGTTCTACAGAGGACTCTGCTACATGCATATGTTCAAAATGGCACTGAAACATGGCTGCTCCCTCAGGCCTTGGGGAGGGTGATGCCAAGCTCATAGAGCCGAGGTGGCGCAGCAGTTAGAGTGCAGTAGTGCAGGCCACTTTAGCTGACTGTGTTCATCAGGTCAGCGGTTCAAATCTCACCGGCTCAAGGTTGACTCAGCCTTCCATCCTTCCGGGGTAGGTAAAATGAGGACCCAGATTGTTGGGGGCAATGTAAATATATATATATATATATATATATATATATATATATATATATATACGTTGCTTACTGGTGTACACCGCTTAGAGAGTGCTTGCACTTAAAGCGGTATATAAGTCTCATAAATAAATAAATACTTGTATATTAAATCCCTTCCTAGGAACAGAATCTGTCCTGATCTTGGGTGGTTTGAATGTACATTTGTTCCTTAAAATGCTAGCTTACTTTATTCTGAGAGTGAATAAGGTCTAGTGGTTAAGACACCGAACTAGAAAGCAGGAGACTGTGAGTTCAAGTCCCACCTTAGCCATGAATGCCAGCTGGGCAAACTTGGGCCAGTCACTCTTTCTCAGCCCAACTCACCACACAAGGTGGTTGTTGTGGGGGAAACAGAAGGAAGAAGATTTGTTGGGTATGTTTACCATCAAGGTAGTGAACAAACAAACAAATAAATTCCATGATCTTTTGGGATAATTTTATTCTCACACAATAACTGGGTGACCTTACATATAAAGGCTTGTGACTTTGCTATACAGTGTCTAAGTTCAGTTGGCCTAGAGCAGGGGTAGGCAACCTTAGCTCTTTTATGACTCGTGGACTTCAACTCCCAGAATTCCTGGCTCAGGAATTCTGGGAGTTGAAGTCCACGAGTCATAAAAGAGCCAAGATTGCCTACCCCTGGCCTAGAGAATCTGATACTGTGGGTTTCCAACAGAAGAAAATATCTGTAGCTCAGAGCTGAAGTGTGGAATCTTCAATGCTTCTGAGTTTGATTGTTTGCTTGCAGATGTTGCATTACTCACTGTTGTTATCTAGTTGGGTAATGAAACATTTGAAAGCAAACAACCAAACTCAGAAGCATCCAGGCCTCCACTGTTATGGGATTCTCAGTCATCCAGGTGATGATTGCCCCAAAGGTGCTGTTCAAAGGCAACTGGATTTTCTTGCTTTTTTTCCCCTTGAAAAGGTTTCACTTCTCATCCAAGAAGCTTCTTCAATTCTGAGAACTTCATGAACTGAAGAAGCTTCTTGGATGAGAAGTGAAACATTTTCAAGGAAAAAAAACAAGAAAGTCCAGTTGCCTTTTGAACAGCACCTTTGGGCCAAGCCTCCTCTGTGTGTTTTCCATATAGACTTTAGCAAAATCTAAGCTCTAGTTTCAAATTAGATGATTCAGGTTTATTTGGAAGATCTTTTTCACCAGCTTCCTATATCCATTGCTCAGTAAATTGAGAACCTTTACTGTGGTTACATGTTATGGTGGCCTCATCATTAATAGAATGGAGATTTAATGGTTACCCACTGAAGAATGCCTCTTCCCCCTCTGCTGGGGGGAGGGAAATTAAATTTCCCCTATTGCTATTTTTATTCAATCTATTGAAAGAACTTCATTATGTGTCTTTAAATTAACAGCCATGTCAATTTAGAAGGGACTTCTTTTACCTGATTTAAGTCAGTGGCAGCCTGTAGGAAAGTCACAAAAGTTTGCTGAATTACCACTGCAATTCAACACAAAATTATGTGGCTTTAATATATAAAACAATGTGGTCATTATTCCTTAAAACTGCAGTGTTGTTATTTTAAGCTTCAGATTTTAAATGAAATACCTGTCAACTCCAAACCGCTCATACATCTACTGGTTTTCTTTTTTCTTTTTAATAAAATAATGGGGGGAAATGGTTTGAAATGATAGCATAGGCTTCTGCGCCTGTAGATGCGATGATACATTGTCGCTTGTGGCATGTCCTTTTGCTCTAAATACAAATGATAAAATTATGGTAACCTTTTCAAACTGTCTGCAACAATTACAGCCAGCATGCATTTGATGGTATTATTGACCCAGTAGAAAGTGTGCTCTTTTTGCTCAGGAATGCCTACAGAGTAAAAACAGTGGCATAGCAATGCCTCGTTAACTAAAGGGAAAGCTTCAGAATGTTTCTCTTTACCTGTGCCAAATAAATAAATAGAAAATTATGGGGAAAATAAGTTCGCCATTATTAAAATACGCACAGCAATTGTGTTAAAATGGATGGCTTACATGAGATAATATCTAAAACAATTTCTCTTGAAAGCAGATTTGATTGCTCTTTGGAGTTCTGTTTACATTCTGAATTAATAACAAGGAGATTAGAAATTCTCATTCTCCACTTCAAAACATTTTAGTCTAAATTTTATAGAATTCGAGATTCTATAATAATAAATGCAATCAGAGCTCAGTAGTTGAGGTTTTAAGCTAAGAGATTGTTTTGTGCTATGTGGGAGTTGATCGTACTCACACAATTCACTTATGAAACTAATTGAATTTACAGGCAGTAAAGTAGTCTTTCGATGGTAGTGACTTCTTGATCCAAGCAGTATAAAATTCATGCTCAGTGGGCTAATTTATATCCAAGCTTCAGTTAACAGAAATTATTTATTTATTTATAGAGTTTGTTAGCCACCTTAGGGGGCAAATGACTTAAAAATAGACTTTTAAGTCTAGTATTTAAATGTTATATTTAAGGGCTAGCATTTAGAGAAAACTGATATGGGTTGTGGTTAAGACAGGTTGGAAACCAGCAGACCGTGAGTTCTAGCCCTACCTTAGACATGAAGCCAGCTGGGTGACCTTCAAGCAGTCACTTTCTTTCATTTCTAGGAACCAGACAATGGCAAGCCACTTCCAAATTCTTGCAAAGAAAACTGAGGGACTAGTCCAGGTAACTGCCAAGAGTCTAAAACTGGCACGGAAACCCATAATAAAATAAAATAAAAAAGAAGAAATATAATAAAATAAAAAATAAAATAAAACAAAGATACTGAGTTTATGATAAAATGAACTGAAGTTCTCAAAATCAACAATGATAGCCAATATAAAATAGTATAAAACAAATAAATTTGTCTAATATAGTGAATATTGTACATTTGGAAATTTGAGAAGAAAATGGCACTAGGGCTAGCAAGGAGTTGAGAATTTTACTGTTTGACAAAGTGGGTATTTAGTGGTTCAGTGGATTGAATCCAATGTTTTCAATGTAATATGCAAGGATTGTCCATTATTTCCAATTTTGCCTTTTTGAATTATCTACCTCCTTGCCTACAGTTCTCAAGATGACTCACATTGCATGCTTATGACCCAAGAAGCCTAGTAATCAATAAGCTAGTGGACTTTAAGTAGCACAACTGTTAGGAAGAGGTTGAAGGAGAAGAATAATTTATAAACACTCTTGTCACTAAGATTGTCCAGGAATGTGTTGGCTCAGTTAGTTAGGATGCTTGACAGGGTGACATTCGCTCCAGCTCCTGCCAGCTATCTGTTTGAAAGAGAGTAATCAGAGGCAGATAGATAGGTACTACTTTGATGGATACATTAATGGGGGACATGGAAGGAGTCCCCAAACAGGCATCCCTTGGGCAACGGTGATGTCACCGGCTAATACTTTTCAACCTGGAAGCAACTCAGTGCTTCCAACACAAAAGCCAGCAAACATGACTAAAGTTGTGGGAATCAAAGAGATTAAAGGTTCTCTTTTTCCTCCATCAACATTCTGTAAGTTTGTTTGTTTTTATTTCTGCTAAGAACATGCAAACAGTGATATGCCCTACATCTGAATTATTGTTAACATCCAGCAGAGAAACAGCAATCTGAATCAACCTCTCAGGAGAGAGAACCTGAACCCTGCCCACTCTCGTTTCTTGCAGTGAATGTTTTTGTATCAGGGTTAGTTACAGCATATAAGGTTAACGCTTCTTCCAGCAAAAAAAAACACCTGTTTTTGTTCATGTTTTTGTCCCACTGCTCTGCCTGCCAGCTTTGCCCATTTTGCCACAGTTCTCAAAGGATTATATGGGACCCCCTCCATAGATTTTCATCTGTTCAAAGAAGGTCAAGCCTACTCTTTTTCCCACTACTCAAGCAATGCTTTTGGTACTCCATCTTCCATATTCTCCTTCCACCAGAGTTCAATAATGTAACATGCTGCAAGTTAAGTAGAAATTATTGTTATCAATGAAATAGCACCTCATAATTCGACCCGGTAATTATACTATTCAACAGGAAACAATGATAAAGTGACTTGGGGCCAATAACTTAATCAGCCACAAAGAAAATAATCCGGTTTAACATTCTGCATTAAGGGCTGTTCCATGTATCAATCTTAATCTGCTTGCCTCCGGAGGCTGTCTGAAAATTAAGATGATTTATGACATTTTACAGATGTTAATAATTCTTCAGCTTTGTAATGATGCTAGTCAAAAATTCTGTCCAGATAGTGGTTACCATACCCCCAATTGGTGGATTTGTCTGTTTCCTACCAATGCTGGGAAAGCATCCAGAAGTTCTTCCCCCCCCCCCTCCGAGTTGGTCTTTGAAAACTTTGAAAGTCTCCATCAATAAACTCTCTTTTCTAATTGACATCCTTCTGCCTGGCATGTCTACCAGTTGATGGACAGGAGAAAAAGAGAGGACACTATAATTTTACAAAAAAAAAATTTTGCGTTGTTTGTCCCTAAAGGAAAAACAATAGAGAACTCTTGTCAGTTTCGTATCATTAAAAAGGGAAAACAAAAGACATAAAAAGCTCCAAGTTTCACTGCTCCATCAATGAACTTGTTAAAAATAAAACAACAGAGTCTAAACCAGTGATCTTCAAACTTGGCCCTTTTATGACTTGTGGACTTCAACTCCCAGAATTCTTCAGCCAGTGTGCCTTGGTGTTTTTCTTTTTTAAAAAGGTAACGCATTCCATTGGTCTATTGTAGAAAAAGTTCCTTCAGCTTGGCAGCCCAGGATAAAATGGGTGTGGAGGGCAGCAACCAATAAGCACTTCACACAATAGTTATTTGGAGTGGAGGGATTTGCCTACAAAGAATTGAAGGGCAGCTGACAAACCCCAGGTGGTAGAGGTCAGAAAACATTTCTTCTGATATAGAGGTTACCTTCATGGTGGAGTGGAGGGGGTTGTATTCTGGTCAAGGAAACTTAGTGAGTTATCTTCATGCTGGAGTAAGAAGAACATGTGGATGAATCCTTAATGTTATCTGATTAAGTGTATTATGTGAAACTAGCACAAATGTCATTTTGAAAAGATATACAGATGGGATATTTTCTTCCTCAAAAGATTTTGTCAGCCTGGCTGGGTTGCATTTCATTCCTAAAATTCAGCAAAGAGCTGGTTGCTTCATAGGTTGCATCTTTTATGTTTGTTGTAACAGCTATGAGGGGAGGTGGGAATAAGCATGGATTGGAAATAAATATTTTGGATGTGAAAAGTCTTATCATTCAGTTCTTGAGTTCTTTTCATCAAAACGTGACCTGGATCCACTAATACATTTTTGTCAACAATCAGTTATGGTGGTTTTGATCAGCTACAAAGATTTCTAGATTTGCTGATGAATAAGTTAAATCATGGTTTAAAGCTGAATTAGAAACATGGATTGAAAGGAGATATCATTGAAATTTATTATGATATCATAATAACCATTTATTATGTGGTCTAGTCACTGCTGTGCAAATAAATAACAAATGAAGACAGGTTTTTGATTGGCCCAGCAATGTTAGGTAAGGCTATAAATTGCTGAGGAACAAAATCTTTAGTGAGACCATACTTCACAGTCTATGTCAGGCAGCTCAAACAGCCAGCCTTCAGGCCGGATGCATCACACCGAAACTACGCCCACCCCATTGTTGGCAATGGGAAAAAAGTTCCAATACATCGTGTGACATCATGTGATGTTGTGAGTTTGACATGCCTGGTCTATGTCAATTCAAATTGACATACCTGCCAAGACTAAGCATCATTTGGAAACGCTTGTATTTATTTGATTTTTTAAAATGGTCTCACCTCAGTTGGCTATAATCCAAAGAGCTAGTAGTAGTTTTGACAAAAATATCAACATTTTGATAGGGTAATCAAGAAAGGCTAAATGGTGTTTTGACCATTTTCAAAAGGCATTCAGTAAATAGATTTCGGTAAGAAAATTACATCTGTTTTCAATCCTGTTGTTTGCATCATCACAGAACTTGGTGGTATTTTGATTTAATGTAGGATTCAAGGAGAATCTGAATAAATAAAAGCAGGTCAAGTGATGTTTAAGAAGACAGAGGATGCTGTTGAGATTAATTGTTTCAGAAGTCTGGCCCTGAGTTTAATAATGTCTTTTAGATTTTGCATTTCTACTTGGAAAAATAAGCTGACCGAATAATAATTAAGCACAGTTGTTTGTTGGATGGTAGTTTTAAAATTCTTTTGAATTGCTAAATCCTAGTTCTTTATTGTTTTAAAAGTCAGCTAAGGGGAAGCTTATCCTCAACTTCAGCCACCTAGAGAGCCAATTCCAAAGTGTGGCAGCCATTTCAATGGGCAATTTGAAGCAGCCACTTCAGGCAGTATTTGCAGCCACTTAGCTGATGGTTCTTTTTAATTGACATAATGACAAAGATATGGGTTTCCCCTGCATCCCTCAAAGGTGGTGGAAGAGGTCTTGCCATCACCAGCCAGCTGGAAGTTTTAGCCCTACAGTGAGTTTTGAAGACCATCTTGCTTTCTACCACAGCAGTGTACTGGTAGTCCTTAACTTATGACAAAAATTCAGCCCAAAATTTATGTTATTAAGCGAGAAATTTGTTAAGTGAGTTTTGCCCTATTTTATGACTTTTTCTTGTTCTATTGGTTAAGTGAATCACTTTAGCTGTTAAATTAGTAATACGGTTATTAAGTGAATCTGGCTTCCCCATTGGGTTTGCTTGTCAGAAGATTGCAAAAGGTGATCAGCTGACCCCAGGACACTGCAACTGTCATAAATATGAACCAGCTGCAAAGCATCCAAATGTAAATGGGGATGCTGTAACAGTCATACCTATGAAAAATTGTCATAAATCACCATTTTCAGTGCCATTGTACTGTAACTTTGAATGGCCATTAAATGAATTGTTGTAAGTCAAGGACTAACTGTACTGTACGAATCCTACCCAGTGTCATCCAATGATCTATACAGTATCATTTTTTATAATGATACACCACTTCCTACTTCTGGTGACTTCTCAAAGTTTCTTCTCTCTCCGAAGCAGAGTCAATATTTCAAAATGTGGTGAATTGCGAGAAAGCAAAATTTCTTTCCCCCTCATACAAGCCTCTGAGAACTAGTAGCCATATAATTATATGCACTTGCAAACTGTTGCACAGCAGGGGCAGGAATGCTCTCAGACTTTGTTTCCCTAATGATAGGTTTAAATAAAAGCATTACATCTTTGCAGAAAAATGTAAACTTTAAAGTGGCAGCTACTTCTGTGCTTGTGGTGCAAGACATTTGCAGTAAGTGAAAGCAGATTAATAGCTCAAGTTTAGAAATAAACCATGTTGGGCTTTTCTGGTTAGAACACATTGGATTGCAGCCTAAATCAATTAAATGTAACATAGTGGCTGGAATTCTGTAAAAGAAAAGCAAGGGAAGCATCAGGCAGCTTAAAAAATGGAAAAAGATATAGGAGGAGCAAAAAAAAACCAAAAACCCTGCACAAATCACATATGCACATATTTCTTTTAAAAGCCCTTTTTCATTCAGTGGAGGTTACAAGACTAGAAGCAAAACATTTTTCATTCTTTCTCCTCCCTACATCCATTTTATTTATAAAAAGTGGCTTCAGCTTTATAACACATAGCTTGTTAGTATGGACATCTATCTCTCATATATCCTAATTAAGAATTGTTTTTGTTAGTTTCCATGTTAATATTAGTGCACTGTTAAATAATCCGAAATCAGTTGTAGGGCAATATTTTCAATATAACAAGCTAACCACTATTATCTCTGCTGGGGCTTTTACGTGTATTTTAAGAAGTAGGATATTTGCAATGGTTACATCATAATCTACATCCTGGCTGTTGTGTTTTCCACTTCTCCTGCACTAGAAGAAGTTTTCATGTTTGATATTACTATATTATGGGTTGGGTTTTTTTTTTTTAAAAAAAAAAAATCTGATCACGCAGCTGTGAAGTTGCCCAGCTATTTATTTCTTTCCATCAGTGGCGTTTGTTTCCAGCTTTACATATGCACAGATTTACTACTTCAGTAAGCTTGCATCCTCACTACTTTTGGCTATTTAAAAATAGTTTTAAAATAGAGCTTACTTAAAAGTAAAATAATTTTAAGAATAATCCAGCTGCAAAAAGGGCCAGGACAATCTTAGATCAGCATTTTGTTTTTTCACAGTGGACAGCCTAGGGCCTTTGTTCACAAATAGGAGATGCAGAGAGATTGCTTTCCAATTGTTGTTCTCCTACAACTGGTATTTAGGGGCAGACTTCTCCCAACCAGAAACAACAACCTCTTGAATACTTACTCCTTGCCATTCATGCCATATCATAATCATGTTCTCCCTCACTTCTTTTTTACTAAGCTGGAGGCTCCCAGACATAATAGTGTTTCCCATATGAAGGTGCTTGAAGCCCATTGGTTATTGTAAGTTGCTTTTTCAGGCTTTATTATATCTTTCTAAATTTGGCCATTAGTATTACATACAATATTCCAGATGTGGACACATTCTACATTTGTATAACATTGTATTACAATGTTTCCTAAGCTGCCCTACCATAGAATTTGCCTTTTTGTAGCCATATAATTATTATCTTCATAATAAGACTCTGATCATTTTTTCTAGTTAGAGACATTTCATATCCAAATAATATATATGTGAAGATAAAGATATTTGTCACAATATGGATCACATTGTATTTACTTAAATTGAACCATTTTTTTAACCATTAGGAATAGTTTGAAATCATCCACAAATCCAGGAATTCAGTGTTTAATTAAATTAGGTGATTAATGAACGTGTTAAAAGCACAATTGCTCAAGTACTTCAAGTAAGTTTAGAACCTTAAACTTGATAATGATAATATTTTCAGTCACTTAAGAGAAACAGAATGTTAAACTTATATGTTCCATTAAATCTTGAATGTAAATGTAAATACTTTAATGTTTACACCATAATGAGATAGAATTATAAACTATCTTAATAGTTTACTTATTGCCTGTTTTATAAATATATAATTACTGAATCCTAGTAACCATGGAAGTAGTAAGGTAAATTAGTTAAGATAAAAGTAAAAATATAGTAACAAAGCACATATGGTGATGTACTATGCAGTACAATCATTTCTGACTGATTGTGATATTTTAAATTGTTTGCTATTTATGTTGAAGTTGATGATTGATATGATGCAATGTATTAAATTGATGATTCATATGATGCAATGTATTCATATCATTCATTTAAATGAATACTTTTTCAAGGACTTTAGTAGTTTGCATAAGAGAGATTTTCTGAAGCATTTACCCTTATGAGCCATGGGGATGCAGTGGTTCGAATACAGTATTGCAGGCTAACTCTGCCCACAGCCAGGAGTTCAATGCTAATTGGCTCAAAGTTGATTCAGCCTTCCGTCCTTCTGAGGTCAGTAAAATGAGGACCCAGATTGTTAGGGGCAATATGCTGACTCTGTAAATCACTTAGAGAGGGCTCTAAAGGACTATGGAGCAGTATGTAAATCTAAGAGCTATTGCTATTAGTTTCTCTCACAGCTATTCTGAAGGAAGTAACTTACTACAAATCACTTTATTTACAGCCCCAGAAAATAATTTGATGAGCTAATTTAACATTGAATATTTATTATCAATTTATGATAAAGTTTGAAATATATGGTTTGTAAGCTTGGGAATCAACTCAAAGGTTGATGAGGCAAGGTTGGATGTTCGGATGGATGCTAAGAACTTTTCATTAGTGCTAATGTACACCGAATTAAGTATGTAATTAGACTGAGTATATTCATTGGGTTGGTGTATTTTTATAAAGGGTTTATCTAATAAGATTGTGTTTTACTGACTTGTACATTAATTGAACATCTTCTTCTTATAAGATAAAAGTGGCCAGTAAAAGGTACATGGGACCTATATACTATTAGACATTATCATAGATATTCCAAGAGCTGTGTTGGTAAGTCTTTAAAATTATTTTTTCCTGCATTGTAAAGAAAAAAAAACTTCATTTTTTTCTTTTTTGAAATTTTTAAATAGGCAAATAATGATAAAATCTATGTTCTTGTGAAAGCATTAGATTAAGGCTATGTATACATGCAATAGTTTAAAAAGCATAAAATATATAAAAGGTGTAAAAGCTGCCATTTGTGGCATCAAGTCAATCCCACTGCTCAGTGCAGGCATTCAACCCTGCAGATTGCTATTCAGTCTCCTAAAGACATTTGTTGAAATGGAGTTCATCACTTCTCTTGATAATTGGTTCCATTGTCATAATCTTTTTTTTAACAAATACAAACTTTTTAATAGTATTCAACTGTAATTTTCCTTCCTCTAGCTTAAAACCATTATTCCATGTCCTAGAGTAGGGGTCTTCAAACTTGGCCCTTTTTTGACTTGTGGACTTCAACTCTCAGAATTCTTCAGCCAGGCATGCTGGCTGAGGAATTCTGGGAGTTGAAGTCCACAAGTCATAAAAGGCCAAATTTGAAGGCCCCTGTCCTAGAGTTTGAGACAACAGAGAGCACCTTTGATCTTCTGAGTGATATCCTCCAGAAGACCACTATTGTATCCTCCTCTGTCTTTTATTCTCAAAAATAATCATACCTTCATTGGCTCCTTATAAATTTGCAGTGTCCTGCCCATCCTCGGTGTCAGTTTTACCTGTTCCAGTTTCTCAGAATTTATTTTTAAAAATATGGTTCCTAGACTTAATGTTTGTGATGCCACCCAACCAACCATCACTTTTTATAACGTGGAGACTATTCTTCTGCATTAGAAGAGGGATAGAATCAAGATCACGTGGAGTATTAATACCATTCTACAATGCCTTGGTAAGGCCACACTTGGAATACTGCATCCAGTTTTGGTCACCACGATGTAAAAAAGATGTTGAGACTCTAGAAAGAGTACAGAGAAGAGCAACAAAGATGATTAGGGGACTGGAGGCTAAAACATATAAGGAACGGTTGCTAGAATTGGGTATGTCTAGTTTAACGAAGAGAAGGACAAGGGGGGACATGATAGCAGTATTCCAATATCTCAGGGGCTGCCATAAAGAAAAGGGAATCAAGCTATTTTCCAAAGCGCCTGAGGGCAGGACAAGAAGCAACGGGTGGAAACTAATCAAGGAGAGAAGCAACCTAGAACTACGGAGAAACTTCCTGACAGTGAGAACAATTAAACAGTGGAACAGCCTGCCTCCAGAAGCCGTAAATGCTCCAACACTGGAAGTTGTTAAGAAGAGACTGGACAGCCATTTGTCCGAAATGGTGTAGGGTTTCCTGCCTGAGCAGGGGGTTGGACTAGATGACCTCCAAGGTCCCTTCCAACTTTACTACTACTACTATTATTTACTTCTGTAAATGCAACTTAAAATTGCAACTTTTAGCAACTATTTTTTAGCAGCTGCTAATAACACTCTCTCAACTCATATTTATTTTTAATGAACTACAAGTCCAAGAAGCTTTTCTCACATACTGTTATCTAAGTCAGGTGTTCCAAAGTCTTCTACTTTGCATTTGATTCTTCATCTCTACGAAAAGAATTTACCTCCATTAAATTACACTCCACTTTTCTAAATTTTGAATTTGCTTTGCGTTTTTGACTGTATTAACTATCTTATCTAATCTCTATATCTCTTCATTGAAACATTAATGAAAATGTTAAAGAGTATAGGCTCATTACCAAAGTCTGTAGCACCTTATTTGTTACATCACTTCAATTTATAAGGAACTACTGATGAGCATTCTTTATGTGTTTCCAAGTCAGAAATGTCATAAGATAACTTATTAAATGTTTTGCTGAACTCAAGTTATATTATGTCCATAGTCTTTACAAGATAGTAAGAAAGTTATTAAAAATACTGACAAGACATTTTATAAATCCATGCTAACTTGATAATCACTTTATTCTTTTTAAAAATGCTTATGAATGATTATTTGTATCTATGCTTGATTATTGTCAATAAAGAGAGTGTATTGCTGAGTTATATCTTTAAAGAATATGATGGGTAGCAAAAAAATTAATAATCCCCAAGTAAATTATGGAAAAATCAGTCCAGAATTCTCACTTGAAATACAGATCGCTTGAGAAAACAATAATGCTGAGAAACCATGGAAATAAAGAAGAAGAGAATTGCTTGATAATGAAAGGGGAAGCATATAAATTTAATAAATAAATAGAGTGGCCAGCAATAAAATGAATAAACTAGATTATAGTGATGGTGAGTATGTCATTGGTTGACCTGAATGTTGGGGACAGATTATCCTGAAGAAGGTTTAGCTAGATGATAGCTAAAAATTGACACCAACTTGAAGGCATATGATCAGTCAATCAATATGATTAAAAATATGGTAAAATATGGTTCTAAAATTCTTAACTTTGTCATTATAGGGTACCGAGTGTAGATTAATAAGAAAAAAATAAATTTGAACAACTGTAGAATCAGGCTGCAGCATAACAATGTGACAAAAGTGAAGGAGTTCTGAATACTTTATGAATGCACTGTATCTCACAAATATAAATGAAAATATATTCTTATAAGCTCTATAGGAAGAGTTTGTTTTGTGACCTAGGAAGCCTGCCTCACTGTGAAAAAAAAATCAATATAGCTCTGAGGCTGATGTTCAAAATGGCACTGAAACATGGCTGCTCCCTCAGGCCTTGGGGAGGTTGATGCCAAGCTCATATACAATTCTATTTGATTAAAGAATGCATTCCTGCAGGCACAAATGATCTATATTTTATTGCTTGCTTGTTTTAAACATTGTAAACCAGAGAGGTGTGTGGAATGGAGTGTCCTCTAAATTGAATGAATATAATGACTAAACAAGAAAAGCCTTCAAATAAAAAATTATTTACTTACATACGTATTTATATTTATTTATTATCGAATTTATATAGCTATCCATCTCACCAAAGGTGACTCTGGATAGGGCATAAGTGCTAAAAGAGCCAATATAAAAACAAATTAAAATCTAAAACACCACACTAATAATTATCAGAAAAATACTAACCGTAGGGGAAGGAAGAAGGATAAAAATGGCTCCTCAGCAATGAATCCCCATTGAGACAAGTTTCTAGTTCTTTGTGGCTCCAGGCCTGGCAGCATAATCAGGTCTTGAGGGTCTTTCAGAATATCCAAAGGAATTTTTAATGAAAAAGAAAATGCAACCAACCCAGTTTCAAAGCTGGCACTTCACTACATTTATAAAATAAATTATTATCCACTTAATGAAGAAAACATTGAGGTTTTAACAGTAAATACTTTCTACAATCATTATTCTAAAAATAATGCTTACTACTCCTTGAGATCTTATCACCTGAGAGCACAAGCCTCCCTTTTAAGACCTGTGAATGTGAAAGAATTTAGCAACCTCTGTGTCCATCCCATTCTTTTCCTCCTTTAAAAATGGTCACATAGATAAAGAAGAAATATTTCTGGCACCCTCTGACTTCCCTTTTGAATCCCCCCCCCTCCTTCATTCTCACTTGGGGAAGATTTCCATAAGGCAGTGTTTCCCAAACTTGACAATTTTAAGGCATGTGGACTTCAACTCCCAGAATTCCACAGCCAGCAACGCTGGCTGTGGAATTCTGGGAGTTGAAGTCCATATGCCTTAAAATTGTCAAGTTTGGGAAACACTGCCATAAGTTATGGTATGAAAGTCCTATGAGACAGAGGAGAGCTCTGTTTCTTTGCTTTGTTCAGAGAGTACCCAAATATTGTAGAATCAACTTGCATTTTGACTCCCTACTGTTTTCCTTTCCATTTTCTGGACATCCAGATGACCCGCTCACTGTCTTTTTCATACATGCAGGCAGTGTGATGGGTGGAACTGGGTCATGTATCTGCCTCTGGCTATCACCATCATGCCTTTTCCTTCAGAGGGAGCATTTAAGCTTGCTTAGGGACTGGTGAAAAGCTTAACTAAAACAGATCAGTTTCCATGGTCACACAGGGAAGAGCTACTGTGTGGTGTTAGAATACAGCAATTCCAAATTCTTTCCAATAGGAATAATAGTAATAATGGAGGAGAAGGATTTATTTCCTAGTATCTGCAATCTTATAGATAATTTCTGCATTTACTGTTTAAAATGTCCCAAAGCCTTTTTTAAACAGAATTCTGGCATTAGAAGGAAGAGGGGAGGCACTATTCAGTGCAGTGAACATTTTTTTTTTTTACCAAATGCCCAGTATTTGGGATTATAGGTTATTGTATTTAACATGTGTTGGTTGATGTCACAGTTTTCTAATGCTACCTGCTCCAATCATGTTTTTTTGTTCTTTGTCTGGAAGGGACTAGCACATGTGTATGTCTGTACTTCTTTACACAAGAATCTTCAAGCCTGGTTCCTATAGCTTTGTATGGTATAAGTATGATAGGAATAGAGAGAGTCAGTTAGTTGTAGTGTTTAAGGACCAGAGGAGAAACCAGTTTAAGGATCAAAGGAGACTGTGAATTTTTGTTTTGGCTTAAATGCAAAGCCAGCTGGACCAACTCTGGACCAGTCACACACTCTCAGCCCTAGGAAGAAGGCAATGGCAAATACTTCCAAAACCTTGTAAGAAAATTGAAGAGACTTCTCCAGCAAGTCACCAAAAGTCAGTACTGACTCAAATATGTCCCCCGTTCCAGAGAAAGCAAGGAGGGGTATAGTTGGGAAAACATCATCCAAGTCCCACTTGTATCAAGAGTGTAGGCTTGTTCTTTTGTCTTATGTACAAGCTACCTTAAGGATTTTAGAAGAAATGAATTTTTGGGGGGAAACCTGCCTTTTAGAGTTAATCATTGCATCTGGTTTTTTTTAATCTATACCTAACTTTGGACTATTAATTGTAGCTACATTTCAATAAGAAGAATTTATCCTGAGTACTGGTAATGTTTTAGATTCACCTGCCTAGTTTATTTGAACAATTTCAGGTTTGTTTTTTTTGTTATATACACACTACAATGTGTTCATTATACATACACTAGGGTGCTCATTTATTATATATACACTAGGGTACTTGAAAGCTTTAGAGTGAGGTCACAAGGCTAATTCACAAAAAGAGGAAACTTTGGTTGTTATATTTTAAACAAGATGGTAAATTGTTTAGCACTTTCTCATTAATGTTTCACTCCGATCCTGATGCATCAGGGAGAATACAGGTTGGGAACTATAGATGTTCACTATTACCTATTAACCTGGTGTATTTTACATCATTTGAATGTGTTCCATTCTTTCCATATAATGAATTCCACAGGGCTTTAAGAAGAAGTAGATGGGAATTGCATATATGAAATGAAAGCATTCTAAAGAACTGTCCTTGTTTTTCAGGATCAATTGGACTGTGCACAAACATGGAAGGGGATTGTTTGAGCTGCATGAAATATCTGATGTTTGTCTTCAATTTCTTCATATTTGTAAGTTTTCTTTGATTTGTCACATGTGATCTTGTTCAGATGTCTCCTTAGGAGTTGGTTATACTTTGGTAAAGGTACTACAGTGCAGAAGACCCCCTTAAATTTCATAGGTAGCAACATTTTGAGACAAGCAATTTGCTTTTTATCAGAAGCAGCCAGAATATTTTACTACACTTTGGAATTTGAAATTACTGATGAGGCAGAGGCTGCCCTTGAAAAGAGGGGGTTCATAAAAGGCCCATGGATGGACTGTAGCTGAGAGAGAGAGAGAGAGAGAGAGAGAGAGAGAGAGAGAGAGAGAGAGAGAGAGAGAGAGCGCACTCAGCTTCTCTTCTGGCAGTATCTCTGTTCCTGAAAAAGCCATCTGAATATAATATATATCGCCTGTGTATGCAGATAATTCATTGTAGCTGAAGTATTTAGGAAAAGTGATCCCACTGAAATCTGTTGCAGTTTAACATAAGCTGCATTCATAAATCATGATAAGCCTTAATGCAACTTGTTTTAATGCAACTTGATTTTCTTAGCTGCCCTACTGAATCCAGCAATGATTGCTTGTAAGCATGACTTAACCAATCCATTTTGTGATTTATTGAACAAACCATAGTTAAATAAAATGATAGCTTATTGCAATATTTAAACATAGAATAAGGAACACCTATATACTGTAATTAAGAGACATCTAGCAGTCCTACCAAGTTTTTTTTTTAATTTTCCAAATGAAAAGTTTTGCAAAGATGAGGACTGAGCATATTAAGTTGACGATACTAATTCCTTTCTTGAATGCTTGCATGTATTCCTTTCCTTTAAAATGATGGCCTCATGTTAAAGAAACTCATTTTTAAATTAATATTGTGATTATTTACAATTGAAAGCAGCCCCCCTTTTAAGGATTTCAATTATTCACTATAAGTATTTCATAGTTTCTTTCAATTGTATGTATTCTTGAAATTTTTGGAAAATGCCTTTTCAGACCAGGCTATCCGTTTGGGGCTGCCAAAAATGGATGGCCATTAGATGTTAACAAATTAGATGTTAACTATTAGATGTTAACAAAGTAATACAGAAAAAAACCCTGCTATCTTACAGTCATCCAGATTTTAGCAGCTCAGGTATGGTGTCTCTATTCTCTGAACATAATAAACTGTGCCATAAGGTTCTGGCCTGCATTGCAACAATTACAATTCAACTTTTAACTTGAATTGTGCTGTCTATAGGAACCTGTCCAAGAAAATAGTTTTAATTTGAATCTTCCCTTTTTATGACAGCTAGGTGGTACCTGTATCCTGGGAGTTGGAATCTGGGTCATAGTTGATCCCACAGGATTTCGAGAGATTGTGGCTACCAACCCTTTGCTCTTTACTGGAGCATATATCATGGTGGCTATGGGAACTATGCTCTTCTTGCTGGGATTCCTTGGTTGCTGTGGAGCGATCCGTGAGAACAAATGTCTTCTCCTTTTTGTAAGTACAACTGAATGGATTTCTTTTCCTAGTGTACCTACCTGTGTTGTTTTAACCAAAGTCCAGAAAATAATATAAATTACTACAATTTATTTTATTTTAAATTTCACATTTTTGAACCACTCATCTCCCTCAGAGAGGGGCTCTTTTTTTTGTTACTCCTATTATGCCATTTAATTTTAAGCCTTTTTCATCCCAAATGAAAATAATCTAAATTATTTTCCTTTGGGATGAAAAAAGGAATATAAAAAGAAAAGTATATGTTGCCATATGGAATATTTCTGAAACTTGGTTCAAAATAAATCAGGATTGATAAATCACAATTTAAACAGCTGTCGTCTCCATGAGTGCAGATATAACGAAAGCTTGGCTTATTTCAATTTATTTTAATATCATGCTTTTTATTTTAAATTCATGCAATAGTCAAATTTCTTTGAATAATTTGCAGAGTTATTTAAAATGTTTAAACTAGGAAAAAGAATAGTTAAGCTGGGGAAAACAATTAAGTGTATTTATAAATATCAAGTATATCTTTTCAATCTCATATTATCAACTCATAAATGGAAGAGAAAGGAGTTGAAGATCATTCACAAAATATGAGTCAATAGTTTCCTCTAACACCTGAACAAGAACTTTCACAAAAGTCCAGCAAACCAGATCTTATCTATATAGCCAGTTGTATTTTCATTTCCATCTTTGATTCACTCATCCTAATTTGTAACCTGACATCAGTATTACTTTTCTTGGAAGAAAACTTGTGTTTTATCATTGGCCCTGTAGCTAAAGAATAAAGAGATGCTTTGTCAACTTAAGAGTTTTGAGGAAGAAAAACTCCCAGGAGGCCGTAATTATGTCCCAGACTTCCAGTGTTGCTTAACTCACAAAGGGTCTCTATGGATTCAATCTTTGTGAGGGGTTGGATGCATCCATATCTCAACCAACTTGATCAAAAAGATCTGAGTTTCACAATCAGGTTTAATAAGTAGACCCTTGACACATTCCAAGAAATTATGTGACAGAAGAAAAAAAATATCAAATTGATTCTATTTTTGAATTTTGATTTGCTCATTGCCTGCAAAGACAAATCATTTGGAGCATTAGATAGCATACACAAAAATTGTGCCACCATTCACCAGTTTCCATATTTTATTTTCTTGTGGCTCAGGCTGAAAGTGATCCAAGTTTTCTGAGAATGAGGCAATTATCTCCTCACGATCCCTGTGACTACAGATAGTCCTCCACTTACGATTCCCGATTCTAGGAACACACGGACTGATGCAGGACAGCTAGAAACAATACGGCCAATTAGGGCGGGTAGACCAATAACTCACTCCATGAGCAGAGTGCAAAAACAGCCACACTGCACACTGACAATTTGGCAAAGGCAAGATACCATGTTATTTTATACTACATGAACTGCATGCTCCCCCACCCAAAAAGTTGAGTATTCATGTAAAAACTGACTTTTTCATTCATTTGGCTATTCATGCCTAGTTTCATCTTAGATATGCAGGGTGGGAAAAGTGCTATATATCAGTGTTTGTCAAGAGCGTGCAAAATAGCATTTTCTTCCAGGAAAAAAAAAAAAACGGTATTGTAACAAAGAACTGAAGCTGGGAAATGATTAAGTGTGGGGGTCATGAAAAAAAAATGACTTGGCAGAGAGTTTGAGTGGAATCATTGTTATCTATATCTTAATTAGGGGAAAGGTGTTATTTTCATGGACTAATTAAAATCCAGGTCCTCCTACAAAGTTTTCAAATATAGATGAATCAGAGGCTTCCCAGGAGAGATTTCTGTGATACATAATAAATGCCTGAAGCTTTCAAGTCAAATATAAATTCAAGGAAAGTGTACAGCACAGTTGAGAGATGAGAGAAACATGCATCCCCAAGGGAAGTTCTTAAATTTCTTTTAGTATAGAGATTATTTCTCACGTTATGTTTTTATAAAAAAATGTTGCAGTTGAATGAAATATCTTGTACTTCATAGACCCTAAAGCTTTTCTAGCAGTTGGACTCGTTTAAAAAAAAATAAACTGCAAGGGTTCCTGGAAAAAAAATAAGTCAGCCCATGGAATAACCTAACAATATTTTAAACTGTTTGATAATGCAGTGCATTCCACTCTGTCTATGAGTTTTTCAAATCTACAAAACAATTTCATACAATAAGTAAGAAATAAAAAAGCAACTAATGCTGTTTGCTCCATCTCATATTTAAGACAGTTTTATTTTTCATATACAAGTGTAAACATGCACCTAAAAAAATACTTAGATAATTAGACAAAAAATATGTGTCGGAAAATATGTATATCAAAAGTTCAATGATGGAACATCCACAATTAATCATAAAAATGTGGGAACAATTTCTTGAACATTCAACAGATCCAAAGGTGACAGGTGCCCTGACCACAATTTTTCATCTTTGGATTCCGGGTCAGAATAATAAAAACAAGTTCAATTGGACGACTTTGAAGCCTATTTAATTCATCTGAGGGTTGAATCCAAATATTCAGATTCAGATTGATAATCATGGCAAATTCCCAGTTTTACTCTAACAAAGTTAGAGGCAAGTTATTATACAAGGGCCTTTAAAAAAATTGTTAACTGATTTTTGTTTGGAAGGAAAGTTCCTGTAATCCTTTTTTCTAACCTTCCATGGGGATAAAGCCTGCTGTGTATTTCAGACAAATACAAGTCTGCAGGAGCTGAAGTTTTCATCAAAATAACTATTGTGCCATTGCACTTTAAGTTTTACCCTTTTTGAATGTTTGTCTGTTTGTTTTTTTGTTCTATTTATATAGCTGCATTTCATACATGTGATGCTGAGCGGTTCACAGACTTAAAAACAAAAAGCAAACAGTTACTGTATAACAACCAAAATTAAAACTATTTTTAAAAAAACCATTAAAACAGATAGAATTTAACCTGTGAGTGTGTACAATCCATAAAATGACCATACAAGCAGCTAATAGGCCCCAGACCACCACTGTATCCTCAACCACAATGGCAAAGCCACGTCTTCAGGTCCTTCCAAAAGGCCAGCAGGGTCATGAGCAGTTTAACCTTGGGGGAATGATGTTCCAAAGGGCAGATGCTGTGGCAGGAAAGCCTTTTCTCCTGGGTGCTATCAGATGACATTTCTTAGTAGAAGGACCCGCAACATGCTCTTCTGCCAGTCCTAATGGAACAAATAGATGTAACCAAGGAGAGGTAGTTCCCTGAAATAACCTGTCCCCATACCGTGCACAGCTTTATAGGACATTACCAGCATCTTGAACCTTGCAACATCACCAAGCATTATAAAAGACATTGGACTTAGTTTGCAGTGCAATTTTATTTGGTATGACTCCTCCAATTGACACTTCTGATTTCTATAATCTCCCTCTCTCATTCGACATGCAGGAATTAAACAAAGGTGCCACCTAAAATGTTGTAGTTTCGTACCTAAGCCACTTTGCAGCCTTTTGTGAGGTGGGAGATGTTCCCTTTCCATACCATGTACAAAATAGGCTGGCCTAGTTTTTAATTTTAATTTTAGTTTGATCAGCAGCAAGAGACCCTATGCATGGCACACAGCAATTTAAACTTTAGCATCTTTTTGTAGGTTCCCCCCCCCCCCACAATGTTCCTAGAAAGGGAACAAATTTTCTGATAGACTTTCGGCAAAAAAAAAAACCACTTACTATTTAACACTTAATTCCCCCCCTCCTTTATTGTAATGCCTGTTCTCTTTTTTATGTTTCTTTTTTCAGGTTTCATTATGAGCCTGAAAAAAAAGTAATATTGCTGCTGTAATGAGTCAAACCATTAAAGCCCCACATCTTTATGTGACCCTTAAAGCAGTGGAGAAACCTGACCTCTGAAAGCTGGATTGGCTGTGGAATTTTGGGTGTTGCAGTCCCAGCAGGCACCAGATACTTACAAAAGGCTGGCACATGTTTGCCAAATAATGATATGTGATGAGTTGTCAGATGGCCCAGAAGTATTGTTGGTTAAGGACTTCATAAATCCAAGTGATTGGTCATAATGGCAATGGAATTACCGGTTATGAACAATGAAGTACATGCCAAGTAAAAAGTAGCATATATCTCAGATAATCAACAGCTTTAATAGTGCATCAAACAATCCCCCCAATTCTGGGGATTTGACATTTTCTACTAATTTTCTTAAGCTAAATATTTAGCAAATTTGTTCCACTCTAGCTGTCAATTTCTAAATGTTGCTTTAGTCAGTTTGACCTATTCTTTCTATTATTTTATTAAACGTTGAGTCAGATGTTCACTCTAGATAAACAGTAATGTGTGTTTCTTATTCTTTTCTCTCTCTCTTTCAGTTCTTCATGTTTATTTTGCTAATCTTCCTGGCAGAACTCTCGGCTGCAATCTTGGCATTTATCTTTAGAGAAAATGTGAGTATGATGATAATGGAATGTTGTTTAGGAATCTGCAGAATTATATTCAGTTGGACTTCTACTTTATAAATTTGCTGAGCAGTCCTTTGTTCAGGATGCTAAATTATTTCCATTTAGTCTAAGCAACTTGAAACCACCCACTGAAAGTAAACAAACACAGCTTGGGACATGCATTGATGCTTTATTGGTAGAAGACAGAGCCTGCTTTTCAGGAAAAGTTCAACTTTAAAATTGAATTAGCTTTATTTTGAGAATTTAGGGATTAAACTAGCGGTTTGAGATTTTAAGAGTGCAAATCTATGATCTCTGGGAGAGCATTACAAGGGCCATATGATAAGTTGGACTTTCCCAACTGAATGCAGAGAGATTCCCATCTTGGAAATGGACACTAGTGTCCTTAGATGGACTCTCTGTAGATCTGGGAGAACTGCTGAGATTGTTGCTTCTCTAGCAGAGGTGTGAGATTGGTAGAGTCCAAATTTCCAGATAGTTTCCTGACATTAGTAAAACAAACGAACAAACAAAAACCCCACAGCATATCAATCCTGAAGCCAAGTGGGCACAGTCTCACTGAGAGAGATTTTAGCAATGAAAGAAAAAAGAAAACAGTGCATTTGTATGCGATGTTAGTAATTATGAAAAAGGCATATATTTGAAAAATGTAAATGAATGAATGAGTAAAATGCAATCCTTTCCTCTTGTCATTACAAATCTAGCAGAGCTTTATATTGGATGATTCCTCTGCTTGGGCTCATTTCATCATTGTATTTGCTCTAAGAAATAATTGGATGCAGAAAAAATTACATGTTTATCCCACCCATTCCAAACTTCTTTTGATAGTGTGTGACAGATTAAATACATAAAATCAGCTTATTTTGCTCTGTAATGTTTATCTGTCCACTAGTCCCATGGCAAATGTTGTTGGACAAAAAAGATGTCAAGTTTATGGTGGCGGGGGGGGGGAGGAGATTGAAATTGTTGGGTTTTTTTTCTTTATCATTATTGAGTAGAATTATAAGTAAGAATAGAAACAGTATCTACTCTCATGAAATAAAAGGAAACAATGAATTCAGTCTGCTATTTCTGTGGTTTTCCCTTTTTTAAATTCTCAGTTACCCAAATGACTTTGTGGTATTAAATAAATAGGAAAAAGATAACTTGCATAATAGAATATTTGATGGGATTTTAAAAAAATTGAGACTGTGAGTGTGAGAATCAGTGGGAAAGAAAAGAACTAAGAGATATGGCCAAATAATCTGTGGCTTATTTCTCAAGATTAAGACAGTGGTGGATATTCATTTAAACTATATTCTCTACTTGGCTTTTAGCTACTGGTCCTGTAGGAAAAAGGTCCCAACTGAATATTTGTCTTAGCTTTTTCTATGTTGCAAAACCACTTTAGGAGACCTGTGTCTGACCTGGTGCTTTTATTGTTTTTCTTCCTCATCTACTATGGCAGCTGGATTTGCAGCAATATATTTATCCAATTTTCTATTAAGCATTGTATCGATTTTGGTTTTTCCTGGGACAAATATACTATAGACTTTTATTAGTTGGGTAATTGACCATGTTTCAAAAAACAGTCCACTACATTTAAATGACTAAACATTTGCAAATAGCAGGGGTGGAAAAAAAGTAAAGTAGGCAAGAGCAAACTAAGGGAGAATATCTCACAAGAGAATAGGTAAAACAAAGCTCATGGGTAGCAGAACTAAGATCATGGTAAGCAGAATATATTAGTACTATACCACAAATTATTCTCCTTATAGGGCAGAATAGAGGAGAGAACATGATTCTGTTTTCTAGCCCTATTCTACTGCCACTGAGACTAGCCATGCTAATTAACCACTCTGTTATTTCCAGGGGCTTTGTGAGTTCTGAGATTACTAAACTGTTTGCTTCTTTCCCTCCCTTTGTAGTTCATCTCTTTTCCTCTATCTCTTGTCTCTTGCCTGGCCTATATCCTGTTTTTGCTAATGTTGATGTTTATTATTATGTCACCAAAGCATTAATTGCTAACTGAGTTGGCATGCATGCTGGTCAGATCTGGCTGCAGGAATTGACAGGAAATGTGCTGGATGCAAAAATAAAACTGGAAATTACTCTTATTCCTGTAGAAGAATTTTACATAGATTTTATTGTCCCAATGAAACCCCATTTCCAAATTTTAATAGAGGTCTTAAAGAAAGATGTGAAAAGTGCAGAACAAATATCATAACAGCCATATCTTTCCAAAGATTAAAAGCACAGAAGGCCTATTTTGATGGTCCCATAGTTGAAAAAGAAGGAAAAGACCAATGCTTTGTAAACAGTTTAAAGGCTTTCTCTTTCTGAACAATGGAGACAAAGAGAGAAACAAGACTGCAGTGACAGTGACTGCTCTATAAATAACTATCACTTCCTGAGCAAATCTGCTATGGTCAATCCAGTCTCTATTTTCTGACATTAGTGACATTCCTTCAGGAGACACAAGTGGGAGACCTCACAGCAAGAAAAAACCACACATGTAATCTGTCAAATTATATCTTTGAATATGACCAACCAGATACATGCACAGATAGCCACACATGCGCACAAATCAGTGGAGAAGGGCAGAGTTGAGGGATGCATTCCTGTGGTAGCAGGAATTGGTAGCAGTCAAATTCAGAGAAAGCAGTTCTGAATTTGTTGCAAAATATGGACAGGAGCACCAACCCAGCCAAACAAATAATAAAATCAAGATCACCTTTGATGGTAGCAAGTAGATCTGCCCTTTATTACAGGATAAATATATGTAGTTATATGCGTGGGGTTGGGCAAAGCATCTGGTTCAAGAATCCTAGCAGCTGCAGATTGCATTTCAAAGAAAGGTCTAGTTCTGAGGTAGGCTCTTTTATGAGTCGTGGACTTCAACTCCCAGAATTCCTGAGCCAGCCATGCTCAGTCCACGAGTCATAAAAGAGCCAAGGTTGCCTACCCCTGGCCTAGTTGGTTTGAGTACTTTAACAAGCCAAGGTATAAGTGGGGTAGCCAAGGAAACATTTTCAAATGCTTTGTAGATTTCATAGTTGTGATTAGGCAGAGGAACATTAAGTCTTAAGAAAATAAAAAGAACATAAAAGAGGATATTAAAATGATTGCAGAGTGAATCCTCTAGGGAATGAATCATCAACGTAGCAAAAATGCTTGGCAGCCAAGATGATTTGCTTTCCATTGATGGGAGAATTTGATGAAGGGGATTTGAAAATAGTTCTGCCATTTGGTAGGTTGATGTGGAAGCAAATCTTATTCTACCACTTACAATCCACTTTGTACACAGTTGAATAGGAACTTTAATTTATCAGATTACTATAATGGCGTGACACAGCTTTCCCCATATGATCATTCAATTATTATTTTTAATGGAAAATTTTAAGAGTGATACTCCAACATACAGTATTTTTCAGGTTGAAAAACTGCTGATATTTTAAATGTATATATTCACTATAATTATATATAATTGAACAAATGAAATGGCCGTAACACTCCTCATTAATGTATCTTTCAAAGCAACCCACTTAAGAGCAATTGAGACTGACTGCTCGTGACTTTTCCAGGCAATAGTATAAAAGTAGTTTGTCCTTGTCTTCTTCTGGAATGTCTGGTTAAAGGTCAAGTGGTGTCTAAAGCACATCCTAAAAATGGTGATCTCCATCAGTGGAACTGAAAATGCCACTTCACAAGAGAGAAACGAATGCAATGTCTGCTTATATCTTCAAACCAAATATTTAAAGTTTAGTGATTCACCATGCCAAAGGAAAAAAACCTTCCTTAACAATACAGGTTAAAGTTGAACATGGTGGATAAGGACAATTACTAAACAAAGCCCAAAAAACTCAAGTGTGGCAATGAAAACAGTTAAGGGCAGGATAATTTGGAGAAAAAAAACTCTGTGGTGTTCCTCTTCCCTTGGTGCTTATTATGCTTAATGATTAATCCAGTTTTAGCTTAACTGAATATATGAGGGTAGATCTGGAATTTTTAAATCCAGATCTGGAATTTAATAGACCCATGATTTTCTAGCCCAAATACTAGATGAGATGACCTTTCATATTCATTTGGAATGGGTTACTTCAGTTTTTACCAACTATTATGCTTGATTTCTTTTTAAATAAAAAGTTATTTTGAAATAACCAAAAATAAATAGCAGTCTAATGCCTGTTTACAAAACTCACAGTAATTAGCAACTCTTTAGTTTTTGACACAAAAGATGGGTAAATTAAGGCAGAAGCTTATATTCGTGCAAAGAAAGGGGTGTAATGTCCCCTTTACATTGTTAGTTCAGTTCAGAATAGTATGAATATATTGTAGTCCTGTGTCAGAGCACTTACCCACAGAATCTGGAACAACCAAGAATGGTAACTATACTGATAATATTTTGGAGCACAATGCCTGGTTAAATTGAATGGAGGTGAGATGATTGGAGTGATCAGCTCCTAATTAGCATTTCAATATCCTGTATCCTATAAACCATTTCCTTGGATTATGGTCAAAGCCAGCCTCTTATGATATTGTAAAGGATGATAGGTACAGCTCTTGGGTACCTCCAAATATTCAACTTTAATTATTTTTTATTGGCCAAAATCTCACAATATAGAATCTCTATGTTCTCATAGGGTGTGTGCATATAGTTTGGGGCTATTCCTGTTTGATTTTTTTAAAATAATCATATTTTCCTGTGAAAGTATATAAAATTTTAGAGTGAATTGGAATAATTATCCAGGAGGAGGGAGACAAACTCATTCACCCTGTCTAAAGTAGCCACACTAAAATATGTTGGTAGCCATAGAAAAAGGAAAGATAATTAATTGTACTTTGAAATAATAGATCTGCTTTAAAGAACATTAAAATACTCAGATAAGTAGAAAAATTATTTTTTTAATACTGCACTGTTTTTTTGTTGATGCACTTTCACAGCCTGCTCTTAATGGCTTCCCAGCTTGTCTTGTGTTATTATGGTTAATGCTGCTCTCTACACAGCCCATCTCCCTCCGAGGAAGAAATAATTGATAAACATAGTTCTCCTTGTTTTGCAGAGGAGTACAATTTCATCTTGTGCAATATCCTGCAGCCCAAATGTTTACAGCACTACATGGGGTTAAATAATATAGTTAGAATTGAATAATTAATAGCAGAGGGGAAAGAAGAGATTAAGAACCCAAACGGGGAAGAAGAGCGATCTGCTCTGCTGAGATTTCAAATGAGACAGTCAGTGGAGCAGGCAAGCAGAGACTCTGTTTCAAATAACTGAATTAGTGGAATACAGGAACACAGCAGGAAAACAAAACAAGATGGAAAATTTCAATTGGAGCAAGGGTAAGTAGAATGGGATTCAACAACAGGAAAGACCAGAGCTACACTGGAATTTCTTCCTTGTGCCAAATCCTGCCCTGGTGATCATTTTTCATAATGCAGTCGCTACTCTAGGCACAGGAGAAACAAAGAAAATATTATGCTTAGAAAGTGAACACAAGGCAACTTGGATGCTTGAGTGCTATAACACTATTTGTGATCTACTGGTTATAACCACTGTAGTTTTATATTCCTCAGTGTTGTATATATTCAATTCGTTTTTCAAAGCAAAACAAAAGAAAACTAATTTTGCAAACCTGCTCCAGTTGAAGCACCTTATCTTTCATTCTTGCATTGTATGTTTACAGAAAAAAAAAAAGAATTGCTGTAGGTCTTTTGTCTGCTCTATATGCCAGACATCTTATCCGTGAACCAGATCTTAATCCCTTCCAGCCAACTTCACAGTACTTAATAGAAAAACAATCAGCAAAACTATCTCAGGCCAATCAAATTCTTAAAATGAAACTAATGGGAAGATGACAAATTGGAATTTCATGCTAACAGGCTATAGTGTATATCCTTTCAAGGATTTAGGATTTAACTCAGCTTCCCTTAGCCTCTGATTTCCAAATGGGTTACAAATCATAAACTTTTTAACCGGTCTTCTCAAGATCAGGGTGGCTGGACGTTCTGTAAGCTTTCTCTGGGTGACACCAAATTGAGGAAAGGTTTTGTTTTTAATGAAAGAGGTCAGTGTCACCACATCAAAAACTTGGATATGAAATATATACTGAAATAGACTCCCAGGCTCGAAATCAGTTTTATTTCTTTTTGGTAGGCTATATATGGGATGTACCAAAATCAGGGCCCATAGGGAAGAAAATGGCAATCAATTTAAACATTTAATGATATTTAAATAATAGATTTACACAGCTAGCACTATAGAAAAGGAATTATAGGAATTCCAGTAAAGGGTATTCAATGTATAGCATTTATCATCCTGATATGTCATTAAGAAGTATAGCATATTAAAATAAATGGAATTTCTGTTACTACCAAGTCTAAATCACAATGGATACTCCTGGTGGGGGAAAAGGTATTTCCCAATGTGGGTAGTCTTAGAGAGTTGCAAAATCCTTCTCCCTGTTATACAAAAACTTGTGATAATTGCTTAGCAGAGAAATAGCTGATTCTTCCAATTTAGTGCTGCCTTCATGGGGAAACAATCTCAATCAGACTATACTTGAATATAAATTCCTTTTATCCAGGTTATGATCAACCAAGTAATTTAAAGCTGTAATCTCTGCTCTGAGCTTTTTCCATATTGTCTTCAGGAGATAGTTCAATTCTCCGTTAAAAGAATCCTATCGCTGTCATAATAAAATGTGTGGCAATAAAAAGCAAAATATTGGTGTGAATCGAATAATCTGGATCGCCTTTCAAGGTTACATTTGCCAATAGCTTTTTTTCTGCTACAGCCCCCATCTGACTTGCCATGTCCTAGATCATTTAGAGATAGGGCTGATCTTTGGGCAGTAGCAGATTTGGGCAGAGGAATCTTTCTCAACTTATTTCCTCTGTTTTTCCTCTTTTCATAGTAGCACTATAAATAAAAAGGTGATAAAGAAATGAAATGAGAAAACCTGGAAGGAAGCAGTGGGTATCATTTTCTACTAGTACATCACTTGTTAAAGACAACTGATTAACTGCTGGTGGTGTTCTTTAGTCCGTGTTCTCCAACTTCAATGAAGTGTGTCATCAGATTTGGGTGGCAAGTGGACACACACAAATATACATTAATAGAGAACGTATTTCCTTTCTTCTTAGGATCTTTGCTTTGGTGTCACAATCACCAAGTTTGGCAACAGTACAACAAGGTTGTCCCTTGAACACTATATATTTCTGAGATCTAGCACAATTAATTAGAGCAGAGGTTCCCAACCGGGGGTGCGAGATGATATTCCAGGGAGTGTGAAGATTTGGGTTTTCAAAATTATAGTGTCTATGCATAATTTATTGCTGTTATTTCAAACTTTTGTAAGGGGTGCGAGAATATATCAGAAGCGTTCTAGGGGTGCGGGATATAGAAAAGGTTGGGAGCTGCTGAATTAGAGGCACATGTCAGTAATTAACACACTTTCCCCATTAATGTAAACAGATAGGTAATTTAAGTTAATAATCAATTACCCAAACTTATCTTGTACTCCTTGATTCCAGATGGTCTGTAGAAGACTTGTGTAATTATGAAATAGTTCATTGACATCATTATTCATCATGATCACTAGAAAATGTCATTTGCTGGGCAAGCCTGAAAAATGGATTCTTTCTGGTTAAGCTGACCTTCACTTCTGTATGTTCTTATAGTCTTCCAAAGTGAATAGGAATACCTCTGTGTTAAAAAGCATTCTATTGAGTGGGTGGGTGAGTATCTCATGCTTCTGATGCGACACCATTCACTGAAGTTTATAAGACATTAAAATTAAATACATTAAAAGAATAACATGAAGCAATCAACTCAAAGTGCCAGCAGTAAAGGCCAAAACACAGAAACATTAGAATAAAAATTCCTGCTGAAATAAAATGATTATCAGTATTTGATGAAAAACAGCAAGAGGGAGAGCCAGCTTTTATTTTATAGTATAAAGTACTCACTGCACCCAATTTGTTAGTGCAATCACTGAGACAACTCTCCTCTGAAAAATGAAATAATTTTATGTCATCTGCCTAATAGCAATAGTGATGATACTGTCTGGTGACTTTTTTTCATGGTTATAACTTGGGAAGTATAGCCAAAGCTGTCAACAACAGTCTCCCACTACTGCTGAATGGAAAGTAGAACTGGAACAATTTGAAATGGGGTCTTTTGTATTCATTAATTTATTTTATTTACTGGCCAGTTCATAATGAAACTTTTCTGTTTATCCTCCCTGATTTATACCTGTCAGATGGTCCAGAAGGATAATATGATCTTGAGAACTCTACTAGAAACCAGATTGCTCACTTTTTAACAAAAATACCAAAGATGTGTCAATCCCAAATCTAGATTTAAAATAAAATTGAAACAGATCAAAAGGAACTGAATTCTTCAAGATCTCATGCATCATATAATTTCAAAAAGTTGTGGTATGATTACTTACTAGTTTGAGATCCAAACAACTGTAGTATAGGTCCCCAAATAGGCTTAGTATAATTAATAAAAAATGAGGCAGAGGCGGCGAAATCTGTAAAAAAAAGAACATCCTTGGCCTGTCAATGAGTTGTTGTTGTTGCTAATTGTGAAGTCGTGTCCGACCCATCGCGACCCCATGGACAATGTTCCTCCAGGTCTTCCTGTCCTCTACCATCTTCTGGAGTCCATTTACGTTCACACCTACTGCTTCAGTGACTCCATCCAGCCATCTCATTCTCTGTCGTCCCCTTCTTCTATTGCCCTCAATCTTTTCCAGCATTAGGCCCTTCTCCAGTGAGTCTTTCCTTCTCATTAGGTGGCCGAAGTACTTGAGTTTCAACTTCAGGATCTGGCCTTCTAAAGAGCAGTCGGGGTTGATCTCTTCTAGGACTGACCGGTTTGAACGCCTTGCAGTCCAAGGGACTCGCAGGAGTCTTCTCCAGCACCATAGTTCAAAGGCCTCAATTCTTTGTCGCTCAGCCTTTCTTATGGTCCAACTTTCATAGCCATACATTGCAACTGGGAAAACCATGGCCTGGACTATACACACTTTTGTTGGCAGGGTGATGTCTCTGCTTGTCAATGAGTAGCATAGTTATGATTCCTTCAAATAAAAGTTCCACACAGTTTATATTTGTGCCCCATGTAATATGCTGTCAGCTATTAGCTCAGATACCTTATTTGTAACGTCTTGTTTGAAAATTTGCCAATGGCAGATATCAGCTTGGTTGTTGATTATTCAACATGCTGGATCCTGACTCCCAAATTTGGGCTTCTGACTAAGTAGAAGTTGTAAGAGCAATAAGACTTCAGTAGAAGGCAAGTATTCACAGAGAATAAGCATTGCTATAGAGGGCAGATACAATTGTACCTCAAAGCTACAGCCACAGATTCTTTAGAAATGGGAGAAGCAATGAATAAGTGAGAATTCTGTGCAGATAATTGGGAGAATATTAGAACATAGAACATAGCACCATAGAGAGGGCTGGAAGGGACCTAAGAGGTCTTCTAGTCGAACCCCCTGCTCAAGGCAGGAGACCTCATACCATAGTGGTCAAATGGTTGTCCAGTCTACTTTTGAAAACCTCTAATGATGGAATACCCACAATTTGGGGTGCTAGCTATTCCATTGCTTAATTGTTCTCATTGTTAGAGAATTTCTTTTTGCTTCCAGGCTGGATCTCTCTTTAACAAGTTTCCACCCATTGCTTCTTGTCCTGCCCTCTGGTGCTTTGGAGAATAAGTCAGTTCCCTCTTCTCTGTGACAGTTCCTCAAGTACTGGAAGACAGTTATCAGTTCTCATCAATAGTGTAGCTTTCTCCACCTTCTCTCATATGATTTACCTTGCAGACCTTTTATCATCTTTGTTGCTCTTCTCTGCACGGTTTCTAGAATCTCAATATCATTTTTGTATCATGTGACCAGAACTCAATGGAGTATTCCCTATGTGGCCTATAAAGTAGCATTATTATTTCTCATTATCTTGATGTTATTTCTCTATTGATGCAGCCCAAGACCACATTGGCTTTTTTGCTTTTTAGCTCATACTTAAGTGGTGGTCTCTCTCACAGTTACTACTATTGAGCCAGATATCACTTGACAAATCTGTCAAGTTCCTTCTAAATCTTGAGTCTATCTTCCAAAGTATTAATAATTCCCCCCCCAGCTTGGTGTTACCTGCAAATTTGATGAATTCCCCTTCTATCCCCTCATCTAGATCATATATTGAAGAATACTGGGCCCAAGGCAGAACCTTGTGGTGCATTACTGCAGGCTTCCCTTCATGTAGGTGCAGCTCTATTAAAGACTACACACCAGATGCAGTTGGTCAGCAAATCCCTCTGGTGGTAGTACTGTCTATCCCACATTTTTCTATCTTTTTTTTTTTTATTTTATTAAAAGTTTTATAAATTTTACAAAAAAGAAAAAAGAATACAAAACAAGAGACAACATATACAAAAAAATAAAACTAAACAATACATATATAAAAAACCCCCCCCCCACCCCTCCCAAAAAACCCCCCCCTCCCTTCCCCCCCCCTGAGCTTCCCAGAGCAGAATATAGGCTTAAAAAGTAAAAATAAAAATTAAATTAAGAACTTTATATTTATATATATAAAAAGATTATCTATAATATATATAAAAATAAAACTTATGAAAAAACTATATAATATTTTTGTATACCCAATCTAAATTGTATAAATTTTATCCATTTGTCCCAAACAGCAAGAAACTTCTCTTGCGTTTGTTGCTTTAAGAAAGCCGAAATCTTTGCCATTTCCGCCAGATAAGCTACTTTAAGAAACCATTCCTGCAATGTAGGCAAGGATTCCTTCTTCCAATATTGTCCTACTAACAGCCTAGCGGCTGTAATCAAATTTAACATCAATACAACCTCCTTTGTATCACAATCTGTAACAATACCTAACAAAAATAATTGCGGAGTAAATTTTACCCTCCTTCTAAAAATTCTCTGGATATTCCACCATACTTTGATCCAAAATGCTTTTATCTCTCTGCATGACCACCAAATATGATAATAGGAAGCCTCCTTATAACCACATCTCCAACATTTGGGTTGCACGTCAGGGTACATATAAGACATTTTTTGTGGATCAAGGTGCCATCTATAAAACATTTTATAAAAATTCTCCCTTAAATTCTGTGCTTGTGTAAATTTGACATTTCTCACCCAAATTTTTTCATGGGTGTCCAATGGAACTGGCTCACCAAAATTCTGCGCCCATCTTGTCATACAATCTTTAATTAGTTCCGTTTCTGAATCCAATTCAACTAAAACCGCATAAATTCTCTTAATGTGGGTTTGTCTTGAATCCTTCACTTGCTTAATAAGATTTTCATCTTCTCTAAGAAAACCCACCTTACAATCCATCTTCCATCTGTCTAATAATTGCCTATATTGGAACCAAGAATAAATAAAGTTTTCTTGTGCTAACTCTTCCCGTGATTTTAATTGCCAGTTTTGTCCATCCCATTTAAGTAACTGTCTGTAGGACACCATATCCATTTTAACCCCTCTTTTTATTGCTTCTATCGCATGCCAAGGTATAGCCCATAATGGTACTTTGAAATCACTTTTATAATATTTTCTCCAAATCCTAAGTAAAGAGATTCTTAAGATATGAGATTTAAAAGTCCAATCCATTTTTTTATTGAATATTAAATAGGCATGCCACCCATAAAGTAAGTCCCATCCCTCTAGATAAAGTATCTCAGAGTTTGTCAAATTTACCCAATCACTGATTAGTGTTAAAACCACCGCATCATAATATAATTTCAAATTTGGTACCTTAAGTCCACCCCTCTCACGGAAGTCTTGCATAATTTTAAACTTAACCCTTGGCTTTTTCCCTGCCCAGATAAATTTATTAAGACCCTTCTGCCACTCATTTAAATTAATCTCATTTTTCAAAATTGGTAACATTTGAAACAGAAAAAGAAACTTGGGTAAAATATTCATTTTTATCACTGCAATTCTTCCCATGAGGGATAATTGCAACTTTTCCCAGTTCTTCAAGTCCTTCTGTACCCTGACCCACAACCTTTCATAATTATTTTTAAATAATTTTACATTAGAAACAGACAACATCACCCCCAAATATTTTACCTTATTAACAATCTCAAAACCCGTCAGGTTAGTCAAAATCTGCTTCTCCTGACTAGACATATTTTTAGGTAAAATTTTGGTCTTATTTACATTAATCTTGAAACCCGAGACCAAGCCATAATGATGAATCAACTGTAATAAGTTTACTACAGAATAATCAGGTTGCGACAAAGTAACAACCAAGTCATCCGCAAAGGCTCTTAACTTATATTCTTTTTTATTAACATATATTCCTTTAATTTCCTGAGACTCTCGAATTTTGATCAATAATATTTCCAATGTTAAAACAAACAACAATGGCGATAAAGGACACCCCTGTCTAGTACCTTTCTCTATTGTGAAAACCTCCGAAAGACCTCCATTAACAATAAGTTGTGCTGTTTGTTTTTGATATATTACCTTAAGGGCTTGTAATATGTTTTCACCAAAATTCATTTCTTCCATTACTCTTAGCATAAAATGCCAATTCAATTGGTCAAATGCTTTTTCAGCATCTAAAAATATGAGCCCTGCAGAAACTTGGTTGTTCTTATCTAAGTATTCTAATAGATTAATAATTTGTCTAACATTGTTTTTCATATACCTTCCTGTTATAAACCCTGATTGATCTTTATGCACAAGATGATGCACCACCCTCATAAGCCTATTTACCAAAATTTTTACAAATATCTTATAATCCACGTTTAAAAGAGATATAGGCCTATAATTTTTTGGTAAAGTAAGATCTTGATCCTCCTTTGGAATCAATGATATAAAAGCACTACGCCATGAAGGAGGAATCTCTAAACCCTGTAAGATACCATTAAAAAGATCATTTAATGGTTGGATCATCTCCTCCATTAAAGCTTTATAATAAACAGCTGTTAACCCATCCGTACCCGGTGCTTTCCCTAATTTCAATTGTTGAATTGCTGAGGCAATTTCCTCCTTAGTAATTAAGCCATTAATTTCATCTTTCTGATCCTCAGTCAATTTAGGAAAACTTGCCTCAGCTAAATATTTATTTATATCTAACAATTGTACATTAGTAGATTTATATAAGTTTTGATAATAATCCAAAAAAGATTTTTTAATTAATTCCTTCTGAGAAACTAGTTTACCCTTGTAATTTATTTTCTCTATTATTCTCTGTCTCTGTTTCTTTCTTAATTGATAAGCCAACCATCTCCCCGGCTTATTAGCATTACAAAATGTATTTTGTTTCATAAATAATAAGTTGGTTGCAGCTTGATCTGCTATCAACATATTAAATTGTGACCTTAATAACTTTACAGATTCTTTAGTACTTTCATCAGAAGGATTTAGAATCAAAGCCCTTTCTTTTAATTTAATTTCATCCTCAAGTTCTCTACGTTTCTGAATCTGATTTCGCTTATAAAAATTATTCATTTTTATCAAAACACCGCGCATAAATGCTTTACCTGCATCCCATACCATTGACATTGAAGTCCCCTTGTACATATTCAAAGCAAAATAGTCCTTTAAAGACTCCTTTAATTTTTGAACATTCTTCTCTTGTCTAAACAAATTTTCATTAACTCTCCAGGATCTTCTTTCCTCTTTCTCTTGAATCAGCTCCATCCAAACTGGACTATGATCCGTCAGTGATCTAGGAAAAATCTTTACATTCTTTACTTTATTATACAAGTCCGTGGTAATCAAGAAAAAGTCAATTCTTGAAAAAGATTGGTGTCTATCAGAAAAAAAAGTAAAGTCTCTCTCCTCTTGGTTACGTTCCCGCCAATAATCCCTTAATTCCCAGTCTTCTTTCATATCAAAAAAGGCTTTAGGTAGCCTTGCTTGTTTGAGAAAAGGAGAGGAACCTTTCTTGTCCCTTTGTGTATCTAGGACACCATTCCAATCACCCATTAATACCACTGATCTATAATCAAACAATGTTATTTTTTGATGTAACTGCTTATAAAATTGTTCCTGTTGTTGATTTGGAGCGTAAAGTCCAACTATAAGTATTTTCTTACCATAAATACCAAGTTCAATCATCACATATCTCCCCTGGGGATCTGATTCTACCAGACAGGCTGGTAGGTTTTGTTTAACATATATAACAACTCCCCCTTTCTTCCCAGGAGCAGAAGATATAAAATGAGATCCCAAACGAGCATTAACTAAATATTTCTGATCTTTAAGTAAAATATGAGTTTCCTGTAAGCAAATAACATCATTAGTATGTTGCTTCAAATAATAAAAGATTTTTTTGCGTTTCTGAGGAGAATTCAATCCATTAACATTCCAGGTCAAAAACTTTGCCATCTCCCTTGGCACGCAGCCTGGAGAAGACACCATCAAACTCTGAAAGAGCTGCGTGTGTTGCATAACTCTTGGGTCTTGCTCCTCCCACCGGCGGTGATGCACTTCCAGGAGAACTCTCTTTAGGCTCTTTTTTACGTTGCTCCTTCTCTTTACGCTTATAGGCTGCACGGGTCATCCTCTGCTCTTTAACCTCCGTCTGGCGTTGCTTTACAGCTTCTATCATCCCAGCGGAAACCAAATCTAATGCCTCAGATTGCTGCTCAACTTCCTTGCCACTCAAAGATTTCCGACCAGATGAAGTTGAGCCTGCACCCAGGACCGAAGTATAAAAGTCTCTAGCTTTATCAACTGTGTTCAATCTGTAGCGTGTCCCAGCATGGCTCAAAACAATACCCATCGGAATTTCCCATCTAAATGGCATCGATCTAGCTTTAAGCTCATTGGTTAAAAAAGCAAAGTCTTTCCTGCTTCTTAAAATTTTGGATGGGATTTCCTTTAAAATGATGACATCTTGGGCAGCAATCTGAAATCTTTTATTGTAAAAAGCTTGTATAATCTCATTCCGCAGGGACTTCTTTGTAAAATAAATCACCACATCTCTAGGCAAGTTCTTCTGCTTAGCAATCCAGGAGTTGAGCCTATAAATTTTTTCCACTTCTCTCTGTAATTCTCCTTTATCCATATCCAAGGCCAGCGCCAGATCAGTAAGGACCACCTCCACCAGATCTTGATTCACATCTTCCTTGAGGCCTCTGATCCTCAGGGCATACTCCATTTGTCTGTACTGAAACATCAAAATATCTTCTTGTGAGGAGTCCACCTTCCTTTCCACATCTTGAATTTTATCATCCAAAGAGTCAACTTTGTCTTCCACTTCCTCAAGCCTTGCATCGAGCTTAACCACCACAGTAGCCAAACCTGAAACAGCTGCCAGTATATCTTGTCGTAATTCATTATTGTTTTCTTGCAATTTAGTCTTTATCCCCGTTATCTCTTCTTTGAGATCAGATTTAATTTCTGATTTAATCTGTGAGACAAATTGATTCATTTCCTCTCTCATTTGAACTACAATCTCTCCCATTATGCCTCTAACCTCTTGTGCTGAAAGTCCAGATAGAGGAGGGGAGGGTGGTGGCTGAGCCGGTGGTACATGTTTAGATTGTTGTTGTAGCTGTGCAGTGGAAGTTATAGGAGAAGAAATAACCTTAGATATTGAGGAAGGCTGCTGCCTCTTTGAAGCCATTTTAAAAAGCACAATTGTCACTTCCCTTTCCCCTCCAGCCAGAAAGGGAGGAGGGAAAAAAAAAGAAAAAATTTTTTAAAAAGAGACAAAATATAGTCCTTGAAAGTCCAGAGTTAATCCAAAAAATAAAAAGTAAAAGAGCAAACAATTCAAAAGAAAAAATTCTAAACCAAAAACAAAAGTAAAAGCAAAAACCAATCCTTAAAAAGGGAAAGTAAAACAAAAGAGAAAGGAAAAAAAAAACTCCGACACTTTCAAAGCGCCATCTTAAATCCTTTCACTAATATAACAAAAAAAAAGGAGGAATAATAATAGAAATCAAAAAATAAAAAAATTAAACACCTAAATTATAACAAAAAATCCTTTAAACTGCTCCGTCCGTTTAAAAATTACTCACCAGAATGCTATAAACACGGAGATAGAAGCGGCGGTTTCTTTTGCTTCCTAGGAAGCAAAAACAGCTGGGAGGCGGAGATCAGCAGGAGCTCCGAGGGAACACTCCTTTCACCCCCTCTAGAAACAAATCCAGAGGGGGTTCAGGGGTTCTACCTCTATCCCTGCACTCTCTGTCCCTTCCCTTTGCCCGGGAAGGGATTTCCGAGCCGCGGGCCAGCTGATGCACGCTGCGCTCCGCGGCTCTGACACTTCCCCAGCTGGACGGCTAAAAGCTAGCCGCCATCGCCGTCGCCTCAAACCGGAAGCCCCTTTTCTATCTTTTTAAAGTAGTGGTCTACTTTGTTAAATACCTTACTGAAGTCCAAATACACTATATCTACAGCATTTTGCTGGTCCACTAATTTAGTCACTTTATCAAAGATGATTTGTCTGATCTAATTGTTGTTTTTTAACAAACTCATGCTGGCTTCTAGTAATCACAATGTTCATTTCTAGTGCTTACAAATCCTCCCCTTAATTATCTTTTCCAGGATTTTTCCAGGTATTGATATCAAGCTATTTCTTAACTTAAATGTATTGCATATTTTTAATAAAGAAGCTTACACTAAAAAAAAGCAAAGCAAATATAACACTACCTTACATTAACAACATTAGGTGATCCTTTTGTTAAGAGGTCTTTTAGTAGCCTCTTTAAAGTAACAAATGTTCTTAAATTTTGTACTTAACATACTTGCATTAGGCAGTATGGAGAATATCAAACAATCACGTCAGGCTTGTATTCTCCGTTATGCTAACTATTTTGCTCAAGTTGCACCTGGATATAGATGTAACAAAGATGTCCCAGTAGATTGCCAGCAAGTCATTGATCTGTGACTTCAGTGGAAGAAACATTTGCTGCTTAATAAATCTCTGGAAGTTTGCCAACAGCATCATCACAATATAAAAATTGTGTTTGCTTTTTGTTTCTTTTACCTCTACTTGATTGGAATCATGCTATTTTTCCCCCCTTGCTACTCTAACTTTCTGTTATTTCATTATATGGAGGAGGAGGATGTATTCTACCTTTCTACCCAGAAGGCACAGGAATCTACCTCTCTAGGAAAAGAGGATGCTGATAAACTATTCTGTCAACTATCCAGCTAATTTTCTAATCACTGTCATTATTACCCGAAGCTTAAGTAAAATTACCCATGAATCCAAGTGCTTTGTGCATTGACAACACAATGAACAAAAATCTTCTTAGTCTAACTGTAGCTTCTAAAAAGAAGAAAAACAATTGTTAATCAGTATTACAGATTTTTACTTCATTTTTATTGAGCCTTCTCAAATGGCTATTAACTCTATTACCCTTATTTGTAAAATATACAGAGCAAATTTAAATGTTCTTCTAGTCAAAAGGAATGGAATATTTTCCTGACAGTACAGTTCCAGCATTGGGCTTTGTATAGATCAAATCTCATAAAAATCACAATACCACCCTCCAACTTTTCCATTGGGATCCTGCCTGTCAAAATAAAGGTTTCACTTTATATTCAGCTAGCTCTTTTGTTTGGAACTGGTCAGAGGAAGCCAACTGGGACTCTTACCAACTGTAATATTAGTTTCAAAGTCTGCACTTAAGAAAGAGACAAACATCAATAAAATATCTGGGTGGCTGCCTCCACAGGACTGGGAGTCCAGGCTCCGTAAATTATGCAAAAGAAGGAAAGGCAAACACAATGCTTGAGTGTGTGTATGGCCACCTCCTAACCCCAAGGTGCCTGATGGAACTGGCTTATTTCCCTGGGGAATATTCTTGTCCAGTCTGACTAATAAGCATTTCCGTTTAGAGTGATAGAGCTGCTCTTGTTGAAGTTGTTTAAGGTATAGCTTTCATATATCCTCAGCAACTCCTATGGGGTCTGCAGAAGGGGCCATTAATTTTAGTAATAATGTTCGAGGCAAACAATTTTAAAAAATAAAAATGACCCTCAGTGTGATTCCAAAAAAAAAAAGGGCAAACATTACACTAGAGACAACTTGTTAATTCTGAACTATTAGTGTACATTCCATTCTTTTGCTATGAATGTGGACATATCTTGCCAGGCTTGTTAAAATGTGTTATATTTTCATTGGATTAAGAGAGGTCTCAGCACTTAGCTAGTCTTGGCTGATCTGGAAAAAGCAAATGTAAAGAAGGGAGTGATTAATACTTGCGTGGGAAATCACCTAGTGTCATGCCCCAGTTGGAGCCTGAATCTGCTGAGGAAGATGAGCTGGAACTGGAGCCAATGGAGATCGAGGGGGAGGCGTCATTGGCTTCAGCAGAATATGGGGAGGGGCAGGCCAAGGCAGGCCAGGGCCTTTCAGGATTGGGACAGCTTGAAGGCAGGGAGGAATGGGCAGGAGGAACATGAGAGACAGGCGATGAGAAAGGGCCACCCCCTCCTGATCCTAGAGCACAGAGAGCGGAGAGAAGGAGGGAACAACGCAGGCAGGCCAGACTACTCAGGAAGAGAGTCCCTCTCCATAAGGCACACCTGAGGACTGAGACTTAAGGAGACGCTGTGGAGAGGGGCATTTTTCGGGAACAAATGCTGAATTATTGGAGGTTTGTGTGCCATCGCCAACATTGGAAACAACTCTCTGATCTCTTGTTCTATGTTGTGATTTCTACTTGTAAACCCAAACTTGATTTGGTGTTCCAAACTTCAGTTTGAATGTTGGCTTCTCTTCTGAAATTTCTCAGGCAAGCTCGTATTTCCACAGACTCATTAGATTTTGATGTAGGTTCCTTTCTTTGTTATCTACTTGGCCTTGAGTAAATTGCTGTTCTAATCTAAAAACTCTGACTTGCAGTCAGAGGCTGCTGAAGGTTGTGTGTGTGTGTGTGTGTGTGTGTGTGTGTGTGTGTGTGTGTGTGTGTTCTTCTGAGTCTTGCCAGAAACGTGGGAGCATTTGGAGGAACATTTGGAGCAATAAAGGGGTAGTTTGAACTGCCAGCTGACTGTATTGCCTCTGTGCCATGCCCTGGGTCATCTCACCTAGAAATCACAGGACTGTAGAGTAGGAAGCAAAAAAATTCAGCAACCCTACATCTTAGAAGTAAAGCCACGGGCAAACCATCTGTTATTTCCAAAATAGTTACATGAACGTGTCCATGTGGTTGCCAGAAGTCAAGCCTCAACTCATGGGTGACATTTTTTTTATAACTCCTGAAGATGGAATTAATAACATCTTTCAAATGTTAGCACTGCAACTTCATATTTTACTTGTGCATTTGCAATGGAGTACATAACTGTAGAGGGAATTATATGGCAATAAAAATTCAATAGTTATTTGGGCAGATCATAAATAAATACTTCTAAGCAGCGTTGAAGAAAGTCCACTGCAATAGTGGAATTTCGTCTTCCTTTGCTCTTACTTGCAACCTTGTCCTCCAGTTTACTTGGCTGTGCTCCCAGTTCTTACGAAGATGTTTGAAAGGCACATAGCAGAGCCACAGAAGAAAAATATGGTCAGTTCTGCTAAATAAAATTGTCTCCAAAAAATCATGATTTTGAAAAATTGTATGAAAATGTCAGCAATTTCCAAAACTGGTCTCTTGTATGGAGAATAAAAAGACCAACATGCTTTATTGAATATATTGTTAATTTTGTATTTTGGCTTATGTTCAAAATTACAGCAAAAATAGAGATTAAGGCAAAAAAAAGGAGAGGATACCTCACATTTAAACCTCACATTGCTTTGGATGCTGCTTAGTGAAAATGATCAAGCTTTTAAATAAATTTTAAAAGGGAATTTAAGGTCACATCCAACCAGGAATAGAAAATTTCATGGAATATGAGAAGCGGCTCTAAGATTGGGCCATTACATTCAGTATTGACTTACTATGAACCTCCAAGTTAGGAATCCACCTGGAGATATCAGAACCTAAAATTGTGAAATGATGATGTAATAAGTGATGTCCCAAGATGCTTTTTTCATGAGGCAACTGGACTTCCTTGTTTTTTATTTGACGACATTTCACTTCTCATCCAAGAAGCTTCTTCAGCTCTGACTGGATGGTGGGCAATGGAAAGATTTATACTCCTTGCAGACAGCTGTTCATTTGCATCCTTTTAGCGAGTTGCTAATGCTACCTGGAGGCTTATCCGTGTCCTCAGGGTTACCTGAGTGGTGCAAATGTGTGTTGAAAGGACTGTATTGTAGACTGAAGATAGATGCTGTTGTTACAAAGCTGTGAGCCATGTGAAGATCTGTATATTGGGGAAACAAAAAGGGGCGTTGTCTTACCTGAACGCCTTTTCTCAGCATGATGATGGAGAATCCACGGATGGGTTGTCTTAATCTATCTGCTCCAATTGGACCAAGTCTGAAATTGGTAACGCCCCCTCTGTGCCAAGTGCACCCCAGTTTTAGACTAAGGCGATACCCAGACTTTAGTCCGACGCGTCTGAACAAATGGGAACCAGGCCAACTGACCTAATGGGAGGGAGTGGATTCTCCATCATCATGCTGAGAAAAGGCGTTCAGGTAAGACAACGCCCCTTTCTCCAGCATGATTGGATGGAGAACCCACGGATGGGACATACCAAAGCCCTGTGTCCCTAGGGTGGGAAATTAGATTGGGCCTGGGTCCCATCCAATGTTAATGCGTGTTCTAGTACCTTGCGGCCGAATGAAGCCGTAGAGGATGCGTATACATCCATCTTGTAGTGACGGACAAAGGAGGAGGGCGATGCCCATGTTGCTGCCCTACAAACTTCCTCTATGGATGCCTGGGTAGACCAGGCTGCTGTAGTGGCTGCGCCCCTGGTGGAATGGGCCGTGATATGGCTGGGAGCTTGAAGTGACTGAGTCTGGTATGCCAGAGAAATACAAGCTCTAATCCACCTGCCTATAGTGGGCGAGGAAACCTTTTGTCCTAACGACGATGGGTGAAATGACACAAACAGAGCCTCAGTCTTGCGGAAAGATGAGGTTCTCTGTATATAACAATATAAGGCCCTGCGAACATCCAATCTGTTCCACTGAGCCTCTGTGTTATTAGATGGGTTCGGACAGAAGTCCGGCAAAACTATGTCCTGGGACCTATGATATAAGGAGTTAACCTTGGGCACAAAGGAGGGATCTAACCTGAGAGTAACCCTGTCCTTATGGAAAATACACAGGTCCTTTCTTACTGATAGGGCAGCCAGCTCAGAGATCCTTCTGGCTGAAGTTATGGCAACCAGAAATGCCACCTTCATTGATAAATGTTTGAGCAAACAATTGTCAATAGGCTCAAAGGGTGGTGAGACGAGAGCCTGTAGAACCTGATGAAGGTCCCAGGAGGGATATCTATGTACCGTTGGTGGTCTGGCATTGTTAGCTCCCTTTAGGAAGGAGCGTATCATAGGGTGTTGTGTTAAGGGCTCCTTGCCATAGGAAATAACCGTGGCAAGTGCTGCTACCTGCCTACGGATGGTACTTGTGGAAAGACCTTTGTCCAGACCATCCATCAGGAACTCCAGGATAACTGGCACTGCAGCCTGTAAGGGTTCAATATTGTGTGCTAAACACCAATTACAGAAGCTCTTCCACGTGGCATCGTATATTCTATTCGTCGAGGGTCGCCTGGATTGCTGGATCATGGCTATGACCCTTGACGAATATGAGTCTAGGCCTAAGGCCTGCCTCTCAAGTGCCAGACGGTTAACTGGAGCCATTGAGGGTCTGGATGATGCAACTCCCCCTGAATGAGGGAGATCCGATTGGCTGGAATCCTCCATGGAGCCGATGCGGAGAGCTCCATCAGGTCGGCGAACCAAGGTCGTCTCGGCCAATGTGGGGCGACCAGGAGAACCTCTGCTTGTTCGCCAAGGATTTTCCTGATCGTGGCCGGTAGGAGAGGTAGTGGAGGAAAGGCATAGAGCAGTTCCCTGGGCCAGGGACTGCGGAGTGCATCTGTTCCTTCCGCTGATGGGGACGGGAACCTGGAAAGGAATCTGGGAAGCTGTGAGTTGGCTGGGGAGGCAAACAGATCTAGGGATGGGGAACCAAACCTGTCCACGATTTCCCTGAAGATCTCCGGATTCAGCTGACATTCGGAATGGTCCACGGTGGCTCTGCTCAGTGAGTCCGCCTGTTGGTTGGCCACTCTGGATATGTGCTCCGCCCTGATGGAGGCAAGATTCAGTTCCGCCCAAGACCCCAGCAATCTGGCCTCTCGCATGAGAGGCTTGGACCTCGTTCCCCCCTGTCTGTTGATATGGGCCTTGGCTGTGATGTTGTCGGTTAAGACCAGGACGTGCTGGCCTTGTACTAAGCTGCTGAATCTCTTTAGGGCCATGGCTCTTAGTTCCAGCCAGTTTATGTTGTTCTTTAGATCCTGCTTGGACCACTGACCCTGGGCCCAGTGTGTGTGGAGGTGTGCCCCCCACCCAAACAGGCTTGCGTCTGTGGTGACGGTGATCCTGTCCGGTTCTTTGAATTCTGCTCCCCGTGACAGTGCCGGAGAGTCCCACCAACGAAGGGAGTTCAACACCGCCTGTGGAACTCGGACCTTCTGGTGGGATGTGCTGGTATGAAGTCTCTGAAATGGAAGGAGAAGCCACTGTAATTCCCTGGCATGGAGACGTGCCCATGGCACAATTTGCACGCAGGACACCATCTTCCCTAGTAGCTGTGAAAGGGATGCCAATGTGACTACTCTGTCCCTTCGGATCCGACGTACAAGAGTCTGGATAGAGTTCCGTCGGTCCTGAGATAGGTAGACCGTGCAGTTGTCTGTGTCTATAACTGCCCCCAAATGGAGGAGCCGAGTTGTTGGTATAGTATGACTTTTCTGGAAGTTCACAGAAAAACCGTGCTCCTGTAAAACCTTAATGGCTAGGGCGAGGTCTGCTTGGGCACTTTGCCATGATGATGACTGAATTAGAATGTCATCTAAATAACATTGAATCCTGATGGGAATTAGTCTAAGGTGGGCTGCGATCACTGCCAGTACCTTTGTAAATACTCTCGGTGCAGATGAGAGGCCAAATGGAAGGGCTCTGTACTGGTAATGGCGTCGGGCATAACTAAATCTGAGGAATTTGCGGTGTCCAGGAAAAATGGGAATGTGCAAATATGCCTCAGTCAGGTCTATGGAGGTAAGAAAGTCACCTTGCCTGACGCTAGCCAGGATTGATTGAAGTGATTGCATCTTAAATTTCTTATACCTCAGGTAGAGGTTTAGACCTTTTAAGTTCAAGATCGCCCTCCAGCCCCCTGAAGCTTTGGAAATGACGAAGAGGTCTGAGTAAAACCCTCGCCCTTCTTGTTCCTTTGGAACTGGTTCAATTGCTTGTATTTGCAATAAATGAGCTATTGCTTCTGACATAAGTTCAGCTCTGGTCCTGTTCGTTGAAATAGGGGAAGAGCGGAACCTGTCGGGTGGATGGGAATAAAACTCTAATCGTAGACCTTGGGAGACGGTGTCTAACACCCATGCATCCGTAGTAGTGGCCGCCCAAATGTTGGAATAGAGGGCCAGCCGGCCTCCTATGGGAGGTGAGGCTGCAGACTCACTTGCCTCGCTTGAAGGAGCGGCTCCCTGTGCCCCGAAAGGACCGTTTAGTCTGGAACTGTGGTCTGCCTCTGTATGCTGAACGATCTTGTTGTCGTTCCTGCCTCTGAAAGGAGGGGCGAGAGGCCTGGGCCCAATCCCAGGATGGCGCTGGCCGAAAGGGCTGCCTTCTGTAGTTACTCTGCGACAAGTTCCCCCAGCGCCTATCTCCCCTCCTTGATGTATTGACCAGGATCTTGCGTTTATCCTTACCTTCGGTTAGGTATGGCTCTAGCACCTTACCAAAGAGTTGTCCACCTGTGTAAGGCTTGGAGGCCAGACGCCACTTGGCCTTGGTGTCTGCTCGCCAGTTCCTGAGCCAGAGGAGTCTTCGTGCTGAAATGTCTGCCGCGATGGTCCGGGCAGTGTATCTGGCCGTGTGTAAGGAGGCATCGGCCAGATACTGGGACGTGGACACCAACTTACCCAGATTCTGGTGGACTCTGAGCTGGTCTGGAGGGATCATGTCCTGGAGCTCCCGTAGCCACAGGACCGAAGCCCTGGCAAAGAAGGCCATGGAGGTTGCCGCCCTCGTTGCCCAGGCTGACGCTTGGTGGGCTCTGCGTAGGGCAGACTCGATCTTCTTGTCCTCTGCTCTTAGTGCCTCATTTATGTCCCCAGGAATATTGGACTTGGGAAACAACGAGTTCAAGGGTTCATCAATTTCGGGTATCTCCAAAAGGGAGGTCAGGGAAGGAGCGACGTTGAACAATTGTCTTTCTACTGCCCCAGGGCTCAAGGGGGACCCTAGGTTCTCCCATTGCTTCTGGACCATCTTTAGGAAAAGGGGAGGGCAGGGAATATGATTCTGTGAGACAGAGGGTTCAGTGTAAATGGCATGGGGACCTTGGGATGTTGGTGGGGTCTCCTATTGTTGAGTGAGGTTAGCAGTAGTACAGGCTTTGAGTAAGAGAGAATTAAAAAAGGAATGGTCAAAGAGACCAACAGGAGGGGTGGGTTCGGATGGGGCGATGCCCTCGTCCTCAGACAAGATCAGGTCAGGTTGTTCAGCTCCCGTAGACTCCAGGTCTGATGTGGGGCCATCCGTCCAGTCTGGAGATTGTGAGTGATGTGCGGTCTGGGAGGGTGGCTGTGGAGTGTTGGAGGCCATAAATTGAGCCACAGCCTGGGCTATCATGGACTGGAGCAAGTTTGGGTTCAGGGCCTGGTTCTCAGGGAGGCGAAGCCCTGCTGCAGTGGGTGTAAATGTGGCCTGGGGCCCTGAGGTGTCCTGACCAGTCATACCCCTCCCTGAGGTCACCGCTATGCTTGAGTCTGACTCGGCAATTCCTCGGGGGGGAGACCAAGCCCCTGGGGCCGAGGCACTATGTGAAGAAAGGGGCTCAAATATAGACCTCCCCCTTGTGCCTGCCAAATCTGGGGATACCGTTCTCGGTCCTTGGCCCCCTTCCTCTCTCTGTGGCTCCCTGCTTAGTCGGGCTCGCTTGGTGGTGCTCTTTCCACTTGCCTCTGATTGGCGACTTCTCTTGACCGACTCGCTGCCTCTCTCCGCCATGACGGTTGCTCTGGTCTCAACCTTGGCAAAACGCCCCCTCAGCGTTGTAGTTCACCAAGGGAGTCTACAGAGATAATTCAGCCCTAGAGGGGAAGGGCAGGGAACTGATGTGGGCACCCCGATCACTCAGGATCGATCAGGCCCTCCCCGGTCGGAGCTGCTCTCTGAAGCGTTGGCCACCGATGATCGAATGCTGCCTTCAGAAGAAGATTCCAGGCAGCCTGAACTCCGGCCACAGCCCAAAAGGCCTCCAGTGGCTTTAGCCACGCACAAAATGGCCGACGATGAATTTAGCAACAATTAAAATGGCCGCCGGGGCCTCAGCCCCACTCAAATTGGGCGCTGAGGCCTCAGCCACAAACAAAATGGCCACCGAGGCTTCAGCCTCACTCAAAATGGCCGCCGAGGGCTTCAGCCACAAACAAAATGGCCGCCGAGGCTGCAGCCTCACTCAAAATGGCCGCCGAAGGCTTCAGCCACAAACAAAATGGCCGCCGAGGCTTCAGCCCCACTCAAAATGGCCGCCGAGGGCTTCAGCCACAAACAAAATGGCCGCCGAGGCTTCAGCCCCACTCAAAATGGCCACCCGTGACTTTCGCCACTCCCAAAATGGCCGCCGGAGGTAATTCAAAATGGCGGCCGCCAATTTGGCGCCTTAAAAAGGCCCAGAAAACAAACGGCCGTTGGAACGAGGCCTTGAGGCCCGGGTTGTGAGCTGCGACGAGCCCTCGTTCGGGTGAATCGCCTGGGCTCCTAAGCAGCTGGTGGCATGCAATTAGGTCGGCTGAGCTCCGAAAATTGGGTCGCGCCCAATTCCTCACCTGTTGCTGCCGGCTGTGAACGAGGGACCTGGGAAGGCTCCCTGCCGGCCTGGCGAGGCTCGACGATCGTTGCGGAGCCCTCAGTGCGATCGGCAATGCCTCCGACGATCAGCTGGCAGTCGGAGGATCGCAAGGCAGCTCCGGAAAAAAACGAGTGATTTTGAAGGTTAGAATTGCTGTCCCTAACTGATTGAAACGAACAAGGGGAAACTTCCCCCCCCAGGGGGAGGGGGTGCGGGTCTGTCAGCCTAAATAGGCTTCAGACTGGTCTAATTGATCCTTTTTCCTAGCTAATAATCGATTCAATTCAACAATAAAAAACAATTAATACTAATAGCCTGAGCTAGACAATTAAATGGAATCTAACAGTCTTCTGCTCCAGGAGCGAAGACAAAACGCGTCTTAGAGCAAATAGGACTAAGTCTAAAACTGGGGTGCACTTGGCACAGAGGGGGCGTTACCAATTTCAGACTTAGTCCAATTGGACCAGATAGATTAAGACAACCCATCCGTGGGTTCTCCATCCAATCATGCTGGAGAACAACAAATTCATAAATGTATAGCACAACATAGGAGAACAAACCCATCAGGACCAGATACAGCAGTCCATCTGCATTTAAAAGACAAAGGCCACTCTTTTAAAGACAGCAAAGTTCATATTTTGGACAGAGAGGACCACTGGTTTGAAAGAGGGTCAAAGTGGCCATCTATGTCAAAACTGAACAGCCCTCTCTCAATAGAGGGGGAGGGATACAACATCATTTATCTCCAGTCTACAACACAGTCCTTTCAACAGTTGCAAGAATGCTCCACACACATTTGCACCACTCAGGTGACCCTGAGGACACAGATAAGCCTCTAGGTAGCATTAACAACTCATTAAAAGAATTAAAATGAACAGCTGTCTGCAAGGAGTATAAATTTTTTCCATTCCCCACCATCCAGTCAGAGCTGAAGAAGCTTCTTGGATGAGAAGTGAAACGTCTTCAAAGAAAAAAAACAAGAAAGTCCAGTTGCCTCGTGAAAAAAGCATCTTTGGGATAACTATGACCTGGATGACTGAGAATCTTCATAGACATAATAAGTAATGTGTTTTGAGAAAAGGCTATAAATGTGAAGGAAATTCTAAGGGTCACTGTCATGTCACATTTTTCCTTTACCTAGCTTTGAATTCAAGGATGCATCTCCATTTGATGGATCACCTAACCATGTAGGCTTAAATCATCACATGCTCATAGCCATGTTATAAATCTTGCTTTCAAGTCCTATTTGCATGAGTAGAAATGCAGCCCTGCTTTGAAGTTCTGGCATGAATTCATCCATTCCCTCTTCTGTGCATGGTTTTTGTTGCAGCTGACCAGAGAGTTTTTTACCAAGGAACTGAAAAAGCATTATCAGGGGAACAATGAATCAGATGTCTTTTCTTCCACCTGGAACTCAGTCATGATCACAGTAAGTACTTGATTGTTTAATGCATCCTGATATGGATTTTTTTTTTTAAAATCTTAATTACCGAGCAGAGTCAAGACTGGCTCATGCTTGCCTGGTACCAGGAAATCCCAGGATTGTAGACTAGACTATATTGGGAAATCCTGCCTACCCCGCCCCCCCCCCAAAAAAAAATCAATGGCAAGCAACTTAGGAAGTTTTGCCAAGAAAACCATAGACATGAGATTACTAGGAGCGGGACTTGACTCAAAGGTAAACAATTGCCACTCATTTTATATAAAACAGTGGCTGGCAGTTGTACAAAAGAATAAAAACACAATTAATTTTGACAGAATAGGTAAGAAAAGCAAAAGAGGGAAAAAAGTAGAAGGCTCATCATCCTAGCAGTATAAATGCTTCTATTCAGATTCTATAGGATTTTCACTCTGGGAATTAAGATTTTAAGATTATAGAGCCGTGGTGGCGCAGTGGTTAGAATGTAGTATTGCAGGCTAATTCTGCCAACAGCCAGCAGTTCGATTCTGACCAGCTCAAGGTTGACTCAGCCTTCCATCCTTCTGAGGTCAATAAAATGAGGACCCAGATATGCCCATTCTGTAAACGCCTTAGAGAAAGCGGTAAAGCACTTTGAATCAGCATATAAGTCTAAGTTCTATTGATATTACAGCACTAGAATACAATTTTGCATCTCTGTGTTCAGAAATTAAACGGTGAGACTTTCTTCCAATTAGGTGTGAGTAGCCCAAAGAGAAGTCTTTCTAATGTGCCAAGTGTTCTAACCATAAGAGAATGGCAGAAAAAGTGAGCAGGTGACAACTGCAAATTTCTACCCTTTTCTTGACACCATTTATAGGCCTGGCACTCAAACGACCAACTGTTTGTCTTTATCTATTGGCTGGGCTGCATTCCTCTAGTTTGGGGATCTGCAAGGTATAAGTTTGAGGCACCTCCTGCTTCTTAGCAATGGAAGCCTTTTTTCAACATAAGTAAAGCAAAAACTGAAAGCAAGTCTGCCAGATATTGAAGGAGCAAAATAAATCTCTGTGGGATATGTGTGTGAAAGACCAGCAACAATGTTTTTTCCCAAGTAGCTTTTCTAGTGCCCATTTTGTTCTCTGTTCATTGCAAAACAAAACAAAACAAAAAATTAATTGTGCCGGGCTGCTTAAATTCTGATATTTAAGTTGTTCTATACGCTGCTGATTTAGTTAATTTTCAGGCAGATATCACCATTAAGGAACTCATGCCTTATTTTATGGAAATGATCTCATTTGGCACCACCAGAGGATCAAAGGCAGCAATTTGAAAATGTTCTCATTAAGTTCTAATGAAGGTTGTTATTGCTGTTGCTTTAATTGTGTCACTCCTCTGGGAAATTGCTGGGTCTTAACATATGCAAGTCCATATGTAATGCTATGTCGGAATTTTTATATTACATTTTCTCGAACAAGCACAGAAACCTGGTTCATTCTTAATACAAAGCCATCATGGATGGGTTCATATAATGACAAAAATAAACAAACCATGTTACAACTAGTGCAAAAGAGATTGTGATATTGAAAATATAATTTTTTATATTATAGCATTAAAGAAACTGAACACTTGCTTAGTTTACACAATAGTTTTATGTTTCATAAACACAGAAAATAGCCAGCTGTTCTATTGGAAGCTAATCCAAAGTCCCAGGCTTTTCACACTCTCTTGATTTGCTTATTTATAACTGAGGATTTCAACAAATGCCGAAACTGAGGTCATATCCATGATGACTAGAAACATATTTGTTTTGTTTTATTTTTTTTAAATAAAATTGTAATGTTTAGGAAGGAGTAGAAATTTACATCAAGTATCAAATGATATCCCCAGTTTATACATTCAGAAACCCTATTTGGGTTCTTATTGCATGTCTTCAGATTTCCTAGAAACCAACCTAATTCTGCCACAAACACATTAACCCTTTGATCACCTTTCACACGTGCTAGTTTGGCTGCTGTGGTGTCAATGGCCCAGAAGATTTTGAGGCACCCTCTCATTCCATTCTTCTGGATTCCCATCCTGCTGTTCCTGAAGCTTGTTGTAAACGGGAGCTGCAGTCTCGCGATGGAGCATTCATCAATAAAGAAGAATGTTTGAAAGGAAAGGAAGTCTATCAGAACCAACAGGTAAAGAAAGGACCAAAATACTTATAAATAATTTAGACAGAGGGATAAAAGTGTGATGCAAAAGTTCCTGCCTTCATAGGATTCTTACCTGAATGATTGAAGACTGTACTCTTTCTTTGGGTAAACTTTCTTTTTTTCTTTTTGTACAATTAGAATAAAATAATGAAAAAGAAAAAAAATAATATGAACAAAAATCAGGGTTTTGTTAAGTTCAAGTGTAGAAGAAGATGTTATTTTGTTCTCTTGCAAAGCTCTTATGACATTTACATTTGCAAGAAACATCATCTAGCATAAACATATTTATTTATTTATTCAAGTTCTATAGCCTCATATCTCAATCAATAACTTACAATTAAAAAAAAATATATGTTCATTCTGCTAGATTGAGTTGGATGGGTAGAGACTGTTGGGAAAAGATGATCCCTTAGGTAACCCATCCCAAGCCATGTAGAGCTTTAAAGGCGATAATCAGCACCTTGAAATGCACCTGGAAACACACACCAGTAACCAATGCAGCTCACACAGAAGACATGCTATGAGTGCTGTATATCTGGCACCATTTACTACCGATGCAGCCATATTCTGCACCAGTTGATTGTCTCCAAATTCTCTTCAGGGTCAGCCTCATGTACAGCTTGTTGCGGTTGTTAAATTTTGGGAATTGTTAACTAATATTCAAAAAGGACCACGCAAGCACAGGCATAGAGCACGTCTGCAGAATAGTGGAAAATGAACCAAAGAATCTTGCAATAGTGCTTCTACTCAGAAAGCTTACATGAACAGCTTAAGCATCACAGAGATATTATAGCCTGTCTTCTGATCTAAATTTGTTTCAAAATATAAAACAAGTTGATTAACCTTAGAAGTCCAATTTCCTGACTTACTTGTGGTGAAAAACTAAACTGTCAAATTCTGCTCCCTGTAGCTTCTGCCTATTCAATAACGCTGAGTAAGTCAGGCCTGCCTCAGTTCATTTAGGGACCATCTTTGATAGGGCATAACACATTGTGCCTTCCCAGTTGCAACCCTCTTTTCTCTGGAATAGTTTAACTCCTGCAATCAAATCAGCCTCAACCCTGTTGCATTTTAGAAAAGCTTATAAAAAGGAGGAAAGGAGCTGGGATTTGCTGAGAGCCCCGGTCTTGAATTGTAGAGGAATATTTATTCTTCCTGAATGGATATATTTTTCTTTGTAATATTATAAAAATGTGATTATAATTATTAGATTAGGATTTTATATTTTTATATTGGTTGTCCCAAAGATGCATTTTCATGAATCAACTGTACTTGACTAAACTAGTAGATCAGCAAAACGCAGTGGACGTAGTATACTTAGATTTCAGTAAGGCATTTGACAAAGTAGACCACAACCTACTAATTGGCAAACTAGAAAAAGGTGGAATAGACAACAGCACCACCAGATGGATCTGTAGCTGGCTGACAAACCGTACTCAGTGAGTAGTCCTCAATGGCAATACATCCACATGGAGAAAAGTAAACAGTGGGGTACCACAAGGTTCCATCTTAGGCCTAGTACTCTTCAATATCTTCACTAATGACTTAGATGAAGGAATTGAAGGGGAACTCATCAAATTTGCAGATGACACCAAGCTGTCAGGAGTAGCCAACACACCAGAAGACAAAATCAGGATCCAAAAGGATCTTGACAAACTCGACCAATGGGTCCTATCCAACAAAATGAGTTTCAATGTGGAAAAAAAGTCTTACACTTAAGCAGGAAAAACCAAAGGCACAAATACAGATTGGGTGAGACTTGGCTTAAAAACAGTAACTGTGAGAGGGACCTTGGAGTCCTAGTGGACGATCACTTGACTATGAGCCAGCAGTGAGCAGCAGCAATCAAAAAAGCTAATACAGTCTTGGGTTGTATAAACAGAGGCATAGAATGAAGATAACGTAAGTACTAGTACCACTTTACAAAACCCTAGTAAGACCACACCTGGAATATTGCAGCCAATTTTGGTCACCATATCACAAAAAAAGATGTTGAGACTCTAGAAAGAGTACAGAGAAGAGCAACAATGATTAGGGACTGGAGGCTAAAACATATAAGGAACGGTTGTTGGAATTGGGTATGTCTAGTTTAATGAAGAGAAGGATGAGGGGGAACATGATAGCAGTGTTCCAATATCTCAGGGGCTGCCACAAAGAAGAGGGAGTCAAGCTACTTTCCAAAGCGCCTGAAGGCAGGACAAGAAGCAACATGTGGAAACTAATCAAGGAGAGAAGCAACCTAACCAGTGGAACAAACTGCCTCCAGAAGCAGTGAATGCTCCAACACTGGAAGTTTTTAAGAAGAGACTGGACAGCCATTTGTCTGAAATGGTATAGGGTTTCCTGCCTGAGCAGGAGGTTGGACTAGATGACCTCCAAGGTCCCTTCCAACTTTATTATTATTATTATTACTAACTAAGATGATCAATGATCAAAGGCCTGGACGCTAAAACATACAAAGAACAGCTGAGGGACTTGGGTTTGGATAGTCTAAAGAAAAGAAGAAATAGAGACATAACAGCAGTATTCCAGTATCTGAGGGGCTGCCACAAGGCAGAAGGGGTTAAGTTGTTCACAGAGCACCAGAGGGAAGGATAAGAAATAATGATTGGAAACTAATCAAGGAGAGAAGCAACCTGGAATTAAGGAGAAACTTTCTGACAGTGAGGACAATCAACCAGTGGAACAGGTTACCCCCAGAAATCGTGGGTGCTCCATCACTGGAGATTTTTAAGAAGAGACTAGACAATCACCTGTCCAAGATTGTGTAGGTTCTCGTGCTTGAGTAGGGGGCTGGACTAGAAGACCTCCAGGGTCCCTTCCAGCTCTATTATATTCTATTCTATTCTGTTCTGTTCTGTTCCGTTCTATTCCATTCCATTCCATTCCATTCATCCAAGAAGCTTCGTCAGCTCTGACTGGATGGTGGGGAATGGAAAGATTGATACTCCTTGCCGACAGCTGGCCATTTGCATTCTTTTAGAGAGTCATTGATGTCACCTGGAAGCTTATCTGATAAGCTTGGAGGTGGCCTCAATGATTCTGTAAAAGAATGTAAATGATCAGCTGTCTGCAAGGAGTATAAATCCTTCCATTCCCTTCCATTCCCCACCATCCAGTCAGAGCTGAAGAAGCTTCTTAGATGAGAAGCTAAACATCTTCAAGGAGAAAAAAAAAGGTCCAGTTGCCTCGTGAAAAAAGCACCTTTAGGACAACTATGACCTGGATGACTGAGAACCTCCATAGACTTTTATACTGGCTGTTTTTATTAATGGTGGTACACTGCCCAGAGACACATTTTGTAAGATAGGTAGCTGTACATGTTCAATGAATGAATGAATGAATCCTTTGTAATGTTACTTAATAATTATTCTGTTGATATTTATTCCTTTGTTCTATTGTGGTTTTTTTTAAAAAAAAAATTAATCTTTTTACAGAAAGAAGAGATTGGAACCTGCTCAGAGTCCCGTTGGTTTGGAGTGTTATATAATTTATTAATTTTTTTAATGTGTTCTGTTCTCCTTTTGAAAAGTTCTTTCACTAGCTGTTTGCAAGGTTATTAACTGAATGTTCTCATTTTGCATAGACATTTGTTTCAAGATCGATTTCTTTATTTCTTCCTAGGGTTGTTACACTGTGATCCTGAATTCCCTTGAAACCTATGTATATCTTGCAGGAGCTCTTGCCATTGGTGTTTTAGCCATTGAGGTACGGTACAAACTGGGATCCGGCTGGCCACAATCATGCCAAAAGATGCCTCCTTTCCCTTATGTTCACACCACATCCCCTCCCCCTCATCTGAATTTTTCCTTTCTGTTCAGAAAGTAGCTTGTAGGAATGTGTAAAAAAAAATAATTTAGAGCAGTATTTCTCAATGGAGTTCAACTTCCAGAATTCCCCTGGCTGGGGAATCATCTGACAATTGCCAAGTTTGAGGAAAGCTGATTGAGGCACTTCACTGGCATTTCTTGCCATTCCCAGCTACCTGGGTGATTCTGGGAGTTGAAGTCCACAAGTCTTAAATTTGCCAAGATTGGAGACCCCTGCCTTAAAGCAACTGGTGGTTGAGAAATCAACTGATTAAAGTTAGGTGTGACTCTCAAAACAGCTCCACTCCTCTTATTATTATTAAGCTGGTTTTGAAGTCTGAATTTTGAATAGGCACTGAAAATCCTATACAAGCCCAATTGCTAACTTGAAGTATGTATATGTGCTGGGAAACAACTGTCCTATACTGCCCTCTTGTGTTAAGCATAGCATACTCACTCATTTCAAATGGATATGTTTGAGATGAAGTTAGTTTCACTTAATAAAAATGCGTGGAAACAAAGCAGTTATTTACTTTTCTAATTTAGCATTCATTGGAAAATTATTTCTGTATTCAGTTATGGATCAGTTTAGTAGTTCTTTTTAGGTTTTTGTGCAGATTATCGAGATTTGACAAGGTTGCTTAAATTTCCATCCATTGCAGGAATAAACCACCCTGATTTAGGGCAAGGGTGTCAAACTTGCAACATCATGTGACATGTCGCGACATATCACGCCTTTTTTTCCATTGCTGGCAATGGGGTGGGCACGGTTTCACCATGACACATCCGGCCGATGGGCCAGAAGTTTGACACCCTTGGTTTAGGGGGTCCTGGGCATCCTTCAGCGGTTGGTGATTCTGCAGTTAAATGTATGTCACAGCATCATTTCAGCCCCTCATTAGATTATTTGAGCCAAAGAAAAGGAGATGGAAGAAACTATTGGAATTAGTCAACTAAAGGAAGTACTTTGGTCCTCTTAAAGAGCAGAAGCTTTAAATTGATCGTTGCCTCACAGGCAGGCCACATAAATAATTAAGTAAAAGGAGTGATATTACCTCAGCAGGACTAAGTTACTATTTAGTGATTTTTTTTAGCAGAGAAATTTTGGAACAAATTTGTCCAACTGGCCCCCAAAACTTTTGGGCTAAGGAAGAACAAAATTCCCTCCCTTTTTTTATAAAAAAAGCATACAAACCTGAATCAGAAGAAAAGTATTAATGATTTCCATGCAGAATTCTTCTTTTGGATAAAGTTGATAGGTCTTTGATTGAATCCTAGACTTATTCTTCCAGTGGTTCTCCCTTGTTTTCTTTTGCTAAGTGTAGCTAAACATTTCTGTTATAATTAGATTCAGTGGGCACCTATTTTGCCATATTAAATATAAATGTAGCCTTTGACATAGCATATACATACATACTCCCTTATACGCTTCTAATGCTTTACAGTTTCATAGAGATAGATAGGCAAAACATACAGATCTACATACATTCACATTCATACACATTTTGCTCTTCATATTTTATATGGTTCTTATACAGAACTTCTTTTAAATTTATAAGTTTATATCCTTTATATATTCTATGTCTACTTTATATGGCTCTTACATTCAACTTTTTACCTATTATATTTTAAAGTTTCGTCACAATGACTATTTGTATAACCTCTCCCCCTTTTGAAGATCTATGACTGAAATATGTAAAACTAAAATGGATTTGGTTTGATCTGTAATAACCAGGATCCCCTTTTTTATTTTATGTCCTTCACAGCTGTTTGCTATGATCTTTGCTATGTGCCTCTTTCGGGGGATCCAGTAGGAAGTGTTTCATGAGCCACAAATGATTTTTCAAAGACTTGCTTTGAAGAAGGAAAAGAAAAAAGATAAACTTTTATTTTTTGGTTAGCAAACTGAAAAAGGAGGGAAAGGACTGTAATATATTAATGATCAAAAGGATTGTACTTCAGGGGCTGGAACTTTGAGGTGCTGTCTAGTTCCTTGCCATCTCCATGAGGAGTCATTCATCTGAAGCCACTAAAATGGATTGCACTAAAGGCCTGCAAGTCAGGATGGAAAATGAACTTTAATAATATCCAGGATGTTGTCTGGAACACACATCTCTCGTACAATAATAATCCATTGATTGAGGAAGATAAAGAAGACGACTACCTACTTTAAACGAGATCTTCATTTAAAATACTAACATTGTCATCCAAAGCATTGAGATGTATACAGATTACTTCAGTTTTAAGCTAAGAGGGGGAAATGTATTGGCAATTGACTTGCAAGCGTTCTACCAAGATGAATAGTTTTCCATCTCTTGTCTGATCCAGAAGATTCAAGCATTCCTGAATGCTTGGAATGGAGAATGCCCTCTCCAAGAACCTAGAGGATGGGTTGTGTGTATCAGATCTAATGGTGAAAAGTAGGGTAAGCTGAAATCAGTGCATACCATTTTAGTGCATACCATTGAATTTTCTGATCAGTGTTACGTGAGAACAAAGACTAAAGCAGCTCAGCTGCTGGTTCCCTCACCTTAAAAGGAAAAAAAAAGTATGTTCTTGTCTAGAATTGTTGGTGCTGTCTCCCCTAAGGAGATGTATCTGTTTGGGGTTTTTTAGGCTTTTGAATGTCTTGTCACCATCATGCTCTGTGAAAAATACATTGCCAAGTTTGGCCTTCATAGCAATTGATTAGATTGGTGTCTTGTCCCCCATGTGCCTTTCAACTGTGTTAAAAATAATCCCCAACACAACAAGCATGGAAAGCAGTGAGGCACTTTTGCAGTTGCCTTTTGAAAAAATTAATTTGTAAGTTTTGTGGCTGTTGCTTCTGACCTAGGCATTCTTAGCTTAAAAAAAACAACATACTCTGATTTTTTTTTTCCTTTCATTTTGAACTGTTGCCAAGTTCTAGCTTCAGTGGTCTTTTATCCGCTAAGCAAACACAGACAATAAGCCCAAGAGGCAGAACTGAAGTTCCAAGACATATAAGCAGTGATGTGTAAAACATTTGAAGTATGAAGAAGTTTGAGCTTGAAACTTTCCATTTCAAGTTTTAAATAGTTTCTTCTTGTCTGAAATGGGTTTCCCTGACTACTCCAGAAGAGTCAAAGTGCCCCAAAACACTTGTTTCAAACTGGTAATATTTTGTTTGTCCTTAAATCCAAGCTAAATTCGTTGCCTAGGATTCTGATGAATACGTAATTTAGAGTGAAGTTGCATTATTACTGAATGGTGGACAAAGTTGTAAACTGGCAAAATAATGTGATATGACATTTTTTAAAAAGATGGCAACCTACTATTAAAAGTATGAACAAGATGTGGTGACATTGGATGCCAAAGATAAGATATTGAGAATCCCTGTTGAAAGCAATAACTACAGGGTGTTCATCTATAAGTAATAATCCCCAGAGGTATATAGCTTTGGGGGGAGAAACCCCTAGCAATTATTATTTGATATGAGATGAAAACATGCTAGAACAATCATAGTTTTGATGACTGTTTGGTTAATTAACATATAAGTTAAGTCTCAGTGCAATCTTTGACAATTTCCCTAACATGGTTTCAGTGTTATTTCATTCAGTTCTGTGCATTTAGAATTCACAATGGCTTCCAAACATAACAAAGACATGTTTGCAGGATCTGCAGAAGAACTCTGTTAATTGGACTCATCTAGAGATAATGGCCTACATCTCCCACAATACATGAATTTGGGGGGGCAGAATTCTATTTGAACAAAATCTCAGGATGTAAGCAGAGAGACATAAAAAGGGGTGTGTGATTTAGTAACTTACTATTGGCTGCTGTGATGGGGCAGATTCAGCCATTGAGTTGCAGGTGATCGGTGGCTGTTTAATTCCAATTACACTTAGCCTAAGCCAGCAGGAAGCACATTAAGTGTGCTATTAATTTTTATACAGAAATCTCCAAAGTTTCAATACATTTACCAAGCTATTTCAAGGAATTTGCCCTGAGATATGTTCTCCATCTTTCCCCACTTCCTCCAAAAGATACTCATACCCTGAAAAATGAAACTAATTAAGTGACAGATGGGACAGGTGATGGCAGAACTAAGACAAGTCTGATATAGTTTCCTGATATTCCCTTTCTGTTTCAGAATCTCAGTGCCTATGTGTCTTTGCTCTAGCTTACCTGGTGGTTTTCCAATTTCTGACTCATTCTGCTATCTCCATTTGCTCTCCAATTTGAACATCTTTCTGGTTTCATCTGCCCTTTCCTTTACTTCAGCACAGGCACTCTTGATAATCCCAAAGAAAATCCTAAAGCAGGAGTCTTTAAACTTGGCCCTTTTATGACTTGTGGACTTCAACTCCCAGAATTCCTCAGCCAGGCACGCTGGTCACAAAAGGGCCAAGTTTGAAGACCCCTGTCCTATAAAATGACACAAAATTGTATGGTAATTAAGTCTAACCTACTGTTTAGTAATAGAAACTGTCTAACTTCTGCTTAAGCAATCCCAGTGAAAGGGAGGCCATTATTTCCTTTGCAGAGAAAAGGGGATCAGTTGTTTTACAAAATAATGGGAATTAATTTGCTGGCTTCAAAGATACCTGTCATAAACATATGTCACCTGCTGCAAAACCACACTAATGGAGAGAAGGAGATGTCTGAGAGAAGAAAGAAATGTATTTGTATAAGAGAAGTATTGAAAGTAACACTATTAGGTTTGACCAAGTGTGCAGTCAGAAAAACTTAATTAGGATTTTTGTGCTGTCAGATTTGCAAAATTCATTTTAGAATAGTTAAGGATTGCAAGCCTGATTTCCTGTGCTCTGTTTATTTGTGGTTAGCCTGCAACCATTGAGACTAAATATCATTTATTTGGTTTAGGCTTAGCAGATCAGATTAAACTGAGCCATTTTGGTTCATAAATCTTGGGGTATTGTGGGAACCCAGTGAAATATAGATTTGTGCTTCAACAATCCATAACTTGGCATGACAAATGAACCAATCCTTCCAATAAATTCCAAATGGCATCATCTCTCTTCCTGATGTGGAAAAAGATTAAAGGGCAATTTCTATTCCAAATGAACTCGTGCCTCAGCTGATCATCCCTTTGTCGCTAATCTTTTTAGGAAGAAGGGATCACCCATAACATGTTCTTCTACACAAGCTTAAGTGAAATGGATGTATGTGGCTAAAGCTCTACATAGAGTGTATGCTTCAAATGGAGCTTGTCCAGAAGAACTTGGGTCAGGGCTGTCTCCTTCTTATGTTTGTGTTTGTGACTCTAGATCCACCCAGTAGTTCTCACTCTCTGTGGTTGTCACTGTTGCAAGTGCCTGGGGAGCAGGTCACTTATAAATTAAATGTTGAGATCTATTTTAAATGTTCCTTTTATTAGAAGGCTAGAGCTAATTTAACTTGTATTCCTTATTGTAATGCTTTTTATATTGAAAGGGATTTTTGTAACATAAAAATAGGATGCTATTCTGAAGCATTTGCACAGTTTCTGTGTGCATTTCTTAAAAAATGAAAGACAAAAATAAAGACACTGTGACAACAAAGCTTTACTTTCCACAATTCATGGGTTCTGTGTTTTTCTTTTTGAAATAGACATGTAATAGCCTTTTCCTAAGGAAAAAAATAGTTACAGTCCAAATAGTAGAACTTGTTATTTTGAGTTGAAAATAGAGAACAATTAAACAGTGTCCTGTTCAGAATTATGAAATCCAATATAATCAAGTTTTTGGAGTTAACCTTGGGTTTTGCACTTACTCTTCAGAGATCACACAAAATGTTGTTTGACTTTTTTCACGTTCACCATTAAAGCCTGCAGGAAGCCAACATATACAAGGTACATTGAAGACATTTTTGAATACACAATTGTTTTTAGGTTGTCAAGGTCATTTGAATAATGTTGGCACAAGATGGAGTTTATCTTAAAGGCTCAAAGGTACATGTTCTCCAATCACAATTGACCTTTTTATATATTTATGCTTAAAGTGAGGATATTAAATATTGATCTCTTGGGATTACATATGAATGCATCAATAAACAAAGGTTATTTGCCCAAACCTTTTGGGAAAAAATGGCTGCAAAATACAATAGTTTACTTAAGCATATAAACCAATAAGCATATGAATATAGCCATACCCAGCACAATATTCTATTTCAGGGCAACTAACAGTATGTAAAGTACAGAAAAGGAAGAAGAAATAGTAAACCAAAGAAGTGAAAAGACAACATGAACAAGAAAAGGAATATAGCCAAATGTACACCAACACTATTCAATATTCCTCTCTGTACATTTTTTGCTTTGCAAACCATCTTTTATTTACTATATTTATACACTATACCACTTCATATTTTGTCTTTTGCTCCTCAAACTTACCATCTCTTTATTTTTCAGGAAGTCATCACTTTTCTCAAACAATGTCTTTCTTTGTCTTCCCCTTCTTTATCCAACCTGTTTGGGATCTTGGCCATCTGTGTGCAAAAGTCTATGCACATTTATCTCCTAAATTAACACAGTTCTAATATTGCCATATACCGTATATGCCGGCGTATAAGGCGACTTCCGCGAGCGCTAAAATTGGCGCCAAAGACGGGGGTCGTCTTATACGCCGAGTCATCTTATATGCTGGAAATACTGGTAGTTTCCGGCGTATAAGATGACGTTCTAGGAATGCGGCTTGGCGATAAAGACGGGGGTCATCTTATACGCCGGGTCACTTTGTACGCCGGCATATACGGTACATCCCTTGTACATTTTTATGCATAATACATTAAAAAAAGGAACAGCACAGACCTAGAACTTACTATTTGATTAATGTTGAACCCTTCACTGGTATCTCATTTAATTTTTATACTTGCTTTTCTCACATCATAGAGTGGTCCTCCCACTTTCAGGAAGCAAGCTTTCACTCTGTACTTATTCCATAATTAAGACTCTTGCCTGTATCAGGGAATTTGGGATATTGGGAATGCTTTCTATAAATCAACAACCATGCAATAAATTCTTTTTTGCACATTGATACTTTCCCCAGTGAATAATAAAACTCAGGTCTGTTTATTCCCTGCATAGTATGAAGTTATATTACGCTTCTCAAATTTTATTCAACAACGCTTCTTCTTTCAGTCAGAATTCTGCCTCTTTTCTTGGCATATTTAATAAACTGATGCTCCTGGAGGGCTTTTTGCATTCCCCTTTGTTATCTCTCCCTTAGTATAGGAGAAAAATAAACAAAATTCTTGCAATTGCCAAGAATAGATACAGACTCTGCCCAAGGCACAGGGCACAGCCTTGCACAGCTGTGCTCCTCAAAAAATTACTTCCATGTTTTAATAATTTTCTAGTTGCAGATAGGGAGAGAGATTTTTTCTGCTTTAGACTAGATACACCTTAGAATAGAACAGAATCTTTTTTTCAACATTCTCTTGTTTAGAACTTTCTTTTCATCGATATTTTTTTCGACATTAATATTTATAGCTCTTCATTGTGGATATATCTACACTGACTGCATTAAGCTAATTTTATATATTTTAAGCATGATACCCCATTTTGGGGTTGATTGACTAAAGCCATAGTAAGATGTTCATTTAAACAGCATGTTTTTCAATCCCACTCTTGACTACATCATGGCATATTCCCTTGCAAATCCCTGAAATCTTTTTTTCAGTATTCCCTCATTCCTATTCCAAAACCCTATTGTGGTAAGGTCACAAGTACCTGTGAAATTGAACAGGTGAAATGGAATTTCTCCTCTGTGTAATTAGTAATTTTTCCTTTCTTTCTTAAAAATACTACAAGAGTACCAACTTTTAGAGGAGTTCTGGGGGATCAATGAATCCATGTAATGCTTTTAGGAACTGCTGAAGTAGTTTAATATCCAGCCTGTATTAAGTAGCTCCTGAAAGCATTGTGCTTTAACAGAATTGGAGAGGACCTTGGAGGTCTTCTAGTCCAACCCCTGCTCAAGCAGTAAACCCTACACCATTTCAGACAAATGGTTGTCCAATCTCTTCTTAAAAACCTCCAGTGTTGGAGCACCCACGTCTAGTGTTTCTCAACTTTGGGAACTTTTAAGAAGTGTAGACTTCACCTCCCAGAATTCTCCAGCCAGCATGGATTCAGATACTACATTTCTCAACCGTGGTAACTTTTAAGGTATGTCGACTTCAACTCCCCAGCAATCTGGCTGGGAAATTCTGGGAGTTGAAGTCACACATTCTATAGTTGCTAAGTTTGAGAAACACTGCTACATCAGCTGAAGAGCCAGGAGAGGGATTCACATGATATGCTAAGCTAAGGGTATAGAATGTCGTATGAAGCCAACCTACTTGGGGGAACAATCAATATGAGACAACCCTCCTCCCCAAAACCCAGTTAATCTGGGCTGTTTTAATAATAATAATAATATAATAATAGTAAAGTTGGAAGGGACCTTGGAGGTCATCTAGTCCAACCCCCTGCTCAGGCAGGAAACCTTACACCATTTCAGACAAATGGCTGTCCAGTCTCTTCTTAAAAACTTCCAGTGTTGGAGCATTTACTGCTTCTGGAGGCAGGTTGTTCCATTGATTAATTGTTCTCACTGTCAGGAAGTTTCTCCTAGTTTTTTGTGTGAAGGATGCCTACTATCACCCTTCCAAGTAATTATCTTTCACAACCTTGATACCTCCGATTCCCAAAAAATGAAGCGCCTTTTATTCATCTTCCTGATGTCTCATAGGTCCAAAAGTGCTGTGGCATATGGCATTGCATTGTGGTTTCATCTGACTGAAATCATATCTGAACAATGTTCATTTTTTTTTTAAATAGCACAAAAATTGTAACAGCAAACAGTAACAGTAAAAATTTGTAAGATGACAGTGTTGAAACTGAGGAGCTTGCCACCTGATGGGACTTGAGGGAATGCATTTCTATTGCTGACCCTATTCTTTGGAATGGCCTCCTGGTTGCACCTCAAAGTGCTTCATACATCTCGTTCTTTAGGACAGGGGTCTCCAACCTTGGCAACTTTAAAACTTGTGGACTTCAACTCCCAGAATTGCTCAGCCAGCTTTGCTGGCTGAGGAATTCTGGGAGTTGAAGTCCACAAGTCTTAAAATTACCAAGTTTGAGGACCCCTGCTTTAGGAGATTTGCAAAAAAATCTTCCTCTTCCAATTGGGGCATAAGAGAAGGCAGTTTTATATTATGCAGGTGGTGCATATTTTTTGACAGATTTTGTTTTTGCTTGTAGGGTTCTTTTTCCATTATTCATGTTTAGCTGCCTATAACCTCTGGGAATGGCTGTCCTTCAAGTAAAATAAATGAACAACCAACCAAAACTGCTGAAAAATATCACAAGATGAAAGGAACGATGGAAGAAAGCTTGGCAGCTAATTATCTATCCTTTAACCACAAATCCTAAGTGTACACCTAATCCTATCAGTGTCTTACTGTTACAGAAACATCTTTACTACATGTCCTTTTGCTTCCGATCTGCTTCTATATATGGAAAAACTGTAAAATGCATTCTTTGGGGGGGGGGTGGACAAAACGTCTCAAAAATCTTGCTAGAAGTTGCTCATCCTTCACAACCATTTCAAGCTGTCAAAGACTATGGCTAAAAATACTATTGTCAGATTTTCTCATATTAAAGAAAGACCAAAGACAAATTAGTTCAGCAACAAATGGACTTATAACTGAACATTATGGTCAAATAACTTTCAACATCTACAAAGTTTTCACCACTCCTCTACAAAATATTTTTTGGGAAAGATTTGACTACTACTCTGGTGTCATGCTCCACATCTTTAAAAAAATCTCCAAATACTCCAGATGGTCTTTCTGTTTTAAAGACTGCAGATGGTATTAGAATAAATGAGCTGCCTGTAAGAGATTTTTCAATTGTTAATAATTTATTTTACCAATTACAGATTTGTTGGCATTAGCAGGCATATGGAATTTTGTAAATAAAAAAATGAGGTTGCTGGTCTATTGCCTAGTGATTACTTATGCAAAAATAATTGAAAGGCGAATAAAGTCTGGGTGCTTGAGATTATTTATTAGTTTCCATTTAATAAGTGTATTTGTTTTTCACACACTTGGGAAACCCATGACTACTTTTATTCAGTAATCTATGTTGAATTGCTGCTTTCCTGCAGTATGTGTTGGTGGTCCACATTTTTCTAGTTCAGTGGAACAGTTTGTAGCTTCTAACATTTTCATAGAATCCCTGGTCATATTTGGTTTCAGAATAGCAGGCAAGTCTTTCATCTTTAAGAAAATAATTCAGTGTATGATGAAGCCCCTGATGCTGTGACCCAAGATGAAAACTTAGCCTTACTATACATCAGACTAATCTATCTAGCCAGGGCTTTTTTTCTCATAGAACGCCCAGAATGGAGTTCCGGCATCTTTTTTGGATGGAACCTTTGTACAGTAGGCAAGGTGGATTGTATGATGTGTGTGAGTTCCGGCACCTTTTTTTAAAGAAAAAAAGTACTGTATCTAGCACAGGGTTCCCAACCCCCAAGCTGCAGCCCATTACCGGGCCATGGCCTATTCAGAACCAGATTATGCAAAAGCAGGGGGGACTGCAGACACTCAGCTACACTGAGAAACTATATGTGTTGTAAATCACCCAAAATCACCTGAAAGCGAGACAGGTGGCATATAAATTTAATAAATAGTAATATACATGAAAAGGATACTCTACCAATATACTACAGTTGTTCAATTACATTGTACCCAATGTGTTTGAATTTATATGCATCCCTCTTGGTTTCACAAATATAGGCGAAAAGACTAGAAAATCTATGATAATAAAACACGGATACTTATATGGCAGGGTTTTTTTTACTATGTATTACTAGTTTCAAAAGCTCAAGGTGAGCCTTGGTAAAGGAACAATTATGAATTTTAATAATTTATAATTTAATAATGAGTCATATTTACTATAGAAATATAACAGGGCAACATCTTGATTCACAAGTGCATATAATTCCTTTCCTTGAACCAAAGTTCAGCTTAAAGATTTGGAGACTGGATTAAAGCATAGTTAAAAAGTGTTCCTTCCTTTAATTCAGTTTTCTACCTTGGAACAAAAATCTCAATACCAGATGGTAACTGCTTGGAATCATACTTATTTCATTAAGTGCACAAATCATCTTTTCTACAGACCAAGAATTTTAACAACTGAAAGTAGCACTAACAAATTCATTCCTATACAGGAATTTAATCTCTTTAGGCATTATCTCTTAATTCTAAGTTCACCACTTGAATCACCACATTTATCATAAAGTCAAATAATTTAAGAATTTCTATTTGATTCATGTTTTTGTATGGTCTTCAGCTACAGCATACATGGTAGTCCAAATTCATGCACATACAAAGTTAAGTTGATCAAGGCAGCAGAGTTGGAAATAGTTGAGCAGGAAAAAAAAAAGACCACAGTAGGCAAAATCAGCACATATTATTGGCCATTCACAAGTAAGTCTTTAGATTTTCCAAATACCATTACTTGTTGAAAATGAAAAGATGCTACTTCAGTCTTCAGTGTTATCCAGTTTTATGGATACATTCAGGTCTTTCCATAATATAAACCATATTCCCTTTTTCTAGAGTCTCTGTATTCAGTCCAAAAGATTTGGTCCATCTTAATAGATACTGTATATGCTAATAAATTTTTTTGCAATCCGTTTCAAGAAGACAATTACTTGGTGTAAATTCAATATAAGGCAAAACCACTCTAAGGAAAATTAAGAAAAGTGGGGGGAAATATGATACTCACTGTTGAACAGATTAAAAAGTAAAAGGTAAACTGCTAGATTTCATCCTGAAATGATGGATAATGTTCTGGTTTATATGGAAATAGCAACCAATTCCTGATTTTATTTAAAATTATCTGCAGATTTTCCCAATATTTTGATGGGAACAACAAGGCAGGAAAAAAGCAAATTTACTTTATTTCTCAACTGAACACAATGAATTGCAGGTTGAGTAGACCCATGATTATATCTGGAGCAATATTTCTCTTACTTTAGTCTATAGTTGCCCTTTTTCATATCATTAAGAACTTTGGTTCTGAGTTTGAAGAAATCAGCTTATATTTATCTCTTTTGGCTAAATAACAGAATGGATAAAAGGACACGCTAAGACTGCCATTTGTAATTGGCAAACATTACATAAACAATATAGAGAACCTGGATTGGGCCATCCCTACCCCCAAACAAATTAATTTATTCTAGGTTAGCAGTCTCTTGCAACTACAACAGAGGACAATCCATATCTAAACCTCTTTGGGAATCTTACAGAATCACAGTTCCCAGTAAACTGATTTAGTTCATGTAATAAACTGCCAAACCTGAGAAATAACCAAATCAGTTGTAATTTCCCCCTTGGTGCTCCTAGACATACATGTGCACATAAATAGCAATTTAACTGATCTTTCCATTTCAAGAAGGATGAAAAGACCACCAAAATCAGACATTTTCACATTCACAAATCATTCTATCATACACAATACAAACTAACCTAGACGTGTTCAGTATTTACTATGCCATTTTAGGTACTTGTTTATAACCAAGCTCTTATGCATTCTTCATTTGCACTAACACTTGACAATAATTTGTAAAAACTGATAAATATTCCCCTGTGTTTTTATTTTTGTCTTGAAAGAAGCCTGTGAAATCATGATTTCAGTTTCCTCTTCTAATGTTCCTCATCCTAAAATTATCTGAGAGTATTTTAGTTAACAATTAGTACTTTAAAAACCAAACAACTTACCACTAACTAGAACAGTACTAAGTGGCCAACAGCAGAGAAGACAAGGAGAAATGATGACAAAAAAGGCATATTTAAAAGCAGTAGCAGATAGAGGTTTCCTTCAAAAGAACTTGAATCTTTTTTTTAAATTAATATAGTTTATGTCAAGGTTTCAGATGTATGGTCATGATATCATCTTCTAAGAGGTACATTAAAAGATGTCAATATTCAACTTTCTAAGCATTCTTTATAATGTGCCCTGGGATTCCCCCATAAGGCAAGACATTGTTTCAGCCCTGGCTGTAAAATTTAAGTAGACAGACTTGACAAGAGATCCAATCACGTGACAAATGAAAAGGAAGAATATACTTAAGACCTCCACTGCAATTTCCATGTAATTGTTGGGTCTGTGTGTGTAAATCTTGGAAAGGTGCTCGAAATTCCTTTCCAAGTCTAAGATACTTGGACTTCAACTCCCATCATTCCCATCCTGCACTGGCTGTTGTGACAGATGTTCAGACTAATGGGTCTGGAGGATAGCAGAATGGGAAATCCTGGACCATCATCTAGGTTTACAGTGTAAATTGGCTAACAATTGGGAATCATCCTCCCTCATATTATGAGCCAGCCTCATTATCTCTGTCCTTTCCAAAGAGAGATTAGGCCGGAAGGACCTCAGTTTTGATCTTTCTTTTTTCTTAGTCTGCAGGGAGACGGGAGAGCAGCACTGGACTAACATATTGATGCATGCTAAATGACTCCTGCTTTTAAAGACAATGCACTAATGTGATCAAAAAGGAATGTGGAAAAGAAAACAGAAAAAAAAAAAAATAGAAAAGCCCTCCAGTCTTTCCAAACCAACCAAGTTCTCCCACCCACCCCAAAGTTCTGCCATTAGACTTTCTTGGATCTGCGTCCAACTTGATAGTAGTAATAAATGCTGATAAGTACAAAGAGGGCTCGGCTGATGAGAAGAAATGTGGCTCCCGTAGACACTTGGCCACTCTCAACCAAGGTGATTGAAGTCACTGAAAGAGAAAGCAGACAGCTGAAGGCTAAAATAAGACACCCTCGCACACCTACACCAAGCAAACTAACATATTAGCTGCCTTCTAGCAATAGCAATAGCACTTAGACTTATATACCACTTCATAGTGCTTTACAGCCCTCTCTGAGAGGTTTACAAACTCAGCATATGACCCACAACAATCTGGGTCCTCATTTTACCAACCTCGGAAGGATGGAAGGCCAAGTCAGCCTTGAGCCAGTCAGGATCAAAAACTCCTGGAATGAGCAGTGAAGTTAGCCTGAAGTACTACATTCTAACCACCACAGCTTCTAGAGCTCACCTTGAGATCATTGACTAGCTCAGGGGTAGGCAACCTTGGCTCTTTTATGATTCGTGGACTTCAACTCCCAGAATTCCTGAGCCAGCTGGCTCAGGAATTCTGGGAGTGGAAGTCCATGAGCCATAAAAGAGCCAAGGTTGCCTATCCCTGGACTAGCTTATTGCATTCTTAGTTATCAGGATGGCCATGTTACACTTGATTTTTAACAAAAACCATCCAAGGTTAAATAGACCTCTTTGACAATGATGAATAGGAAGTTGTAGCTAAAAGATGAAGAAGGTTGGCCTGCACATGGTTGTTTCTCTGAAGACGGATCCCTATAACTACTGTGTTTCCCTGAAAATAAGACTGGGTCTTATACTAATTTTGCTCCAAAAGATGCATTAGGGCTTATTTTCCAGTTAGGGCTTATATTGGGGAAAATACGGTACTAAATGCATCTGTCTGGCTGATTATCTTAACTGGGGCTTATTTTGGGGCGGGGCTAATATTACGATTAATATTAAAATCCTGCTAGAGCTTATTTTCCGGTTAGGTCTTATTTTCAGGGAAACACGGTATGTTATATAAACTTTGCTTCAGATTGGGCAATGGGTAGGGAGCCCGAGGTTTTAAAGCCAAGATGAATGCGCAAAGAAATAGGATGCACAGATACAGATTTCACTGACAGCTTAGCAGTAATTATAATGAATAACCAGAACAAGTGAAGCTGATTTCACTGAATAAATTTCCCTGTAAATCTGAGCATCCAAACCAAAGCAGATCACATATTTTGCTTGAGATTCCAGCAGGCACAGAAGCTTTTAAAATTTCACTGTTGTTATTTTTTTTAACAGCTTTTTTGTCATCATGGAAAGGTTACTTTTTCCACTGACTTGTGATGAGAAAGCACCTTCCAAACGACACAGAAAGTGCAAGGCAGACAGGATTTCTGCCATTAGAAATTTCATCCTGGGACAATTGGTTGCCAAAGGAGAAAAGTCACATTTATCAGTTGGTGAAGGAATACAGAATGACAGAGTTGGAAGGGAGCAACTTCCTGCCAGCCCTGGAAGAAAAAAATATTTGAAAAATAGAGGAAAGGCTCAGTTTTTTTTAAATGAAATTAATCAAGCTTGCGAACTGCTTTGTTTTCAGAGCTTAGAAGCTTTGGCGAATTGTGTTGCATTATTTTCTTTTTGGCACTTCTTTTTGAGCAAATATGAGTTTCAATATCACTGTTGGTTCAATTCCATGCTCTGCTCTCTCAAAATAGTTAGAAAATATCTAGATCATAATGGGACTGCTTCTTTTCACACACACACACACACACACACACACACACACACACAGGGAGGGAGGGAGGGAGAGGGAGGGAGAGGGAGAAGGAGAGAGGGAGAGGGAGAGGGAGAGGGAGGGAGGGAGAGGGAGAGGGAGGGAGGGAGGGAGGGGGAAGGGAGGGAGAGGGAGAAGGAGAGAGTGAGAGTGAGAGGGAGGGAGGGAGGGGAAAAGGTAGAGAGAGGGGGAGGGAGAGGGAGGGAGGGAGGGAGAGGGAGGGAGGGAGAGGGAGAGAGGGAGAGGGAGGGAGGGAGGGAGGGAGGGAGAGGGAGGGAGGGAGGGAGGGGAAAAGGTAGAGAGAGAGGGAGAGGGAGGGAGGGAGAGGAAGAGAGAGAGGGAGGGAGGGAGGGAGAGGGAGGGAGGCAGGCAGAGAGAAATTTCCTTCATTCCTGTTTCCAAAAAAGCCTCAACTTACCCAGGAACTGTACCCCGAAGTAGCAAGCTTCGGTCAGTAGGGTCCAACGGATTATGACCTTCTCAGATGTATAGAGGGCGTTCCACATGATGAGTGAGATACCTATTGCAGATTGGATGGGAAAAAAAGAGAAGTATCAGATCAGCTGATTCAGGACAGGTTAAGGAGATGAACAGACAAATGCTGCCATTCATGATGCCTATTAACCAAAGTTTTATGAAAGGACAAAATTCCAAATAGTGAGATATTGCAGATTCACAGGTACCATGATTTAAGCACTCTGACCTTTCATTTTGCAAATTTTGGAGTTTGCCACAGCCAAAACTGAAGTTTTCAATGTTAACTTGAGTGGAAGTCCACGAGTCATAAAAGAGCCTAATCTACAGCACTGTCTTAACAAATTATTTATCCCTTCCTTCAATTTCTACTCTTCCCCCCCTTTTAATGCGCTGACCAAGTAATTTTAATCCATAGTTTAAAAGGGACGTGCTTTATTTAAAAATGGACTTGTAACATAATATTCTAAGCATTTATGACGTATCAGAATATTTTAATTATATACTATTTTAGAACTGTTGGCTATCTGCCAACAGTTTCATTTTGTACATTTTGTTCTTTGTATTTCCTATTTGTATATTCTTTTCCATTTTTATTTGTTTTATCCATTTACTTTCTTTATATGTGTGTATGAATGAACCTTACTATTTGTGCTGTGATTTTGTTTTTGTTTTAATTCAGTTCTGAAAATATTTTTCTAAGAAGCAAGTTTTAGGATCAATAAAACTAAAAAGTTCACTGTGCTTATGTAATTTTATATATACTTTTACAATATCTTTCCCCTCTCCAAAATCTACCAAAATTTCAACTCCTCCTTCTCCCCCTGCCCTGCATTGCTGATAGATGTTTATCTCCTAGTTAGCACACTCTTCTTTGGACACATTATGTGAAGATCTAGGTCTCTGGAGAAAGCTCTCTCTTTCTCTCTCTCTCATCATTTTACTAGGATTTACAAATACAAAAGTTTTATTTATTTAGTGTATGGCATCTACAGAGGTCATGCAATCAGTGATATACAAAATTAGTTTAAATAAACCGTCAGTATCTATCTATCTATCTATCTATCTATCTATCTATCTATCTATCTATCTATCTATCTATCTATGTATTTATCATCATCATCTATCATCTATCTATCCCTATCCCTCTCTCTCTCTGTATAAAATCATCATCATTTTAGCCATTGTCTGCAGGATGTAGGCCTCTTCTGCATGTTTCCAACCAATACAGTCCTGAGCTTTCTTTTGCCAACTGGGCCCACAATACTTGCTTATATTATCAATCCATCTTGTTTTAGGTCTCTTTCATGGATGCTTTTTATCAAGCGGGATCCATTCTAGGACTGTCTTGGTCCACCTTGGTCAGTTCTTCTTGTTATGTGACCAGCCTGTTTCCATTTCCATTTGTTTACTCTTTTGATGGCATCATATATTTTCATTTGTTCTCTAATCCATGTGCAGGTCTTTCTATCTTCTCTTGTAATGCCGAGCATGTATCTTTCCATGGCTCTTCCTGCCGCAAACTTTGAATTCCTTGCTTACTTTTATTGATTTTCTTGATCTTTAATCCTGAGAAATGATGTCTTACAAGCTGATTTTTTTTATAATTTTCTTTTCATCTATTCTTAGAAAGTTTCCTTGGGTTCACATATTCCAAAGTCATGTTCCAAGTCACTCATCTGTTTTTTAATTCATATGGCCCCTTTAATTATGAAGACATCAACCGGTCTTAATTGTAAATCCATTGTGACCGTTGTTCCATATGACTTATATTCTGGAAGTTTCAAATGCTTTTTGAGATCCACAGCATCTTTATCCATATCACTTTTGAAATCAAGCATTGTCTTGAAACTCCAAATCCAAATTCAAATCAATCCCAATCTCTGTTTTATCCAATAAAATCTGTGGTTCTCCTGAATAAATTGTTCCCAAATAGTTTTAATTTCTTCTTTATAGGTAGTCCTCGCTTAATGATCATAGGAAATATTCTTTCAAGTCCATCCAGCCCCTTAACTAAAGTCAACTTTCTAGTCTCCCTTTTGCCATTTTCCAAAAATTAATGTTTTTCTTTTTAACCCTTTAACTCTTACACTTACATTTAATTTCTTCCATCCAGGGTGAGACAAGATTCTCCTAGAAACTTGCCCTTCAGAAGATTCTTAATATATAGAAACTCAAGAATAAGAATAAGGTCACGATAGGTTGGACATGACTTCGCAACTAACAAGAAGAAGAAGAAGAAGAAGAAGAAGGAGGAGGAGGAGGAGGAGGAGGAGGAGGAGGAGGAGGAGGAGGAGGAGGAGGAGGAGGAGGAGGAGGAGGAGGAGGAGGAGGAGGAGGGAACTTTGTAAAATAGTTAAGGGAGGAGGTAGGCAAACCTAGTGTCCAATTTGAAGATGCAAAATCATTGCTTAGGTAAGATAATTCACCTGCCTCAAAAGCCCCAAGAACTCTCAAACCCTGCTGGAGACAGCTATTTCACAATCTCTTTCCAGAAGAATTTCTGTTTGGAACAAACTTGTGGGTGATCCTTATCCTCTCCTTAATCCGGAGAATAGTTGTCAGGAGCCAAACCCTTGAATTCTATTGTGGTCCTCTCCTGTTACTATCTCCGGAAGCCTCTCTTGAGAAGGCTCTGAGGCTGGGAAAGATGGAAGGAAAAACAAGTCCAGATGGACTTGAAGGATGAGGCTGGGGAACGGACTGGCATGGAGAAAATCTCTCTTTATATAGTTGCTATGAATCAACACTGACCTGAATCAACATAATCTATCACATTCCTCACTAGGTGTGTGTGTCTGACATAGCAAAAATCTTTATGCTTGTCTTTGGATTGTCCGTGTACTTCAGCAATCAATGGAAAGAGAAATATAAGCAATAAAATCCCCGCAGAAGTTCTAGAAATGACAGTTCACATATCACTAATTTATTCCAGCAATTACAGCCTGTTCACAAGAATAAAGAATTCAAGAATAAAGCGCTAAAGCAAAGCTAATTGTCTATGGAGATTCTCAGTCATCCAGGTCATAGTTATCCCAAACACACCACATTGCTCTCAGTTTAATGGGGAAACATTAGCTTTGCTTTATCCCAAAGATGCTTTTTTATGAGGCAACTGGACTTTCTTGTTTTCTTTGAAGACATTTCGCCTCTCATCAAAGAAGCTTTTTCAGTTCATAGCTGAAGAAGCTTCCTGGATGAGAAGCGAAATGTCTTCAAAGAAAAACAAGAAAGGCCAGTTGCCTCATGAAAAAGAATCTTTGGGATACAGCAAAGCTAATGTTTTTCCATTAAACTGGGAGTAATGTGGTGTGTTGTCCCATAATCTAAGCCTGTCCCTTTTGAAGTGGGAGAAAGAGAACGCACAAAAATGGCTAAAAATGAGAGTGCCGGCATGGCCAAGTTTCTCTGTATTTTTATTTGCAGCCAGCAGATGCTGCTGCAAACTTAGAAAAAGAATAAGGCAGGAAAAGTTTTCCTTTGCACAAAAAATTGCCTGTGACAACCAGTCTCAAATCTATTTTGACTTCCTGCAACTATGCAAACATAGTGTATGACTTCTAATAGCTGTGCTCATACAGTCCCAATCTTATTTATAATTTCTCCCAGAAAGGCAGTGGGAATGGAAACACAAAATAGCACTGGGTTGTGAATTCTAAAAATGACTCTAAGCCCCAAAGCAGATCATTTTAGTCATCAAGCCAGCAGCTGTGGTTCAGCTTGGATAAATGCTTTCACATAAAAAAAAAATCACAGAAACAAGCCAAACAAGCTAGAGCTCATTCTTCTCCCTAACTAGATTAGTTTAATTTTATTCTACTTTATAGCACATGTCTGTAGGGTAGAGTTTGGGTCTCTTTATTTGTTCAATTTATGTTCCATTTTCTCTGGAATTGCTCACAGTTCTGCACACACTGTATATCTCCTCTAATTATATCACCAGAATGACAAGTCGGTAAGAAAGCTTGTGCAGAGATGGAGGGCCTATCCCAAAGACACCATTGGATTCCCCCCACAAATTTTAAATTTCTATTTAAACCATCTGTTTTCTTTCACATGTACATAGTTTTAATACTGACTGAGTACAGAGTGGATGGGTGGGAGAAATCAACTGAGTGATTCCTAGGTGGGTGGAAGGGATGTCTTTTAAAGAAGTACATTAAAATGTGTATGTCTATGTGTACATTGCACAAGCCTATAGGTTCATTCCTGGAGGAATTTTTTTTTTAAACAGGGAAGGAAAGAAATGACTGGATTTTAATCAGTGCTTGTGGCTACGCCAAGAATAAAGTCTTGTCCCACAGAATTTCCAAATGAACCACTTTTACACCATTTTATAAAATTACAGTTTTGAAATGACCATTACTGCTATCACAGATGCATTGCTTGTGCTCCAGAATTATATAGTCCAGGAACAATTTCATTTACCATTGATAATAAAGCATCAGAATAACTTTGAAACTGATTAGGAGGTGGTAAAATCATGATGACTAATCTCTGTGCTATGGTAAACTGACATTTAATTATTCTAATATCCTATATGTCTAGCAAATCCCAATTTGCATTTCAACAACTCAAGCTTATGACACTCGTGAACAAGGTCTTGTTCCGTGGCTTTGTCTCAGTTTGACGAGCGTACACACAGATACACAAACACAAAATTGTAACACTGGAATCATATCCGACATGGGTGACCATCACAGCTAGCAATTTGAACCCATCAATAGAGACGTAATTCCACTGAAATTGATTCATACATCAAATGTGGCATGTTTGTAAGTATATAATGAAGCCCGGGAATCAAAAATGTTTTTCCATAATTCAAACACCATTATTTTCTGTGTGTCTGAGAAATGGCATTACGGGATCAAATAATACTGCTTCCAAGGTTTGTGTAGAAAGAAAAAAATATATGGCTGATTTCACTTGTCAAGTGATCTAGGCCAGGGTTCTTCAAACTTGGCCCTTTTACGACTTGTGGACTTCAACTCCCAGAATTCCTCAGCCAGCGTGCCTGGCTGAGGAATTCTAGGCATTGAAGTCCACAAGTCATAAAAGGGCCAAGTTTGAAAACCCCTGATCTAGGCTATCATACCTAGTTTCCCAGATATATTTTTGCCTTGGCATTAAAGGTAACTTAAAATGAAATAATTTAAAAACTCTTGAAGCATCTTGAATAATGAAGTTTATTTGATATATTACAGTCCCAAAACAGTGTGTTTCCATCTGAACTAACAAACTTTGTCTCTTGATGAGCAAATTATAACAGTGCAATTTCAGTATCATTATTTGAGATGATGGTGATGATGAAGATTTATTCTGCCCCTAGGGACTCAAGACAATTAACAACATTACAGGTCCCGATTCTTATTTACCAATACCATCTTTCCTGAGCCTGTTAAATGACTTCAAAGCCCAACTTGATTGCACAGTATGTGTTCCTTTCTCTGGGCAAAATTCCATGGAAAAAAACTTCATGAAGATCAACAGTAAACATTCCATTAATTTACCTCTTGTCCAATGGCAAGTGATTACAAAAGTTATAATCCAAAATCACCTGGGACCTAGGTTCAATTCAGACAATTTCTATGCAAAGACCTGCATACTTCATTCCCCTTTCATCCCAGGAAATAACCTCCCACTCTTCCAGGCAGTCCTCGACTTAGAACCATAATGACCCTGTTTGTTGCCATCATGTCACTGACCCAATTTTACAACCTTTTTGGCAACAGTTGTTAAGCGAACACCACAGTCATTAAGAGAATCAGTGGTTTGCCTGGACACAGTTTTGCCCCCAAATGGAAGTAAACGTTGGTTTTCAGCAAAACCATTGTGCAATGCGGCTGTGTGACTGCTTTGAAACTTCAAAAAGTTGCCAAGCAACCAGTTGCAAGTTGAAGACTACCTGTATAGGATTCACTCAGCTATTCCCAACAGATTAGACCACATCAACATCTGGATGCTCACGGACTACTTACTAAGTAAAGCTCCTCCATAGAGACGGATAGGCATTTTACTGTTGACTACCTCTTCCTTGAAGACAGCATCATAGATTTGATCTGGAAAGGTGAGAGCCTGGAAGAGAAAAATAAATGTCAATTAAAAAAAAATCTCCTCTAACTGAACTATTTAGTGTCCAAAGAAAAGGATTTTCACTGAAAATAGAAATCAGATATAACTAAATCTGTTTCAGACACATGTCAATGCTCACAAAGAGAAGTGCACTTGGACCACTGTTGCAAGTGAGCAGCTGTTGCAGATAGCAGTGGGAAAAGAGAGAGAGAAGCTTTTAGAAAAGCTACTAAAACATGGAATTTTGTCCTTATATATGATAACTGCTGTGAGATTACTTATACTCAAAAATGGAAAAGTTTGAGGAACAGTTGGTGAAGATGATAAAAGCTTGCAAAGATGGCTAAATTGACTCCCTTGATTAGAGAAAGAACAATTATCTATTTTTATGCTGTAAACCCCCTATTGCATGAAACAAAAAAAAATGCATTAGGAAATGTGGGTTAGGAAGAAAAATTGGATAATAGAAAAAGTAGGTTTTTGTTGTAATTATAGATATAATCTTTTAATCATACTTATCTTTGCTGCATATCTTTTTTTGTTTTCTTTACTCCTTGTGTTAGTTTTATTAAAACTTTTAATAACATTTATATTAAAAAAAAAAGAAAAGAGAGAGAGAAAATCCAATCTTTATTTCAAAGAAACATAGAGCTGGAAAGGGTCTATTTAGACAATCTTGCTCAGTATACTAATCTCAGTTAAAGCATCCCAAATTACTGTCTTGCCTCCATTAGAATAACTCCAGTGAAGAAAAGCCTACAACTTCTCTGGTTTTATTGGTTCCACAGTCAAACTGCTGATCATACTATCAAGGCCTGTTTTCCTATAAGCTAAATCCATAATTTCATAGCCTGCACTTTGGAATACGAGATACCAGGTCTTGATTATCTTCTACGACATGTGATTGTGACATCATTTAATCCTTGATTTATGACCACAATTAGGATCAGAATTTCTGTTGCTAGGCAAGGTGGTTGTTAATTTTACAAGTTTTTTCCCCTACGGTTCTTAAAGAAATCAACTGCAGTTGTTCAACGAATCATGTGGTCGTTACGCAAATCTGGCTTCCCCATCAAATTTGCTTGTCAGAAGCCAGCTGGGAAGGTTGCAAAGGGTGATCATATGACCCTGGGATACTGCAACCGGGATAAATAGATGCCGATTACCAGGTGCCTAAATTTTGATCATGTGGCCATTGGGAATCTGCAATGGTTGTGATAGGATTGGTTGTAAGGCACAGTGTTTTTGTAATTTTGAACAGTCACTAAATGAGTGGTTGTAAATTGAGGACTACCTGTATTTGAAGAGTGCTCTTGGACTACTTCTTCCTCCTAAGTCTTCTTTTAGAAGAAATGAAAGCCTAAATGTACCATCCCAGCCTCTTTCTAGACTTAATCTGTGATCCCTTTATCATTTCCATTGCCATTGTATAAACCTGTTCCAATTCTCTGAATCCCTCTCAAAAGTGATGCCCACCACTAGAAACAATGCTCAAGGTATGACTTGACCAAAGCAGAATAGAGTGGCATGATTACTTCTTCTGATTTGGAAATTATACTTGTATACTATATTGAGATTGTTGATGCAGCCTTAAATTGTATTTGTCTTCTTTGCAGTCTCATCTCACCATTGGATCATATTCAATATGGATCAATTACTACTAAAAAATCGTTCACAAAATCTTATTACCAAGCTTGGTGTCCCCCTTCCTCTATTGATGTTTGATTCATGACTGAAGAACTTGCCTGTATTAAGTTTCATTCTGTTACTACAGCCTACTATTCTATCAATATTGTTTTGCTCTTTTTTCTTCTAGGGCAGGGGTCCCCAACAGTGGGCTTGTGCGTCTGCTCACACAGAACCATTCCATCTCCCCCCGCCACCAGCCCACCAAGCCAGAAAGGTATAAGGTATCCAACTCAAGTGTATGACACCTGCAAAGTGATATAACTTGAACTTAATCTTTTTATTAATTTACATTAGTAATGAAAACTAATGATTTGAGAATCACTTGCTATCTCTCCAATACGTTGAAGAAACATTGATGAATAATGGTCAAGGGACTGAACCTGAAGACAGAATTTTTATAGATTTCATTGAAGTTTTATAAATTTACGAAGACAGAATGCTAAACCTGTCTAAGGACAGATGTTTAAGTAATTTGATGTTCGCCTTCATATGAAAATGTTTTCCACACTTACCATGATGGCGACCCCAGAGAATATGATGGCTGAGACAAACTGCCAAACCCTACAAGTTCAAATGGGGAAAGAAAAGTTAAGTATCACAATCGTTTAATTATGGCATCCCCTCCAGCCAGCAGTAAATGAAAAATAGTTATTACTACTTCTGCCAAAAAAGGTCGTCTGAGCGATTCCTATTGACAAGAGAATGCAAAATAAAACAAGGTATAGAAGACAACAGGGTTGCTTTTTAAAAACAATTTCAAAACACTTGAGGACGAAAATCACCAGGCAGTTCAGAAAGAGCATGTAAATGCTATCATCCAAACATTGGTAATGAGATTTTCTTTGGAAAATAGGAAATTCCAGCTAGTAATGGAAGTTTTTAAAAATATTTACAGAGCTGTGTTTAATTTAGTTAATGATCTTTCTTCAGTTACGCCATTTCAAGAAGAGATTACTATAATTAATGCCTCCTCTAAGGAATTTGCCTCTTAGTTTACTAGCACAGCGCTGCTAGTAATTTGCCTCTTAGTTTACTAGCAAGCGCTGCTATACCCCAGCAGTCCTCCTGGTCTATTGAACTATAAGTTCTATCGTTCTATAAACAACAATAAACAATGTGATAGAGATTTTAATACCCTAGGTTCATGCAAAAATTTAGGCACTCCTGGTTAAATTCTATTTGTTAAGTGAAGAGAAACTGATCTCCATGGTACAAAGTTAAATTTGACCTCTTTTGGGTTATTTGAATGAATACTTACTATTTATGTGCAGCTGTTTATAGATTTAGAAAAGTGACTATAGTAGGTTTAAATTTGGAAAAACTTTTCAGCCAGTAATTGATAATACTTCCTTTGGCAGAAATAACATGTTTCCTCTTTAGTCTGTTACAAGTGTTACTATCCTTGCTTTTGGATATTTTTTCCACTCTTCCTTAAAATTCTTATAGCTCCATTCTTCTGTTTGTGGAGGTTACAAAGATTATTTTTGGCAGATAACTGCAGATAACTGTACACAATGTTATTGTGGCACACACTTTTCCAACAATAGACTGTTACTCGGGATTAACATTACCCTCCGGAGCCTTGCAAGTTGATGCCACACAAATATGCCTTTAATATACAAATCTGAAAATCTGAAAATAAATTGGCATACAACTTTTGCCACCCTCCAAAATTTCTTGCACTGCATAGAATGAGGTGCTACCTCAGTGAGGTCATTCCTTTTCTGGTTGCTCCTGAGCTCCAGGCCAAATTCTAAGGCTTGATCTTCAGCAGTGTTGCTTTTGAGCTCTTGGCTGAGGTCCCAAGCCAAGCTCAAGGTAGGAATCCCACCAGAATTTGCTTGTGGTCCTTGACTTTTAGGAAGAAGCATGAGCTGTGCTAAGCCTTGGGGAAGTGGGGATGGAAAGTATTTCTGCCTGACTGCAGTTGTTTTTCCCAAGAGCAGATATCACTTTAGAAAAAAATTTTGGATCATCATCTTGCTTAAGTATCAGCTTCTTCACTGACAGTGGGACATTAGTGTTTAGGATATATTGATCGCTAATTGAATCCATGCTTCTTTTTTTCTACTCCTATAAGAAACTGCTGATTGTCCCACCCTTCCAAAACACAATAGATCCAATACAGTGTTTAATCGTTGGCAAAAAGTTTTTTTCTTCAAATATTTCAGCCTTGTCCTCCAAATGTATCATGTTTGGTTGTGACCAAACGTTCAAAGAGCAACTGTACACATCCATACAAGGATCAGCTAAACTTTTCAACTTATTCTTTAGAGTGATTTGTAACTTCTGCTTTGCAGTTCTGATCCATTTTCACACAGTTATTTTCTTGGTCTTTCATATTTTTCTTTAGCTGCAAAATTCATTTACAATATTTTTCATTTCTTAGCGATGTCTATCATAATGGAAATTGCCAGCTGGAAGCATTTAGAGAGTTTTTTTTCTATAGCCTTCCTGCTTTTATTTACTATTTTTCAAATCTCAGATAAATCCATGATTGTTGGAAGTAGAAAGAGACTATAATCATAGCCTAAGACAGACATGTCAAACTCGCGACATCATGTGACGTCGCGCAATGTATCGGAGCTTTTTTGCCATTGCCGGCAAGGGAGTGGGCGCTACTCTGGTGTGATGTAACTGGCTCATGGGCCAGCAGTTTGACACCCCTGGCCTAAGAGGTTAGACAACTCTGAATATTGTTAAATTGTCTTTACTTGGCTAATCGTAGTCTATCATCTTTTGAAGCCTATTCAAAACTTTACAATAATAACATAAAAAATATCATGTGCATGTTTGTGTGTGTCCAGTCTTCTGCCTCTGCCATATTCACTGCTTCTTATTCTGAATCAATACATGACAGCCCATAAAGGCACTTGAATCTGTAGAAAGATAGGTTTAACTTTTTACCATGGAAGAAGTTGTGTCAATTTCTCTTCACTTGGGGAATTCAATGACTCATACAACCATTTTTTGCACACCACTGTAAACACTTGATTGAAAGCATTCCAAAACATTCTTGAGCTTATTTGTTGTTCCTGATGAACTTGAGAAGGGAAATAGATCTTTTTCTCTGATGCATCATCTTAATGATGTAAGTAGTAATGTGGCTGCAGGTATGATGGTCCCTATATTGTGGAATGAGTCACATTCCACATATTTTGGAAAACTTTACTGAATTGTTTCTCATCAATAAAAATATGGTGAATACAGGCTAAACTACCTAAAGCCTTTTTTGATTTGAAAGAGGACTGGGAGCTGAGAGACTACTGGCGGGAACGCAATCAGGAAGAGAGAGACTTTACTTTCTTTTCAGACAGACACCAATCCTTTTCAAGAATTGATTTTTTCTTGATTACAACTGATTTATATTTTAGGGTAAAGAATGTTAAGATTTTTCCTAGGACTTTGACGGACCACAGTCCAGTTTGGATGGAGTTGGCGGATGAAAAAGAGGAGAGGAGATCATGGAGGATCAATGAGAACTTATTTAGACAAGAAAAGAATGTTCAAAAATTAAAGGAGCATTTAAAGGATTATTTTGTTTTAAATATGCATAAGGGAACATCAATGTCAATGGTATGGGATGCAGGTAAAGCCTTCATGCGTGGTATCTTGATACAAATGAATAATACTCACAGACAAAAGCATATTCAGAAACGTAAGGATTTGGAAGACGAGATTAAATTAAAAGAAAAAATTTTGATTTCAAATCCTACAGATGAAAAGGTTAAAGAATCTATAAAATTGCTTAAATCACAATTTAATATGTTGATGGCTGATCAAACTGCAACTAACTTACTGTATATGAGACAAAATACATTTTGTAATGCTAATAAACCAGGGAGATGGTTGGCCTACCAACTTAGAAAACAACAGAGACAGTGAATTATAGATAAAATAAATCATAATGGTAAATTGGTATATCAGAAGGAGTTGATTAAGAAATCTTTTTTAGATTATTATCAAAAATTATATAAGAGTACTAAAATACAGGTCTCAGATATAGATAATTATTTAAATGAAGCCAACTTCCCTAAATTAACAGAAGATCAGAAACAAGAAATTAATAGTCCAATTACTAGTGAGGAAATTGAGACAGTGATTAAAGAACTAAAATTAGGTAAAGCACCGGGTACAGATGGTTTGACATCTATTTATTATAAAACTTTGGTACAAGCGATGATTCAACCTTTAAGACAGCTTTTTAATAATATATTACAGGGTTTAGAGATTCCCCCGTCATGGGGCAGAGCCTTTATATCTTTAATTCCAAAAGAAGATCAAGATCTTACTCTACCAAAGAATTATAGACCTATATCTCTTTTAAATGTAGATTATAAGATTTTTGCAAAAATATTAGCTAATAGGCTTATGAGGGTTTTGTGTCAGATTATACATAAGGATCAAACGGGTTTTATAACTGGAAGGTATATGAAGAATAATGTCAGACAAATTATTAACTTATTAAAATATCTAGATAAAAATAATCAAGTCTCTGCAGGATTGATATTTTTAGATGCTGAGAAAGCTTTTGACCAATTGAATTGGCAATTTATGTTAAGACTAATCGATAAAATGAACTTTGGAGAAAAAATTTCACAAGCTCTTGGTGCTATTTATCAAAAACAAACGGCACAACTTATAGTTAATGGGGGCTTGTCAGAGGTTTTTAGAAAAGGGGACTAGACAGGGATGTCCATTGTCACCTTTGCTGTTTGTTTTAACTTTGGAAATATTGTTGATTAAAATTCGAGAATCACAGCAAATAAAAGGAATAGAAGTTAACAAAAAAGAATACAAACTAAGAGCTTTTGCAGATGACTTGGTGGTTACCCTGTCCCAACCTACTCACTCTGTAATAGAGTTATTACAATTGATATATCAATATGGACGGGTTTCGGGGTTTAAAATTAATAACAATAAGACTAAAATACTACCCAAAAATATGACTAATATGGATAAGCAGACTTTGGTTAATTTGACAGATTTTGAGGTTGTTGATAAGGTAAAATATTTGGGGGTTACTTTATCTGTCTCTAATGTAAAATTGTATAAAAATAATTATGAAAGGTTGTGGGTCAGGATACAAAGAGACTTGAAAAATTGGGAGAAGTTGCAATTATCTCTTTTGGGAAGAATTGCGGCGATTAAAATGAATGTCCTGCCTAAATTCCTTTTCTTATTTCAAATGATACCTATCTTAAAGAATGAGGTCAATTTAAATGAATGGCAGAAAGGTATCAATAAATTTATCTGGGCGGGGAAAAAACCAAGAGTAAAGCTTAAAATTATACAAGATATTCGTGAGAGAGGTGGACTCAAGGTACCGAATTTGAAATTGTATTATGATGCTGTGGTCTTAACATTAATTAGTGATTGGGTTAATTTAACAAATGTAGAAATACTCCTCTTGGAGGGTTGGGATTTACTTTTTGGATGGCATGCCTATTTAATTTTTAATAAAAAAGTTGACCGGGTTTTTAAATCCCATATTATAAGGATTTCTCTACTTCGGGTTTGGAGGAAATATTACAGAAGTGATTCTAAAATACCATTATGGGCTATACCTTGGCATGCGATAGAGGGGATAAGGAGAGGAGTTAAGATGGATAGTGTTTCTTATGCACAATTGCTTAGATGGGATGGTAAAATTTGGCAGTTAAAATCTTTGGAAGATTTAGCACAAGAAAATATTATATATTCATGGTTTCAGTACAGACAAATAGCGGACAGATGGAAGATAGATCGTAATGTGGGCTTGCTTAGAGAAGATGAAAATTTTGTTAAACAAGTAAAAGATCAAAGACGAACTCATATTAAGAGAATTTATGGGTTGCTAGTAGAATTGGACTCAGAACCAGAATTAATTAAAGAATGTATGATTAAATGGGCACAAAATTTTGGTGAACCAGTTCTACTAGATACCTGGGAAATCATCTGGGTGAGAAATGTTAAATTTACACAAGCCCAGAACTTAAGGGAGAATTTTTATAAAATGTTTTATAGATGGCACCTTGATCAACAAAAAATGTCTCGTATGTATCCCGACTTACAGCCCAAATGTTGGAGATGTGGTTGTTTGGATGCTACTTATTACCATATTTGGTGGTCGTGTAAAAATATAAAAGCCTTTTGGATTAAGATATGGTGGAATATTCAAAGAATTTTTAGAAGGAGGGTAAAATTTACCCCACAATTGTTTTTGCTAGGTATTGTTACCGATTGTGATACTAAGGAGGTTATATTGATGTTAAATTTAATTACAGCCGCAAGGTTGTTAGTAGGGCAATACTGGAAGAAGGAATCTTTGCCTACTTTGCAAGAGTGGTTTTTTAAAGTATCCTATCTGGCGGAAATGGCAAAGATTTCGGCTTTTTTAAAGGATCAATCGCAAGAGAAGTTTTTTGTGGTATGGGAAAAATGGATAGATTTTATACAACATAAGTTGGATATAAAAATATTACTTAGTTTATCAATAATTTATATATAAATTTTAATATTTTATAGATTGTATTATTTTTTCTTTTTCTTTATATGTTTTATTATTATTTTACTTTCTTATATTTCTTTTCTTCTTTCTTTCTCTTTATTCTTCTTTTTTTTAAGTATCTTCTTTTTCTTTTTTTTTCTTTAATATTTATCTCTTTTATATATATATATATATATTATTGTTAATTATTCTATTAGTAGTTTAAGTAATGTATTTAGACTTATCTATGGTTTATATATATATATATATTTTTAAGAATTCAAGAAAATTTAATTAAGCCTATATTCAGCTCTGGGAAAGTTGAGGGAGGGAGTGGGAGGGTTGGGGTGGGTTGAGGAGGGTTGTTCTTTCTTATTTTGTAAAATTTTAAAAATTTTAATAAAAAAAAAATAAAATAAAAATATAGTGAATATCACCGCTAGAAAAATTAAGGGATATTTTTATTCTTATTATCACCAGCTTATTTACATCATCTAAACCAGGGGTGTCAAACTGCTGGCCCGGGGCTGGATATGTCATGCTGAAACTGCACGTCACATGACATTTTGAGTTTGACACCCCTGATCTAAACTTTTCAATTGGTATAGTGGTTAAAGATATTGGATTAGAAGTCAAAAGACCATGAATTTAGTCCTGCCTTTGGCATAAAAGTCAACTCAGTGACTTTGGACCAGTCCTCTCTCAGCCACAGAAGGGCAATGGTAATCTACTTCTGAAATGTTAGCAATAGCAATAGCACTTAGACTTACATACCGCTTCACAGTGCTTTACAGCCTTCTCTAAGCAGTTTACAGAGTCAGAATATTGCCCCCAGTAATCTGAGTCCTCCTTTTTACCGACCTTGGAAGGATGGAAGGCTGAGCCAATCTTGAGCTGGACAGGTTCGAAATCCTGGCAGTGGGCAGTGAGTTAGCCTGCAGTACTGCATTCTAATCATTCTGATAATGTATTAATACTAACAGGTGAATACAGATTTAAGCTTGCAACACCCTAGTCCAAGCTCAATGTCTTAACCACTGTGTTCTTGAATTCTCTTCCTTTTTAGAGCCATTCAAACTCAAGGTTATCTTCTTGCTTAAAATATACCCTGCCAGCACTTTAAATCGAATTTCAACAGCTGTTTAGAGCAGTACAGTATCTCATCCTTGATAGTATATTGAAGGGAGAACTCTGTAACATACAGTAACATACAGTAGCCAATTGCAAATACCCCACAGCCAACTGTAATTAAGAACTCTAAACCTAAAGCCTTCTTCCCACTGTTTCTGCATACATATGCCCAGACAGTATTCTTCATATTGAAAAGCTAAAGAACCAGGACATGCCTCTAGAGGCAAGGTTGAACTTGCCACATTGGGCTTTTTCAGCTGCAGAATGATCATGTACACATTTGCAGGAAAAGCAAGCATACCTGGAGCCAAAATGTCTCCTTGGCTCATAGGTTCTCAATGGAACTTACCTGAGCCCCAAAGGTTCCCTCACTGCAAACTTGATTTCATTGCCCAAGACTTGACTGATCTGAAATTCAAATGAACAGAATGAATAAACTGACTCAGAGCCACCCTGAAAAAAAAAATTAGGAAAAAAATGCATGCATATTATATTTCTGGTCCACAAAAAAAAGGATCAATAAATGATATTTGCTGCAAGTGAAACTATGACTAGTAAAATAGCTCACTGATACTCTAAACCACCTTATACCAGTTTTACTTTATTGCCAACTGCACACCGTTTTTGCATTTGTAATAACTCACAGGTGGAAGATTTGACCTGTTACTCATTACATTGCAAACTTTCTCAGGAATGCAAAGCTAGATTCATTATACCCTTGTTAATCAGTCTAGTTTAGAAGAAAATAAAATCTACTTTTTTGTTGTCTGACGAAAACATACATTAACAAAACAAACTGCATTTTTTGCAATGGTTGCAAGAAGAAGGCACATCTTGACAAATAGTGTCGTTAATATTAGAGGGAATGTATTGAATCGACAGTGGACTGCTGTAATTTTATCTGAATTTTGCTAAAACCTATGGCTGAAAATAAATGTTCAAATAAACCATATACCAGATGCTACTCTCTCATAATGTGTAATCTACAACGTTCAAAACTAGTCATATTGCCAATAAATTATGAGCCCAAAGCATCTAGGGAATGCCAGTTTTGAGAAGGATTGGTTTATACAGATGGCAAATAGGTTGCCTATGCCCAAATCAACAGTCACCCTTTGTATACAATCAGCAGTATCAGCCTTCCCCAGATGCCAGAAATGGCAGGAAGTTGAACTGATGGTTTAGCTGATGGGTAAAGGGGTGTATTGAGATATTTCTCAGCAATTTAAAGCTGCCTCTCTATAGGAAAGGACATCTGAAATATAGGGAATTGCTATATCAAGAAATCAGGAAAACTCCAGTTCAGTATTCTTCCACCTCTCCTGTGTCTCTGATAGCAATTCTCCAGGGATTCAAACATCTTGAGTGGCCTACTAAAACAGACTATGGGGGTTTTTTTGCACAAAGAAAATGTGATTTATCACTTGCATATGATCCTTTTGCAAACATCTTGGGGGAACAGCACAGTCTGATTGTGCAAGTTTGAACAAGTAAGTGGGAGGATGGGAAATGGGAACAAAGAAACTCAGTATCTCAAAGTTGACTGCCTGAAAAACAAACAGTCCCAAGTGACTCAGGAAAAATTGGTGAAGCCATTCAGATCATCCTTCCTTCAAAAGAAAAAGGATGGTTAGAATTGGTTTTCAAAAAAGTCAATTACACAGGCTTTAATTTAAAAGGGCAAAAACTGTGGAATCCACAGAAAGCTATCTGAAAGTAACTGCAAATTACCAATGCTCATTATAGGTTACATCTAATGCAGCGTTCCCAACATGGTTTAGTACTTATTAAGATGACTCCAGGGAAGAGAACCAGAAAATGTTTAATACTTTTCCAATGGATTGCACTCAATATTCACAACAGGCAAAAGAATGGATTTTGGTTTTAAGATAAAGAACAGTGAGTTCAAAAGGCAGAACTTTGCAGCCTGTTGCAGAGATTTATTTTTTTAATTTTTATTAATTTATCAAATTTATTTTCCACCCATCTCATGGCAGAGAGAGGGAAATGCCCTAAAAAAGACAGTTAAACATGGTTTTAAAAAAAGATAATAACACAATGAGTACCCCAGCAAAGTATCTTGGTGTAATCAAGAAACTACAAATCACAGGAAAGAGAGAGGCCCAAGGAAGCAAGAACAAAGGCAATTTAAACAGCCTTCAGTTGCTTCCTGCCGGCTTAGCATTATCAGCTAGGGAAGCACAGTTTGCACATACATTACATCGTTATTTCCTGCTTTTAACAAATTATACAAAAGCAACTGAAAAGTTGGCAAAAGCAAAAAAAAAAAAAAAAATAGCTCACTGGATAGGCCAAGGCCCTACTACTTTATTGGGCTATAGGGTGGCTTTAGAGAAGAAGAATTAAACATAGTTAGTTAGTTAGTTTCCCCAATACAAAAAACCATCACCCCTCATCTTAAATAGAGACCAATATCCTCTTCAAGAAAGTGATATTCTTTGGAATGGGATGGAATTGCAAAGGAAATCACCAAGCCATAGAGATAAAGTTCCCAAGCTTTGGGATTCTACAGACTGAAGCCAGCATATTACTATGTAAAAAATAAAATTGTTTTTCCTATGTGATCTTTAAGCTTCACATGCCAATTAGAGTGTTGTGTAACCATGGAGATCTTCAGGACACGAGTTACTCTTGCCCATAGGTCCTCTTACTGTTCCAAATTCTGTGAACTCTTAGCCAGAAGTCTAGTGTTTTTCTGAAAGTTTGTCATACTTTTTGGGGGGGGGGAGAGAGAGAAAGAGAGAGAGGGAGAGAGAGGAAGAGGGAGGGAGGAGAAAAGAGAAGGGAGAGGGAGAGGGAGAGAGAGAGAGAGAGAGACAGAGAGAGCTTTGAAAATATCTACAATGGGGAGAATCTGCCAAGAAAAAAAAATCCTCCATAAAACAAAATGGAGCACTAAATTAGTTCTTTACAGAAATTGTTTGCCGTCTATATAACTGTATTATGGACTCTTTCCAATGACCTTTTAAAATTACCAACATTTTAAAGTAATTCTATTTTTCAAAAAAAGGTTACTGTAATTCCACTTTCAGAACAGAAAAGGCTATATACATGAATAGCACCTGTTCAGAAAGTCATCTGACAAGGATCATTCTAAGTTGCTAAGCAACTGCTGGGGTTCAACGACAAAAGGTCAATCCATTCATTAAAAATACAACCGATTGTAAGAAGCAGAGTTCACACAGAGAAATGGACATTGCAATCACATGGACTCAAGAACCTTCTCCCTGTTTTAACGACACCACTTATTCACGCTATGAGGGACATAGGCAGTTTCTAAAATTTGATATATAAATAAATAAAAATCACAAGTAGAATAAACTGCTCTTCTGGAAAGGGTGATAAAAAACCTAGAGCAGAAAAAGGGAATGAATGACATGCAGTGGCAATGGAAGCAGTGGATTACAACAGCCCTGGAAAATCCCAGACACAAAGGTAGTATGGCTGCCTAAATTCACCACACAGCATTGCCCCAATCAGAAAGGACTGGATCTGTACATTCCACGCTTAGATTTGCCAGGAAAAAAAAGCAAAACATTATCTTTTCCTCTGACAACTTAGCTTTTGAATTTGGCCATAGAAGTCACACTTTGCAACATGGGCTGTCGAATTCACCCTCTTGGGCCCTATTAAAATGCATTCATTCAACAATGAATCAGCATCAGCAGATTCTCAGACATTAATGTTTCCTTGAATTTTTCTTCCGTTTCCTTTTCAGTTTTTGTCCAAGGGCATTTCATTCAGGACAAAGCATTTCATTTTTGCTTTTAATTTTTGTTTTTGAATAAGAAGCAGTGCCCAAGAAATACAGTTAGAAGTAGGCATGCAATAAGGAGGAAAGGGAAGAGAACTGTATAAACTCTTCCTTTCTGCTGTTTTGCCCATTCAAAGAGGAGCACTCAGAGGACATGCTTATCTCAGTTGAAGTGTTATCCATCTCGCTGACATTTCTATCCTGCCACAGGAAAGCTACCAATAAATGGTAGTGCACTCTGAAGACCTTTCACCTTTTGTACAACCCATGGTCAGCTGCTACTTCTGTTTCCAAGCTCACTGATAAGTGTGTGTGAGAGAGAAAGAAAGACCAGTTGGAAACATCTGGACCAGGGGGCAATACTCAAAAACTAGTACATCAACATAAAATGGCCAATAGGTGCTAAGTTGAGTCCACACTTTATAGAGATACCTGACCAAGTGGTCAGTGAAATTGTCCTGGCTGACTACCTGAAAAACTACTTTAATTGTAGAATCACTAAGGAGGACATTAAGCTGCCTCAGGTGTGAGTTGTGGATGAGTTGAAGGCAACAACATGAAGAAGTGGCAGAAAAAAACAGCTGGCTGGGGCATGTTTATAACTCATGGGTCAAGCTATGTAGCAGACTTCAAAAGTCACATTTTCACAATTTAAGACAAATAAAATAAAAAAAACTAAAAGTCTCATCAAAATTTGCACTAACTGATATGTAACAGACACATATTCAAATTCTACCATGTGATAACTGTCCATGCTAGCTGGGTTGCAACCTAAATAGCCTTTGCCCATTTAAGAAAATCTAAACTATTTAAGGTGCGATATGGTTAATCCTTGGATGGGAAATCGTTGGGCATAGAACTTTAGAGTAGTCCGGAAGTTGATGAAACATTCTGAAAAGCAACAACAGGTTAACTGTACACTTCTTCGTCATCCCACTTTAAGGCAATTGATGCTTTGTGGCACATCATTGATCAAAGGTAAAAACAGTTAATGTGAGAACATTGTGAGAAAAAGGCACAAAGACAGAAGAAGAGAGATACGATAGCTGTATTGAAAAAAGAGGAACTTTTTGAGTTACCTAGAAATCAAAGCTCTCCATTCTTTCATTTTAGAGAACCATAGGTTTTCTTACATCTACAAAGATGTGTCTCTAATGAGCTGAGAACAGCAGCTTCAACCATCCACCCCCACCACCCATCCCCATAGGCCTCACAATTCCCACCCACAGCTGTGAAGCTATCCTCAAGCTTTTGCGATTAATTCACATACACCAACAGTTCAGTATGTATGTGTCAGTAGAAAGGGGTTATGCAATTGATTAGAAAAAATATAAAATTAAGGGGAAACCAAAGCAATAAATACAAACTATGAATTTCCATTTTCTCCTGTCTCATCTGCCTTGCTTTTCAAGTGGAGTTTCATTCCTTCCACCCAGGCTTAAATGTAGCATTTCCTCTCTGCCATTAACTGCCTCTCCTTTTCCATCTGATCATTCAACCCCCTTCTTTCCAAATAACAAAAAGTTTAATTTTAAAAAAATATTGTTTGTTGAAATGCTGTTTTGAACTTAGGAGAAATCATGGTTTCCAAGAACTCATGCACACAACCTCTCAATGCTAACTTCTGCTAAACATTCTGAGACGTTTGTCCTACAAACCTGACCACTATTAATAAGTTAGTCCTACCCCAAGATATTTTTTGTGCAACTTGCAGACATTGTTCCCAACCACCTTCTTTCTTCACGTATATACCGTGCAATCACCCTTCCTTTTTAATCGAATAAAATATTTGAGTAATTAGGTTAATAATTCCCCAATCCTCAATTCTGGATTCAAAAAAAAAGGGCATTTGTTTTTTGCTTGTAGGTATGACCAAACAAGATGCAAACAAGAAACACAGATGCAAGGGCTTGATGAAGACAGATTCTTTCTTTCCCTCACCAAGTGTAACAATCTTTCAAAAGTCAACATGTCAAGGGACAGAGCAGGCTCTTGTTAGTTTTGAATCATTCTACATATACACAGCCTTTGACATGAGGATTTGGAAACATCTGCATTGTTTGCATACAGATCACAGCATTCTTTACTCTGGCTAAATTTACAGAAATTGGAGTCTAAGGATACCCAGGGGCCATTGGTTTACATTCCATCAACTCTCTCATCTTTTTTTAGAAACTTAGAGGAAATAAGAACATAATTAGTCCCCAAACACACTTACACCCTCTCTCAGATACACTCATTCTATCTGATTAACATTAATAGTGTTAATAGCAGATTTATCCTCTATTGAAAGGAAATTCAGATTCTGGATGTTTTTATGAACATAGCATACAATATTCATATTGGGTAGGTAACTCTTATGGAATCCACCAGCTTCTTCTGTCCAGCTGAGTGTCAAGTTGTAATCTTCCAAAAGTTGCTGGATTGCAACTCTCACCATCCTTCACAAAGGGCTTTGCATTCAGGATTCATGGGTTTTGGAATTTTAAGAATTTCTGGAGGATAGCATGTTCCTCATCCCTGCCTAACCTCATTTCTTGCAGTTCTTTCAGTATGTATTCAAAGCATATAAGTATATAAAATGTTTTAGCAAGAAGAATTGTTGATTCTAAAGGTCCACAATTATAGATACTTTTGGCAGCCCATTACCTTTGACCTATGAACCTCGCCATCATCATCCTCCCCACCAACACCTAAGATCTTCCTTGTCTTCAGACGGCTCACAAGGTCTGTCTGGCTGTGCTTCTTCATCAGAGGGGGGGGCTGCTTGGTTGCCATGGTGACTCGCAGGGACTTGCTGGCTTGGGCAGGAACTGAAATGAGACAGACCAGAGGTTAGATAAATTAGAAAAAAAAAACCATATTTCTTAGGGAGGTTCAAATCCAGATATTTTTAAAGATGTTCATGGACATCTTTTTCATTTAATGTAAATGATTTAACCAAACACAGTATGTCAACTATTTTATTCTTTTTGTTACAAACTTCTAATTACCCCCAACAATTGCAATGATCAAATATTTTTTGACCGTGAGATATTTACTTCCACTTGAATGATGAGAGCACACTAAAATCCCCCCTCACAGTGCATCTACAATCATGAAAATTTAGACAGGAACAGGCAAGTGTGGCAGTAAATTTTGCTTCTCAAGTCATATCTCAAAGGACTCTTAAACATTTACAAGATCACCTTTTTCATGCTTCTTAGTCTGGAGAAGCAATAGCAACAAAACATTCAGACATAGGATTCAGCTCACAAAACAGGGAATCACAGGGATCTGCTTCAGTGAGATAATCTGCCTTGCCTCACAAAGGTGTTGCACACCACTCTGGCACTGCAAAATTTTGGCCCATCACTCTAATCTGCCAAAAACCAAGTTGGGACTCATCAGCATCAATTGGTCTATCTACCTCAAAAACAGTAGCTGAACACAAGAAGCTCTTGCTGGGCAAAGCCAAGAGTCACTTTTCTTGAACCACTGCTGAAGTAAAATATCTCTTTGTGCATAACCCTAGAACAGGGTTCTCCAAACTTGGCTGCTTTAAGACTTATGGACTTCAACTCCCAGAATTCCTCAGCCAGCATGCCTGGCTAAAGAATTCTGGGAGTTGAAGTCCACAAGTCTTAAAATGGCCAAGTTTGAAGACCCTTGCCCTAGAACCTTATAAGCACCTAATATTTGGTTCCACTCCAATGTTATTTCCATAACAATCCATGTGTTCTACTAGTGCCAGAGAAAGATTTACCTAAAGACAATCACTAAGATCCAAGGGGGAATGGGAACCAGGATTTCTATTATCATTATCTAATACTCTGAGTCAACTTTCCTTAACTTGGCATTTCCTAGGCACAAGTGATCAGTTCCTAACAGTATGACGAATTGTATTGTAAAGCAGCTGCTGCTAGAATAGAAACCTTTAATCAGGCCGTTCACATTCCTGAAGATCAGCCATTTCCACTTTGGAATCACCAAGATAAGTTGTGGTCATGTCTGGCCACGCTGGCTGAGAATTCTGGGAGCTATATTCTCAACACATCTGGAGGGACATGTGTCACAGATTAATGTTTTTGGTATCTAAGATTTCTCGCATTCTGAAACAAGACAGGGCAGTTATTGAAATCTACTGGAGACAGCTGCTTTGTGTGCTTTGTCTTATTAATTATAGTGGGTGTGGGAAGCTTTGTTATCAGCCAAGAGCCTGTCTTCCCTCCAGCTCATAGAAAGTGGGGGAGGTTTATGATTCTAAAAGAATTATAGGAGGTTTGCTATTTCCAGTTCTATTTTAAAGACAAGAAAGTATAGCATTTAGTCATGCCAGTGTGCCCCCATGTCCAAGATGCAGAGAGAGATAACATAAATTAAAATCCGGCAATGATGATGGTAATATAAACCAATTTGTAAGAGATTGTGGTACCACAAGAAAAAAAATGGCAGAGAAAGGGGTCAGTATTGAGCTATAGTCCAGAACCTTGAATGAACAAATCATATGAACATTTCTCATGATCATTTTTACAGAAAAAAATCCATTCTATTGGAATTAATTTTTAAGCAAGTATGCTTTGGAAATTGGCTTCATTTTTGCATTTTTGTTTCCATAGATTAATTATAATTCATATCAGAAAAGTGCTTTCTTCCATTAACCACAGAGATGGAGAACATATTCTCTCTCTCTCTCTCTCTCTCTCTCTCTCTCTCTCTCTCTCTCTCTCTCTCTCCACATATTTGAATGGCACCTCAGATGAGAAAGTCTTTTAAAACTACACCACAGCATGAAACAGTGTGAAAAACAAAGTTGTTCTAGGGAGAAAAAAGTTTAATTTTTCTAATCAACATGCAACATGGACTTCCCAAGATAGACAATATTTATATAAGTTGAAATGCAGAGATCTAAAGAACACCCCATTGGGTAAAGCTATTAAAAAAAACATGAAATCCCATTAAAATACTATAGCTCAATAATTTATTCTCTTCCTAATTTTCTTTTAATTTCCTAACACTTTCCCCCCGCTATTGAGGACAAAACTGATTTCTTTAGCATTTTAAAATTAGATGCAATATAATAACTTGGACTACAAGGACTTTTAAAGCAATTAGAAAAGACAGGATAATAGAACATAAAATCTACCCAATACATTTTGTTCTCTTTAAGTAATAGATACAATCTTAAAACCATATATTTCAAAGCTATTAACAGAAGCGCTGATGCCCATGGGGAAAGTTAATCATTCCAGTGATGTTAATTAAAAATAGAGAAGGAGATAATTTATGTCACTGAATTGGGCAACCTGAACAAAATATCAAAACAAAGAAAAATTGCCATATTGATGAGAAATGTTTTCCTAAAGCAATACCCTTCAGAATTTTGGGGACTTCAAGTGTCCAAATTCTCAACCAATTTGCTTCGTAAAGAAAAAAGGAAGGAAGGAGGGAGGAAGGAAGGAAGGAAGGAAGGAAGGAAGGAAGGAAGGAAGGAAGATTCTTATGCAGCTTTTTTTTTTTTTTTAGCCAGAGCAATAGGAAGTCTCCTTAAGGAGACTGCTTATTTTTCTGCATATACGTGTGAGAGAGGATAACAGAATAGGTCTGATGTCTTTGCGGGGCATAAGATTGTATTTTATTACATTGTATTTTTTTACTTTAAGGTTACTTAAAGTTATTATCCTCAGATACCATTTGTTTATCTATGATTGTTGTTCTCCCATCAGACTTAATACTCAAGTCCATTTTTACTAAAGTCTTATATTTTTCTCAGTGGATATGTCCAGAAAACAAGGAAATTATCCCTTAGGATCAGTGGTTCTCAACCTGTGGGTCGGGACCCCATTTGGGGTCGAACGACCATTTCACGGGGGTCGCCAAACAACGCAGTCCGCCATTTTTTCCCCCTTTTCCTTAGCTGTGCTACTCCCTTTTATTCTATTGGCTTTTGAAAGCCAATAGGAATTGTCCAGGCTGTCTCTGCCCTGCTGAGCCCGCCAAAAGTCCCATTCTGCAAACGGTGCTGCACCAGTTGAATAGTCCTCGACTTACGACCGATTGAGTAGTCCTCGACTTACGACTGGTTGGGGGTCGCGGCATTAAAAAGGTTGAGAACCACTGCCTTAGATCCTCTGAGCTGGTGGAAGATTATGACAGCAACCTTTTGCTTACAGTGATTTGCAAAGGACTAAAAGAGATCCTGCCAGGGGATCCCATGCGGAAATCGCTTCTCCAATCAGCATCAGCTGTGATATGAAGAGAAAGGGCTACAGGTGCTTTGGAAATGTTATTTGGTGATGCAGCTTACAACTGTATTTCTTCTGAAGAATGATGATCACATATATGCATTTGATTTTTGATTCCTAAACTGAACGACATTGGAATATTCTTTTTCTGATACTCTGATATTTTTCAGTTCATTTCCCCATCTCTCCACTTCTTCATCCAAGTTATTAATGAAAATACCAAATGGTAAAGAATCCAGGACTAATCCTTCTGACACTCTGTTTGATACCGGTTTTCAATTTGATGAGCATCTTTGAATATGATTGTCAAGCCAGTTAGGTAACTAATTAGTTATCAGGAATCTGGCAAGATGGGGGTTTGTTGAGATAGTTATTTCTCTCCTTCAGCAAGTTTTTGACTGTAGTGAAGAAAAATAATAATAATAATAATAATTAATAATAATAATAATAATAATAATAATAATAATAATAATAATAATAATAAAACAAGTCTGCCTTTTTTCTCACTCTTTTAATTTTGGACAGATAAAATTCCTTGTCAATACAAGGTGTACTTTATCTTCTTTTGTTTCACCTCCTCCCATGGAACAGATGGCTTCCCTGGACAGCCCCCACAGCTGTGCCTGACTTTGCTGAAACACTTTGAAATCTCTTTGTGGAGAGTGATTTTCACAGCAGAAATTCCTTTCTGCATCATACTTTGGTATGA